>NC_045701.1:92015083-93338418 GCF_009834535.1 Camelus ferus | reverse complement strand
AAGGGGCCCAAAGAATTCGGGGGTCATTGCTGGGCCTCCAGCTTCCCACAGTAGCCTACTCCCCACTCATGGCCTCCCAGAGAATCCCCAGCTGCAGGGTCTCGGGCCATGTAATCCACCTTCCTGCCTCAGAGGCCTGTGCTGGGTGCCCCTCCCCAGCTGAGGCCCTCATTCCCTGCTTTGACCTGTGGTTCTCTGGCTTCTGGGCAGTTTTTTCCTTGTGTCCAGCCTGCAAAACCAGCCACTCTAAGGGAATAAAATTCGTGGCTTTCAGGAGGCATTGGGTGGAGACTTGCTGGATCAGCACCTCTGGCGGGAGGGGGTTCTACCCAACATGCAGATTCCCAGGCCCTCCCCACCCTTTCACAGGAGGCCTCGGGGCCTGCATTCCTGATAAGGTCCCCTGGAATTCAGTCCAGGCCATTTCCAGGCTCATTTCCCTCCTAGAGGCCTTCCCCCTCCCTCTCTTTCCCTCCAGCCCAAACCTGCCATCCTGGCCAGCTGCTGTAGGTCCTCTGAAGCCCCCTCCCAGAGCCTGTCTGTACCCCAGCCAGGGCCTAGGGATGGAGCCATCTCCCATCTTGTCTGCACACGGAGGCCACCCCTGGTGGCTGCGCTGGGAGCACACCAGCGCAGGGATCCCACCTTGCTGCGCCTGGCCAGTCTGAGCAGCACCCCACTGCCGCCTGCCCAGGCGGCCTCCCCCTCCTGCGTGGGAAGGGGGCTCTGCCCTGGTGCCCCACCGTCATGCAGGCACTAACCACTTCACCCTGGGATAGGCCCCAGCTGCCACACCCGTTCCTATCCCAGAGGCAGCCCCTTCTTTCTAGGGGCAGCGCTGGGTCCTGGGCAGTTCAAGTGACAGGGAGCCCCCACTCCTGGCCTGGGCTTCAGCCCTGCACCTACAAGCCCCTATCTTGGCCTGAGGCCCCTCCCACACTCCCCAGAGAAGCCCCCACAAGGTCCAGAGAGGTCCAGGTGCAGGTGACACACCACGATGGGGGTCTGGGTTGTCTCTCCCTGGCAGGGAGCCATGGCGGCGCTGGGGCCTTCCCCAAGAGCAGTGCAATGCCGAGCATCCCCTGTGCTGGTCTCACCCCTCTCAACTGGGTGAGGGCAGCCTCTGGACAGCCCTGGACTCTGGCCTATGGGCTGGATCTCGAATCTGTGAGCTGGAGTAATCAGCTGCTCACAGCCCAGGCAGGCAGAGAGCAGAGCTAGGCTGCCCTTCCTGCGAGCTGGCCTCTGTACTGTCCACAATGGTGGAGGGCTGTGAACCCATGTTTGCAGACGGGACACTGAGTTCAGGGCAGTGAGGCAGAGCCCCACACCAACGTGGAGCCTCTCTGGTCTCCGCAGGGGCCAAACGGCCATGCCCTGCCCCACCAGGCAGGGAGCCCATAGGCAACAGGCCCTCCAGCCTGGAAGTGCCTATGGCAGGGGCTGGCACTGGGAAGGACACCCCAGAGGTCATCCTGGGCTGGGGTACTGACTGGCCAACACTTTAATGAGGATGATTCTCAAGCACCGATGTTATGGCATGCGTATCCTTGAAAACACCCCCACTTCTTTTCCTTGGGAAACAGGCCAGACAGCCCAGCTCCTGCCCAGGGCCTCAGGAAGGGGGCAGGGCCCAGCAGTGGATGGGAGGGTCCAGTGCCTCCTCCTGTGCACCCACTCCACCTGAGGCTCAGAGTGGCTGGGCCTCCGGCAAGAATGCCCTTGTGGCCTTCTCTCCTTTTTGCCAAGCTCTTCCATCCTGAGCCTGGCTAGGGGCTGCCTCTTCCAGAAAGCCCCCTAGATTGCTGGACCCAGCCCTGGCTTTCCTTCAGACTCCAACCCTCTCTGGGTCTTCTCCTGTGACTGCCCTTTTCCGAAGGCCTCTGTATTTCAAGTTCAGCCTGGGGCTGGTCTGCCTGGGCATGGGACTTGGAGGTGTCATGGAGGAGAACCCCAGGCAAGTGGGGTGTGGCAAGAGCCATCGGGCCCCTGCCCCCACCTCAGGGGCAAAAAGCCCAGATCTCCCTAGCTTGGTCCTTTGCCTGGGCGAGGGCAGGAGGAGGCAGACCCTGTGCTTAGGGCTAATGTGAAGGGGGTTGTCTGCCCACCCATCTGTCCATTTGTCCATCCCAGGGGCCATGGGTTTGGGAGTGCACAAGTCGGGGAGCAGGGTTCACCATTGTTCATTCAGCAATCAGGCACAGCTTTGGCCATCAGTGCAGCCTTGGGGTACAGGGAATCTGGGAGGGCTTCCTGGAGGAAGGACAGCCTAGTGGGGAGACCAGTGCGAGCAAGAGATCTGGAGGGAATATTGACTAGGGAACAGTGGGCAGCTTCACAGGGCGGGTCTGGGGGCAGGGGTTAAGGATGGAAGGAGGCAGGGACTAGGCTGTTAGGAGAGGGCCTATGTTCTGAGGGCACCCAGTAACTCCGAAGGGTTTCAGGGCAGTCCCCCGGGAAGGGGTGGGGCCCAGCAGGGAGGAGGAGAGGGGCGATGGAGGTGCTGAGGACTGAGAGTGGGGAGGGTGTGAACAGGGAGCCTTAGCGGGATGCGCGGTGAGAGCTGGCCACACTCCCTTGGACCGCCTCCCTCATCGCTCAATTCTAAGGGCAGTCTGGTCACCCTGGGAGCCTTCAGACCACCTCCACCACGCCCCGTCTGCCCACTCCTCCTCTCCTCCAGGTTTCCCTTTGTTTTTCTTTTTTTGGAGGCACAGGCAGCGGCTAAATGTCCACCTCACCGGGATAAATATTTCATAGTCAGAAGCATTTTTCTCAAATGGAAAGATGGAGCTAGCTAGGCCCAGAAGGCCTGAGGGGGGCGAGGTGGGAGGTGGTGCCCTGCTGCACCCACGGTTTTCTGGTTCCTGCCCTCCGGGGAGCCATAGGAGGCCCCGCTGACCCAGTGTGCCCGTGCCGGGTGCGGGTGAGGGGCAGCGTTGGGCCCCCTCCCTGGAGAGCTGTTTGGGAGGGCCTCGGGCAGGCACATCTCCCGGGTGCCCAGGCGTGATGATGGAACAGCAGGCAGAGCTGCCAGCAGAGGCAGGCTGCCCACTCCTTAGGCTGGTGAACCGCCAGGAGTCCCGGGAAGGGTCCGAGCCGTGCTCCGCCTGGACACAGCCCCAGAGGCGGGTGTCCGTGGCTGGGGTGAGGCTCAGAAGGGAGTGCACCAGGGACAGGACGCCTGGTGGGGCCCTTGTGGGGGCCTCGCCCCCCTGTCAGAGCAGTGGGCTGGTGGGCTCCCTCAGCCCCAGTGTCCGCTGGAGGGGCTGCCCAGGCGCGGGTATCTGGGTGGGCAGGAGGCCCTGGACATTACGGCCCACTGGGCCAGGTCAAGGCTCCTTTGTCTGGGCTTAAGCCCCCAGGGTGGGAGTCCGTGGGCCGCCTGCACTGGGCCCGGGGCCCTCTGCCCCACCGCACCCCCCCGACCCTGGCCAATGCCCTTGTTTAAGAACCGCCAGACACACTGGACCCCTCCAGGGCTGGAGGAGGATGACCTCTCAAGGAGCACCTGGCGTAGGACCCCTCCTGGTGGCTCCCTTCCAAGCAGGCCTTGCTCCTGGGTGGCACCAGCACCGCCGGGCTCCCCCATGACACATTCCCTGAGAATGCCATGCTTTCCCTGGCCTCCTTGCCAGCTGGTTCACTTTCAGCTGCCCCTGGGCCCTAACTATGGTGACTCCGAAGAGGAGCCTGTGGTCCAAGTGGCACTGAGCTACAACTGTCTGTGTAGCAGGGCTTGGTGGGCATGATCCAGGACAGCCCACCTGTGTGGCAGCTCAGCAGACACCCTGCCCGCTTCCTCTTTAGCTGGCCCAGCACCCGCCTGGCCACCTGCAGCCAGGGATCCGGTGGGTGGGGTCCCTGGGAGCTGAGACAAGTGGGCAGGGCCTCACCTAGAACCCTTATCTGCTGGGGAGCCAGGTTCACCCTTCTGGGACTGGATGCCAGCCCAGGGGCAGGGTGAGGGATGGGCCTCTGACTCTTGCCCCTACTAGGTCACAGTGGTCCGACCCAGAGCCCTGTGCCTCCAGCTGACTCTTCCTGTCCCACCCAGCGCCCCGGCCAGCACTGTCCACACCATCCTGCCAGCACCCACCTCCCTTCACCCCAGAGCCACACACACACAGCACCACCAAGGGTCTGGGGGCAAAGTCTGGGGTCCGAGGCAGGAGGCTGCTCGGGACAGAGCAGGGGCACGTGCACGTGTCAGGAGTCTGGAGAGGGCCTAGCATGGGTAGGGGTGTGCAGAGCATAGGGTTTTGGAGAGGAGTGTGGCTGCAGGGGGGCCTGCCTACAGGCCACACACCAGTTGTAGGGGATGGTCTGGCCGTGCACGTCCCTCGGCTGCCTGGGTGCGCCTGTCACTATGGTCCAGAGCCCAGTGCGGGGCAGCAGGGAGGTGATGGGGTTCAGGAGGATGGGGGAGTTGGTTTGGAGCATCCAGGCTCAGGAGAGAAGGAGGTGGGGTGACCCTGCTCTGTGCCAGCATCCGCCCCCTCCCTCCAGCGGAGTCAACAGCCTGCCCTGCCCCGGGGCAGTGCCGGTGGTCGGGTGGGGTGTCAGGCCATAAACAAAGAGTTCCCAGGTGAGAACCAGAACCGTCTGGGCTGTGGGAGTAGGCCTGGCCTGCTTTCCTGCCTCACTGTAAACAGAGCAGAGCTGTTTGTGACTGTTAGGGTTTTGGTGGGGGGAGGCAGGGAGGGGCCTGGGTGCGGTCCCTCCTTCAAGCACTGGTGACCCATCCCAGGGCCTCTCGCCCTGTCTTCCCACCAGCGCTCTCTGCCTCCAGCCGGTGGGGGCCTCCCTTGCTGTCCCCCCACTGCAGGCCACTCCTGGCTTCTGGTGTCGCACTGTGGGGCCCGGATCCCCATGGCTTCTTTTGGTGCCCGCTACCCTCAGCTGCCCAAGGAGCCCCAGCTCTGCGTGCAGCCACCGTCACTGGCCCTGACCTGGTTTGGCTGGCAGGGTATGAGTGCGGGTGTAGGCTGACCCTCCCCCGGGGCTGGGCCTGACCCCTCACTGCCCTTGAGCCCCAGGCTGGACACCTCCGCTGTGCCAGCCTGCTCCAAACTGCTGGTGGACTGCAGGTGCCCACAGCCAGCTGGGACCCACCCCACAGGGCACCGGGCTGGGCAGCCCTGGGAGCCAGCAGATCTGCAGATAGTGCAACCTGCTGTCCTGTCCAGGCATGCTGGGACACCTGGAGCTGGGAGAGGCCCGCGAGCCATCCTCAACCCCCTTGGGGGTTCCTGGGACAGAGCTTTGGAGTCCAGGGGACAGGAGGAGGTGACAGGAAGTGGCAGGGCCAGGCAGTTGGGCTCTGGGAGTGGGCAAGTTGGGGTTCCTCAGCATGTGTTCCTCGCCACCAGTTACATCCAAACAACTGGGGAGGGGAGTTGTTAAAAAGGCTGGTTCCAGGGCCCACCACACCCAGCTCCCCAGATGCCGGGAACTTCGAGGGGTGGGTTTCTGCTGAGAGGGCCGGAGGTGGCAGCGTCAGGCTGCCCTCGGGGAGCGTGGGCAGGCAGGGGTGGGGGCAAGGCCGCCGTCCCCAGGCTCACTGGCCCTGGCTACGGGGGTGCTCGGCCTGGCCTTTGCGGCCTTGTCCGTGGCAGAGGGCTTGGTGGAGCCTGAGGGGCCGTGTGTAGCGCTGAGGTCCCAGAGGGAGCAGGGGTCCGTGCCAGGCCTCGGCCTCTCCTGGGAGGGTCTCCGTCCACCTCCCCTTCCCTTGCCTGCGCCTCCCCAGCCCAGCCAGCCCCCTGCCTCTGCCCCAGCTCCTACAGGGAAACTGAGGCGCAGGGCCTGTGCCCAGTCTGCTGGACGGTCCTGTGTGCCATCCAAGTCTGTCCACCTGTCTGTCCACACGGCAGGACTGGACTGGACTGAACCCGACCAGGCAGGGCTGGTGGTAGTGAACACCCCTGTGCTGGGCAGGCATTTCCTCCCCTAGTCAGCTGCCTGGCTTTTGGGGCACGGAGGGGGCGGGGGGTCCCCAGATCCTGAAGCTGGAGGGGCAGAGCCTGGCCCAGCTGGAGGGGCCTGTCAGGGGCCCGCCCATGCTACATTCTTTCCTCCCCTCTGGTGGGGCGAGGGGGCCCGCTTGCTCAGGGAGCCGAGGGAGTGGGCTGCGGAGGGGGGAGTCCGGGAGGACCAGCCAGAGGGAGGCTAGGAGACTGAAAGCTTCACTTCTGGGCAAAGTTGGGAGGATGTCGGCCTCCGGTAAGCAAGCCGGCCTGCACCGTCCCCTGTCCCATGCCCTGCACTGGTCTCCTGCCCCTTTCTGGGGGCAGCCGTGGGGCCGCGGGACCACCTCACCACCCAGCAGGCCTAGGGGGTTGGGTAGGGGCTCAGAGGTCGGGGCGTGGCCAGAGCTGGGCCAGGCATTCGTTCCTACTCCTGCCTGGCCCCAGCCTGATGCTGGAGGGCAGGCTCGTCAGGATCCTGGTAGCCAAGGGCGACAGGACGGCCATTTCAATCCCAAGACAGGCAGATCCCCAAGGCAGATGATGGCTGCTGTCCTAGTTGGGTGCCCTGGGGACCCTGGGAGGCTGTGGGGGGCCGCCCTGTCACGGAGCCACACTGTGTTGGGAGTCTGGGCGCTGGCCTTTCAGCCCAGAGAGAAACAAGCTCAGGCCCTCTATCCTGCTGCGGTGGACAGGAGCATGGGGACTGGGCCCTTTGGGTGGGTGGGCTGACGTGCCTGCCTGTGCCTCAGTTTCTCCACATGCAGAAGGAGAAGCGCTTGGCCCTCGTGGGGCCCCTCCCAGCCCCTGAGACCCCGCTGCACCCCCAGGCTTGGAGGGACTCGCACCTTCCAGATCTGCGAGCTCCTTCCCTGCCTCCACCCACCTGCTCCCTGCACTAGCATTTAGTATGCACCTACTGTGTGCCAGGCTCTGAGTATTTGTGAGCAAAATGTTCCAGGCACCAGGGACCAGGGACCAGGGACCAGGGACCAGGGACCAGGCAGTGGCCAAAAATGATAGCGGCTGGCCAAGCTGGTTTGGGAGACTGGAGGAAACTGCTTGTGAAAAGGCCAGGGCATGGGGGAGAGCCTGGTCCGAAACACAGTCCTGAAGCTCTGGGGGCCCAGGCAGCAACGGTGCAGGCTGGGAGTCTGCAGATGTTGGCAGGCCAGGAAGACTACGGGCAGCCCCAGGGAGCTACAGAGGAGTGTTTTGGGAGAGAGTGTTGTGGAAACATCCTGGTTACAGATTGGGGCTGCAGTGAGGGTGAGGGGTCCAGGCAGACCGACGCTGGGTCCCCCACCTTCCTGGAGCCTTGGAGGCAGACAGGAGCCCAGGCCGCACCCCGAGCAGCAGAGTTATGTTGAGAAATACCAGGGAGGAGAGGGCAGGCCCTCGGCTGCCTGCGGGTGCTGCTGCAGAAAGTCTGAAGGTCTCATGACCAGTCAGCCGAGTTTGGCACTTTTCACATGAGGTTCCAGGGTGGGGTGAGGCCGAGCATCCCGTGTGCTCTTGTGGGCACTGGGCTCCCCTGAGGAGTGAGCCTGCCTCCAGGGCTCCCACCCCGCGGCTCCTGGGCTGGCTTTGCACCGGAGCTCCAGGGAGGGTCCCAGGCCCAGACACGTGTGTCCACCACACACCCCCAGCACAAGCGTGAAGACCCCATGAGCACATACCCTTGTGCTCGTACACACACGTGCACACAAGAGTGGACGCTCAGGCCACCATCTAGGGCCCGCCCCTTTGTTTGCAGCTCCCCTCCCTCCCTGCCTGTCTCAGGGTTCCCCAGTCCCACCACGGCCCTCTTGACTTACAGACCTGGAGGCTGGAGCTGGGCCCCAGGGGCGGCCAGTTTGGAAGCCAACTTGAGTTCTAAGCAAAATTGCCACATCCTGAGCGGCCCTTCTCTGGGCCCCCTAAGAACTCCCACTTGGCTAGGGGCTGGCGGGAGAGTCCCTAGCTCAGTCGGGGGCCCAGTGGGCAAGGTGAGTGTGGGGAAGTCATCCAGCCAAACACCCCCCTTTCGGCGTCCCCTCCACCAGATCCCCCAGCCAGCACCACACCACTCCTCTGCTCTGCCCCCTCCCCCGACCACTTCCTGGAGGCCCCTCAGAGTATTACAATTCCTGGGAGTGAAGCTTCTCTGCTGGCGTGGTGCCCACCCTCTGACACACCCAAAGTCCCACAGACCCTCTTCCTCAGAGTGTGAGGCAGGACCGGGCCCCTCCCCCTAACAGTTTGCACTGGCAGGGGTGGGATGTTATAGTGGCGTCTGAGGCCATGGAAGGGCCAGAGTGAGGGGCTGGATGGCCTTGCAGCCCAGCCAGAGTTAGAGGGAGGGGACGGGCATCTGGGGACCTGCTGGGCATGTCTCATCATGTCACCCTCACACCCTCCTCTGGAAGGTGGCGCTTGGGTAACCTTATTGTTACGTCGTCCCTATGCAAGGTGGCGGCTGGTTCTGGGCTGTCTACCGAGCCATCTGCAGGGCCAAGGCCAGGTCAGGCAGGCTGACTGGACACTTCTGGTGCACTCAGGACAGAGGGACTGGCAGCACAGTGCTCTGGGGTGCCTCTCCCACCCTCCCCAGTGGTGCAGGTCCTAGGCCACAGGGCTGCTGGCAGCCTTGCCCCGTGGCAGGCAGGATTTCCTCCTTCCTGTTTGGGCCAGGCTCTGGCCAGCCTGGGGTTCTGTCTTAAGGGGTGCAGAGGGACCCAAAGCTTAAAACCACAGCCCGGCAACTTTCCAGCAGTCTGAACTTGGGCTGGGCTGGGCCTGCTCCTCCCTTCCCGAGCTCCACTTTTTGTTCCTACCGTGGGTGTAGGGCTCTTGCACACCACGGGGTGGTGGTGAGGTTGGGGCTGGGCCGAGTTGGGGCCCAGCCAGCAGAAAGGGCACGTGCGCCAGGTGGAGCCCTGCCGGCTGAGCCCCACCCCCACTCCGGGTTCCCCGCCAGGGTGTGCCCTCGCCACCCAGCTTTTCACACCTTTCCCCACCCCTACCCTGCACGCCCCCTGGACTCCCCTGGAGCAGACTGGAGGGGGTGCAACTTCTCAGGGCCCGGGGTCCCTGCTCCACTACGGGGCCTCCCACCGCCGCGCCCCCAGCTCACAGCGCCCAGCCCGAGGCCCTGCTCGCTGGCCGGGCCGCACTCCCCGCCTGGGGTCCCACCTCCGGCAGCTGCGGCCCAGAGCCTTTTCTGGGTCTGCGCGGACCGCCGCCCTGCGCCCCCGAGCAGAGGGCGGTCACCAGCCGGGGTTCTGCCGTCGGACACAGAGAAGCCTGTGGAGGCTGGGGGCTGGGGACGGTGGGAGGGGGGCGGGCTGGGTTTCTGAGCGGGTCCGCAGACCTCTCCGCCCACTCCACCGGGGCCAGGCCCCACCCCCAGGCCGGCAGGGACCCTCCGGCGCTCCGCACCCGGGCGCGGGGGGGCGGGGCGAGGGCGGGGCAGACCAGTCCCGGCCCCACCCCGAGGGCGGAGCCTCCGTGGGCAATGGCTCTCCCTCTCGCGGCCTATTTCCTCCTTACCCACCTGCACCCGCTTTGGGGATGGGGATGAGGGTCTGGGCAGAACTGGAAGGGAAACTGAGGCCGGAGAGAGCGAGGTCAGCCCTTGCCCTTGACTCCGGCTCAGGGCGACAGGCTCTGGTCTCCACCACTGCCTCTGGCGAGGCCCAGGATCCGTCAGGGCCCTGCTCCCCGCTCCTCGCCGCGCTGCCTTCCCCCGCCCCCGGCACCCCCCTCCCCCCGGCGTCTCCGCCTCCTCCGCACCCGCCCCTCCGCGGCCCTTCTGGTTTTTCTGGGTGGGCAGAGTGGCCCTCCGACAGCTGTGGGTTAATCAAGGCTCAGAGAAGGGACAGGCTTAATCAGGGTCACGCAGCAAATTGACTAGAAAGTAGCAGCGAAACCCGCACTCGGGCCAGGACTGGGCTTCCCCCAGCTGTTCTATGGGGACGGGGACGGGGTGCCGGGTACCCAGGCCGGGTGTCCTCCCCACCCCCTAGCCGTGGGACAGGGATTCCCTCCCTTCTGCTTCAAGCCTTGCTGGCTGGGGTGAATGGGAGCTTGGGGATTGGGAGTGGACACGCGTGTCCCTTTGTCACTAGTAATGCGGTCCCAGCCAGGGAGGACGAGGCTGAGCGCAGAGCCATAGCTGGTGTGAAATCTGTGGGCTGCTTCTCCTGCAAATACTTAGTGCAATCAGGGGCGCTGGCCTGAAGTTCTGCGCAGCGGCTTGATAATTGAATCATTACAGAACTGTTTAGAGCCTCTGTCTCTTTGGGCGATGCTGGTAGCACGAGTTTCTCTAGGAATACGTCCAATTACTGTATGTTTTCAGATTTATTGGCATCAAGTTTATAATTTCCTCATTTCAATTTTCTGTCAAATTTTTAAAAATTGTGAAAAGGTACAAGTCATAAATATGAAGCTTGAGGCATGTCCCCGAAGTGGACGTGCCTGACCACAGCCTGTGTAGTGGAGATCTGCTTGGGCTCTTTGTGTTTTCTTTGTTTGTTTTGTGGGGAAGTAACTAGGCTTATTTAATTATCATTATCATTGTTATTTTTATGTGGAAGGACTGGGGATTGAGCCCGTGCATGCTAAGCACGTGCTCTACCACTTGAGCTATACCCCCGACTTCTTTTGTCTAGCTTATTTCAGTGTTAAGTTCGGGGAACTCTTCCCCGTTGCCGCATTCGTTTCCCTTGCTGTGTAACAGACAGACTCCCAGTTTTTTTAAATTTTTATTTTCATTCTGTTGATGGACATTTGAGCCTTTCTGGCTTCTGGGCACCACGGTAGTGCTGCACCCATCCTCTGGGGAATGGATGCCTGCGTGTCTGTTGGGCACACACCTGAGAGTGGAGCCACGGATCCTTCGGGCAGGATGTTTTAGACTCTAGTAGACGCTGCCTGGCTGTTTTCCAAAGTGCCAGCTCATCCACAGGGTGGGGATGCTCCTTGACACCGCTGGGTGTTTTGTCAGCCTTCTCCTGGGAGTGAAGTGGCAGCTGCCTGTTGTTTTAATTGGCATTGCCCTGATGGCTAAGGATGCACTTTCCATATGTTAATTGACCAGTCAGCCATTTTTCTGAATTGCCTTTCCAGTGTTTTCTTACCCATCTTTCTGTTGGGCCATCTGTCTTTTTCTTTCCATTTGCAAGACCTTTTTATGGGTAGGAGGCCTTTGTTTGGTGAATGGATTGCAGATCTCTGGCTTGTCCCTGGCTTGACTTTTCACTCCCTCAGTGGCATCTTTTGATGAACAGAAGGTCCTCATTTTAAAGTCTACCAGTTTCTCAGGTGACTCCCTTTCGAGCCAGAGCTTTCTGTGTCGTGGTTAAGAACTGTTTCCCTACCTGCCAAGTCATTTCTGTTTATCTGCTGGGAGCTGTCCTGCTAAACCTTCAACTTCGGGTCTATAGCCCCATGAATTAATGCTTCCTGGGGCTGACACAGGAGTTGGGATGAATGTCTTTCCATATGGATGTCCTGTGGACCCAGCACTGCTTATTGGAAAGAACATACATCTCTCACAGCTCTGTATCTGTGTGAGTCTGCTTCTGGGACTTTTGTTTTGTTCAGTTGGTTTTAATTTGCATTTCCCTGATGACTAAAGAAGTTGGCCGTCTTTTCTTGTGCTCATTGGTACGTCTTCTTTTGTGAGGTGTCTGTTTACATCTTTTGTCTATTTTTAATTGAGATGAGCCTTTTTGGCCTCTCTCTACTGATTTGGAGAAGTTCTTCTGGTTGGAAGTTCTTTGTCAGATGCAATGAATTGCCTTTTTGTTTCCTTAAGAGTGTCTTTCAAGACCAGAAGTATTGAATTATGATGAAATATAATTTATCAAATTTTCCTTTATGATTCAAACTTTTTGTTTGAAGAAAGAAACAAAGAAGAAAACATTGCCTCCCCCAAGAGGGCAAACAATTTCTCCTATGTTTTCTTCTAGAAGTTTTATAGTTTTACATTTAGCTCTATGATTCATTTTGAGTTAATTTTTACATGTTGTATGAAGTAAGGGTCCATTTTTTTCTCCAAGTAAATATCCAGTTGCCCCAGCACCATTGTTGAAAAGACTCATTTTTCTGCTGAAATAACTTGGCTGGTTTGTCAAAAATCAACTGAGCATACAAAGTGTGGGACTATTCTGGACTGTCTAGTCTGTTCCATTGATATTTGTGTTTATACCATACTGTCTTGATTCCATGGGGAGTCTGAGAAAATACTTAGTATGATTTAAATTATTTTAAATTTATTGAGACATTTACAATGAGCCAGCATGGGGCCTATCTTTGCGAATGTCCCAAGTGCGCTTGCAAGGGTTGTCTGGTGGGTGCTCTCCAAGGGCCAGTGCCTCTGCTGTGACGTGTTTACAGATGTAGGCTTTTTATTTTTATTTTTGATGAATTGAGCCCTTTATTATTCTGAAATGTTGCGATTAGTTCTTGCAGTGTTTACTTCTTCTTCCCTTTTGACCTGTCTGCACCTTTATGTTTGGAGCCCACTTCTCTTACATGGTATATAGTCAGCTCTTGCTTTTTTAACCTTGTCGGACAGCCTCTGCCTTTTTGATCAGAATTTTAGGTCCCTTTATATTTAATGTATTGTCAGTATGGCTGGCTTAAATTCTACCGTCTTGCAAATTGCTTTCTATTTTATGCCATCCATTCTTTGTTCCTCTTTCCCTACCTTATTTTAGAATTAATCAAATATATACACACATATATAATCACTTACTAATATATATTTTATATATACATATATAAAGCACATCTACATGTAATTTTTTTTAGTGTTCCATTTTACTTCTCCTGGTAGCATATCAGCTGCACATCTTCTCTTAACGGTGGCTTTACGGCTTATGCTGTGTGTTCTTTACTCATCACAGTGCGCGTGCAGGCAGCTCTGTGCCACCTCACGCGCCACGTGAGAGCTTTACAGCAGGAGCTTTCAGTGCCCCAGCCCCGTGCTTTGAACTGTAGTCATCATGTGTTTTACTTCTACAGAGTAAAATTCTACAGTTTATTATTTGTACTTTATGCAGGGAATTACCTTTTTCCTTTCACAGCCCTGTTGAGGTATAATCTGCTTACCAGAAAACTCACCCACTGTGAATACATGATTCAGCCATTTTTAGTAACTTTATAGAGCTGTGCAGCCATCACCACAATCCAGTGCTAGAACATTTCCATCACCCCAGATTCTCCTGAGCCTGTTTATAGCCAATGCCCGCTCCCACCCCTAGTCCCCAGCAATTACTTAATTCTGGTAAAATATAGAAACTGACCCACTGTGTGCCCTTCCCCCTCCTTTTTGCTATTATTGCTGCATATATATGACATCTGTCTATGTTGTAATCCCAACAATATGGCATTTGAATTCACACTTTATATGAGGAGTTGACAGGCTGGGGCCTGTGCGCTAACTCCATCCTGCAGCTTGTTTTGTAAGGGAAGTTTTGCTGGAACACAGTTATGCTCACCCATTGGCACATCATCATTTACAGCTCCTACTAGGCCACAACTACAGAGTTGCAGCGGAGGTCACACGGCCTGCAAAGCCTGAGACGTTTGCTGTATGGGCTTGTACAAAAAAAGCTTGCAGACTCCTGCTTTATATAAGCTTGTGTTTTTTTAAAAAAAAGTTAAGAGACGGAATGCAGAAAAAGGCCTATTTGTGGAGTCTTCTATGTCTACCCACATGGAGGCCGCCTCTGCCTTCTCCTTTTCTTCCTGTGGGCTTGGATTAGTGTCTGGGGTCCTTCTCCTCCTCCAGCATTTCCCGCAAGGCAAATCTGCCAGCAATGGCTTCTCCTAATCTTTGTTCACTTGTGGGGGTCTTTATTTTTGAAGGATTGTTTGCTAGATGTGGACTTCTTGGTTGACAACATTTTTCTTCCAGCACTTTGAATATGTGGTTGCACTGCCTTCTAGCGTCCATGGTGCCAGATATTAGCTGCATTATTGTGCCATTGAATGTGGTGGGTCACTTCTCCCTTGCTACTTCCAAGTTTTTCTCTTTCCCTTAAACTTTATGTGATGGTCTAGATCTGGGTCCCTTTGTGTTTATCCTCTTGAGGTTTATTGGGCTTCTGAGATCGTAGCTTGTTTCCAACATTATTTTTTCAAACATTTTTTCCTACCCCCCCCCTTTCCTTCTGAGTCTTTAACTACACATACATTGGTGTTCTCACTGTTGTCCCACAGATCTCTGAGGCTCTGTTCATCTTCCTTCAGTTGTTTTTCGTTTTTCTTCAAATTGATTAATTTTTATTAATCTGCAAGTTTTTCGCTTCCTTCCTTTGGCATCTCATTTCTGCTGTTGAGTCCCTCCAGTGAATTTTCAGCTCCAGAATTTCCACTTGGCTTTTTTCATCATTTCTGTTTCTTTATTACATTGTCTCTTTGTTGAGCCAGTGTCATCATATTTTTCATTAATTCTTTAAACATGACCTCCTTTATTTTTTTGAACAAACTTCTGATAGTCACTTTGAAGTCTGTGCCAAATCCAACATCTGTGGACATTAAAAGACAGTTCCCACTACCTGCTTTGTTCCTCATGATGGATCATACTTTCTTGTTTCTTTGTATGTCATGTGATTTTCTGCTGAATGCTAGACATTACAGTTCATATCTTGTAGTAACTCTGGATTCTAATTCCACTTCAGGGTTGTGATTGTTGTTTTACTTGTGTGTTTGTTTAGTAACTTCCTTTGACTCAATCTGTAAAGTCTGTGTACTTTGTCCGAGCTCCCCTGTCGTGGCTCACTGCCACCTGACCTGATGCCCTGATGCCCAGCAGCTGTTGATCCAGCCCCAACCCCTGTGGGTGCTCTCAGATCCAGTGTCCAGCGTTCCACCACCTCTGGGGCATAGATCCTCTCCTGGACATCCTACCCCCAGGGCCACCATCTGCCCCACCCACCTGCGAGGCTCCACTGACCCACTGTCTCCCTTTGCAGTGTCTGGCCGGCAGCTGCAGCCTGAGGAGCCAGATGCAGAAACTGAGGAGGACCGCTCTGTAAGTGAGGGAGGACCTGTGCCCTCCCGGTACTCCCCCATCATTTCCTGGGCTTGAGCAGAGCCCCAGTGGCTGAGAGTAACATGATCTCTCCTCCTCCCAGGTGACTGAAGGGCCTGTGGATGAGATCATTCGGCCCCGGCCACAGGGGTCCTCACCTGTCTATGAATGTGTGACTGAGGGTGCCAGCTTCAGACTCCCGGTAAGCCTGCTGGACCAAGATGCCCAGGTTTAGGGAAGGCTCAGATGTGGGGCCACAGGTGTGGCCATGTCTCCTCCTGCATCACCATGCATGGGCAGCTCGCACATGTGTGTGCAGCCACGCTGCCTACTGGGCCACAGCTGTGTCCATTCAGCCATCCTCTCTGACTCCTTGCCCAGGTGGCCGAGACCCAGTAGAGATAGCGCACATGTGTGTGCATGTGGGGAACAGACCTGGTGCTCCTGTGTGCAGCGAGGCCCAGGGTACGTGCAGACACGTGCCCTCTCTGGAGAGGGGACATAGACAGGGCCCCTGAGGCCGCCTCTGGCGAGGACTGTGGGAAGGCGTGGAGCAGGCATGTTTCCTAAAGGGCTTGTTCTTGTACCATTTGTCTCTTCTTTGCCCCTCCTCACGGGGGCATGGGAAGCACTGAGGCCCAGAGTCGCCTATCCTCAGAGGAATTCCACTCCATTTGCGCACAGCCGCACTCTGGGGCTCCTAAGCTTCTGAGCTGGGGCATCCTGGCCTCCCCGAGTCCCTCCTGGGTTGTGGCAGGTTGGCAAGCCTAGTGTCTGTTGCTGCTGCAGGAAGACACGCCGAGGAGGCCATCAGGGAGGCGGAGGTCCTGGTGGACGCGGGATTCAGGGGACTCCCGGATGCTTTCCAAGATGCGCCATCCTGAGGTGGGTGTTCTAGGGGCTGACGTCGGGGTAGGCCCATCTGCAGGTGTTTTGGCCAGGGAAGCCGGGGCCAGACCAAGAAGATGAGGAGTAGGAAGGCTGGCAACATTTCCCTGTGCCCTGGGGCCAGGCATGTCACCTCTCTCATCAGGCCTGGGGGCGGCAGAGGCTCCAGAGCTCTGGTCCCAGCTTCCCCCAAATGCTCTGCCTCTTAAGACGAAGAGCCCCGACTCCTGGCCAGGTGGGCCTGAGTGCACAAACCTCAGTGTTCTCAGCTGCCCAGTGGGTGGGGCTGCTACCTACTGTGTACACAGGCCATGGAAGCTGCTGGTTTCTGTAGGCTCCCAGTGTGCAGGGCACGGTCCCTCCTGCTGCAGCCTGCTGTGTCACTGGTGGCCCCAGCAGTCCTGAAACTCTCCCAGACCCCCAGGATCTGTCGTGTCTGGGGCCAGGCCAGCCACACTGTTGGCAGTGTTTTTCCTGGCACTGCTGACTGACCCCTACTTGGTCTGAGTACCTGCTTCCTAGCATGCTGTCGGGCTTGGGGTGAGCGTGAGGGATGAACTAGGAGCTGATGGAGGAGGGCTTCGACCACGTGCAAGCAAAAGCCTCTCCTCCCTGCTCGCCAAGCCCCGCTGAGCCTCAACAGTGGCCGCAGAGGGACGGGCTGCTCCTGAGTCCTGGCTGGTGGGGGCGGGGCAAGGGGAGGCTGCTCCTAGTGGAGGTAGCTGCAGCTGGCTTCGCCCAGGGCCTGGACACAGCAACCCAGGCCAGCTGCCGGGGGACCCTACGCTTGCCCTGGGCTGCCCAATGAAGGAAGGACTCCGGGGCCAGGGGAGGCGGCCCCCACCCAGCATCGACATGCACAGTGGGACAGGCGTATGCTCACTAAGGCCATGATGCACTTCTGCTCCAGTCCACGCAGGACGAGACAGAGGTGACGCTGAAGACCGAGGCGGAGGCCGGAGCCAGTGGCTACAGTGTCACAGGCGGCGGGGACCAGGGGATCTTTATCAAACAAGTGCTGAAGGACTCCTCAGCTGCTAAGCTCTTCAGCCTGAGAGAAGGTGCCGAGCCGCCCCATTCCTGGGTCCCCATGGCTTCCATCAGGATGGGAGGGACCTGGAGGGGACAGGCCACACCTAGACTCGGGACGGCACCCTAAGGACTACGTCGTGTCCAGGCGGGGCTCGCCACGGTGCCGGGTTTTCCCACCTGGAAGCGGGGGCTCCTTCCCCACCGAGGCTCAGTGGAGGGAAGGAGCTGGGCAGCCCGGGCAGGGTCCCCTTCTCGGCCCCGCACCCCTGTAGACTCCTCCCAGGGGCAGCAGAGAGGCTGGTCACTGAGGCGCGAGTCCCCTCTGTCTTCATTTAGGGGACCAGTTGCTCAGCACAACCATATTCTTTGACAACATTAAATATGAAGACGCTCTCAAAATCCTTCAGTACTCGGAGCCCTACAAGGTTCAGTTCAAAATCAAACGGAAACTTCCTGCCGCAGAAGACGAGGAGTGGGCTGCCGGCGAGGCTGAGCATGGCCCAAAGGGCAGTGAGAAGCAGGTGAGGTCGCCATGGCTGGCGAGGCTTGGCCTGGCACCCCGGGCTCCCTGCACCCAGGCCGAGGCTGGGAGGGGCGCCCCCACTCCCTCTTAGTCCCGGAGCCCAGGGCCTCCGACTCATTATACTGCTGCCAACAGGTCCACTCTCTCTGTTTCAGGACCAGGATGTCGCTGATGGGTGCACAGAGACCCCCACAAAGATGCTGGAAGGAGATGGGGACCAGGAGAGACTCATCTCCAAGGCCAGGGAGGACAGAGGCAGACGACCCCAGAGGGAGAGGCTCTCCTGGCCCAAGTTCCAATCTATAAAGACCAAGCGCAGGCCGGGGCCCCGGAGGTCACACAGCTCCTCGGAGGCCTACGAGCGAGGGGACGTGCCTGACGTGTCCCCCACGAGCACAGACACGGAGGCCCAGCTCCCCGCAGAGGAGCGTGAGCGGAGGGCGGGACCAGGCAGCCAGCGGAAGACAAGGTTCCTGAGCCTGAGGTTCAGGATGGGCTCAGGGAAGGCTGCGGGTCTAGAAGGCAGGGGGGCCCCAGGGGGAACAGTCCAAGCCGGCGTTCTGGAGGAAGCAGTACCTGGCGAGGAGGGGCAGGGGGCCGCCGTGGTGGCCGCGGACAGCAGGAGAAAAGACAGCATGGCAGGAGTGCAGGAGGAGGCAGAGCCTCCCACAGAGCCCGGCCTGTCCCTGGAGGGCACCCTGGGGGAGGGGGCAGGCCTGGCACCCAGAAGCCGCAAAAAGAAAAAGGAGGCCAAGGTCCAGGAGGAGACAGTGCCCCAAAGGACATCAGGGGTGGGCGCAGCCCCAGGATGCAGGGAGGAGGGCCCCAGGGAGGGCGGGCAGGGGCTAGAAATTGGAATTGCCAGGTTGTCTCTGCAGGAGCCCAGGGACCAAGACAGCCAAGATGGCCGGGAACCCGAATTCCAGATTAGAATACCTACATTAAAGACACCCAAGTTCACATTTCCGAAAGGAAAAGCGCTGGGGGCAAAAGGAGCTGGAACTGCTCTCCATCTGGAAGACAGGCAGGGAGGGTACCCCGGAGAGGACTTGGGGACCAAGGAGGATGGAGGAGGGGAACCAGATGCTCAGGGAAGACCTGCTCCGGTCCAGAAGCCAGACCAGGAGGACAGAGGAACACAGGAATATGCGACCGAGAAGAGGGTGCAGGACACCAAGGGACGGGACAGGGACGTGGGAGGAAGGGAAGGAAAGACGAAGATGCTGAAGTTCAAACTACCCTCATTTGGGTGGTCGCCAGGGAAGGAGCAGAAAGGGGATGCAGTGAAACAGCCCCAGGAGACAGAGAAGGAAGAGAACATGTTACTAAGTCTGCAAACAGACATATGTCAAGAAGACAGAGGAATCAGGAGCAGAAGAGAAAAAGAAATGGAACTTCCAGAACAAAAACTACCACAGAAAGAAACAATTGAGACAAAAGAGGAACCGGCGGCGGGCATCGGACTGAAGGGCCACCTGCCCAAGGTGCACGTGCCCGGCATCAAGGTGCCCAAGGTGGACCTCAAGGCCCCGCAGGTGGACATCAAGGGGCCCAAGTTGGAGGTGAAGGGCGCCAAGGGCGAGGTGACGGCCCCCGACCTAGAGGTGTCCCTGCCCAGCGTGGAGGTGGACACCCAGGCACCGGGCGCCAAGCTGGAGGGCGTCCTGGCCCTGGGTGACAAGGAGGTGGGCGCCAAAGACAGCAAGTTCAAAATGCCGAAGTTCAAGATGCCATCGTTCGGCGTGTCGGCGCCAGGCAAGTCCATCGAGACCGCGGTGGACGTGTCCCTGCCCAAGGCCCAGGCGGACGTGTCCCTGCCGTCCGTGCAGGCCGACGTGAAGACCAGTGACCTCAGCATTGAGCTGCCGCCCGCCGAGCTGGACGTCAAGGCCGCCGAGGCGGCGGTTAAGCTCCCCGAAGGCCACCTGCCCGAGGTGGAGCTCAAGGAACCGGCGGCGGGCATCGGACTGAAGGGCCAACTGCCCAAGGTGCACGTGCCCGGCATCAAGGTGCCCAAGGTGGACCTCAAGGCCCCGCAGGTGGACATCAAGGGGCCCAAGTTGGAGGTGAAGGGCGCCAAGGGCGAGGTGACGGCCCCCGACCTAGAGGTGTCCCTGCCCAGCGTGGAGGTGGACACCCAGGCACCGGGCGCCAAGCTGGAGGGCGTCCTGGCCCTGGGTGACAAGGAGGTGGGCGCCAAAGACAGCAAGTTGAAAATGCCGAAGTTCAAGATGCCATCGTTCGGCGTGTCGGCGCCAGGCAAGTCCATCGAGGCCGCAGTGGACGTGTCCCTGCCCAAGGCCCAGACGGACGTGTCCCTCCCGTCCGTGCAGGCCGACGTGAAGACCAGTGACCTCAGCATTGAGCTGCCGCCCGCCGAGCTGGACGTCAAGGCCGCCGAGGCGGCTGTTAAGCTCCCCGAAGGCCAACTGCCCGAGGTGGAGCTCAAGGAACCGGCGGCGGGCATCGGACTGAAGGGCCACCTGCCCAAGGTGCACGTGCCCGGCATCAAGGTGGACCTCATGGCCCCGCAGGTGGACATCAAGGGGCCCAAGTTGGAGGTGAAGGGCGCCAAGGGCGAGGTGACGGCCCCCGACCTAGAGGTGTCCCTGCCCAGCGTGGAGGTGGACACCCAGGCACCGGGCGCCAAGCTGGAGGGCGTCCTGGCCCTGGGTGACAAGGAGGTGGGCGCCAAAGACAGCAAGTTCAAAATGCCCAAGTTCAAGATGCCATCGTTCGGCGTGTCGGCGCCAGGCAAGTCCATCGAGACCGCGGTGGACGTGTCCCTGCCCAAGGCCCAGGCGGACGTGTCCCTGCCGTCCGTGCAGGCCGACGTGAAGACCAGTGACCTCAGCATTGAGCTGCCGCCCGCCGAGCTGGACGTCAAGGCCGCCGAGGCGGCGGTTAAGCTCCCCGAAGGCCACCTGCCCGAGGTGGAGCTCAAGGAACCGGCGGCGGGCATCGGACTGAAGGGCCACCTGCCCAAGGTGCACGTGCCCGGCATCAAGGTGCCCAAGGTGGACCTCAAGGCCCCGCAGGTGGACATCAAGGGGCCCAAGTTGGAGGTGAAGGGCGCCAAGGGCGAGGTGACGGCCCCCGACCTAGACGTGTCCCTGCCCAGCGTGGAGGTGGACACCCAGGCACCGGGCGCCAAGCTGGAGGGCGACCTGGCCCTGGGTGACAAGGAGGTGGGCGCCAAAGACAGCAAGTTCAAAATGCCCAAGTTCAAGATGCCATCGTTCGGCGTGTCGGCGCCAGGCAAGTCCATCGAGGACCGCAGTGGACGTGTCCCTGCCCAAGGCCCAGGCGGACGTGTCCCTGCCGTCCGTGCAGGCCGACGTGAAGACCAGTGACCTCAGCATTGAGCTGCCGCCCGCCGAGCTGGACGTCAAGGCCGCCGAGGCGGCGGTTAAGCTCCCCGAAGGCCACCTGCCCGAGGTGGAGCTCAAGGAACCGGCGGCGGGCATCGGACTGAAGGGCCACCTGCCCAAGGTGCACGTGCCCGGCATCAAGGTGCCCAAGGTGGACCTCAAGGCCCCGCAGGTGGACATCAAGGGGCCCAAGTTGGAGGTGAAGGGCGCCAAGGGCGAGGTGACGGCCCCCGACCTAGAGGTGTCCCTGCCCAGCGTGGAGGTGGACACCCAGGCACCGGGCGCCAAGCTGGAGGGCGACCTGGCCCTGGGTGACAAGGAGGTGGCCGCCAAGGAGAAAAAGTTCAAAATGCCCAAGTTCAAGATGCCATCGTTCGGCGTGTCGGCGCCAGGCAAGTCCATCGAGGCCGCAGTGGACGTGTCCCTGCCCAATGCCCAGACGGACGTGTCCCTCCCGTCCGTGCAGGCCGACGTGAAGACCAGTGACCTCAGCATTGAGCTGCCGCCCGCCGAGCTGGACGTCAAGGCCGCCGAGGCGGCTGTTAAGCTCCCCGAAGGCCAACTGCCCGAGGTGGAGCTCAAGGAACCGGCGGCGGGCATCGGACTGAAGGGCCACCTGCCCAAGGTGCACGTGCCCGGCATCAAGGTGGACCTCATGGCCCCGCAGGTGGACATCAAGGGGCCCAAGTTGGAGGTGAAGGGCGCCAAGGGCGAGGTGACGGCCCCCGACCTAGAGGTGTCCCTGCCCAGCGTGGAGGTGGACACCCAGGCACCGGGCGCCAAGCTGGAGGGCGTCCTGGCCCTGGGTGACAAGGAGGTGGGCGCCAAAGACAGCAAGTTCAAAATGCCCAAGTTCAAGATGCCATCGTTCGGCGTGTCGGCGCCAGGCAAGTCCATCGAGGCCGCGGTGGACGTGTCCCTGCCCAAGGCCCAGGCGGACGTGTCCCTGCCGTCCGTGCAGGCCGACGTGAAGACCAGTGACCTCAGCATTGAGCTGCCGCCCGCCGAGCTGGACGTCAAGGCCGCCGAGGCGGCGGTTAAGCTCCCCGAAGGCCACCTGCCCGAGGTGGAGCTCAAGGAACCGGCGGCGGGCATCGGACTGAAGGGCCACCTGCCCAAGGTGCACGTGCCCGGCATCAAGGTGCCCAAGGTGGACCTCAAGGCCCCGCAGGTGGACATCAAGGGGCCCAAGTTGGAGGTGAAGGGCGCCAAGGGCGAGGTGACGGCCCCCGACCTAGAGGTGTCCCTGCCCAGCGTGGAGGTGGACACCCAGGCACCGGGCGCCAAGCTGGAGGGCGACCTGGCCCTGGGTGACAAGGAGGTGGCCGCCAAGGAGAAAAAGTTCAAAATGCCCAAGTTCAAGATGCCATCGTTCGGCGTGTCGGCGCCAGGCAAGTCCATCGAGGCCGCAGTGGACGTGTCCCTGCCCAATGCCCAGACGGACGTGTCCCTCCCGTCCGTGCAGGCCGACGTGAAGACCAGTGACCTCAGCATTGAGCTGCCGCCCGCCGAGCTGGACGTCAAGGCCGCCGAGGCGGCTGTTAAGCTCCCCGAAGGCCAACTGCCCGAGGTGGAGCTCAAGGAACCGGCGGCGGGCATCGGACTGAAGGGCCACCTGCCCAAGGTGCACGTGCCCGGCATCAAGGTGGACCTCATGGCCCCGCAGGTGGACATCAAGGGGCCCAAGTTGGAGGTGAAGGGCGCCAAGGGCGAGGTGACGGCCCCCGACCTAGAGGTGTCCCTGCCCAGCGTGGAGGTGGACACCCAGGCACCGGGCGCCAAGCTGGAGGGCGTCCTGGCCCTGGGTGACAAGGAGGTGGGCGCCAAAGACAGCAAGTTCAAAATGCCCAAGTTCAAGATGCCATCGTTCGGCGTGTCGGCGCCAGGCAAGTCCATCGAGGCCGCAGTGGACGTGTCCCTGCCCAAGGCCCAGGCGGACGTGTCCCTGCCGTCCGTGCAGGCCGACGTGAAGACCAGTGACCTCAGCATTGAGCTGCCGCCCGCCGAGCTGGACGTCAAGGCCGCCGAGGCGGCGGTTAAGCTCCCCGAAGGCCACCTGCCCGAGGTGGAGCTCAAGGAACCGGCGGCGGGCATCGGACTGAAGGGCCACCTGCCCAAGGTGCACGTGCCCGGCATCAAGGTGCCCAAGGTGGACCTCAAGGCCCCGCAGGTGGACATCAAGGGGCCCAAGTTGGAGGTGAAGGGCGCCAAGGGCGAGGTGACGGCCCCCGACCTAGAGGTGTCCCTGCCCAGCGTGGAGGTGGACACCCAGGCACCGGGCGCCAAGCTGGAGGGCGACCTGGCCCTGGGTGACAAGGAGGTGGCCGCCAAGGAGAAAAAGTTCAAAATGCCCAAGTTCAAGATGCCATCGTTCGGCGTGTCGGCGCCAGGCAAGTCCATCGAGGCCGCAGTGGACGTGTCCCTGCCCAATGCCCAGACGGACGTGTCCCTCCCGTCCGTGCAGGCCGACGTGAAGACCAGTGACCTCAGCATTGAGCTGCCGCCCGCCGAGCTGGACGTCAAGGCCGCCGAGGCGGCTGTTAAGCTCCCCGAAGGCCAACTGCCCGAGGTGGAGCTCAAGGAACCGGCGGCGGGCATCGGACTGAAGGGCCACCTGCCCAAGGTGCACGTGCCCGGCATCAAGGTGGACCTCATGGCCCCGCAGGTGGACATCAAGGGGCCCAAGTTGGAGGTGAAGGGCGCCAAGGGCGAGGTGACGGCCCCCGACCTAGAGGTGTCCCTGCCCAGCGTGGAGGTGGACACCCAGGCACCGGGCGCCAAGCTGGAGGGCGTCCTGGCCCTGGGTGACAAGGAGGTGGGCGCCAAAGACAGCAAGTTCAAAATGCCCAAGTTCAAGATGCCATCGTTCGGCGTGGCGGTGCCAGGCAAGTCCATCGAGGCCGCGGTGGACGTGTCCCTGCCCAAGGCCCAGGCGGACGTGTCCCTGCCGTCCGTGCAGGCCGACGTGAAGACCAGTGACCTCAGCATTGAGCTGCCGCCCGCCGAGCTGGACGTCAAGGCCGCCGAGGCGGTGGTTAAGCTCCCCGAAGGCCACCTGCCCGAGGTGGAGCTCAAGGAACCGGCGGCGGGCATCGGACTGAAGGGCCACCTGCCCAAGGTGCACGTGCCCGGCATCAAGGTGCCCAAGGTGGACCTCAAGGCCCCGCAGGTGGACATCAAGGGGCCCAAGTTGGAGGTGAAGGGCGCCAAGGGCGAGGTGACGGCCCCCGACCTAGACGGTGTCCCTGCCCAGCGTGGAGGTGGACACCCAGGCACCGGGCGCCAAGCTGGAGGGCGACCTGGCCCTGGGTGACAAGGAGGTGGCCGCCAAGGAGAAAAAGTTCAAAATGCCCAAGTTCAAGATGCCATCGTTCGGCGTGTCGGCGCCAGGCAAGTCCATCGAGGCCGCAGTGGACGTGTCCCTGCCCAATGCCCAGACGGACGTGTCCCTCCCGTCCGTGCAGGCCGACGTGAAGACCAGTGACCTCAGCATTGAGCTGCCGCCCGCCGAGCTGGACGTCAAGGCCGCCGAGGCGGTGGTTAAGCTCCCCGAAGGCCAACTGCCCGAGGTGGAGCTCAAGGAACCAGCGGCGGGCATCGGACTGAAGGGCCACCTGCCCAAGGTGCACGTGCCCGGCATCAAGGTGGACCTCATGGCCCCGCAGGTGGACATCAAGGGGCCCAAGTTGGAGGTGAAGGGCGCCAAGGGCGAGGTGACGGCCCCCGACCTAGAGGTGTCCCTGCCCAGCGTGGAGGTGGACACCCAGGCACCGGGCGCCAAGCTGGAGGGCGTCCTGGCCCTGGGTGACAAGGAGGTGGGCGCCAAAGACAGCAAGTTCAAAATGCCCAAGTTCAAGATGCCATCGTTCGGCGTGGCGGTGCCAGGCAAGTCCATCGAGGCCGCGGTGGACGTGTCCCTGCCCAAGGCCCAGGCGGACGTGTCCCTGCCGTCCGTGCAGGCCGACGTGAAGACCAGTGACCTCAGCATTGAGCTGCCGCCCGCCGAGCTGGACGTCAAGGCCGCCGAGGCGGCGGTTAAGCTCCCCGAAGGCCACCTGCCCGAGGTGGAGCTCAAGGAACCGGCGGCGGGCATCGGACTGAAGGGCCACCTGCCCAAGGTGCACGTGCCCGGCATCAAGGTGCCCAAGGTGGACCTCAAGGCCCCGCAGGTGGACATCAAGGGGCCCAAGTTGGAGGTGAAGGGCGCCAAGGGCGAGGTGACGGCCCCCGACCTAGAGGTGTCCCTGCCCAGCGTGGAGGTGGACACCCAGGCACCGGGCGCCAAGCTGGAGGGCGTCCTGGCCCTGGGTGACAAGGAGGTGGGCGCCAAAGACAGCAAGTTTCACATTCATAAAGGCAGTGTTATGTTTTTTGAGAAGGCTTCTACGAAAGTTTCTGGGATTTCAGCTGAAGTTGTGGAAAGTGTTGTAGGTAGTGACATAGTTAGATTTTCCGGTAAAATTACCTGTGTCAAAGTCAGTCCTGATCATTCTGTTCCCGAAGCTGGTGTTAATGGCTGTTTACCTGTAGAAAAAAGTGACGGAGAAACCGTAGTCAAGAAATCCATATTGCGAATCCCTGATGTCTTCTCTTCTGCGGGGAAAATCTCCGAGGAGTCTGCAGCAGTTGCGGATTCTGGATTCCCCGTGTCCCCGAGCCCATGTGCTGAGCCTGCAGAGCTGAGTGTCGGGGTGTCCTGTGCTGAGGCTGTGTTCACCAGGGAACCGTCCCTGCCGGCTCCCCGCCCACCCTGCCCGAGTTTCCCTTCAGAGACGCTCCATCTCAGTCGTGGCCAAGTCGAGTCCCCAACCCGCTCCACCGACGGGGGCGTCACACTCACAAAGTACCAGGTGACCCTCCCCAGAGCTGCAGTCCCTGCCGAGCTCCCTCTGGAACCCGGCTCTGGGTCCCAGCAGGATGCCTGCTTCCCCAGCACAGACAGTCCTGCTCTCTTGCAGCCCCGGGATGGAGTTGCAGTGTCCCAGACTGACAGTCCCGTCAGCCCAGCGGATCCCCTGCTCCCCCCTGCTTACGGCCGTGTGACTTTTCCTAAATTTCATCGACCAAAGTTCGGGTTTTCCATCCCGAAAGCAGCTGGTCGTGAGTTGGAGCCCAGGGCCGTGGAGTTTGTCCCCACCCCGTCCCCTCCCGGCGCTGTGTGGGGACCGGCCTCCGCAGCTGAAGGGGCCCCAGAGCTCGGGTCTCCAGGCTCTCAGCCACCATGCTCAGGTGTCTCCGTGTCAGGCAGCGCGGACGTGGCCGTATCGGCTGCAGGCGAGGCCATGGCTGAAGATGCTGACCGCGAAGGGAAGGGCAGTCCCTTAAAAATGCTGAAATTCAAGCTTCCATCATTCAGGAGGTCCCCGAAGAAGGGGGCGAGGCCCCTAGGGGAGCCTGGACACAGCCTGGAGGAAGCAAAACTCGGCGTGACGGTGGACACGGGTCCGACGTGTGTGCCACCCGGGCTTCCTGTTGCACCCACCGAGGTGGGCGTGGACGCGCCTCTGGAGAAGGACGTAGGGGAGGGGGCCACGAAGACGCCTGGCTGTGCCCATGTGGGACCCGCACCTCCCAGGATGCAGGCTTCAGTGAGAGGGGCTGGCCTGCCCCCAGGAGATCCAGCTGCTTCAGCCTCCAGGCTCCCGGCAGAAGGTGACTCTCATGCCTCACAGAAGGCTAGTGGTGAGGGTGGTGCTGGGGACACTGGCACAGTGGTGGACCTTCCAGAAGGAGTGGGTGTGGACCCCCATCTGCCACAGGTCCATTCCGCCCATCTGGGCTTCTCCAGACCTGACCTCAGGCCCAGCGCGGCCAAGGTGGCGACCTCGTCTGCAAGCGGCCCTCTTCCCCGGCACGGCCTACCGCTGGGGGACGGCAGCCAAGGCCCCAGGCCTGGGGACACGTCAGCAAGCCAGCCTCATGTGGAGGTAGCGGCCCCCTTAGCAGGAGATCCCCTCTCGCCATCCTGTGGGACAGCGGATGCTGCAGCCCTCGTGCGGCAGAGCCCAGAGGAGGGCGCTGTGGCGGGCGTGCCAGGCTCGCAGCGGGGCTGGTTCCGAGCGCCGGCCCTGCGCCTGCCTGGCGTCCAGCGCCCTGCCGAGGCGCTAGGTGGGGAGGGGCTGCCGGGGCCTCCGGTGCAGGCACCTGCTGCCAGTGCTCCCGCGGAGGGCCCGGGGGCTCCTGGCTCCGAGGGGACGGCACCCATGTCCCTGCAGCCCCCAGAGGCGGGCGCAGAAAGCACGTGTGGCACAGACGTTCTAAAGAGAAACCTTGACATCAGAGGCTTGGAGCTGCACTGCCCTCCTGCACAGGCGCCTGCAGCTCACCTTTCCACTCCCGAGGTCAGGGTCCGTCCAGGCGAAGGCTGTCTCCCTCTTCACGTGCCCAGTGGGAGACTTTCAGAAACCCAGGCTCCCGCAGGAGAAACAGGCCGGGCTCCTGCTGGGCCACCAGGACTGGACCTTGCCGGTGGGGCAGGGGGAGCCGAGGACCGGTCCTCCCAGCCTGAAGGCCCTGTTAGGCTGAGGGCGTCCAGCACCGGCCTGCCGTCCCAGGTTTCTGTCGTCAACATGGGTCAGCCCTGGGAAGGCTCTGTGCTAACTGTCAAACTGCCCAGGCTGGACATGCCGCGGTTCACCTTCCCTGACCCCAGCTCCGAGGCTGACGTGTTCATCCCCACCGTGAGCGAGGTGCGGTGCCCGGGGAGCAGCCTTGGTGACGCCCTGCGCACGCAAAGCCCGGGAGACTGGGGCGCCAGCATCCTGAAGGCGGGCGCCGGGGTCCCGGGCGAGCAGCCTGTGGCCCTTGACCTCTCCCCAGAAGATTCCCCCATTTCCAAGGTCAGGGTGCACATTCAGGGTGCTCAGGTAGAGAGCCCAGAGGTCACCGTCCGCAAGGTGACGGCAGAGTTAGAGGACCTCTCAGGACCCGAGGCTTTTTCCACTCAGATTGTGCGGGAGTCAGAGATTCCTGCATCCAAGATCCAAACAGCTTCTTACGGATTTTCATTGCTCAAAGTAAAGATCCCAGAGCCCCCCAGGCAGGTCAGGGTCCAAGACCCCCAGGCCAAGGGAGGGCTCGGGAGAGGCTTCCAAACGAGATGCCCCGGAAGCAGACCCCGTTTCTGGAGACCTGCAGCCCGACACCGGAGAGCCGTTTGAAGTGATCATGTCCAGCACTGGCGTCCCTGAGCGGCCAGCATTCACCCCTGAAGTGTGCCCTGGCCTCCGGGGCGTGGACAGCTGCTCTGACGAGGAGGCTGCGGAAATTCTCGATTTTCCCCCGGAAGAAGACAGTGGGGAGGCAGCCGCATGCCCTGGCAGCGGAGGACAGGGCTCTACAAGAGAAACCAGAGGGTAAAAGGTCTTCTGGTCTGTTCCGGTCCTGGCTTCCAAACATTGGGTTTTCTTCCTCTGGCGAAGAGACATGCGCAGATCCCCGAGAGGAAGTCCGCAGGTCGGCTCCCGTCCAGACACAGCCTGGGGTGCCGCCCGAGGCACAGCTACCTAAGAAACAGGAAAAGGCGGGCTGGTTCCGACTTCCCAAGTTAGGGTTCTCGTCCTCTCCTACCAAGATGAGCAAAAGCCCTGAAGATGAGGCAGCCCTGGCGGAACAAAAACCCCAAGAAGAAGCCATCACCTTTTTCGACGCCCGAGAAAGCTTCTCCCCCGAGGACAAGGAGGAGGGGGACCAGGCAGAGGCGGCAGGTGCCGGGCCAGGCACCAGAGCGATGGTGACACCCGCGGCAAGAACGGAGCTGATCCTGCTGGAGCAGGACAGAGGGGCCCGGGACGTGCCCGCCCCCGGCCCTGCCACCAAGTGAGGGCGGACAGACGTACAGATGACGCCAGGAAGTGGGTGCTGGGCCCAAGCTTCCACCCTGACGATGCGTGTGTCCACCTCGATTCTGGAACCGAGAACAGAGCAGAAGCGCCTGAGGCCAGCCAGGCTGCCGTCACACAGCCCTCCTACGGTGGGACCCACACGTGCCCGGCTCCCCACGAGTCACCGGGACACGCTGCTGCTTTGAGAAGGGCTGTGATGACCGTGGGTGTAGACGTAGTTTGGGTCTTACTCCTGTCCTGCTGTTGCTGCTTCCTGGTGAGTGTAGTTTCCCTAGTTCAGGCAGAGTCTGGTGTCTTCCAGGAAACCCCGTTACCTGCTCACTTATCATGAACTCGCACCCTTGTTGGATGTCTTGCCAAGACATGCTTTGGGACGCTCTGCGTGACGATGCACACACCCTGTGGGCAGACTGGTGGGGGCTGGTGGCCACCTGGCGGCCGTGCTCAGTGCAGTTGTGGGCAGGCGCGCCAGCACAGGTGGACTAGACGTCCCTGAGTTCCCGCCAGCCATCTGTGCCCATCTGCTTGCTTGCAGTGCCCCCTGCAGCGTGCACAGCCCCATGCCTGGCCCCAGCCCCTTATGTACACACTGCCACCAGGCTGCAGGTGACGTCTACTCGGCTGTTCCCAGGAAGGGCAATAAAGGACATTCTGCATCCCGGTGCCGGCTGTGAGGTCTTTTGTTCTGGGCTGAAACTCACCTGTGCCCGCACTCCCCGTCCAGTGCTACTAGGTGACTCGAAAGCAGAGTTAAGAGTGAATCTATTTTTTCAAATAACTTTTTTTATTTTTAATTTTTAATTTTTTTGGGGTGGGGGAGGTTATTCATTTATTTATTTTAATGGTGGTACTGGGGATTGACCCCAGGACCTTGTGCATGCCAGGAGTGTGTGCCACCGCTGAGCTCTACCCTCTCCCCAGGCGTGAACCTTACAGCAGTGCTTCACTCATGCATCTGTCTGTCCAGGTCCTCCTCCGAGCCAGCAGCTGTGACAGCCCAAGAGGCAGAAGGCAGGGTCCCAGCAGTTCATGGTGTGGCCAGGGGCGCAGACCCACCACAGCCCCGCCCAGCTGGGAGGCAGCCCAAGGACAGGGCGTGTGAGGGGCGGGGGCAGCACAGAGGGGGCTCCTGGGCCACAACAGGGGAAGGAAGCTTCCCTAGCCGCAGGGGCCCTCCTTCCAAGCAGGCCACGGAAATCCGAGCCAGAGCGTGGTTCAAGGCATTTCCTGCAACCTTTCAAGGGTCGTAGCTCCTCCTCCCAGCTGCCTTCAGATGCCCTTCCTGGGCTCAGGGGCGGATGATTTCCTGGCCCTCCTCCCTCTTCCCAGGCAGGCTCCTGGGGGCATGTGCCTCCTGCTTGGAGGGGAACGGCTGCTCTTACGGCTGTGGGTGTAGCAGTGGGAGCTGGGCTGTGAGCCCCTGTGGGCTCCTAAGGCTGCCTACCCCTGGGGCTGCCCTGAGGGAGCCTGGGAGGCTGGGGAGGGGAGTCTGGATCCTCCCCACTGCCCACCGCAGGCAGGTCACATCTGTGGCTGGCTGGGAAGGTCCCCCAAGTTCAGGGATGTGGGATCCTCTGGAAGGTGAGCTGACACAAGGCCCCAGGGCTCCTGAGTGGGGATTGAGGAGGGGAAGCTCTGTGGGGACTCTGTCCAGCAGTCAAGAGAGGCTGTGGCACCCTCCCAGCCCAAGGCCCCCGCCTTGCCGGGTAAGTCAGACAGATGCAGTGAGCGCAGGCCTCCTGAACACCATGGGGTGGAGGTGGGGGGGGGCGGTCTGCCTGGCTCCGTGGGGTTTTCATCCCTGTCTGAACCCGAGATTTCGGGGCTTTGGTACTGGACCCCTACTGGAGGCCAGGCAGGCAGCTGTCAGCATGTGGGGAGCTGCCCACAGCACAGAGCCCACAGTCCCCTGGTGCGGCCTCTGCTCTCCGGTGTATGAGTCACCTATGCTGTGTAACAACATGGCCATAAATGAGCGGCTGACAACAACACACGTTTATGGCCTCCTAGTTTCTGTGGCTCAGGAGCCCAAGCACAGCTGGGTGGCTGGGTTCCACAGGTCCAGAATCGAGGTTATATCAGGGCTGCTGTCTCATCTCCAGACTCAACTGGGGAAGGAGCCACTTCCAAAACTCAAAAGGTTGTCGACAACCTTCAATTCCTTGCAGGCTGAGTGGCCGAGGGCCCTGTATCTTGCTGGCTGGAGGCTGGAGGCCACTCCCAGGGCCTGGCCACACGGACCTCTCTGTAGGACAGCTCACAGCTAGGAACTTCCTTCATCAAACCAGCAAGGGACAGACCCCCAGCAAAACACTGTCACCATCTCGGGTCACAGAACCATGTGTGTGCATTCTGCCTGTTCCAAGCATGGCCGGGATCGCCCACCCTCCAGGGAGAGGTCACAGGGGTGTGGGTTCCAGGAAGCAGGGTCTGTCCCTTATACCCCAGAAGGGGCCCCTGGGGCCTCTCAAGCCTCATCCAGCTGGGTCTCCTGGGAAGGGGTCTGCTTTGGAGCAGGCCTTCAAGGCCCCCACTGAGATGTGGCCACCAGACCCAAAGAGTGTGAAGTAGGCCTTCCACCTGTCACCTGTCATGGCCTGCCTCACAGTGCCCTCCTGGACAGTGACTGGCTGGCCTGGGGAGCAGGGTGGGTCCAGGTGCTGCTCCTGGGGTGCAGTCCTGTGACGTGTGGCTGGGGGTGGGCTGCAGCCCCCACACAGGCCAGTTCCCAGGCCTGTGTGGACCCACGGCACCCCCTCCAGATCCCTGGGGGCCTGGGACGGAGCCAGGCCAGGTTTGAGGAACTTCCTCTCTGAGGCCGAGAGGACTTGGGAGCAGGGACATGGTGGCCCAGGATGGGCATGGTATCCACTCACTCAGCTCCCTCAGTGGCCAGGGCCTCTCAGACCCTGAGCCAGCCCCCAGCTCTAGCCTAGGGTGGCCTTGGGGGCCTCGTCCCATGGCAAGTGGGCTCTGCGCCAAGGTCCGAAACCAGGAGGTGGGGGGCAGGGGGCTGAGACAGGCTTCTGAGCCGGCACTACCGGCAGGAGGGCCGGAACCAAACAGAGACGTCAGACCAGGACTCAGCCCCTGCCTCTGCAGGGCGGTGGCAGGTGGTGACCAGGGGTCGGTGAGTGCCAATGGGGCTGCATCTGAGTTCTCATCCCCCCAGTTCTCATCACCCTGCCCCAGCTCAAACCCAGGTCCTCGTGACTCCACCCACATAGCCCCGGCCCCTTCCGCGCCAGGCCTGAGTGCCGCAGCAGCCCTGCCCCTACAGGCCTGGGTCCCCTCTCCTGTGCACCCACCCCTTACTGGTCCCTGGGTTCCTGTGGGCCCAGACTGGGCACTGGTGAGTCAGGAGCTCCCATGGCACGTGCCTGGCCCAGCCTCAATATGACCACGTGGATGCAGGTCCCTCACGGGTGGGTGGGCTGAACTCCAGCCTCGGGCTGTGGAGGGGGCGGGGCCCCACGCAGGACTCACATGGAGAGACAAGAAGGCTCACGTATTTTCTTAAGGTCCCACTTGTGGGCATGGATTGTGGCTCTATGGGAGTCAGGGAGGGACATTCTGGAGGACCCCCCAGAAGAGGTGGAGGTTTAAGAGGGGCTGGATTTGGAGAGCAGAGGGAGAGCAAATGGTCTGCACCTGCCCCGCGCTGGGCAGTCCTGCCCCCCATCAGGGCTTGTGTGGGTGGAGCTGCTTGGAGTCCAGACTGGGAGCCGCGCAGGGAGGCCGGCTGGGGAGCAGGCCCCACCCCCCCGCCAGGAAGGGCTGGACCTCAGCCCTGCCAAACACAGTCCTGACCCTGGGCTTGTCCATCCAGGCCGACAGCGTAAGGGGAGCTCCAGTCTCGCTCAAACAGTTGCCGCAGCTGCTTCTGCACAGTGGTCACCCCCGGCTGGGCGCCCGAGGCCCTCTGGGTGACCACCAGGCCCACACCCGAGGTGCTGCTAAAATAATCTTCTGACCAGTTGGATGTGCCTGCAGGTGGGTGGGCGGGAGAGAGAGGCTGGGTGACGGAGCCTTCCTGGGCTTCTCTGCTGCCCCGTCCCGCCCAGCCCAGTCCCGTGGCACTGGCTGCTGCTCTGGAGACAGGTGGGCACACCAGCTGCCCTGCTGTCGTCCAGCTGCAGCCATGCAGCCCCTCCGATGCAGGGTGGCCAGCCAGCTCTTCTGTGGGCACTCCCCCCGCATCACCCTGCCAACTCAGCCCCCTGGGACTCAGTGCTGGAGATGTCCCCCTGCCCTGCAGGGACAGGTGACAGCTGGGCTGCTGCCTCCCATGGAGAGGACTTGACCCCTTCAGCAGCCTGGCCTGGTCACTGCTGTGGGGACACGGCCCCCTTCGTGGGCTTGTGTGGCCTCTCTGTGTGCTGTCCCCTCCGTTGGCATCCCCAAGGACTCAGGGGTTCTGAGCCCCCTGCTCACCGATGTAGGCCGTCTTCTCTGTGACCATGAATTTGCTGTGGTTCACCCTGCTGAACGGGATGTTGGAGTGGTTCCCCACTGGCACGATGAAGACTTTCTTGGGGAGCAGAGAGGGTGTGTCAGGGACAGGGAGGCTGCTTCCCGGTCCCGCCAGGGAGCAGGTCCTCACCACGTCCACGGAGACGTTGGCCGCGGGGCTGCGGAGGGCCTGCAGGGACCGCAGGTAGGGGAACATGCTGGGGTCCGTGTTGAGCCAGCAACTGACCAGCAGGCGCACCCGCACATGCCTGCCGATGGCCGCCGCCCGCAGCGCTGTGTCCAGCACCGGCCAGTACCTGGGGAGGGGCAGGAAGGGGAGGCATAGGGGTCTCAGGCCAACGGGGCCCTGCCTGTGAGCCCTGGGCGGGCAGGGGTCCTGGCAGGAGAGGAGACAGGCCTGGAGCTGCCCATCCGCAGAGCCAGTCTTCCCCCTCCAACGCCACCTGGCTTCTGCCTGACCCACCTGGTGGGGTGGCGGAAGCGAGTTGTGGGGAAATACTCCATCACCGAGGCATAGATGAACTCCCGGGCGCCCCCCATCACCTCCAGCAACGCATCCAGGTCCCGGGTGCGGCCGGAGGGGCAGAGCGCGGGCGGTGACGCCTGCGTGGGCAGAGAAGTCTCTGGGGCACCGCTGGCCCTATTCCAACCTGCTGCATTCTTGGATGGGCTCTTCCCCATCATGCGTCACCCTCCGGCACTAGGAGCCAGGAGGAAGACAAGGGGCACACTGCCCGGGGTGGGGAGAGAAGGAGGCTCTAAACAGGGGCCTCAGGAGTGCCCCTGGCAGCCTGACCCCACAGGAAGCTCCCGTGCTTGCCCAGCCCCCTCTGAGAAGCATCCTGGTTCTGACTCTGGGTGCCCGCTGTAGACCAGCACCAGGGTACCCCGCGGGAGGGGCATTGCCTGTGGGCATGACCAGCTCGCCCCCCAGCTCCCTCCCTCCCCTGCAGAGGAACAGACTGGCTTGATGAACTGGTCCTCCTCTCACCCTCCCTAGTCTCCAGTCGGAGCCCCTAGGCCCCACCCAACAGCATGCTCAGAGACCCCCAGGGCCACCGGACGCCCCACTACCCGGGCCTCCTGTCTCCTGTGGGTGGTGATGACAGTGTCCTCTCCTGGAGCGGTGCCGGCATCCTAGCACAGCCCTGGGGCTGCCGATGCCAGCTGGCCCCTCGACCTGAGACCACAGCCCTGTCCACGGTGTCCCCGAGCCATCGCCCTGAGAACCTAGGAGATGCCCTGGTGTCTTCAGGGCAGGAGGGCCTCCCACAGGCCTCCTCAACTGCCCTTACTGAGAAGTAGGCCGTGGTGGGCACCCCATCAAAGTGGTCCCGGAGGGGCTGGAAGCGGTTGATGTGGGATGAGAAGTTCCGAGGCCAGGGTTTGGGGAGGACTGCCTCTGGCGCCCCCAGCACCCAGTAGGTCTGGAAGGTCTTCTCCAGGTCCTGGGCCAGGCGGCTGCAGTTGTAGATGATGGTGCCGAGCTCCTTCACCTGCAGGGCCAGGGCAGTGGCTGTGGAAGGGGGCCGGGCCGGGAGCACCCAGGCCAAGATGCTGGGCAGGTGCAGTCCCCCGACTGGCGGCCAGTCTGCAGCGGCGCCCCCTGCAGGAGCCCGCAGTGGACTGGGTGCTGGGGGCGCTGAGGGGTGGGGTGCCCAGTGGGCCCCTAGTTGTCTTGAGCATTGTGTCCCAACGGTCAAGGCCATATGTGTTCATTGCCGAACAAAACAAGAGAGAACACATACATGCACAAAGAAGAAAGGAAAATGCTCATTCTTCGTGGCCAAGTGACACCCGCCATCACCATTTTTAACACGTGCTTAAAGCATTGCTTTTCCTAAAAGGGATCCTGCTTTGTCTGCATGGGTCCCTGCATAAGGTGACTTGAACATCTTTCCATGGGGTTAAATGGCATGGCTACGTCACCCAGGTTCTGTTGGGTGACTGCCCACGTGGGGACAGCAGGCAGAGCCCCAGGGGCACAGGACAGGACAAGCTCTGGGTGGGTCTCCCTCTGGGGCCCTGGGACTCACCTGCGTCAGGGACCGCCAGTCCATGTTGGCACTGCCCACGTAGACATGCCGCCCATCCACCACCCAGAACTTGGAGTGCAAAACGCCACCGGTCAGCCTCCCCAGGGGCACGCGTCGCACCTGGGCACCTGGCCAAGAGTTCAGGGCCATGGGGTGAACTGACCTCGTGCTGCGTCCGATGCTCATCTCTTTACTGTTGGGTTGATTTATTTCTGCTTACAGCAGCCTTACTAAGTCGCTGCTGTCATCGGCCCCATATTCCAGGTGGGAGAACAGAGGCATTGACCGTCCCAGGGTCCCCCCAGGCAGCCCAGCTCTGGGAGGATGGCCCCTGCTGCCTCTCGCTCCTGGCCGAGCCTCCACCCACGCACAGGGCGAGGCAGCTGGGCTCAGCAGGGCCCAGACATCACCCTGTGCTCTGCCCAGTGGAAAGTAACACGTCCGGCTCCTTGGAACCAGCGCTGGGGTCCCAGGGAGGCACAGGAAGCCTTTCCCGGCCTCCCCCCGCCCCCCCCCCCGGCAGCCACATTGCTCTCCATTTTCCCAGGGCACAAGCAAGTCACCTGGGCTCAGCCCCAGGGCCCAGGGCCCAGGATGGCAGGCACCCACCTCGGGCTGCCAGGACCTGCAGGTCGGTGGACTTCCTGGCCAGCGTCGGGCTGCTGGTGGCCACAGCCAAGGAAACGTTCCTGTCTAGCAGCTGCTCCAGCTTCTGTAGAAGGGCCTCTCCCTGCGAGAGCAGGCCAGCTGTGCGAGGCCACCCCTAGCCCATCACCCCCAACACTAGGAAGGACCCAGACCCCCGCCTAGGAGGCCACCCCTGACGCCCACGGCTCGGTCAGACAGACGTGCTGCCCGCTGGACTTGCTGTGTGCCTCAGGGGCGGGGGCGGGGGCGGGGCGCACCAGCTGGGAAGACGAGTCGTTGACCCCAATGTCGGGGCCCGTGAGAGACCAGTAGAAGGAGGCCACGTGGATGCTCTCCTGGGCGGCATCCAGCAGCTGCAGCCAGGCCTGGGCCAGGGGCTGGGCCGACGGGCTGCCTGTTAGAGACGGGAGGTCCTGGGGGATGCTTTCCACGAGGTTGAGGCTGCGGAGGGAGCGGGGCCAAGTGTGATGCAGGAGCCACCTGCCTGCCTCGGTCACCTGCTCCACCCCAGTCGGCCAAGTAGGCGGGGCTGCTGCCAGCGTGGCCCGTGGCCCGTGGCTGATCCCAGGCCAGGGTGCAGGGAGAGGGCAGCGGACCAGACCAGGCAGGGCAGGCCTGAGGGGCGGTGACTCCCAGGGAGTGCGTGAGAGCAGAGCAATCAGAGCCCGGGCCCTGTCCCCCACCCCCACCCCGAGCTGCCGCTCCCGGAGCTCAGCACAGCCGCTGGGTCTGGGCTCCTGCAGGTGCGGATACCCTGGGAGACACCGGAGCTGACCCAGAGGGAAGGGCTGGGCCAGGGGAGGGGAGCACTGTCTCCATCAGGATGTGCACACAGCCGGTTCTTCCCTGGGGAGGTTCTGGGATTCCAGGATGCCAGAGCAGGGCAGGACCGGCAGAGGTGGGGCGGGGGGAGCTGTGATACCACCCCCGGGTGGGAGGGCTGTGACTGTGCCATGCATTGGCTGGGTGGGACCAGAGTTCCCCACCTCATCAGAGTCCCTAGGTGGCAGCCTGTGTTTGCTGCAAAGAGCACCCCAAGTCATCTGGTCTCCTGCACCAGCTCCAGCCCCTACTCCCCCCAGCTCCCCCAGCCTCGCTGCCTGCCCTCCCCAGAACCTGCATCTCCCAAGAGGAGGTGGCAGAGGGCAATGCTCACCCACTGGGGTGCTCCAACGGCAGGGAGGCAGGCAGCAACCCGGAGCTGAAACCCACCCATCGCCCTACGACCCCACAGGCTCGCTCACCGGCAGGAGTCCTTCTGCGGCTGCTGCTGGGGCTCCCCTCCCAGGGGCTCCCAGGCCAGGCTGGAGCCAAGGCCCCAGGACCCGGCAGGTCCTCCCTGGGGGTGTGCTCGGCCCCCGGTGGAAAGAAGGGGCAGTTGCCACAGGAGGTAGGTGAGCGTCACAGTGCCCAGTCCCAGCATGGCCAGCAACCCCAGAACCTGCAACTGGAGAAGGCGTCACCACAGGGTCCCCAGATTGCATGGCCAAGCTCTGCTCCTGGTGGGCCTGACAGCCCCTCCAGTGCTGAGACAGACTGTCCCCGCCCCCAGGGAGGGCAGTCTGCGGCTGGGGGGTACTGGGGTAGGAAAGGATGGCGCTGAGGAGTTGGGGCAATGGGAGACCTGGGGGCCACCTTGTGGCCACAGGTAACTGGCTGTCTTCCCAGGTCCCCTGAGACAGAGAGATGTGGCTGGTGCTGGAAGTCCACTGACCTAGGAGCCCCTGTTCCCCCATGCCTGGTTCTGTCTTTGCCCCTGGGGACCCCAATCCTACCATGCCAGCCTCCCTGTCCCACGGGCTGTGGGGTGGCGTGGAGCCAGGCCACTCAGGGGCCAGCGGTGCGCTCTGCAGAGGCCTCAGCACCTGCACGGGTCACCCCGGCATCACCCGCAGCTCCAGCCTGGGCAGCTGGGCACTGGGGACGCCACTTTATGGGAACCTCTGCAGACACCCACTCAAACCCCCAGAGGCCACCCACTCCTGCCCAAGATCAGCCCCTCACCCTGCCCGGCCTGCAGGTGGTGGACCTGAGGATGGTGAGCCCTGGCCTGTCACCAGCACGTGTGCGCGTGTGTGCGCCTCCCGGCCGGTGCCCAGGACACGCGGGACCCGCTGTTCTCCCTTTCAGTCTCCCTCTTGGTGGGAGTGTGGGTGTCTGAATCTCAGTTCCTTGTTTCAACCACAACTTCAGTGTGTCTGATACCATTTCTGCTTTCGAGCCCGGCCCTCTCAACTCGGGCCTGTAAACAGCTGCTTCCCTTCCCGGGGCTGGGTCCCCGGCCCGGCCGCCAGGCAGCCCCTCCTGGGAGCCGGCCAGCAGCAAAGACCCAGCACAGAGAAAGCGCTGCTGTTCAGGGGGCTGGGGGCTGAGTGGGGACCCTGCAGCGCTGGCTGGGGCTCTCCCTCTCCAGCAGGACTCTGGGGACAGCCAGCTGGGGACAGAAGATCCGTCCTGTCCCCTCGGAGTGGTCACCTCCACAAGGAGCTGGAAGCCAGGCTGAGGCCCGGGCTGGAGTTGGGCCCTTTCCCAGGGCAGCCTCAAACGCCACCACGAGCAGGGCGCTCCCGCGCTTAGGGTGTCCTCCCTGGCTTGCAGCGAGGGGCCCATGCCCGGTGACCAGGTCGCCCGGGCAGCCAACTGTTCCCTCCAGGCCTCGGTGGGGAAGCGGCCCTGCAGCCTGGGCCTGGGGCTGGGGTCGTGCTGCAGGCCTGTGAGTGCAGCTGGCCTCGCGGGCTCTGAAGGACTGTCCTCCCAGACACCCTGTCCTGCCTCAGTGTAGGGAAGAGGCGGCCACAGGAGCTGAGCCTGGGGCTGCGTCTGCCCTGAGCTAGGACCACTACAGGGTGCTGGGGGCCCCGGAAACTGAGTGAGAAAGGGAGACTCAGGCAGGGCCTGGAGGCCAGCACCCACTCCCTGTCGGGGAGCCCCCGTAGCGGGGGTCAGGGTGCTTCCCCACCCCCACCTCACAGAGGGGAGCTCAGGGGCCTGCCACGCCCCTCCCTGCCTCAGGGAGGACGGGGTGCCGCATCAGGCCTTCATCGTGAACAGGCTCCCCAGGCCCCTTCATTAACTCTCAGGAGAGGCAGCGGATGTGCGGGCCTGGGTGGGGTCCTGGCAGCACAGCCCAGGGCCCCAGGCAGACAGGAAGACTGGAGCGCAGCAGCCTTGCCCCCGCTGCCCCCACCTGGAACGCAGAGCCCGTCTAAGGCACCTGCCAGGCCACCCATCCCCAGAGGGCATCTCTTCCACTTGGCCTTTGGGAGCTGCATGGGCCTGGGGTGCCAGCCACCCAAGGGACTCTCGGCAGCTGCAGCCCTGGGGACCCTGTGCGTCCCTGAGGTGAAGCCAGCTGTCGGGAGAGGATGACCCATTAGCGCTGGCATCTCAGGGCTGTGACAGGGTGGGAGGCCCCCATGGGACAGCTCTGAGCTTCCCCAGCCCCATGGTGGGCAGCCGTGGGACCCTGCAGGCATCGGGGGTCACGGCTGAAGGGGTGGGACATCCTGCCCTGTGGGGTGTGGGGCGCAGCTGCGTGGCCCAGGCCAGGGCAGAGGGCCTGCTGTCAACTCGCTGGGAGACCCTGAGGCCCTGGTGTCCTGGCTGCACAAACTGGGGGAGGAATAGGTGGTCTGCAGGCCCAGCTGGAGGCTTGGTGACCCTCTAGGCCCAGGGCTGCTGGCAGCCGAGGGCCACGGGGCAGTGGACCGGAGCCCCCTTCTCCAGGCCTTTGGCCCACTGGCACTCACCTCTGGGGGTCCTGCCCTGGTGCTCATCGTGGCTCCGCCGCAGACTGCAGGTCCCCTGCTCGCGCTCGCGGGCGGGCTCAGTGGCTGCCTCTCCTCCTGCCCACCTGTCTCCTCCCCACCGCCTGTTGCTTCCTCTTCTGCCCACTTCCTCTTTGTCCCAAGTACCTCTCTCCACGCCCCCAACGGACATCTGGAGCCGAGTGGGCCAGCTAGAGGGCAGGACTGAGGACTTTCACCTCCAGGGGAAATCCCTCCCCCGTCCCCATCCCCAAATCACGGGCCTGTGTATCCTGAGTTTGGTTTGGCACAAACCACTGAGACTCAAGGAGCCAAGGCTTGAGCAAGATTGTTTATTTCTCTGTCACACCTACCAGGTGCCAGGGCTGGCAGCCGAGGGATGGTGTGGGCTCCTCAGCCCTTGGGAGCCAGGTCCCTCCAGCTCTCAACTCCCAACCCTGAGGGTTGACCAGACCAAACTCTAGCCTCATTGCCCCACAATGGCTGCTGGAGCTCAGCCATTGCCTCATGCTCCTAAGAGCATGTAAGGGACAGGTCAGAGGAGACATCCCGGCAGTCCCACAGGGCACTTCCACTTCTGTCTCGTGATTCAGAACTTAGTTACGTGGCTGCACCTAGCTGCAGGGAGGCTGGGGAATAGAGGCAGCAAGGGCCTCTACCCTGGAGAACGCAGGTGGGCGGCTCACTGGCCTTTCTGAAAAGGCAGGCTTCACTATCATTTGCTAGTGCTCAGCCTGGATTCACAGGAAGGGTCTCTGCCTCCCTCTGCCCCATCCATCCCCCTCTCCCCTCGACCAGGGCTTCCTGAATAGAAGTCCCTGTTGCCCAGAAGACAGGGACCTTTAGAATAGCCCCTCCCTTTGAGCGAGGTCTGGTTGTGTGCCTGCGGCCTGGAAGACCCCAGCAGGGCAGGGGCTGCCGAGGCCCTGTCCAGGGTGCTGACCGCAGGGTGACTCGGGGGAAGGACGTCACTGGGGTGGGTGTCAGTTCCTGAGGGTGGAGTCCTGGGGCCAGTGTGGGTAGGCCGGGAAGTGAATGGGGACAGTGCCACTCACTGCCCCCAAGATCTCTTTACTTTCTCCCGGACACTCTGAGTGCTGGCCGTCTTCTCCAGGCCACAACCAGGGAGGCCTCTGCTCTCTGGCGGGGTTGCTGGATGCCCGAGTCTGCTGGCCTCGTTTCCTCCACTGATGGGGACACATCTTCACCTTCCAAGAGAGTGCCAGCTGGTGGGTCCCCCAGTGCTCCGTGCCTTCCTGCACCTGGGGCGTCTGACTTTTCAGGTTGGTGTCGGGGGTGGGAGTCAGCGTCGCCTGTGGCTGCCGGGAGCAGGCCCTTGCCTGCGAGCCGAGCCACGTGTCGCTGTGTGTCTGCTGGCCCCAGGGGTGGGGGGGGCGGGCGCCCCTCTCTGCGAAGGCCTGTCTGCGCCTTCGCCCGTGCTCACGTGGTGCGCTTGGCTTTTTCTCCTCAGTTTGGGGAGTTACTGCATTTCCCGAATCGTCAGCTTTGTGCGTAGCAGTATCTTCTCTCACTTTGCTGCCTCACTTAGATGTTTTCTTCTTTTTAGAAAAAACTTGGGCACGCGGAAAGCAGAGAGCACAGTGTGAGGGACACTGTGGGGTCGCCACTCGGATGTCACACGGCTGACATTTGTCACACCCACTTCAGGGTGGGATTCCCAAGGCAGGGAGGAGTCGTCCAACACAGGGACATAGCCCATATTTTATAGTAACTGTAACTGGAGTACAACCTTTAAAAATTGTGATTCACTCTATTGTATATGTGTAAGTTATGTAATAGTGTACATCAACTATACTTCAATGAAAAACAAATGGGGGAGGGTGTAGCTCAGTGCTAGAGGGCACGCTTAGCACGCACGAGGTCCTGGGTTCAATCCCCAGCACCTCCATTAAGAAATAAATAAACCTAATTATTTCCCCCGCCCCAAAAATACACATTGGTAGATGAATAAATAAATTAGAGGAGGACACGGGGAACATTTCTCTTGTAAGTACACCAGTACACCTTCCTAAACAAACTTCCTGCAGAATCACAGCGCCACGGTCCCTCCTGATGAAGTCAGCACTTCCTTAATGCGGTCAGCCTCATCGCCGCGCTCGTCTTGGTCTGCTCTGGCTGCTGTCACAGAGCGTCGCGCACTGGGGCTTAGGAACAGTAGGTGTTCACTCCCCACAGCTCTGGGGCCTGGTGGTCCAAGGTCAAGGGACGGTGGATCGGGTGTCCGGTGAGGACGCACTTTCCTGGTTCACGGCTGGACCTTCTCACTGTGCCCTCACGTAGCAGAAAGGCCAGGGAGCTCTCTGGGGTCAACTCTCTGAACATCGCACTAATCCCATTCATGGGGGCTCCAGCCTCATGCCCTGATCACCCCCAAAGCCCCTAATTGCGTCACACTGGGGGTTAGACTTTACAACGTGAATTTGGGGGGACACAAACATTCAGTCTATAGCAATGTTCAGACTTTCCCAATTGTCCCCCAGATGTCTTCCACCTTTGATTTGTTATTGCATCCAGTTGAGGTTCACACACTGAGCTTGGTTTTTCTGTCTCTTAAATCACTTTTCCCCGCAAATAACCTTTCCACGCGCCTTCTCCCCGACCCATGGAGTCTCTGTTTCTCTTTCCCCTGCGCTGCCTGGACCTGGAAGTGAGACAAAGCCTGGTCGGGCAGAGGGAACTGACCCTGGCGAGGACGCTGTCTGGGTGGTGCTGTGTGCACAGGGTCCCGTTAGATTCCAGCTCCCACACAGTTCCTGATCTGAAAATCAATCTTTATAAAACTATATTTCCTTCCATGCACCCAGCAAGCACCCTGAGGGTGAGCACTTGGGCACCTTGCAGCTTTCCAGCCCTTTGACTTGTGCCTAACGGGTTTGGACCCCTGGGTCTTCTGGCTTCATTATTCCTCTGCATGTTTTGGCTGCCAATCTTCTGTAAGGAAGTCCCTACTGCTACTTCTGACTCAAACGTAACATTACAAGGTTTCCTCTTTTCTTTTATTATTCCACCCCCCCAGCTTATTGAGCTATAATTGACATGTAACATTGCACAAGTTGAAGGTGTACAATATAATGATTTGATGTGTGTATATATTACAAAATGGTTAGAATCACAATAAGTTCAGTGAACAACCATCACCTCCCCTTTTCCCTTGTGATGAGAACTTTTAAGATCTATACTCTGAGCAGCTTTCAAGTACATGACACAGTGCTGTTGACTACAGTCACCGTGCTGTGCAGGATGTCCCTGGGACTTATGACTGGAGGCTTGTATCTTTTGATCCCATTCACCCAGTTTCCCCATCCTTCACCCTCTGCTTCCAGTAACCACAGATCTGATTTCTGTTTCTATAAGTTTAGGGTTTGTTTTTTTTTTTATTCCACAGAGAAGTGAGATCATACAGTTTTTTTCTGTTTGACTTAATCTCACTTCGCATAATACCTTCAAGGTCCTTTCATGTTGCCACAGATAGAAGGATTTCCTTTTTTTATGGCTGAATAGGACTCCATTGTATAAACATACACCACATCTTCTTTACCCATTCATCGGTCTATGGACACTTAGGGTGCTTCCATGTCTTGGCTACTGTGAATAATGCAATGTTCACAGTATGTGGAGATGCAAACATCTCTGCAGAGTAGGGACTTGGTTTCCATTACAAAGTGTTTCCTTTCTTTCTTTCTTTTTTTTTTTTTTGCATTTTTAAAAATTGAAGTATAGTCAATTTACAATGTTGTGTCAATTTTCTATGGCAAAGTTTTGTTAATTTCTTTGGGTTTGTGCTTAACGTGAATATAATTACTTGTTAGCTGTAGTTTATAATATTTTAACATAATTTCAAAATAACCACTCCAACATCACGACAGACAACAAGAGCACTGAATGAAACGCGCGGCCTCTTTGCAGGGTGTGTTTGCCGTTGTAAGACATCTGACCAAGGATGCAGAATCAAGCACTGTGTTCTGAAGTCCCTTTTTTCCATGAGGAAGCGTGTGATACGCCTGGAGCTGGTGTCACGTCAGACGTGAGGCCAGAGTCCAGCCTCACCTCCTTTCCTGAGGGAGGAGTAGGAATTCTTGCCCACTGGCTGTGTCAGCCCTGGTGCTATCAAGTCTCCAGAGGCAGGCCGGCCTTCTGTGAGCTCTCTTCTCTTCTGGTGTGTTTTTCCGAGGCCAGTGCTGTTCGGACTCCATCCCTCGCTGGCTTTGTACTAAGGCTCCAGCCAGTCCCTCCCCCGTGTTAGGACGACCACATGCGCCGCAGGCGTCTGCTGAGATGACCCTGTGGTTTCCTCCCTGAACCTGTTCATGGAGTGAACTCAGGGTTCTCTCAGGTTAAATGAGCCCCAAATTCCAGGGATAACCCCTGTGAACCACGGTGCACGTCGTGCACTGTTGGGTTTGATACGGCAATAAAGGACTTTGGGTTTTCCGTCTGTGCAAAGACTACGGCTGGTTTTGTGTCCTCTTCCTCCCTAAGTTCTCACATGTCTTAGCTGTTAGATTTTATCAGAGTCAAGAACCCATTAGGCAGTGCTCCCACTTTCCCCAACATTTTGAAGTTTGTAAAAATGGCATAAAATATCCCTTTTAATTTTGGTAGAACATGTCCATCTGTCAGATTCGGGTGTCTTTGTGGGAAGACTAAATTGTTCACTCAACTTCTCTGATGATGATATGGTGATTCAGGCTTTCTGCTTCTCTGTGAGTCAAACTTGGCAAATGCTGCTTCCTCTAGGAACGTGTCCGCTTCGTTTAAGGTCCTGAGCGTGCTGCCCTAAGGCCACTCACGGCGCCGCCTGCCTGTCCCACTCTGTTACGTCTGCAGTGAGGCCCCCTTTCATTCCGCACTTTGGGTTTTGAGCCTCTTAGCCTTTCTTTCCCCCTGGGGACATCTTGCCAGAATTTTAGCTGTTTTATTAATTCTTTAAAGAAACCGACTTTTCAGCCTTTTGGTTCTATTATAATTTTGTTTTTCATTTATTTCTGGCTTTGGCCTTTATTAATTATACCGTCTTCGGCTTCCTGTAGTATACTTCTGTCGTTATTCTTCTGTCTTCTTAAGCTGGATACTTCATTCCTTAATTGTCCGCTCTTTTTCTTTGCTAATATGAAGGGTTTAAAAGATAAATTGCCTGCAGAATTCTGCTTCTGTTGCATTCCACAGAATTTCCTATGTGGCATGTCATTATTTGGTTGTAAGTATTTTAAATTTTTTAGCTATTTTTTTCTTTCACCCGCGGATGATTTAGAAATCTGGTTCAAGATGTCCAAGTGTGCTGCGGAGCTTTTTCTCACCTGCTGATTTACAGGTTACTCGCACTTGGTTTAGGGAGCAAGGTCCATGAGGTTCTGGACTTTTAATATTTGTTAAGACTTGCTTTACATTCAAGGGTAGGCTCGGTTTTGGTAAATGTGCTAGGAATTGCTGAGAAATAGGTGTTGAAATCTTTTATGACAGTAGCTTTATAAATTTCTACTTGTAAACAACAAGTTTCTTCTGTACAGCACAGGGAACTACATTCACTATCTTGCAGTAACCTATAATGGAAAAGAATATGAAAATGAATCTATGTACATGTACTGAAACATCGTGCTGCACACCAGGTATTGACACATTGTGAACCGACTTCAGTTTAAAAAAGAAAAGAAACATAAATAAATTTCTACTTGTAGTCCTGGCAATTTTTACAGTTAAGGTTACTTTTTAGATGTGTATACACATTCAGTCTCTTTACATCCTCTGGCCTCAACTACGTATCATTATAAAATGGCTCTCTCTTTCCCAAATAATGGTTTTTGCCTTAAAATCTATTTTGTCTGCTGCTGATTTAGGTATGCCAGCTTTCTCTTGATGAACATTTACCTGGCTTTTAAAAAACAGCCTTTTACTTTAAATTGTGTGTTCTTATATTTCAAGTTTAAGTCTCACAAGTAACATCGAATTAGAATTTTGAAAAACCATGCAGTCTGATCACCTCTGCCCACTCCAGCTGGACTTAGTCCGCTTACGTTTATTGTGATTACTGACGTGTTTTCATTTCATACCTTACACTGTGCCGTTTGGCTCACACTGGGTGTTGCTTTTCTGTCTCTTTTTCTTGTCTTGCTTCCAGTGGATTGTTATTTTTTCTTATTCCATTTTCCCCTGCTCCCCTAATTCTCTGCTTTGGTGATGCTGCTTTGGGACGTGAGCTCCTAGCACTCGCCCAGACCACTCAAGACACGGGGGACGAGTCTTCTCCTTCGCCAGCTGGTGGGCCAGCTTCTGCCTGATGTGCTGTGAGTGACAGGGCTTACGTCACTTCTCTTCCAAAGCCTTGAATTTTGGGTATAAAGAACACCATCATCCCTGCTCTGGGCTCCGACAACGCAGTCCTGGATGGGAAATTCCTGGGTCCTTAACTCGCAACCTAAAGGACTCTTTCCTCACAAGCCACTCAGACCCATAGTAGACTTCACATCAGCAATAAGCATTCTTCTGTTGTGTGGATTCGCTGGCATTCGGAGGGGGTGGGCATCCACATTAGGTAGCTTACCTTCCAAGTGTCGCCTCGCCAGACATAACCCTAATGAACACCTCCCCTCTTCTTGAACAGTGGGAGGCCCTTTGAAGACTTCAGCTCCACTGAGCTCCGCTTCACATCCTCCTGTCAGTTATTTTTGCTCCATCTCGTAGTGCTATTATTACTATTTTAAAACCCCATAAATTATGCATCTTATAATTATTTTTTCCAGTCAGAGTGTGTTTAGATTTACTCCCTGTTACCAGTTTGTCTGTGCACCACCCCTTTATCTCAGAGCCTCCCTCTGAGAGCTTCATCCTTCTTCCCAAAACACGTCCTGTAGAAAGGACTTGAACGATCACTTAGCTGGGTATAAAAGTCTTGGTTGCCAATTATTCTCTGTGAGTGGGTGAGTGTTGGCAAACACTCTGTGTTTAGTACCACGAAAATGTCTCCATTCTCCCTCATTGCTGAAAGGTAAACTTTTAGGTACAGAATTCCTGACTGACAGGCACTTTCTCTGGCAACCCAGGGTTTAAGGGTTCCGCTGCTGCTGGGAGAACGGCAGGGAGCCCTTCACTCTGGCTGCGGTGTGCACTTCCTCCTCGCCGGTGGCTTCCTGCAGTGCCGCTAGGCGTGCGTCGCGCTCCAGTAGCTGTGCGTGCGCCTAGTTTGCTGGGGCTGCTGTAGCAGGTGCCGCGAACTGGGCACCTTGAACAACAGAGAGTTCTCGTCTCACAGCCTGGAGTCCAGGAGACCTAAACCACGGTGTCGGCAGGGTCGGTTCCTTCTGAGGGCCGCGAGGGAGAACCTACCCCACATCTCTCGCCTGGCTTCTGGTGGCCCTGGGTGTTCCTCGGCCTGTAGGTGGTGTCCTCCCTGTGTCTTCACGTCATCTGCCCTCTGTGCACATGTGTCTCTGCACCCGATTTTCCCTTTTCTCCAAAGACACTAGTCACCTTGGATCAGGGTCCCTCAGAATGACCTCGTGCTAATTCCATCATCTATGAAGACCCCGTTTCCAAATAAGGTCACCTTCACAGGTGCTGGGTGTGTGGACTTGAGAACAATTCAACCTACAGCATATGAATTGTTCACATATAGCCAATTCTGGAAAATTCCTACTCATTTTCTCTGTGACTATTTCCTCTCCCCATTCAGGAGCTCTGAACAGACAGATGTTACACTTTGTCACTCAATCCTCTCTGCCCAGTAACTCTTCTCCTGTTTTCTACTGCCATGTTCCTATGTGTTGCATTTTGTGTAACTTCCTCTCATCTTCCTTTTTTAAATTAATTAATTAATTAATTTTTTATATGGAGGGACTGGGGATTGAACCCAGGACCTCATGCATGCTAAGCATGCGCTCTGCCACTGAGCTCTACCCCCCACCCCCTGAACAGGATTCTTGATGTGAGTTCTCCTCTCGCCAGCACAAGCCCTTATCTTCCGACCACGTGGATAGAAACCACCAGGTGCACGGCCAGTCGGGGTATTTCGGGCCCATGACCCCCCACCGAGGTGCTGCGGTACCCACGCTGGCTTTCAGCCCCAACTTAATTTCTGGCACGTGGGGGATTCCTTCTCTTTCTTGTTATCTCAGCTTTGTGTTTAACTTTGATTTTCCTTTTAGGCCATTCCAGGGGTTCCAGCTGGTAAGAGAGGAAGCAGCAGGGGTGGGAGGCCAGGAAGCTGGGTGGAGTGTGGCAGAGAAGCAGGATGGGTCTGGCAGAGTCACAGAGCCGGAGGGAGAGTCTGGCACTCAGGCCTGCCAGGGCCACCAGAGCTGGAGGGGTCCAGATTCCCGAGAGAAAGGGGGGCTGAGGAGAACCAGACAGTAGAGGCTAGTTTCCCTTTTGAGGCACTTGCCGACTCTTGTGCTGCTCCGGGTTGGGAGGCTGAGCGTAGGGCGGCTGAAAAGCTGAACACAGCCCAGTAGTATTACGGATCTGGGGAAACAGAATGAAGTTCAGGGACTCTTCCTTTTTTTTTTTTTTTTTTTTTTTTTTAACGTATTTTCCCCAAGGCTTCTGTCTTGTTTTTATTTATTTTATTTTATTTTTTGAGGGAGTAATTAGGTTTACTTATCTACCTGTTTATTTAATAGAGGGACTGGAAATTGAACCAAGGACCTCGCGCACGCTAAGCATGTGCTCTCCCGCTGAGCTGGGCCCTCCCCCAGGGCCACCTGCAAAGGAGGGGAGTGCAGGTGGGCTCACCCGACTCTGCCGGGACCCCAGGAGGGCGGAGCCCCGGGACCGCAGGCAAACAAGAGGCCGCACGGCCTCCCTTCATGTCAGATCAGCTCCGCACCTGCTCGGCCCCTAAGGTGGAGGACGGGTGATCTCTGTGATGAAAAAGGACATTGTCCAGAGACTCGCTGTTTGTCACTCAGCGCCTGTCATTTGAAATCAAGAGTCTCCAGGCACACCGAGAAACAGAACCCAGAGGGAAAGCAGGGGCTCCAGGCAGTGGAGCGACCAGACACAAGCTTTGGAATAACCGCGACTCTTCTGTTCAGAACAGTAAGTCACAAGCCGGTCATTTTCGCTTAGAGAAATGAATTTTTTAAAGTCAAATAGAAATTCTAGAAGTAAAAACAAAAATAACCCAAGTAAAGAGCACAACTGATGAGCCAGTGGACAACTGGACGGGAGTGAAGAGGACCAGTCAGCCGCAGCTGAGGTCAGTAGAGAAGGAGACAGAAGCACCAAGAGGAACTGTCTGGATGGAACACGCAGACAGAGCATGAGACAGGCCTGGCGCGTGTGTGAACGCCACCCACCAAGGGACGGCGGGAAACGGGCAGACCAGCACCTGCAGAGAACTGGGTGAGGCTTCCCCACACCGACGACAGACAGGCCTACGACACCACTTCACGCGTTACAGACCCCCACACAGGTAAGTACAGGCACACTCCTGGGCACAGCAGGAAAACCACCGGAAAACGAATAGCCAAGAGACAGTCGAGAACAGCCAGAAGGGGGAGAGGAGAGCTCAGGGGTAGAGCGTGTGCTTAGCACGCACAAGGTCCTGGGTTCAAGCCCCGGTGCCGCCACTAAAATAAACAAGCACATAAACTTAATCACCTGTGAAATTAATGACTTGGTGTAGCGCTCACAGGATGTGCGGGAACAGAGCTGTGGGGAGCAGAGCTCTGAGGGGGAACTGCTGCGATACACCTGACTCCTGTGCGGCTGGTCGAGGGACCTGGTGAGCAGGCTCTGGTGGTGGCCGGCCTCATGGGCTGCCAGTATGCTGGACGCTGGCTCCGGCCCGCCTTGTCCATCTTGCCCCTGGATCCTCCCTGGAGCAGGAGTGGGGGGAGCATCACCCCAGAGTGATGGTCAGAGACCAGGGTGAGGTCAGAGACCCCTCTAAAGCCATGAACAGGGAGGTAAGAGTGCCTGTACCCCTCCTGTGCTGTGTCTACACAGCATGGCCTACTTATAAGAGTGTGCTTGGATGCTGCATCCCTGAATGGCTTGACTAAAATAACTTCCCTTTTTTGGGGAGTAGATGGCCAGAAAATCTCCCTGCTTTGCTTTCTTATCTAGGTCGCCACCTGGTGGCAATGTATGTGCATTGCAGCACCCTGCTCTTGGTGGGGATCAAAGCGGACTTTCCAGCCCAGGATGGGAGACACCTGGGACTAAGCATTCTGGGGTGGCGGGGGGGGGGGGGCTCCCCATCCCAAACACCCCCAGTGGAGAAATGAGGCCAAGGCGACAGACGCCGGCATGCTGCCACATGACAGAAGAATGATTTATTAGAACAAATTCCATGACAAATCATACAAAATAACCATTTTCTGAAAGACATCCGTAAGACCGCCTGAGGACAAACGCAAAGGTGCCTCCCAGAAGCCAGACAAATAAGTTACCAATACCAAAGCGAAGGCGGGGGGGGGGGGGCACAGACTGGTGAATTAAAAAAATTGTACAGCCATCCCTGCGGGGTGTGGATGGAGGTGGACGGACGGCCACTGCTTGTCTCCAAGGGACGGGCTGCGGGCAGCAGTGCGGGGCGTGCGGGGCGGGGGGGCGCCAGGCCCAGCACCTCCTCCGTGTGGACACTGAGGCTTGTGGGTGGGGCCGGGCGGGGACCCCACTGCCACTCACACACGTGAACATGGGGGGCACAGGACCCCTGCACTCAACACCACACCAGCTGCGTGTGAACACGGACACCCCCATCACCCACCGCAGCCGCCGGCCCAGCCTCGGCGACCCCCGCCAGCAATCGACACTCACGCAGATGCCAGGCGGGGTCCTCCCACCCCAGGGTGGTGGTGGGGGCAGCCACACACACACACACACCACAGCCAATGGGCTCTTTGGCTTAGAGGCTCCAGAAACATCCCCCGTGGGGTGGTGCACTCTGCTTGCCTGGCACATTCCCAGCTGAAAAAATCCTGAGAAAATAAACTGTTCCTGGGGGCCTGTCCCTGCCCACCCCTCCAGGGGACCAGGAGCACAGGGGCCTGTGAGACACCCAACTAATGCCCACAGCATCCAGAGGATGGGGGGAGGTCGGGGGGGCTGCTTGCCAGGAGCTTCTGGAAGCCTGGTTCCAGGCCACTTTGGTCTGTCGCTCCCCTCCACCTGGCCAGAGCCCCCGGGAGCCAGGTGCAGAGGCTGCGAGTCCTGCACTGGATGTGCCTGCGCGTTAGCTTGGCGTGTGCGTGTGTGCACAGCCGCCCGTTCACGTGCTCAGGGAGTTTGGCAGTTGTATTGGCACCAAAGGCTCAAAGCGGTGGGGTTCCTGCCCCAGATGTCTCCCGGGCCACTTCCCTGACCCAGGCCACTGGACTCTGGGGTGGCTGAGAGCGCCCCGGCCAGCCTGCACTCTGCCCTCCTTGAGTCCTGGAGTGTCACTGGGCCCCCAGCTCTGTGTTTGGCACTGACTGACCCCCACTGCCCAACCCTTCTCCCTCCGCCTGGTCCTGGCCAGCACAAAGGGACAGGCCAGTGAGCATGTGTCCCCCAGCCTACGAGGCAGGGCAAGGCCCTTTGGGGCCCGGGAGGCTGCTGCAATGGCACAAACCACTCTTCCCTCAAAAGCTAAAGACAAAAATGATAGCGATGGAGAGGGGACGGGAGACTCACCCACAATGCTGGCCCTTGGCATCGGCCACAGCAGGAGCTGGGCCCGGAGGCCAGCAGGGGTGTGGGCTGGACAACCTGGCTGGCGCCCCGGCACCCACAGGGTTATGGCACGTGTAGGGGTCTTTGTGGTGAACTGTCTGCAGCCCGGAGGGGCTGCAGCAGTGGACGGTGTAGACGGGAGGCACCAGACCTGGGCACAGGGAGGCTGCCCCAGCCCCCGCCCCCGCCCCCTAGATCAGGAACCTTTCCGCGTCGGGGAGGAAGTCAGGGAGGAAGGAGGGGTCTGGGAGGCTGGGGGACCCGCAGTTTGCCCGCTGCTGCGAGAAGCTCCTCAGAGGCAGGGCCGAGGCGGGTGAGGATGGGCTCTGGGCAGCTGGCCGGCCCTTCCCGAGCTGGGCTGTGCCCGCAGGGCCCCTGTTTCCAGTCAGCAGGTCCAGGTTCCCGCTGGGGTCCACGATGGCGTTGATGACTGGGGGAGGGGAGAGGGTCAGGCTGGCGGGGCTCCTGCCCTGCCTCCCCTGCCCACCTGGGGGCCTCCTGGCCAGTTCACTACAGGTGTGAGTCAGGGTTCACCGAGGTCCCTCCCACCGCCTATCTGGGACCAGAAGCACCAGCGCCGCCACCCACCAGCCACAAGGCCTGGTCCACACCCACCTTCCAGCTGCTTCTGCACTCGTCTCAGTTCTTTGAGGATGGAGCTGATTTCCTGGAAGAGGAAAGGAAGAAGGCAGGTGGAGCAGGAACAAGGCGCTCACCTCTCCCCCAGGGCTCTGGGGGCAGGAGTCGGGCCAGGCCCGGTCAGCTCCCCAGGAGGGCCTGGGAGGCGGGGCCCCGGGGGCGGGCATGGCCCCCGCCAGCCCTCACCTTGTTGGACGTCTTCAGGATGGGCACCTCATTCTCAGCATTGATCCTGGCTTCCAGGTCCTCCCACGCACGCCCAGTGTTCTGGAAGAGGATCCTATCCCCCAGGGGTTGGGGGAGGGAGCGGGCAGAGGATGATGACCCAGGAACCCAGGCACGGCCCTGCCCAGACCACCCCCCTAGCCACCACCTCCTGGGCCCAAGGGGAAACAGGCCTGGTACCAGGGTCCCTGTCTCTGTGCCCTACACAGGGAGGGCTGAGAGGAAGAGGGGAGCAGGGAGGGAGGGAGGGAGGGGGGCACCCTGGGGCTCTAGCCTCCCCAGACTCAGGGTCCGATTGCCAAACCAAGTATGGGTGTGTGTGGATGTGGGGCACAGTCCCAGTTCACATGCTCGGGTTTCTACCCACGTCAGGGCATCTCGCTGTGTGGCTCCCAGCTCCTCCCCGAGGGGCTCCCACTGGCCAGCAGGGCCCACTCACTTCATCTTCTCAGCAAGGTGCTCCGTGTTCTCACGGATGGCGTGGGACAGCTGGGACACGGGGTTCAGCATCAGGTTATCAAAGATCACCTGCAGAGACCCATGCATCAGCGTGGCGCCCAGAACCCCTAGAAAGCCCTGCTCCCTCCGCACAGAGAGCCAGCCACTGGCCAGCTCCCAAGGGCGGGGGTGGGGGGTTGCCTGCCTCCTCACGGTTCCGAGGCCGCATCCTGTTGGCCAGGGGGTCCTCACAGCGGTCATTCATGTTCTGGTCCAGGTCTCGAGAGCTCAGGGAGCCAGGCGGCACCTTCTGGAAGTTGAGGCTGGCCTCGGGGATGCGCTGAACCAGCTGCGGAAATGGGGAGCAGGGGCAGCGTCAGCCCAGGGATGGGGTGTCTGGCACAGAAGGTGGACAGGGTTGACCCAAGCCCCATCAGCTCAGGGTCCCCGGGCGCCCTCCAACAATGGACGCAGGTCCCTGACACAGGGTGGCTGTTGGGGAGCTGAGCGCAGGTGCATGGCGGGAACTCAGTGAGGGCTCACGGCCATGACCCCTCACCAACACCCCCAAGTGGGGCAGGGGGGCTCACCTCCTCACGGGCGGAGATGGTGGAGGCAGGGGTGCTGGGCACATTGTTGATGGAGAGGCTGCGGGCAGACCCCGGGGAGCCCAGCGAGTCCCCATCCCCCGCCACGTCATGGATCTCCCGGGCCAGGATGGCCACGTCCTTCACCAGTGTCTGACTCAGCCTGCAGCCAGCGGGAGACAAGGCAGATCCTGTGCGGTTGCTCTAGGCTGGGTGGGGATCCAGTGTAGGGGAGGTTGGGGACAGGAGCCAGATGGGACGTGAGTTACCCTGCACAAGCAGAAATCCCACCCTAGGTGGGAGTCCCTCCGGGGGGCAGCCACTGGGTGAGGGGCAAGGCCGGGGGGTGCAGCCTCCAGCCTGACCCAAACTATATCCCTCCAGCCACTGGCAATTCCAGGAAGGACAGGGCCCCACTTGGGGGGCTGGGGCAGGGCCTTGGGAGGAAGGGTGGACAGTCACCCTCTGGCTCCCGGCCGTACCTCCTCTGGCCACCAGGACTGACATCAGGGCTGTCACAGAACAGCCAGGGCCACACAAACCCTGCTCCATGGGCGGGGAATTGAAGGGTGGGGCAGGGTCCCTGACAAGGGGCAGAGTCATGCAGCCCCAGAGAGGCCAGGGACCTCCCCACAGGGCAGGGAGGCCCAGCCTCCAGTGCCAGGGTAGACCCTCTCCACCACAAGGGCCACAGGCCACACATGCTTCCCTGAGAGGCTCCCTGGGCTGCAGCCCACAGCCTCCGTCGCCTGCCCTCTGAGCACCTCAGGCCCACAGCCAGCACGTTCTGCACCACGTGAGCCCCTGGCCAGGCTTGGGGAGAGGGGTCCGTCTCTCCCAGGGGGAATGGGCTCTGGCCCCCGGCCCTCTCAGCACTTCATGCCTGCAGTCACCCAAGGGATGCCCCACCCTCAACCAGCTGTCCTAGCTCTACTCAGGGTCCCTCCACAGCTGGCCCTCAGGGCCCACCCACTGAGTGGCAACTCCAGCACAGCCACCAAGCTCTGCCCCGCCCAACAGACAATAAACACTGCTGGAGACAACTCCCCTGGGCACCTCTGCCTCCCCAGCAGCCTGCCCGAGGCGCCTCCAGAGAAGGGCCCCCCACCGGTCAAAAAAATACAAAGGCTGCTCCCCAGGGGCCTGGTGACCTGTGCCCCTGCCTCAGGGCCAGTCCCCTGCCCACCCAGGCCTCTGAACCGGCACCCACCCTGAAAGCAGAGACCTTGGGAAGCCCATGGGGCCCTCCCACCTGTGCCCCGCTCACCTGGCCCAGATGCCATGCCTCCTTCCAGATCCCCACCCCGGGAGCCCCGCCACCCCTCCCCAGCACCACCTGCAGGTGACCCCCCACCCTCTGCCCCGCAGGCATCTCGGTCTCTGGCCTGCTTCGCTTCGTACTCTCCCGGGCCTCTCCGCACAGCCTCACGCCACCCACAGCCCCGTCAGCATCTTTGTGCTGATGATGCCCGTGCCTCCTCCCCCCACGTGGGCTCTTGTCTCGCCAGCAGCCTCTGGTCCACCTGCCTCCCCTCCAGGTGCCTCACCGACTCCAGCTCCAGCCATTCCCCTCCCGCTCCCACAGCCCTGCAGGGCCCAGCCCCCGGGGCCCTGACCTCCGCTCAGTGAAGGACCGTGCTTCATCCCCTGCCCCCTCTGCACCCTTCTTCTCAGCACCTGGCTTAGGGGCGAGCCTTCCACTGAACGGCTACATGAAGAAACTCGTTTTTAATAAAAAATTTTAATGAAGGTCTTCCTTGAACCAGAGGTTCCCCCCTCCTCCTGGACAGATCTGCATCCACACATCCAGCCACTCAGCCACCCATCCAACCATCCATCCATCATCCATCCGTCTACTCGTCCATCATTCCTCCATCCTTCCAAACATCCACCATCCATCTATCCATCATCCACTCACTCATGTACCCTTCCATCTGACAAGCACTTCCCATGCCCACTCAGGAAGTAAAGCCCAGGATGGTCCCAAGGAGAGGCACCCAGGGGGCAACAGCTCATGCTGTGTGCCGGCACTGCTCACCTGGCGATCTCAGCGATGTCAGATGTCTGCACAAGGAAACCGCAGGGGTCCTCCTCCTCCTCGTCCGTGTCCCGGTGGCCAGGGGCCCGGGGGCGGGCCCGGCCGGAGCCGCTAGCCCGTGGGGTCTGCGTGGCTGTTGAGGCATGGGAGCGTGTGTGTTTGGGGGAGCCATGGTGGGAGCCGTACTCCTCCTCAGATGTGGACGTGCAATCTGAACCCTGCTGCCGGCGACGCGTGTCTCGGGTGAGTGAATTGGTTCCAAAAGCAAGAACAGAACAGAGCAGCACTCAGCACCACGAGGCAGCCCGGGCCCCTCCGGGTAAGGGCCTGGCGCCGCAGGACAAGCTGCGTTGCAGCTGGTACCCTACACACAGAAGCCCTTCAGCTGAAGCACGAGCCGCTGCTGGGGTCCAGGGCCGGCAAGGCCGCCGCCAGCCCGGAGGTGCAAGCAGGGATGGGCAGCCTGGCGCGTCCGCGGGCCCTTGCGGAGCAGCCCAGGGGGCAGCTGGCCAGCCAGCGGGCAGGGGCCATGTCCTGGGGGTGGGTCTGTGCCTGTCAGCTGAGAACCGGCACCCTTGGTGGCAGGGCTGTGGTGCCCAGACACCCTAGACGGCAGTAAACCTCCCCACGTGCATTGGCCGTGGCCCTGGGCTGGACCACACAGGGCTCAGCCCCTGCAGCCCCTCCCTGTGCCCACCTGGTCTTCTCAGACCTGACCCCTAGCCCACCCCTGCTCAGAGCCCCCACCCCCACCGCAGCTGCGAACATGCTCAGGGTGACAAGGAGCACGGGTGGGGGGCTCCCACCAAGCAGGTGTGGTCCTCAGCCCAAAACCATCCTGTCCCTACTCCGTCCCTTCCTCCAGTGAACCCTGTCCCTCAGCACTCCTCAGCCCCCAGCCACGGAGCAGACTCCACCTCGGCCCCCCAGCAGACCCAGCAGCCAGGGAGGGGCCCTAACTCTGTGGCTGTGAGTCTGGGAGGAGGCCCAGCCAGAGCGCAGGCAGGGTCTGGTATCGGGCGAGAGCAACAGCAGCAGCACGGAGCTGGGAGAAGTGCCGACACCTCCAAACCAGTTCTCTCGGAGGCTCAGCCCCCAGCACGGCGAGCATGGCTGCATGGACGTGGACATCCATCCCCGGCGGGAGCCAGCCCCGGGGCCACAGCAGCCCGTCCCTCCTCGCTGCACACAGGGACCGTGGGCTGCAGGAGCCTCTGCTTGTGGTGTGCTGGTGGGACTGCCACAGGCCTCCCCCGGCCACAGGGGGCCCTCCCAGACTCACACACCCACCACCGCCTAGGGCAGCGCACCCTCCCCAGGCCCCTAAGCCCCCAGCCCCACAGGGGACAGCTTGGGCCTCCACATGTGCCTCACGAGCCACTGGGGTCCCACCTGGACCCGGAACTCCAGGTAAGAGTGGGCAGACCCAGCCCTCCGTCTACAGCCCCCAGGCCCACCTGGGAGTCAGAGGCAGCACCCTCATCCCGGAGAGGGTCGGGGTTCTGCCCTCACACCAGGATGGCCCGGGGGCTGCGGGAGGCCCGCTGCTGTGCACACCTGAGTGCACGTGTGTGTGGAGACGCACCCGCCGATGGGAAAGGGGGCTCCTCCAGGGGACAGGGGCCCCACAGCCCAGAGCTAGGCTGACGCCCAGAAAGCTGCCTGCCCCCCCCCCCCGGCACTCACTGGATGAGGAGTAGCGGGCGCTGCCTGGGCGGGCCCTGCTGAAGGGCTGGTGGGAGACCGCGGCAGTGTTGGTGGCCTTCCTGGCAGTGGCCCGAGCCTCGGCCACGGTGGGCTTGCGGCCGGTGCAGTACAACTCGACGCTGCGGCCGGAGAAGCCAGCACGGGTTGGGGTGGCCTCTGAGTCGCCGGGGCCGGTGAAGGAGCCGGCCCGCTTCCGGGGCATGGCCAGGATGTCCAGGCGGGACAGCCTCTTGGCCTGCTCGAGAGGTGGTCGCCCCACTGGCTCGGGGTTGACCGGGGGCCCCCGCTCACTGTCTGCGGCCTCTGTGTCCGAGGCATCCCCCAGCCGGGCCCGTCTCAGCCGGGAGGCCCGCGTGGGCCGCGGGGTGGACAGGCTGTTGGAGCGGGTCAGTGCTTGCTGCCCCTTCTGGACGCTGGCTGAGCTGCGGGGCTGCTCTTCCCGGGCAGCGGCAGGGGGTGGCGGGGGGGCCATGGGTTTCCGGCGAGGCCCTGGCCGCCCTGCCCCAGTGGCCGTGGGGGTCTCGTGGTCAGAGGTGACCATGTCTGCACTGGGCAGGTGGGCAAGGCTGGAGCCTTGTTCCTCTTCAGGCCAGTCCCTGGAACCCTGGGGCCCGTGGCTGCGCCGCATGACCGGGCGCCTTGTCGGCTCTCCACGGCCCACATCTGGCAGGCCCAGTGGGTGACGCTGCTTCTCTGAGAGCCGTTCACGGGCGCTGCTCAAGGCGACAGTCCCCGGGTCCTGCACTGCTGGCGGGGACGGTGCCTTCTCCTTCCGCAGCCCTGTGGGCTGGGGGCCGGTTGGGCTGGGCCCGTTCTTGCCACTGAGCAGACTGACGGTGCTGGACGTGTCCACGTCAGAGTCCCCAGACAGAGAGTCTTCAGGAGGCCGGGGGGCACTGCCCATCTCGCCCTCTGGCCCCTCCACGGACTTGGAGAGCAGTCGGGCCTCCAAGGCAGCCAGCGCTGTCTCTGTCTCCTTCAGAATCAGATGAGTGTCCTGGGAGTGAAGGTCCACGCACGAGGCCCGGGCTGCAGCCAGGTCCTGCAGGAGTGGGTGGCTGGGGATGTGCGGGAGTTGACCGGGCGCTGCAGAGCCACTGGTGGGCTCCTTGGTGAAGCTGTCTTGCCGGACAAAGGCCAGGGCCTCCTTGGGGGGCGCCGGGCAGGAGCTCTCGGGCTCTGGGGACCGTTCTGTCCGCAGCTGGATGACCATCCTCCCGCTGGTGCTGACATACATGCCGTCCCTCGCTGGGGGGCTGGGCTGGGCCACCCGCCCTGGGCCCTCTGCCTCCCTGGGGGCTACAGGTGGCTTCTTGGGCAAGGCTGCCTCCCCGTTCTGGTCCCCGATGAAGAAAGTGGTGGGGGCTGGCTCCCCAGGGCCTCTTGGTGAGCGCCGGCCCCTCGTCCACGCCTGCCCCTCCTGTGGGCCCCTACTTGGCTCAGGGCCTCGCCCGCCATCCGACCCACTGGCATCACTGAGGCTGTCGGGCTCTAGGTCCTCCTGCCCCAAGAGGAGGCCAGCCTGCTCGCTGCCTAGCTCCGGCGGCCCAGGCCCACTCTTCCTGGCAGCCTCGGGGCCTGCGGGGCTGTCCGCTCTGTCGCTGGGCAGCTGCGGGAGTAGTCGCCGCTGGCGCACAGGCAGGGCCCCCTCCAGCTCCCCAGTTCTGCGCCCAGGGCCATCCTCTGCGGAGACAAGGGAGCGGGTTAGAGCGGCCGCTGCCCCCAGGCCCTCCACCTGCTCAGGGAGCTGGCCCTGCTCCAGGTATGGGGACATGAGCTCCTAGCTGTCCAGTCGGTGGCCAGAGGCTGCCCTCTCCCCACTACAGCGCTGGAGCCACTTACCTGACAGGCCTGGGTCCGAGTAGCTGTCAGCCAGGCTGGCCCAGCGAGACACCCACTTCTGACCCCCAGGGGAGCCTGGCACCGGGAGGCCCTACAGAGAGGAGGGCAGGGGTGTGTCTGCAGCAAGGAGAGGCAGGAGCCCCACGGGGAGGTGCTGGGAGCGGGAGCAGGTGGCAAGGTGGCCATCCCTGTGCCTGCCACCTGCTCCCCCAGCAGAAGCAGCCTGCAGAACCCTGCGCAACTCCCCACGTCTCAGCTGGTTCAGTGGCTCGGAGGTCAGTGGCTGTGGCTGTGTCCCGCCCCTCAGACTCAGCCCAGCCCTGCCCATGGGCACACGCACCCAGGAACCCAATTGACTCGGGGCCTCTAGGCCTGTCCTTGACAGCTCTGCACAGGGCCCCAGCCTGCCTGCCAGGTGGGCATGCTCCTCTGAAAGGTCCTGCCCTGTGTGTCTGCAGCCTGGAGCCCACAGCTCAGCCAGGATCGGAGCCTTTGAGGGCATATGGCACCCTGTGACCTGGGCCCCGGCCCAGATGCCGGCCCCTCCCCGCCCAGCCCCTTCCAAGGATGGCGTCAGGGCTCTGTCCCACACACCTGAAGCTCCACCTGTGGGGGCACGCCCACTGGGCGGGAGGCAAACTCCTGCAGCAGGGCCATCCGCTGGGCCACCCCGTCACCAGGCTCATCTCTGTCTCCTCTGATGACTGGGCGGAAGGTGGCCGAGGACGCCCTGGAGAGCTCAGGGGCCTCGAGCACCCCAAAGACCTGCCAGGAGGAATGGCGGGGCAGCGGGTCAGAGCAGCACGCCCAAAGCCAGGCGCCCAGGCCTCCCCCCTAAATGGGCACCTGGTCAATCATCTTGCGGGCCTCCTCCACCTCCTGGTCCTGCGCCTCCGTCTCGATGGTGTAGGTCCCCGCGTCGCTGAGGCTGTCGTCCTCCTCCTGTTTGCGCGCCTTCGTCACTTGGGGGTCGGTAGAGGGTGGTGGCAGGGTCGAGGGGGCCACGGGGCTGGCCCCGCGGGGCGTCAGGGGGGCGGGCAGTGCGGGGGTCGCCTTCTCAGGGCCCGGCCGCTGGGCAGGGGAGCTGTCCTGCAGGCACTGAGCCATGAAGTCCTGGGCCAGGCGGGAGCGGCGCCCCACGCTGCCGAAGGGACGGGCGGAGGCCCGGGGGGCGGGGGCGGGGCTGCCCAGCCGCTCCTCTGCCTTCTCCCGCTTGAGGGAGCCGGCCCTCTGTGGCCCTGAGCCGCTGCCCGCCCCCCGGGCCAGGGTGGGGGCCGGGGCGGGGGCCGCCGGGCGGTCCCTGTCAGCCGGCCCCGGGCCGCGGCGCCGGTCAGGCCTGGGGTCCCCGGGCGGTGTGTGCGTGAAGGACTGGGAGCGCTTCTTGCGGGGCGTGTCCTCGTCGAAGAACTCGATGACGAAGGCCTGCTGGTTGTGCAGCAGCTCCTGGGGGTCCCGCTTGATCTGCCTCTGCAGCCGCACCTGCTCCCCGCTGGCTTCCCCGGGGGCCCCAGCCGCCCCGGCCGCGGGGTCCTCCGAGTCGCTCTGGGTACCATCCTCATGCTTGTGGCCTGGAGGGGGCAGGGAACGCAACTTGTAAGGCTGAAGGTGGACACACAACCACAGGGTCAGGTGGTAGGGTACACGGCGCCCCACCGGGAACAACACATGAGGCCCAGCTCGCTGGACGCCCCCCAGCATCGTGCCACGGGCCCCCAGGCGGCTAGGTGGGCCAGGCGCACTCACCCTTCAGGGTGCGGGTGTGCACGGGCAGGTCACTCTTGGTGCTGTGCCGGTCGTCGCCGAGGCCAGCCCGGTGCAGCAGGCTGGGGTCATTCTGCACCAGCCAGTCAGCCACCTTGGTCTCTGCGGAGACCACCTCGGAGGGCGCGGCCTCCTTGCCGGGGGGCCGCCGCTGGCGCAGGGAGAACTTGGTGACGTGGTCCCTGATCTTCACCTTACCGGGGCTGCCGTCGTCAAACTCGATGGTGAAGCACGCATGGCTCTGCACCACGGGGGCCGCCCCTCCCCCGCCCGCTTCCACGTCCCTGGGGGGTGCCTCGTGCACCGGCACCTCCAGGGGCCGTGGTGGTGGGGTCTCCTTGGTGGGGATCTCGAAGTAGCTGGGCTCCCGCCGGAACGAGTAGCCCTGAGGTTCCGCGGGGGCCCGGAAGCCGGCCACTGTCCCTGTGAGATCCCCATCCTTCTGTGCCAGCTCCTTAGGCCGCTCTGGGGAGTGGGGAACACATGGTCAGGTGGGGCCACGTGTGGGACCCGCACCCCACCCACCTCCGCCAGGACCACCGGCTCCGTCTCCCTCCAGACCAGGCTGCCCTCCAGGGCTTACCCATGCAGGGCTCCTCCTGGCGCGGGTACTCGGGCAGGGTACCCTCATCCTCACCCCACCAGGAGGGCTGCCCGTACAGGGGGGTGCGGTAGGCTGCTGCCTCTGCAGAAGGAATTTTGACCCTGGGTCACTGGCCCCAACACAGACAGCAGGGGGACCAGAGCTGAGGAAGATGCTGGGGTCTGGAGGTGGCCCAGGTGTCACCTCCTGGCTGGAACCTGCAGCCACCCAGCCACCCCTGGCCAGTTGCCAACTGCTCTGGTCCTGTTCCTGCATCCACGGCAGGAGACAGCTGCAGAATTGCCTCTTCCATCCCCGCCTGGGCCTCCCCATGGGGTGGCTGTTGCAGGGGAAACTCGTCCCTGGGGCAGCACCATCCTCGGCGCCCCGGTCCTGGGGCAAGCCACCCCTTCCATCCTGCCCAGGCCTCTGCCCACAAGGCCTGCCCAATGGAAGGACAGAAGGACAGCAGTGAGCCCAGCCCAGGGCTGGCCTCTCTCCAAGGCTCTGCAAACGGTTCAGGCCACAAATGGGTGACCTGGGGGCTGAGTGCCACTGCAGTCTGACTGGAGCACACAGGCGGTGTGTGTGGGTGACTATTCCTACAGGCATGCAGGGCTGTGGGCACACACAGGTGAGTGTGTCTACAGAGATAAGACAGGTGTAGGACATGTAAGGTAGATATTTCTACAGGAGTGCGGGTACACGGGTGGGGGTACCCACAGGGGTGGGGGGCACAGGGGCGTGCAGGTCCCTGAACTCACACACAAGCAGGTCTGTGCTGCGGCTGCCATGGAGTGGGGTGGGGTGGGGCTGGGTTGTGCGGGGGGGGGGAGGTGTGTGTTGGGGGGTGAGGGCGAAAGGATTGCTGGACGTGGGGTGTGGGGGCCACGTGGGGCGGGGGGCCTGTGTGTGCTCGGGGCCACGGCAGTGCCATCCTACCTGCTCCGGGTCTCCGGTCCCCCCGCTCAGGCCTGGGGGCTGAGGACTCACAGTGCGGCGTGTGCCCTGGCAAGGCCTCGCCCCTCTTGGGCGCCGGGCTCTTGACGCTCACCTGCAGCTGGCTGGTGTACTTCTCGTGCTGTGGGCAGTGGGCCAGGGTGAGGGGGGCTGCCTGGGGAGAACACCCCCACCCGGGGTGCCTGCCTCTCCTCCCCGCTCCATCTGGAGTGGACCCAGCATTGTATGTGCACGTCTGTCCGTGCATGCACGTGTGTCCGTGTGCGTGCACGTGTGTCCATGTGCATGCTGGGGCCCCTGGCTGAGGTCGCAGTCAGCAGAGCAGGGCTCACACTGGCCCTGCCCCTCACTGGCGTGTGACTCTGGGCAGCCCCACCATGCTCCATGTTGCCCACAGTTACTTTGGGAAAAGGGGCTATGGCTATCCCCTACAGGGCTCCTGGGAAATGCTCTGGCAGGGTCCCCCAAGTGCTCCATGACTCCCGCACAATAGAGCAAGGGGAGAGGAGACACCCCACCAGCTGTGACCCCCCCCCACTGGGACCCTCAAGCCACCCAGCTGAAGGAAGGGCACTCTAGGGCACCCCTCACCCAGGACCTCCCACGAGGCTGGCCCCAAAGGCTACCCACTGCCGGCCTCCAAACAGGCCCTCCTGCCTGCTGCTGGCCACCCCAACCCATGGTGGCCTGATGCCAGCTAGGCCCTCTCGGCCCCCCTTCCTGCTGGGCACAGCAGCCTCCTCTGGGGCTCCAGCCGCGCCCAGTCCGTGGCTGCATCAGCCTGGGGGGTGGGGGGGTGACTATCTTCCCCACCTGCCCGACCGGGCCATCCGGTGAGGCAGGCCAGAGCGGGCTGACTCACGGCACCACAGCCAGGCCAGGGGCAAACAGGCAGCAGGAAGCAGAGGGCTGTGGGGACAAGATGCCAGGGGCCCCCAGCTGAGCACCAGCACTGACCCTGAGTGCCTCCTCGGGGACACGGTGCTGCACGCGCTCCAGCACATACATGTTGGAATGTGACAGTGTGTCAAGGAGAACAGGAGGTGGGGGAGCCAGGCGGGGCCCTCGGACAGCGGCCTCAGCCGGAGATGAAAGGACCACTCCCAGGCGTGGCTGATGAAGAGGGAACATGGCCAGGGGTCGGGGGGCAGATACCGTGCTGGCCACACACAGCCACGTGTGCACCGGCACATGTCCAGACTGTAGGGACAGTCTGTAGGCCGTGCGGCCCCCACTCAGGGGCAGGACACAGGCTGATCCAGGTCACAGCACACAAGTGCCCCAGGGCTGGGGTGCACTGTCCACCCCACTCACAGCCAGGGAGCCCAGCTCTGCCTCCCATCCCAGAGCACCCCACAGCCCTGGCCCACAGGTTTCCAGGGGTGGGGAGGGCCTCAGCCAGTGGCTGGGTCTGGCCGTGCCAAGGCGAGCGCGGGTCCAGGCGGACAGAGGAGAAGATGCTCTGCAGCCATGCGTGCGGGTCTGCGGCGGCCCAGGGCAGAGGCTCAGGCCCCTCGCAGCTGCGTTCTGAGTGCAGAACACCACACCTGGGCAGCCCCAGAAGCGCTGATACTCCCGGTCCCAGGAGGGCTCTTTAGCTCCTCGGACCAGCGGGCAGGCAGAAGGTGCCGAAGCTGGGGCCTTGGCGGGGGGGGCAGGCGGCAGGAGCGGAGCCCAGGTTCACCCTCACCACCTCTCGTGCCCTCGGGCCCCAGCTGTGCCCACAAGGCCCCACCCGCTTCCGAGGACAGGGTCGCACGCCACCAGGAAAGGATATCATATCCGAACCGGATGACGTCATTGAGCTTCAATGTGACGTACTTCTGGTCTGGGATGCGCACGTCGTTCACAAACGTCTGTGGGGGAAGCAGGTGGTGCGGCTGAGCTGGCGCGGGCGGGACAACCACTCTGGAGCCCCCACAGCGGGCCAGCGGGCCCTCCTGTGCTGCGCTGGGCCCAGCACCATCCCTCCAGCATGCGTGCACCCTGCCCCATGCCCCAAGGCGACCACAGGACAGACGGCCGCTGAAAGACCCCCTGGCACCCAGGGGCCCGACAGAGCCCCTCAAGCACAGAACCACGGATGCCCTGGTGAAACGGACCCTTTCTCTCATCCTCACAGAGACTGGTGCTGGCCCCGCCATGCCCACGGGAGCAGCACGCAGGGTGGCCCCGGGGCACGGCTGCTCAGGCTGTGCGAGGCTCTGACGTCGACCCCCACGCAGGCTGCCTGCTCAAAGGGGCATCGAAGCGCCAGCCCCTGGAAGCCCCATTTCCCCCATCAGGGCGTTCCTGTCAGCCAGCTGAAGACACCACACTGTGGTCAGATGAGTGCAAGGCCCCAGCACGCTGAGAGCCTCTGGGCAGCCAGGGTGACAGGGGAGACGAGTGTGGCTCAGCAAGGCAGCTGTGCCCAGAGTCTGGCAGAAGGAACAAGAAGCATGAGGACTCGTCACAGGACAGAGGAAGGGGCCTTGTCACAGGAGGGTCTCTGGCTGCCGAGGAGGAGGGCGGCTTCCCGGGGAGGCGCCGCAGCCAGGGGCCTGCGCACGCAGAGATGGGTGTGGAGCAGAGCGGGGCTGGGAGAGCCGGGGACTGCAAGCTCGGTTTGGACACGCTGGATGTAAAGTAGGAGTCTGGGCTCTGAGCAAGGAGCAGAGGACAGCAGTCCTGACATGGGGACAGCTGTGTGGCTGAACTTGGGGTCACGTGGGCCGGCAGGAGTGGGCCCTGCCCTGGGCACATCACAGGTCTCTGAGGAACTGGCCCCACAGGGTCGAGGTGCACCCCGTGTGGCAGAGGGGAGGCCCGCTCCCTTGCAGCCCCATTTGGGCAGGGTTGCTTCCTCTGACAGGGGCGTGCTGAGGGAGAAGGGGGCTCAGGGGGCAGAGCCCAGCAGAGCCTGAGACCCTCAGCTGGGGGCACCCTGATGGGGACCCGTCAGATGGGGTCCAGTAGTTGGTGGAGCGCTCTCACTGCAGAAGCAGGGCTGGCCTGACACTGCTGTGGGACCCCTGCTCAGGAATGGTGGGGGTGGCCAGACTGCATCGGCGGGGAGGGACACGGAAGGGCCCTCCTCAGCCCAGTTAAAGGGGCTGGAGCCTGGCGGTTTGTCTTCTTCCTGAAACAACGTCCTGGGGCAGGGGACCAAACACAGAAAGAACAAGACACCGAGACAGACCCTGGTCGCTGGAGAGGATGCTCCCCGTCCTTCCTGGCCAGTCTCCACCTCAAACATGAGGTTCCTCTCATCTGATCCCTCTCTGCTCCTGCAGCCAGGACCACCTTCTGGTCACCTCCCTGTGCCTGCCGCCCCCAACTCACAAAAGAGCTCACATGCGCCCCTAGGACAGAGTACCCAGCACAGCCCCACCCATCTCAGGAGCCCCAGTTCCAGCCTGCAGGTGGTCCCAGTGCCTCCCCTGACCACCCAGAAAGCAGCCCCACCATCCAGAGGCCCTGCTCAGCAGGAGCCCTCCCAAGGAGGCCACGGGAGCAGGAGGTCCTGGAGGGAGCTAGGTAAGGGCAAAGCAGAGGGGAAGATCATAGAAGGGGCGGAGCCACAGGTGGGCAGAGCCGGAGTGGGGATGGAGCTGGTGCGGGGCCAGCACAGAGGGCGGGGTCATGGAGGGGTAGGGCCATCAAAGGGGTGGGGCCATAGGGTGAGGCAGCATAGAGGGAGGGGCCGTTGAGGAGGGGAGCCAGCACAGAGCACGGGGTCACGGAAAGGAGCAGGAGGAGGGGTGGGGCCCCTGCAGAGCTGAGTAGGCAGGGGCCTGGGCCAGCACGCGGCTAGAGCGCTCACCCCGTTCAGGCTCCCCAGGTCCTTCACCCAGTGCTCGTCCCTGTCCTGGTCGTAGTTGATGACGGCGTGCTGCTTGTCCACACTGCGCGACTGGGAGACACAGAGGTGCCATGCTGGCTAGTGGCCCAGGAAGCAGAGGCACCCCCAGGAGGCCCCGCCCACACTCTCTCCCATCCCACCCAATAAGACCACAAGACCAACACCAGGCCTAACACCCACGAGGTCCCACCCACGGCTCCACATCTCGAGTGCATGTGCATGTGCCCCAGGAAGCACGGCTGATCCTGCCAGCCGACCCGACCCGACCCAGCCACACAGGCTGCAGGGATTCGCCAAGATCCCAGGGCCAGTTCCTTCTGTCCCAGGCTGCCACCAGGGCCCCTCCCTTTGTGACTAGCCCTCCACTGCACCAATAGGCCAGTACCCCCTCCCATCCCAGCCACAGCTCCTGGGTCAGCTGTGGAAGGGGCTGGCTACCCTCTGGTCATCTGGGACACACTGTTCACTCCCAAGGGCAGGCACGGGTGGCCTTGCAGAGTTGGCAGAGCCCAGAGGGAGGCTCAAAGGGCTGGGATGCTCTGGGGGAGGCCTCCCCGCCCAGCCAGCCGCACAGCACACACAGCCTCTTGGAGTGATGGACACATACACACATACGCATGCGTGATGTGCCTCAGGCCCCACTGCCTAACACGCGCATGCACAGGGCTCATACGTCCTGAGCACGCCCTGAGCACGCCCTGCCACCCAGCTGTCACACACATGTGCTCACATGTGGGTACTTCCACCCTGACCTCTTCCAGCTCCGCTCTGGCCACCAGCCTACCGGGGACCCCACCCCAAGGATGGTCACTCTTGCACACGGTCAAGCTGGAGGGCCACGTTCCGCTTGCTGAGGTATCGTCAGCACGGCCGCCTCACCCCGCCAAGATGCCTGTGTCCCAGCACAGAGCACGTCACCACCGCCATCTCTCTGATTCTCTCCACCTGCCCACCCCCTCCAGCACCATCCAGAAATGACCAGTTTCTAGGGGAGGCCCCAGTACCTGCCCCCAAGGACTGGAGTCTCCCAGGGGTGGGCCCCCTCCCTCCATGAGACCAGAGTGCACAACAGGGTAGGGGTGGGGGTGGACATGGGCTCTGGCCCAGCCCTGCCCCTACCCAAGGTCACTTTACTTGGCCAAGGCACCAGGCAGGACCTGGAAAGGAGACTGCTGTGGGCAGGGCTCCTGGGAGGCTGCAGCCCTTGGCCTGAGGTGGCTGGCTGGACGCACTGCTGCTGCTACAGTGGGGGTGCTGGGGGGGGGGTGGCAGGGCCCACAGCTCATCCTGCCATGGACCTTTGGTCCTCTGGAAGGGACCAGGGCTGCAGGGGCAGCTTCCAGGGCAGTGCAGAGTCTGCAGGACCAGCCAGGGCTTCCCTGACACAGAGGCCCACCTGGAGCCACCTGCCCTGGTGCCACCCGCATGGGCCCAGGGATGTGTAGGGCCTCTTCCCTGCCTGTGAAGTTCCCAGAACTGGTCCTGGTGGGGCTCCTGGCACCAACCCACCTGCCTCCAAAGTGATGGGTCTCTGGCGAGGTAAGTCAGACCCTGAGACTGACTGCCCCCGTCCTGAATTCCTCATCCAGAGTTGGCACCCACAGCTGGACAGCTCCTGGCCACCCTGACTGCAACCTGAGCCCCAGACACCAGGTACCACCTCCTCTACTGGACTCCCCTCCTGTTCTCGATGCAGGCCTGCCCAGCACTCACCTCCTCCAGAAGCCAGCCAGTGACCTTCAGCTGCAGCCTCTCCCACTGGCCCTGGCCCAGGCAGGGTTGGGCGGGCACACTGGGGGAAACTGCACCCCCTTCTCTGGGCCTTGGGCTCCTAGCTGCAGGCGCTGGAGGAGCTTCCCCAGAACTCAGCCCCAGGGCACAGACAAGAATCAGCCACTCTCCAGGGGGCCCGCGTGCTCTGGCTCGCCCCACCTCAGGCCAGGTAACTGGCTCCTTGGCGGCCCTGCCCCGGCCCCGTGGATCAGGCATTCCTGAGAGTCCAGCCAGGCAGCTGGGAGGACAGGAGCTCACCGCTTTCCGCGCCCTCTCTGTGCACAGCCAGTTGCGTAGCTCAGCCCTGCCTGACACCTGGATGCCGCTGGGCCAAAGGGATCCCCCAAACCCCCGCCAGGAATCGAACCTCCTGGAATGCGGACCTGAAACGGCGTTGAGAAGGCCGCACGGGGCGCCGCACACCAGGATGCAGCGGGACGCAGGCCGGCCCCAGGCTCTGCCCAGCCCAAGGCGGACAGGGTGCGAGCACAAGGGCGCCCCATCCCTCAGGTGTGGACGCCTCCTTCGCTGAGGAGCAGCCCCCCAAAGGGGCTTCTGCATTGGCCCTTCCAGCAGGAACAACTCCACTCCCTCTCTAAGCCTCCGACCCCCGGCTCCTGCAAACAGCCCTGGCTGCCTTCCAGCAGCTCAAGCCCAGCTTGGTCAAACCAGCCCCTCCCTCCCTGCCCACCTGGCCCCACGCCTCCTTCTGGGAAGACCTCCGGCCAAGCCCCCAGCTGCTCCAGCCACACTCCTCAGCCCCAGGCAGTAAGTCTCACTGGCCTTCCTCCTCCACACCCCCAAACCCCCCATAAATCCGCCCGCCTCCTTCCCCAGCCCACCTCCTTAACCACGGCTCCCCTCTCCTGTCCTCCCAGCCCCCACCTGGCCCTGCCCCTCCCTCCTCTGCTGAAATCTGCTGGGGCTCCCTGGTCGTGTCACATGAGCCACAGGCCCTCTCCAAACCCCCCTCCACTGACTGCACCAGCCGGCCCTCTGGCCAGACCGCTTCACAGGCTTTGGAGGTGCTGTGCCCTCTCCTGGACCTTGGTTCTCTGCCCAGAACCACCCCCCAGCCCTGTGCCCATCTTCCCTCTCCCAGCAAGATGCCCCACCCTGCCCACCCCACCCACCTCCTGACTCCCTGGACTTGGTACGGCGCCCCGCCCCCATTTGTACCCAGAGCCTGGGCTGCCCTGCCCACTCCCAGCACAGCCCTCCCTAGACTGCAGACAGCACCAGGGCTTGCTGGAAACAGGCGGGGAGAAGCCCCACCTCCAGGCAACTCCCTCCCAGCCCAGAAGCAGACCTCAACCCCGCTGAGCCTAGGTGATCTGAGCCTGGAAGCCCACTCAAGGGATGTGGAGGCAGCCCCTCGGCCCGGGTCTCAAGACTTAAAAGGACATAGACCAGGCCCCATGGAAAGCGGTCCGGCCACACAGGAAGACGAGTGGGTGAAACAGATGTGTAAAATGGTCCTAAGAAGCTCCAAACACAGGGATGTTTTGGAAAAGGATCCAGTTGTTTGCACTCACTTTTAAACGAAATAGGCATGTGCTTCCAAAACGTGTCTGATGCCCTCCACGGGTAAGAGCCTGCCTGGGACCCCAATGCCTAGGGCTCTGAGCATCCCTCCTGCAGCTCACACCCAGCGCCACCCGGCAGGGCCACAGCACACGCAGCAGGTGGGCTCAGCCCGAGTGTGCACAGGGGTGGCCAAGCTGGGCCTCTCAGGGCAGTGGTTTCCGGGTGAGGGTGCGGTCAAATGAGTCCCAGCTGTCACATGCCTGCCCAGGGCAAACTGGGCAGAAGCAGAGGACACCTCACCACAAACATACACACCGTGCACACACAGGTGCATGTGTGCAACTCCCACACATGCGCACACGTGCACATGCGCACCTGTGTGTCTGTGTGCACGCATGTGCACAAGTCTGCTGGTGCACACAGCCACACATGCCATGCACCAGAGCCCTGCCTCCTCCTCTCCCTGAACAGAGGCAGCCCACCTTCGGCCTGGTGCCTCTGCTAGCACCCCCAACGCTGCCCCTTTGCCCTGGCTCTCACCACATCACCGTGCCCAGTCGGGCCCACGGCCCCGGTCCCACCCCTAGTGCCACCTTCAGGTTTGTCTCCTGGGGGATCATCTGGTCCTGCTTACATGTTTGTGGCCAGCCCAGCCCCTCCCTGGAATGGAGACCCCAGGAGGCAGGGTCTCTAACACGGAGCACAGTGACTGCTGAGTGACACCCATGGGAATGAACGCAAGGACGTGCAGAGGGCAGGCCCAAGCCCTGCGGGAGCACAGCATGGGGCGGGGAGGACAAGCTGGCTGGCGAGGTCAGGGCGGGCACAGGTGCCTGACTGCAGGGGCTGGGATGGTGTGCTGGGCCCCGCAGAGCCAGGGCAGCTGGGGAGAGCAGAGGCCTAGCAGGTGGGGGTGGCTGTCCCAGCAGCCGGGCTGGGTGCAAGTGGCCCTCGGGGGTGCCCACGGCATGAATGAGGGAGAGGGACGGTCAGGGTTGGCCCCCGCACACCTGGCGGGGACATTCACCACCCGGGACTCTGGCGGGGGTCTGGCTGCCTCTGAGATGCCCCCAGGCAGCTGATGAACGCAGGAGGCTGGGGACAGGGTGGCGAGAGACACCCTGTGAATCATATGAGCAGAGGTGGAAACCGAGGCTCTGGGTGTGGACAGACCCTCCAAGGAGAGGGCAGGCAGATGACAGGCCTGGTGCACTCAGAGCCCAGCCCGAGGGAAAGCCGCAGGGGCGGCCACGTGGGAGGGGAGAGATGGGGAGGCCTGGAACTGCCATAGGGGATGGTGTCTGGGTGAAGGGCAGGAACTCAGGCTGGGCGGGGGGCAGGCACTCGCAGCCTGGTGGCAGAGGGTGGACTAGGGGCTGGGTGGTGGTGTGCAGGTGAGGAACTCCCTAGCAGGGGCTCCACAGAAGAGCAGGGGTGAGGGGGGCCAGCAGGAGAGCACAGCCCCCAGGACACGAGAGGCTGGGGCACCCTAAGCAGGGGGCAGGTGGGCTGGGGCGGGAGGCGCTGGGCGGGAGGCAGCCTTCCCACACTCACTCTACACCCACATGACCTCTCTGATGGAGACACAGCCATGCTGCCCAGGAAGGGGCAGAAACGCAGGTGCACCCAGTCCAGAGGCCTGAGAGGCCCCCATCGCCCTGCCCTGCTCAGACTGGCCCAGAAACTAGGAATCAGACCACAGACTCACCTTGAGCACCCTGACCACTCCCTGCCCCAGCAGCCTCCCCCCACCACCTGGGAGTGAGGGCCTGGGACGGGAGGGCAGAGCCAGGGGCGGGGAGAGCAACCACTCTGGGCCCCCAGCAGCCACAGGCCACTGTGGGCTTACTCTGGCTCCCCCACAGACTCCCACCAGATGCCACCTCCTCCAAGAGGCCCTCCTGGCCCATGGGTAGAAAGGCTGGGCCACCAACAGGCCACACAGGCACAGCAGGGAACACACAGCTCCCTGCCAGGGGTCAGGGCCTAATGTGGTGACCCCTTCAGGGCTCTTTCCAATGGACAGAGAACAGGGGTCATGTCATACGACAGCATCGGGGAGCCGCCGGCCACATCGCACTCTCCCATCAGCCACCCCATGGGGGCCAGGGCCACAGCCTACAACCTCTGCTGGTTTCATGAGGCCTGAGACCAGTCTTCACACTTTACGTGGTCTAAAAACATCAGAAGACTTTCACCACAGGAGAAAATGACACGAAACTGACATTTCAACAAAGAAACAGAGTTGTACCAGCGCAGCCATGCCCGTTGGTTTATGCACAGTTCTTTGCGACAACAGCAGCGCTAAGTGGCTGTGACAGAGGCATGTGGCCCGCAAGGCCTCAGATATCTAGCCAGACTTTTACAGAGAACATTCGCCCAGCCCTGTACAGAGCCGCCGACTCGGCCTCTCCAACTTCCAAAGGCAAGAAGCAAAGAGAACACAGGAGCCGCTGCTCTAGACCGAAGGCACTTCAGTAAAGACCAAACAGCCACACACAGCAAGGGGGGCCTTGACAGGTCTGGAGTCAGGCAAATCAGAGGACATGTGGGGAGAACAGGGTTCTGGAAATGGACAGGACTTGCATTTGCTGCCCAAGTGGACGTGCTCGTGGTTGGGACTCCGGCTGCAGCCCAAGCCCCACACACCCCAGGGAGTGGGTGGCAGCAGCCAGGGCTGCACATGGAACAGGGGTCCAAGCGCGACCTCACCCTGCACCCGAGTGGGCCCCGTGGCCAGACCAGGCAGTGTGGCCCACCTAGGACACCTCCAGACAGCCCCACAGTGGGGGGAGAGCTTGGGGCGCTTGGAGACAGGGGCCTATATGCCACGCTGGGGAGGGGCCAGGGTTGCAGGGACCCCACTCGACCACACCCTTGAGGGTGGGGAAACCCAGGTGGACCCTACAGGGTCAAGTCCCCCGCCCTCTCCCTTCCCTCCTTGTGCCTAGGAGCCAGGTGTGTGAGCCTCTTGGAGGGTAAGGTTGTCTCAACTCAAACTCAGGGCCAGAGGGAAACTCCTGACTGCCAGGTGCCTGGTGTCCCGGCCCTTCGTGTCCTGCCAGCCTCTGGAGCCCAAGAAAGGCCCCTGTCCCTGACCCCTGGGAACTAGCCATCTCCTGGCCACTTATGGTCCCCAACTCACAGCCTGGTTGGGGCTCCCAGACAACCAGAATATGGACAGATCCAATTTCTGGCACTTTCCAAAGGAGGGCTCCCAACACCTTGACAATCTGATAGCATCCTCCCATCAGAAAATGTCCCATATGCAGAGGCCAGACCCTCACTCCCGAGTGCACACCCACCCAAGGCCCCCAAGCCTGCCATGGGTCCCGCAGCAAGTGGGGTGGGCACCTTCCCACCCAGTCCCAACCCTGCCCCCGCCCTGCCCCCACACTCACCTGCAGCATGAGTTCACAGTCCTCGCGCCCCACAAAGATGAGCTCCCGTGGGAGCCGGTGGCGGGTGCCACTGCTGCTCACCAGGAACCAGGAGGTGACACTCATCTTGGCGCTGGCGAGGTCTGTCTGGCCCTGCAGGGGAAGGAGTCATCAGAGCAGGACTCCCCTGCCTGGGCCTGGGAGCCTGGACACACTGAAGGCCCAGCACGGGTTCTGTCCCTTTGGGGTCCAAGCACCTTCAGGGCCCCACTGCAGTGGCTGCTTCTAGAGATGCTGGGCTCCAGGCCAGCCCTTCCCTGAGTATACCTGTCAACCATGGACCCCATCCTAGGCCAAGGTCGCCTGGTCCCCCTTATGCTCCAGGCCCACACGTAACCTCTTCTCTCTTCCGGGTGCCAGGGTTAGATGCGTGGACCCACCCATGTCCCCGTGACCTGACCAGGAACACCTCCCACGTGGGACTTAGCTTGACCCATCAGGGTCCCCCAAGGCCAGGTCCATGACCCAAGACAGATTCCAAACCAGAGGACCCCTTCCCTCAGCTGGACACCCCAGGTGGGCCTCAGCAGGAGGACAGGGAGGGAGCAGTCGGAGACCAGAGCCAGGAACCATCGACAAGCCTACTGCTGAGAGGAGACCAAACATCCTTTGGTGGCCACCACGACCGCCCCACAGACGCCCCCAGGCCAGGACAATGCCGGGTGGTCAGGGAATCAGGCAGCCCCTCCAGGGCCCACGAGGGAGGTGGCAGTTTGGTTTCTGAGAGGCTGATATGGTCAGGATGGGCAGAGGAGCACCGTGGTGCAGTGGGGGCAACTGGAGTGACAACAAGGGCCGATGTCACGCCGAGAGCAGGCCCTGGGGCAGCCTGAGGCCCCATGGAGCCAGTGTGCATGTGGTCTCACAGGTGCCCTGTCACTCAGAGCTGTGTCACTACGTCAGCACAGGTGTGCAGGCACCAAGTGTGTGGGCACACCTGTGCCACACACATATGCACACAGCATCCCCATACACCTATCACCTACAAGTGCCCTGGCTGCTTTGCATGTGTGCATGCGCACACACATGGTAAACCATGTCCTGAGCTCTGCCAGGAGGGGTCTGATTAAGGAGGGTGGCCAGGGAAGATTTCCTGGGAGGGGGTGCGGGTGGAGGTGGGCACGTGAACAGCCGCGGCCACACTCCAAGCAGAGGGAACAGCCATTGCCAAGACACTGAGCCACCCAGGAGAGAGACGGGAGGCTCTGGAGGGCCCAGGCCAGGCTGCACCACTGAGGGGCTGAGTGAAGGAGGAAAACGCAGGGCACTTGTTCCAAAAGGATGAGGGATTTCACAAGGAGCAATGCGCTGAAGTCGGCTCTGGGGTCTGAGGGCAGGGCTGGGTGTGTCACACACCCCGGAGGCCGGCCCTGGAGGTCCTGAGGTGATGATCTGGCTCAGCATCCAAACAGACAGGAAGCCAGGCTGGAGACAAGTGGCGAGATGATAACCAGGCAGAGACACAGGTGTGGGCACCCTGGCCAGAGAGGATGTGGGGCAGCCCCAGGCCCTGTCCCTGCAGTGCCCGCACCTAGAGGCCTCTTAGCCCAGGTCTCAAATCCCTTCTGGGTGACCAGTGGGCGAGGCCAACTCCAGGCCCCACCCATCTGGGAAGGCCCATGTAACCCATGGCAGACACAAGCAAGCAGGTGGGAAGATGGGAAAAATCCACCCAGAAGACAGCCCCAGCGGGACAGAACCCCCTCATCCTGGGACCCCCGCCCTGCCTCCAGCCAGAAGGGCAGGCACGGGAGGCTGAGGGGGCGGGGCCTTCCCTCGGAGGCCGCATCAGGGCAGCTGGAGGAGAGCCCCCACCCCACCATCGTGCTCCCCAGCCCCCTTACAACCTCCAGCCCAGACCCCACGTCCCACCCTCTGCCATCACCTGTCCCCAGGTCTTGAAGAGCAGTTGGAGACCCCACCCAGAGGAGGCCACAGCCTCTGCTTGCGGCTGAGAGAGGCCAAACCCCCAGAGCCTGGTTATGCGGCTGTGCCAGAGCCAGGCGGCCCCTGCCACCGCCAGCCCATCCGGAAAAGGCCCAGGCCTAGAGTCGTGGACGCTCCCAAGCAGCCTGCGGCCGGGCCGGGGCTGGGCTGGCCCTGGTTGCCAGGACGGAGAACAATAAATACCCGAAACTTGTCCTCTCGGCCGCCCCAGCCAGAAGGGCCACCCGCCTGGAGGTGAGGGGAGGTGGAGTCGCCCGGGGCAGGAGCTGGGAGCCGCCAGCTTGGGGAAAGGGAAGGGATGGAGGCAGGGGCTGGGAGGGGCAGGGAGCGACGGCGGGGCTGCGGGCGGACAGGCGGCTGGAAGAGGCAGACGGAACGGAGGCCGGGGACAGGCCGGGAGAGGAGGCAGGGACAGCGGAGAGGCGGCGGCGAAGGGAAACGAGGAGAGAGGGAGGAGGAGGAGGAAGAAGGAGGGAGGGATCGCGGGAGGAGAGACCAGGCCGGGAGGCGGCCGGGCGGGAGTGCCGGGCCCGGAGGGGGAGGGAGCGGCGCCTTCTCCTGAATCAGCGCTCGCCGGGGGCGGCCATGGCCAAGCCGGTGCCTGGGCGGGGACCCCAGCGCCCCGGCCTGCGCCCCCTCTCCGGGCCGCATAGACGCGAGCCGCGCGGCCCCTCCCGGCCTGGCGCAGACCTGGGCCGCCTCCGCCGCGGCGGGGACCGGCCTGCCCAGGTGCGCCGGCAGCCGCCACCCCCGCGCCTTTGTCCGGCCCGCCGGGCTCCGCTTCCCGGCCCCCTGCCCACTGCCCGTAGGCGCGCAGGTGCGGGCGGAGGGAGGCCCGGCCGCCTCGGGCGCAGAGCGGCGCGTCTTACCTGCAGCTCGGTTCCAGCTCAGCCCCGGCTCGGCCCCAGCCCTCCCGCCCGGCCGGCCGAGCGCTGGGCGGGGCCCCCGCCTAGGACATGCCCGGCGCGGCCCGCACGCTCGCGGGAGCCCGGCGAGCCCACGGGCAGAGCGGCTGCCCGGGCCTCGCGCGGTGGGTCCCTGACGTCTGCGGGAGCCCCGCCCCGCCCCGCCCCGCCCCGCCCCGCCCCCGTCCCGGCCCCGCCCCCGTCACCCGGAAATCCAGGTTAGGGCGGGCCCGGGGCGCAAGGTGAGCGCGGGTCCAGTCCCCCGGCGGCGCAGCCGGCCCGGCCCCCGCGCCCCAGAACTGCCCCCACCGCCCAGGCCCAGCCAGCCTCCCCCACTCTCCCCTCACCTACCCCCAGACCCCTCCCCTCCCCTCCCCGTCTCCGTCCCGCCCCGGCTTGGGGACCCGCCCCTGCGTGCCGGGCGCAACCCGGTGCCCACAGCAGCTCCGCGACCTGGCTCGGAGCCCGCGGTTAACGCTTAACCAAGCTCCGGGAGCCCGAAGCTCGAGCCGCACCCCGTGCCCCTAACCTTTGGTCCCGCCCGCCGCAAAGACGGGTGGAAGGCGAAGGAGCTGTTGCGAGTCCCAGAGGCCCGCCCCGCGCTCCCGTGACCCTGCGCTCCTACCCCGGGCGTTCTTGGCGGGGCTGGGGGACGGTGGGTCGTGGGTGTCGACGCCGTCCTACCTGGACGCCGACTGTGAGCCAGACCCTGCCGAGGGGCCGGGGGGTGGGGGGCGGGGTGGTTCCTGGAGTAAGTTCTCACGGGCTGCCCGCTCCGTTCCAGGCGCTACTGTGGAGCTATCCGGCGGGGGAGATGGGGAAAGGGATTAACCCCGGGGGCGGGGGGCGCTGTGGGAGGTGCCTTGGTGGAGGGGTTCCCCTGTAGGCATTACCGGTGGGGGTTGGCCTTGACAAAGGCAAGCAGGTGCGCAGCAAAAGTGAAGGGAAGTCCTAGGAGATGGGGTTGAGGAGGGCGTGTGCCAAGTTACCTGGGCTTTCTGGAGTGGGCAGCTGAAGCCGCTGAGCGTTCACCGGCTGCGACGGGGCCCACCCTGCCCTGCACCTGGAGCACCTGGGCCTGCTTCCGCCCCGCGGCGGCACTCCATAATCTGCTACCAAAGTCACTAGGCCCGGACAGAGCCAGGCCCTGACCTGGGGGACGGGAGCACGGAGGGGGTCCCATACTCTGGAGCGTGGAGCCCCGCACCAACTATGCGAGTGCAAAGCCACTGCAGAGGAAAGAGCTAGGAGAGTGCACGGTGTATGCCAGGCAGTGGGCGGAGCACCTGTGCTGGGCTCACGGAAGAACCCGAGATGGGACCAGAGGGATGGAGATGGGGGTGGGGGGCAAGCCTGGGAAGCAACCCTGTAGCCTGGTGATCAAGGAGTTTGGACTTCATCCCCAGGACAACGTGGCGCCCAAGGAGCGTTTGATGCCAGCTGAGACCTGCTCAAATGAGGGTTTCAGAGAGCTCCGGGTGCCAAAGGGAGTGGGCAGCAGCAGAACAGGACTAGGAGGTGGGGGAAAGGCCAGGCGTCCAACCAGAGGCCCTGGAATGAAGAGGTGGGGTCTGAGAAGTGGGCTGCGTATTCCTGCTTTGCCCCCCAGACCCACCTTCCTCCCTGCTCCTCCCTGCCCCCTCACTGCCCGGTGATCTGGGCCCCCTCCCCCACTCTCCACTGTCTTTTGGGTAAGTTTGGACTTGGGCCCAGAGATTGGGGAATTTCCCCAGCTCTCTCCCTGATGGTCACAGACCTGTCCTCTCCCTGAGGTCCTCTCCCTGAGGCCCCAGCTCCTGCCCTGAGGCCCTTCCTACACTTGCAGGGCTCTGGGACCAGCCCCCACTCAGGCCTTCACCACCCTGTTGGGTTCAGCTATCCCTTGCCCATACCTTGGCAGATGGACCTTTAGGAAAGTCCTTTTCTCTCTTTGCATCTTTCTCCTTTGCCAGGACCCTGCCTCCCTCCAAGGCGAGGGAGAGCAAAGGCAAGGACGATGCCCAGTGTCACCTAGACCCCTGCTGTCACCAGGAAACAGGTGAACAGGCCAGGAGAGCAGTTGTGCAGGGGTCAGCAGTTGAGAATTTGTCACAGAGGGATGGGGATGGAGAGACCTGAGGACATTCAGGTGAGCTGTCCAGGAGCATCTGGGAGTTTAGGACAGAGCTCAGAGCTCGGGGCAGCTTTAGGTCATCAGGTGTGGGTGATAACTTGGAGCCACAGGGAGGGGGTAGAAAGAACGAGGTAGACTGAGGCAGGAATTCATTGTGAAGACTGGAAAGGAAGCCCAGGGAGGGGTGAAGCCACTGTCCCCCCAAGCTGATCCACACGTTGGATGCAGCCCAATAAGAGTAGCTAAAGGATGTTTGTTTTTTAGCCTCTGTGAACCAATTCTGAAGGGCAAGAATAAATAGCCTGGAAGGACTGGAGTGGACTTGTCTTCAAAGAAGACACACAAAGGGCTGGCAAGCACGTGGGAAAAGGCTTAGCATCATGGTCACTGGGGAGGTGCACGAGCTAGTGCAGTGAGACACGCTTAGCAGCTGTTAGGCTGGCTACTGTCAAAATGAAAAACAGGAAATACCAATGTTGGCGAGGGTCTACGTGGAGAATTAGAATCCTGGGTGTTGTTGCTGGGAATGTGATTGATGCGGACTCTATGGAAAATAGGATGGCACTTCCTCAAAAAATTAAAAGTAGAGCTACTGTTCCATCCAGCCACTCTACTTCTGAGCACAGGCCCAAAGCAGTGAGAACAGGGACTCGAATAGACACTTGTATACCCTTGTTCATCGCAGCATTATTGACCACAGCCAAAAGATGGCTGCATCGCAAATGTCCACTGATGGATGAACGGAAAAGTGAAATGTGGTCCATCCATACAGTGGAATATTATTTGGCCTTAAAAAGGAAGGAACATGGATGAACCTTGAAGACATTATGCCACGTGAAATTAGCCAGTCACAAAAAGCAAATTCTTTCTGATTCCACTTCTATGAGGTCCCTAGAGTAATCAAATATATTACAGACAGACAGAAAGTAGGATAGTGGTTGCCAGGGGATGGGGGTTAGTGTGGAATGAAGACAAAGGTTCAGATTTAGGAAGATGCAAGAAGTTAAGAAGTGGAGGGTGATGATGGTTGCATGATGACACAAATGTACTTATGTACTTATGCACAAATGAGCCACTGAACTGTACATTTAAAAATGGTTAAAATGGTGAATTTTATGTTGGATGTGTCCTAACACACACACGCCTGTAAATTCTGAAAAAGAAGGTTCCAGTCCTGCCAGAGGGTAGAATCTGTCACAAAACTGACCAGAACATTCTGTTACAGGCGGTTGACTGAGCACACCGATCAGAGGTCTGTGTGATCATTTAGCATACAATTATTTGGTATTTAGAATCCACGAGGAAAAGGGCAGTCTTTAATAAAGGGCATTGGGAAAACTGGGCTGCTGTTGGAAAGAAATATGACATTAGACTCCTGTCTCACTCCAAAATAAATTCCCTATGGACCAGAAATATAAATGCCAAAAACAAACCCCCAAAAGCATCTGAAGAAAACGCAGGGGACTGGAGATGGCTGAAGAGGCTCATGATGAGAAAGGCTTTTCCCAGTGTGACAAAAGCCAAAGTCACAAAAAATTTTTTGATAAATTTAATTAAAGCCCAAATTGCAACATTTGCCATGGATATAACCTTTCAAGTCAAAGGATGTGCCACACACTGGGAAAAGTTGTTGCTAACTCACATCCCAACAGAGCCCTTCTGAGCAAGGGCGGGGCTGCAAGTCTCGCCGGAAGTCAGCCGGCAGCCTGGACACGTGCAAAAGGAAGCTCACATGGTTGCTGGCTGAAAGATGCTTTTCACTCACAATCAGAGAAATGCAAGCTCGTATGACCTGGAGTTCATATTTTTCACCTGCAGATGGGCAGACATTGGAGGTTTTGCAGAGGGACGAGACAGGAGTGGTGGGGAGATGGGCTCTCAGCTGATGTGTGAATCTGAGGTTGGAGGTTAGGAGACAGTGTCCATCGACTTTACAAAAGCCCATGTCCAGCCAGCCTGTGCTTCCCCTGTCTTGCGGGAATATTCGCACGTGTGCACCCAGCCCAGGCAAGATTTTCATCGCTGCTCTGCACCTAAAGCAAAGCTATAAACAGAGGGGCCTCTGTCCATGCGAGGGCATGGGTGGGGATGCCGGATGCTGTGCAGCCTTGGGGACCACGCATCAGCTCCCTGGGTGGGCACAGAACCAACCAGCTCCTCAGTGTTCTCAGTGAACCCACAGCCCCCGCTCCCTCCTCTGCACGGGGTGGCCTCTGCACGTGAGAACGGGGGATGGGGAGACCTTGTTCCACCTTTTCCCTTGGTACTGCCTGAACTTTTTAAACCAGGAAGCTGTATTAATGATGATGAGAGTTGCTGGTTTCTTTAGGCGGTCATCGGGGGTCTCCCCTGCAGAATGGGGCGGGGTGTCAAGGGATTGTCCCACACATCCTGTGGGCTCGTGGCTCCAGGGCCAGGCAGGGGTCTGAGGCAGAGCCTGGGGCTTGAGGTAGGCATGCAGACCGCCTTCAAGTGGGAGTGAAGCCAGGGGATAAACGAGAGGAGAAGGGGGGGAGAGATAAATTAAAAGTCTGAGATTAACATATACACACTACTGTAAACAAAATAGATAAACAACAAGAACCTACTGTATAGCACAGGAAACTATATTCAATTTCTCATAACAACATGTAATGGAAAAGAATCTGAAAAATATATGTATATATGTATGTATATATATAGCTGAATCACTTTGCTGTACACCTGAAGCTATCATTGTAAATCAACTACACTTCAATGAAAAATAAAATTTTTAAAAAAAGCAGAGGTTGCTGTAGGGGCAGAGACCTCCCCTCCTCCTCCCAGCCCGGCTCCAGCCCCAGGGCCCTGCCGCCCTTTGAAGCCACTGGGCTCAACAGCCTCCAGGTGGGGCTGGAGCTGGAACCAACCTCAGGTCGGCCCACATTCCCTCAGCCTCCTCCTGAACCCCATACGCGGCTCTCCGATTTAGGCCGGGGATCTGATCAAATTCATAGAAGCCAAGCCACCTTGTCCTCCGTGGTCAGGGACTGTGGGACCTCAACTGTCCCTCTGCCTCTGGAGTTTTGCATTTGGTTGTTAGTTTCATGTTCATTTCCTGCTAGTGGCAGAAAAACCTCACTGCAGGCGGGTAAAGTTTTGTGGGGAGAGGGGAGGTAATTAGGTTTATTTATTTATTTCATTTATTTTTAAAGGAGGTACTGGGAATCAAACCCAGGACCTTGTGCTAAGCACGCGCTCTACCGCTGCGCTGTCTCCTCCCCACTAGCCAGTAACATGGCACAAAGCTGACAGACACACATCCCGGCAGAGAGAACGCAGTTTCCTTTCCGAGAATCAGGCCCAGGGCCCTTTTATTCCTTCCCAGTTGTCTGCGTGGCCTCACGTGCCCCTGCTGGCGCCCAGGGCCCAAGGTCAGCTGCAGCCAGGGGCTGGGCCTTCCCAAAGGCGAGGCCAAGTGCCGCCTTGGCTGTGAGTGAGCTAGCTTCCCATTTTGTAAATGTCCGCTGCGTGGCTACCCAGGTCCGTGTGGACCTGCCCAGCCCGGGACAGCAGGAATTGCCTGCAAGCTTGGGCCCCCCGGGTCCCCAGCTGCGAGCGCCCAGTGGGGTTTATCTGCATCGTCGGGGCAGCTGGGGCAGGGCCCTGCTCAGGGCCAGGAGGCAGGTGGCCCAGACAGCACCCCCACACCTCACCCAACATCAGCGGCATGGAGGCCCCTGGCTGCTTGCCCAGGTCTGCTGGCCTCCCAGTCTAGGACCCAGTCCTCTGGGCTCGGTCTGTTGGCTGAGGTAATTACCCGCAGACAGCAGGAGGGTTGGGTCCTTAAAGCCTGAGCCGCCTTGTGTCCCTGTTTAATTCTGCGGCTGGGCTGAGACCCAGCAGCTGAGGGGGCACCGCACCGCTCCGGGGAAGGGGCTGCCATCCTTCCAGGGCTGGCCTGGGAGCACAGATGCTGGCCTGTGGTGGGACGGTTTAGCTCCAGGACCGCTAACCTGGAGGGGCTGCCAGGCAGTGTCCCCCTACCCCTGGGCCTCCCTCCTGAAGGGCATGGTCACGGTGCCCGCCTGCACCCCACATAGAAGTCAGTCGCCCGACAGAGGGAGCCCGAGCGTGGGCAGGGTGGTGGCTGTGCTGCACGGAATTCTTGCCCCCTCGCCCCATTCACACCCCACTGTCCCCGGCCCCAGGCTTTGAGGACGGCTCTCCAGTGCTGTGGGACAGAGTAGGCCGGTGACGAGGCCGGAGAAGGCCCAGGTCACGAAGCCCTCAGGCTGGAGTGCAGGGCCCATCTCCACCCCAGGTCCAGGCTCCTTATACACCCCCCCTCCACACACACACACACACACACACAACCCTGCAGTTCCTGGGACAGACAAGATGGGTGAGGAAGGGCTAAAGAAGTCAGTCACTTCCTCCTGCCTCAGTGCGACCCTTTCTCAGGGGTTCCCCAGAGAACAAGGGATGTCTTTGCTCACCTGCAGACGCAGCCCTCCGCCACCACAGGCACCAGGGCTGCCCGCCACAGGGGGGCATGGAGGGAGCTCCCAGGAATGCTGTTCCTCCGCATGTAACAGATGAGGTGAGATGAGACATTGCCATCTGCTCACTGCCTTTGCTGGGTGAGGCTGTGATGCTTGGAGCTGCAGCAGCCATTGCATGACCAAAAGGAGAAGACCAGGAGCTGAGCTGCGAGGCCAGTTCCACTCCTTGCTGTTGCCGAACCAGACCCAGAACAGACTCCTTATTCTTATTAAGGCAAATGAACAAAAAGCCCCACTGCCTTTTAAGCTACTTTGGGTTGAATATTCTGTTAACTGCAGCCCAGACATCAATGTGGCCTGATACACTTAAACTGGCTTTCTCCAGCTGTTCCTTGGAATGTTAGTAATACACAGATTTATGGGAAAAATCAATTTTGGTGATCTATTTTTTAAAATAAAGATGTATTATCCTGCACACACACACTCCCGGCCCCGCCTGCCAGGACGCAACCCCTGAACTTAGCCCTTGCTCCCCGCGACCACCTGGAAGCCACTGATGAGGTCCCTTCTCCTTAGGGACAAGGACATTGAAGAGAGGGTCCGGTGGACCTGCTCAGGAAGAACCACCGCCAGGAGAGCTGGAGGGCCCTGGCTGGCGCCCAGTCTCTGCAGAGTCCTCGTGTGCTGTCCCTCCCAGGAGCTGACACCCCCCTCGGCCCGGCAGCCCTAGGAAGGAAAGGCAGAGAGTACTTCCAGCATCAGGTGGACATCCTGTTTCCTCGGCCCCTTTGGCCTCGAATTTGGAACATCCCTGCGAGATGTGAGTGAGATGTGAGTGGAGACACCACGACACGTAGGAAATGGCGGGCAGCACCCCGACCCCTTGCCCCCTGTTTTCGTAAACTGAGGTCTAGTTGATTTGCAGCGTTGTGTTAGTTTCTGACGAGCAGCAGAGTGATTCAGTTATACACATACACATTCTTTTTCGTTTTCTTTCTCATTACAGGCTATTACAAGACACTGAATGTGGCTCCCTGTGCTGTACAGTAGGACCTTGTTTGTCTGTTTTATATACAGTGTTTAGTATCAGCTAATCCCAAACTCCTAATTTACCCCTCCCCTGCTTTCCCCTTTGGTAACATAAATTTGTTTTATGTCTGTGAGTCTCTTTCTGTTTAGTAAATAAGTTCATTTGTATCTATTTTTTTAGATTCCACATATAAGTGATATCATTTGATGTTTGTCTTTCTCTGATTTACTGCACTTAGTATGATCATCTATAGGTTCATCCATGTTGATGCAAATGTCATGATTTCATTCCTTTTTATGGCTGAGTAATATACATACATACACACACACACACACCACAGCTTCTTCCTCCCCTCCTATTTTGATAGGCTTGTTTGGCAGTTTTCCATCAGGTGTTAATTCTTGCAAATGCCCTGTGCAACCAACCACCCCTGGTTGATGACCCTGTTGGTGACAGTGGTGACCACTGCAATTTTATTAGCAGAGGTGACCTTCTCAAAGCTCTCCTCCTGGGGGGGTTTGGCCAGATGCCCCCCGTCATATCACCCACCCCTGCCAGGACTGAGACAGCTCAGGGGTCTCTGAATTTTATCTCAGGAAGCAGCGGAAGAAAGCAGACTCCCAGCGGGTCAGAACACTTGAGAGAGGGTGGCACTCGGATAGCCCAGTGGCCTTCCTGGTGGCCACCTGAATTCTGCATCTGAAGTGGGACCATGAGAGCCACCCCTGGGAGGATGGTCACTGCTGCAGTCAAATGTGAAAGGCTCTCATTGAGTCACTGGAGGAAGACAATGGCTGGAGACGGGCTCTCCCCGTTGGAATTTGAATGGTGACATCCGTGAGTGATGTGCTGAACAACTAACAAGGAAGGATTCAGCGGACAACCCTCAGACGTGGAGCCCGAGCCGGCTAGGGAAGCGGTGCCCGGTGCCTCCGTGGTCAGCAAGGCTGACGCCGACCCCGGATGAACTGCGGCAGAAAAAGCTTCTGCTAGAGCCCTAACCAAAGACTTCTTGATATATTGAAATGCCACTTTTCATTAAGCAAAATGCCTTCTTAAAATTTTTTATTTGTTTATTATTTATTCTTTTAATGGAGGTACTGGAGATTGAACCCAGGATCTTGTGCATGCTAAGCATACACTCTACCACTGAGCTACACCCTTTATCCCCGAAGTGCCTTTTTATTTTGATTACAGAAAGGAATTTTTGGCTTCACATCTCAGATTTTTTTTTCACTCTCTACATATATTTCCTCTGTGTATTTTAACTCACACACATGCTCTGTGTCCGGCTGTAACATTTTAATAAAAGTCAACATATTTTTAAAAGGCACAACAGCATTTCTAGACGTTGTTATGCACGACCTACCTGGGAGTCCCACGCGCACACACGCACGCTGGCCGGAGCCCGGCATCTGCTGTGTCTGCTGTCCCGCAGCATCCGCAGTCCTGCCTGCCTGCTGCTCCAGGCACGTTGCTTTAGTTTGGGTTGAGTTTCCTGTTTTTTGGTTTTTTTTTTTAACTTTTTTTGGGAGGGAGGTAATCAGTTTTATGTGTTTCTTTATTTCTGGAGGAGGTACTGGGGGTTGAACCCAGAACCTTGTATATGCTCTGCCGCTGAGTTACACCCTCCCCCCAGGTGACTTGCTTTATTGTCAGCACATACCCTGATGCCCTCCAATGTTTCTTGCTCATCAAATGCATGCACGCTGCAAACATGTTTCTCCTGGTTCTACGGCTCGAATAGGAAAGTATTAAAACATAGCAAGATCCATCATTCACAGGATACATTTAACTCTCTCTCTCTTTTTTTTTTCTTTTTTGATAAACTTAACTCTTGCAAGATAACTCTCCACTCTCTCTTAAAACCAGATCAGGTTAGCAAATGATATAAAAGCTTTGTTGTTCTGTTTTTCAAGAAAAAGGCAAGCTTCCTTAAGGTTGAATTTATAGTTATAAAAGAAAAAAAGAAGAAAACAAACAAACAAAAAGTTGGGGGAATGACACAAGGAAAAATATATCCTGGGAAATAAAAAATTATTTTAAACCAGCATTGGAGCCACTTTTTGTGTAAGCGTCTTTAATAGAGCATTGTAATTTGTAGGAGACAGGCTGTATAAACACTATGTATGAAAAAGAATAATGAAAATACAGCAGCAGACTTTAATATTAGTGTGTTATAATGCTGTCTTTTCTATGATGCAGAATTTTAGAAATCTATGAAATTGCTTTGGGGATTTTTGTGCACATATGCTTGGAATTTTTTATGTTTATTAGCTGCATGTGAATTTCTTATGACTTTCTTTACATTTTTTCTTTCCTTTTTTATTTCTCCTAAGAGGAAAAAAAAAGTAGCAACTGGACTTTAATCAAATAAGCATAAATTAGAAATCTTCCAAGTAAAGATAAGTGATTGTAAAATAGGACTTTTTACAACAGCCAAGAGAGGAAGCACCTAAATGTCCAACAACAGATGACTGGATAAAGAAGTTGTGGTATATTTACATAGTGGAATACTACTCAGCCATAAAAAAGAATAAAACAATGCCATTTGCAGCAACATGGATGGACATTGAGATCGTCACTCTAAGTGAAGTAAGCCAGAAAGAGAAAGAAAAATATCATATGAGACCACTTATATGTAGAATCTAAAAAGAGAGAGAGAGAGAAAAGAACACTATGAACTCATGTACAAAACAGAAATAGACTCGCAGACACAGTAAACAATCTTATGGTTACTGGGGAATTTGGGTTCCAGTTGCCGCTTGGGCTGCTTCCCGACCCCCATCTGCCCCACTGCCCCCTTCTCCATGTGCATGCTGGTCCCCATCTCAGGGTCTGCTTTGGGGACACTCTGCAGACCCGGTGTACCCCTAGCCTCGAGCAGGTGGGCTGGGGAACACCGCTGCTGAGCTGCAGGTGAGGTGAGCATACCAGGGTCTGAACAGGTCTGAGCTGTGGGAGGGGAGGCAGCTCCAGGGGAGGGCAGTGCTGGGGTGGAGGGCCAGCCCCTGCTTTCTCCAGGACTCCCCACTGCCTCCCCTCCTCTGAGGTCATTCCAAGGGCAGCAGTTTATCTTCCAGATCCTGGGGGCCTCCTTCACCCCTTTTTTCAGGCCTGTGCCCCGGCTCCTATCTCTGCCCAACAGAGAGTAGCCATCCCAAAACACAAACTGGCTCCGGGTGGCCCTCAGGGTCACACTGCATACCTGAGCCCCTTAAGAGACCCACCTGAGCCAGCCCCTCACCTTCCTTAAGGTCCACCTGTCTTTAAGCTCTAGGCCACCACACTTCCTGACTCTGAGCTTCTGTGCATGCTGTTTCACTGTTGTTCCCTATCCTTCAAGGGCTGTGTCCCCCATGCCCTTCCTCCCAGACACTTACCTGTCTCTTCCCCCAGGAGGCCTGGCTGACCCCCGCCCCACCCCTCCCCCACACCCCTCCGCCTCCCGCCCTTGGTCTGTCCCTGCTCTTCGCTCCTGCAGCCCCTGCACCGGCAATACTTCCTCAACCGAACTTTAAACCCTGGTGGTGGGCGTGGCTGGGGGAGGAGCGGGTGAACCGGCGGCCGAGCCCGCGGAGCCGCAGCCCCAGGAGAGGCCTGGAACCGTGGCTGTCACGAGGCACCACCGTACCAGGTGCTGGCCATGCAGAGGAAGGGCGGCCTGGAGGCTGCAGGGCTGAAGCCCCTGGAGCAGAGGGGGGAGCTGGGAGACCCTAAGAGGGGAACGGGGAAGACTGGCCAAGGAAGGGAAAGACAGATGAGGTGCCAACCGTGGGCTCCTTTCCTTTGAGAGAGGGCGGCAGACTCTCCTCTGAGATGCGCCCGCACCCTGCGGAGGGACGCGGGGGAAGAGCTGCGGCACCGCGGCGGGGACCCGAGTCCCAGAGCCACCGCGCTTCTCCCCTTCAGTCGCCGGTGCTCAGAGAGAAGGGTTTTCTAGAATCCGAGCCCGGGACTGGAGTGCAGGGAGGGCCGGGGAGAGCGCTGGGTGCGGACGGTGAGTGTCCCGCCGCGCTGGGACGGGGGTCCCAAGGGAGGGGAGGACGCGGGGAGTCACGAGGAGGCAGGAGGACGCGGCCTGGGCAGCTCTGAGCCAAGCCGGCGGCCGCTTTGTTCCCTCAGAAGCAGGACCCCGGGCCGGCTGGACCCCAGCCCGCGACTCTCCCGCAACCCTCCGCGCTCCGCTGGGTCTGCGACCCGAGAGTCCCTCCTGCAGCGTGCACGATGGGGGCGCGGCCCCCGGAAGACGGGGGCAGCGCTGACTCGGCGTCGGGTACAGGAGCCCCCCGCCTCCCCGCCCCCCCCCGCCCCTCCCCGCCTCCCGGCCGCGGAAGAGCACCCGCCAAAGAAGGCGGGATGGGGTCTGGTCCGCGGGGAGCCCGGGGAGGGGAGGCTGGAGGTCGCTACGGTGAGGTGGCTCGGGGTGGTCGGGGGTGAGGGGACAGACTTCGCTTGGTTTCATGCCCTTTTCAGGATGGGGAGCCTGCGGTGAAGGACATAGTAGGGACGGTGCAGGTGCTGGGAGCCGTAGGAAGGGTGGAGGGAGGCCAGGGGCCAGGCCGCCCTCGGGCAGGGAAAGGTGGCACTCCGCCCCAGACGGGAGGGAGGGACACCTCCAGGATTGAGCACGGCTGTATGCCTGTCCCTGGGATGTCTGGCCTTGCCCTGTCCCCCTGGGGTGTCACACACCACCTCCACTTACAGGTGGACTGGGCGGGGAAGTCTCTGTGACCCCAGGGTGACAGCAGGGCTGACAGCATGCCCAGCAGCGGGGCTGGCCTGGGCCCTCCATGGGCCCCCCGGGGTGGAAAGCTCCAGGCTTCTCCCCCTCGGCCCCCAAGCCTACACGGTGTGGGCTGACAGCTACACCCCATGCTGAGAGGAGCCACCAGCTAAAAGATCCCTGGCTTCAGGAGGTCAGGAACTGTCCTCAAAACCTTCCCTGATGAGCGGGAGGGTGGCCGGGAGTCACAGGAGCAGCCGGCGTGTCCTGCAGGGGCCCAGAGCAGGCCAGGAGCAAAGGAGGCTGGGCGTGCAGAACGAGCAGGCCTCGTCTGGCCTTTAGAGAGCAGACAGTTCTGCGTGCTGACAGCACTCCATCCTGCAGGGTAGGCAGGACCACCCTCCACAGCTGATAACAGATGGTATAAAAAAAAGAGAGAAGGTAGCCCTCCCACTTATGAATATGGATAAAAATGAGAGAACTGGCATAAACCTGGGAAAAGAAGAATTAAAGGCCAGTCCTTGTTGAGGATGATATGTTTGGACACCCGGACAATCTAAGATACTCTAGTAAAAAGCTACTGGCGTTAATAGAGTAACTTGGTAAGTTGGCAAGAAGACTACAGAATAATCAACCAGTTTTTTCTATTCCAATAATGAACTTCTAGAAATGGGAAGTCCATTTCATTCACTACACTAGCAAAGAAAAATAAAATAAGACCACTCAGAAGGGGAGGGTACAGCTGGAGTGGCAGAGCACATGCTTAGCAAGCAGGAGGTCCTGGGTTCCAACCCCAGTACCTCCTCTAAAAACAAATAAATAGGCAGACCTAATCACCCCCTCCCCCTACCAAAAAATAAATGAATGAAACAAAAATAAATAAATAAAAAACCCGATTACACTAAGGAATGCACAGGACTTCTACGCACACAGCTGTGAAATCTCACACAGCAGGATAAAGCGAGACCTGAACAAAGGAAAGGAGTACCAAGCAGGCCTCCCAGGAAGCCTTCGCAGCGGCTCAGATCATCTTAAAGCTCACATGGGGGATAGGTGCCCAGCAACAGGCAAGACTCTGAAAGAGACCACTGACATGTTCTTAACTGAAGCCTAGTCAGTTCACAGTGTTGTGGCACCTTCTGGTGTGCAGTATAATAGTTCAGTCGCACATAGATATACATGTATTCCTTTTCATGTTCTTTTTCATTACAGATTACTGCAAGATATTGAATATAGTTCCCTGTGTTACACAGTAGAAACTTATCTATTTTATACATAGTAGTCAGTATCTGCAAAACTCAAACTCCCCAGTTTATCCCTTCCCACCCCTTTCCCCCTGGGTAACCATAAGTTTGTTTTCTATGTCTGTGAGTCTGTTTCTATTTTGTGGATAAGTTCATTTGTCTTTTTTTTTTTTTTAGATTCCACATATAAGCGATATCATGTGGTATTTTTCTTTCTCTTTATGGCTTACTTCACTTAGAATGACAATCTCTAGGTCCATCCATGTTGCTGCAAATGGGCATTTTAATTCTTTTTATGGCTGAGTAGTATTCCATTGTATAAATATACCACAGCTTCTTTATCCAGTCATCTGTTGATGGACATTCAGGCGTTTCCATGTCTTGGACATTGTAAATAGTGCTGCTGTGAACTTTGGGGTGTGTGCATCTTTTCAAGTTAAAGTTCCCTCTGGACACATGTCCAGGAGTGGGATTGCTGAATCGTATGGTAAGTCCATATTTAGTTTTTTGAGGAATCTCCATACTGTTTTTCATAGCAGCTGCAGCAAACTACAGTCCAACCTGAAAAAGAATATTATATATATATGTAAAACTGAGTCACTTTCCTGTATACCTGAAACACAACATTGTGTACTGTACTTCAAGTAAAACAAAATTTTTAAACAACAAAAAGAAAACCCCAAGCTACTAAATGTACAGCAAAAAGCAAAAGAAATGAGAACTCACAAAAAGTGAGACAATACGCGCAGCTCTCCTATGTGATAGGCCTATTGACCAGAGTCTGCACAGGCTCTCACACACCTCGATGGTCGTGAAGTGACAAGGAACCTGACGGAAACATGGGTGGAGGGTCTGAGTTGACATTTCTCCAGTGAAGACACACAAACGGCCGATGAGCAATGGTTTACAGGGTCAAGGGTTTCTTTCGGAGGGGAGGAAATGTTCTGGAATTAAATCCTGGTGATGGTTGATGGTGGCACAACTCTGAAGATACTGAGAGCCACTGAATTATACAATTTAAAGGGTGTATTTTACAGTATACGAATTAGCTCTCAGTTTAAATTTCTTAAAAAGAAAGAGAATGAAAAGGGAGGCATAAGAGGCATTGGACAACAGCCAATACTCCACGTGCACTCTGCAGCAGAGACCTGTGCCTGTCACTACGTGTAAATTATACCCAATTATACTTCAATTTAATAAAAGGAAGGAAGGAGGGTGTAGCTCAGTGGTGGAGTGCCTGGTTAGCAGGCACCAGGTCCTGGGTTCAGTCGCCAGTACCTCCATTAAAAAATAAAAAAAAAAACCTAATTACCTCCTCTGCCAAAAAAGGAAGAAATTAATAACAGCAAAAGGTATGAGGCAACCAATAAAGAAGCACAAGACAGTTGTGCTCGGCAGAGACCCACGGAAGGGAAAGGCTCACTCTAACACATGGTCAGGGAACACTAGAAGTTAGAAGGACAACCCAACGAAGACATGGTAAAACAAACAATTAAAGGTAAAGTTAGCTTTATAACATAGAAAGTCTAGAAACTACTTTAGCACCTCTCTGGAACCTGCGTCCAGGTAAAGATCCATCTCAAAGGCAAAACAGATGAAGACGAAGCAGAAGAGTGAAAGGTTCTACGTTTGAGGGAAGATACTACTCAATTCACAAGGAACTCTTAAAACTGGGGACTAGAGAAACATACTCACGTGGCGGGTAACGTGGAGGCCTAAGGGACTCCAGGGGTGAGACTCACATGATTATGGAAGAATTAGTGACAAAATGGTTATTGTTAATAAGAAATATTAAGAAGACATCCACTGCAAAGGATTTGTTAATACAAATGCACAACCCTACATTAAACTGTGATCAAAGCACAGGAATATAGAATACAGTTCAACATTGGGTAATAACTTTTAATGAAAGAGAATACAAAAATGAATTTATGTATGTATATGCATGACTGGGACACTTTGCTGTACACCAGAAGTTGACGCATTGTAAATGACTGTACTTCAATAGAAAAAAATTTTTTTAAAATCTGAAACTTACAGGAAAAACCAAAACAGAACACAGGGCAATGTACATCTAACTGACACACCAGCTGTAAGGAAAGCAGGGGCCTGCCAGTTTTTTCCAAAACACATGAAGAAACTCTCAGTGATGAAATGATGGAATTTATGGTCAAGACCTATAATTTGGTTTTAAATGTGAGGAGCTCATCAGAATGGCTCATATGACCAGGGTTACACTGTCCCTTGCCCTAGGCGCCTCGCACCGCATAGCTAGAATACCTGAGGGTCTGCTGCTTAAAAGTAGGACTCTTCTCCAAACCTTATGGAAACCAGATTCCACTTTTAAATGGAAAATTGTTCGCATTTCCAATCCTAGAGAGGCAGGACAGTTGTTTATGTCCAGTCTGTTTTGCCCGTTAGGCTTCTGGTGGAACTGGACTGTGTGTTATCGGATGCCTCCTACCTATCCAGGGTCATATTAGTGAAACCCGCTTTTGGCATTTTCTGAATAAAAGTTTCATGAATGAGTGAATAAAAATGGATTTTTTTTTTAAACAGAGGTGTTGGGGAGTGAACCCAGGACCCCGGGCATGCTAAGCATGTGCTCTCACCACTGAGCTACACCTTCCCCCTACAGCATCCTTTTTAATACATTGTTATTCATGTAAGTTTAAACACAGGAAACAAGCTTAAAGAATTTTTTAAAGAACATGAACACGTTATCCTGCGAGGGACCCCGGGAGGGGCCAGGGCAAAATGATGCAGGAGGAGGCAGCGGTGTGAACCAAGGGGCACTGCCCTGTCTCTGCGGCCACTGAGGCCCTGCTCCCCGCCTCTCTCTCCGAGTCTGGGCGCGCGCACCTGCCTGGCCTGGCCTCTCTCTCTCTCTCCCCGAACTTCTCGTGGCCCCGAGTCCCCGAACTCTCCTCCGACCTCCCCCGAGTCCCCAGCGCGCTCCCTTCCGCGGCTGCCCCGGCGCAAGAAGGAGACAGCAGTCTTCGTGGTCGACTGTCCACCGCGCCACGCCCACCTACGCCGCCACGCCCACCTACGCCGGCCTCCCCGCACCCCTACGCAGCGCCAGCTGCAAGGACCGCGCCCCAGTAGACGCTGCGGGCAATTCCCCCCACTCCCAGGAATTCCGACAGCACCTGGGGCCTCCGAGACAAGGCCTTGGGCACCGGAAGGCGTATGGTGGGCGTCCCACTCCAAAGATCCCATAGGAAGACCCTGGACCAGGGCAGCCACCCTCAGGTCTCCCAACCATTATCTGCTCTATACACAAAGCAGCCCTCCTGCGTGCAAACCGGCCCCTGTCGCGCCTGCTTAAATCCCCCATGTTTCCCTATTTCTCCTAGGAACCCCACCACTCAATTTAGCCCCTATTCATCCCGCTGCTCTCCTGTTCCCCGCAGCCCCAGGGCTGCAGCTACGCCCCGGTCGCCACTGGACTGGGCGTACCGGCTGCCGAGTCTCTGCACGTGCGGCCACCGCCACCACAAAGCCCGCCCCTTCCCGGAGGGCTCGCCTTCCCCCCGCAGACCCTTGCCGCCCTCTCCCGCCCCTCTTGTCCAGTGCGGACGGACCCCGGGCGCCCCAGGGCTCCACCCCCCGATCCTGCGCCCCTACCCGCCGCGGGGCGGGAACCCAGATTCCACAGTTCTGCCCTGCGGTGCCGTGGGGGTTTCCGCGGAGAAGCCCTTTAGCGCAGCCGGGAAAGCGTGGAGGCCCTCGCGGGGCGCTATTTCGGTTGCGGCGTCGCCAGGTGGCGCTCTAGTCGCGGGAGGCGAGGCGCCCCGGGATGCTGACAGCACCCTGGGATGCCGAGAGCGCCCCCGATGCTGAGACACCCCCCCCCCTTCCAGACGCTGAGAGAGCCTGAGTGCCGGAGGAAAGGCGTCTCTCCACGCAGACACCTGTTCCAGGCTGGCGCGTCTCCGCGCAGAGCGACAATGCAGGGTCGGCCACGTGTGGCCTGAGGGTGATTTGGGACGCCCCCGCCCAACAGTCCCAGTCCCCTCAGTGGGACAGTGAGGTGAAGCCATCATCGGAGAGGTCACAGGTAGAGTGACTCGGCAGAAACAAGCTGCTGGGGGTGGGGGGCACAGCTCCATGGTAGAGCACATGCTTAGCATGCACGAGGTCCTGGGTTAAGTCCCCCCATCACCATTCAAAAAAAAAAAAAAAGCTGGTTGACAGAACATTGTAAATTGACTATACTTCAAAAAAAATTTTTAAAGCTAAAAAAGAAAGGAAAAAAATATAAGCTGGGGTGGTTGGGGGAGTGGAGGCTTCGGGTGAGGTATTCTAAGAGCCACTGGAAACAGGCAGAGGTGAAGATGTGTGTGTTCCGTGGAAGTGCTCCCAGAAGCATCCCCTGATGAGGAGACTCTCAAAAAATCAGGTAGACAGAACGGTATCTTCTGCAGCCTCGGCCACGTCCTCACCAAGTCACTGCTGTCCCTGCACAAGCGGAGACCCTTGTCTAACCACCAGCAGAGACAGAGTCGGAGCCACCATGTGGCCCCACCCCTGGGGACCGGCCAGCTTCCTGGCCACAGGTAGAGCACAGCGGGTCCCTCCCCTTGGGGAAGAGTCAGGGACTGGTCCTCTCAGGGCTGCACCTTTCCTGCCTGGGTGGCTCCCAGCCCTGCCCTCCTCAGGTGTGCAGGGCACCCCGCTCGTGCTCCTAGTGCTGTGGGCTGATGTTTCTGTCCCCCACATTCCAGTATTAAAACTTAATCCCCCTTGTGATGCATTAGGGGCCTTCTGGGGTGATTGGGTCATGAGGGTGGAGCCCCCATGAATGGGATTAGTGTTCTTGTAAAAGACCCCACGGAGCTCCCTCACCAGTCAGGACCAGAGCGGGTGCAGTGCTGCACAAAGACATGCCAGCTGGCAGCTCTCATGGAACTTTCTCCGGAAGAACAGGGAGAGAAGTCTGGGCTGATTGCTCCATCTCTCTTCAGGACGCGGAAGCCTCATCACTAAGCAGACCCACCCTCATATTTGGTTACACGTTCCTCGCCCCCGTCCACGCACCCAGACTCTGTCATTGGGGGAGATCCCTGAGACTGCCGTGGCCAAGCACCACAGATCAGGTGGCGCATTCTCTCACACTCTGGAAGTCCAACGGTAAGGTGTGGTCAGAGCTGTGCCTCCTCTGAAGGTTCCAGGGGCGGCTCCTTCCCGCCTCCTCCAGCTTCTGGGGCGGCTGTCAGTCTGGCCTTCCTTGGCTCAGAGCTGCAGCACCTCAGTGTCTGCCTCTGCCATCACACGGCTTCTCCCCTGTGTCTGTGTCCAGACTTCCCTCTTCTTACACGGACACCAGCACACTGGGTTAAGGCTGCCCTAATAACCTCTCAGTAACTTGACCACATCTCTCAAGACCCTATTTCCAAATAAGGTCACACTGGCAGGTACCAGGGATTAGGACTTCAGCATAGCATTGGAGGGGACACAATCCAACCTGTAACAGTTGTGGATAAAAGAATCCACTCCAGCTTGTCTAAGCAGACACGGATTTATAAGGAGCTGTGAGATGGCTAAGCTTCCGGGAACCGTGCCCGGAACTCCTGCCAGACCTGGCCTGGGTAAGCGCCCTGCTGCCCCCACCAAGCCCAGAGCCGTCTCTGCAGCAGCAGGAAGCCTACACCGCCCCCTCCCGGCCCAGAAATATACTGGCCCAGCAAAACCGTGGCCCCAGCAGCCCCTCACAGGTCAGGTCAGACGTCTACCCTGGTGGCCGCTGTTTGGAGTCTAAGAGGGACAGGAAGGATGCACAATGTGGGGACTGTCAAACTGCAGGAGGATACTCAGAAGATGCTGAGCTGCCACAATGACAGATGTCCACCACGTCGTGAACTCCACACCCTTTTCCCCTTCTCTCTTCCACTCTAAACACTGGGAAAGCTTAGTGTCCTCTCCCCGAGCTGTGCTGCAGTCATGTTGGCGATGTGACATTGTTCTGGCCAGTGGGATGTGGCCAGAATCCTGCTGGGGAGCTTCTGAGAACTTTGTTTCCATGATAAAAGAGCTAGCTATCTCTTTTCCCACCTTTGTCCAGCCTGGAACATAGGTGTGGTGTCTGGAGCTGTGGCAACCCTCTGTGACCACGAGGAAAAGCCCCATATGATTGCAGAGATGCTGGTCTGACATGAATGGGCTGCTGAACTAAAGCAGACTTGCCTGCCTCCAGGATTCTTGTTATGGAAGAAAAATAAAACCCTACTGGTTCAAACCACTGCACTTGTCAGAATTTCTGCTACTTGAAGCCAAAAGTGCTTCTAACTGATACACTAGCCATCCATTCATCCAACTATCCATCCATTTATCTGTGAAAATGAATAAGGGAAACCTCACCAAAGTGGAGTCGGGAGGTCAGGAGGGAGACCTCTCATGCAGGTACCACTGACACCAATACAGATTCCAACAGGAAGGGAGGTACTTTATATCCCTGGCAGGAAGTGACCCTGCTTTACTACCACCAGCAGGAGGCAGAAAGATTTTCTCATCGACTGGCAACAGCCCAGCCAGTGAGAGGCTGTCACAACTCAGCCAATGAAGAGCCAATACACTCCACAATCTCCCAGTTTCTTCCAGTGGACTTTTTGCTTATAACAGCCCCTTCCAACTCCCTCTTCTCCTCTATAAAAGGGCTTCGTCTTCTTTGCTTCTCCAGGTCTCACATGGTTTGCCGCAGTTGAATGTCCCAAACTTCAATTCTTTACTGCTCCCAAATGAACTTGTTTTGCTGCTAAAATAACTGGCTATTTTATTGCTTTAGGTTAACATATCCAACCATTCTTCCACCTACCTAGAGTTAATGAGGGACATTTGTTTAAATTTACTTGAGCAAGTTTAAAAAGCAAGTTAAGCTCGCTTTTTAGAGAGACTTGGAGGAGACAGGAGGCACAGAAACCAACCGGAAGATAGATGTGGGAATGGAGATGGAGTTCACTCCAGAGATGTCATCTGTAGCAAAATGCGTACTGTTAGCAGGAGGATTAGGGAAACGGAAAGTTTCCGGTTCCTAGATTTGTACAAAACCAAGCTCTCCAGTGAGGATACCACTTGCACTGTAGCCCTCTAAAGTAGGGGAGGCTTTTCTCCCAGAGCCCACGCAGCTCAGCCTTTGGAGATGTGCCAGAATTCCCCTCCGTCCCACTGCTGCCGCTAACATTCCTCCCCCCACTGGGGGAAATGCAGGCTCCCCCTGAGCTTCATGCCATCTGGTCGCATACTGCCGCCCCCCCCCCTTCTATCCAGCCTCCGCCTGGTGAGGCCCCAAGTGAGGCCAACCGGGGATAAAACCAAGACGTCTCCCCCAAGTTGGGTCCACTCAGGTTGTGGAAGGGTTTCTTTCTAGAGAGCTTAGTAAGAAATGCAGGCTGCCTTGCGGAGGGTCAGGACAGAGCATCCCTGCCCACAAGACCCAGGGCTGAGCACGGAGTAGCGGGACCATACCGTGGCTACTCATCTTGGTTGGAGCTGCATTGGGTAAGCAGGAGGGCTCAGCAGGTGTGTGAGGCCTGAATAAAGCCCCAGACTCAGCAGACACCATCAGTGTGTATGCTTTCAGGCTCTCCTCCAGCCACCGGGGACAGACACTGGCCTGGCCTCAGGTCCTGCTGTCACACGGGGTGGCTGTAGCGGGCATGTGCATAACCCACCTACCGTGTCTCCTGATTCACGCGCCCAGTATGGAGTGACAGTGCCGGGCACCAATGGACACACCAAGGAAGGCAGGGTCTCGGTCCTCAGGCCTTCATCACGCAGTCGCTCACACCCGGTGTGCGGGCAGGACGCGTTGGGCCGGCGGGAGCCCTGCGGACGCGGGTCAGCAGATCACACACTGGGGCAGACGGACCATCCGTGAGCAACGCGCGACCCGCCCGCGTTGCCGGGGCCGCCCCGGAGCCGTCTGGTTGCATACCGCCCCGCGTGGCCCGCGAGCGCGCGGGACGCGGCAGTGAGCACAGGCGGGCCGCGCCCGCCCTCCTCCGTGCGGCGGCCCGGCGCCGTCCCCTGCAGCCCGCCTTCCGTCGCCGCCCGTCGAGCTGCAGGCGCCCCTCCAGAGCCTCCGCGGGTGGCGTCCGGCAGCAGAGGCAGCCGTTGGGCATGGCGTGAGGCGGCGGCGTGCAACGGGGGACCCGCGGGGCGAGGAGGGGCAGGAGGCCCGGGACGCCCGCTCCCCGGTCCCGGCCGCCCCGTGCGCCGCTGCGAGGGCAGCCCTCCCCGCCAGGGGAGGCTCAGGACGGTGCTGGGAAGCGAGGTCGGGCGAGGAAGGAGGCTGGGCGTGCTTCCCGTGCGGGACTCCACGCCCCGGGGTAGCTGGGCGGGGGCTGTTTATACTCGGACTAGCACCTGTTCTGCAGCAGGCTGTAGGGAGACCGCGGAGTGAGGCAGAGGAAGGACCCGGGATGACATCCAGGCCCCCAGCTTGGCCGGCCGGCTCGCTGATGCCCTGATTCGCCGGATGGGGGCAGCTGGGTGAGGAGCCGGTCTGCTGAGGGGAAGTCCGGATCTCAGTCCGTGTTCCTGGAAACCACTCAGGAGACGTGTGGCCAGGCTTTGAGGGGAGGTCCTGACAGGGAGAGGTCAGGGAGGAGTCAAGAGAGGCCAGCGAGGTAGAAGGAAACCTGGGAGCTCCCAGGGAGGAGTGTTTGAAGGGGGACCGCCCTCTGAGCGAATGCTGCTGAGAAACGGATCCAGAACATGATGACAAGAAAGCCTCTTTGATTTGGTGGCCTGGAGTTTGGCGAGAAGCTGATAGGAGTGTATTGCAGAGTAAATAGCTTTTCCCCTTGAACTCGATGTGCTGACGCTAGCGTTCACATGCAAAATGAACAAGCAAAAATAGTCCAAAAAACAAAACAAAACAAAACACCACAACCTCTCAGAAAAAAAGAGTGAGAACCGCTTGCCCCACCAGAGAGCAAAACGTGTTAGAAGGTCCATTCCATCCAGCCACGGAGCACAGACGGCTGCAGGGGGACTGGAGGGGCGGTGAGGGGAGACGGGCCTGGACACACCCGGGGGTTCACGTGTGCGGAAGGCCGCCCTCCAGTCCGTGAAGGCGAAGGTGGGCATTTATTTTATTTTACTTACTTTTTTTTTTTAATAGAGGTACTGAGGATTAAACCCAGGCCCTCATGCATGCTAAGCCAGAACTCTGCCACTGAGCTAACCCCTGCCCACAAGGACTATAGTGTTGCTCATCTGAATAACAGTAAAGTTAAGTCCACAGCTTGACCATATACCATTTAGAACGAAAACATCGACCAGAGATATAAATATGAAAACAAAAAGATACATAATGTAAATGTAGAAGAAGTGAAGCTATAAAAAGGCTAGAAGAAGCCTGGCGAATTCCTTAGCATCGGAGCGGACATGGCTGTGGGAGGGTGGGCAGAGGGCCTGGGCACAGTCAGCCCGAATGAAACGACACCAAAGGCCATGTGCACAGGAAAGGCTGGAACCTCACCTATGACGAGCTAAAGGCAAATGGAGGTGATACCAAGAGGCTGTTTCTCACCTGTCAGAGGTTTTAAAGTCCCAAAGTTTGACAGCACTGTGGGGGCAGAGTTGTAGGGGAGCAGGCGCGGGGAGTGGCGGTAGGTGCACCCACCCCCGAGTCAGCCTGGCCCCTGGAGGATTGCAGGTGTTACTGCCCACTGGGAATGCACACCAAACACCCCGGTATGGAAAGATGTACGACCTAGGTGGCTTGCTGGAGCCCTGCTTGTAACACAAGCGTTTGGGAACCACCCAGGTGTCCGTCTCTAGGAAACCAAATGTACGGTGGTACAGCCAGACCAAGGAACACCGTGCAGCCGAGTAGAAGCGAAGCAGTCAAGGAAGTCCCTATGTGCTGATGTGGGAAGATCTCTATGGTCTTTTTATAAGTTTAAAAAAAAAAGCAACATGCAGAACAGAATATATAGTGTGGCACCTCTTCGGGTGATAATGGGAGTAAAAACTATTTGTATTTACAAAGCCATTGGTGAATGCGCAGGAAACGAGTACTGGTGGTAATGTGAAGGTGGGGGTGTACGGAGTGGGGTGCTCCAACGTGTGTCTTAGTGACAAAGAATAAAGTTGGAAACATAATTCTTAGGGAAAAAGGGAAATAGTACACAGAATTAACAACTCACATGAAAAGTCTTGCTGGGAAGAGCAGAAAAATGTCAGCAGATGCCCACGCGGGGTAAAGGAAGAGGCTTTAAATTTTAAGTAACTCGTTGGAATCGGGAACTAATGATTGGTAGCATGATCCAGGATTTTTAAAAGGTCCCCTGTCTTTCCACACCAGCCACCAATCTCCCTCCCCCTAAGTGGTCAGAATTCCAAGTTATTCACTATTTCAAGAATTTTATTATTTCGTTAGTGTCCTTCCGGAAAGATTTTATACCTGCACAAGTCCTGCACATGGAAACGACCCCTCTTCCTGCACAGCCTTCCTGACTTCTCTTCCTAGTAAGGCGTTCATCCTGCACTGCACACAGACTGAGGGCCTGCACTTCCACGGTGTCCATCCTATCAACACGTGGACCTTGGTGTAGTTAGCTGATTCCCCGCCCCTGGGCATTTAAGCCTTTTCCAGTAATAGTCTGATGAGTGCCTTACATGTAAGTCATTTTGCACATGTGCCAGCTCATCTGTAGGGGAGAGTCCTAGAACTCCTGGGTCAAAGCGTCTGTGCCCTTGTGTCGGGGACAGAGTCATCACACTGCCCTCGGAGTCAGCTCCGTGCTGGCCTGCACCCTGCCCCGATGAGTGTGCTGTTGCTCACGGCCTCCTCAGTAAAGGATGATGCCAGGCTGCTGTCTGCCACTCTGATGCACAATGTATCTGGGTTTTTTTTTTTTTTAACCCTAAACATTTATTACGGAAAGTTTCAAGCACACAAGTGTTTTTAAGTACAGTAAGCCCCTCACAGCTATCACCAGTTTCGACAGCTGCCCTCTCCTCACCCTAGACCTTCGTCGACTCTGGCTCTCCTGCGTCTCGGTCTTTACGCCGCGTGCACGGACATGCGCCAAGCTTCCCTGCATTTAGCCCACAGCTACGTAGCGCGGTGCCCTGTAAAACTCTAGAAACATCCATCACCCCAAAGTTCCCTCAGCTGTCCTCATTCTTCCCCAGAGACGACTACTTTCTGACTAGGGGCATCTGCTCCTCCTACCGTGTGGCTGTCCATCCGCCCGCCTCCCCTCAGGACGGTGACTTCTGCCCACGTTGTGCCTCGCCGGCTTGGTCCCTCTGTGTGGGTTCGGCCCCATGGCATGTTCTGCGGTCAGTTTGCTGGTTCTCCAGTTGACAGACATTTGGGCTGTTTCTAGTTTCTGGACCACATGGAAAAGCTACTGTGAACATTCAAGTAAGGTCCCCCTTGGGACACGTGTGTGATTTCCCCTGGTTAATGCCTAGGAGTGGGGCTGTGGGTCAAATGACAGGTGTACGTTTACCTTCGGGAAAAGCCGGTGCTCCCTTTCCCACTCGGCATGTGAAAGTTCCCGTGGCTCCACGTCCCACCGACACCTGGTGGTGTCGGTCTCTGAATTGCAGGCCAGGTGTGTGGCGACGGCTCACCATGGTTTTATTTCACACTCTTTCATGTGCTGCTCAAACGTTTATGTGTATAACTCTCCTCAGGACGTGTCTGTCCACCCCAGTTACATCCTGGGAGATGGGGCGGGGGACGGGGAGCCCAGGGGAGCAAGGAAGGGATGGTGGGTTACCTGGACAGCATGAGCCTCAAGAGAGCGGGGGTTTTGTGAGAGGGGCCAGCAGAAGCGAGAGGCAGTGGGGACAGAGATGTGCCTCCCTTCCTAGCCCCAGTTGGTGGGGGCTGATGGTTGAAAGGGCTTGTCTGTGACCCTTTCCAGGGGAAGCAGGGTCTGTGAGGGGCAGCCAGGTGGGACGAGCTGAGGGGCCACTCTGGGAATGGTGAGCCCACGGGGAGTGTGTGCACCACATCCCCAGGAGTCTGCTCTTGGACAGAGTGAGGGACGGGGCCTGGGTGATGGTGGGCCCTGTGGTGGGTGTGGATGGAACAGGATCATGCCTGGGGGCTCCTGAGGAGGGCAATGACCCCAGAGCTGTGGCTCCGAATAGCAGCTGGCCCACTGTCCTCGGGTGGAGGACAAACGTGGAAATGTCAACAGGCTTTACCGACAAGCGAACTGCGTGGGCTGGCCCGGACCTGGGCAGAGCCAGGCTGGGACCTGGACCTCCCGGCTCCTGGGGTCCTCCGGCCTCCTTGCCCTTCTGAAAGGTGTGGGTTGGACTGCGTCCCCTCAAATCCACAGGTTGAAGCCCTAACCCCCAGGACCCCAGAATGGGACTGCACTTGAAAATAGAGTCTTTACAAAGGTAATTAAGTTAGAATGAGGTCCCTAGGGTCCCAGTCCAGTCTGCCTGATGTCCTTGTAAAAGGAGGTGACGAGGACACACACACACAAAGGACACGGGGGGAAGACAGCCGTCTGCCGGCCCAGGAGAGAGGCCTCAGGGGAGGCCAGCCCTGCGACTCCTGGACCTGGGACGGCTGGCTCCAGGTAGGGAGACGGTAGTGCCTGCTGTCTAAGCCCCCAGCCTGTGGTGCCGGGCAGTGGAGCCCTGCAGCCAACAAAGCAGCAAGCAACAGGTGTAACAGGAAGATGGAGACTTTTAGTCTTCAGCCCTCTGCTGGCACAGGGCTCCTAACACCCTTGGCATTTCCTAAATGAAGAGAGCAGTCAAGGTGTCTTCTGTTCCGTGAATGATGTGACTTTTGGGAGCACCTAAGGGCGGGGGCTGGTGGCCAGGAGAACCAGCCACGTGATTACATGGCTGGAACTTCCGTCCCCCCTGCCCAGGCCTTGAGGAGGGGAGAGGGGCTGGGGGTTGAGTCAGTCATCGTTGGTCAGTGATTGAATCAGTCACATCCACGCAATGAAGCCTCCGTAAGAACCCAAAAGGGCAAGGTTCAGAGAGCCTCCTGGCTGGTGAGCCTGTGGAGATTCAGAGAGAGTGGCCCGTTCAGAGGGAACTTGGAAGCCCCCCTGACCCTTCCCCACACCTTGTCCTGTGTGTCCCTCCCATCTGGCTGTTCCTGTTACATCTTTTTTTTTAATAAACCAGTGATCTGATAAACTGTGTTCCTGAGTTCTGGGAGCCGCTGCAGCAAATCAGTCTAACCCAACAAAGGGGTCATGGGGGGACCTCCGACCTGTAACCCACGGGTCAGAAACACAGGGGACAACCTGGGCTTGTGACTGCCATCGAAATTGGGAGAGCAGGCTCATAGGACTGAGACCTTAACCGTGGGGTCTGAGCTATAGCTGGATGGATAGTGTCAGAAATGAATTGAATTGTAGGACACCCAGCTGGTGCTAAAGAATTGTTTGTTGGGAGGGATGGCAAACCCTCCCAACCACCCCCACACACAGACACAAACAGACACATACAGTGGAATCGGGTCCAAAACCTAATTTTCAAAGCCCCAGCCATCTGCTGAAGAAGGCAAGAGAATGGGTTTCTCTTGACACAGATTTCTGTTCAAACTGGTGAAAACAAACCCATTTGGGTCCAACTCAGGAAGTGAGCACCCCTGGCCCCCAGATTTCCCAGGATCCCTCAGACCCACTGGCTTCTCTCTGGAGCTGCTGCTAGCCAGGCTGGAGCTGGGCTGGGAGGGGGGCCCAGACACTATGTCAGCCCAGCGGGCGTCCTCTCTGAACTGACCCTGCCTGGCCCCAGCCCCAGCCCTCCAGCCAGCTGTCTGCAGACTCCTCTGCAGCTCCTGGAGTGCACCCACTGCCGTTCACCCTTTGGACTGCTGGGGGCTGGGAGGGCCAGCCGCAGGAGTGGGCGGGAGGGAGGACGAGCGGGGGGCAAGTGGCCGAAGGAGGCCTAGGGCCCGACAGCGATGCTCCAGAAACTGCTGTCACATCGCGCACAGCCCAGTACAGCTGGCGCTCCCGGGGTGAGGGGCACTGCAGTCTGCCCTCTGCCCCTGGGTCGGCCCCTCTGACGTGGGCCATGGTACACCCGGCATCAGCAGCGGTGGCACTGCCTGGGTGCCCACTGGACAGGGCCCCAGGCACCTCTCGGCAGCTGTCTGCCACGGTGCCCATTCAAGAGAGGACAGGAAGTGAGCCGGGCATAAAGGACAAGGACAGGTGACTGGGGGACAGGGGCTGAGTAGCCGACCAAGGAGGACTTCCCTCTGTGCTCGCGTTGGGCGGGGAAGGCACCGACTACCTCGCCTTCTTTGGTACAGGAGTGGCCCAGTGACTGGAGGGCTTGGGAGGGGCAGCAGCAGGCGCTGCAGCACCGCCGGGCGGACGTCCACCCCTGTGTGGCTCCTGCCGTGTCTCAGCTGGCAGATAACCGAGCACCAAGTTCTCAACCGGGAAACGCCTAGATTTCGGGGTCAGTCTCTGCGGGGTTCTACCATAAAGGTAGTGGCGGTGGAGGTGATCGTGGATATGGAGGGGGAGGGAGGTAGAGGACAATGGCCTGTGGGGTCTGGACTATCTACGCAGGAGCAAAGCATGGCAGGGGGCCAGGCAGAGGCGGGGCGGCTGGTGTCCCCTCCAAGCCAGGAGGCAGAGACGGGGTCACACCTGCATCCTGCGTGTCTGTCCTAAGTCTCCTTGGGGTGTCTGGGGACCGCCCTCCCTCACCAGTGGAGGTTGCGGTGCCATTTATGAGTCCAGGAAAGGGGCGAGACCAGGTGTGGGTCGGGTGGGCAACTGGCTGACCCCAGGGCAAGGGGCAGAGCAAGTTGGGGAGGGAGGCCTGAGCCGGGCCAGGACTGCTCTGACCTCTCCTGGCTTCCCTAGGGCCCCCGCCAGCCGTCACACACCCAAACCTGCTCACATGTGACCTCTCCCTCTGCCACCATTGCAGCAGCCGGCCCTCTGCCTGAGCGCCTACCTCCATGCTGTCCACCTGCTGGTGCCTGAGCACCCACCCTGCAAGGAAGTCCCGCCCTCTGTACCGTCTGTGGGCTTCTGTTTACTGCCCTGAGTGTCACCAAGCCAACAGGGGACCCAGGCCAGACAGCTTTGGGGGCCTGTGCCCAGCACTGCTGGGGCAGCTCCTCAAGTCTGGGGAGGGAACTCCTGGGTTTGCCACCCACCAGCCAGTTGGGCCTTTCCATGTGCCTCTGTTTACCATCCAGCCCAGGGGATGAGCTGTGTGGCCTCCACTCAGGGGAAATGGGGCCAACAGCTCCGTGAAGGCCTTGGCAGTGCGCTGAGTGTGAGCACAGCCTGGCAGAGCGGGGCTGGGGGAAGGGGTCCGGGAAGCCCCTCCCCAGCTAGCTCCATCCCCCCAGGTACCTTCTAACAGCCCTCCAACCCTGCCTGGTTGGCATGGCAACAACCTCCTCCCGGGTTCTGGGGAGGCCTGGGCTGAACCTTGGGCGAACTTGGAACACGACAGGACCTCCCTGCGGGACAGTGGCTCTGGTCCAGGAGGAAGTCTCCGTGGGAGGCAGGCTGGGTAGCAGGAGGATGTACCAGGCCCACCCCCTAGAAGCAAGGACTTGCACTTGGGGTAAGGACTGGGAACACCTCAAAGCTTGGCCCCAAACCCAGCAGCCCTTCTGGCACCAGTTCAGCTTGGCGCAGTCTCTGAGGACCTTTTGATGAGCGAGGTCCCCCTGCCCTGCCCTGGGGTCTGTTCTGGCTCTTCCTAGAGGAAGCCTGCTTTGGCTAGGACTAGCCTTGGGATACACCTGCCCATCTTCCCGGGGCCAGGGGAGGAAGGCACAGCTCGTAGGAGGCTCAGGGATCCATCAGCTTCCCGCCCCCGTGCGAAGAGGGGAGGGAACACACCCACCCATCAGCCCCCACCAGCCTGGCCTGGCTCAGGGGTCCCGACTTCATTCGGGCCCTCTAGAGATCAGGCAGGGCTCCACAGGGTGGGGGCGGGGGCAGGAGGGACACAATCCCCTCCCAAGCCTTGCCTACTATTTGCCCAGACCCAGGACAGCCCACCCTGCCCTGAGGAGATGGGTACAAATGAGGTGTGGGGGGAGGGGAAGGTAGATGAGAAGAGGGCAATGAGTTGGGGTTGCCTCTGGAGGGCAGGGGGTCAGGAGGACCCAGGACTCCAGGGTCAGGAGCCTCAGATCTGAGCTCCAAGCCTGTGGCTGCTCAGAAGGCCCCCCACCACCAAGGCAGAAGCCACAAGGCCTCTTGGCCAGGTCTCAGGCTGCATCCTGCTCCCCTGGGACTAAATGGGAGGGATACAAATCTGGAAAAGGAGGGTCTGTCACCTGTCCACAGCCGTGCCCCAGCTCACTGCCCCCAGTGGGACACAGCCAGTGGCACCCAGGACAGGGCTCCCAGAGTGCCCCCCACCCCAAGACCAGCAGGGCCCACACCTCCTGCACGCAATCCTGTCCCCAGGAAGAATCACAGCAGTCTCCACCGGGGGTGGGCTTTATTACCACTGTCATTGAGACGATGATGCGCACACAGGAAGGCAGCACTCATTTCCAGACTGTCACGGCAGGGGGCGTGAGCAGACACCCTCCCACCCAGCGACTGGCCTCCGGGCCTGGAGCCACTCCTCAGGGGCAGAGCAGTGGGCAGGAGGCTGGGCCACCCGGGGGGGCCCCACACAGCAGGCTCCACCCAAACGCCTCTACACACACCTCTGCTACACAATCCCACACAATTAGTGTCTTAAATGTGTGTGTGTGTGTGTGTGTGTGTGTGTGTATTTCATCTGAACTGTGTCAGTTACTAAATTTAAAACTGACCACTTCTCCGTACATGAACTTCACAGTAACTGTGGAAGACAATGAATCCAGTGTTGATAACTCGGGGCCGGCTTCCTGCCCCAGGAAAGTCAATTTCTTCCCCGGTGGAAACCCCTTGGGGAAAACCAGGACCGCTGCCTGTCTCTCAGCTGCCTGCTGGGGTCGCGGGGTGGCTGCCTACCACTGCTGGTGGGCTCGGGCCCCGCCTTGCTGGACCTACATGCCCACACAAGACAGACGGACACACACATGCATGCACGCACACGCACAAGGAAACCGACCATGGAGCACATCGTGCCGCATGTGAGGTCCCACCAGCCCTTCTGGAGGTGGAAGGCGGGAGGCCAGGGCAATCAGAAGCCCGGTTCTCCTTCCCCCAGCTCCCTCTCTGGTCTGCAGGCCAGCCGCCCACACAGCCCATGCACCACGAGAGCCCAGGGCCTGCCGAGGGGAACCAACCCCGCCTGGCCACCTGCTGCAAAGGCCAATGGTCCTCTCACTCCAGGCCAGGCAGACGAATAGATATGACATCAAGTGTTGTCAGGAGCCAAAAAAATAATTTAAACTTGAACTCTAACCTCAGCACCACTTTCAGTCACGGCGGAAGGAGCCCACATGGTCGGGGAAACCAGAGTCCAGGTGGCTCTGTCGCCCGCAGGACCTCTTAGGTTCTGGGAGCAAGATCTGCCTGGTGAGCAGATGGGGTGCCCCCTACCGGACAGGACTGCGGTGGCCTTTGAAGTCCCAGGAACATCAGCCTCTCCAGGCTGTGCGTGGGGAGGGGGCTGGGGCCCCAGCCCAGTGGCCGGCTGACATCCCCTCGCCCCTGCCCTCCAGAGCCGCTTTCACCCACAACCCCCTGCAGGGAAGGGAAACCCAGCAAACACTGCTCCTCATAAGCAGCCTTTGGGCCCCCTGCCCAGTGCTCTGGAAATGACCAGCAGCTCCAGGGAGACCCCAAACAGGCAGACAAGAGAACTTCAGGGCCAGCCCTGCCACGACCTGCGACACTCAAGGTGGGTGGCTGTGCTCCCAGCCCTCCTCGACTCCACCCCAGGGATGCTGAGAGGTGCCTGGGACCCTGTGATCAGGCGGGGGCGCGGCATGCCCCGTCGCCCACAGGCAGACAGCTGGCAGCCCCAGAGGCTCTTTCTGCATCTACAGAGAATCACTTCCAAATCCCAGCTTCCGCTACCCTGACTTACAGCGTGGTCAGGACCGAAGGCTCTGATCACCCACCTCCCCGCCCGCGCCTTTAACTCCAGGGCCACTAAGCTTTTGGCGGGCTCTGCTCCTGCCGCCCTGGGGTCTCTGTTGGGGCCTGCACCCCTGCAACATCAGCTGTGCCTGGATGGCCCCAGCTGGCTCTCATGGTGCCCAAGGTCTCTCCTGCGGGGGCTCCCGCTGCCACCCACCAGGAATGGCCTGTTTCATCTGAGCTCCCTGTCAGGGACTCACACTGACAGCATCTGTGGCACTTGCATCCTTCACCAAGCGTGGTGCCAGGCTTGCTGAGGGCACCCCAAGCATGCCAGCATGGTGGTCAGGGGAGCGTGGATGGAGGGTAAACATGCCTCCTCCCGTGGGGAGCCTGGGCCCAGGCAGAGGAGCCCTTCAGACGCCCCTTAGGACTGGCTGGAGGAGATGGAGAGGAGGACTGTGTCTCTGGGAGCAGGAGTGAGTTGGGGCAGAGAGGCAAGGCAAGTCCGACGCTACGTTCCAGGGACAGCAGGGCTCTCTGCTGGGCAGGCCAGCCTCCAGGGCTTCCATCTGCTGAGTTCTGGCCCCTCAGCCTCCATCCCAGTGTCCCATCTGAGAGGTCCTGCTCCTTCCTTCCACCCTCACCCCTGCAGGGACGCGTCACACCAGCAGGGACTTGACCAGTCCACAGTGAAACTTGCGGACGTGGCGGTAGAGGTCCCCCGACTGCGTGAAGCGGCGCTCACACCAGCGGCAGGCGTGCGGCTTCTCCCGCGTGTGTACCACGGCGTGGCGGCTCAGGTTGTGGGAGTACTGGAAGCTCTTGCCGCACTGCTCACACGTGTAGGGCTTCTCGCCCGAGTGCGTGCGCTCGTGCCTCTTCAGCGTGTACGTGCAGGAGAACGTCTTTCGGCAGAGCGGGCAGGTGGGCACGGTACCGTCGGGCGAGAGCCGGGCACGGCTGCCATCCCGTTCACGGAAGTGGGCGCTGAGGTGCAGCTGCAGCACGTGGGCGCTGGGGAACAGCTTGCTGCACAGTGGGCAGATGCAGAGGTGCCCGCCGGGCCCCAGCTCATCCTCCATTGCCCCGCGCGCCGTATCCAGCTCCAGTTCCCCACTGCCCACCTCGCTGAGCTGCAGCGGCTCCAAGCCCCCTGCCAGGCGCGTGGCGGCAGGAATACGGGGCGGCTGCAGGGGACTGGGGGGGCTTCGAGGGGCGCCGCAGTCCTCCTGTTCCGACAGTGAGTCCGGCTCATCCTTCACTAGATCCTGGGGCCCTTGCTTCCTCCGGCTGCAGGGGGCTACCTGGAGGACGCAGGGTGGGCGGACTGGCTCCTGCCCCGGGCCACGCTTCAGCGACAGGTCCAGCGCCCCGCCCGATTCTGCTGGGACCTGCCAGGGAGGAGGCCCCAGTGCTGGTGGAGGGCGGGTGAACTTGACCCTGGCCAGAGGAAGCCTGGCCTTCCGGGCGGCTGGACAGAGCTCGGGGGCCCAGGCAGGCAGGGGGCGCGGGGACCGGCCAGGCGGCTCCGCGCCGGGGGCCGGGGTCTCCGGGGGCGGCACGCGGCCCTTCTCCCTGAGGCTGCCCTTGCAGACCTTGACGATGTCGTTCATGTGCAGGTAGCTGGCCGCCGCCAGGACGTCCTCGACGGGCAGGCTGCGCAGGTCCAGGCGGCCCTCGTACATGAAGTCCAGCAGACGACCGAAGGCGGGTGCCGTGACGATGTCGCCGTTGAGCCGCACGGTGTCGCGGCTCCCGGCGGGCCGGTCCCTGTAGAAGAGATGGAAGTAGACGCTGCACGCGGCCAGCACGGCGCGGTGGGCCGGGAAGCGCGCGTCGCCCACCAGCACGGTGCAGTCGCACAGGAAGCCCAGCTCGCGCTGCTGCCTCAGGCGGCCCAGCAACCGCCCGCCGTGCTCCGGGAACTCCATGTCGCCGCGGTCATCACCTGGGCACAAACGGGACGCCGTGAGCGCGCCTGGGGACGCCGCTGGCCCCTGGCCGTCCGACGAGCCCTTCCCGGGTGCAAGCAACGCGGGAAGAGGGGCGCCGCGCGTAACTGCCCGCCGGGAGCCGCCCTGGGCACCTGCCCCGAGCAGGAAAAACTCGATCGAAAGTAAACAGAAGCCGCTCCGTCGCGGGGGCGGGTCCCGGGGCGCGGGCGGAGGGGGCCAGAGCCGCGCGAACCTGCCCGAGTCCCCGCTCGGTGCGCCCTCCCCCGCCAGGGCGCCCTGAACTTCACTCCTCGGCGGCCGCCCGCCGCGCCCCCGACGCCGGAGTTGCCGCGCCGCCGCCGCCGCCCCGGCCCGCCGCGCCTCCACGCCGCCTCCAGCTGCCGCCCGGCCCGCCAGATGCCGCCGCCGCCGCCGCCGCGGGCCCCATTTATGGCAGTGCGGCCGCGGGGAGCGGGCCGGCGGGCGGGGCGGGCAGAGCCAGGCGCCCGCCCCTCGCGCTCACCTCCGCCGCCCCGAGCTCCTCGCCGGCCGCTGCCCGCGCCGCGCGCCCTCCCCGGTGCCACTCCGGCGCGTGCGGAGCTGCGGGCAGCGCCCCGGCGGGGAGGGCGCGGGGACGGGGAGTGTGCCGGGCGGGGCGCGCTCCAACTTGGCTGGCCCAGCACCACCCGCCGCTCGCCCCGCCCCGGAGAGAGCGAAACTCGGGGCGGGGGCTGGAGGGGGCGGGCCGAGGCGACTTCCCGGAGCGGCGGAACCGCTGAGGTCACCCTCGCCGCCCCTTCCCTGTCCGCCCCGCCCGGTCGGGCCCCGCGCGCCGCCATCTGGGGCGCTGGGGTGGGAGGGAACGCGGGGCGCGGCGAGAGAGGGGGCTCTCTCGCGATACTTGCTGCCTCGGCCTTGGTGTCCCCCCACATGGGGTCCCAACTGTGCCCGTCTGTTAAGGGACCCCTTCCGAGGACCAGCTCCTCGCCTGGCCGGCGCTTTGGCAGTCACCCGAAGGCAGAGCCGGGACCCTGGCCCCCTGCCACCTCACAGGGCGCCTGCTGGGGGATGGAGAAGGGGGAGTTAGTACATTTTGAGAAGATGACACCCCCTTTTTCGTTGAGAGCCTAAGTCATGTTAGCTGGGATCCTCATCCAAACACTCAGGCGGGATCTGGACATTGGAGTCCAGAACGGAGAACTCTCATCCTCTCAGAGGGCCCTAGGACAGCCTCTGCTGGGAGCCAGGCGCACTGAGCTGTGTGTGGGGAAAGCCTGGGGGACAGGGCACGTTCCAGAAGACACGATAGGGTGAGGGGACCATGGCGGTGATGAAGAGAGGGGAGACGCACCCAGAGCCCAGAGCCAGTGGGAAAGGATTCAGGGAGCAGACACACCTCTAAGGGGCTGGGTTGGCACCCCAGGGTCACAGTTTTTCAGGTGGAAGAGCACTGTGAAGCTGCGAGAGGGCCCCAGGGAAGGAAAAAGGCCGAGAACAATAGCAGTGACTTTGGAGAGGTTGGGGCACCGGGGTGAGGTGGACTTACTGTTGGCTCGGTGTCTTTTCCCAGCCGCTCTTGCCGGAGCAGGATTGAGGCACCGTGTAGCACAGTTCAGCTCTCCACCACAGTCCCGTTAGCTGGGTGCTCTGATTATCACACCCGTTTGGTGGGGGTTAGGTAAGGAGCCCATGGCCACACAGCAGGCAGTAGATTGTTGAACAAGGATTCAAATCTTGCAGTGTCCTTCTGAATTTCCACCTGCACAGCCCAGCAGCCTGGGGTGGGGGTGGGGGATGGAGGATGGGTGGAGTAGGGTTCAGCGGAGGGGCAGAAAGGAGGCCTTGACTAGAAGTGGGGGTGGTGTTGGGGGAGGGGCTGGAATGACAGAGGATGGGACCCCCAGCTGGCCAGGTCTACAAGGGCAGAGGAAGCTGAAAGAGGTGAGGTGTGGGGAACCTTCCAGCCGTGCCCATGGGATGCAGGACCCCTGGGAGGAGGGAGTACCTGCTGTGAGATGGGGGTCGGGGGTGGCCGCCCAGGGATTCTATTCAAACCACGGTGTTTTGGAGGGCAGAGGAGTGGCCAGAGGCCTGGGGACCCACTGCAGTTAGGATCGAAAGTCTGTGGGAAGGAAAGCCACATTCTTACACTGAAAAAATTATTCCTTGTTTATCTGAAATTCAGATTTGCCTGGACAGCTTGCATTTTTTAATTTCCTAAATTCGGCAGTCACAGTTTGGAACCCTGGATTTGCCCTGCACTCAGAGCCACTGAAACCACCCTGGCTCCCCTGGCCCTTGCTCTCTGGGGACTCTTCCTGAGGAGGGCTAAACCACCCCCACCACCGGCTCTGCCCCAGCCCCCAGTGGGAGCAGCTGAGTTCCAGTCTGATGAGGGTGAAGCCAGATGGGACTGCCACCTTGGGTCTTGCCTGGGTCCGAGCACTGCCCCTGCCCTGTCCCAGACTTGGGTATGACAGTATGACACTTCACCTCTGAGGATCTTAGTAGTCTCATCTGCAAAATGGGAAGATTAACTGCAGGGCCTGGCCGGACCCCAGGGCCTTTCATGGCCAGCCACTCAGGTTCCACATGTGTTTCCCCGGCGAGCCCTTCCCTGGCTCCTCCCTGTTCCCGTCTGCTCCGGCAGCACCCCCAGGAGTGGCCTTTCCTGAGCACACCGGCTAAGCTCCCCCTCAACTCCCCAGGTCACGTGACCTTGCTAGTCCACACTCTCCACGGTGTCCCTGGTGCCAAGAAGTTGGGGGGACACAAAGCAAGGGAGTAATTGAGTAATCTTCAGCGAAAGCACAGTGATGGTGTTTGTGGGATACCGCCATCCTGACCCTGACTGCTCTGCTCTGCCAACTCTGCAGCCCTGCCTCCACAGGCCAGCCCTGAGCCCAGAGGCAGGGAGGGGAGACAGGCCCCCGGGGGCTCCAGAGTGAGACCCTAGGCAGGCAGAGTGTCCCAGCCTTCCCTGCCTGGCTCCTTGGGGCCCTGATAGAAGCTGTGGGGCATGGGGACGGGTCAGAGCAGGTCAGGACACTCCCAGCAAGAGGCTGGGGTTGGGGAGGCCAGTAGGGGTGTCTGGAGGAGAAGGAGGAATGTGACTGGGGAGGGGACAGTGGGAGAGGCGCCTCGGGGCTGTTCAGGTCAGAAGGTCTGCACTGAGTCCTCCTGGAGTGAAGTCTCGGGTGTGCTGTCCGCCCCTCAGCCCTCAGATCCCTCTTTGGCCTGGCACAGTCGCAGGCCCAAGGATGACAGGAGGCCGTCGCAGTGGTGGGAGCAGAGGTGCCCCGAATGCAGTGGCCAGGCGGCCAGGCGGCCATCTGGCCTGGGAGCTGCACCGAGGCCCTGTCCTGCAGCTGCTGTAGAGACCAGGCAGCCCAGCTCGCTGGTCCCTGAGTCCTGCCCGACAGCCAGCAGCTGCAGAAGGTGACAGATCATCCTCCCCGGGGCCCCATGCAGCCATTTCTGTTGCAAACACCTGGCCAAGGGCCCCCGTCCCCGGTCAAGGTGGGCGTGTGGGGCTGGGTCCTCCCCCTGACATTCCATTCCTGGGGGGCAGGTGGGTGGGAGGTGTTCTTGAGGAGAGGGGCTCTGTTTTCCCTCCACAGGTCAGAGGAGGGCACTAGCCCCACCCGCAGAGATGCCCCAGCCGCACGGCAGGCTCACACCAGCACCGAAGGGCGCCGCGCAGGATGGGGAGTGGGGCTCACAGCAGGTCACAGGCGCTCGGCGGGCAGACCGGGCAGGGAGGCCTCCTGGAGATGGCCAGCGGAGAGGAAGCCGGGAGGCTTTGGACCACTGAGACGCCGCCTCCTGGCCAAAATGTTCTTTAAATGGCCAGCAGGCCCTAGGAGTCACTATATTGTCCACGAGAGGGCGCCCTCCCACTGCTATGCCCCGCCCCTCACCAGTGGCCCCATCTGTTCTTATCCTCACCAGCCCAGGATGGGAGAGGGTGCGGAAACCCCTCCTGGGAGAGCAGTGAGTGGATGGGAAAGTCCCAGAGGGCCTGTCCCCTGAGGGCCCACAGGGAGGGTTTGGGAGATGAGCGATGGTCAGCTGTCTGACACCTGGGGGTGACTCTCAGGTCAGGTGTCTGGCCCCAGCAGCATGGACTGGTCAGGCCTCTCCCTCAGCCCCCTGGACGCAGGGCCTGGGGGTGCACGTTCAGAGCTGGAACAGCTGTTTGGGGTCACAAGGTTGGCGTGCCAAGGAGAGAGACCAGGAACTGGGAGTCCTTGTCCCGAGGAGCGTGTCACCCTGAACAGGGGAGACAGTCCTTCCCTGGGGAGTGTCCTTCTCTAGGACAGCCCCAGGAGGCAGGCACGGAGCCCCAGTTTCAGCTGTGGACGCTGTCCTGAGTGCCTAGCTGCTCCTACCTCTGACCCAGATGAAGTGTCTGTACTCCCCAGGCTGAACTCTGACCCTGGATGAAGAACAAAAATGCCCTCCTTCCCACCAAATACATATCAACCCTGGAAAGGTAGCTCACGAGGCTTCCTTTTACAGAAGGATTACCGTCAACTTGGAGGCCTCCCTCCGGGTTGGGGGGAGGGGCAGCTGTCGGAGAGACTTTCTGCAGGGGCCCGGGGAGGGGTCGGGGCCAAAGCTGTCTGCAGTGTCCTGTGAATCTGTAGGAGGAGAAGGCTGGAGTCCCTCCCCCTCGCTGGCCCCTTAGCTGTCCCCCAGTGGACACGAGGGCCGATACTGGGCAGCCTCAGCTGTCACAGCTCCTCTTGGGTCTGCCTCTGCCCTGGCTCCCGGCATCCCCTCTGGGTGTCTGCACCCAGCTCAGGGTGGCCACTCCAGGCCAGATGTGCTGAATGAAGCCAGTGACAGGTGGATGCCCTTCCACCGGTCTCTGTGGCCCTCTTCTCCCTCCATCACCGCATGGAGTCCCCACCTACATTTGTAGCTGCCAGCTGTCAGTACCTTCCTTGGGGGTGGGGGGGGTGGGGGTGGGGGTGGGGGAAGACCTCTCCAGGGATGGAAGGCTCAGACTCCTTGTTACTCCAGGGCCCAGCCCAGGGCCAGATCCACAGTAGGTGTTCAGCACATAGATGACCCATTGGCCCCAGAACTTCCGGTGTCCACCTTCCAGCCAGCCTCCTGCACGCCCTAAGGGGGATCTGCCCTTGCTCCGCAGGGGCCTTGGATGGGTATTTTAGGACAGTCTTGGCCCCTGGAGCCCCCAGCTCACCATCTTGGAGCTACCCACTCAGGGTGCATTCTGAAAGTCGGACTAACCTGACCCCCTCCCGACCCCCACTCATTGGAGGCAGAAGCCCAGAAGTCGTCCCAGACCAGCCCTTTTAACAAGGCCGTGCATAGAACTGGGCCGAGAAGTGCGGGCTCACTGGACAAACTGGGAAACTGAGGCCAGAGAGGACGTGGCCTGGGGACAGGCCCCAGCAGCGGGGCGGCGGCCGGCCGGGCTCAGCTAGCCGCTCGGCCCTGGCCCCCTTCGCGAGCTCCCGGCCCGCGGTGGGGGCGCCCCGGGCGGGCGGCGGAGGCGGATGTGGGCGGGCGGCCGGGCGGGGCGGGCGCGGGGCGGGGAGAGGGCGGGCCGGCGGGACCGAGCGCGGCGGGCGGGCGGGCGGCCGGCCCAGCGCAGCCAGGGCAGCCAGCGCAGCCCGGAGGAGCGACCCGGCGGCCGCGCACGAGCTCCGGGTCCGGCGGCGCGCGAGGCCCGCCCGAGCAACGCCCGCCGCGGCCTCCAGCCCGGCCCCGGCCGGCCGGCCCGCGGGGATGCGGAGCGGCGGGCGCCGGAGGCCGCGGCCCGGCTAGGCCCGCGCTCGCGCCGGACGCGGCGCCCGGTGAGTCCCCGCCCGCCCGCCTGCCCGCCTGCCCGCCGCCGCCCGCCGCCCGGGCCCGGATTTCCTCCCCGCGGCCCGGCCGCTTTGTTCGCGGCCGGCGGGGCCCGGGCGCGGGCCGCGCGCAGCCGGAATGGAGGAGCGGGAGCAGGAAGTGGCCGAGCGCGGCCTGGGCGGGGAGGGCGCGGGCCGGGCCGCCGCCGGGGGTGCGGGCCGCCGGCCCCTGCCTCCCTCATGACCTTGGGGAAGCGGCTCCGCCGGGCGAGGCCCGGGCCGCGGCGGAGGGGTGCGGCCGGGCGCCGAGGGCCGGAGGCTGGGACACCCTTGCGGCCGGGGGCTCTCCGGGCGCCAGGCCAGCGGGGCGCGGCGCACAGGAGGTGCTCGGGGGGCTGAGGAAAAGGCTCGCCCCGGCCCTCGTTCAAGTTTGTGGGTGGGCCCTGGAAGGAGACCTCGTTTTCCCGTAGACAGAAAGTTGTACATGGTGGCTAGGTGCCCAGGCCAGCCCACAAAGGACTACAACCCTCCTGGGCCCAGAAACTGGTTCCTGACCTGGGTGGGTTCTGGAGTGCTCTCCACCCACCCCAGAGGCTTGGGGCCTGGAGGGCGGCTGGGCCCTGTGGCCCGACCTGGGGTATCCCGGGGCAGCTGGTGAACTTGTCAGTGGGTGGGACTGGTTCCTAAGTATGGCCGTGGTGGACAGAGCTGGGGCCATGGGCCGCGGCATTCACTCCTGGCCTCCTCCCACCTAGCTCCAGACCAGCCCTGACCGTTCTGAGCCCCTGGTCTAAGTAAGGATCGGGGTACACTGGTGGAGGCTTGGTTCCCTGCCACCTAGCCAGACATAACAGATCATAAAACAGTGTTTTGGAGGCAGAGGCAGAGGGCCCCTTCAGAGCATAGATGATGATTATTTTTTTAAAGTTGTGACTTAAGTAACAATAGTAGTAGTACACCTGTATGGTGCAGGCACCCCCAGTACAGAAGCAGCGGGAAACAGAGGGCCCCTCCGTGCCTCCCGCCCTGTGCCCAGAGGCAGCCCTGGCGCTGGCTTGGTGTGCGCATTTCTGTGCAGATGCACACTGCCCTGTGTGTGTGCGCAGATACACTTTTACATACGGGGCTCTCGGCAGCTGTCTGACTCTGTCAGCGGCAGGCCTTGCTCACTCCCAATTCGGGGTGGGGGGAAGTCCAGAGGTCTTTGAGTCCCGCCCTCTGCCTCCAGGCCACGCCCACCCAAGTGTGACCAGAGTCCCCTGTACCTATATGCCCTGTGGAGCTCAGAGCCCTGTCCTTGGTGGGGTCTTCCTCCGGGGTCTTCCTCCAGTGTCGCCATTCCTGCCTGTGGGCCTGCACTTTCTTCAGGCAAAGAGCATCTTTCCTCTCCTTGTGTCAGACACGGGGCAGTGAGTGGGGTCTTCCTGTCCTTCCAAATTTAGCCTAAGATCATCAGTGCACAGCGACCTTCTCTGGATGCCCAGCCCATGCCTCAGGAGGCCAATAAGCTGGGCTGCAGGAGAGTGTCTAGGCGGCTGTAGGAAGACCCACATTGAGAGGGATCTGTTCCAGAGTACTCAGGGTCTCTGCCTGGCCTGGGGGGGTCCCAGGGAGGAGTCTTTACTGGCCTGCCCTCAGGATTGCCCATCAGGAGGGGTAGCAGAGGACTGTTCACGGGAAGAGTGTCCTCTCGCAGGATGCCTGGAACCAGTGACGTGGGAACTGGGTTTTGAGGGATGCCTAGGAGTTCATCTAGTGGCGGAGCCATGGGGAGGGCTGTGCAAGATCAATGACCAGAGTGTCCAAGGCTGCTGGTGGGCCACTGCAGGGCGGTGCCAGTGCCTCTGCATTTGTGCAGGCACCCCCCCCCCCATTTGTTGCTTCCTGAATGCTGTGATTATGGGTCTGTAACCACCCTGGACTGGGTGCTCGTTACAGACAGGGCTCATCTGAACCTCTCTTTGTCCGCATCGCCCAGTGCTGAGCCTGGCAAAACCAAAGATACTGGGTACATGTGGGCCGAATGAATGAACCAGATTCAGACTGGCAGGGGCGCTGTGGTTTAGGAGGGGCTTGGGGTTTCTTTGGGGTGGATGGGGGGGGGGTTCATGTCACCCTGGAGGGCCCCGGGCTCTCGTTTGCACTAGCCGCCTGCACTCCTGGCCCTGACTTCTTCATGTTTGAATTTCTCTCCTCTCCCAGTCTGGGGCAGGGAGGAGGAGCCCTGTGTCTTACCTGGGAACCCCAGCCTGAGGGCAGGAACACCATGGACAGGGAGAACTGGGCACCCTCACCAGAGGATTGGGGAGGCTGAGTGGTGTGGGCCGAAGCAGTCAGGGGGGTCTACCTGGAAGAATTGGCTTCTGCTGGGTCAGCAGGTTAAGGAAGCCAGGATATACCAGGAGGGCCTTTTTGGGGAGGGAGTGATTTGTACAAAGGCCAGGAGGTGGGAATGAGGGCAATAAGGGGGGACAGTGAGCTCTGAGGGCTTGGGGGTCCAGGAGAGGTGGTTGCAAGGGACTTGAAACCCAGGTGGAGGGGAGGCCTTGGCCTAAGGAGCCATGTGAGTGACATGAACTCTATCAGGTTCTGTGGCAGGAAGGCAGTGCTGGGGGTGGCAGTGTCTCTGAAGGCTCCCCTGGGGGTATGAGGAGTGTCCCCAAGCCCAGCACAGCCTTACACTTCCCTTTGCTTCTTCCAGAGGCCGTAGGTGGTGGTTGGGCTCGGGGAGGACCCTGCTGAAAGGAGTGTGAGCGTGGTCTGGGCTGTGTCGGCCCACAGGAGCCTCGGCACCATGAATGACGTGGCCATCGTGAAGGAGGGCTGGCTGCACAAACGAGGTTAGTGTGTGTGAGGTGGCCTGGGCTGGGGGTCCCCAGCTTGCCTGGGCTCCTCAGGTGGCGAGGTGTGGGCAGCCTGGGCTCCTGGACTGGTCTGGGTGAGCGTCCGGGGCCCAATGTCCCTGCAGCCTGAAGGGCGCAGCCTCATGGGACCTCCCGGGCAGGGATGTGAGCCCTGGGGTGGCATGTGGCCTGTAGAGTGGCTGCCTGGCGGGGCTGCGGGCGGGGAGAGCCACCCGCTTTCCTGGAAGGCGGTGAGGACACTGGGGCCCGTCCAAGGCCTGGCACACTGGCGGCCCGGGGCACTGCCCGAGGGCTCCTGAGGGCAGGGCTGGGCCACTTGGCCTGGCCCAGTGCCAGCCTCAGGCCTGGCCATGGAGGGTAGGTGGCTCTGCACCAGCCAGGGCCCTGGCTTAGGGTGTGTTTGTGCTAGAGTGGCTGAGCCTGGTGCCCACCCGGCCTCCCCTCTCCTCACTCACGGGGCCCTGTTCCCAGGGAGGGCTGGGCCAGGAGCTGGTTGGACGAGAACCTGGGCCTTGGCCTCACACTTCCTAGCCCTGCCTATGGCCCCCTGCCCTGCTCCCCTCAGATGCTTAGGGGTCAGCATTGGGGGGATGGACGGGCCACATGGCCAGGGGCCCTGGGCAAGTCACTCCCTCCTGCTCCAGGTTGGGGATTGGCCAGTCACCACCCACCCTCCCCAACTTCCTCTTCCTCCAGACCTGTTCCCTCAAGGCGATCCCACTCTGGCTAGCCACCAGCCAAGTCACTCCTCACGCATGCCCTCTAGGGAGGGTATCCCCCTCCCCACCTCAGGATCCCACAGGCTGTTGGGTGGGGGGGACCTGAGACACAGATGGAGCAGACAGGCATGGCAAAAGTGAGTGTCATGAGACTGGGTTTTGTGGGATGCATAGGAGCTCCCCAGCAGAGCAGGCTGGGAAACTGCAGGAGCTGCGATGGGAAGCAAAGCAGTGACGGAGATGAGACGTCAGGGGGGCTGCAGAGGGCTCGGAGCAGGGCATCGAGGATGTGGTCAGCTGTGTGTGTTTAGTGCTCATTTTGGCAGCTGCAAGGAGGACAGTGTGCTGGGCCTTGAGACCTAAGCGAGGAGGCTGCGGGCGCCTGTGGTCGGTGGTGAGCCCCTCTGCCTGGCGTCCCCCAAGACTTCCTGCACCTGCCAGCCTCCCCCCATGGTTACGTCTTCCTGATGCCAGGAGGACCTCTTCTTGTGCTGGGAGCTCCCTCCATCAGGTCTTGCTCTGTCTGGATCTCATAGTCCTCTTGGTATAAGGGAGCCCCTCCCTGAGTCCCCATCCTCCCCTCTCTGCCTGGTGGCAGCACAAGAACACACCGGGGACCCTTACCTCTTGATCCTTGGCAAATGTTTGTTGACTGCCTGTTAGATTAAGGACCAACCTAGGAGATGCCTGGTCCTTAGGGCTGCCAGGGCCCCTGTCCCAGTTACTGGGGCACTCACTGGGCAGCCAGGGGCAGGAGGGAGTGCCCTCTGACGCCCGGGTGCATCTCAGAGTGCCACTCAGGGTGTACGTTTGGAAGGTGCTGGGGGCACAGGGCATTAGGCCCTGTGGGGCTTCCAGGGAGCTGGATTTTAACCTGATTCGGCCGCCCTGTCACTGTGTCCTTCTCCAAGGGCAAGTCTATTGATTCCTCTGTGGAGGTGGGGGAAGGCTGGAGGGAGCAGAGGGCATGGTTTGTGGGAGGCCCCAGGGACGGGGTGCAGCCCTGCTGCCCAGCCCCCAGTCTCAGGCCAGGAGAGAGGGTCCTAGCCCCCCACTGCCTGGGCTCTTCCTCCAGCCTTCGTGCTACCCCGGGCAGGGTGGTGCAGCAGGGTGGCCGGTCAGGGGCAGCGCTGGCCCTCTTGTGGCCCAAGAGGGGACGTTCCTGCCCCGATGGGTGCCTGGCTCCAGGCCTAGGCCCCGGGTCCCACCTGCACTGCTTGCCCTGCTTGCCCTGCTTGCCGTGGAAGGCCTGCCCTCGAGGATGCCCCCTCCTCCGCCGGCCCCTGGTTCCTGGGGACCCCTGTGCATCGCAGACGTGTCCCGCCGCCCCCACTACTGTCTTATTCTCTCTGGTCTCCCATCCGTCCCTCCTTCCGTCCTTATATGAGTCTGTTATTCCGCACAAGTGGTTGGGCCTCTCCTGCGTGCCTGACGTTGGGGTGACTGGGCAGAAGGGGCAGAGGGGTGGGAGAAGGCTGGGTTTGGGGTAGGTGTTGGGGAACTCAAGGGCGACCCCAACGTGGGGCCGGAAGTACATGGTGGCGCTGTTTCCCGGGGAAAGCGTGCATTTTCTTGGCTGGGGCAGTGGCAGGATCAGGCGGCCTTGGTCCGCAGGCAGGTGGACATGTGGGTTGATAAACTTAATGGGCAGGAGGGTGGATGGTCTGAAGATGCTTCCGCACACGTGCTCCCCTCAAGAGGCCTCCCTGCCTGTGTCCCCACCCCTTCCTCTCAGGAGGAGTTGGAGGAATGGCTGGAGGAGGGAGATGAGCCTCTGTGGGGGCGGCTCTGGGGAGTGGGCAGAGGGCTCCAGCCCTCCTCGGCCCCCCTCCCCATCTGTGGCCAGCAGGGTCATGTTGGCCCAGCCCCTTCTTTGGCCAGGGGTCCGATTCTGAGTGGGAGTGGGGGTAGGTAGGACGGTCCTTTAGGACCCAGCTCCTCACAGACCCGTGCGCCCCCACTCCACACCCCCACGCCCTGCTGTTCCTGCTTCTTCTTACCCGAATACTGGGCGGCTGCTGTGGGATAAAGGCCTGCCCCTGCCCAGTCTGCCGCCTGCCTGGTATCCTGCCTTGGGCCTGCACATGAGGGGTGATGGTACCTTCAGGGGCTGCCTGGGGGTTAAGTTGAGAGTTGCGGGGTGGGGGACAGACCCCTGGGCCCTGCTCCTCCTCCCAGCCCTGGGGACATGGGCTCCCATCTCTTGGGAGTAGCTCAGGCTACTTCCCTGGGGTAGAGCAGCCAAGGAGGCAGAGGACAGCCCGGCTGGGCAGCCCGTGTGGCATCTCTGGTCCCAGCCTTGTGCTGACCTGCAGGACCCAGGCAAGTCCTCCGGGCCCTAGTGCCCCTGAGTGTCCAGCAGGGGGCTGGTCCCCAGGAGAGTGAGGTCAGGCTGCTAAAGGCCCAGAAAGTAGTAAAGAGGAGGGTGGGGCCGGGTGAGGCCAACAGGGACTGGGGGCAGTTGTCCCGGGTGGCAGGTGGACATCCCAAGCTGTGAGTAGGTGTCTCCAGAGGCGGGCGGACTTCTTGAGTGAGAGCGGGACATCCCGCGTGACAGGCAGGTGTTCCGCGTGGTGGGCAGACACCCCAAGTGGTGGGCAGCCCTGCTCCAGCCCTGGTGCTGGGGCCGGCGGATGTGGTGCTGCTCAGATCATTGTTAAAGATTCGGTCTGTTACGTGCGCTCCACTGATTTTTAAAGGTTGATAGTTTATAAAATCCACCCTCCTTCAGGGTCAAAGTCTGGCTGGACTTGGCCCAAGGCCTCTGGTTTGCAGACTGTGTTCTGTGTGCAAGGACCCAGGCCTGAATCTGTGCCCCCAAGGCCCTGTGGTCCCTGCCCACTTGCCCTGGTGCCTGCTGGGCTGTGCATCACCTGGGCTGCCACCCAGCCCCGTAAAGAGCTGCTCCTTCACCAGGAAAGCCCTGCGTGCAGGGTCCCATGCTCGGAGCCTGTGGTGTGGTAGTGGCCACCCAGCCAGGCCTGTGACTGTCCTCCTGGGTGTCCCTAACCCATGGACGGGCCAGCTGGACCAGATGGGCTGGGAGAAGGCAGGAGGCTAGCCAGATGCTGGGCCCGGGGTGGAGGAAGGGACTGCAGGCTTGCACAGCTGAGCAGGGCCTGGGTAGGGGGGAGGGTGCCGCCCTGGGTCACCCCTGGGCTCAAGAGGGACCAGCAGAGGAGCCACCAGGCCACAATCTGGCAACCCAGGGTTGAGGGGCAGGTGGAGGAGAGCCAGCCTGTGGGTGTGAGGATCTTCTCGCCCCTGGGATCCTGCGAGGTTTGCCCGGCGTGTGCACATATGTGTGTATGTCCCAGCTTAACTTCACCTCTGGGAGTGGCGGGCCTGGCGGGGCCCTGTATCCATGGAGCTCTGGGGGCCAGTGCCTGGTGCATCTCAGGCCTTGCTGTGCCCCCCACCCTGAGCCCATTTCTGGCTCGCACCCTCCCCCGGCTCCAGGCCAGAGTGGGCAGGCCCTTGTCACCCCTGCTGAGCTGGTCCCCGGTGTCTGGTGGGGGAGTGGGTTCCTGGGCCCTGGCTCCTCCCCCACCCCCAGACCAGGCTAGATCCTGCTTCCTGGGGCGGCCATAGGCATTACCTGCCCCTTCAGGTGGCTCTGAGATAGAGAGATGGCGGTTCCACTTGCTGACACAGGCTTCCACTCATCCCCAGTCCTGGGGTGCCACAGCAGGGAGCCCTGGAGGGAACATAGAGGGGCCGGCAGCAGGGGCTGAGGCCTGCGGGGGGTCTGTTGATCCCCTCTGAGCACGCACTGCCTGGAGGCCCTGCGGGGCTGAGGGTGTGCACGTGCATGCTGCTAGTTGCTCTGCTGGCGTGAGGGGCCCCTAGGACCATTTGGTGGGGGGGCTGCTTCCATCTCCCTGCGCCCGGGCTGGGGGATGGGCTGTCCTGGGCCTCCAGCCCCTCAGTTTCCCTGGCTGTCGGGTGAGAGGTGCTTAGGTCTCGTCCAGGACGTGCTGCGGTGGATGTGGCTTTGGTCTGAGGGTCCCCTCGGTCTACTGAGGCAGCTCATGCAACACTGGCCTCCACAGGGGTCCAGCGCTACCCGGGGGCAGGTCAGTGCAGGCGGCCAGGCCTGAGGGCCTCTGCTCTGAACAACAGTGCCCAGGACGGAGGGAGCCTGCTTCTGGAGGGGTGCTCCTGAGGCCGCTGGTGGTGGCACGAGGCTGTGGCGTGTGGCTGTGGCCAAGGCTGGCCGGCTGGCGTGGGGCCAGGTTTCCTGTTTTGTGAGTGTGTTGAGTTTTCCTTTCAAAGCAAACAACAAAAGAGGAAGTTGGGGCGTCCTTGCGCTGAGGGGTGAGGGGTCACTGCCCGCCCCCGCCCTGGGTTCCTGGGCCTGAGCCTGCTGGGCCTTGGTGGGCGGTGCTCCCGCCACCTTCCTGGTCCTGAGGTGGAGGGAAGGGGACCCGGGCCACAGGACCCACCCAGCCACCGTGGCCCTGGGACGGCCTCTGCTGACACCCCGGCCGCCCCAGGGAGCAGCATAGTGTGTGCTGGATAGGAGGGAAGCTGAGGCCTGGAACCGGAGGGGCTGGAAGGCCAGGGCAGAGTCTGGAGCCCCAGCCCCAGACCCCTGTCCGCTGCCAGCGCTCAGGAGAGGCCTGGGCTGGGTTGCATTAGGCCAGTTCCTAGAAGTGCCCTGGGAAGGCGGGGGCAGGAGGGACTGGCTCGCCGCGGCTGGCGTCCCCTCTGCCCAGGCACACCCGGCCAGGCTCATGGCCAGCGCCCTCCCCGCGGGCCCTCCAGTAACCAGAGCCAGCGGCTGTCTCTGTGGGTGGAGGAGGCTGCTGCTCCCGCCCCCTCATCACACACCGCCCCGGCCCTGCGGCCTGCGAGAAGGGCCCCCCAGCCCGGACCTGGCCTCGGGCGGGTTGGCAGAGGGCCCTGGGGCCCCAGGCGGGCATGGAGCTGCGTGCCCTCCACTCTGCCACGCCCTCGCTGCCTCTGCCACGCCCTCCGCTCTGCCACGCCCGTGCTGCTCTCTTCCCGCTCTCCGCGTGTTTCTTTAACCTTAGGACACGATAGACTTGTGTTTCAGTGATGTTGGAGTTGATGGTGTAGGCTCTTTGCTGCCAACTGTGCAGGCTTTGGGCTCAGATTCCCTGGGCACTGGATTGGGGCTCACAGATCCCTGGACGGGCCCTGGAGCGCAGCCCTCTGGCCCCGTCATCTCCTGATGGTTCCGCCTGCTCAGAGGCCTCAGCTGGTTTTCCCCATCAGGGGTAGGAGCCCGACAGCGGGCCAGCCTCACGGAGGAGCCCTCCAGCGGGCGAGGGACTGGTGCTCCACTCCGGGCTGGGGGAGGGGGACAGCCAGCCCTGCGTCGGGCATGCAGCCAGCCCGGGTTTGGGGGATCTGTGATGAGCTCAGCTGGGGTGTTGGGGGTGAGGTCCGGGTGAGTGGCCAGGGACATGAGGTGACAGGGTTGGGGACTGGGAGGATGGTCTGCCACCGTCTCACGGTGGGGGCTGAGAGAGGGCGCGCTGTCAGAGCCAGGCCTCGCTGACCTCCAGGCTGTCCTGCCGCGGATGTGGCTCTAAGTTAGTGAACAATAAATGAGGCAGGCAGCTGGGAGGTGGAAGGCCCTTTGGAGGGTCCCTCTTGGCCTGGCCCTCTTTCCGTGGTCCCCTCCCCTGTGCAGGTGTACTTTTTCCTGGGAGATTTAGTGCTTGGAGCCCCACCGCATCCCTGGAGGCCCTGGCTCAGTGAGGCTGGGGGTCACTTAGACGCCAGGGTCTTGCTTCTGCAGGGAGGGAGGTGTGGGTAAGGCTGGCAACCGTGGGCTGTCCTGGCCCCTCAGGCTGCACCCTGGAATGAGTCTCCGCCAAGGCTGTGTCCACGGGGATGGCTCGGCTGCCGTCCCACCTGCCCGCCAGGAGCCAGTGCTGCCTGTGTTCACTCCAGCCCGCTCCCCTCCTCTGCCCTGCCAGGGGAGCCCTGGTACTTCTCTTGGTTTGGCTGGGTCCCTCCTAGGTTCTTGGCACAGCTGTGAGAGGTGTGTCCCTAGGGAAACGTTCTAGAAACCAGAACTTGCATGCCATGTGGACTTGGGCAGGGGCTGCCCGCGGGCCTGGGCCAGGACTGGGGGTGTCAGGAGTCCCTTCTTCTGGAGCCCGTGACCCAGGAGCCAGCGGATGGGGGGATGCTGGTGGACTGAGAGGCCTGGAGGCTGCCCGCTTTACCTCCTGGGTCCCCCCTACCCCTAAAAGTGCAGGCCCCAGATGCCCCTGCAGGCAGAGGTGTCGCTGTGGCTGCCCCTGGACCCTGGACCCAGCCCAGGTCATTCAAACCCAGCTCCCCCGAGCCCTGCAGTGGTGAGGCCAGGTGCACATCAGGTGGAGAGGGCAGGCGAGGCGGTGCCCTAGCAGCCAGCTCAGCTGAGGGAGTCGAGGAACGGGCTGAGGGAGGCACCCACGCGGGGCTCAGGAGGCTGGATAAAGCCCGCTGGGTCCAGCGCAGGGGGAGCAGGTGGGGACGGGAGGAGCCCCTGGGCAGTAGGGCAGTGGTCGTGTCTGGGGTGTCTCTGAATAGGCAGTGATGTGGGTGAGGGTCACTAGGCCTCCAGGGGCAGGGAGACTAGAGGTGGTGGGCGCAGGCCAGGGGCCCAGCAGACCAAGGAAAGGCCCTGGGGACCAAGCCAAGTGAGCAGATCCAGGAGGAACCTGGGGCACCGCTCCAGTGTGCTTGGCAGTGGCCAGGTGTGTGGTGGGCTAGGGTTGGGTGGCCTCTTTTCTGGCCTGTGTGGTGCCCGAGGAGGGGGCAGGGTTTTCAGAGATGGCTGGGCAGGAGGGATGTCCAGGCCGAGGTGGTCTGCAGCTGGCTGCAGCTGAGGGGGGTGGGTGGGGGCAGTAGGTGGTGAGAGGCCCCGAAGCTGGCGCCAGCACTGTCCTGGAGCTGCAGGAGGGAGCAGAGCAGCCCGCAGGGCCTTCGGCTGTGCTGCCCCCGACGGCGTCCCTCCCTCCCTCCCAGCCCATCCCCGGCCTCCAGAATCCGGTGCACTGGGCTGTGGCCTTGGGGCCCTGCCAGCTTGATGGCAGGGACCAAAGGCCTGCGAGGAGTCCTGTTTGTGTCAAGGAGTAAGGCCAGCCCATGCAGCAGGACCTGGGACTCTGGTCACCACATGCCTCCCTGGGACCTGAGAGCCCTTCACGCTGGCCTCAGTGCCCTGGGGAGCCAGTTGGTGGGGTGATCCCGCCTCCTCTGCCTGTCTGCTGCATGGGGCCGGCCCAGCCAGGCTCGGGGCTGTGCTGGGGGAACCCCTGTCTTCCTCCACGTCACCCCCTTGCTCTCCTCTCTTCCAAACTGGTGGTTCATGCCCTTCCGGGGAGGACCCCGGGAGTGCTGCCCTCTGAAAGGCCGTGTCCTGAGAAGCAAGGAGCAGGCTACATGTGTCACCCAACAGGCCAGGGCTCGCCGTGAGTCTGGTGTGCCCCCTGCCCCACGCTGGACACTGGTTCCTGGGCCCCAGGGCTTTGGCCGACTGTTCGTGACCTTGCATTTTGCCAGTGGGACAGGGACGTGGGGATACGGGGGTCTGGGCACAGGCCGAGGCCCAGCAGGCTGGGCTTTGAGATGACCTGAGCCCGCACCAGCCCCGTGCGGACGGACCGCCGTCAGCAGGCCGCTTGCTCACTGCGCTGGAGGAGGGAGGTGGGCGCCCTGCCGCTGTCGGCAAGCGATGGTTGTCTCGACGGCAGGGGACCGCGCGGTCGTCGCTGTCAGCTGGCGCCTGCTCCCCGGGCCTGCTGGGGCTCGCTTTGCTGTGGAGAAACAGCTCGGCGCCGCCTGGCGCCCTGCCAGCCACCGCCTGCCACCGCCACCACCGCTGCGGCAAAGTGTTTATCCAGCAGTTTCCCCGAGAGCTGGAGACTCAGTATTCACGGAGCTCAGGGCGTGGCGGCCGGTGGGCTGTGTGCTGGGGGCTTACAGGCCCCCCACCCCCACCCCGAGACGCCTGGCAGGGGGTACTCACATGTGTCAGGCCTGGGACACAGAGAGCCTGCCCAGGGTAACTGCTTCCTTGCCTGGAGCCCTTGCTGCAGGCGGGTGGGCCTTGGGGTCACGGGTTCAGGGTGACATGGGTCCCCTTCGCTGGTGGCTGGTCAGGACTGGGGTAAGTGTGGTGCCGTAGGAACTGGGGGCATTGTGGGTCCCTCCTCAACCCTGGCCCGGGGCTGGGCTTCTGAGAGAATCCCAAGGGGGCTGAGCAGCTGCCTCCTGCCTGCCCGCCCAGGACAGACCCTCCAGGTGGGGGTGGGCACCCAGGTTCCTCCCGGTGCCTGCCCCCAGGCTCCAGGCTCCGGCAGCAGGCACAGGGGCCTGCTGAACCAGCCATGATGTGGGGCTCCAGGCCCTGGTCTGAAGTGTCCACCCCGGTGGGACAGGGTGGGTGGGGGCCCTTCTGAAGTACTGGGTTGAGCTTGGGTGGAGTGGCAGGGGCTGGGTACCTGCTGACCTTTGACGTGGCCTCTGTCGGGAGATCACCCCAGTTGTGCGTGAGCATCTGGCCTGGGAGAATGGTGGGGAGCCCTATTTAGGGAACAGCTTTCTGAGAGGCAGCCTTGGGCTTCTCTGTCTGTTCCCAGACGGAGGTTTGGCGGCTCCCACTCTGAGCATGGACTGTGCATCTGTCTTGCCTTCATCCCCTTGCTGGCCCATGGGTGTGTATGGCCCAGAGGACAGAGCACAGCTGTGGCGGGGCACGGGGTGGCTGCCTGCTCCCCTCCCCCCATCCTGTGTCACCCCCAGTTCCAGGGGTGAGGAGGGTCTGAGGCCCCATCTGTCTGGGCTGACTGCCCACCCGGTGTCCTGTCTGGCCTGAACTCATTCAGATGCAGGCCACGGCCCAGGTCACAGCTGGAAGCCCCCAAGTGACCAGCTGGCTGGACCTCTGCAGGCGGGAGCGTCCAAGGGGCTGAAGAAAGGGGGCTGTGTGTCTCAGGGTCTTGGCCCTGGCCTCCCCAGTGCCCCCCAGGGTTCCCGCTCCTCCTCTGGGGGCCCGTGTGCCAATCTGCTGAGGAGGAGGCCCAAGGGAGGCTGAGGCCCCAGGGAGGCTGCCTTCCCCGCCGGCCATCGCTCCCCACAGTGTGCTTTCGGCTCCTGTGCCCTTCATGTGGGGTGGCATCAGGGGACAGTGAGGGGCTGGCCCTGGGTCTGGGGGCTGGCAGGAGGGCCCAGCAGGCTTGTGGCCCCTCCCCACAGGCTCAACAGTGTTGGGTGTTTGCCCCCTCCCCTGGTTCTGGGCTCCAGGACCTTCCCAGGCAGGCTCCTGGGGTGTCGGTGCGGGGTCATGTGGCGGGGGGCGGGGCCACGTTCCAGGGGGGTCCCGGACCCGATGAACTGCCAGCCTTACCCACAGCGGGGTCTGAGCCCAGCCTGGTGTGCGGGTCCTGCGGAGCTTGCCGACTGCCTGTGCGGGTGCGGTGCTGGGGGCCGTGCTGGGCGCGGTGGGGGCAGCAGCAGTTGGTGAATCAAGATGGATTTTCGGGGCGGCGCGAGGCGCTCATCACTCTCCCCGTGCAGTTAGCGTCCTGGGGAGCAGCAGCTGGCAGGATGGGAGGCACTCCATCAGGCGCCGACAGCTCCAGACTGGCACGCAGGCGGGTGGGAGCGAGCCCGCTCCGCTTGTGCCCCCACCCCCGCCGCGGCTGTGCTGGCCAGGAAGGGGTGCCCGAGAGGCTGCATGGAACCCGTGAGTGCTGGAGGGGTCCAGGGCTGGGGGGCGGAGCCAGTGTCTGAAGGTGGCCGCACACAGCCTTCCCAGCTGGTGTCCCCAGGGCTTTGGAGGGCTCTGCGGGACTGGGGGGAGGCCTGCCAAATGCTGTTGGGGTTGGGGGCCAGTGACTGGCTGAGTCTTGTGTCTTCCTTGTGTTGGTGGTGACCCCTGCCTGGGCTCCCTGGGGAGGGGTGCTGGTAGTGGCTGGAGCCCTGGTCATCCATCCCCCCAGAGGCCCTGGGTCCTGCATGGGGGGGTGGGGCAGACAGAGGGGGCGCATCTGGGATGGGGCCTTTGCCAGGTGCCTGTGTCTGGGGCCCAGCTTGTCAGGAAAGCCTGGCCTGGAGCTCAGGGACCCCTTCCTGCTCCCCGCCCGCTGCCCGGTGGCCCTCTGTTGGAGCGGGTGCCTAATTAGTAAATTCTTCGTTGTTGTTGTTGTTCAAACTCCTTGCTCGGCAAAATGTAAATGAAACATTTTTTCTGGGTGTCAGTATGAAAAATGGCAGCCGCTGCCGTATCGCAGAGGACATCTGCCGTGGTGCCGAAGTGCAAGCGCCTGTATACAGCTGAGGCTGCAGAACTTGGGGGACACTTCCCTGGGCTCTGAGGTGGCTGTGGTGGGATGCAGGGCCAGGACCGCACAGCTGCCCCCCAGAGCTGGCTTCCCTGCGGAGCCCACGGCAGTGCTCTGGGCCCCTGGGCAGTGAGTGTCGTCCCACGGGTGGCAGGGGGCTCTGTCCGGCGTGCCCACCCTGGGGACGTGCTCCAGGTGGGCTTGTGTCACAGGCAAGTCTGTGCATCCCAGTCTGGGTGTGGTGCCAGCCCTCGCACCGCTGGGTCCAGGCTCTATCCTCTGGGCGGGGGCCAGCTGCGGCGGGCAGCCCGCTCGCCATTGTCACAGTGACTGCTGTAGCCCCCACTTGGCAGGACGCTGGGCGGGCGGGGAGTGCTCTCTGCCCTGAAGCCCCCCGGCTGTAGCTGGTGCCTGCACTGTTGCTGGGGACCCTCAGGCTTGGGCCGGCCTCCCGCCAGTCGTACCCCTGCCCCCATGTCCAGGTGCCCACCCACCCCCTTGCCAGCACAGGTTGTGGGGTGGGCTCGCCATCAGAGGCGCTGCACTTTCACGCAGTGAGCCCTGCTTTCTGGCCCGCCCCCTGCGAATCAGGGTCAGCACCCCAGAGTCAGGGCGTCCTGGGTGCAGCCGTGCCGGCATGACAGCTGCGGTTTGCCCTGGGCATGGGGGTGGGCGTGGGGCCCAGCAGCCGCGCCCCTGACGCCCGCTTGCCCTCAGGGGAGTACATCAAAACCTGGCGGCCCCGGTACTTCCTCCTCAAGAGTGACGGCACCTTCACCGGCTACAAGGAGCGGCCACAGGACGTGGAGCAGCGCGAGTCGCCCCTCAACAACTTCTCCGTGGCACGTGAGTGCGCCCACGGCTGCCGGGTCAGGACCAGGGTGCTGGGCTGGTGGGCAGGGTGGAGGGCGCCCCCATGCTGGGTTCCCGGCCTCTGTCTGGGGCCGGCAGCCGGCCGGGGACCAGGCTGGGCACGCTGGCTCCGAGTCTCCTTGGGGACTGGGCAGCGGCCGGCTCTGCTGCCAGGGTCTCTGTGCTGAGGTCCGTTTTGTTCTGAGCACTCTTGCTCTGGAAGCCAGAGGGCCTGGCCTGGGGCAGCTGGCTGGTGGGGGCCCCATTTCCATCGGGGCCACTAGGCCTCTTTCCACAAAGCCCCTGGGCAGGAGGCAGGAAGAGAGTGTGGAAGGGCCACCCAGCTTCTGGGAGCCTCTGTTGCCCCAGCACTGGGTCTCAGAGGCCCCGGACCCCACACTGGGCCTTTGCATCCGCCCTCCACTGGGTGCGGGTCGGGGCTGCCCCGCCCGTGGAAGGGTGAGTGTAGCACTGCCGGCCTGGGGTATCTCCAAATGCTCAACACACTGGTGCTTTTTCTAGACAAAGTGTTACAAGTGGCCTCGTTCCATACCTGCAGGTGGTAGTGGGGTAGGGGGAGCAACAGGTGTGACCCTCTCCATGGGCTGGGAAGACCCAGGCGTGGAGGCAGGCCAGCTGGTGGGATGCTGGACCAGGCGGGCCTTCCAGCCTGGGCCACGTTCCCAGCGCTCAGCCGGGGCTGCTGCGGGACACGGGCCCAGTGGGCGGGTGAGTGATGGGCTCACTGACTGGCAGACCCCCGGGCCCTCCTCAGGCTGCTGCCTGGGAGGCAGAGCAGTCCCAGCTCCGCCCCAGGCTCCTCCTTCCTGTGCCCCTCACCCTCCCTGCCAAACGCCCTGGGAGCCTAGGTCCTCCAGCCCCCTAGCCCGCCAGACCTCGGGTTCTGGGTCCAGGGTCTTGGGAAGGGGCATAGCGGAGGTGGCCTGTCCTCGGGCTGTCGGGGAAGAACTTCTAGCCTCTGTGGCTACAGATTTCCAGAGGTGGGGGGTGGGGGCCATCCTGTCCACACACCGCCGCCCTCTACCCCCGCCGCCATGTGCCTGGCCCTGTGCTGCAGGGGGAGGGGCACGGCCAGCATTCCCCACCCGAGGGCTTCTAATGTGATCAGCAGGGGCCCTTCCTCACAAGGCCCCAAACTGGGGGGGCTCCCTCAGAGGGGTGCTTTAGCAGGGTCTGGTTTCTATGAGCCCTGAGCCCCCAGCCCAGGCTCCTCAAGTCTCAGCAAAGCAGCAGATAAAACAGGAGCCCTGGGATGAAGGGAGGCCTAGGAGGCAGACACCCTGTTCCTGGCTGCCTCATGGCCGTGTGGGAGCCCCCGCTGCAGGCGCCAGGCTTCCCCTAGGGCCTCCCTGGTGGGGCTGGGGCTTCAGGGCTTGGGTAGGAGGCTCGGCCAGGGCGGGTGCTGCCTTGCTGGGGGGTGAGGCCCCTTGGGAGTGTTTCCCACGCTGAATGCGGGGGGCTGGAGTGCTCTCAGGAGGCACATGGAGGGGTGGGCACCAGCCAGAGGGCCTTCCTGAGCAGTGGGTGGGGCTGGGGCCTTGAACCAGGCTTTAGGCCAGCAGGAGCTCTGGGCCAAGGAGCAGAGCCCTGTGGGAAGGGAGGTGGCCGGGTGGGGGCTCCTGCACCAGGGCCTCTTCTTGGGATGGATCCAGGGATGAGGGGCCGAGAAGTCAGGCCCTAGGATGGGTGTCTCCAGTGGGCTGAGAAAGAGGGGGTGCTGGGGACCCAGAAGGCTGGCCACAAAGATTTCCCTCCCTCCCCTGCCCCGTGGATAGGGCATCATCCCCACAGGGCTGGGCCCCAAGCCCCCTCTTGGCCCCCAGGCCTGGCAGACTGATCCTCACTCCCTTGCACTTGGCTGAGCCCGGCCAGGGCCCCTTGCGGTTGCCAGCGCTTAGACGTTGGAATGTCGGCGGCCCCTGTGCTGGCCCCACGTCCCCCTCCCGCCTCGCACAGGCTGGGCCAGAATCCAGGCTCTCTCCAGGCCTGGGGCACCCCTACAGTTCCCCAGCAGCAGGTGTGCGTGTGCTCCAGGTGTGCATGATGCTGGTGTGTGTTCTACGGGTGTGCACAGTCCAGGTGTGTGTGTGTGCCCCAGGTGTGTGTGTGCTGGTGCGTGTTCTCTGGGTGTGCATGGCCCAGGTGTGCGTGTGCTCCCAGGCGTGCTAGCTTGTTTATATTCCCATGTGCATCCAAGGGCCTGGGCTGCAGCGTGGGGTGGGTACAGCCCAGTGACCCCAGGGCGGACAGGCAGCCTCTCCGGAGGGCAAGTCACTACCAGCCTCCATTCTGGGACTGGCCCTGCTCCAAGCAGGGGAGGTTGGGGCGCTGGTCATCGTGTAGTTGGGAAAATGGTGGGCTGCTCCTACTCAGGTTGGGGGAGCTGCTTTCCCACGAGGCCTCCTCTCTGCTGGCCCCTCCCCAGGACCTCTTAACCTCCAGTCAGTTGAGGGCCATGGCCTGGTACACAGGGGGCCCAGAGACCGAAGGAAGGGCCAGGGAGGGTTAACCTGACCCAGCTCCAGACGCCCCTACGGAGTGCCTCACAGCTCAGAGCCGAGGCCCAGCTGGGGCGGGGAGGGCTGGAGACGGGCTCGGGAGGGGCTGGGCCTGGTGCAGATGGATGCCCCCTGCCTGCAGAATGCCAGCTGATGAAGACAGAGCGGCCACGGCCCAACACCTTCATCATCCGCTGCCTGCAGTGGACCACGGTCATCGAGCGCACCTTCCACGTGGAGACAGCCCGAGGAGCGGTAGGAGCTGGCGCCCTCCTCGCAGCCCCGAGGGCCCCGCCTCCTCAGGCCCCTCTGCAGGGCCTGAGCACCTGTGGCGGGCCCAGGCTTCAGGGCAGCGGTCTCCCCGAGGCCCTCGCGGGGGTCGCTGAGGTGGGGCTGTGGAGGGGGAGGCCCCAGACCTGGGCGAGGCTGGGGCCTACCTGACCGCCTTGCAGGGAGGAGTGGACGGCCGCCATCCAGACAGTGGCCGACGGGCTCAAGAGGCAGGAGGAGGAGCTGATGGACTTCCGGTCGGGCTCGCCCAGCGAGAACTCGGGGGCTGAGGACATGGAGGTTTCTCTGGCCAAGCCCAAGCACCGCGTGGTGAGGCCCGTCCCCCTCACCACGGTCAAGGGTCCCCATGGGCTGGCGCAGGAGGACCTCGGCCTTCTGGGTCCCCACCCTGCCTGACTCTAGCACAGGCCGAAGCGAGGGAGGGTCACCAGATCCGGAGGCCCAGGTGCTGTCACTCCCACCATCCCCTCAAACCCCAGGGCTCCGAGTTGGGGCACGTGGCCCTGCGATCTCCTACGAGCCCAGACCCCCACGGGCCCCACCTGTGCTCAGCCCCGAGGCCAGCCATGGTGGCCCCGGGCCTCTGTCAGCCCCGCTGCCCCCTGACCTGGTGCCTGTCTGCTGCCCTCAGACCATGAATGAGTTTGAGTACCTGAAGCTGCTAGGCAAGGGCACCTTCGGGAAGGTGATCCTGGTGAAGGAGAAGGCCACCGGCCGCTACTACGCCATGAAGATCTTGAAGAAGGAGGTCATTGTGGCCAAGGTAGGGGCGGGGCCTGGGCGGGGCCTGGGCGGGGCCGGGGGCCCTGGGTGGAAGCGGGCCGCTCACCGGGCCCTGTCCTCCAGGACGAGGTGGCCCACACACTCACAGAGAACCGTGTCCTCCAGAACTCCCGGCACCCCTTCCTGACGGTGAGTCCCTCCTGGGCGGGCTCACATGGGCCAGCCTCTGCGGCTCGGCCATCCTGCGTGCTCAGAACTCGGGCCGGCGGTGGGGGGGGGGGCGCTGTGTGTGCTGCCGCTGGTGCACAGAGGGCCAGGAGCTCCCCATGCCAGCCCTTTGCACAGCCTTCCACCCCTTTCCCTTGGAGGCTCACGCCAGCAGGGTCCCTGTCCTGGGGGTCCTTGGCCCAGGCAGGGTGTGTGGAACAGCAAGGAATTAGCGAGAATCAGTCTGCCTCTCTGCCGGGCTCGGCCAGCTCTGCTCCCGGGTGGTGGGAGCAGCTTGTCAGCAGTTGGGTCGATGAGGGTCAGGACTTGGGTCCCGAGTACCTGGGGCTGGCCTCCGGGGTCTTGTCCCCAGGGCTGCCCAACGGGCTATCCCCTCTGCTTAGGTCAGTGTCCTCGCTCCAAGGGACGGCTTGGCCCAAAGCAGGGGCAGAGCAGAGAAGCGGTCACACTTGGGGCGATCTTGCTCCTAGGACAGTTTCTCAAGAGAGACGTCTGCCGTATTTGAGAGCAGGCGCCTTTGCTGCCCAGACTCGCTCATTTGCCTCGTTTTGCCCTTCGTTCCGTCTGTCCGGCTGGACTGGGAGGAAAAGACACGCTCTGGCAGGCCCTGCACCCTTCAGTGGGTCCTGTCCCAGACGCCACGTTGAGCTCTGCACGTCCAGCTGGCCCGACCGTGTCCAGCCTCGTGTGGGTCTCTGTGGGGACAGGGGTGGCAGGGGATCTGAGCGCTGGGGAGGGTCCGCGGCCCGAGGTCTGCAGATGGTCTCTCGTGCGTGTCTCTGTGAATGGGCCAGTGACCAGGCCAGCCCTGCAGGGGAGCCTCACAGGGTCACCGGGACCTGCCAGCTTCCAAGACCTTGACTCACCCCCAGACCTTGGCCTTGGCCTGTGGCGGGGTGGCGGTTCCAGCTCTGCTCCCCTCGTAGGCCCTGAAGTACTCCTTCCAGACCCATGACCGCCTGTGCTTCGTCATGGAGTATGCCAATGGCGGTGAGGTAGGGCCGCATCCTGGGCTGGGGTCTCCTCCCGTGAGCCTGGCCCCCAGGGTCCCTGCCCCCACACTGGGCTGCGGTCTCTGCCCGTGGCTCTGGCCCCCAGGGTCCCCCCCCCACCCCGCGCTGGGCTGGGGTCTCTGCCCGTGGCCCGGCCCCCAGGGTCCCCCCCACCCCGCGCTGGGCTGCGGTCTCTGCCCATGAGCCTGGCCCCCGGGGCCCCGGCCACCCCCACCCCGCGCTGGGCTGGGGTCTCTGCCCGTGGCCCGGCCCCCAGGGCCCCTGCTCAGGCTCCCGTCCTGCAGCTCTTCTTCCACCTGTCCCGGGAGCGGGTGTTCCCCGAGGACCGGGCGCGCTTCTATGGCGCTGAGATCGTGTCGGCACTGGACTACCTGCACTCGGAGAAGAACGTGGTGTACCGGGACCTCAAGGTGCGGCGCGGCCTGGGGTGGCGGGGCCGGGGCACGGGGAGGGCGGGCTGACACGGAGGCCGCCTCCCGCAGCTGGAGAACCTCATGCTGGACAAGGACGGGCACATCAAGATCACCGACTTCGGGCTGTGCAAGGAGGGCATCAAGGACGGCGCCACCATGAAGACCTTCTGCGGGACGCCCGAGTACCTGGCCCCCGAGGTGTGCGCCTGCCCGTCCCCCTGACTCCCGCGCTCCGAGCCCCCGCCCGCCCCCGCTGTCCTCCCAGGCGCCCATGTGGCGGCGCCCCGTGAGCGTGCCCCTTGCCCCCAGGTGCTGGAGGACAACGACTACGGCCGGGCGGTGGACTGGTGGGGGCTGGGCGTGGTCATGTACGAGATGATGTGCGGCCGCCTGCCCTTCTACAACCAGGACCACGAGAAGCTGTTCGAGCTCATCCTCATGGAGGAAATCCGATTCCCGCGCACGCTCGGCCCCGAGGCCAAGTCCCTGCTCTCGGGGCTGCTCAAGAAGGACCCCAGGCAGCGGTGAGCCCCGCCCCGGGCTGGCATGCGGCCAGTGGCCTGTCCCCGACACCCCCAGACTCTGGCCAGCAGTCCCCACTCATGGCCGGGGTGATGTCCTTGGTCCCGGCTGACACAGGCCGAGGAGCCCCTCATCTGCTCAGGGAGACCCGGCCCTGCCAGCAGCCCCTGCCCACCGGTGTCCTGCCAGGGACCGGGGCCGTGCTGTCCGGTGCTGCACCCAACCTCAGCCAGTGGGAGGAGGGGCCTGAGGCCTGGCGGGGTGAGGGGGCAGGTGGGATGGGGTGGGGGCGGCACTGTCACGTGGCCTCCCTCCCCCCACAGGCTCGGCGGGGGCTCCGAGGACGCCAAGGAGATCATGCAGCACCGCTTCTTTGCCAGCATCGTGTGGCAGGACGTGTACGAGAAGAAGGTGGGAGGGGCCGTGCACACCTGTGCACACACACATCCAGCCACTCACACCCACCCCTGCACACTCCCCTGCCTGTGTCCCCTGACTGCTGTCCAGGGCCGTCCTTGTTCCTCCATGTGGACTCCCTGCACCTCGTGCCCCGTGAGGCTTGGGCACCAGGGTTCCCTTCTGCAATGCTGCGTGCTGAAGGCTGCTGGTGGGGTGAGCGCACCGCCTCCCTGCTCTCCTAGTTCCTCCAGTTGTCTGACCTTGATCCTTCCTGCTGCAGGAAGGGCCCAGGTCTGCCCTCTGGGCTTGCGGGAGCAGGGATAGCGCCTGCTGTTCTAGCACGTGAGGAGGCCTCCCAGGAGCGAGGCAGCTGCTTCCTGCCCCTGTGCCCCTATCCTTGACCATCTGAGGGGCCTGGGAGCCCTAGGCCTAGCCCAGGCTGGTGGGGTGGCCTGCAGGCTTGGGAAGGCATGGAGCACACTTGCAGCCCTCTCCTCCCCTGCAGGCCCCACATGGCCACACGGCCTCCATCCTCCCTGAGACAGGGCACCCCCACCTGCTCAGCTTGTCCGGGGTCCTGCCCCGAGGCCTGTCCCCTCCTGGCCCTGCCCTCGAGGCTCTGCTGCCTAGTGCTGACCCAAGACCCACTCTGCTGGCTCTCCTGGCTCATGGGGGCAGCCCTGCCCCAGGCCGGGGTCTGGGGTGTGGGCAGGCTTGCTTCCTCCCGAGGCTGTGTGCTCCCTCCATCCCTCTACTGTTGCCCTCACGTCCTGCCTCGCAGCCTAATACTGCCGGAGGCCACAGGGCCACAGTGGGGACCCTGAAGATGGGATCCCTGAAGGGTGAGGCTCCAGAGGGGCCGTGGGCCGAAGAGGGCCCAGTTGCATTCCCATCTTCCGGGTGGGGAGCTGGGTGAGGAGGTCTTGGGGGGCCCATCACGGCGGTGCTTGGGCATAGCGTCCCCCTCATAGAACCGGCCATCTGGCTGGGGCAGGCACTGGCCGGCTGCTCCCCGCGTTCCCTCCTCTATTTGGCTGGCATTAGCTTCTGCTCCCTGGGCCTGTAGGAAGTTTATAAAAAATGCAGAAAGAAAAACAAGAAAGGTAGAAAGAAAGAAAAGTGGGCTTGTCCCCTTCTGCCTGAGGGTGTGGGGTTGGGGTGGGGGGCCTTCGCAGCCGGGCTGCACTAACTCCTGTCACCTGCAGGGGCTGTGAGCACGGCCAGCCCTGCCCTTCGCCAGGGGCACGTGGGCATGGGTCCCCGACCGCTGCCCTTTCCTCCACAAGTCTCTTCCCAGAACGCTGTCTGTGGGCAGGTGACTGCTTGCCCTTTTCTCGGGGCGTCAGTACTGGCTGGGGACACTCCACTGGAGACGGGACGCATGGCCCAAGCCCGGGGCTCGGCTCCCTGGGGGCCCGGTCCAGGGCCAGGTGCTCAGGTGCCTAACCCAGGCCCCCTTCCTGCAGCTCAGTCCGCCCTTCAAGCCGCAGGTCACATCAGAGACGGACACTAGGTATTTTGATGAGGAGTTCACAGCCCAGATGATCACCATCACGCCACCTGACCAAGGTGAGGGTGGGCCCTCCTCTCCCGGCCACAGGACTCAGAGGCTGCTCCCCGCAGGGAAGCCTGCCGTGTTCAGGGTTTTAGTGGAAAGGTTCCCTTTGGAGGGTGGTGATCAGGGTGGGAAGGCCGCAGTCCCCCTGCCCCGGCATTGCGAGCGTGGGGTCACTGAAGCCTGTGTGGCGTCGGGGAGGCTAGCCTTCTGGGGTCGGCCTCGGATTCCCTGGTGCCCAGGTTCCGAGCCCCCCTTTCTGCCTGCCCTCCCACAGATGACAGCATGGAGGGCATGGACAGTGAGCGGAGGCCTCACTTCCCCCAGTTCTCCTACTCAGCCAGCGGCACGGCCTGAGGGGGCCAGCCGGGTGCGCTCAGGACACTGCCATGGGCAGCCATGTGCTCCGGAAGACGGCTTCCGAGGATCGGGAGGAAGCCTCGCTGGGGGTGATCTGTATTTAATGCCCTTTATTTCTGGATGCGTCTGGGCGGAACCATGCCGCTCCGGTTGCGTGCTGTGGGTAGGGCTGCCTGCCTTGGGCGGCGTCCCCCCTGGCCAGCCAGGGCCAGGGGAGAATGGTCGGCAGTTTTTCTTAATTTATTTCATCCGGTTCTCCAGACGTGGCCTCGACCTTCAGAGAGATTAGATTCATGTGGGGAACTGTTGAGGACTTCTGCAGCCACGGGCAGTCGGGGTCAGGGTGGGCCCCCTGCCCACAGTCCCTCCGTCCCCCTCGCCAGCTGTCCCCGGCTGCATCTGTCTGGGCCCGACCTGGGGGCCCCAGAAGCAACCTGGGCGTGCTGTGCTGGCCTGGCCCCTTCTCCCTCAGGGTGGGCCGCGCGGCAGCCCCTGGTGCTGAGCCTGGAGGAAGGCGGCCCTGAGACGGGGTCAGGCTGGGGCTTGCCCATGAGAGGAGCCAGGTGGAATCTGTTGCTGTGTCTCATGCTGTTCACGTGCATATTGGGGGTTGTTCATCTTAGAAGAAAGCCCTCTGTCCACCCCGTCCTGTCGGGACCGCCCTCCCCGATGGCTTCCCCTGTAGCACTTGTCCTGTAGAAGCTTCACTCTCCCGCTGTCACCCCAGCCCCGCCCCAGCGCCCTCTGGAGGGGCCATTGCTGCATCCCCCGTGCCTCCCGGCCAGACGCTGCACTGCACCATGGCGTTTTTTTATATTCAACTTTAGTATTTTTACTATTATGAGCCTTCCCCCTAAATTCTTCAATAAAAAAATTGCTTTTCAGCTTTGTGGCTTGATTTGCTAGGTGAAGGGTGAAGGAGCGTGTGGCTGGCCTGCTTGTGGGGGAGCGCCCTATCCTTCCTGCCTGGCCTGTGCTGGGGTCGGCCCACCCCGCGGCCTCAGGGATGGCCTTTGAGGGAAGATGTCCCGCGACCCAGCTCCGGCCAGGCTCGCTGGAGGGGAGATACCCTGGCCATCCCTGTCCCCACCTGGCTTCACCCCACCCTCATGCCCCTGAGGAGGCCACCCAGACTGCACGGCCATCTACCCACCAGCTCTGTCCACCCGGCAGACTCTGACCACAGGAAGGAGTGGGACCCTGCAGGACCCAGAGCTGGTCAAGGTGGAGACTCACCACAGCCAGGCCCTGGGCCCCAAGGAGGCCCCAAAGAGCCACCTGCTGGGGGTGGCACAGCAAGCCTGGGACAGTGACCACATGGACAGGGGGACCCGCCCTGAGCCCGAGCAGCCCAGCGGGACATGAGACGGGCGCCACCTTGTGGGCGTGGAGAGGAGTCAGCTGCCCAGCTCCAGCCCAGGTGCCCGCGGAGGGGTGGGCGGAGCCCCAGCTGCCGCATCTGTCCTGGGGTGCGGCCAGGGATGCGACTACCAGACGTTCACAGGACCTGGCAGCCAGGCCTAGGGGAGGGGGCAGGAGCTGCCTGCCTCTCCAGGCTCCTGGACTGTTGGCCCTGACAAAAAGGCACTCCTTGTGGTGGGTGGCCACCCCTCTTCTGCTGGAGGGGGTGCCGGCAAGGAGCATGGGGTCGTGGGGGTCAGTCCGGCTGGGGGCGGTGTCCAGAGCAGCCCAGTTCTCCTCTGGGCAGTCCTTTACAGAACTGGTGGTTTCACTCCAGTACACAGTTTTTTTGGAAACCACAAACACACCAAATGTTACCTATTAAGTGATGCTTTGGATTCAGGTTTCAGATACATAAACATACGCGTCAAGTTGGAGCCCTGGGCACTGCTGGAGGGAATGGAGAACAGCAGGGAGGGTCCTTGAGAAACGAGTTTGCAGTGACCCCACAATTCCACTCTGGATACGCACCACGAAGAGTCGCGAGCAGGCAGGTCTGGAGGAGGTAACCCTGCACCTCTAGCAGCACCCTTCACCGTAGCCTCAAAACGTGGATGCAGCCCAACTGCCCGTGGACCACGAAGGGGCTACCAAGACGTGGTCCAGCCACACGACGCAATGTCATCCGGCCTTGGGGAAAGAAGGAAATTCCGACACCTGCCCAACACGGATGGGCCCTGCGGACGTCACGCTGAGTGAAGAGGAAGCCACAAAGGAGCAGAAACTGTGCGACTCCACCTACTTGAGGTCCCAGAGCCGTCAGATTCTTAGACAGAAAGTAGGGTGGGGGGGCCGGGGCTGGGGGAGGGGAGTGGTGTTCAGCAGGGACAGAGCTTCTGTCTGGGAAGATGAGAAGGTTCTGGGGACAGATGGTGGTGACGGATGCACAACCATGTGAATGCACTCAACGCTACAGAAATGTGCTCTTGAAAGAGGTTCAGGGGCTTTTATGTCACGTGTGTTTTAACACAGTAAAGAAAAGGGTATTGTAGAAACCAGGAAACACAGCAGTGTATCCTCAAACTTGGAGCAAGTGGTACCCTGACGTGGCAGGCGTGCTGTGGAAAACGGAGCTGAAGCTGGGCGTCGGGGGGCCCAGCTGGCCAGGTGGAGGGGCATGAGCTGCTCCTTCCCTCGGGACCCCTTAGCTGATGGGGGGATGACTGGGCTGTGGGAGTGACTGGGTGATGGCCTTAGGGACCGTTCCTGTGGCCCCGGACAGGCTTCAAGGTCATGACCTGGACACAAGCACAATCTTGTGTGTCCCAGCCAGGTGGGTGTGGCCACGAGGAAAAGAGGGAAGGGGGACTCCCTGAGAACACCCTGACCTTCCAGGCAGAGCAGTGGGGGTGCAAGGAGACGGGCACCTGGGGGAGAAAAGACCAGAGCAGACAGGGAGGGGCCTGGGCAGTGAGGACCAGCTGGGCTGCAGGGAGGCTGTGGTGCCTTTCCGTGTCCCACCCTGCTCTTCTGAGCCCTGGGCCGGCCTCCAGAGGGACAGGAAGTCAGGAACAGAGGAGCCTTCAGCACATGGAGTGCCCGCATTTCGGCAGGTGTGCGTAAACGAGGCGCTGACCGCACTGCATGCTGCAGACGAGGCCCTGGGGGCTGTGGGCCGGTCAGCAGCTCTGGGTGAGGAGCCAGCAAGGGGGGTGCAGCTGGGTGCTTCGCGCTGGGGTCAGGACGCCGCCACCCAGTGGCTGCCTGCTCACAGGCGGGTTCATCTCTCGGTAGCTACGTAGTCCATCCTTTCACTTCTTCTGTGCCTTTAGTCGGAAGGTGAACTTCTGCGGACAGCAGACGCGGGGGGCGTGCTCTGCGCTGCTGCCTGGGCTCTCCGACGGACCTCCGTCCTGGTGCCGCCAGTGGGGCCGCAGGTAGACTGGGCGGAGATGCAACAGCCTCCTGCTGTTCTGCGTGTCCCGCTGGCTCTTTGTGCCTTCTTTCTTCTCTGTCAGCCTCATTTTGGACTGCAATGAGTATTTTTTAACATCCCATTTTCTCCCTTTTATTGACTTATTTCGATTTCATCGGTTTTTCCACTGATGTTCCTTTTCTGTTCCAGGATCCAATCCAGGGTTCTGTGTGGGATTTATTTATTTAAAAATTCTAAGAAGTTTTTTTGTTTTATTTATGTATTTTCTTAAACTGACGTACCGCGGATTGAGCCCAGGACCTCATGCATGCTAAGCACATGCCCTACCAGGGAGCTGCACCCTGCCCTCCGTGCAGAACTTAGAATAAATCTCTGCTGAATGGATGACTGTGCTCCGGCCTGGCTGCTTTAGGGCTTCAGTGCCGGTCTTTTAGTCAGTCTACCGGCAGCTGAAACGACAGCGCTTCCCACGTGAACCCCTAGGGCAGCGAGCGACACCTCCATCTCTGGTCTCGATGCCACTGTCGTAACTTTTGTTTCCACAAGTTCAAAACCCCCAAAGAACATTATTATTTTTGCTTTGAACAGTCAATTGTCTTTTTAACCTGTAAAATATTTTAACTGGTAAAATCTGTCAAATTTACCCCTTCAACCACTTTTAAGTGACCAGTTCAGCGGCACTAAGTACATTTGTGTGGTTGTGCCACCGTCACCACCATCGGTCCCCAGACCTTTGCATCTTCACAAAGTGGACCTGTTCCCATTAAACACGAATTCCTCCTGCCTCCCCCAGCCCTGGCACCCCCTCCCTGGCCTCTATGAACCCGGCTGCTCCAGGGACCTCACATGAACGGGACGACACAGAACTTGTCCTCCTGCGACTGTCTTGTCTCACTCAGCATGACGCACACAAGGCCCAGCCATGCTGGAGAAGGTGGCAGGATTTCCTTCCTTTTTTAAGGCCGGGTAATAATCCATTGTGTGGATGGACGACGTTTTGCTTATCCATCCATCCCTCAGTGGACACTTGGTCTGTTTGAGCATTTTTACTACTGTGAATAATATTGCTGCGAACACAGTACACAGGTGTCTGAATCCCTGCTGGGTATTCTCCCGGGAGTGGGGCTGCTGGGTCACGGGGTAGCTCTGCTTACCTTTCTGAGGAACTGCCATGCCGTTTTCCACAGCGGCTGCACCATTTCCCGTCCCCACCAGCAGCGCACACGGTTCCAGTGGCTCCACACCCTTGCCACCACTTGTTTTCTGTTGTTTTTAGCAAGTAGCCACCCTGATGGGTGTGAGGCGGCCCCTCCCTGTGACGCTGACCTGCGTCCCCTGGTGACGCTGAGCATCGACCTTGTCACGCGCTCACTGGGGCTGCAGTCTGCAGGGAACGCTGGAAGGAGGGCCAGGCCCCCGCGGGAAGCCAGGTGACAGGAGGAGACCCCACGATGAGGACAGCTAATGGAGCGCTGTTGCCCGTGTCCAGAGCACAGATGGCCCGACGGCCAGGCCCTCACGCCAGCTGGGCCAGGGTGGCCTCTGGAAGTTCTCAGTTCAGGAAGACCTCAAGTTCTCCCTTGCAACCCTCCCAAGACCCAGCTCCCCTGTGGCCTCCTCAGCCCCGCCCCCGCCTCAGTGGCTTCACACTCAGCCCGCAGCAGCAAACCCCACCCCCGCCCGGCTCCACCCACCACCCAGCTTTCTCTAGGAACCCAGGTCACCTGCCCTCCCACACAGTCCAGAGACCCCACTGCCCCCGGGATGCCGTGCTGGCCCCGCCTGCTCCCCGCCCCAAAGAACCTCTCCACTCATCCACGGTTCCTCAGGGAGGCTGGGGCCCTGCAGAGACCCTGGTGTGTGGGAACTGGGGCCCCAGCACCGGGTGAGGAGGCCCTGTAGCCTGCAACTCTGCCTTCACCCTCGGCTGTCCTCCAGGCCACCCCACCACCTCTCCCATCCACTCCCCTCCCTTCAGGCCACACAGACCGCCCCAAAGGGAGCCAGGCCATCACCCCTGCCGGCCAGCACTCCTGGGGGCAGGTCACCCAGCACCTCAGCCACCCAGACAACGGTGTACGGTGGCATTTCAGGGACAGCCTGGGACACGGCCCCACCCCACGGTGCACTGGAGTCAGACAACCTGGGCCCGCACACGCTGGGCTTGTTTCCCCACCTGTAAACAGGGTGATGGGGCAGCTCCTTACCCAGAGCTCAGGGCGCTGACTGAGCTGCCAGGTGACAGCGGGCGCGCAGGCCTGCCCCCCGCCACCTTGGGCTCCCTCCAGGGCCGGGCAGGCCACACGCCCTAGAGGCTGCTGACAAGTGAGTCCCCTCGTCCAAATATAAAGGGTTTATTCACTTCTGTTGTCAGGAGCACAAAATACAAAATACAAAATAGAACCCCCCCCCCGCCCACCCCACAGTTCCTCAGCGTGGACACCACCAGGTCATCCGGGCAGGGCTGGCGTCCACTCCCGCCCTCAGGCCTCGAACATGGCACAGCTGGCACAGAGCACTTCCTCATGAACGTCACTGCCGCTGCGACACGGCGGGGGCAGGGAGAGAGAGGAGCTGGCGTTAGGCAGGGTCGTGCTCCTGGAGCTACAGGGTGAGGTGCTGCCCCCAGGCCCTTGGCTGTATCAGGAGACAGGCCGTTCACTGCAGATGCAATCAGGATGAGGTCCCGGGCAGTGGGGATCCCAATCCCACATGGATGGTGTCCTTAGATAAAGACACACACGTGGAGGGAAGGCGGCCCAAGGACCTCGAGAGAAGGCCAAGTGTGCTAGCGCCCTGGGCCCAGAGCACCACCTCCTTCAGCCCCTGGGGGTGTCAGCCCCGCTCCTTGACAGCCAGGCTCCGTGTGGGATGTGTGTCTGTATTCAGGCCGCCCCCGCCAACGGACACAGCAGAGGAGCCCACCTGTGGCTCAGCCCAGGTCTCAAGTGGGCCCGAAGCCCCCACAGAAACCTTCCAAGTGGTCGGTGAGGGTTTACTGGCCCCTGATGGTTCCCATGGGAAGCACATCAAACAGGGTGAGGACGAGGCAATTCAGTGAATCACGGGGAAACTGATTCACCAGGAGAGACCCTGAAGGGACAGGAAACTGGCAACATGCTGCCTGTCTGACACACATCAGCATGGAGTTGGAGCCGCGTGCCCCCTGGTGTGTGGACCAGAAGCCCGGGCCGGCTCCCACCAGCACCGCCTGCCCGTGGCCATACTGAGAGCCAGAAGGATGACTGGGTGTGGGCTGAGGCGGCAGGGGGCGGGCAGGGGCTGTGGGTGCAGCAGGCCGAGGCCTGGCTTCGGGGGGAAGGGGGTGCCACTGCAGCCTTGTGACCAAGGCAAGCCATCTGTTTATCAAAGGGGCAGAGCCCCTGCCCTGGCCGTGGCCCAGAGAAATGCGTGCGCGGTGAGAGCAGGCTGCCTAGGCACCTCCGCGTGAGCTCTGAGGGCGTCTGGGGATGAGGACATAGAAAGCAGAGGCGGGAAGAGACCAGCTAGGGACTCCCCGCGGACGGCAGTGGGTCGGGCTGAGGGATCTGGGCAGCTCCCCGCTACCCAGGACCTGCCGGGCGCCCACCTCTCCCCATGGCCTGCCCTTCTGTGTGGTCAGTGGCCCTCCAGGGAAAAGGCACTGGCCGCTGGAAGGGCCCTGCGTTTTTCAGTTTACATATAAACAGGAGAAGAAGAAGAATTAAGCTGGCAAAGACAAAAGAAAGGATTCCACGTCTGTAAGTAGCCCGAAAAGTAATCCCCAGACCAGAGTCCCACGCCCCCCGCTGCCAGTGAGGCACTCCTGGCAGATGTTAACTTTCCACAGCGGGTCTTAAGGACTGTTGGGACTAGGCCAGTTTGAGGTCTGCAGACCCTTTCCTACAGGGCACGGCCCAGTCCCACCGACAGCCAAGAGTGGCCCCTGGGACAGGCCAAGGGCTCCTGGGCAGGGACAAGGGACCCCCTGCCCGCGGCTGCACCCGCTCGAGTCTCCTGCCCTCCCCCGTCAGATATCCTCTGCTAAGGAGCACAGCACACAGAAGCACCACATGAGACTCCCTGACCCGAGGGCTTAACGGACCAGAGCAGGAATCACCCAGGACAGACCACAGCCCAGTACAGAGCTGGCGATCTGCAAGGCCTGGGTTTCCTCCAGAAACAACCCGAGGACTTCAGAAGAAACTCAAGCAGGGCCAAGTATTTACTGCCATCACTGTGGCCACGGGCAACGCTGGACAGGCCTGCTCTCCCGCCCCCCTGTGGGGCCCACACTTACTCCACGAGGGCGCACAGGGCGCAGGCCACGGCGCCACAGCCACAACAGGAGCGCACACAGCGCCCGCACAGGGCGCGCTCACACTGGCCGCATGCCGCCCTCCCGTCTGCAGCTCGCACGCACGACGAGCAGGCTGCCCCGGCCAGGTCTGCGAGGAGGAAACACCTGTCAGCCCAAAGGGGACCTGAGTGCTGGGGGCCACTGCCTCCCCACACCTCACTGGGTCCTCCGGACACTGGGTGAGTCACACAGCACCCAGGCCCGCTTCAACAGGAGACCCCAGGTGGTTTCCGCGACTCCACGCTGACTGCTCCTCCCATTTCTCCCGCCACCTAGATGCCGGTCCTGGAAGGACCAGGCTCCCCTGACTGTCCGCACCAGAGCCCTCCAGGCCCTCGTCCCCTGTGCCTCACATCTGCACCTCAAAGTCTGATCCCCGCACCCTGGGCCCCGCCCAGACCCAGAGTGGGAGAGCTTTTAACCAGGACATGGGCGACAGTTCGAGAAGCACGCCACACTGCACAGGGACCCAAACAGGCACTCCCCACAGACAGGGCCCTTTTGAGGAGCTGCAGGGGGAAAGCCGGCAGGACACACAGGGGGTCACCCCGAGGGGTCTGCTCTTTCTGACCCAACAGTCAGAAGCCGGTCACCACCTCCCGGCATGGGTGTCAGTAGGGGCAGAGCCTCCTAACATTGGCTCTTCTGGCGTCTGCCTGGTTCGGCAGACTGGGCAGAGCTCCTGCCTGGTCAAGGAGGAAGAGATCCATAGAATAAAGGGAAGCCTGCGTGCCGCCCCCCTCCTCCGCACACAGCCGGGAAGGGTACGCTGTCGGCCTCACTCACCGGCTTCAGAGGCCGGGGCTCGGCTCCTGGTCAGCCGGCCGTCGGGTCCGATCAGCATCTGCCCACGTGCAGCGCGAGGGGCTTCCATGGGGCCAGGCTTTGGGGACTCCGGCGTGTCGACGATGGCACAGACCTCCTCCCATGTGTGGTCCATGTAGGTCTGGGCCCCGCGGAAGAGGAGCTGTGTGGTTTTCTCTGGGGAAGACAGATGGTTCCTCCGTTTACAGATCCGCCACGTGGAAGCTCCTGCACTTCATCCTGCCAGCTGTGCTCAGTCCCCTCTCAGCCGTCATCCCGTCACCCCAACCGGCTGCTCCCTAGCGAGCTGGGTCCCACTCCCTCTGCCCTCTTGCTCTTCCTTGCCGGGACTCGGTGGCTACCCACTCCAAGAAGGTTCTGGACCCTGCAGCCCCACCTGAGCTCCCTCTCCTGTCACTCTGCTCATTTTCCATCCGTGTGGCCTCACCTCCTTGCTGCCGCTCTCCGCCCCAGCACCCACAATCTGGCTTTGTTCAGCAGGCAAAGCCCCCGCGCTGTGGTGCACCAGTTCACAGCCAGAGACTCGGAGCTAAGCCTCAGGCCAGCATGCACCCCTTCACCTACCGCAGAGCAGCCGGCAAAAGACATGGCAGCAACTGGCACCCGACAAAGTACCCTAGAACTTTCCAGACCTCTGTGGGCCCTGAACACCCCAACCCCAGAGCTGAGGCGGTTTCTCAGCACCCAGAACAGTGCCTTTCCATCAGGGAACTGGGGCTTCCACAAGGTCAATGCTGGGCGCCAGCCCCAGAAATTGCGGTTTTCTGCCTTGTCCCGACAGAGCCAGGGTGGTGACGTTAGGAGCTGTTGGCGCTATGTGCAATTGACAGAAGCAACAGGTACCAGGGAACTGATGACAGCCCCACCTCCCCCAGCCCCTCCCCCACCCCCCGTGGTAGGACAGGAATGGGGGGTCATGTGGTGAGGTTAACGCTTGTCTTCAAGGGCTTGCAGTTCTTTCAAGATAAAGAGGCCAGGCTTCTGGCTTAGAATTTGTTACAGGAGTTCACACTGGCCTCATTCCATCGGCCCTCCTTCCAGATGCCCAGCAGCCACCCCCTGAGGGGGTCCTGCAAGTGATGAGCCTTGGCAAGTGCTCTAGGACATCATGGTCAAGGAAGAAGGCCAAGGGCTGGACTGACTCCATCTTCATTTGTTACTAATTCTTCTCTCTGTCTGCACAGTGTTTACATTTTTTGAATCTCCTGGTGGGGGAGAGCATGTGCACTTTTGCCATAGTATCAATGAAATGTACCAACGAAGTGGCTTCACTCATTTTTATCACCTGCATGGTCTCGGAAAGCATCAGCATTTGCAACCGGAGTGTCCGAGAAAAGAAAGGGCTGAGCAGTGCTGATGGGGGGAGCTGGGGGCGGGGGGTGGGGAGTGCAGGAACAGCAGGACGAAGAGAAGCAGGGTCTCCCCAGGCTGGGCTCTCCCCCAGGTCCCCACTGCACGGCGGCACACTCCATTACAAACACCCAAGTCACTGTCTAACCACTGCACGGGCACAAACCTTGTGCCCCAACCACTAGGTGAGGTAAGCCCCACTCAGGGGTATTAACCACCTCAAAATGACGACCTGTAATATCAGTGCACCTAGAATCTGCATGACAAAGCCAGATGAGAAGGCCCTGGCATCCAGCCACCCTGAGTCCTACTGCACTCTCCGGCTTTCTGGTTTTCACACAGGCTACTGCCTCCACCAGGAGTTCCCTTCCGCTCCCTCTCTGCCTGCCTAACGCTGTAGGATTCGGCTTAGACTGCTCCTCCCCGCGACCTGGCACTGGCAAGTGGTCCTGCGGCGACCGGTGCCTGCTCTGGTGACCTCTGGAGACCCCTCCTCCTGCGGGTCCCCCACTGGACCGGAGGCAGGGTCTCCCGCGCAGCAGCAGGGCCACGCAGGGAAGGCGCGCTCCACAAACGCCTCTCGGGTGACAACGGGCACTTCCGCGGCTTATCCCGCCCGGGACATCCCACCCCCTGGCCTCTCACTGGGCCCGGAGGCTCTTAGAGCTCGTCAAACATCCCCGCAGGGGAGGTGGGGGCACTCCCGACGCCCTACTCACCGCTCCCAAACCGGCCGGACGGCGCCGGGGGCGCGGCTTGCGGAGACCGCCCGCCCAGGCCCCGCTTCGCAGCGAGGAAGCCCAACCTCGCACTCACCGAAGATCTCCCGCGAGAGGCGCTCGGCGCACACGCCGCGACTCAGCTCCCGCGGACCCACACGCACCTTGAGCTGCAGCGGGGCCGCGTCCGCGAACGGGCAGCCCCGCTTGGGCATGGCCGCTGGCCCAGAGCGGCGCAGCTCCCTCGCCGCGCCTCGGTCGCGCGTGACGTCAGGGCCGCGCGTCTAGCCCCGCGCGGGGCGGAGGCGGGGCTCGTGCGCGGCGCGGCGCGGGATAGGCCGAGGGCGAGGGAAGGGCGGGGCTCGTGCCCGGGGAGACACGGGATAGGCCGAGGGCGGGGCGGGGCTCGCGAGCCGGGAGGCGGGACTCGGCAGCGCGGGAAAGTCCAGGAGAGGTCAAGGGTCGGAGCGGGAGCGCCGGGGGCGGAGGAAGAGGGCGGGGCGGAGGAAGAGGGTGGGCGGGGCGGGGCGCAGGCGCCGCGGTATAGGCCGGGGGCGACGTCGGGGGCGGGACTCGTGTGAGGCGCGGCGTCTGATAGGCGGGGGCGAGTTGGGGGCGGGGCTTGGCGTGGCGGCAAGGAAGGGGCCGGCGACTCAGCGCCCCAAACAGCTCCTGAGGGTGGTTACGTTCCCGGTTGGAGGATGGCTCGCTCTTGTGTGATTCTTAACTTGGAGGAGTTGCCCGCCCGCAGGAAGCGGGGAGTGACGTGTGAGCGTGGGCACAAGTCCCGGGCCCATTGCGTCATCGGGGCGGGCCTGACCCAAGGCCGGGCCCGGGCGCCACGGCGCGCCGGCACCTCCTTGGCCGCTCCTCGGCCCCTGCCCGCCGCCGCCGCCGCCGCCGCCGCCGCCTGCGTGGGGTCCGGGCCCGGAGGCCAGGCCCGCGCGGTCCAGCACGAGGCCTTCTGTTAGGGCTCTGCGGCCACTTGTGCTTATCCTGGGAATAGATGAAGCTCTCGGGGCTGCTGGTTTTCGTCTTACAGGTCTTGGTTGGAGGTTTTAAAAGATTTCTTTGCGTTCAGATTTGAAACTGCCATGGGCTTTTTAAGACACAGTAAATAGTGAATTAAACATCATGATTAAAAGAGACCCTTGTCCGCTCTTCTGTTTCAATCTAATTTTAATTTAAGAAATGTCTGTTGAGGGCCCATTAAGTGTTGGTTAGTTTTGTAGAGTTGCCATAACTGCGCTTAGGCTGGGGGCCCAGACAGCAGACACTTACTCTGCTGCAGCTCTGGAGGCCGGGAGTCCAAGATCGAGGCGTCCGCAGGGCTGGTTTCTCCAGAGGACCCCTCTAGGCTTGCAGACACCCTCCTCCCCAGGTCCTCCCGCGGTCGTTCCTGTGCGAGTCTGTCCTCACATCCTCCTCTGGTAAGGACACCAATCAGACTGGATTAAGGCAAACCCATTTGACCTCTTTAAAACTTAACTACCTCCCTGTTCATCAAACAGTTGAAAATAAAACTACCATCTGATCTAGCAATCCCGCTTCTGGGTGTGCAGAGGAAATCATTGTCTTGGAGAGCTATCTGCACCCCAATGTTCACTGCAGCGTTGTTTACAATAACCTAAGTGTTCATCTCTGGATGAATGGGTAAAGAAAATGTATTTGGAATACATATATCATGGAATACATAATAGGATATCAATCAGCCATAAAAAAGGACATCCCGCCAATTGCAGTGACACCCTGGAAGACATGCTAAGTGAAATAAGTCAAAGAAAGACAAATACAGTACTGTATGATCTCACTTACATGTGCAATCTAAAATCATCAGACTCATGTATACATCTGTCAAAATTCATCAAATTGTACGTCTGAAATACGTGGTTTACTGTACAGGAATCAAACCACAATAAAGGTGTTTAAAAATAAGGGGGGGGGGGTATAGCCCAGTGGTAGAGTGCATGCCTAGCATGTCCAGGGTCCTGGGTTCAATCCCCAGTGCCTATATTAAAATAAATAAATAAATAAACCTAATTATCACCAAAGAAGTCAAACAAAAAAACTAATAAAAAATAAACATAAAAATTGACTTTGCAAAGAAAAAGATTAGTACTTACAAAAAAAAAAGTCATCAGACTCACAGAAGCAGAAGAGATGGTGATTATCAGAGGTTGGGGGTGGGGGAAATGAGGAGATGTTGGTAAAGGGTACAAACTTCCAGTGCGAAGGTGGATACCTTCTGGGGAGCTAATTATAGCACAGCATTATAGGTGACCATAGTTAACCCTGTATTGTGTACTTGAAAGTTGCTAAGAGTGGATCTTAAATGCTCTCACCATAACAAAATAGTGATTATATGAGACAAAGATTATCTAACCTGACTGCGCTAAACATTTTTGCAATGTATGTGTGTTTGAAATCATCACATTGTACACCAGAGTGTTGCAAACATTAAGAAACAGAAACCTCCTTTAAAATGGAGCCAAGAGACCAGGAGAGGGAGCAATCAGGCCCCACCCCTCTAAGTTAACTGCAGACCCAGCAGGAAGAGAGCACCTTGCATCTCGGAGAGAAGGTTGTTGCTTCACTGCCCAGCGGGAGGAGGGATTTCTCTCCGCCTGGCAACAGCCCAGCCAATGAGAGACGGCCACAACTCCGCCAATGAAAGACCACATCTAACTCCCAGTTTCCACCAACAGACTCGGCTTATAACAGCCCCTCCCAACCACCCCCCTTCTCTCTATAAAGGAGTTTCCTCTTTGTTCTCCAGGCTTGCTGTGGTTCACCCTAGATGGCATGTCTCAAATTACAATTCTTTGCTATTCCCAAATAAATCCGTTTTGCTGGTCTGTTTTACTGTTTCAGGCCAACAAGTTACAATGAAAGTGTACATCTTATGTCAATTATGTTGTATGTAAACTCTCTCTCAATATGTTTATGTCAGTTATATCTCACTAAACCTTGGGGAAAAGTTAATTACCTCCTTAAAGACCCTACCTCCAAATACAGTCACGTTCGGAGGTACTGGGAGTTGAGACTTCAACATACCGATTTTAAGGGGACACAGTTGAGCCTTAGTAGGTGCAAAGCTCTGCACTAGGCCCGTAGGGATGGTGTTGAGCAGAGCCAACAGGGTCCTCGCCCTCTGGTGAGACAAATGTCACAAAAGGGGACGTTTAGGGGGCTATGGAAGCAAAGTAAGGAGACCTGCCCTGCCTGGGGCTGGGGGGGATCCCCAGGAAAACTGGCTGGCAGGCACCAAACTCATGGAAAGCTTCTGCGTTATAACATCATTTGACCTTAGAAAGATGGACATTCTAGAAGTGAATATACATTGGGTGAGGAAGGAACACACTTTGTTTTCCAGCGAGAAGCTCAGCAAACTTCCCTTCCGGCAAATGCTTAAGGAGACGCTGGCAGGAAACGTCTTCATCAAGGTGTTCCATCACAGCTGCCTCAGGGCTGTGAACCTTTGGTTAATCATGGTCTCAGCTGTTCCACCGTTGTGGAATGTGGTTGTATTGCTTCTTGTAACTTTTAGCTTGGGGTAGAATTTACTTAGAGTGAAGGTGTGAGTATTTAGCCCAGAGGAATGCCCAGACGGTCGTCGGCGAAGTGTAAGTCCTACCCGCTGCCGCTGTGTCCCAGCTGCGCGGGGGGGCCCCCCTTCACCGCACCCCCCCCCTCGCAGACGGACCATCACTTGCTCTGCTTTACATCCCTGTGTCCCTCCTTGCTGTCCTGGAGCCTCATGTGCTCAGCTCATCCTGCACGTGCACCTCGGCATCTGTGCCTCTCCACACGCCAACTCTGAGACCGTCCATCGCCTGGCACCCCTCAGCGGTCCGTTCATTCTGTTACTGAACGTATTCCATGTGAGGATGGACCACAGTTTCTTTACCTGCCACTGGACACTGCTGTGGTGAAGGCACCTGCTCTGAGCAGCCTTGCATAAGGCTTTTCCTGGACTTCTGTGCTCATTTGTTGTGGGTCGGTGCCTCGGAGTAAAATGGCTTGGTGGGAGGGTAGGTGGACAGCGAACTTCTAAGGAAACTGGCAGCTCTCCAAAGTGCTTGGAAGAAAACATGCTCCATCTGCACAGGGGCCGTGTCACTGGGCCCAAGCAGAGAGAGCCCCTGATTATCATTACGCAGACTCTCACAACTCTGGCGCTCCGGCCAAGGGGGCTGTCTGCCCTAACCCGCCCCACAGAGGACAGAGCCTCCTGTCCCTGAGCCACAGGAGAGTGAGGAAGCTGGCGGCAGGGGAGAACTATTTCTCCTCTACGCTGGTGTCTTTTCACCCTATAGAACACCAGCAGATACTCAGAGACATTGCCTGGGGTCGCCTCCCCGAGCTTTCATCCAGAGACGGAAGGTAAAGGCAATGGGCATCTGAGTGGGAGATGCAGCAGGTTCCACAAAACACAGCGGCTTTTTTTCTTTTGCAGCTTTCTAGTTTAAATTGTGGGTCTACCTTGCAAAGCCAGGCGTGTAGCTTTTTATGCAGAATGAAATGGTTTCTCTTTTGAAAAATGCACACTCTAATTTGCTGCCCAAAGCCTGCATCTTCCTGTGGCAGCAAGACTGGTCCAGCTGGTGGTCCCAGGTGAAGCACAGGCCGCCGGGAGGCAGGGAGGACAGCTGGGGCCCAGTGGCACTGCGAGGGTGGCTGCTCTTTGCCTAGGAACTCACCTGCCTTGGGGCTCTCTCCTTCAGTCTCTCCTGCTCTATCATGGGAGGAAGGAATTCTCGGGAAACCCAAAGATCAGTTTCTGCTCGTGTTTCTCACCCAACACAGCTGGTCCACGTTGTGTTCTCCTGACTTCTTTCAAAGGGCTGAAGGCTGTTCTGGGCACTGTTTGGAAAATTTTGCTAGTGTGTGTGAAGTGACGCACCCAGTATGTGGCCTGCTGACCCAATACACTGTCACATGGGTTCAGGACTCCACGGTGTGAGCCGGTGAGATCAGACCCTATGGAACCTTCTGGGGCCAGCGGAGTTAATGGGAAGCAAGCCAAGTCGGACCTTGTGTGACTGCAGTGAGCCCAGCTGACGTTCTCAGCTCCAAAAAGCGAGGATTTAAGCCTGGTGGATGCTGGGTCTCTCTGTGTGTCTAATTCCTTCTCTCTCTGAACTGGCATCAAAAAACCAGTTACTTTGCTGAACTTACTCCAAACTCTGCTGTTGAAGGCAGAGCTGCTGAAGGCAGCTACACAGTTGCTGGGAGAGAGCAGACCCCAGCTGGTTCTCAGCGGCTTCGGCCAGCGAAGAAGTGGCTTCTCAGTCCAGGGGACTTGGAGGGCTGAGGGCAGACTGTGTCCTGGTAACACGGACAGGGCGGCTGTCTGGGCTCAGGCCCCTAGAGCTAATCTGCTGAAGTGTTCAGTTTGGGGAAACGTGTTTGACGCCCGTGATCCCTCTTCCCCGGGGCTGGTGCCACTTAGTTGTCTGAGCACACAACGGCCCGGCTTCGGAGCACCAAGACCGTGTGTCGCCCAGGCTGCTGAGGCAGCAAGGTGTCAGGGGCGCCCTTCAGTGTTTAAAAGCCGAAACAACAAGGACACAGTCAGAACAAAACAGGCACTGACCGCTACTGTCAGCGGCTGTTGGGTTTGTTTATTGCCAGACGCCTCCAGTCGGACACACAACCACATGACAACTCAGGTGCCGTAAAAGCTCTCTGTTCAGAGCCCTCTGTCTCACTTTAAATAGGAGGGTTTTTAAAAATGTAGACAATGCTGGCTCTCAGATGCTTAGAGTAGAAAGCAGCGGTGGAGCTGAAGGCTTAAAGAGAATTAGAAAAGTACAGAATGTTATTTTCATGTTTCCTTGTTTATGGCGTTGGTTCTGCCAGCCGAGGAAGGGGCACCAGTGTGGCCATCTATGTGGGGATGGGGACCTGCTGTGTCCTGCTGGATTCAGCTCTGTCTTCGTCTAAAACAGCTGGATCATCGAATCTCTTGACTTGCCGACACCAACCCATTTCACTGAAAGGGAAAGCAGAGGTTCAGACCAGGGCGCGGCGGGGAGAGGGAGGGCGGCCGGGGTGCACCCACCTGCCACTCCGACATGGTTCTCCACGAACCGGATGTAGCTCTGGGCCTGCGGGGGGAGGTCTTCCCACTTCCTGGCGCCCGTGGTGTCTGCCTTCCACCCAGGCAGTGTTTCATATTCCACCTCCACCTTCTGCAGTATCTCCTGGTTAGCTGGGGGAGCACACGGGGTGGGGGTGAACAGTGTCCTGCACACGTCCGCTCGGTCACGGCCTCGGGACCCCTGCCTGGGGTTGGCTTGCCCCGGGGGTCAGTGGCGAGCAAGGCAAGCTGCCCTGCTTGGTTCTCGCTGGCCAAGGGGTGGTTCTCAGTCACTGGCTGCAGCCCTTCAAGACCAGGGGACACAGCCACCCTGGACATGGACTCACTACGTGCTTTGCTAGGGTGTCCATGGGTGACTGAGCTAAGGAGCTCTGAGGACTCTGCTTGGAAGTTCTAAGGGATCTAGGACCCTGAAGGGTCTATGCCCTCCTCCCCAGGGCAGGACGCCACTTGGCCGGGACCCCAGGGCTCACAGCAGAGACCAACAACCCATCGTTGTCAAAAGATGCCACAATGAGCTGTCCACTGCAAGAATCCTGGACGTGTTCCAAGTCTGAACGCGCCCCTGGGGTCACACCACACTCCTGCTGCGCCCCCTCAAAGGTCAGGGTCAGTTGGGCTGCAGGACACCGGCCAAAAGGACACACCGGGCTCCCACAGCCATGTGGTGCTGGTGGGTGTCCACACACGTGCGGGGGCGGCAGGTGAAGGGCAGCTCGCCCATGGCCGCCCACGGAGGTGGGGTCAAAATATGACCCCTGTCCAGATGCACAAGTCACTATGAAATCCAGGAAAACAGCACTGCCTTTATGCTTTTTAAAAGAAGTTTGCTTTTTGGGGAGGGTATAGCTCAAGTGGCAGAGTGCATGCTTAGCATGCACAAAGTGCTGGGTTCAATCCCCAGTACTGCCTCTAAAAATAAATAGATAAACCTAATTACCCACCCCCTGAAACAGGAATCTAGTTACAGTGTAGGTGGTAGAACTCTAGTTAGATTGTAAACAGTCTCACCAAAAAAACGCATGTTTTCTTAAATCAGAAGTCATCTTCCCACTTGCCCAGAGCTCTGATTGTCCATAGCCCACATCTGCTGTCTCAGGTGAGCCCCCAGGGCTCCCGGGAGGGGGGCCTTGACCCCCAGCTGCCGGAAGGCCTCGCAGAGTCCCCGGGGTCAGGCGTGGCCCTCCAAGTCCCTCTGAGCCCTTTCCAAACTGTGGGAAGCCCTGCAGCTGCCCTGGGCCAGGCCTCCCGTCGGGCGAGAGCCTGTGACAAACGTCTTCCAGACCTGCTCCTGCCCTCGGAATCAACGTGCAGACCCTTCCCCTCGCCACCAGAAACCACGGGCCATGTGTGCTCCCAAGCCCAGCGGCGAGGCGACCCAGGGGCAGCAGAGCCGCCCAGGCACGGACCTGGGAAGTAGGGGATGCGCTTCCCGCTCAGCTTGTATGAGATGCCGACTTTGATCTCGTCCAGGGCATCCAGGATGTCCAGCTTCGTTAAGGCCAGCCTGTCCAAAATCAAAGAGAAGCCGAGATGTGGTCAGCTATGCAGCTGCTTCCTCTGCCTGGTCTCCACCCCTCGCTTCTCCTCTATTTGCCAAGAACAGAAAAGGAAGGTTAAAAAGGCCGCCGACAGCCAGGCATCCCTGCCCTCCTCACCTCACGCCCCATGGGGACTCTGATCCCATGACCTTGGCCTTTCTGCCCTCCTCACGGCCACGTGTAGGGTCTCAGTGCCCATTCATGCCCCTCCGCCCCATGGAGACCCCGTGACTGTGCACAGACCACAGGTGCCCACGGCAGGATCTTCCGCGCGCCATCCACCCAGCACCCGGGAGAAGCTGGGGTCATGTACGTTCCTTTTCTTCCCTCCCCTCCCCGCCGCTCGGCAAGGCCTGAAAGCCACCTCTGGAGGGGTCCCTGTGCTTCCCGGCCCATGGGGGCCGGTGTACATGGTGCCCTTGCCCGGTCCGGAGCTCGCCCATGGCCTTGTGGCCTCCTGAGGCTGCATTCTCTGTTTTGCACACAAGGACTGAGGGTCAAGGACCTCAGACACTGTGTCCTCAGCCACTTCATCCCTCTGCCTCCTGTGGAGGGACAGCTCTGCACGCACTGAGCATGGCTGTGGCTTATCTGCGTGCCACACAATTTTGGTAACAAATGTGCACCTGGAACCATGGCCCGTCTTTATGAGGGGGAAGCAGCAAGCTCCCCATGAGAAGGTCTGAGTTGCCTGACCCGTGACCATCACCAGGAGGAAGCCCGGCTACCCAGTCAGTCCCAGAAGCAGCGTGGGGGCCCCCCGCCTCCCCAGCTGGGACACCACTTTCGGGATTCCCGCTGACATGAGGAGGGGCGCTCCCACTCCCGGGGCCCTCAGGGTCATCCTGTCCGCAGCCATGCAGACCAGGGCTGCAGAGGGGGGCGGCCTGTGGAGCTCCCGCTGTGGGGCTGTAAACCAGGCTGGCTGTTCTCTGGGTCCAGCCCGAGCCGCGCCCCCACTGCGGCCACCCTGAGGGGTCTCAGGGCTTCAGGGGCGGCCTTTCCTGCTGGGGGTGTGTGTTGTACCTGTCTTCCGAGCCCAGTGTCACCTGGTGGTTCAGGGGAAATGGAATGATGGCATTTGGCGCTGGCACAGCGGGGAGATGGTGCCCCCAGCCAGTGGGCCTGTCGGGGTCTCAGAGCTCAGAGTGGCCTCCTTTAGCACTTGGTCACCCGCTGTGTTGGGACAGCATCTCCCCTCCCCTCCCTGTGGGCCCAGACCTGCACCCTAACAGACCAGAGGCCCACTCAGCAGAGGGCGTTGGGCCCGTGAGGACAAGTGTAGGCCCTCTGCTTTGGGCACTGAACCCTGGGTCCAGATGAACTATTTTAACGTCCTACAGGTGCCAAGACACCCTCTGGCTTTCATGAAGTCACCTTCCCTGCCTGTGCTCAGGACCAGACATGGTGCCAGGCCACAGGGCTGGCTTTGATGTGCCCTGGTTGGGCCCCCACGTCACCCCCACTGTGGCCCCGCAGTGTGGAAGGGTCTACCTCTGGTGACAGCCCCCTGCGTGGGGAGATGGTGGCACTGAGCCCGATGCCCAGCCCTGCTTGCTTCTGCAGGGTCCGGGGAGTCAGGGCGGGACCCCGGGGTGGACGGACCCCAGATGGGTGCGCAGTAGCACGTGTGCCAGAGTGGCGGCTTACGCGGTGAATCCGTTGACCATGTGGGCGTATCTCAGGATCATCAGGTCCAACCAGCCGCAGCGCCTCTTCCGGCCAGTGGTCACGCCCCACTCGTGGCCGCGGCTCTGCAGCAGGTCCCCGATCTCCTGCGTGGAGACAGAGCAGGCCCGATGCTGCACGGAAGGGAGCCTGTGCCCGGCCCAACCAACTCTCAGCGCTTCTCTGCGGCCCCCCCGCCCCCACATCCCTGCGGAGCCCCGTGCCTGCTTCTCTGCTCCCTCGTCCCTGGAGCAGCTGCCCCAGCAGCCTCTCCCCCGGGCAGGGCCTTGCTGACCAGCGCCTCCTCCTGGGCCTGGAGGACGAGGCACAGCCTGGCTCACACACGTGCAGGCAGGTGAGGGCAGAGGGGCCCGGCCTTGCACTGCAGCCTTGGGCAAGGTGTGTGTTCATTTCTCAGGGTCCCTATCCTTGTACACCCTGCCCCATTAAAGCCTCCAGGCACTTCCTTTCCCTCTCCAGCCCTCACACACCTCTCCAGACACAAAGGCACAAGGCCAGGTAAGGAGGAAGGCCAGTGGTGTCCTGAGCTTCCAGAAACACCTGTGAGGCTGGAGAGCATGCTTGCTGGATGAGGCTGTTTCTAGCCCTGCTGTATCGGCTGGGACTGAAACCCAGACCAGCCAAAGCCCCCCAAGGGCAGAGGTGGCCTGTGCCCCCAAGGATGAGGCCGAGAGGAGGCTCTCCGTGTCCTCCCTGAGCCGAGGAGCCCGACATGGACACTCATGCGGTGCCACTGGAGCCTGCAGCCTCTGGCATCTCCCCTGGCTCCACCACTGGATGCCCGCCTGCCCGCTCCCCGCCGTGGGCCCCACAGGATCCCACCAGGGCTGGGGACTCACGTTGATCTGCTCGGTGGGGAAGGCCCCGATGCCCACGCGAGTGGTGTAGGCCTTCACCACACCGTAGACTTCGCCTATGTTCTGGGGGGGGATGCCCAGACCGGTGCACACGCCTCCCACTGTGCAGTTGGATGACGTCACAAAGGGGTAGGTCCCTGCGAGACAGAATTGGTCAGGCCACCATCCCTGCAGATCACCCCAGCCCAGGGGAGCCTCTCGGCAGAGGGCGGTTCAGCCCACCATGTCCCCTCCATGGGTTTCCAGGGCCAGCAGTCTGAGGGACCACCCTGGGGGTGTAGCTGGCACAAGGTGCTATGTGTACAGGCTGGGGGGTTAGGGGAGGAAGAAGGTCACTTGGGCTTGGACAAGGTTGGGGGGAATCTTTCTGGCCTGTGGCCACCATGTGACCCCAATGCTGGTGTGTCCCCAGGTCGGGGACCAGATGGACAAAAGCCCACATGGGGCAGTTGGGGCTCCTCAGCCCCGGGCTGTTCCCTCTAAACCTCCATCCCTCATCTTGAGCTCAGCCTCTCTCTTCCCCTCCTGGAAGTTAGGAAAATGAGGGCAGTACGACCATTTCCTGGGTGCGGATGACAGTGTGGCTGTGGGAGGTGGCCCTACCACACCTGTCTCCCCAGCACACATGAAAGAGAGGGTCCATGGGGATTGGGCCCTGGACATACCAAAGTCAATGTCTAGGAGGGCTGCATTGGCACCTTCCACGAGAATTTTCTTGGGGGGGCCGTGGAGCGCCTCGTACATAAAGTAAACACCGTCTCGGACCATGGGTCGGATCCGCTCGGCAAAGCCCTGGGAGAAGGGGTGAGGATGCGGGAACCCGGGCGTCCACCCACTTCTGGCCTCCTCCCCACTGCCCCTCCTTCCAGCAAATTCCTGCCCATCAAGGCGCCTGGTCTGTAACTATCGCTAGCCGTCCATCCCTGTCCACATTCACAGCCCCAGACAAGGGCTGGAGGAGCTAGGTCCCACCTTTGGAAACTTCCAGAAGGGCTCTGCAGTGACACCCTCCCGTCTCCTGCCTGTCCTGTCCCCGTAAGAGTGAGCTGGGCCAGCTTTACCTCCTGCCCCAGACAGATGGGGTAGGCCTCTGTCCCACCCTGCAAGTCCTGGGCTGTTTCCCCAGAAAGGACGGGAAGGGTCAGACCGAGCAGGTGAGCCCGGGCCTCCTAGAAGACCACCCTGACCACGGCTGGTCAGGGGCTCACACAGGAGGCCCGTGACCCCCAAGCTTGAACACCCCATAATAATGCCCGAAACGAGTGTGGTCCATGAGCGTTCACGGACATCAGATGAGATGCTCCGCGCCCCCGGCCCTCCCCCACAGCCCTATGGCACTGGGCCCCAGCTCCCTGACCTCCCTGCCCACTGCGGCGCCCCGCCCCCTCGCGGCGCCCCCACTCTACCTTCAGCCTTTTGAGTTGACCTTCCACGTCTATCTCCAAAGTGGGGAACATGCACTGGTGCTGATGGGCCAAGTTCTTGAATCTGTGGAAGTGACAATGACTGTGACCCCTCGTCCCCGCCTGGATCCCTGCGCCCTCCTCACGAGCCAGTCTCCCCCTTGGGCCGCGGGCGTTTCAGGTACCGGCTGGAAAATTCGTCAAAGTCCGATAGGAGGTCGCAGATGCGGAGGCCTGTGCGGGCCGCTTTGGATGAGTAAGCTGGGCCGATCCCCTTCCTGGTGGTGCCGATGCTGAAAGACAGCCGCGGGGCCGTCAGCACGGGACGCCCTGGCCAGCCCTGGGCACCCTGAGCCGCCTCGCGCCTCAGTTTTCACCCCTATGATCAGAGGCTGAGCTGGGTGACATCTGAGGCGCCCTCCCAGCACCAGTGCCCAGGAGTCTGGGACGGCCCTGAGAGCCGCCGGACTCCTCTAACAGCCAGCGCTCAGGGCCGGGGGCCGCGTGGTGGCACATGCTCTTAGTCCCAGCCCCACCCCTCCCCCACCCCCTGGCCCCACTCTGAGGCCCAGTGCCCGGTGGTGCCCTCCTTGTCCCATCTGCCAGGCTCCCCCTTACCTGGCACTGAGGCCACTGCTCTGGCTGCCCGCTGCCTCCCCTGGGACTGGCACCCACAGTGCCCAACCTGTAGCCACTGCCCCCTGCAGCCCAGCCCAGGCTCAGCGAATGGGGAAGCTCAGCATGGCCACCTGCCTGTGGCCGAGCAGTGCGTGTACGCACGCGCGTGAGCGTGTGTGTACCCGTGTATGAACATGCAGGGGTGTGAATCGTGCGGTGCAGGCACACGGGCGTGTGCGTACACGTGTGTGCACACATGTGTGAGAGGATGCTTGTCCGCTTCACTCCTGTCCCTCCGTGAGAACCTGTTCCTGGCACATCCTAATAAGTATCTCTGGAGAACCAGGGAAAGGCCACTGAGTGCTGGTGGGCAGGATGTGGCACTGTGGCCGCGCTGTGGCCGCGCATGTGGTCAAGGCTGGCCTGCGATTCCAGCAGTGGCGGTGGACGTGGCAAGTGACAGCCGGGTACTCCTGGGGCGGCAGCTGGGGACGACGGTGCAGTCCCGGGACAGGCGGCTCACTTGGGCTTCAGGCCTGGGGAGGCCCGGGGTGGACCAACAGACGCCGTTCTCAGGGGCTCTGAGAGGACGCACCTGCCCCACCCGACACGCCCAGTGCCCTGGTGGGCAGACTGCGAGCCAGCGGAGAAGATACTCACTTCTTCCCCTCCTGGGCCTGCCGCTGCACCTCCTGGAGCCCGTCCACTGCCTGGTGAAAATCGAACACTGCCCAGCAGGGGAGGGTGCCGCGAGTGGGAGAGACAGGCCAGTCACAGGGACTCGCCCACCACACACTGGGGCCTCTGGGGACAAGCTGGCCTCCCCCCCGGGACTCAGGTTCCCCATCTGCCAGTGGAGGCAGTGAGCCCGGCCCAGCGCCCCCGGGAGCCCTTGGAGCGGGCCTGGTGGAGCCACAGGCCACAGCGAGGGCCACTCATCCACCAGCAGGCAGGCCAGCCTGAAACTCACCGAGGTGGGCGCGGTCAGAGATAATGAGTCTCTTCTCCCAGTCTTTCAGGCCTGTGGACACACAGCCCGTGGTCACCACAGGCCACACAGTCACTTCAGGTGCACAGCGCCACCCCTCACCTTGTGGCCTCTCCCTTTGCCAGGGTCCTGGGCCCTCTCCCCTGGGGGACATAGACCCTGGCACCTGGCCAGTAGCCTCGGTCACTGCCTTGCCTGCCACCGCCACCCCCCGAGGAACCCCCAGGAGCCACATCCTTCCCTGAAGGCTTGGTCGGTCCACTGGTCCCCCATGTCAGCTGGACCTTGGGGTCCCCTGGGAGCCTTGTCAAATTCCAGGGTCCAGGGGTTCTTCCTGGATTGCCTGAGTCTACATCTCCCAGTGCCAGCTGTCCCCAGGGTCATGAGAACTCCCCTGTAACACTGAGGCTGTGGCCCGAAGCCAGAGTTTAGAGCCCGCTCTCTGCTTCTGAGCAAGGACCCGGCTTCCTGCACAGGTAGAGCCAGCGGGAAACCGCCTCGTCTGCCCATCTGATGCTGCCCTAGGGAGGGACCACACAGCAAGGCGCTGGCCAGCACGGCTGCTGGGGACACTCGCTCGTCCTGGACCGGGTGGGTCTCCAGGGGACACACCTTTCTTCTCGTTTTTTTCTGCTTCTTCGAACAAGCCTGGTAAGTGGACAACCACCCCGTTGCCTGCAACACAGACAGGAGACTGGACTGGATCATGGACTTTAGGGACTTAGGTTTAGAACAGCGTGGAATGGCACAGCGCTCAGTGGCTAAGACGGGAAGCAGCCCAGGCACCCGTCAACGTGAAGGGACAAAGCAGACGCAGTCCAGCCGCGTGGCAGGATGCTACTCGGCCTTAGCGAGGAAGGACATGCTGACACAGGCTGCAGCCTGCAGGAAGCTTGAGGACATCATATAAAGTGAAATAAGCCAGACGCTGAAGGACAGGGTCTGTTCCTCCCACTCACATGAGGCCCTAGAGGTGGCGGATTCCCGGACACAGAAAGCAGGATGCTGGGGCCAGGGGCTGAGGGAGGGAAAGGGGCAGTGAGTACTCAATGCAGACGGGGTTTCTGTTTAGGGAGATGAGAAGGTTCTGGAGATGGATGGCGGTGACGGCTGGGATGTGCTTATGGCTGCGGAACTGTACAGTTAAAAATGGCTGAATTTATGTAATGGAGATTTGATCACAAGAAAAAATGTTGAAAACAAAACAAAAACCACCATGAAGCATTTACAGAAGGCAGATCAGCAGTTGCTGGGTTGGGGAGGGAAGGAGGATTACCAACAAGTGACCCGGGGGAACGTCTCAGGATGGAATATTCTAGAACTGAATTGTGGTGATGGAGGTACAGTCGTGCCTTCACCGTGAGTGACTTTCATGGTTTGTAAATTACACCTCAAAGAAGCTGTTATGTTTTATTTAAGTGGCGTGGAAATGGGAAAGCAGGAGGTGCAGGGAAATGCAGCCTCCACCAGCTCCCAGGACCCAAGCACCACGTGAAACGGAAGGAGGTTTGCAGAGATGTCCTGCACAGGCAGAGACACAGGCCAGAGAAGGGAGGCACCTCCTCAAGGTCTCAGGCACGCGTCTGTGGCCCAGGCTAAAGCCGACGCTAGCCCCTTCCTCTTCTACCAAAAGCAGACGGCTGGGGACCACCACCACCTTCCTGGGGAGCCTGACCCCTGTGCTGCCCAGCTAGGGTTGGCCAAAGGAGACCGGACATTGGTCCAGATGGGAGTGACTCAGAGACTACGCAAGCCACACGGAGCACAAAAGGTCACCTAAATGCCACGAGTCCTGAAATGACTGCGAGGCAGGCCTGGGGGGTGACGCAGGCTGAGGGGCAGCTACGTGAGCGCCGGCGCGTCCTGCCCCTTGCTAAGTGGGCTGCCTGGGCGCCATCTGGCCAAGCTGGTGACTGCCAGCCTGGGCTCTGGCCGCCACCCCCAACCCACCCCACCTCTTTGGAGACAAGGCAGGGCACAGGTCAAACAGTGCCTCCTTGGCCTCACTTCCCACCGAGTGGGGCCCCAGACCCAGCAGAAAAGCCTTGTGCTCAGAAGCTTCCCGCAGCAGCTGGGCCACAGGTTCCCGGGGAACTGCTCTGTCCTCAGCCACTGCCGGGCCACGTCTGCCCCCACGGAGAAGGCTCTGGGCCACCCTCTCCTCCCGCTCAGCCTGACTGCACAGCCCCACGGCCTCTCTGCCAACACGCTCCTTCCTCTGCTCACGCACGGCTGGCCACACTGGGCCTCCGCTGGGCACACACCTGCCGGGCCACCCCTACTCCCGGCCGGGGAGGGGGCGCGGGCAGAAAGCCATGAGTGTGGCCCCGCTCGGCCGTGGAAAGAATGGGAGAGAACAGCACTAGAAGCCCCATGAGCGTGTCCACGGGGCCTGGCCAGGCCTGGGGCCCAGGAAGAGCTCCTGGGAGCCTGGGAGCGAGAGCTGGGGGCAGGATGGGCGTCGGGCCCGCCACAGAGAGAGACAGAGACTGACAGAGACAGGGAGAGAGTGAGGGAGGGGGGCAGCGGGGGGAGAGGAGGAGACAGAGACAGAGACAGAGGAGACAGAAAAGAGGAGACGGAGGGAGAGATCCCCACAGTTCTGGAGGCCTCACCTCTCTGGGCACGGAGACATTGGAGAGGGGGCGGGGCAGCGGAAGGGCAGTGGGAAGGGGCAGGGGGCAGGAGACTGCAGAGGGATCTGGGGGGGCCAGGAAAAGCAGAGCTTCCCCACACAGACTCCGCCTCCATCCACGAGGCTGGAAGCCAGGCCCGTCCCACACACACACACTCAGGGCAGGCACGCATGCAGACACCTACACACATCGTACGGACTCATACACACGCACACTCACCCACTCACCAGATGCACTCATGCGGCACATGCACGCGTGCACACTTGCACACCCACACGCTCGGGGAGTGCGAGAGCTCAGCAGAGCCTCCTGCACCTTCCCTCCGTCTGGGGCCCAGCCCTGCACGGCTCTGAGGACGGGCTTGGGGATCAGACACCTCTGCCAGGGCCCTGACTCAGGGCTGGTACCTCGAGCCTCCCGGCCCAGGGCCGAGGCCCCAGGTGAGCAGGTTACTCCCACACAAGCACTTGGGCAGGGCAGGGCCCAGGGCCCAGCCCGCACGTGGGCCCAGGATGGACATCGCCCTAGGCCTTTCCCACCCACACGCTGGGACCTGGGGCCGGGCGGGGCACACTCACCGATGAAGGACACGGCCTTGGTGTTGATGATGCCACTGGGCAGCAGGTGGAAGTCATACTCCTTGCCGTCCACCACCACCGTGTGGCCAGCGTTGTTGCCCCCCTGGGAACAGAGACTGGCTGAGTGCCAGGAGCTCCAGGACTTGGACCCTGCCTGGGAGGGCCTGCCAGGTGCCCAGCCTCACTGCAGGCAGCTCTAATGGCAGGCGCTCAGGAGCTGCCTCTAGGCTGCCTGGAGCGGCAGTTCTGTGCCCAGGGAGCACGAGATGCCATCCACGCTTGGACTTGGGGAGTCTGGGCCAGTGGTTGACTCTGACGCATGCCTGGGGTGCTGGGCCAGGGCCCTGCTTCTTGGGTGGGGTGCAGGGGACTGAATCTGAGATTGGGGCTGGCCCAAGCTGGTCCCAGTGCCCAGGACTGTCTCGGGGGCATGTGCTGATTCTCCAGGGAGGCTGGTTCAGTGTGGCCCGAAGCTGCAGACTCGCTCAAAGCCCTGCCCCGCCCATGAGTCCCTCTTGGGGTGTCCCTCCTCTGATGCAAGAATGAGGGGGCCCAATCCTCTGGGAAACAAACTCAGGACCCCACGGCCCCAGCTGCCACACAGCCTGAGCTCCATGGAGGCAGAGGGTGGGCCAGGCAGCACCACTGTTTTGGGGCCAGGTAAGGAGCCAGGGTGCCGGCACGGGCCATCAGCACCTTCCTCTTGGGCTGGTCCTGTGCAGCCCCACACCATCTAAGAATAAAAAAAAAAAGCCATTCTGAGGTCGGTACTGTTCTGGGGGATGCCCAGATGACAAGCTTCCCTTTTTTCTGAACTACTTGCCGTGGGTGGAGGCCGGTTGGGGTGAGTCAGGGGAGCCCGGGAAAGGTCCCACCTTCCAGTCCCAGTTCTGGCCACTAGAGGGCACTGTGGGCCCCAGGGCCGGGTGGAGGTGGGGCTGGGAGGTGGGCTGGCTGGACCCCAGTGCCTGGGCCTGCCCCGTCCCCAGAGTCCTGGAGCCCAGCCAGCCCCGCTTCTGGCTTGAACCTCCTACAGAAACCCAAGCTTATCTGTGAGGCCTCTCCATGGCTGGGCTTCTGCCCTCCACACCCCACGGTCCTCCTGCCTTGCAGAGGGGGTGATGGGCTGCTGGCTCAGAAGGCCTCACCCCTCTGCACAGGGCCTGGCAGGGTGAGTCTCCCTACACACGTGGCCTCTCCTTGCCCCACCCAGGCAGGCTGAACGAGGGCGGCCTCCTCCCGGCAGGGAGCACTGCCCCTTACGCTGGGTCTGGACAAGATTTACATCTCCCAGTTCCTCCATGGAAATAAGCTAGGCGGTGGGTCGGGGCTGGGGGCCCAGGCGCTCTCCCTCCTGGACCTCACTTCACACAGGGGTAAACTAAGAAGTGGGGCTGGAGTTGGACTTCCCCTTCACCAGGGCTCAGCCCCTGCGATCTGTACCCAGGCCCCGGATGGCCCTGCTGGAAACCAATTCCATGAGCCACCCAAGCAAGCCGCTAATAAAATGCACATCTGCAGGTCTGTCTGGCCTGATGTGGGGGCCTGCAGGGCTGAGGCAGCTTTGCCTCTAATAGACTCCTGGGGTCACCACGATCCTGCTGGGCAGCCCGGCTGCATGACCGTGCTGTCCCCACAGCTCAACCATCTCCGACAGCGGGCCTGCTGCCTCCCCAGGTGCCCTGAGCCAGGTGGCTGGCTGTTGGAACTGACCGACCCACAAGCTCTGAGTAAATGACAGGGGAGCAGGACAAAGGGGATGGTGGAGGGGACTGGGAGCCAAGGAGGGAGTGCCCCACGAGCTGGGTCAGGGGCGGCTCAGGATGGAGGCGGTGCTGGGGGGGCCAGGTGGGCTGCCGCTGAGGGAGACACAGGGGCTGCGGGAGGGAAGGGGGCGAAGGGAGCTGACGAAGTGGTGGGGAGGAGAGGCTGTGGGCTCAGGAATCGCCATGACGGACAGGCCTTGGGTTTGGGGGTCACGATGCTCCCTGGGAGACCCCCGTCTTTGTTCAGACCTCAACTCTGTACAGGTGCAGTGTGTCCCCCCACCCCATCCTCTGTTATGCTCACACCGAATCACAGCTACTGCAGGAGGGGCGGCCCCGGGGGCACGGCCTCCTCTGACAGCCCGGAACACAGGTCCTGAGAAGGGAATCTGCAGCAGAGCCCAGGCTAGACTGGGTGGCAGGCCGACTGCCTCCCTGCAGACGCTCTCCCCATATGCCAGGCATCACCCCACAGCTGTGTCCTGCTTGCCCTGGCCAGAGACCAAACAGCCCAGACACCCCGCCTCCCTCCCCCCTGCCCTCCAAGTGCCCAGTGCCAAGTCAGCTGGCCCGAGCGCACCCCCGCCTCTGTTTGGGGTAAACACAGGCACCCAGGAACAGACACAGGCAGGCCGTTGTGGGCCAGTGGGTGGCAGATGACCCCTGCCAGTAGCAGGGCCCAGGCAGCAGGCCACAGTCCACTCCCAGGGGTGTGAGCCAGCCCTGGACACTGAGCCCAGGGCCTGCTGACCTGCAGGGCACGCCTCCCAGCAGCTCTGCTGAGGTCCAGGTGACCCAGAGAGACCCTCGACTGCCCTCCCACAGGCCACATGCGGGCAGGCGCTGAAGTCGGGGCAGAACACTCCCCTGGCCTCCTAAGCCTCAGACCTGCTGCCGCCTGCTGTCTGAGGGCCCAGGGAGAGCTGCGTGAGCGGCTGTCAGGTGGGTGAGCAGCTCTGCCAGCAGTCCATGCAGGGCTTGACCTGGTTTGGAGAACTACTTGGAGGGGAAGTTTGTCCAGGGCCCCGGGCCCAGCCTGGCTGCCTCTGCAGGGCCTTTGCTCCAGGGCCGCGCTCAGCTTCCCTATCCCCAGGTGGGAAGGTTCTGGAGGCTCCGTATCCCAGACCCTGTCAGAATGAGCTGTCGCCGGCCTCATCCCACTTCTGTGCCAGTGGGGGACTGGCCAAGGTGGCAGGAACTGGGCCCAGAGGTGTCCTGGGTGTCAGCCTCTTGAGGCTCTGCCTGCCTGCAGTTTCTCCCCACCGTGATGGAACCTGGAGCCGGGCACAGTTCCGAGCCCCCAGGGACACTGAAGCCACCTGCCGCGGCCTGGCCGGTCACTCAAAGTCCCCTTGGATGCTCTTGTCAGCTGCCTCCCTGACAGCCGAGATCTAAGAAAGTGGACAGACATGGGAACGGGGCCAAGGCCAAGGCTTGCCCACTTGGGAATCTGACCAGCCCTGGACCTTCCCGCAGGTGTCTGGCCAGCCCAGCCTGCTGGGGACCAGAGAAGAGTGGATGTAGCAAGCAGAGAGGCTGAGTGCGGGGCCACAGCGTCTCAGAGGCTGTGAAGCCGCTCCGGCCCCCGGTGTGGTCCTGGCTGGGGTAGGAGGCCTCTGGGCGGCAGTGGCAGTGGCAGCGGCAGCAGCGGGTTTTATCAGGATCTCACACAACACACGGCCAGGGGCCTGGCTCTCAGGGCGGAGATGCTTCTGACCACACCCCCACCCTCGCCCAGGGTCCAGGCGAAACCTCGAAGTCCACCTATGCAGCCCTCACCTCCTACATGTCAGCCGGCAGGTTCCTGTCATTCATTCATTCAGTCATCCACCCCAAGCAGAGCTGCTCTGCCCTCTGAGGCACTGGCGTGAGGCCTGGAGGAAGCAGGGCGTGCACCCCAGGCTGGCACACAGGTCTCTCCTGCCCCGGGCAGACGCGCCCACAGCCACAAGGGGCCGCCAACCTCAGGGGGCCCTGCCCCTGGAGCCACTGCTGGGTGACCGTCAGAGGGTGCAGACGTGGAGGGGAGACTGCTTCTGGAAGCAACTCCCAGCACTTCCGGTCTCCCCACCCCAGAGGCCCCTGGGCCAGCCTGGGGTTCAAGGTGAGGCATTTCCTGGTCCTCTTCGCCCCAAGAAGAGGTCCCAGAGCACCAACAAGCCACAGGGCACGGCCCTTCTTGCAGGGAGGCCGCCGCGGGAGACGAGACACAGGAGCAGATGCTGCATATGGAGGGGAACCCGGCCCGGCGCCCTTGTGCTGAGCCGCCTCACTGCCGATGGAAGGAGGGGGACCTTAAATCCTAACCAGTGTGTGCTGAGGCCTCGGGATCCTGGGCAGGGGCCCAAAGCCTGACGAAGGAACCCTGGACACAGAGGGAGGGCTGGCACTGCGGGCCCTGCGGCAGGGGAGCCCGAGGCCACGATGGCCTGGCCAGGTGAGTGGGCTCTTAGGCTCCTATCTGGGCCACGGGGAGCAGGAAGGACGCTCAGCAGACACAGAAGGGAGCCCGGCCGAGGTGCAGGGACTCCCAGAAGGGCGGGCAGAGCCCCCGGCCTGAGGGCCGCGGGTCCACACAAGGCAGCAAAGAGGACGGTCTCGGGGGTCCTGCCGTGAAGCCGCAGCAGGGCCGTGGCCTGGGAGAGAGGACAGGCCTGGGGCGGAGGGAGGGCTGGCGGAGAGGGCGCGGGCGCAGTACCCGCTCAGGGAGCGGCTGTAGGGGGCGCTGCCCGGGGGATGGGCCCTCGAGGCACAGAAAACAGCAGGAGAGACTCAAGGTCTGAGACATCTCTGGATGGTGAGAAAGGTCTCGGGCGGCTGCTGGGGTGCACGCTGACCACGAGCCCCAAACCACTGAGATGGGAAAGCCACGAGGACGCTGCTGGATGGGCAGGCGGGTCTGCAGACCACTCCTGGGCAGGTGGGCAGTGAGTCCCAGTCAGCAAGGTGGCCGAAGGCCACGAGGGGGCTTCATCGGTGTATGGACGCTGGGACCGGAAGAGACAGGCCTGTTGGTGGTGGAGGGTCAGTGGGGCAAAACCACAGGTAGGGACCAGGACAGCCAGAGGGGGGTCACAGCTGCCACTCGGGATGGCCCCAGGCCCAGGTGACCCTTCCGGTCACTGGGGCTGGCTGGCTTCAGCTTTCTAGGCAGCCACCCAGATGGGACTCCAGCTCCCCCACCACTGGGTCCACTGCACGCGACTTGGCTGCTGGCTTCCCTCAGCGCCTGGGTCCCGAGCCCTGCCCAGCTCCTGGGGCCGTGGTGTGAAGGCCCTGACTGTGGGCTTCAAGCACAGGCATTCTAAAAGCAGCCTTCCCTGGGCCACAGGGCCGGACCCTCCCTGGCCCAGCCCTCGATGTCCAGTGCTGACACAAGGTGGTGCAGCCCATGTCAGGGCCCATGCATGTTGCTTATCCCAATTCCTCACCTTCTCTGGGCCTGCTTCCCTGCCTCACCTGTTTGTTCAAAGGCTGGAGGAGGGAAGGCACTGTGGGCCCCCAAGGCAGCCTGGAGTTCCTCCCACCACCCTGGAGAGCTGCGGCCTGAAGGTGGAGCTGTATCTGATTGCAGTTAGAGAAGTCGTATGGAGGAGAGGGTGCCCGGGAGGCCCCGTGGTTGGTGAGGGGGTTCCAACCAGCTCTGTCCTTGGTTCCTCCCATCAAAGGTTCTTACAAGCTATGGGAGTGGCCAGGGCCTGGCCTGCAGGTCCAGGTGGCAGAGCAGGGAGGGCCTAGTTCTAGAACCATCTCCATAGCCAGGGGAGACTGGCATCTTCAAGATGAGGGTTATCGAGATGGCCACAGACGGGCATGCGAGGCTGGCCAGAACTGGCTGGCTGCACGGAGGGAGGGCCGTGGGTGTCCCCGGAGCAGACAGGCCTGAGGAGGGGACGCCCTCTACCGGGGAGGGAGAGGAGTGGGCACGGAGCATGCGCCCAGCTGCAGGGTCCAGGGAGACGAGCGGGCTGGCTTGTTGTGGCTTAGGGCAGAGAGAGGATGGGAGACCTCCCACCAGCCCAGAAAGCATCTTCTAGGAATCCACCGTCTGTGTCGGGCAGGAGTGGGCCAGGTGGACCTTCCTTGAGCCCAGTGCGTTGGGCTCCTCTGGGAGTGCTGGAGCCCCAGCTCGCCTGGCGGGAGCTCAGGAATGAGGCCACAGAGCCAGGGAGGAGGAGCTCAGAGGGCATCCCTTCCACATTTTTGGCAACATTCCTGTGTGTGGCTGCAGACCCCAATGCATGCGCCCCACAGCTGGCCACTCTGTGCTCTGAGCTGTAAGTCAGCCCACAGGAGCAAGCGTGGCCTGGGGCCCGTGTGGGGGCAGTGCCCCGGAGGGAGTACCCAGTGGCGGTCAAAACAGACGGGGTGCTGAGAGCAGCCACAGCTGGCAGAAGCCCCGCCCCAGGCCCTCAGGGGACAAAGCCTGTGTCTGGCTTCCTAGGTGGCACTGCCAGGCACTGGGTCACCCTGGCCAGAAGTCCGAGGCCCCTCCCTCTCCTCCTTGTCCCTGGCCCGGCTGCCTTCAGGTCCTGGCCTGCTGTTCTGCCCCGGCCTCTGCCTCCTCTTGGCTGACCCCCCCCCCCCCACCAGGGCCACCGTCCCCTAGGCTCTCGGGCACTCAGCCTCCTCAGCATGCACGGACCCCATGCAATCAGCCAGCTCTATCCCAGACCAGACAGAATGAGGAACTGGGGGCCCTCAAACCACCCAGGAGCCCGGGTCCCTGCCCCCCGAACTGTGGAGGGCCCAAAGTCACAGGCATGGCACACCCCACCCCCTGAGGATCGGGTGTCTCCAACTCAGCGACTTGTATTCATAGCTCTGCCCCTGGCCCACTGCCCCGGGGGTGGGGCTGCTGGGAAAGGCGGGTCCCTGGGGGGCAGTGGGGGAGGGAAGCGTGTGCGCCCCTGAGTGGCAGGGGCTTGTGTGAGTGGGTGGTGTGTGCGGGTGAGGGGGTGGGGGAGGCGGCTGGGAAGGGTGTCGGGGTGGGAAGGAGTCCAGGAGGCGTGTCCGGGGAGGGCCGGAGGACGGGGAGGGCCGGAGGACGGGGAGGGCCGGAGGACAGGGAGGACAGGGTCCGTCTGGGTACGAAGGGAGGGGACGGGGGCTCGCTGGGCGGGTTGGGGAGGGACCCGGCGCCCGGCCCGCACCTGGCAGCGGCTGATGATGTCGGCGTCCGTGGCCAGCAGGTCCACCACCTTGCCTTTGCCCTCGTCCCCCCACTGCGCGCCGAGCACCACAGTCACCCGGGAGCCGGTCGTCGCCGCCTCGTGCTGCAGCCGCCCCCGCTTGACACCGCCCGCGCCGGGGGGCCGGTCGTTGGAGGCTCGGGTCCCCGACATGCTGGCTCGGCTCGTCCGCTGCGCTGGGCCGCCCGAGAGCCCGCCGCACCCGCGCGCCGCGCCATTAAAAGGAGCCGGCCCGGGGCGGGGGGCGGGGCCGGGGGCGGGCTCTCGGGCGCCGTGACGCGCCGCGGTGACCTCCGGGCCGCTGGGTCCCGCCTCCTGCCGCCACCCGGGAGCAGAGTGGGGCTGCGAGCCCTGCCGCGGGGCGCACGGGACGCTGGCGCGCTCCGGGGTCCCTCCGCGGGGCCAGACCCGGGGCGCTCGGGGAAGCCTCATGGGGGCTTCCGCGCTCGCCCTTCCCAAGGCGCGGCCTGGGCGCCGCGAACCCGCCCCGCCGGGCCCCGCCACGCCCAGGACCTCAGGGTCCCAGAAGCTGAGGGGGTCTCCTTCTTGGCGGGAGTGCTGTTGGGCAAAGGGGAGCTGCGTCTGTGCGCCCAGCCGCGAGGGTCTGCACAGTGGCTCGGGGTGCGCACCTGCCCCGCGCGGAACCCCGGGACTGGCGCGCACGCCCTCTGGTGGCCGCAGAAAGGACAGCTCCCCACCTCGCACTGCTCCCTCCCCTCACGCACACACTGGGGCAGTGTCTGGCACTGGGGCACGCCGGTTCCCAGCAGAAGGGTTCCATCCGGGTTCTCAGGGCTGAGTCCAGGGAGAAGGAACCAGTGCTGTCACCTGGCCGGGCAGGGGAGCAGCCAAGGATGCTCACCAGCCACAAAGGGCCGGGGTCTCCAAGAGGCCCCATACCAGACCTTTCCTGCCCCAGCCTGTGGAGGGACTGGGTGCCCAGAGAGGGGGTATCGCGGTCTGCTGGACTCTGCAGTTCCCAGCTGAGTGCACTGCCTGGCCCACCCTGCCAGACACAACCTAAGTACACTTGGGTGTGGACTTGGCTAGCCCTACTGGTCGGAGAAGGGACCAGGGATGAGCCCTCCGGGTGGGCGTGCCCCATTAGGTCCCGCCCCAGGGCTGGGAGTCGGTGCCCCTTGTTCCCTCCCTAGGGGGTCTCTCAGTGCAGAAGGTCCCGGTGCCTGCCCGCTGACTTCCAACCCAGGCTCAGAGAGCTGCTGAGCTGCTTGGGCTCCCAGGCCAGACACAGGGAGACCAGACCCTCCCTGGGAGGGAGGGGGTGGACAGTGGTCTTGTCACATACTCGTGTGTGTGACTGAATCAAGCCCCAGCACAGGAGTGCTCTGCGCAGCTGCCCCTCCTCCCACTCTCTTCTCCCTCCCCTGTCCTCCATCCCCCTGGCCTCCTGGCCGGAGCCCTGGCTCCGACCCTGGCTCCAGGTGGGTGGCTTGGCCCTTCTGTGCCCCAGTCCCTCTTCTGTCACACGAGGACACCGTGGGTTACAAGCAGGGGGACCTTTCCTCAATGACGTGATGGACTCAGGGTACAGTGGGCGGCGCCCCCCGCACTTCCCACTCCCCTGGCCACCAGCCTGGAATCGGCCGCAGAGGGGGCAGGAGGGCTGGGTGTGAGGCTCTGAAGCTTCCAGAGGCTGAGGAGGCTGAGGACGGCAGGGGGAGGTGGGGAACGGGGGGCGAACCGTGGGCCTGCAACCAGGGTGGTCTGTCAGACCGCAGGGTGGAGGGTTTCCGGGAGTCAGAGGGTGGGAGGGAATTTGGGGCAAGGGAGGCTGGCCGTGTAGCCGAGGAAGAGGCGGGACTGTAGCAGGAGGGACTGAGAGAGATGGAGATTTCTTGGTTTGCTTGTTTCCAGATGCAAGAGTCAAATCTTTGAATGTTATCAGGAGCCACATAGAGAGATTTGCTGGCGTCACATGCGATTGGGGGCGGGGTGCTTCCACCACTGGGCTGAAGTCCCCGGGCCGGGGCTGCCGGCTCTGAGCCTTTCCTGGGGGAGGCCCAGGGCTCTGGGCCAGCAGGTGTGAAGTGGAGGCTAGGGGGGGGGGGGGGCCAGGGAGACACCACGGGGGTTCAGTCTCCGCAGGGCCACATGCTGGCCGGGGCACCAGCTCCCGAAGCCCGGGTCTATAAATAGCCAGCAGGCCTGGGGTGGGGTGGGGCTTTTCTATAAACAGACCAGTCGCAGCCCAGCAGCTGCCCCCCCCCCCCCCCCCCCCCGCTGCTCACACGGCCCAGCCGGAATTAGAACAGCCCCCTGCCTGGCCCTGTTCACAGTGGGCCTGTCACCAAGGTGGGGGCAGTATAAGTTTCAGGGGGCTCACTGTGTGACCTGGGGTGGCCCACAGAGAGCACGCAGGCCTGGCCACCTGGGGTTATTACCCCTCTTTGGGGGCCACACCTCCCCACGGGGACCATGTCATACATGGCGCCCAGGACATGACACTGCCGATGCTCATGCCCTTGAAGCTGAAATGGTGCCCCACACGAATGAAAAGGGGTGCAGCTGCTTTGGAAAACAGTTTGGCAATTTCTTAAAAAGTTGAAAATAAACTTAGGACAGGCAACCGGATAAAGTGTGCTCTGTCCACAGAACGGCATATTACTCAGCAGTAAACAAGAGTGGAGTCCTGCCACACACTACGGTGGGGGGGGGGTGAACCTCGAAAACAGGCTAAATGCAACAAGCCAGTCCCCAAAGGCCACGTGTTGTCTGATTCTGTTTATATGAAATGTCCACGAAAAGCAAGTCCAGGGACAGAAGGCAGATTAGTGGCTGCCGGGGGTTGGGGGAGTGGCGGGGGGGGGGGGCGACTGAGGGACTTCAGGAGAGGATGGAAACATCCTAACACTGGGTCACAATGCCAAGCGCACAACCTTGTAAGTCTGCTGGAAGCGGTCGCTGGACTGTGCATACCCTTCCAGTGGGTTGGTTTTACGGGTGTGAATTGTACCCCCAGAGAGCCGTGCTGACCTCACCGCTGCCCCGGGGTCTGCCCATATTCCAGGTGTTCTGTGACACCCACCCCTCCCCCCACCCCTGCAGCCACCTACCTGCTCACGCAGCCACCCACCCATCCAACTGTCCATCATCCATCAGTCCACCCACCCACATCGTCACAGCTGTTGCATTCACACCACAGTCACCCACAGCTTCTGAACACAACGTGGTCACGTGCTGGGCCAGCTCTGCTCTTTATTGGCCGAAGTCCCTCCAGCCTCCAGGCTCAGCAGCTCACACCTGGAGGGGGGTGTGTGCAGGGGGCACGGACAGGCTGCCCACAGGGTCACTGGGGAGAGGTGGCAGCCTCGCTGGCTGGGTCCTTCCTGTCCCCAGGCCTGGATCCTCGCCCCCCTCAGCCCAGCAGGGCCCCCTCTGGAGGCAGGAGGGGCAGCTGCTGTGCGGGCTGTGCTGTTGAAAGGTGGCCAGGTCCTGGCTGTGGCGGGGGCAGGCTTGGTTGTGGCTGCCAGGGCAGACACCTTCCCACCCTCAGGGCTTCCAGGGACAGGTGCCAACTCTGTGGAGTCCCCTGCCCAGCTGAGTAGAGAGACCCTTGCCTTCCCATTCACGGCCAGACAGCCTGCCTCAATTCAGAGGCCCTGGGGTCCCCTCATCCACCTGTTTAACCCCAGCTTGGCCACCACAGAACAGTAGAAACAATCACATTTCAGTAAAAACAACTCTGCTGCAGCCCAGCTGAGTGGGTGGGGGGCAGAGCTGTGGAGCAAGGGCTCCCCGCCTGCCTGGCTCCCGGGGCTTCACGGGGAGAGGTCCACGAGGGCCTGCCCCCAGAAGAATCTGGGAACCAGGTCACTGGAGAGCGGGGTCCAAGTTCAGGGCTGCCCAGGGACGCAGCCACCTGTCCCTGTTCCCCTGCAAGAGGGTGGGTGGGCACCGTGGTGCATGCGGTGTGGGGTCGGGGTCTGACACCGGCGTTTGGAAAGCAGGCCTTGAGTGGCCAGGGGCGTGCAGGGAGTGTAGCAGGGCGCCGGGTGGATGAGGCCCCGGTGCCCGTGGGGGTCCCAGCCACAACACCTCAAAGGCCTCAGGAGGCGGTAGCACTGGCTGGGTAAGGCACGGAGTTTTTGGTTTCCCAGGGCCTGGTCCTAGCCTGGCCCTGGAGGGGCCTCGCTCAGCAGCAGCACGTCCAGTGGCCCCTGCTGTGTGGGTCCACTCACTTGGCTTTGGGCCTGGGCCTGAGGCCTGCAGGGAGGGAGAGGAAAGGGTGTGGTTAGGTGTGGCCTGGCCAGGCTCCTGCTGTCCCCTCATCACCATTGTCCGAGGTCCACTCTGACCTCAGGCCCCTTCTTTGGAGCAGCAAGGCTCACCCAGGAGGAAGGTGCTGGAAGACCCCCAGCAAGCTAGCTCTGGTCCAGCAGTCCAGACAAGGGCTGTTTCATCACCTCTGATGGGCGGGCGGGGCCCGTCACTCCCTCTCCCGCGGCTCACTACGCTGTCGCCCCCCCCCCCCCCGCCAGTGCCCTCGGTCACCTCCCCTCACGTGGAGCCTCCTGCCTTGCCTTTCTCCAGTTCTGTCCTCAGGGCGCCAGGGCCCCACACCCAAGGATCCTGCCGCCCGCCTGCCCCCTGCACCCTCTGTGCTCTCTGGTCCCGGGGCCCTTGCTGGCTGTCCCCCCAAATGCCCTGTCCCCACAGCCACCCCAGAGTCAGGGATGTCCGGTTTGAGAGGACGACCGCTCGAAAGAGACAGGTCACGAAAACGAGTCAGGAGTCAGGCAGATGTGGACAGTCAGTCAGTCGCAGCAGGGCTCCCGCCCCAGTCCCACTGCGGAGCCGGGAGGAGTGCTCAGGCAGGGCCAAGGGTGCCGGGGCAGGATGGAGGGGGAACAGGGTTGAGCTCAAGGAAGGACCCGAGGGGATGGAGGGGGCAGCTTGAGGCCACTCGTCCCATGGCCACAGGACGTCACAGCGGAGGACGGGGGCAGATCACCTGCACTGGAGACGTCCGTGATTGAAAAAGAGGGCAGGAGGGAAGTTTGTGGAAGGAAATCACCATTTTGCAGCCGCTGTGCAAACTGGCAGCAGTCACCCCGGGGCATCACCCCCAGGCTGCCTACTCAGCACAGAGGGAAAAACGGTTCCTGTGCAGCGGGGGGCGGGGGTCCGGCAAAACCACCACTGGAACCACTCAGTCAGTGTCAGTGCCGCTGACCACAGGACAAGCAGGCCCCCACGTCCCTCTCACAACGCTCTGGGGAGGACTCCAGTCGAGGGTGTAGGATTCCTGCCCCAAGACAGCCTGGACGTTGTGCCTTCCACGATGTCAGTGTCACGCAAGACAAAAGGGGCTGGATGTGCGGCCCTGGGCACGATCTCGTTTCCAGAACACTGAAGCAACCGCTATGGGACACGTGGCCACCCTTGCCCGGCCGGGGCTGCGGGTGAAGACAGTATGGTGTCCCGGGTGGGGCAGAACAGCCCTGACCTTGGGAGACCCCGGGGACAAACCCAGGGAAGAAGTGTCCGGACGGCTGTAACTCAAATCAGGCCACGAAGGTGGGCGAGGGCAATACAGCAGGTGTTAGCAATTTTCCTAGTTTTTGCAAGTTTTTGCCATTCTGGGGTGAACAGCAGGTGCTGTTCATTATGACCTTGAAAATTTCCTATTGAATTACAGTTTTTTCAAGTAAGAAGCTGGGGAGACAGGAAGGGTGGGATCCCTCCTCCTGCCCTCACCACTGGGGGGATGGGCCCGGCTGGGGGTGAGTGTCGGGGCACAGATCTGGCACTGGGCACTCTGACCTTTCACCAGACGGTGGCCACACGTGGTTGCTGTCCCCAAACCCATGGACCACATGTCCCAAATGCTCCCCACACGCAGGGCGAGCAGCTGGGGCTGCAAGGACAAATCCTGGCTCCTGAGGGGTGTGCTGGTGAGGTTCTAAAGGCGAATGTTGGTGTTTCACACCAGAGCCACGCTCAGGAAACAGCCCAGACCCGGGGGTGAAGGCTGCACCCAGTGTGAGGGTACACCACGGCGAGACATGCCCTGGACCCTCTCCTGCCGTGGCCTCTTCCGGCACCAGCCAGACCTCACCTTGGTGCCCTGTGCCCTAGGCCCCAGGCCCATGGGCTGGAGGTGCGTGGAAGGCAGAGGGCCCCCACTCATGGGTCTGGTGACCGGGCAGGGGTTCCAGGTCCCTGCACTAGTCTGCCTCCACCAGCACAGGCTGGGATGCGGCAAGGATCTAGGCCGTCGATCTGACTGCATCTCTGAGCCTCATCATAGACCCTGACCATCCTGCCTGCTCTCAAGGGACTAGAAGCGCTGCGCATCCAGCGGAAGCGCCTATAGACCCACTCGCTGTCTCCAGGACCTGGCCTCCAGGGAGAGGAGGCCTGCGCACCCCCTGCAGGGGCTGGCAGCCGACTTGTCCCTGGCAGCGGCCCCTGGGATCTTCCTCACTGCCTCCCTGGGGACATGTGTGGCTGGCACCAGCGCCAGAGGAGGGCTGGGGTGCCCTGTGGACAGATGCAAGGGAAGGGGGGCGCCTTGGGGGCTGGGGTGAGCCAGACAGCTTGGGCACGTGGCTTCCGCCCTCAGAGGCCCTGGAACCCTGCTCCCCGAGGGCTCCCGGGTCAGCCCTGTCCACCCCAGCCGCTCGAGGCCGTCTGCCTGGCGGAAGCTCTGAGGCTGCCCGTTGCCACAGCAGAAGAGACAGCTGCTAAGCGAGGCGTAGCCCCCGCGCTTCCCGGGAGAGGAAGGAAGACAAGGGCCAGGAGCGTCCCACCACCAGCAGCTCAGGAGTGGGAGGGAAGCCAGGTTAGCGCCCAGGAGGGGCCGGGCACGGGGCCCGGCCTCGACGTCACGGTTAGTGCGGAGCGCCGGGCTGCGGACCTACCTTACTGGATCACACACAGCCTTTTTGTTTTACTATCATCAGAGTCAGGGGCAACCTCTGCTTTCAAATAAAAGAGACGCACTCAACAGCTTGTCACTCAGCGAACAACCCTGAACTCGGAGCTGGAGCTGGGGCCACAGGGACCCGGAGCCAAAACGCAGCCCCGCCCCAGGGGCTGTCTTGGCCTCCTGCTGGGGGCCGCGGGGGAGGGGGCAGGAGTTAGTGGGTTAGAGGTGCAGCCACCTCGGCGGTGCCCCCCTCAAGCTGCCCCTCCTGTGGGCCAAGCGCCACTGCCTCCCTCCTGCAGGACGGAGATGCCCTGGGAACCACCCACTCTCGGGGCGGGGCGGCGGGGAGGAGCGGGGGCGGGGCAGCCACTGTGGAGAAAAGCCCAGGCTGCGGGATGGAGGCGCTGCTGCTCCCAGCCCTGCTGACTCGCCCGCCCAGGAGCCCACCTGGGAGGAGGAGGGGACAGGAGGCCCCAGTTACCTTCCTGGCTCCTGCAGGGCCGCTTCTTCCTTCGCCTGCCTGTCCCCTTCGAGGTCCGGCCCTGGGCCCGGGGGAGGGTGCCAGACCCTGACGAGTCAGTTACTGCGTCCTCAGAGAAGGACCTGTCCAGGGACGTGTCCAGCGCAGAGTCGGGGGCTGCGTTCTCATCCTCGTCCCCATCCCTGTCCCCGCCGGCGCCTGCGGCAGCGAGGCCAGCACTGTGACTGCGGGGGGCTGCGTCCTCCAGGCCCTGGCCTGCGCTGTCGGCCTCTGCCTGGCGGGCACCCTGAGGGGCTGCGGGCTCCTCGCTGTCTTGGCTGGAACCCATAGCTCCGGCAGGCCTGTTGCTGGAGAAGCTGAGGGGCTTCAGGGCCTGGGCGTCTTCCAGCACCGCTGGCCAGGCCCCTGCAGTGGGTGGGGGGCCCGGGGGGTCCTCCGTGGCCAGGAAGTCGCTGGCATCCATGTACCAGGAAGAACGCCTCTCCAGGGGCCCAGGACCACCCTTCTCTGACGGGTCTCCGGTGGGCTGGGGGCTGCTGGGGGCTGCATCTGCGAGGTCCCAGCCCTGGGGCTCCCTAGCTGCTACCGCATCAAGACCAGGCTCAGAGGTGGGGAGACCGGGGCCCCTCACGGGATCACTGGTGGCTGCTGTGAATGGAACGCATGTCAGTGGAGAGCCTTGGTGTCCACAGTCTGCTCAGAGTTGGGCAGCAGGGGACACTGGGCCCCAAGGTGATGACACATGACCCCAGCCCCCAGAGTTCCCAGGAGCAGCCTCCCCGGGAGTGGATGCCCCCCCCAGAGCCTCATGCCGGCCTCTTCCACCTCTTCAGAGCCCCTCTGAGCCCCAGGGCTGTGTGTCAACCAGCCAACTGGCCCAGCTCTCCTGCCTGCCGGGGGGCTGGATGGAAGGCTGTCACAACCGCCGGGGAGACCTTGATTGTAGCACAGACAAGGGAAGTACCGTGTGAGTGAGCTGCCCCAAACCTCAGGGCAGCAGGGGAGATGAGCCAGATCTCCCATGAGGTCAGGGAGGGCTTCCTGGAGGAAGGGAGGTGCCGGGCTGCAGGGCCAGCACAGGGCGGGGATGGCGGTAAGGGAACGTGATGGGGAGGCGGGTGAGGGCCTCACCAGGTGCCTTGCTCCTCAGGGGGCCTGCGGCAGCCGCCTTGCTGGGCCCCTCGGCGTCCCCTCGGCCGCGGGCCGTCTTCCGCAGCTGGAAGCCCTTCCGGATGTCAGCCAGCAGGGCGTCGATGACACACACCTCCTCCTGCTTCACGCCTCCCTTCCTGACTGAGGAGCCGAGAGACCCTCAGAGACATGCTCACGGGATCCCCAGAGCCCACCCGGGGGCCCTTGGGAGGGCGCCGCCTTGGAGGAAGGGGTGGGTGGAGTTGCGAGACTTTCAGAGGGAGGAGGGGCCAAAACCCAGACTCGGCGGCCCCACCGTGGCCTGTCCCTGCCCCCAGCCCCAGCCCTGGCCTCACCAGGCTTCCCGTCCTCGCCCCGCAGCCTCCGGGCCTCCTCCTCAGCCGCCAACTGCTGCTTCCTCCTCTCAGCCTTGGCTGCCTGCTCCTTCCGGTCCTTGTTCTCCTGCCAGGCAGACAGGGCCATGACCCCGGCCCCCCATCTCGCAGGAGCCTGGCAGGAGGGGGCAAGGCCGCCCACCCTGCCCAGGCCAGTGGGGCTGCGGGACCAGCATGTGTCCCTCCAGCCCACCTTCAGAGCCCGGATGAAGAGGTCGCGGAAGGTCTTCATAGTGCTGCACGTGTCCTCCAGGGACAGCTGCTGGGCGTCCTCACACAGGTAGCCGGCCAGCTCCAGCCGCTTCTGCTCGATGGCCTGGAACACCTCCTCCAACTCCCGGGAGGCCGCGACGCTGGCCTGGGGGCATGGGGCAGGCACACGGCGGTGAAGGCCCACGGAGAGCACCGCCCACAGCCATCAGAGACGTCGGGCTGGAGCCCCAGGGAGGGGCCGGGGTGCTCAGAGCCGCGGGAGGACAGCCCCCGACACAGGCCCTGCAGGCGTGGGCTCTGAGCAGGACCCTGGTCCGAGCACTTCGGCCCTGGGATCCAGGGAGACCCTGCACCTGTGGGAACTGCTGTGGGGCCAATAAGAGGGGGCCGCCCTCCTGTGGGGGCCCCTTGCCATGGCTGTCTCGTCCCCCAGCCCACCTGCCCCAGCCCAGCTCACTCTGCTCCCAACACTGGAGGGGGCCCTGCCCCCCAGCGCTTGCCTGCAGCCGCTGCGTGTACTGCTCCTGCACTTCCGGGACAGACGAGGACACCTTCCGTTCCATCTCCAGAAGCTTCTTCAGGTTAGTGCTGGACTCTGAGCGGATGATCTCAAGGTTGATCCTGAAAGGCCCCAGACGGGCCGGTGGGGTCAGGTGACAGCAGACATTCAGCCTTGCTGGGACAGTGGGGCCCCGGACCGCACACCCAAAGGCTCACAGAAGGACATTAGAGCTTTGGGACGGGCTGAGCGGCATGAGGGGGGCGTGCCCACCATAGAAGGTGCAGGGGCTGTCGTGTTAGGACAGTGACCCCAATGGCTCAGTCTGTCCTCCTCGCCCGAGCCCTGCAAGGTTCAGTAGCCCCAGGACCTTCTATGGCGGCATGGAGCCAGGCAGGGCTGTGCTGCGAGTGTGGACCCTGGAGTCGGATGGCTGGGGCTGCCCGCCCAGAGCCGCCCGCTGGGCTATGTGATCCCATGGACGTGGCCCTGGCTTCCCTGGGCCTCAGTCTTCCTGCCTGCACAATGGGGGTGGCATGGCTCTGCTCATGAAGGTTAATCTTGTAAAGAGGCTGTGTGAGACCAACTCCTGGTGGGACTGTGGCTGGGTCTCACCCTGTCCCTTGAGGCCGCAGTTTCCCTCTGTCCCTCATGGGGACAGGGCACGGTGGACACGAGGTCCTGTCCCAAAGCGAAAGTGACTGTCTATCAGGCAGCAGTTCCTGGGGGCCCACGGTTGGGCTGCAGCCATAGGACCCAGCCTAGCCCAGCCACCGCACTGGCTGGGACCAGGGCTCAGGGCAAGCCGTGGGCCGGGCAGGTGGGTGGGTGGGGCAGGAGGCGCCTACCCTGCTGCCTGGGCGGGCGGCTCCAGGTCCTGGGGCAGCTGCAGGAGGTCGGGGTGGCTTTCCTCCACTTCCTGCAACACAGTGTGTCCCTGAGACCCACTAAGGCCACATGCTGCTCCGGGGAATGCCCATGCCCACCCTGCAACCCCCAACCCTCAGCAGCCGAGGTCCACACCCCCTGGAAATCCATCTGGACCTCCACTCTCTTCCCTTGGGCCTGGCTGTGGTTCTGTGACAGTTTCGCCTTTCTTGGGGTCAGAGGGACAGAGACCACTCAGAGCAGGAGGAGGCTGTAGGGAGGGCAGTGATTCGCAGGGGAGCTGGAATAGGGCTCCCAGGAGGGACTGTGGGCAGGGCAGCGGGGGCGTGGGCACCCTCCCGCAGGCCCTGGGGTCCCTGGCCCGCGGGGTACCTCCAGCACGTGGTGCAGCAGCGTCACACGGCTCTGCTGGGACTTGGTCTCTGTGAGCTTCAGCAGCGTGCTGATCTTGAAGCCATCTGCGTCACCGGTGTGGCTGCCCTGTGGGGGTGGGGAGTGAGTCTCTGGCGGGCTGGGTGGCCGGAGAGCACGGGTGGGCAGGTGCGGCCCACTTACGTAGTTGAGGAAGTTCCCGATTTTCAGGATCAGCTGGCAGAAGACGGGCAGCCGGTGGCTGGTGAGCAGGCCTGCGGGAGGGGGTCCTGTCACTGCCTCCCGCAGGCCTCCCTACCTCCACCCCGGGCTCGTCCCAGGGCAGGACAGGGCCGCGGGGCAGGAGGCAGGGGGCAGGGCAGCAGAGCCCTGGACACAAGCACGCTTGGGGGCTCTAGAAGCAGGCTGCCCCGACATCAGTGCCCTCTGAACCTCACAACCCGGGGACAGATGACCCCGACCCCGTTCTATGGGTGAGAAGGCTGACGGGAACCTTCTGGAACCTAAGGCCGCCCTGGCTCTTGGCTCTGGTGCGAGGATGACAGGGGACACCCCTGCGTGTGTCCTCAGCAGGAATGAGCTGCATCCCGGTGGTCAGGCTGATCCGTGTCCCTGCCCCGTGTGTGCGGCAACTCCCTCCCTCGGGCGGAGAAAGCGGTGTGTGCACGTGTGTGCACGTCTGCGCGCTCAGGCATGAGTGCACATGCTCGGTGTGGGCCTCAGAACTGGGTGATGCTGCACAGTGAGGCGGGGGAAGCGGGCACACAGAGGCGCTCCCAGTGGCTGTCGGGAGCCCTCGAGCTCCCCAGCTTTGGGCCCCACTCACTCTTGCAGGCGGCCAGCAGCAGCTGGGCCTTGGGCCGCACCAAGTCCAGCACGACGGCCGTGCCCTCACACAGCAGCATGCACTCGACCCGAAGCTGGTAGCTGGGGCGGCAAGGCAGGAGCTCAGGAGCCAGCCTCCCCGCAGAGCCCTGGGCCGGCAGGGTCCGCTCCGCGCAGAGCTGGGGGGCCCGCAGCCCGGCCCTGTGCAGCATGCACGTTCCCGGGCCCGGCGCTGGACAGGGCCCGGCAGGATGGTGCCGGGGCCCAGGAAGGACGTTTCCAGCGAGCGCTCAGGGGTCAAGGACGAGGACAGGCGCCCCTCCCTCCTAGGACAGGCGGAGCCTTCTGGGGTCACACAGGAAGGTCCACGCAGGCCTGCAGGAGGCCATGAGCCCCTTCCTCTGGAAGAGCCCGCCGCTGGGGGGCTCGCACCAGTGACATCTGGACCGTCCCTCATGGACCCCTGAGGAGGGGCCTGGGCCCAGCTTCCACCCTTGCTTCTCCCTGCCCTTCCCCCTGGGGGGCGGCGAGCTCACCAGGGGATGCCCAGCAGGAGGAGGTAGAACTGGTCGGCACTGGCTAACTGGGCCTGATCCTCCGTGAAGGAGCGCAGGTTTTCAATCTGCGGGGAGGAGGCCCACACGTGGGGTTCCAGCTTCTGGCCCCCACCCAGTGCCTGCTCACTTCCGGGGCCCTCCCATGCCCCCTAGCAGGGCTGGGCTGTCTCTCGTCCCCACTCACCTCATTCTTCTCGGGAAGGAGTTTGAGAAGCTGCCTGAGGACCTCCACGTCAAACTTGGTGGTGTCTCCAGCCCGGATCATAGCGGTGACCTCCTCATTGGAGCTGGAGGAGTGAAAGGATGGGGGGTGGTGGAGGCAGGATCCTGCCAGCCTGGGATGGCCCTTGGCCCATGACACCTCTACTGGCCGCACCAGGGTTTCCTCCCACACCTGAGGCTGCAGGAGCCAGGGCTGCTGGGGCACAGAGAAGGCATGCTACCTGCCTGGGGTCACACAGTAATAAGGCTAGGGGCTGAATAATGCACTCCTCGTCTCTCAGAGCACCTCGGCCTCCCCTTTCCAGGGTGCTGGCTGCTTGGGACACAGGAGGAATGGCTGAGTAGCATGCAGTGAGCTCCCAGGCAGGGCCCAAGGCCCTGCATCCACAGCAGGGAAGGACTTGGGGCTGGGCGGCAGGGCCAGGTCCTCATCCTCGCCCTGGCTTGGCCATCACCTGTCTGTGGCTTTGGGGAATCCCAGCCACTCTCTGGGTCTCATTTTCCCTAGGAAGTCTGGGCTGGTGGTCTCCAGGGCCCCTAGTGGGGGTTGTCTGTGACTGTTACCCCACTGTCTCCAGCCCCGGGGATCGTATATGCACTTCCTAGGGGCGTCCTGAAGATGGCACTGCCGAGCCCAAGACAAAGCCTGGGGCAGAGACTGGGAGTCCGATGGGGCTTGGTGGGAGGGGCTGGCCCAGGGACACCGGCTGCTCACCATTTAAACTGCTTCAGGAAGATGTTGAGGTTCAGGCTTTTCTTGGAGTCCAGAAAAGTGATCTGGAAAACACCACGGGCACCTGAGTACCTGGAGGGTGGGCATGAAGTGCCTGGTCTGAGCCCGGGGCCCCATCCCTACCTCCCGGGGCTCCTTCCTGGCCGGGGCCGCTGCCTGCTCCTTGGGCTTGGCCGTGGGGAAGGAGAAGAGCCGCTCGATGCTGGAGAAGTCGGGCTCTACCACCTCGGCGTCCGAGCTGCTCAGCGACGCCCACATGGAGCTGCACTCTGCGGGGGACGGCCGCCAGTCAGCTCACGCCTGCCCCAGGGGTCTGGGAGTCACAGGGCCCCAGCCTCGGAGGCCTGGCAGGGATGCCCTGCCTGGGGCCCAGCCCAGGACAAGCATATAGCCGGCACTTAATAAGTGCCTGACAAAAAAAAAAAGCCCTCTAGCTGCTGTCATGCCGTGCACGTATAGGGCACAGGTGCCCGCGTCCAGGTCGGCCTCGGCCTTCTCTGAGTGTCGGCACCCCCCACCAGGGCACCCAGCACCCAGGGGCCTAGGCAGTGCAGGGTCTGCGGCATCAGAGACTCACACAGGGCTGCAGGGGAGTGGGTGGGAGGAGAGGGTCCTTAGAGATGACTCTGACTCATTCCTGCCCTCCTGCCCCCAGACCACCCAGCAGCCGAGCCTAGAGCAGGAGCCCAGGCAGGAGCACACACGCGCTGCAGGCACCACTGCCACTCTCCTGAGCAGGGCCCAGCCCCCTGCCGCAGAGGGAAGCCACCTGGGGCCCCGGGGCCTCACCTCGGGCCACACTGGAAGGCAGCTTCTGCCAGTTCAGCTTCTTCATGCGCACAGTGGGCGGGTTCACCCGCCTGTGGCTGGGGACCCTGGCAGAGCCCAGGCTGTGGTCCACCTGGGCCACAATAATCTCCTCCATGCCAGGGGCCCCAGAGGTGCTGGGCAGGGGTGGGGGCGGGGGTGGGCACCCCATGCCTGGGAGTGGAGGTGGGGGGGGTATGGCCTCACTAGAGACAAGCAATGGGGGGGGTGGGGGTCGGGTGAATGCAGCCCCCAGGCCCGGCAGGGGTGGGGGAGGTGGCGGTGGGGGAGGTGGGGGTGGAGGGGGAGGAGGAGGGGAGCCGGAAGTGGAACCAGGGAGGTGGGGCACAGGTGGGAGTGGGGTGGGCTCCTGCTGCTCTGGGGCTGTCGGCTGCGGGGCCATCACGTTGCTTTCGCTCTGGACGTCGGCAGCGGGCAGGCTGACGGGGGCCGCCACCGGCTGCGGGCCCTCCACACCCGCCTTCGGTGCACCAGTGTTTTGGGGGGAGCTGTCCTTGTGACTCTGGCCCAGGTCAACCTGGATGCTCTTGTGGGCCTTGTCCAGGGAACGTGGGCGGGGCCGCGCCTTGAGGGACAGGAGCCGCTCGACCATCTCCTCCAGGGTGCACTCCTGGGCTGGGGTGGGGACATCTGAGGTCAGGGTAGGGGACAGCAAGAGAGGTGTGGTCCCCTCCCTCCCGCAGGAGGCGGTTAGGGGCCAAGGATGGCAGCCTTCCCCAACAGAGAACCCAGTGTCTGCCCACCGGGCTGGGGTCAGGGAGGGGGATGTGGGCCGGGGCTGTGGGCAGGGCACCTCTCCCTTGTCCACTCACTGTCACTGGCCAGAAGCACTGCCCGGTTCACCAGGTTCTCCAGGGCCTCCCAGAGCAGCTGGCTGGAGCGGAGGGTGGGCTCTAGGTGCAGGAGGCCCTGCAGCACGGACAGCAGGTGTGCGGATGCTGGGGAGCAGCTCACCTGCGCGGGGCAGGCGAGGAGGGCGTGTCACGGCAGTCCTCTCCCCAGGTGGGCCTGTAACCCCCGGCCTCCCTGGGAGCGTCCCCCGTCACCACTCGATGCCCCGTGGGGGCCCTGGTGATGAGCCTTGGTCAGGGGTCCCCAGTGGCTGCACTGGCGACACCTGGGGCCAGGTCACCGTGTGGGGGCTGCCTGTGCATTGAAGCCAGGAGCACCCCTACCAAACTATGACGACCCCAAAGGTCTCCAGATGTTTCCAGATGTCCCTGGGGACACTGGTCCCCAGCTGGGAGCTGCTGGGTTCAGTGATGGACAGGCCTGAGCTGGACCAGAACTCATCCTCCTGGCTTCTCACCAGTCCTGAAGTTCCCTGGGGCCCAGGACAGTGCAGCCACCTCTGGGCAGGCCTGGCCTCTGGAGCCCTGTCCTCCTGGGGCCTGTGGCCCCAGCTCTGCCCCTGGGTAGGCCCAGACTGTACCTCTTTCCAGCCCCCATCGCTTGCTCTCTGCCCCAGGATGTAGCTCTGGACATGACCCAGGCCCCAGGCCCCAGGCCCCAGGCCCCAGGCCCCAGGGCAGGGCGGGTGGCCGTTGCTGGGCCTGAGACCCCTGGAGGGGCCCCAGCCTGGCCCACCTTGTGGAAGAGGGCGGCAAAGACCTCCTGGTGGCTGTTGATGTCTGTGCCTCCGAAGACTCGCAGCAGCTCCTCTTCGTCCTCGGCCTTGGCCTCCCTGAAGGTCTCGAGCTGGATCAGTAGGTCCCCGTCCTCCAGGTCTCTGAGCGGAAGGGGCCCGGCGGGTTGAGCTGACTGTTCCCACCAGCCTCCCCTCCCTGGACGCACACGCAGACCACCCTGAGAGCCCAGGGCTGCCACAGCCAGGAGGCAGTGGTCTGTTCAGGCTGGCCTCTCTGGCCAGGGGTGGCGACCTTCCATATTCAAGCCGGGGGTCCTGCCCGTCTGCCCACAGGTCAGCTGGCAGCTCCACGCCCCTCAGGGAGGGACGAAGAGGACATGCTGAAGGTGGCACTGCATGGATGGCAGGCCCTCAGTGCTGGGAGGGCAGCACTGAGACCACACCTGAGGGGGTCCACCGGGCCCCTGTGTGGAGGGCCAGGCTTCTGGCCCGACCGTGGGAGCCTGAGCATTCACTGAGCCCAGGACCTGCCCATCGTCTCAGCCTGGCCAGGGCGCTGTGCCGTCAGTGGCAGGGCGGGCCCCTCAGCACCCAGCAGACCTTTGCCTGAGGCCAGCTCAGCACTAGTCACACCAGCTTGGGTTGTCCTCCTGGGGCCCCCTCCCGGACCTGCCCCAAGACGACCTCCTCGGGGTGGGGGCCTCACCCTGGAGAGTGGTCCTGATGGGTTCCTGGGTACCCGTGTACATTTGGATTTCAGGCAAACAAGGAAACATACTTAGCATAAGTATGCCTCAGCCAACATCTAGAATACACTTCCGCTAACAAAGTGACCTGCTGCCTGTCAACGGTCCAGCGCAACCGAGGGTCCTGTCCTGTATCTGGTGACCCTAGCTTCTAAGGGCGGCCGCCAAGCCCTGGGACAGGGAAACTGCAGAATGGCCCGTCCAGCAGTGCCGGGGATGGCAGGCTGGGTCCTCATCGGGACCAAGCCCCAGGAGGGGTAGGCCTGCTGGGGCTACTCGCCGAAGCTCCACCCTGCCCATCTGGAGGCGGTGCTTGGGCCCGGGAAAGGTGGGCCTGGCTTTGGGGAGCGGCGAGCGGGGACTCACCGCAGCCGTGTCAGGACGTCCAGCAGCTGCAGCCCTGCAAAGGAACAGGCAGCACTGGCGGGCCTGGGAGGCTGCCCGCCCCCCGGGGTCGCTGGCACCTTGCGATGCCTTTGCCTCCGCCCTTGCCCTGGGCTCACTCCCACCACCCAAAGCACCCAGCCCGTGAGGCGGGAGGGGAACCTATTCCCACAGGACATGGGGGGGACACAAGGCTCTGGGCGAAGACTGCACTGGATACACAGCAGTGTCCCTTCAGTGGCCACTGCCACAACCAGCAGGGCTGGAACTGGGTATCAGACAACCTGCCTCCCTCTGCTGCTGGGCAGACTTGTACCCAGAGCCCTCGAGGGCTGACGTCCAGGGGTCCCAAGGCCCCGGGTCCACTGAAGGGAGCAGGTGGGGGCAGGAGGCTTGCCAAGCCCAGGACAGAGCCTTCCTCCGGGGCCCTGGAGTGGGGGACGCGGGGCATCTCCCCGGGAAGGGGCAGAGGTCCGGGCAGGGTTACCAATGAACTCGCTGCGCAGCTGGGTGCGGGCACGGATGTCCTCGGGGCCCAGGATGACGGCGTTGATGACGCTGAGCAGGGTGACCACGTAGGGTACGTTGTCACTGTCTGAGAGCTCGCTCATGATGACGCTGAAGCGGTATTGCTGGCTGCACACCGTCTGCGGGGCAGGCAGGGGTCAGTGTGCCCCCAGGCCCCCCCAGGCCCCCCCGGGCCCCAGCCCCCACTGCTCACCTTGTAATGGTCCAGGGCGTCCAGGGTCAAGGCGTGGCCCTCAGGCGAGTAGATGCACAGGGCGGCCAGCAGCTCAAACACCTGCTTCTTGACCATTACGTTGGACGTGTCCAGAGCTATCAAGGACCGGAGGAGTCTCAGCGGCGCCCACCGGCCCCAGGCTGGGGCTCCCCCTCCTCCCAGGCCTGCCCGTCCCTGGCCTGTGCCCGCCTCCCTGCCTGGACGCCTACATTTGAGTTGGGAAGCGCCCAGCTGGCAGAGGCTGGAGGCCTCCCATCCACATCAGGTGCCGACCTCTCCTGATGTGCTGACCTGCCTCTGGGACCACAGGGAGGGGTTGGAGGCACCTGTAGCCCCAGTTACCCGGGATCTACTCTGGCTGGCCCTCAGTTCTGAGAGGGGTCCCTGCTGGCTCTGGGCCCCAGGCCCACGCTGGCACACCTCCCAGGGCCGAGCCTGTGTTCTCTCCAAACTTAGCACTGACTGGTGCCTCTGCGTCCCCATGTACCCCTGCCCCCCACCTCATTCCTGGAGCTGAGAAAGTTTTGGGGGTGTCTCTTGGCTGGCCCTGCTGAGACTAAGTCACAAAGGACTCCACAGACAGAAACAGCTGGGCCTGGGCGGGGTGGAACAGGAATGAGGTGGGAGGCTCACCCACAGGTGCTGCCCCCCCCGTCACCTCCCCCCAACCCCGGAGCCCCAGGCATCAGTGGGAGCAGCACAGCCTGGTGGGCAAGGGGCACACTGTGTGACCACTGTCCCCCAAGGGCAACCTAGGGCCTCTCCCAAGGGCTGAGGACTGAGTCTGGGTGCAAGGTGGGGAGACTTCTTAGAAGAGGTGTCAGCCAACTGGAACTTCAAGGCTGAGCAAGCCTTTGCAGGTACATGAAGGCACAGCAGTCTGAGCAGGAGGGGAGGCCAGAGGGCTGCAGCTCGGGATGAAGTCCCCAGGTGGCCAGAGCAGGGACGGGGGGTGGGGTGGGGGGGTGGAGGTGGATCATGACCCCATCAGCAGGGGCCGGCCAGACTAGAAAGGCTGAGGCCCAGCTAACCCCGAGGAGCTTGGAGCCAGGTGAGTAAAAGCGAGGCCACCTGGGTTTTTGACCTAGTGCCTCCAGTTGCCACAGTGTGGACGGGGGCCTGGAGGCCAGAGACCGGGGAGGGGGCAGGGCCTGAACTAGCACAGGGCTGGATGGAAAAGCAGGGCAAAATCACAGAACAGAGGAGTCAACTAGAGGCAGCTAGCAGGAATATCATGGAGTCTCCAACTTGGGGAGACGGGAAACCGGTGCCTCCTGCAGGAAGCCCTCCCTGCTTGCTGGGCCAAGCTCTCTCCTGTGCCTCAGCCCTCACACTGCCTTGCATGGCCTGGAGCCTCACACTGGGTGGCTCAGGCCCATCCGTGCAGCCGGCCTCCACGGGCCACGGCTCACCCTGGGAGAGCTGGCGCACGTAGGCCTGGTTGCTGAGGATGTACCGGATGCCCTCCTGCGAGTTCATGACGGCACGCACGCAGCTGATGCAGGTGAGCTGCAGCAGGGCGTCGGCGATGCGGGCCACACCGCGGCCCGACAGGCGCGCCAGGGCCTCAAGCAGCAGGTCCAGGCCGCTCTGCTCCAGGAACTGCACCATCCAGCCGCCGTCACTGCTCTCTAGGCGCTTGCGCAGGCCCGAGTAGTTGACCACAGAGGGCATCTGCAGGAGCCGGATGCACAGCTCGGGGTCGGCGTTCTCCAGGTTGGCCTCCGTGGGGTCCGAGTCCTGCGGCCCCAGCCTCTCCTTCAGTGCCGCCCACTTGCGCTGGGCGCCCTCCTTCACCGACATCTTGCCGAACTGCAGGGCCAGAGGGAGACAGGGTATCAGCCTGGAGCCCGGCCCCGGGCCTGGACAGGTTCCATGGGCTCAGCCTGGGCAGGTGAGTGGAGGAAGCGTCCTCTGTGCCAAAACTCCACCTGCCAATCAGGGACTCCCCGTGCTTCCTGCTGAGACCCAACCTGCAGGTGACACACTGTGCTGCTTACCCCTCGCCCCACCAGGGCAGCCACGACCCACAAGCACCTCCTGTGCCAGGTGCTTCTGACACCCATCCCTGTCTCAATCGTCATAGCAACCGAGGAGGCAGCAGCACCATCCTCGCTGGGGGCACTAGGACCCCGAGGAGGCTGCACCAGCAGGAACACCACTAACCCAGCGGTGACGCGCAGCAAAAACAGTGCCTCTGGGGCTCCCTTACCTGGCCCCAGGGTGCTTCCCTTGCCCAGTGGACAGGATTAGATTGGGTCAGTAGGGTGGGCGGGGACAATGCCAGACCCTGGGCACTTCCAGGCCGCCCACAGCATAAGGAATGTGCCTGGGGAGGGCGGCTGACTCTACGGTCATGTTCAACACCCACTGGATTCTGGGCAAGATCAGGGCGCTGTGGAGAGCGGGCCTGTCAGGGCCCAGGTTTTATGGCTTCAGTTTGTCCATCTGTATGCAATGGAGGGCCAGCGTCCCCCCTAGGCCCACTGGCTCTTGGAGATTTACCTGGATTCAGCTGCAACCAGTGTGATCGCAGCCCAGAGGACACCCCGCAGAGGGTAGGGGGTGGCCTGGCCCGGACGTCCCCCCACACGCGTCTCTCCGACAACAGAATAGCACGACAGGCCTCCGTGTCATCACCACACCCACCAAGCCCCCTCCCTGGGGCCCCGAGCCATGACGCTGTCCTTAACCACAGCCCCTGGGACTGGCCCCAAGGGTCAGGGGCAGCCCAGGCTCTTCTACGACCATGTATGGCTCGGGTCTTATATTTAGCGTGTGAGAACGGCAGCAGGAGGCCGGGGGGCAAGGCACAGCGATACTACTGCGCCTCATGCCCAGGGGCTGGTGCCGGCACTGCCTACCCTGGCCCGTGGCCTCCCACCCCCACGCAGGCAGGCACGTACACCCGACTTAACAGGAGGGGAAATGGAGGAGGCACCCAGGAAGGCCAGGTCACACGCCCAGGGCCCCACAGATGGAAACGGCAGAGCAGAGGCTGGACTTCGGAAGGTGGCCAGGAGCCCGTGAGAGGCTGGATGTCCAGCACAGCGTTACTCTAAGGGCTGCTGAGTTACAAGGGAGACCCCAGGGGCTACCTGAGGTCACATGGGAGACAGGCTGAGTGGAGCCAAAGGATCCCCAGCACTCGCTGTTGTCGCCTCTGGAGGTCCCACTCCCTGTCTGCCCGGGGGACAGTCTTGAGTGTCTGCCCTCGAGGTTCTGGAGCCCACCCCAAGCCTGCCAGGGGCAGAGAGCAGCCCCTCTTGTGAGCAGTGGGTCTCAGCCAGGAGTTCAGCATCACCGCCCTTCCCCGGCAGGCCCTCACCCTCCCAACTGTCCAGCTGCCCCGAGGGACCCATGGGGTCCTCCCGGGACGCAGCCTGGCTGCGGCGGGAGACGGCTGAGCTGGGCACACTGGCCCTCGCCCACAGACCTGGCCGAGATGCTTGTTCTGTCCGACCCTGTTTCCTCACCTGCACCAGCCTCAGGCTGCTGGAAGCACCCTGCGAGGCAGGTGACGGGATGTCGGGGTGGGGCATCAGCCATCCCCTATGGGTCCCTGAGGCCTGGGTCCTGGGCTGGGCCTGGTTGGGTGGGAAACTTGGAGCCCTCCCCATGACTCTGAGGCTTAACCCACCCTCCCAGGCCCACCGCCTTGGACCCCCATGCACTCACCCAGATGCGCAGGACCTTTCTGCCGCCTCTGCCCACCCATTCTGGGCCCTGCCTCGGGCTGCCCCTCACGCTCTCCTGGCTGCTCATCACTGCTGACGACTGAACTGCCCAGCTGCCAGCCGTGGCCCTGGTCCCTCCCAGGCAGCCTCTCGGTGGCGGGGGACGGGGTCACTCCCACCAGCACCATGAACAGCACAGCAGACGGACCTCCACACACACTGCCACCCGCCTGAGGTGCTGCTGCTGAAGGAGGACCCAGAACGGACCCTCCCTTCCCCGCCTCCACTGGCCTGAGTCCCTGCCTCCTTGGCATAGGCTGAGTGGACAGAGCACAAAGCCTCCCAGGCCAGGCCTCTGGCCTCCCAAGTGTCGTCTCCAGCCAAGAGCCCCAGGGATCCCTGGTTGCAGAAAAACAACTCAGAGAGACAGCCAGTGTCGCCAGAGCCACCCCTCCTGGAACTTCCCAGTCCCCCTGTACATCTCCCGTTCCTGGGGCCATGGGCTCACTCCCCTGAAAGACCCCACATATGGGGGCCCCCTGGTCTGTGGGGTGGGAGCACAGCAGGTGACCGGCCACCTGTCCAGTGTGCCTCCTGTGCACCGTCCCTGTGTCCTACAGCTCAGCCGCACGAGCTGGCCCTGCCTCACAGTCACTGTGTGCGCAGGGCCTCCGGTGAGGAGAGGGGGCCTGGCTAGGGGCCTGGCAGCTGAGGTGGGGGCAGGTCTTCTCCCTCTGTGATGCCCCCCAGGCTGCCCACCCTCATCCAGAGCCCAAATGGCCAGGCCTTCGGCTGAGGATGTCTTCCTAGAAACGTTCCAACGCTCTTCAGGATGAAGGCTGGATATGTAAACGGATAATGGCCAGACCATATATAAACACAGAACCCTGACCCTCAGCCGCAGCCGCCAGCCCGGGAGCCCAACCCATCATCCACAGGAACCAGCCCAGGAAGCCGCCTGCTCCCCACACGGCAGACCTGCAGGAAGTGAGACCTCTATCTCCAGCGACAGCCCAGGAAGCCAAACAACCTGTAACGGCCCCCCCGTGGCCAGCAGGGGTGTGACCAATAACCGACAGCGTCCATCATTTTGTCCCTGCGTCCGACTTAGGACCAAGCTGAGAAAGCCAGACACGCCCCCAGCCATCACTGCGGCGCCTGAGTCTCGTGGGGGTCTGGCTTCCCCAGCCCACCGCCCGCATCAGGCACCCCTAAGTTCCCCTTTCTATGAAGCTTTCCATACACAGAAAATACTTGACACACCAACTATGTATCACATACCACGCACGCAGACGTGGATGTGTGTGTAACGTTCTAAGGCCTCAGTAACAACGTGCATGCACGCAATAGAAGCACAGGGCAATCCCACTTGGTGCCAGCCTGCCAGCCTGGAGTCCCTGCCGGGCCAGGTGGTGGTGCCAACCCCCTGGCTGCAGCAGCTCAGAACAAACCAGCAGCCTTTGCCTGTTCCCGCCTGGGTGGCAGTTGAGCACTTCTGCAAGGAGCACAGGACGGACTCGTTTACTGCTCTCAGGCGCCCGTGTGGAGACAGCACCCGGAACCCTGCATGGGAGGCAGTGTGCTGGAAGGCGGCAGCCTCCTTCCTGGGCCTCCTGGGCTGTGTGACCAGGCAAGTTACTCTGCCCCCTCTGTTCTCCATCTGCTAGTGACAGCATGTGTCTCAAGAGGGGTGCAGCAGGGTTCCCTGTGCAGGAACTGGACCCCGAGGGCACTGCACGAGCACGTAAGACTCGCGTGGCTATTGTAATACTCATCCAAGGAAGCCTGGCTCTCTGCCCTCCGGCCCTGCTCAACCTGGCCCGGCCCAAGGCCCGCAGCCCGGCCTGGAGAGCTAGATGGGGCGAGGCCACAGGGAACCTTCCCTGGCCTAGGTCTCACCAGGTCTCCCCGTGTCCATCCTGTCCTGGGCGGGGCCTCCCGTGGGGCGTAGCCTCCTGCAGGCGGGGCCACAAGCTCAGGAATGTGTTCCCTGTTCCCAGAGCTCCCCCAGATGAAGGGCGTGGCCAGCCTGCCCTGGACGGGGGCCCCCATGGGGCGGAGCCTATGCAGGGATTTGGAATTGCTGAGCTTGCGTGCAGCCAGCAGCAGACTTCACAAAAGGAGACCCTTCTGGGGCCCCCAGGGCCCAAGAACCTGCTGCTCAGGCCAGACCTGTCCATCGGGCTACTGAAGGGTCAGATGCTTCAGCGCCCTCCAAACAGACCGCCCCTGCCCCCCTCTTTCCCCTGCACCAGAAGAACCATAGAGGCAGGAGCCTCCTGCAGAGGGAGACCCGGGACCCTGACATTGGTGGGACGTTGCCCACTGATCTCTGGGTTCACCTGTTTTCGGCCATTAACATGCAGTTTCCATGGGGCCGGGGTCATGCCTTACCCTTCGTTCTGGGAGGTAGGGTCTCCCTCAGAGCCTTCCTTGGGTCAGCCCACTGACCTGGGTATCCTGCTTGTGGGCACTCACCCAGCTCACACGGAGGCCGCCTCCTTGGACATCTGTCTGGCTTTCCTCCTGCTCCTGGGGCCAGCCTGGCATGGTGATGCCCGCATCTCCACCTGGGCGCCCAAATGCCTGGGCAGCTGTGTGACTCATGGGAAGCCACTGCCCCTGCCTGGCAGTAGACAAACTGTGTGTGTGTGTCAGGGACAGGGTCAAAGGGGTCCCCCAGACCTCAGAGACCAGCTGTGCATATGGAGAAACTGAGCCAGAAGGGGGAAGCCTGTCCAGGCAGGCACCGAACACCAAGCTGTGTCCTGGGCACAGGCTGCTGGGAGGCCCTGCACGGGTCCATCCATCGGGCTTCGAGCTGCATGGGAGGGTGGGGAAGCCCAGATTCGGGACCAGAGCTTAGCGCCTTGTGGAGGTGGGTAATGGCTTCCGTTCCTGGATCCCTGCAAGGGCAGGCGGAGGGGCTCTGGGGATGGGGCAGGGACCAGGCCTAAGGAAGGCACTTGAGATGGGGGGCCGGCTGTCTGAGGCTGGGGAGGCAGCTTCAGGGCAGCTCTGCCAGCATCGGTACACGGGCTGGGGTGCTTCTGGGCCCAGAGCCAGCGAGGGCGGGGGCGGGGTGCACAGAGTGAGCTTGTCTTCCCCCAGGGTGGGCGGCAGAATGGCAGGAGCGGGGTTCCGGAACTCGGAGGCAGGGGCTGCCACACTGTATTTTTAGCTCCTACAAGAACCCAAATTTTTCCACTGCTTGGCAACCCTTGGATTACATTCCTGGCAGCTCCCTGGAGCTCAGGGGCAGCCCAGGCCCTGCCACGTGGGAGGGGGAGCTGAGGCTGTCCTGCTGGGAGCCCCCTATTGCTTTACCCGAATCTCCTTTTGAGCCTCCAGCGTGTGTGTCATCTTCCCTACGAGGCCATGAGCCCTCAGGGGACCTCGACTGACCTGTGTGGGTCACCTGCTGTGGGCTCATCCCAGGCAGGGGTCCTGCGCACAGTGGGCCTCAGGGAAGGAACAACTGAGTGTCCACCCATTGCCTGCCTGTTCCCCTGACGCCAGAAGCAGAATGCACAGGACCTTGGGTGGGCAGTGTCCTCACTGCTCCCTGGCCCGTCTCGTATCCAAGGAGCTCCACCTGCAGTCTCCAGGATGGGGTGCAAGGTCCCTGACTCCCAAGCCCTGCATGTGAGGAGGTGGGCTGGCTGCCGTGGCGTCCAGCAGGAGGACAGAAAGGGCCCGCTGGGATGCTAGGCGCGCCGTGTGGGATTTCAACCACATGAAGTGTGACATGTCACGCGGGACACTCACTGGACCTTAAAAGAAGCTGCATCCAGCGCAAACGTGGTCCTTCTCACAGTTAGAGCGAGCGAAATGGCAGAAGGGGACCAGAAGCATCTCACAGAGGGAGCTGGCCTCAGAGCAGGCCCGCCCTCAGCTCCGGTCATGGGGGGGGGGTCTCCTCCAGGCCGGGGTCCCGGGCTGGTCAGCACTGAGAGCTGGGGGACACCAGTGGTCAGGGGAGCCAGGCCAGGGCTCAGTCCACTCTGCCCCAGAATCTGGGGACAGGTCAGAGTGATTACAGACATGGCATTACCTGGCCCGCTGGCACCCTCCCTGGACCCAACCCTCCCGGGTTAGGAGTAGAAGCCGGTGGAAGCCACAGAGAGGTCGGCCCTGGTGCAGGGGTCGGGGGGGTGGGAGGACTGATTCGGAGAAGGCTGGCGGTGCTGCCCCTGCCCCGGGCTCACTGGGAAGAGGATCTGCGCAGTGCAGCCCTGAGCCGGGCACTGTGTGTGTCTGGGTTTTGGGAATGGGCTGGGGGAGACCTGGGACTGGCTGACTCCAGTGCGGGGAGAGGGCGGGAAGGGCAGAGGCACCCCCAGAAGGAAGCTGGACTTCCACTTCCACCTGCGCTCTCAGGGACCGATCCGTCTTCGCCTCCCACTGTCACCCTATCCCTGGGGCTCGGCCTCCCGGCTGCATGAAGAGCAAGGCTAATGGTGAGCTCCCGGAGGGACTGGCCACCTCTGACACTGTCAGGGTTCTGGTCCGGATCCTGGGGGGCCGAGGCCGGGGGGGACCGCCTGCCTCTCCCAGCAGAGGGAGCGGCACATGGGCTGAAGACAACAGTGACCACCGCCACCTTCCGTGGCTGAGTCGGTTCTGACAACGAACACTGGAGGGGAGTGATGTGTACAGACCTGGGGGGGGGGAAGGCACGGTAAGGAACCTGTGGCCCCGCAGGTGACAAGATGGTGTTAGGCCACCGTTTCTACCCGGAGGACTCCACTGGGCTGCGTGCAGGCCCCCAGCCCGCCACCAGAGTCCCCTCTGCCTGGGTTCTCTCCACGGAGACCAGATGAAGCTCTGAGATGCCTCCTCTCAGAGGCCCCAAGTCCCTCCCCTGCCCCAGTGCTGCCCTCAGGAAAAGGCCTCTCCCAGAGGGGAGGACCCCTGGTGTCCAGGGAAGGGAAGGCGTAGGCCGGGCTTCAGGCCCTGATCGCCCTGGCTTGTTCAGGGTATTGGGGTGGGACGTGAAGGCTGCCCACTACCGGCCCCCCTCCCCCTTGTCCCAGCTCCAGGCTGCCTGCCCAGAGTAGGGAGGACAAAGCTGCAGATTGAAGCTGGGGGAGGGGCCCCAGCCACACAACCCGGCACTGCCAGGGGCTGCGGCCAGGTCCCAGGGCAGGGTTCCAGTGGGGACCAGGCTCTGCCGCTGACCGGCCATGTCCCTTGGACAACCCACGGGATGTCCTGGGCCCTGGTTCCTGTCCTCACGCTGGGATGAGCAGTCAGCACCACCCCCAGCCCGCCCCTTGGTCTGCCAACAGACTGACAAGATGCTGCCTGTAAAGCAGGCCCCTGATTGTTGGAAAGTGCAGCGTCCAACCATCCAGCAGTCCACTCCCCCCGACATCTCCTTGGCCATGCGGCCGGGCTGCTGGGCCCGACACCAAGCTGGGAGGGAGCATGATCCTCCCCAGTCCCTGCTCAGCATCCCTGGGCCACCTGCTGGCGCCAGGAGCCCAGCCCTACCAGGTGAGTGAGGCCTAGAGCATCGGGCACAAGATGCTGGGTGCCATTCTGGCCAGGTACGGAGGGGCCAGGTCCACGCTGGGCTGGGCTTTCTCATCTGCACGACGGCCAGAAGTTCTCCCAGAACCTAGGGCTGGCTGAGCCAGTACCACCTGCACAGGTGCCCGGCCAGCCTGGCCAGCAAGGCCCCTCCCAGGCCGCCCCCTCCTGCCGTCAAAGGTGACCCCCCAGGTACCGCCTCTGGGTCTTTGTCTTGGCTGCTCCTCCCATCACCGGCCACCTCCCACAGGCAGCCCCTCCCTGCACTGCCTCCCACTTGAGGGCCTGGCTCAACCCTAGGGGGACAGCCTGGAAGGACCAGGCGGGGGCCATGGGTGTCCCCAAGGAGGGCAGCATCCAACCTGGGCACTCAGGGCTGCTGTTCTGCCGGTCACGTCTGTGCAGGTGGGGCGGCCGAGCCAGGCGGCGGGGGCGGGGGAATGGGGAGCACCCCCTCCCCACCCTGGGGCCGGGTGAAGAGATGTCTGCTTCCTGGCTGCTGTGCGCAGGCGGCAGTGCCAAGCTGTACTTGGAGCAGAAACAGGGACACGGGCATGGGGACATGGGTGGTGGGCGAGGCAGGCTGCACGCTGAGGCCACATCCCAGGGCCCCAGAGCACCCAGGACCAGGCAGGACAGAGAGATCGAGGCCCTCTCACATGGCAGGGCAGGATCCAGGCTGGCATCTACCAGCAGCTGGCAAGGATCCCAGGTCGAGCTGAGGCATGCAGAAACCCCTGCCCCACCAGCTGGGCCAGCTGGACTCTGTGTGTGCGGAGGGGAAGGGACCAGCACTGCTGGGGCATGGAGAGGGGCTGGGGCTGGCTCTGCCCACAGCGGTAGAGCGGGTGCTCGAAGGCCAGGAGGGGAAACCACCACCCCACGCTGTGTGCAGGTGGAGTGGGACGTCTGGCCTTCTCCTCCTCCCTGACCCACGTGCCTCGATTAACCACAGGGTTAGCCTCTGAGGTCAGGCCTCAGTGGCACCATCTGCAAAGTGGGAAAAGCAGAGCGGGCCTCCACCTCCCCAAGCCTGTTTCTGGCCGGACTCCCACCCACGGAGGGCTTCGCTCCATGGCCCGGGTCAGCCCGGCCTCCCAGCTGCGCGGGCAGTGCACACCTTCCCTGTGGGGCTGGCCCGGGCACAGCCTCGCGGGAGTGGATGGTCCTGCGGTCTGCCCTCCCACCCTACCTGTCCCTCCTTTTCCACTGGGGCCCAGCTTACAGGAGGCAGGTGCTGGAGGCACTCAGGTGCAGCTGGGAAATTTGTAGGGGCGGGAGGGGCAGGCAGAACAGGAGGGCAGCCTTGGCCCTTGCCCTGGGCCATTCTGTCCTCGACAGCTCTGGGAGAGGGGCCTTTCCATCAGTTACCCACCCGCAACGGCCCCCTCTGCCAGGAAGACCCACTGCCTCAATGGACCAGCAGCTCCGGGGCGCAGCTGCCTGTCTGCACAGCCTGCTCTGCTCTGGGCTCACACCGGTGGGCGCCCGAGGTGGGCCGGCACCGTCCCCACCGCTGCTGGCTGTGTGGGGGTGCTGCTGGGCGGGACCTGGTTCTCTGAACGCCCAGAGTGACGGTGCCCACGGGCGTCTGCTCCTGTGGGAACTACGTGGTGACTGGGAGCCGTGGTGACTACACTGCTCACCTGGAGCCGGCCAGTTCTCCCCCGACCCTGGGGAAGCGCTGTCTGCCCAGCGCGGTGTACACCACACCGGCCCACCGCAGCAGTGGGGGGCACTGAAAGCCAGCCCACACAGTAGGAGCTTTATAAATGCAGGCACCAATTCTGTCAGCCAATCACCCTGTGTCTATTTCCTCTTCCACGGAACAGAGATTATGGGGCACCACCCTCACAGGGGGCAGGAGGCTCAGAGACGATGGCAGGCTAGTCCATTCACTCCTCTCCGTTTATTCAGCCCACAGGCTTTCAGACTGCAGGGGAGCTTTGCCTCTGAGCACCCCCAAAAGCCAGGGGCCAGGGCCAGGGCCAGAACCAGGCCAGCTGTGCCCAGGGCGGTGCCCCTGTCTTTGCCCAGTTATTATCCATCCGCGCCGCGCCTTCACAAAGCAGCTAACTTTCCCAACCTGGAAAACAACTGCACTTTAATGAAAGGCGAACGGAGTCTATTTAAGGTAGGACTCCCAGGTCCCGCAGGCGAGGTGTGTGCGCAGGCGAGGTGTGTGCGCGCAGCTCCGACATCCTGTCGACACCTCCACAAAGCCACAAAGCGGGGGACCCACACTTGATGGTTAACTCTTTGCTGGGAAGGAGCGAACCCTCGACAGACAGGCAGCCCCACCTGGTCACCTCGCTCCGCCCCCCCTGCAGCACCCCCCTGCCTGCCTGCTCACCCTGCTGACCCGTCACTCCCGGAGCTGGGGGCCCCTGGGGAAGGGCTGGCAGGGGGGCGGCCCACCGCTGCGCCAGCCTGGCCCTTTCAGCAGAAAGCTGGTGCTGACCTGTGAGAGGCGGGAGCAGCGTGAGGCCTCAGACACCAGACCTGAGCCCAGATGTCGACAGGTGCTACACTAGGGCTGCTCCGTGCACAGCCCGAAGGCCTGCTGCCCTGAATAGCACCGTGACGGGGTTGGGGGCCTTCCCTCTGGGTCCCTGATGGAGCCACTGTCCCTACCCTGCAGAGAGCAGATGGGGAAACTGAGGCCCAGAGAAGGCAAGTGTCCTGGCCAGATCCCACTGCCCAGAGGGAGAAGAGGGCGGGGCTGGTGGGGAGAGGACTTCCCAACTCCAGCTCCTGCGTGGGTGTGCCTGACCTCTGGCCTTGTTCCTGGTTCCTGGCTGGGGCAGGGTCATGGCTATCTTAGACACTCACTCCTGGTGAATTTGGCTGGGATAGGGCACTATTGCTGTGGTCGCAACTCAGACTGGCCACCATGCAGCCTGGGGCCCTGGGTCCCACAGCCTCAGGAGGCCAGGCAGAGGGTCTACCCAGCTGGGGCGACTTCCCTCCTGGGGTTATGGTTACTCCCCGAGTTCCTCCCCAGGAAAGGAGCCCAGGGGTGAGACCACAGGGCCAGCCTACCAGCCCCACCCGGGGAAAGCGAGAGCAGTGATGGGGGCTCGCTCCCCCAAGGCCTGCCTGTGGGTGTGCCAGGACCCTGCGTGCGCCCACCTGCATTCACGCAGCTACAGACCCAGCAGCCCCGTCGCAGTGCCTTGGGTGCCACCAGGGCGGCGGACCCAAAGTTGAAGTTTATTTTCCCAACTGTGGCTGATTCATGGTCAGAATGTGGCAGCCACGAGGCGGGGAAATTCTGCCGGCACCGGGCAGAGCGGAGGCCCGGCCGACCTTCGGCCCACCGCCTGCGGGCAGTGCGCGCTCGGGCAGTCTCCGCGCCGGGGCGGCAGTCCGGGGTGGGGCGCGAGCCGGCGGGGCCGGGGCGCCATGGGGGTCCCCGCCCAGGAGCCGGGATCCCGCAGCCCTGCGTCGCGAGGCTGCTCGCCGCCACCCGGGGCGCACACGCCGCTGCCCCAACCCCACTCCCCAGCCCCACGCATCGCCATCACCCGGACTCAGTTTCCCTGAGGATCCTGCTAGGCCCAGAGGGCGCGGACTTACCGGGAGGAGAAGGCGGCTGAGGGCGGGGGTGCAGCCAGCTCTCTATCCGGGTTGGGTAAGGGCTGCCGACAGCCGGCCCACCGCAGGGGTCCGCAGGGCTCGGGCTCGGGCTCGGGCTCTCCCCGGCGCGCGGGAGGAAGAAGAGGCGCCGCCCGGCGCCGCCCGGCCCCTCCCGCCGGCGGCCACGTGGGGAGCGGGCGCGGGCCGGGGGCGGAGTCGGCGGGGGAGGGGAGGGGTCCCTCTGGGAGGCCCCGCCCCCTCCTGGCAAGCCCGCGGAGGGACTAAGGGAAAATCACCGCGGGCCTATAAATACCCGGGCCTCCTCTCCTGGGGGTCGATCCTTTCCCGGCCCTGCAGGTTTCGCCCTTGGTGGGCGGGGGTGGCACTGGGGGTGGGACGCACGGAGTTGAGGGGAGGGAACCGGGGAAACATCTGGAAGTGGTCTCCCCACCTCAGACCTCGCTGTACGCCCCCTCCCTGGTCTCCACTGCTCCGCCTTCCCCCTCGAAACCTCCTCCAGGTCCACCCCCCCCTGGCAGCGCGCCATCTAACCGGCTCACTCACAGAGGCTGCCTGTCAAAAGTCCGGCTTCCCAGGCCTCCTTCGTCGGCCGTCTGCGCCCTGCGTGGGAACCCCCCTTGGGCTAGCTGATGCCACGTGCCCAGAACTGAGGTTCCCTCCTGGGAGATTGCTCTTCCTGGGCTTCCGGGATGGACAGCGTCCCCATCAACCCGGCCAGTTCGTGGGGCCTCCTTCCAGCAGCACTCCCTGAAGGGGTCTGGGCGGTCTCTGGGCAGCCTGACTCCGCTGGGCGGTGCAGACAGCAGGCCTGAGGAAGCTGCCCCTGACAGCAGCAGCCGCCGCCAGTGCCACCCCCTCTTCCCGTCCTGCCTCACCAGTCCTGCCAGACTCTGCCCCCCCCCCCCGCCCTTGACCCCCCACGTTGCCCAGCGTGAGACCTGCCCATAGGAGGCTCAGGAAACCTGGCTGGCTGGCTGCAGAGAGCCAGCCCCCGCAGCCCCACCCCTTGCTCTGGACTTTAACCCTCAGTCGGAGCTCAGACTGAGCAGACTGCACCAAGCCAGGGGGCCGGGGGGGCGGGGCTGGTTTGAGGTGGGCAGGCCTCCCCCCAGCCCCAGTCTGGTGGAGGAGATGCCATCCTGCCCTAAGGGTCCTGCTCCAGCACCGTCCATGCCTGGTCTCAGGCTTGGTCATGGCGTGAACTGCCAAGCCTCAGTTTCCCTATCTGTAAAGGAGAATGTCACCCCAAAAGGTTACCAAACCAGCACATGTGGGTGAAGTGTCTCTGATGTTGGTTTTGTCTTGACAATTCTCTCCCGAGACCTGCCAGGTGCAGACTGTAGGGGCAGGGTGGGTGGGGAGGGCTCACCATGGGGGGCTCAGGGTGGAGGGAAGGGCACTGGACAAAGATGCTTCAGACCAGGGCCTGGGTGGCTTCACAGCCTTACTCCGGCTTCTGCCCTAGGACCAAGCACATACCCCCTCGGTGCTCAGTGTGTCCCCAGTGGGTGCAGATAAGGCCAGGAGCTCCTGGCCAGTAATGCCTACTGCGCAGCCCCTGCCCAGCCCAGTGGCCCCAGCCCTCGGAAGACTCCTTGGCTTGGCCCCGGGGCGGGAGCAGCTTCTGGCAACAGGCCAACGCTGAATGAGGGCCCCTGAGTGCTGGGCGTGCCCATGTGAGCTGCCAAGGAGGGTGAGCTGACTCCTGGACACTGTCCAGCTGGGGGACGTGTGAATGTGGTGGCCACTCCTGGACAGGGACACTGCCATTCTTGGAATGCTCCACAGGCGTGTCTCTGCCTGGAAGGCAGGCCAGCCCCCAGCCAGCTCCCTGACCCTCTCCCCACCCCTTGGAGCACCCCTCCTGTCCTCCCCAGAGCTGAGTTTCAGGCCTCTCCACGCTCTCTTGGATCCCAGCAGTGGATGTCCAGCAGGCCTTGGCACCTCTTTGGGGTGGGGGTGGGGGGCACCAGCCACTGACTCACCGCTTTCCCAACCTGGTGCCTGGCTGCAGCCGGCTGTGGTCAGTGGGTGTGTTTGTTGATCCAGTGATGGAGGAGCAGCAGGGGAGGAAGGTGGGGAGTGACCTTCCGGCCTCCAGCCTGGGCTGCGGGAGGATGACCCAGCTGGGAGAGCTGTGTAGAGCGGGGGCCGCCAGGCCCCGGACTCCCAGCTCTTATGCACCTGGGATGGGGAGCAGATGGAATCCTGAGCCTCTCCCAGAGCCTGGAGCTGGAGGCCTGGCGTTGGCGAGGGGTCTACATGTAGCTCAGCCACCGGATCAGCCCTTCTGTGACACCCTCATGTGTGAGGACCCCTCCTGTGATGGAGAGGGAGGAGGCCAGGGCCCCCAGGGCTGGCTCCTGCCCAGGGCTTTCTCCCTTGTGCTCCAGCCTGGGACAGGTGGCCCCAGGCCAGGCTCCTGTAGTCTGGCTGGTGTCCTGGAGAGCACCACAGAGGAGGCTTTCCCTGATGGGTGGGTCAGTTCACTGCACCCAGCCGCCTCCCATACACACCCACAGAGGCACCTGTGCAGGCCGAGACTGACCTGCATGCACCCACAGCGATGTGCTTGCGCCCTAGCGAGCCAGCCCGTGGAGACCTGGTCATTGCCTCCTGCTGGGATGCAGGAAAACAGGCTGGGGTGAGGGGAGAGAGCAGGCTTTGGCACTGCCCACGTGAGACCTGGGAGCAGCCAGGCAGGCACGAGCATCTCCCAGAGAGTCTTCCAGCGACTTCGATGCGGCAGTGAGAGACAGGGCAGCCCCGAGTGCGGGGGTGGGCACTCCTGGGCCAAGAGGCGGGCCTGAGGCCCACCCAGGGACCCCAGGCTTGGTCTTGCGTTTCATCTCCTTTGTCAGTTCAGCGCCCAGAATGCTTTTCACTTTTTGTCTTTTGAAGTGTTTTTCCTTTTTTATCCCCCTGGGGTGCCCTTATACGACCTCTGATGCTGCTACAGAGTGAAGTCAGTGAAAGTGTGCCCCCCTACCCATCCATCCACGCACCCACCTAACCATCCACCATCCACCCACCCACCCACCCACCTACCTAACCACCCACCATCCACTCACCGACATAACCATCCATTCACTCACCCACCCAGCCACCTTCCTAACCATCCAGCCACCATCCATCCACCCATCCATCTAGCACCCACCGACTCAACTACCTACCCACCTTTCCATCCATCCATCCATTCACTCCCCCACTCACTCATCCACCCACCTGATCACCACCCATTCACCTATCCGTCTGTTCACTCCAGGGCTAGCTGTACCTGGTGAGTAAGAACGAGGGCACCCAGCTCTGCTACAGAGCAGCTATGGGACTGCAGGCAGCCGTTCTGCCTCTGTGCTTGTTGACAGGGACCTGACCACTCTGGTCACCTCCAGAAAGGTGGGCTGTATTGGGGGCGGCAGTTGCAGCCTCTGGCCCTGGGCCCTGTCCCCCCAGCATCCCTGCCTCTCCCTCACACCTTTCCTCTGCAGCCTGGCAGCTTTGGCCATTGGAACCTCAATACCTGCTCATGGCGGGCTCAGCGTTCCCCACATTTCTCCTGTGGTTCTCAGTCCAAACTCCAGGTGACAGCTGAGTGCCAGCCCATCTGTGCCTAGCGCAGAAGGTGGATGTCAGTCAGGGCCCATCCCTGGGCTGGGGGGCAGGTGGGACCCGGGACCAGACAGCTACTCTCAGAAGGGATGGTGGGCAGGCTGTCCGTCAGACTTGGGCAGGTCAGTGACCTCTAGCTTCACTTGCACTTCGCTCACACACTCAGGAGATTCTTGCAGATCCTGTATTTGGGAACTTGCATACCTGCTAAGATACATTTGGAACCCTAAAATCAATGCTCATTTCACAGTCACTTGCCGACATCTGTAGAGTTGGACAAATGAGGCCACACCCTCTGCCTTCTTGCTTAATCTTTCGCTGCAAACATGGCCTGTCTGCTGCTGAGTTTCCCACATTTTTGTGATTTTTGTTGGCAATTTCGCTGTTTAAAGTGGCCCTGGATAACCCTGAGGTACCATCCAGGGTCCCTGAGCGCACGAAAACACATGGGTCAGAGGGGCTTCCTGCCGCCGAGTTAAACGCTCAGGAACCAATGCCAGGTACCAGGTACAGGGTCTTTGAACAGAACTGCATGTACAACAAGGTTCTGTACTGATCAGTGGGTGAAAAATGACTTATAACGAAAAAGAATATGAAAAAGGATATATACGTATAACTGAATGCAGTATACCAGAACCTAGCCCCACACTGTAAATCAGATGCACTACAATTAAAAAATGAATAAATCAAAATGGGGCCCGAGGCTGGCAGGACCCTGACACCGGGCCCCCCAGGGGTGAGGGCTCAGTTCTCGACACTTCATTCTCTGGGATGGCGAGCCTCCGGGCCTTGGCCCCTGCCCCTTGTCCGCGGCCTGCCTTCCTTTGGTGTCTTCCTGAGCGGTTGGGCCAGTGGGCCTGCAGGCCCCTAGGCGGTGAGTGCCCAGCCCCGGGGAGTGCTGGGGCCACGCCCAAAGATGCAGCCTGTGGAACAAAGAGGGGCTGGGCTGGGGCCCAGTGGCCAGGGGCCTCCGCTGACCCGCAGAGACCTGGACTGTCCCTCACCTCCCCCGCCTCTGCGGGTTGTCTCAGCTACGCAGTCAGGTCTGGACCAGAGGAGCGGCTTTCTCCTTCACGCTGCACAGATAACTCGGCGGCAGCCCTGGGCCCACAGCAGCTCAGCTCTGACTGTTTTACACGTGGGTGAGGCCAGGTCAGGGGAGGGGCGGGTCATCTTTCGCTCAAGTTAAAGTTTCTATAAGGAAAGAGGCAAGAAACCACGGGGCCTGCAGTGCTGGTTCTGGGAGTGCGCAGAGGTGTGTGGGGGGGTGTTGGGGGTTCGCCAGATGGCCCCCCCAGGGGCGGCCCTTAGGGCACTGTAGGGTGGGGAGTTACTCGAGACCCGCGCTGTCCACAGCTAGTGTCCACCGAGGGTAGCAGTTTTCTACTCACCCTGCCCTTGGCCTTGCAGCTGCAGACTGTCTCCCCTCTCCCCTCGAGAGAGGCAGGGCTTGGGGCAGGGGAGAAGGGGGGGGCTGAGTTGGGGGGAGGAGGAGGGCAAGGACAACTAGGCTGGAGAACTGGATGCTCCCCTGCGTTCGCAGAGAGATGGAAGCCAAGCCCGTGGTTGTGGCCACTGGACTCTGTTTCCTAGCGGCTTGGTGCTGGGCCTGGCTCCGCGGTCTTGGTGCTTTTATTCAGGTGGCTGCCTCTCTGTCCCACTCCTCCCGGCTCTAGCCTCAGCCACCCCACCCTAACCCGCCCAGCATAATTGGGTCCTTTCCCCCTGACCCTCCACCCAGCCAGCCATCCTGGAATTAGTCTGTAAGCCTCTTCTCCTTACAGGGAAAAGAATCCCCTGGAACCTTAGCTTTCCAGCGAATGAAGAGTTTACAGATTTCATGTGCTGGGTCAGGGGAAGTGCCCCTCGGCACTCCTGAAGCCCCCAGAACAGGTCCCCTTCACAGCTCCTCCTGCCCATCCCCCCTTGCTGTCGGCATCTTCTGACCCACATCACAACTCTCCTTTCTCCTCTAGAGCAGTGGGGGAGGTGTAAGGGTTAAAAATAACCCCCAAACCCGAAACCAGGCACGGTTCTGCTGTGTACAATGGCCACGTCAGTCCTAGCCTAAGGCCTCCCTGTCTCTGCCAGCCCTCTGCACAGGCTCTGCTGGGGGCACCCCCCACTGCCCTCGTCTCCCCCACCTCCCAGAGAACTCCCCCCACCCCTTCAAGGCGCCCCCTCCACGGAGGCTCTCCATGCGTCTGCGCCCTTCCGGTCCCCGGCAGGATCACTGTTCTCTTTCCCCCAGAAAACTCTGACCTCCCGCTCCTTACGCAGGCCAGCGTGAGCGTCCTCGCTCTCCCTGACTGGACTGTGAGCTCCCCGTGGGGTGCGTCTGAGGGTCCGGGATGAGGGCGGGGCGTGTGGGTGCGAGTCGGGGGTGGCAGGTATGAGTGCCTCCGAAAGAACCCCGACTGTCCCCACTCCTTGTGCCACCCCACACCCCTCGGCCCCGCCCCGCGAGCCTCTCCAGGCCCTGCGCGTCCTCCTTCAGGTCAGCGCAAGTCCTCTCCCCCTGGAGGCCCTCGGTGGCCGTCCCGGGTGACGTCACCATTTCCTTTCATCCATCAATTCCTTATTACCTTGGCCATATTTTTGAAGTTAATAGAAATCAAGCTCGAATTTGCCGAGCGGAGCGGTGACGGGACACCGCCAAGAGGGGGTGGCGGCCCCACCGCGAGTGGGGACGGCGGGTGGTTCCGAGCGCCCTGCGGCGGGAGGCGCCGTGGGCGGGCGCGTCGGGCGCCAAGTGCTACCCGGACAGCGTCCCCAGGCTGCGCGAGCGCAGCGGGGCGCAGCCAGCGCCACATCCAGCGCCTCGAAGGCCAGGGTCGGGCACGGCGCGGAGCCTTCTCTAGATGGCTCTCACGGACGTTCGTTTTGTCTTTTCCGCATTTTAAATTGGATCACTTGTCTATTGAACACTGAATACCTTCTTAAGATCAGACCCTCAGCTGCACGGTGGGGAGGGGGTCAGCGAGATGCCCCTTCCCTGCTTTAGCTGCTTGGGACCCCTTCGCCTCTCCTCCCCGTTTCTTCTCGCCATCTAGTCTGAGGATCCCCCATCACTTTGCCCCCCATGCCTGCACCCCCCAAGGCACCGCTCTATTTTCTCATCTGCGCCCAGCTCCGGCCCTGGCTCGGAGGGTGCTGGGCGATGTTTGCTGGGGGTGTGAGTGGGCAGGTATCCAGTGGGGAGCGCGTGGGGGGCTGCAGTTTGAGTGAGCCCAGAAGGCTCCTCCTGGGGAGACCCCCCCGCCACTGTATCCGGTTCCTCTTCCACCGGCTGGGCTGTCCTTGGCCTCTCCCCGCCTCCCCCCGCCTACCGCCAGGGTGGGCTTTGTGTGTGAATCAATTTTTCCCAGGAGAGGGCTCCAGGGCTGCGGGGCGGGACTGCGCCGGGTGTGACTGGTTCATTCCTATCCGGGGGTCCTTGCTGATCCCAGCTCACAGGGCCTTTCTGGATCCCCCGCCACTTGTGTTGGCAAAGATGTGGCCATGTCCTCTCCTGAAGCTGCTGACTCAGGCGTGAGTCACCATCCACCGGCAGCTGAGGGGGAGCAGAGAGTGGGGCAATGGGCGGGCTGTGTGTGTGCTGTGCTGAGGGTGTGCAGAGGCCCTGAGAGATGGGTGTGGCCTGACCACCGCCCAGAAGGGCCCTGTGCAGACAGGGAGTACCTCCCATGGTACTGAATTCCAGAGCTCTGGGCTTGTCCTGGCCTGCCTAGGGAGGGCCCTGCTGGAGGCCACTTACGTCCCTGTGGACAGTGGGCACTGTGGTCCAGAGGCCCAACCCAGATCCTGGCTCTGCTGCTTATAAGCTGCTTGGCTTTGGCTGCTCAGAGCTGGGGCTCCCCACTACCTCCCCGCCATGTCCCCGCCCCCCCAAAGTGAGGACACCAGTGACCTTCCTGCCTAGGGCTGGGGGAGGATTGGATGAAGTCTTCTGAGCAACTCCCCTGCCGCCTGCAAAAATGAGCTCCATGTCCAAGGCCCAGCAGGAGGTGAGGCCCAGCTGCCAGCAGCTTACCAATGACCTGGCTGAAGTCCAGGTTTGGTGGTGACTGGGCCACTTTGTTGGGGGCAGGGAAAGTTCCTTTGGACACACCAAGGGGAGGGAGGGGCAAGAATCATTGGAGAAGGTCACCCAGGACAAGGAGAGTATGATTCTGACTTTATTGATTTGTTTGATTGATGTACAGTGTTGTGTTAGTAGCAGGTGTACAGCGAAGCGATACAGTTACATATACGTATTCTTCTCCAGATTCTTTTTCATTATGGGTCATTATAAGATGTTGAATACAGGTCCCTGTGCTATAGAGTAGGTCCTTGCTGTTTGTCTATTTTATATGCAATAGTGTGTATGTACGGTAGTCCCGAACTCCCAGTCTATCCCTCCCCCCTTTCCCCTTTGGTAGCTGGAACTTTGTTTTCTGTCTGTGAGTCTGTTTCTATTTTGCAAATAACTCCATTTGTCTCATTTTTTTCAGATTCCATAGATAAGTGGTATCATATGATATTTGTCTTTCTAACTTACTTCACTTAATATGATCATCTCTGGGTCCATCCATGTTGCTGCAATTGGCATTATTTTATTCTTTTTATGGCTGACTAGTATTCCATTGTATAAATGTACCACATCTTCTTTATCCAGTCATCTGTGGATGGACACTTAGGTTGCTTCCGTGTCTTGGCTGTTGTAAATAGTGCTGCTGTGAACACTGGAGTGCATGTATCTTTTCGAATTACAATTCTCTCAGGATATATGCCCAGGAGTGGGATTGCTGGATCATATGGTAGCTCTATTTTTAGTTTGTTAAGGAATTTCCATACTGTTTAAGGAAAGTAGGTTTTACTCTGAGAGCAGGGGGAAGGAATTGCGGTTTAAGCAAGAATGAGGGTGGGGACCCTGACTTGTGATGTCACAGATCCCTCTGGAGCGGGGAGAGAAGGGGCGGCAGGGCCAGGGGAGGCTGTGACATAGGGGCTGGGCTGGCAGGGTCTGGTGGGAGTTAGACAGTAGTGTGCACATGTGGGAGTGTGTTGGGGAGCCAGCTTTTGGTTCCTGCAAGGCGAGGAGGCCACCGCCCGGCTGTTGGGAAGATGGTGGGAGTCGCGGGTGCCGGATGGTGAAGGCGGCCAGGACGCCCAGTATGGGCCGAGAATGAGTAAGCTTAGGTCTCTGGGGACAGCTGGCAATTTACAAAGGTTGGGGACCCCGTCTCCGCCACTGTGCTGCCTTCCTCTGAGACCACAGTCCCCATGCAGCTTATGACTGTCCAGAGAAAGCCCAGAACCCCCTTCCCCACAGCCCTGCGCTAAAACCACCAGAGCGGCAGACCCAGCGGCCGGGACCTGGGAGCTTGGGTTTTGCTGCGGTCCTCCCTGGGTGGCTCAGTGCGGCCCAGCTTTGCTGTTTGCCTCATTGATGGATGTGGGCAGTGCCCACGGCCCTAGAACATGCAGCAGGCAGCCAGGGGGACAAAGAGACAAGGAGGCCCAGCCCTGCCCTAGAAGGGCTCCGAGGGCGGTGCACGCACACAGCAGGCACTCAGCCTGGGACGCAGGGCACCTGCTGAGACCCAGCTCCTTCGACCCTCATACAGCTCTGCCCTGCAGGTGTCACCCGTAGGCAGATGGGCAAACCCGGGGTCCATGATGCTATGGGCTTGCTCTCGGCCACACGGAAGGCAGGTGCTTGGAGCCCACGTCCCATGTCTCCCTCTGGAACTAGCTCCAGTTTGAAGTCAGCATCTCCCACCTTAGAGAAGACAAACCCCCAGCACCACCCCCCCAGCTCCTTCACCTCCACACCCACCCCTTTCCTCCTGGAGGGCAGGTTGGGACCTGAGTGGGGGATCTTGGCATCCCCAACCTACAGATGAAGAAACTGAAGCTCACGTGGGGAGCAGCCCAGTCAAGGAGGCCTGAGAGGAACCCCAGGATGGTGCTGGATTCTGCAGGTATCTGGGTGAAGCTGTCAGGGGCCCCTGGGGGTGTGGGAGGGCCCAGGGACCTCCCAGGACCTGTCAGCATTGGTGTCCCTCATGCAGGCCCATCCTAGCTCCTAGGGAACTGCCCAGGCCGAGATGAGGGGATGTCCCCACGGAGGGAACTGCAGGCTAGGGTCTGGGGTCTAGGGTCCTAGACCGGCCCTGGAAAGGGTGTTAACCTCCTTGGGCCTCAGTTTCTGCAGCTGACAGCTGGGCCTGGGGGTGGGGGAGGGTGGTGGGATGAGAGGGTGGGATGGGGGCCATGGTGGCTCTCTGGGAAGAGAATTCTGTTTTCAGCGTCCTGCCAGGTTAGACGGGTGTGTGCCTGTGTGTGCATGTGTGTATCTGAGTCCTGGGAAACAGCTCGAGACAGGAGAGACAGAGAGACGGGGTGGGCTGGCAGGGAGAAGCTGGCCGCAATTCCAGCAGTGCCCCACCCAGCGGAGGTTCCCCAGGTCCCACCCTAGAGTATCCTTGGGGACTTCCAGGGGGAATCCTTGTGGGGGGAGGGGGAGTGGCCTCCTGAGCTCAGAGCAGTTAGTGTCCCTGGGGGGGGGGGGGGATTCCTGGGTGACCTCTGCCCTGCTCAGCCTCTGGCTCACATTCTCCTGGGAGGAGGCCGGTCTGCCTACTTCCTGCAACATTCCACACTGACCGCTGCTGGCGGGACCTCCTGCATCTGGAAACTTCTCTAGTCCTCCTCTCTCAGGATGCCCTGCTAGCCCTCGCCCCACCCCCCAGCCCTCCCCTGGGCCACGGCCGTGTCCCTGAGAAGCGGAGCTCAGCCAGGCACCGGTGCAGGTGCCTCCACCGGCCCAGTCCCCACTCCTCCCCCCAGCCCTGACCCCTGGGGGCCACTTCCCCTGGCAGCTCAGACCCCTGAGGGGCCCGGGACACGCTTCCCCCTGCCACTTGGGGGTAGGGTGCTCGTGCCAGCAGCGGGCAGGGAGGCGTGAGTGGCCTGGGTAGGGGGTTCTGGCAGGGAGTGTCCAGCCCCTCCACCCTGCATTTTCCAGGTGGAGTCTTCTCGGGGAGGGCTCTGGGAGCCCCTGGCCCCCTGCCGGCTGCAGGCTGCTGCTGGGGCTGAGAGGGCAGCTGCATCTGAGTCACGTTCCGGAAAATGAAGGAAGCGCTTCCACCACCATTTGTCTCCTTGGGAAGGTTACGGGGAGAGGAGAGGCAGGGGGCAGGGCTGCGGGGGGGCCCACACCTCAGGCCTGTCCTCTCTGAGGGTCCCTGGGCTGCCTGGGGTGGGGGTGGAGGCTCTTTCCACCCAGCCCCCAGTGGGACCCCAGAAGTCCACAGGGAGGGGTGTCCGGTGCTCACAATAGCAAACCCAGGCCACCCCGGGGGCTCCAGCGAGGGGGCTTCAGAGGGACCCCCTCACCCCCGTTCAGGGGCCCCAGAGCCCGCACACTGCAGGGCACCAGGTGACCCGCTCCGGCCCCTGGTGTGTCCAGGACCTGAAACCTGCTGTCCCTGGTTGTGGGAATCTTGGCTCCGAGCACTTTGAGCAGCCCTGAGCCTTCCGTTCAACACATCCCTGAGACGACCACCCTGCAGGAGATGGGGGCTGGGCATGAGAGGGTGACTCTGCATGGGCTCTGGTGGCGTTCCGGCCCCTCCTCTGCTCTGTCGGCCCCTCCCCCCGAGGGGCAGGGGTGGTGGTGGAGGCAACACCCTTTCTGGCTGGGGCACCTCCTGGGCTGCACTGCCTTCCTACCCTGGAGTTATGACAGATCCCCTGTGTCATGTTATGTGCAGAAGGGACCGATGCAGGAAAAACGGATGTGGGGCGTGAGGAGGGCCGTGTCGCAGGATTCAGTTGAGCCCCTGGGACGTGCCCCGCCAAGCGTGGGTCCTTGGCTTCGCGCAGGGAAGAATTCAAGAGTGAGCCACAGTTGAGTGAAGGTGGATTTATGCAGAGAGATACACTGAGAGGCAAGAGAAAGGCCACGAGGTGTGAGGGTGGGTGCTCAGATTAACAGTAGGTACACCCTCCATGGACAGATTGCGGGCCGTCTCCGTAGAGGGAGAGAGAGGGGCGGCTGCGAGGCGCCGTGTTGCTGGTTTTCATGGGCTTGGTGGCTTCACATGCTAATAAGTGGAAGGACCAGTCTAAGTGGCCTGGGGAAGGGGCTGGGATTCCCAGGAAGTTGGCCATTTCCCACTCTTTGACGTTTTGTGGCCAGCCTTGGGGCTGCCGTGGAGCCTGTGGGTGTGTTATTCACCATGTTAACATATTACAATGGGCGTATAATGAAGCTCAAAGTCTCCTAGAAGTTAAATCTCCCACCATCTTGGGCCTCAAGGCCTACCGGGGGCTAAATCTTTCACTTCTTGATGTTAATTGCTATGGCCTTCCTTGAACGGCTGTGCCCTGCCCCCCTCCATCCTGTCTCATTCCCCCCTCACAGATTTTACTCCCATAATCTTATGGGGTTGCAGAGGGGCGAAGGTCCGTCTTCTGAAACTGCTTCCAGGCTGAGTAGGGGTGTTGACCTTGCCTATCAGGGAGTAAAAATCTCTGAATGTCTAATCTAGGGGCCCAAGGGGCAGGACAGCCTTTTGTTTTAGCGTCCGAGGGCTGAGGGTGTGGGCTGGAATCCTCGCACAGCCATCGTCTGATGTGGGGCTGCTGTGACCACGGTTTCCATGGACTTCTGATGAATTTTCTTAAAGATGAAGCACCTTTGTAACAGCAGTTTGACAGTCTGTAATGAAAAAAAGACTTAAAAGGCATGGTTAAACACTTGCAATCACCACTACACGATATTATTTGTTATTCTGAAACAGGTACCTGAGGTCGTGTATTGCCTCGCAAGTGCAGGTGTCTCCTGGCTCCTGCTGGGGCTTGTAAGTTGCAGGCTTTATTCTGGACCGATGGACCCAACTGGCAGTCCCTCGTAGCTCAACAGCAGCTGGGGTGCTCAGTGTTACCTGACATGGTCCCTTCTGTTCTGGCTGCAGCTGGTCTTCAGGGGACCCTCCTTCCAAGTTTTTAGTAAAACAGAGGCTGCTGATTGGACAGGGACGTCAGCCTTTTCCTCTGCGGGAGAGGGCAACATTTTGTTTCCATGTTCTTGGAGAGCCTTTGACCTTGACTGAAGCTAACAATGTGGGAAGCTAATCTATGAACTTCCCCACCAAGCAGGAAATCTGCAGTTAAAAGGGCCTCCACACATCGTTTCAAATGGGCTAAGTTTTAACATTCCCTTAGGGGCCTGTCCTTATTCTTAGGAGGGCTACAGGCAGGAGGGGGACCCAGGTTTCTGAAGTCTCCTGACACAGCTCAGCAAGTGTTCTCCTTAGAACGTGATTGGCTTTTTCCACCTTGCCTGAGGACTGGGGCCTCCAGGAAGAGAGGAGGCGATGGTTCATACCCAGAGCGGAGGAGACCTGTTGAGCCACCGTGGCAGTGAAGGAGGGTCCATTATCAATCACCCTGTAAGCTCTTTGGTAGCCCAAATCTCGGGATTATTTCTTTGAGCAGAAATTTTGACACTTCTATTGCTTTTTCTGTTCTGGTGGGGAAAGCTTCTACCCACCCTGTAAAGGTGTCTATGAATCCCAACAGGTACTTCCATCCCTTACAAGGGGGCATCTGAGTAAAGCCCACTTGCCAATCTTCCCCTGGATAAGCTCCCCGATGTTGTGTGGGCCGGAGTAGGGGTGGGGGTAGAGGGTGGCTCCCTGGGTCACAGCGGGCACATATTTCACTGGACCTAGGGACTTCCTTAACCGTTTGGGACAGTCCCTGGCCTGGGAACACTTGAGAAATTAGTCTGAGTGTGGAGTCCCGCCTAGGTAGGTGGACTCGTGGAGATGCTTGATTATTTTCCACTGCTTGTCCCCAGGAATGAGGAGCTTATTACCTTTTCTCAGCCACCCTGAGAGGTTCTTCTCTAGCCGCCTGTGTTTTGCCCACCTGCCCGCTTCAGGTGTAGAGGACGGCGCAGTTGGGAGAGGCTGGCCCTCAGGTGGGAGACCTGCAGCTGTGAGCCCGGCTGTGCTCTGGCCGCAGCCTCGGCGCCTTGTCTGCGCCGGGGTTTCCCGTTATCAGGGCAGAATCGCCCTTCGGGCGTCCCCTGCGGTGTGTGACCGCAGCCTCTTGCTTCTAGGGGTTTTAGAGTTTCTGCCTGGTGTTTGATCGGGGACCCCTGGCTGTCAGCAGTCCCCTCTCTTTCCATACGGCAGCGGCAGCGTGGGCTTGTCACACCAGGAAGCCATATTTAGCATCAGTATAGATGTTAGTCCTTAAAGCTTTTCCTAACTGGAGTGCTCTGACTAAAGCCCTTAGTTCAGGCTTTTGGGCCGAAGTCTGGGCTGAAGAGACTCAATGACTGTTTGTAGCTTTACTGTAGCGTAACCAGCCCTCCTTGTTCCATTGTGTATAAAGCTGCTTCCACCGGTAAACCATCCTGCATCCGGACCGGACAGGGGCTCGCCCCTGAGAGCTGGCCGGCTGGAGTAAGCTGTTCAGGAGTCCCCACACAGGAGTGAGTGAGGGGGAGTCTGGATGCGGAGGAATGCAAAAGGAAGCATCCTTTAAGTCTAGCACTGGGAGCTAGGCCGCATTTTCTGGGACCTGGTCAACAAAGTGTATGGATTAGGGACTGTAGGATGAACTGGGGCCACTGCCTCGTTAACTGCCCTCAGGTCCTGAGCAAACCAGTATTCTCCATTTTGCTCCTTTATGGGCAGCACAGGAGTACTACACGGAGACTGGCAGGATCGTAACCGCCTGTACTTTAAGAACTTGGTTATCAAAAGCTGGACACCTCGCTGGGTCTCAGGCCTCAAGGGATACTGTCTCCTCCATGGGTAATCAGCATTTGGCTTTAACGAGATCTGAACTGGGGGCACGTTAGTGGCCTTGCCAGGGACCTCAGTTTCCCAGACAGCAGGGTTTACTTGCGAAACAATACGGGGTGGAAGGGAGATCTCCCCTGATTTAGTGCTGAGGTGGGTTCCCCAGGACATGGGATCTGACAGCTGCCGTATAAGACTGCCAGCCTCCCTGGGCGCCAAATGGAGTCTTTTTTCTTGGTGGGCGCCTTCTTCATGAGGGTCTCCAAGTTGTATTACTGCCTGGAATGTGGTGAGTAAATCCCTTCCCGACAAGGGGAGGGGGCACTCGATATGAGCAGAAACTGATGTGCAAAGGTAAAATCTGCTAGCAGGCCGCCAAGGGGGGCTGAAAATTGCTTGGTTTGGGGCTTTCTGTCAACCCCTGTTACTTCGCAGGATGGGGAGGACAAGGGTCCAGGGGAATCAGTCAGCACAGAGTAGGTGGCTCCCGTATCTGGTAAGAAGACAGCTCTTCTGCCTGCCACGTCAAGGTTCCCCGAGGCTCCTCCGGAGGAATGACCCCGTGTCCTGTGGGAGCCAGGGAGGGCCTTGGGCCCCGTCAGTCTTCAGTCATCTCAGCCATCATTGGTTTGGGAGCCCCAAGCCCCCTTCGGGACTAGGGGCAGTCCCGCTTCCAGTGGCCTTTTTGTTTGCATATAGGGCAGGGTCCCAATGGACTGTCCCATACATGGGGCATTCATTTTTCCAGCGGCCCTCCTGGCCGCACCTTAAACAGGTCCCTTTTTGGCAAGGCAGTGGCTCTGATCCAGGCAACCTGGAACCTGTCCTCGCCATGGGTCTTTGTGGAGGGTGACACTGAGGTGGTGCAGGGGTTAAGGCTGCCGCTAGGAATGTGTCTTTCGCTGTTGTCCTTGGATCCTTTTTGCCTCTTCAGCCCTGTCTCCATTGTTGAATACTTTAAACGCCAGCTCCACGAGCTGATTCATGGGGATCTGCGGTCCCCAGCTGCCCAGAAGGGGCTCAGGGGTAGATGATTGGGAAGACTACCCCCCTCAGAGTCGAGGGAGGTCAAAGCTCCTGGCTGTGGACCTCGGGGAGGTGGCCCCATAAGGAGTCGCCTAAAACATCGAGCTCCTGTGGGGGAGACGCTCTGAAGGGCACGGGAGCCAGGCACACCCGGCAGGGGGTCCCTACAGCTGGGTCTTGGGGCGGGGTCAGGGACTTTCGGACACGTGGGACTTCCCCATTTACCTCCTCTTACAAAGCAGGTCCAGCTGTGAGACAGCATTGTAATTTAATGACCCATTGTTTGGCCAGACCTCTTGGTCCCCTGGTTTGCACAGGGGCCATGCAGTCCTGCAAAGGAAAATTAACTCCTTTTTCTTTCAACTACCCTATTTAAGCTTTTCCCGGTGTACTAATACGCACCCTAACGGGGCCCCTTTGGGCACTTGTAGTTGTCCCCATCTCGGTTAGGCTGTCCTGGTTAAGGGAAGGAGCAAGGGCCAGCGGGAGAAGGTGGCTAGAGTCCCAGGGTCTAAGCCCTTTAGAGGGAAGGAGACCTAGGTCCTGAGGCAACTAAGCTGATTACCTTTTGCGAAAGGGGAAACAAAATAGCTCCAAAAGGTAAAAATCCAGGACAAAACGGGAAAGCTGCAGCCACAGCGCTTCCTACACTAGAGATCCTTAGGCCCACCGAGGGAGTGCCCTCCCGCCACTCCCTCTCAGAGGCACTGAAACCTGTGACCCGCCGAGGGGTTCGAGAAACCACGATCCGATAGATCCGCAGATAGATCCGCAAGGGGAGTGCCTGCCCATGGCTCCCGCCCACGGGTGCAATGACGCCGTGAGCCCCGAGGGCACTCGGGCAGGGCTGGGCTGCAAATTTTTAAAGGGGAACTCCCAGAGTTCCCACAGTTTGGGCCCCTTTCGCAGTTCCAGCATCCCTCCCACAACTGGACCAAGACTGTGTAGGGAAAGGGAATTGGGCTCAAGGAAACATGGAGAGGAATCTCGCCAGTTACTTGCCACGTGGTCTTGGTTTGGGTGTCCGAGGGGTCTCCTTGGTGGATCTTCTCGAGTCCAGAGATAGAGCGGTAGAGGGGAGAGTGAGAAAAGACCGAGGAGAACAGCCTTGGGCCCTTGGGCTCGGGGCTCCTTCGCAGCTGGAGAGCTGCTCTCTGCCAGACCCTGCGGGCAGCGCCAGCCGCCACCCAAGGGCTACGTGAATCTGCACAGCGTGGGAGAAGCCCCCCGCCACCCTCCAAAGAGAGGGGAGCCGTAGCCCAATAGGTGGGTCGAGATTACGCCCTTTGAGCCCCGTTTCTTTACGTAAATGCCCCATGTTGGGTGCCAGAGATGTGATGCAGGGAAACGGGTGTGGGGCGTGAGGAGGGCCAGGTCCCAGGCCTCAGCTGAGCCCCTGGGACGTGCCCCGCCAGACGTGGGTCCTTGGCTCCGCACAGGAAAGAATTCAGGAGCGAGCCACAGTTGAGTGAAGGTAGATTTACTCAGAGATACGTTGAAAGGCAAGAGAAAGGCCACGAGGTGTGGGGGCTGGGTGTTCATATTAAAAGTAGGTGCACTCTCCACAGACAGAGTGTGGGAGAGAGGGGGCGGCCGCGAGGCGCCGTGTTGCTGGTTTTTATGGGCTCTGTGGCTCCATATGCTAGTAAGTGCAAGGGCCAGTCTGAGTGGCCTGGGGAAGGGGCCGGGACTCCCAGGAGGTTGGCCATTTCCCACTCTGACCTTTTGTGGCCAGCCTTGGGACTGCTGTGGCGCCTGTGGGTGTGTTATTCACCATGTTAACATATTACAATGAGCGTATAATGGAGCTCAAGGTCTACTAGAAGTCAAACCCAATACCATCCCAATCCTCAAGGCCTACTGGGAGTTCAATCTTCCACCATTTTGGTGTTAATTGCTGTCATTCCTTGAATGGCTGTGCCCTGTCGCCTTCCCTCCTGTCTCAAAGTGGTTGCCAGGGTCAGACACCCAACCTGACGGAGGAGAGGAGAGAAAGAGGAATTCACTGACCGATGTCTCAAGGAGAGGGGTGCGGGTCAGGATGGCTGTCTGGTCTCAGCTCAGCTTTGCCCTGTCAGCGATGTCCCTCCCCCAGGCTGGTGCCCTGTCTGGTGCCTCCCGCTCGCTGTCCCTTGCCTGGGGCCCTCAGAGGAAGGGCTGCATTGATGATGAGAGGCCCCACCCCCAGGAAGAGTCTTCTGGATGGTCTGGGTCCCACGCCCACCCTGGGCAGCCTGTGGGAGGGAGGGGGGAGGGGAGAGTGAGGTGCTGGGAACGGAACACCTTTTCTTCAGTGCCTTGGTTCAACGGTGGGTGCGGGCAGCTCTCTAAAAGAGGGGAGGCTGGAGCTGGTCAGCAAGATGTACCTGGCACGAGGCCCTTCCCTGCAGGTGGAGGTGGGTCTCTCTGCAAAAGCGCAGTTCTCGTGGCCCCCGATCCCCGGGTGGGAGAGGTGTATCTGACTGGACACCAGGTCTGAGGAGGCCTCTTCAGGGCTGCCAGGAGACACTGACTGCCAGTTTGGGCATGGCCACGGGGCGGTCAGCTGTCTGGGATCAGCTCCTTGGTCCTGGGAGTTGCGAGATGACCGCTTGTGTGAAGGTGGAAGCTGGGAAGCCAGGGACACCAGCAGGGATGTGAAGCCTGCAGGAAAGTCATGCTACATGGGGACGTGTAGTCTGTGCCCCAGCGCACTGGCTTCCTCTTGTTTGGGGCACAACAGACTATTCCCTTTTACACATAAGGAATCTGAGCAGGGCAGTCCCCGAGACAGTGAGATGTGTTAGAGCTGTGGGTCTTCCCGTCAGTAGGCACTTCCTGGCTCTGTCATGAGACCCTTAAGGCTACTTAGTGTTAAAACCCTTACAGAATCCAACATCCATCCATCCATCCATCCCTCCACCCACCCATCCGTCATCTGTCCATCCATCCCTTCATCCATCTACCCACCCAACCACCCACCCATCTAACATTTACTGAAAGCCTGCCATGTGCTGGGCACAGGGTTAGCACTGCTTATAGCAGGCAAGCAAAGGCGCAGCATGACCCTTGAGTAGGGTTGCCCGCTGAGGTGAAGAGCAATACAAGGCATCCTGTTAAATTTGGATTTCAGATAAACAGAGAATACTGTTTCAGTGTCAGTGTGCCCTATGCAGCAATTCAGGCAAGTGTGCTCCAAGTGCGGCATGGGGCGTCGCTACACTGAAGCTCATTTGCTGCTTATCTGAAATTAAGGTTTAACCGGACATTCTGTATTTTATCTGGCAGCCCCACCCCGAGGTGCTCACTGCAGCTGGTAAAATGATGCAGGTGGCAGGTGCGTCGGCATGCCAAGTGAGCGGGCTCTGGGGGCACCCAGGGCCGGGCAGCTCTTCCTGCCTCTAGGAGTCGGGACAGGCCTCGCTGAGGGGCCCCGCCGGTGTACCGAACGCCTTCTGTCTTCTCGAAAGCCTCAGTCCATCAGTCCTGGCGTGCCTCGGCTGCAGCTTCAGTATCTTCCTCCCAGAAGACTCTCTTCCCATAGCACAGAGTGAGTCTGTGGCCCCGGAGCAAGGCACAGGTCAAAGGCGCCCATTTCCGAAGTGTGAGCCCTGGGGACGTCAGTGCCTTCCAGCCCTTCACCCTCCTGCAGGCAGGCCTGTGACGGGTTCCCCCTGGTCGAGCTGCCTGGTCCCTCTACCTCTTTTTCAGGATGGGAGACTCGGGGACCAGGAGTTCCTGACTTTCTGGTCTTGGGGCCCAGCAATGAGGGCTCCATGCCCCCCGGACCGGACACTGACCCAGATCCCATCGAGTGTGTGGTCCTGCGGTGCCCCGGCCCCGGCCACCTCTCTGTCCCCTCCCGGCGCTGCTCCCTGCCTTTCACCCCTGGCGGCCACTCCCAGAGCAGCAAGCAGGCTGTGGCCGGCTCTGGTGTCGCCTCATCTCCTTCTGCTGGGCCCCACCGTCCTTGCTGGAAGGGTGAGCCTTTCTGTTTTATCTCCTGTTCACGCCCGCCCGACAACAACAGCTCCTGTGCACTAAGGGCCTCCTCCTCCAGAGGAGCTTTGAAAGCTGATCTAATATAATCCCTACAAAAATCTATGAAAAGGTTTTTCGTAGAAAATGGAAGGGGGTGGGAAGGGATAAAATGGGAGTTTGACATTTGCCGATAGTACTGCTCTATGTAAAACAGACAAGCAGCAAGTACGTACTGGAGAGCACAGGGAACTATACCGAACGTCTTGTAACCTCTAACGAAAAAGAATATGAAAACGAACCTGTGTATGTACACGTGTGACTGAAACACGGTGCTGTGCACCAGAAACCGACACAGCATTGTAAACTGACTAGGTTTCAGTTAAAAAAAAAGAAAAAGAAGAATAAAATCCATGAACTTGGCAAGTTTTATCTACATTTTAAAGTTGTAAATACTGAGGCTCAGAGAGGTTAAGAAACCTCCTCAAGTTTACCCAGCTATTGATGACTAAGCAAGGGGCACAAAAGAACAGTTTAGCATCCTGAAAAGTGCTTGTTATGAAAATATCAATGAATGCAAAAAATGACAGAAAGAGTCTGTGAAAGTCACTCGAAATCCCATCACTAAGAGGCAAGCATCGTTAAGGCGCTCAGCCTGCTCCAAACAGCTTGCTTTGCAAACGTGCAGAGGGAAGAGGGCTGGAAACAATAGAAAAACAGTGGGCTGATGCTTTACTCAAATAAAATATCAAACTTGGCTTCATTTGGATTTCCATGGGAGGAGCTGCTGAATTTCAGATAAATATTTTATTACAACCAGAGAGACTGGTTCTTCAAAGAGCTGTGTGTTTTCCATAGTCATTTTTTATTTTTAAAATTTTTTTTTGATGTAAATAGTAGCAATACTCTTTTAGGTCTGTCTCCTAAGGTAAGAGAAATGAAAGCAAAGATAAACAGATGGAATCTAATGAAACTTGGAAGTTTATGCGCAGCAACGCAAAGACGACCTGCAGAGCGGGAAAGACATTTGCGAAGGATGTGGCTGGCGAAGCATTAAGGTGCAAAATCTATAAACAGCCTACACAGTCAGTATGAAAAAGACAAACAGCCCAATCAATAAATGGGCAGAAGACTCGAATAGATATTTCTTCAAAGAGGACTGCTTTTTCCTTTCAGCACTTCAACAGTTTGTTCTTTTGTCTTCTGGCCTCCATCCATGCTTTTTCTTGAGTCTCAGTCACACCTTCCTGCTTCTCTGCGTGTGTGCTGGTTTTGTGTGTTTTCCTCACGTATTGTGAATGACGTGCTGTCGGGACTCAGGATTCTGTTAGGTTCTCTTTAAAATTAGTAATGTTTGCCTGTTTGTTTCATTCAGTGGTTAACTCGACTGGACGCAAACTGTGCACCGGCCCCCGTGGTGGGTGGCCGATGCAATCTCTGTGCTGCTGGCCCAGCGGCTGAGACCCCGTCCTGTGCAAGCAGGGCTCACAGACCCGCCAGAGGTTTGAGACAGGTTTATCACGGGGTATCTGCGGCTGCCTCTATGTGGCTCTCTCTGTTCTGGGATTTCCCTCGTGGTCACCCCGAACTCCATCCTCTGGTTCTTCACACATGTAAGACCGTGTTTCATCGTGGCTTAGGCGCCCGGCAGGGCACAGACCGCAGGAGCCCGCCCAGCTGTCCCCTTCTTCCCAGCACCCGTCCCCTCCAGTCTCTGTTTCTGGATGCTCTCCAGTGCTGTGGGACGGTTGTCTGTGTCCAGCCACTGTAGTTGCTACCTGTGCAAGATTTGGTCCAGTAGGAGCCACTTGGTCATGACTGGAGAAGCCTGTGGGCAGCTGGGGCTGGAGGGGCGCAGACCCCACAGCCCGGCCGGGATTGAGCCGGGGCAGGACGGGCACGGTTTGTCTGGCTCTGGCCCATCTGGTTTGGGGGCCGGTGTCTTCCGAGATTTAACCGAGAGCCTGTAGGTCTTAGCCTCCTGCCCAATACAGCACCAGGATTTTACAAATGTTTTGGACTGAGAGAGTGAAGTCTCTAGTTTTACCGCCTCTGCTCCCGCGCCTGCAAAAAGCTTTGCTGAGTCCTCGTCCCCTGGGCCTAGCCGAGGGCCTAGACAGACAAGTGTCTCCAGGGGTCAAGATGGCTGTGAGTCGTCGGCCCTTCCTGACGGTTCCCCCGTCTCCGGAACTTTGGCCCATTAAGTCCTGTGGCGCCCACAGCTCCGACCCTCTGCGGTAGGGCTTTGTAGCGTGCTTGGCCTCTTTCAATTGCTGCCTTCGGGGCTGACGGCCTTCCGTGTGGGGCCCGCCCTTTCCTCCTCAGAAGCAGACGTCCGGTAGCAACTCACACGTTTGTATCCCTTCCCTCTGGTCTGGGCCTGACCGCTCCGCCTCGGTCCTGCAGTGGAGTGGTTCAGGTTGGAAAGAGCAAGCGAGGGGCCAGGCAAAAAGGACCTGCTGAAATCTCCTCTGTCCAGCTGGTACGTAAGCAGACAAACCAGCCTTTCAGATGTGAGCACCTCTGCCCAGCAGTGCCAGTCCTGGGACTTCATCTCAAGACGAGGATTTAGAATGTGCTCAGAGGGCAAGCTTCCAGGATGCTTCTGGCAGTACTATTTTCAATGTTCAAAGATAACCCTTGGAACAATAGGTAATTCGTTGAGAAAAATGTGGTGTATGCATGCAGTATGAAGTCGTGCAGCCATTAAAAATGGTGGCAGACTCAGTGGAAGCACGATCACGGGATCCAGGGCAGCTGTGTGGTCTGAAGACCTTTGTGTGCACGTCGCCGGTGGGGAGGGGTGTCTGGAGGGACCAGGGCACCTGTGGTCACAGCCACTGACTGCGGGTCCAACGGCAATTATTCAGTGTCTTCTGGTGGTCTGTATTTCTGATTTTTAAGACAATGACTGTTTTTTTGACTGTGGTTTTGAGGTATGATTTACAAACTGCAAAATGCATAGGCCTGAAGTGTGCAGCTTGGTGGGTTTTGACAGATAAATAGAGCCATGTGACCTCCACCCAGGACAAGGCATGTTCCCGCCACTCAGAGTGCCCGTGTCGTGCTCTGGTCTGCCGCGAACTGAGGACCGCGAGGAAATCAGAGAGGCTCTCTGAGGCTGAAGGGAGAGGCGGTGTTTGCAGCCGGGCTCTCAGGGGGCTGTGCCCACATCACGCTCCTCTCTGAGGCCCTGCAGCGGGGGTCGGGGGGGGGTTAGACGCAGTCCTCTCCCCACTCAGGTGCCCCACAGGCGGGCCTGGGCGGGGAGGGGCTCTGCAGCAGGTGGGGGCCGCCTTGGCCCCGCCCACCCTGGCTACCTTTCCTCCAGCTCCCAGGTCGGCTCTGGGTCACCTGGCCAGAGGGACAGAAGGCCATTCATTGTACCAGGAGTGTCATCTGTCCTGCATTAGGAGTGGGAGGCAGGAAGGGCTGCATTCCTACCAGTGAGGGAGCACTGGGCTCAAGGCCTTTCTTTCTGAGCTGCTGGTGGAGTGTCACCCAGCTCCCGGGACCCAGCTGGGGCCGCAGTGGCCTCCGGGTGGCACCTCTAACCAGCCTCGAGGGCAGTGGCGGATGAGGGTGGGGCCTACTCAGGCTGCAGCGCCAGAGAGAAGAGCTCAGTCTGGGGGTGATCGCTGTGCTGGCCCCCGCTGCCGACCCCCGGGGCGCGTCGCTGTCACTCCCAAAACACTGCAGACCATTTGACTCTCAGCACAGCCTGAGGCTGGAAGCCTGAGACCCAGGTGTGGGTGTGGTCCTGTGTGGGAAGACTACTTGGGTGGCAGGCGGCCGCCTTCTCACTGTGTACACAGCAGAGAGAATCTGAGCCTGGTTTCTGCTTCTTCTCTTCTCATAAGGACACCAGCCCTGTGGAACCTTACAACCTCACAGGCCCTGTAAGTGAAAAACATTGCGGCCTTATCAGTACACAGAGGACGCTGCGGCCATCAAGTCATCGGGTGCTCCCGCCACCCCCGGCAGTGAGCCGAGGGGGCTCTGGATGCGGACAAGCAGGCAGCCCGGCCTCTGCAGCCCCCAGCCATGCCCCCCTCTCCCCCAGGGAGCTCAGGATGTGGAGGAACAGGACACGGGCCCTGGACTGCTAGGTGCACATCAGAGGAACGGTTTCAGTGAGCCCAGACCTTTGCACCTTCTCATACACAGAAAAGCGCTAAATTTCCTAACTTGAAATACCCGGTTTTCTTTAATTAACGGTAATCCTTTGATGTTCTGACTACCTGGTCTTTGTTACAAAAACCCCTAAACATCCTGGCCCCTCCCGTCCCCCCAGCAGAGCAGTCTCTCGGGGGAGGGGGGTCTGAGCTGCTGCCTCCCGGCGCCGGCCCTCAGCCCGCCCGCTGAGTGAAAGTTCCTCTCGGCTTACAGGCCGTGCCCCATTTCAGCTGACAGCCCCACCTCCACGTACAGCCACACGGGTGTCTTTCCCACACCAAGCAATTCTCCCACACCAGCTGTTGTCCCACAGCTCAGCTCAGTTCTGTCACTACCTGGAAGCAGCATCAGACCCTACAGGTTAAGGGCTCAGTCCCACGGGACTGCCTCCTTCCCACTCCCCCAACCCCAGTCGCAAGTCCAGGTTGCCACTTGTGCCTCTGACCTAGTGGCTAGGGCAGAGGTTCCAATGGCCCCCTCTTTGGGTCCCATGGACTTGCTAGAGTGGCTCACGGAGCTCACAGAGACAGCTGACTTGCTAGATTACCTATGTGTTATAACAGGACACAGACTCAGGAACAGCCGAATGGAAGGGACACATGGGACAAGGTGTGGGGAAGGCGCGGGGGGGCTTCCAAGCGCCCCGTGCATGGACCTCCCTCCCCAAATCTCCACGGGCTCACCAGCCCGGAAGCTCTCTGAACCTCGTCCTTTCTGGCTCTGACGGGAGTTTCATTACGCAGGTGCCATTAGTTAAATCATTGGCCATTGATGCCTGACTCAACCCCCAGCCCCTCTCCCCTCCCCAGGGTCTGGGGGGTGGGGGGCGGAAGTTCCAGCCACGTAAGCACGGGGCTGGTTCTCCTGGCCACCAGCCCCCACCCTTAGGTGCTCCCAAAAGTCGCGTCAGTCACAGAACAGAAGACCCCGTGCCCGCTCTCTCCACCTGGGAAACGCCAGGGCTCTGTAGGAGCCCTGTGCCAGAAATGGGGTGAAGGCTGAACACAGACGTCTTCCTTTCACACGCCTCAGTCTCCCGGGGAGGCTCTGAGGAGAACCGCCAGCAGGTGCGCCCCTTCAAGCCCGGAACCAGAACACGGGTCTCACCCAGGGGCGCGGCCCCAGTGTAGCAGCAAGAATGAGCCTGGCTCCACGTTAGATCTGCTCCTTTGGCTCAAACCCCCTGCTCTGCTTCCTGTGCTCAGTCAGACTGGTTCTGCACCTCTTGTGAAAGAATATTGCCTGGAGCCTGAAGTAGACGGGACAGGCCATTCTCAAGGCTCTGACTTCTAAGAGTATAACCCTTTCCATCCATATAAAGACAGCAAGTTGCAGAAGAGAAAATAACATTTGTTTTGTTGGAAGTTTGCAGGGACACCGTGACCTGACCCATGTGGACGGCTGCAAGAACAAAGGGTTCCAAGAACAGAGGATTCAGACACCAAGAAGTTTGCAATAAACAAGCAAATTTCCTCCCCCTTTTAGTATAAAAGGAGCCTGATTTCTAACTCAGGACAGATGGTTCTCTGGGACATGAGTCTCCCATCTTCTCGCTCTGCCAGCTTTCCACATAAAGTCGCCATTCCTTGCCTTGACACCTCGCCTCCCGATTTACTGGCCTGTTGTGCAGGGAGCAGAACGAGTCTGGACTCGGTAACTCCAGGAAGGGAAGCAGCCGCCCAGCTCTAGCCAGGGTGTCAGGCACTGCTGTTGGAGCAGACGGACCAGGCAGGTAAAACAAGCATGAGGCAAAATGAAGTCAAAGGGGTACATCTATTTCAGTAGCTAAAGGAGGAGTGTCCTAACAAGAAGCAAACACAAAATGATGAAAGAAAGGACCAGGTGGAAACGTTAGGTTTGATGACCATGACTGTGGCAATAAACCACACGACAGACGAGCTGAGCAGGGGACGGGGCGGTGCGCGCCTGGGCAGGGGCACAGGTGAGAGAGCGTCCGAGAGGCAGCCGGAAACCACGGCGAGACGAGATGGGAAATGTCCCCAGCAGCTGAGGGGCACAGGGGGACAAAAGCAGAGGTGTGACCCTGGGCCACAGGGGTCCCAGAGAGGAGAGGAGGGGAAGCGTTGGAAAAGTAAGGGAGGGACGTTCTTAGAGTCCGTGTGGGGAGAATTCACAGGCTCAGGTGCCAGCGGGAGAGGTGAGGGCAGGCAGGCACGTTTTTGTTTCCAAATGTTGGAGACAAAAAGAAAATTCTGAAAGTTTCCAGAGAAAGAAGAGGATTCCCCACCAAAGGGCAAAAGTCAGGGTCGCACCTAGTGTCTCAACAGTAATACCGGATGTGGGAAGGAGAAATGCTCATCCTTACAAGTGTTTATGGAGTCAAGGGAAAGTGCGCGAACCTCAGAGTGCATGTTCGGTCAAACCAGGGGGTACAGGGGGAAGGGAAACGCCCCCCGAGGACGAGGACGAGGCGTCCCGGTGGGCGTCTGCCCCACAAGGCCCCCAGGGCGAAACTGGGGGAGTACCCGGGGGCGGAGGACCAAGGAATCTGGGAGGGAGGGTGTGGCCCCACAAGGCAGTGTGAAGGAGGGGGGCCAGCGCCCTGGCTCAGATCCCAGTCGTCTGAGAACATTTAGGACCAAAGGAAAAGGAGACCTGTATTCTGATGAAGGAAACGCCCACCCTGTGCTGACTCCCTGTGTTCCTGCTGGTCTGTTTGTTTGTTTTGGAAACCTTGAAGGAATGTACCCTTGACTTGTTAATCTTCCTTTGCTCTGACAGGACAAAAAACTGTGCTGGAAACCACATTTCTCTAGAGCAGGTTCTCAGCGTCATCTGGGAACTGGGCTTCTGGGCTAATAGTCCTCAGTTCAGTTCAAATAAAACTCTTTTCTATTATTCTTCTTGATTGTTTTTGCTTGTTTGTTTTTGGGAGAGTTAGCTAGGCTTATTTATTTATTTTTAGAGGAGGTACTGGGGATTGAACCCAGGACCCTGTGTGTGCTAATGTGCGCTCTGCCACTTCAGCCACACCCAGTTTCTTGATTGCTCATTGATGATTTTCTCTGACAGTTCACACTGGGTGTAAACTACAGCGGGCTCCTGAATTGGAATGCACCGAGGACAGAGCTCAGGGCGTCCGTGAACTCAGGCGGGAAAGGTTCTGTCTTTGTTTTCACTGACCCCTCACCTCAACCGAGCGCTCACCTGTGAAGGCAGGAGGACCCGAGAGCCGGCAGCAGGAAGCCCTGCGAACTGCCCCATCCCGTCCAGCCGCTGCAGGGTCTCAGCAGGACTTTTGTTGATGCTTTAGTTCTCGTGGTCGTTACACCGGCTGCTAGAGCTAGGCTCATCTATTATGGTGTAAGAAAGTATTCTTCAAAAAAAATTATTCTAGTAACTGTATTTCAATGTAAGTGGTTTCCTTTGCAGCTTGATGTGTTTTATTTTATGCACTTACAAATTGTGTTTGGGGATGGGGATCCACACATGAGGACCCCACCTGTCATCAGTGACCATCTGACGTATGTAATAGTGTTTGTAACTGCTTAACTGTGTAATGGTTTAAGGGGTTGTTCTCATGCTCTTGCTGGCTGGGGTTAGGGTGGAGAGAAGGGGGCTTGGGTGGCCTGTCTAGCCCCCCTGTGGCCCAGGGATCATGCTGAGTACCCTGCTTTTGCCCCCAGTGCCCTTCTCTTGACTCCTTGTGGTTTCCTTGTATCCTGTTGTTCGAGCTGCAGAGCCCAGCCTGCAGCAGGAGATCCCAGGCCTCAACCCAAAAGGCTAAAAGCATTTATCAACTTGACTTTAATCTGCACAAATTTTTCTCTAGAGCACTTTTCCACAGAGCCTCTTCCCACCCGCCGTTTGTTCTAGGTACAAGAATATTGAGTCTCAAAGCCAGAGGAGGACTTCGTGCCCAGCAGAGGGAAAGGGACGCCTGCATCTGCAAAACCAGGAACAGCTTTACAACAATTTGTTACCCTGTATGTGATCTCTATGGAAATTAGCTCTGCCCCTGGAACTCTTGATTTTGACTATAAAGCCCTCGCCTTCTCTCCCCGGCAGGCTCACAGTCTTAGAGGCATTAGCCCCCTGTGACCTCCTTTGCCTGCAAAGAAATAAAGCTGCCTTTTCTACTTCATCCAAAAGTCTGTCCTCAAGCCTCAATATCGTAAGCTGGGTTTGGAGGTCGAGTTTCAGCAACATACAGGCTTCCCCAGAGGTGCCGAGGAGAAGGTTGAGCACCCTCCCCTCAGGGGGCAAGTGCCTCCGTATCCCCGTCTGTAGAACAGGGAAAACAGAGGTCCCGCTGGACAGACTCGCCGGGGGCTGGGGCTGGGCGCGCACATCCGCCTCCCGGTCAGGGCTCCACACGTGGAGCACTTACCGCTGCTTCCGGGCCACTGGGCTGAGCAGGAAACCAGTCATTCTTAGGATTAAATAATGGGCACAGCACGTGCCAAGATTCGCAAGGCCAGCTGTGCAGTCCTCAGAAGGGATCTTATATACACAATAGGTTCCACATTAGCGGAGGGCCGTGCACGGTGCTGCCATTTCAGACGGTAAGCCCGAACAGCCAGACGGGGCGGGAGAGCGCCGGGACGAACGCCCAGCACCGGGGCGGCACAGGGGAGGGAGACCCGGAGAACTGACGAGTCGGGAGGAGCCGGAAACAGCAGTCAGACCCTCCCTCCCCCGACGCCCCCAGGCCCAGCTGGTCTTACTGGGGATTCTACCACATTTTAAAGGAACAGTTACTTCCTTTCTTAGGCAAAGTGTTTCAGAAAAGAGAAGACAAGAGAACGGCAAAAAAACATTGCCCAGGAAGCTCTCTGGCCAGCCCCCCCACCAACCTGGCTTTTCCCATTGCAGCCATTAAAAGCAGAAGTCCGGTGTTGTCCCAGAGGAAGCCAGCGGTTTGGGACACACTGACCCCTGGCTCAGGGCAGAGGGGCCTGCTGGTCTCCCTTGTGGTCTTGGGATGTCCTCAGTGTCTGCGTGGGGCCCTGACAAGGTCAGGTGTGGGCCCCAGGTGACCCCAAAGAGATGCAGCAAGGCAGGCTGTGGGAGCCCGGGTCCCACTGGGCTCTGCTGGGAAACAGAGGCCGGGTGGGGGAGGGGTGTGGCAAGCTGGGTGGACGGTAAAGCCCTGGTCAAGGGAGGCTGGAGTCCGAGGTGGGAATCTGGGTGCCCTGGTGCCCCAGGACGTGTGCCCCAGTTTACCTACTTCTACCGTGCAGGGACCAGCCTTCCTGCTCCCAGGTCGGAGGAGGATTCGGTGTGATGCTGGCTGTGGCCTGGGCAGACGGAGGTGGAGGGGTGTTGAGGGAGGGTCCATGGCTGCCGGGAGAGAAGAGGTGGCGGTGCTGGGGCAAGGAGGTGAGAGACAGGGGAAAGGTGGACTGGTGGGGGAAGCAGCTGGTGGCTGTGGAGGTCCCCGGGATGCTGCAGGTGGGCATGGGCCCGCAGCCTTGGTGGGTTGCCTTGAGGGGGGATCTGTGACCTCAGGGCAGCTCACGAGCTCCCAGGTTTCAGATTTGGTGAGTGGGGAGGAACCCTGCCCCTCAAGGAGAAGGGCTGATGGCCTGGGTACCCTGCAGGTGTGGTCACCTGGATGCTCTGTCTGACCCCATGGTTTGGAGGACCCCAGCCAGGATCTGTTGGGGGGCAGGGCTGGGCTTGGGGAATAAGGGAGGACCCGTTGCCAGTTGCCTGCCAGGACAGGCCCAGGCCTGGGAGAGTGATCTGGACAGCGCGTCTCACCCTGCAGCCAGTGATCTGGCTGAGACATGGGTACTGGGGGTGCTGGACAACCCAGGGGCCCTGCCCGAATCCAGGACCCACCTGTGCGGGGTGCTGGAGGTGTGGGCTGCCTTGCCACCCCACCCCACTGCAGACCCTCCCGGGGGAGTCCCAACATTGACCGCAGAGGCAGGAAGGGTGGAGCCCCAACCCCGCCCTCCATGAGGTGCCCCCTCTTCTGGAGTACACTGACCCCTCCCTGAAGGGCCTCTGATTAAGCATAAACCAGAAAATAAGGTTCCAGGAACCAAACTGATAAAAAGGTACATTTTCAAGTTCAGTTTCTTCATTTCCCCTTTCAGGGGCAGGAGGTGAACTCGCCCAGTCCGGCTGATGGCGGGGTCCTCAGCCCCTCCCGGGAAGGCCTCCCTCCCTCTGCTTTGGGAGCTGCCTCGGCGGGCCCCCTGGTCTGGCACAGGCAGTGTGACCACACAACTGACCCTCCAAACCAGGACACTTTTGAGAGAGAAACTTGGCATCCAGTGACGGTGCCAAGGACCACAGGGAGGACGGGCATCTCTGGCCGCCCTCCGCGGAGCAACCCAGGCTCTGCTGTGGGCAAAGGGCGCCTGTGCGTGTAGCAGCCTATGGCTGCCTTCGCAGACTTCAACGCGGCTCACAGGCTGTCCGTCCACATGGCGCTGGCCTGGGCGGCAGGGTCCACGAGTGGGCGGGCAGGGAGAACGCGGGAGGTGCGTGGGATCGTTAGAACCTGGGTTTCCAGGTCACCCAGCACCCCTTCTGCCGTCGCCCCGCCGGCCCAGGGCCGGGGGGGGGGGGCGTGGGCTCTCCCTCCGGACAAGGTGCTGGGAGGACGTGCGGGATGAGAGACACTGCGCGGCCGCTCTTGGCAAGCGCCTCTTCCCCTGAGGGATGCAGGCCGGCTCTGCGTCTCCCCGACAGAGCCCCGCGGGGCAGCTGGGTCTCAGCAGTGCCTGCCTGCGAGCGTCGAGATGGTTCCCCCTGAACGTGGATTTGTGGCTGCACCTCCCTGAATCCAGCCGTTTCTGGAGCGGTGTGTGCGTGCCTTTTTTTATTTTTAAACTAATAGACTTTATTTTTTTAGAGCAGTTTCAGATTCACAGCAGAATTGAGCAGAAAACACAGAGAGTTCGCACACACACTCCCCCCGCCCTCAGCCTCGCTCCTCAGTGCTGCGCGCCGCCTCGTTTGAGGGCTTTGCTGTAGGCCGGGTCCCTCTCCGTCCTCGGTGGGCCGCCCCGACGTGGTCTCGACTTCCCTCTGACTTGTTAGCCTGCTTGGCAGCCACAGAGCAGCAGAGACCGGCGGGAGCCTGAGGTCAGGGGTTTCTGCTGGGGCCTCGCTCCCTCCCGCCGTGCCCTCACGCAGCCCCTCGTGTCTTCCTCTCCTTGTGAGGCCGCTGTCCTGTTGGCTTAGGGCCCAGCCTCTAGGCCCTCGTTTGACCTCTACTACCTCCTAAAGATGCTGTCTCTGAGTGGAGTCCCAGTGGGGGCTGGGGCTCCAACATGTGGACTTGGGGGACACGAGTCAACCCAGGACACCCCTTACTGCCTGGCTGCGCCATCTCCTCTCCTGACTCTGAACGTCCCAGTGCCCAGGGCGGGGTCCTGGGCCGCTTCTCCTTTCTGTCCCTCAGCACACCCTCCCTGGTGTCACGTCCTGCCCGTCTGTGAATGCTGCCTGCATGCTGCTGGCCCCAGGGGCCCCGTCCACCCTGGGTCCCTCTCCTGAGCTCTCAACACAGCCATCCGCTCGCCCGTGCGGGTCTGGGAGGAAGCACAGCCAGACGAGCCAGAATCAATCCCGTGCCCGTCCCTCCTGCGATCCCAGCCCCAGCCCCCGCCCCCGTCTGTGGCCTCTCCTGTTGTCTCCAGGTGTGCCTTTTGGAGCAGCAGCCGGGGGGCTGCACCTCTGTGCTCTTGCCTTCTCAGCCTCCTTGGACTCCACCGCCTTGTCTCCCTGCTGCGTCCCGGGGCCCGCCTCCCGCTCGTCTCCGGGCTCACCGTTCCCTCTTCCTCGGCACCAGACCTGCTGTTAACCAGTCAACCAACTTTTACGTTCCAATGGCAATGTGGATTTTAAACATCTATGAAAGTCTTGAAAAACATCTGAGAATATGAGAATGAATATATGTATGTACATATGCATGGCTGGGAGGTTGTGCGCGCATCAGAAATGGGCACATTGTTCCTGACTACACTTCAGTTTAAAAAGTCTGATGCTTTTTGCTAGTCTCATGTACCTGGCTCATGTTTTCAATTTCCTTTATCTTCTTATGCTTAAAATTTTAAAATAAATTTTAAAAAATTTTTATTTAAAAAATTTTAAAAATTGGAGTATAGTTGATTTACAATGTTGGGTTAAATTCTAGTGCGCAGCATAGTGATTCACATTATTTTTTATTATAGGCCATTGTAAGATATTGAATACAGTTCCCTGAGATGTACAGTAGACACTTGTTTATCTATTTTATATCTAGTAGTTAGTATCTGCAAATCCTGAACTCCCAATTTTTCCCTCCCTACCCCTATTCTCCCTTGGTAACCATATGTTTGTTTTCTATGTCTGTAAGCCTGTCTCTGTTTTGTAAATAAGTTCATTTGTATCTTTTTTTTTTTTAAGATTCTACATAGAAGTGACATCATATGATATTTTTCTTTCTCTTTCTGGCTTACTTCACTCAGAATGACCATCTCAGGTCCATCCCTGTTGCTGCAAATGGAATTATTTTATTCTTTTTTATGGCTGAGTAGTATTCCATTGTATAAATATACCACAGCTTCTTTATCCAGTCATCTGTCGATGGACATAATTATTTAAGTTTTGATTTTATCAAATTTATACACCTACATAGATTAAAGAGTCAGTGGGGTTCTACACAGCTGTTTTTTTTTTTAAGTTTTAACTTCTACCAACTTTATACATATATATAGTGTAAGAAGTCAACATCATTTTTAAGTATTTTATTTCCTTATTATTATTATTATTATTTGCCAAAACAGTCTGTTACCACTGTAGCCTTTGTTCCTGGCTCACAGGTCCTGAGCACAATGAGGCACTGAAACGTTCGAACACCCTGGACTGGAAGGAGGGTGAGGGAGACGTGGATAGAACCTGGGCCTCCCCACACCCCAGTCCACCAGGACAGCAGAACCAAACGTGCACTGACGCCATCTGCAAAAAGCCAGATGCAGCGTGTCCCTCTGTGGGTGGCAGGAAGACCCCGCCACAGCTTGGAGACTTGTGACCTCTGAGCAGAAGGAAGCCGAGGGAGGCAGCCGGGCATCCGGTGTGGGCCTGAGGACACCAAAACCCTGGCAAGAACATCCTCAAGTGCTCAGGAGCCCAGGAGGGGCTGGCCCAGCAGTGGGGCGCGTTTGAGGCCCGGGCAAGTTTGAGGCCCAGCCGAGTCAGGCCGTCCCAGGGGCTCTCAGAGGGGAGAGGGCTGGGAGTAGATCTAACCTGGGAAGCGCAGGGCCGTGGGTATCCAGACAGAGGAGGGGCAGGAAGGGACTGGGAGGAGCACTTCCCAACAGCAACACCAGAGGGAGCTCTGGGTCACCAGCCGGCAATGCCCTCTGGACCACATCTCTGTTCCAAAGCCCAGGGAATCCGGTTTTATATAAAAGTGAGCAACAGGAATGGCTTGTAGTCTGACCTGACCCTGCACAGAGATACTCCGGGAAAATGGGACCAGAGGTACCACAACACCCCGGCAGACAGGGGCAGACACAGAAGGGATGCCCTCACTGTTGGCTGCATTGGTTACCTTTGCTACGTAACAAGTGACCCCAACAGACTGTGGTTACGCCAATAGCTACTGCCACCACTTGTCCTGCCCTCTGTGGGCTGGCACCGAGGACAGGCTTGGGCTCCTGGTGTGGTCGAGGTTTTCTTGGTCATCGAAAGGCTTGCCTGGGGCTCCAGAGCTCCCTCCAGGGTGACCTGAGGGAAGTCGGGTCCACTGTGTGGGCGTCTCCACAGCCGGCGCTGCCCTCTGCCAGGGTGAGCGTGCCAAGAAACGAAGGCGGAGGCTGTGTTCCCTCTGTGACATAGCTCCAGGAGTCAGCCCTGCAATGTCCCCCCGTGTGACTGATCACACCTGTCAGCCCGGTTTTAACGTGGGGGGATCTGCACATGGGCAGGATACCAGGATCTGAGGGTTAACCAGCCGTCTTGGAGGCTGGTACCACACAGACAAAAACACAACCTAATACTTCAAGGCAAGCTTAAAAAAAAAATGCAACACATGAGAAAAAAATCAGTGTTAGGAAAACTCAGAAAAGAGGTGACAGATCCTAGAGAAGAATCAGCCATAAAAAGAAAGTTATTTTGCAAATTAAGATTAAACCAGAAAATTATTTTGCAAATAAAGAATAAATAAGAAAGTTATTTTGGAAGTTAAGATCAAACCAAAAAATTATTTTGGAAATTAAGATTAAACCAAGTGGCTGGAGACAAAAGAAAACATTTTGAGAAAGATGAGAAGAAATAAAGACATATAAAAGGATTTGAGAGAAAACAGCAAATACAGAACACTGGCAAAGAAGGTCCAAAGGAGACTTCTCCAAAAAAGGCTGCGTCAGTGACCAGGAAGCACATGAGACATGCTCAGCAACAGAGAAGTGCAAACCGAAACCGCAGTGAGATACAGCTCCACACGCACAGGGACGGTTATGATAAAGCGGCAGGTGCGGGCGGGTACAGCTCAGGGGTAGGGCCCACGCGTAGCGTGCACGTGGCCCTGGGTTCAATCCCCACGACTTCCATTAAAAAAAAAGTAAACTTAATTACCACCTCCCTAAAAAGACTGGCAAAACAGATGTTGGCAAAGATGTGAAATCGGGCAGCCCCCGTGGCACCCTGGCAGGTCCTCAGAATGTTAGAATTTCCACGTGATCAGCCAAAGAGAATTGGAATCTATGTCAGTACAAAAACTCGTACTCGAATATTCATGCAGCATTATTCATAACAGCCAAGAGGTGGAAACACCCCAAACGTCCATCGACTGATAAAGTATGGTCGCCGATAACATGGAACATTACTGAGCTATAAAAAGGAATGAAGTACTGACTGATGATGACACAATATGATGAACCTTGAAAATTATTCCAAGTGGAAGAGGCCAGTCACAGAGGCCACGCCCCGCGTGATTCCATTTGCCCAAGGTGTCAGAACAGGGGCGTCTGCAGGGACAGAACGTAGATGAGCGGCTGCCTCAGGCTGGGGCTGCTCGTGGGCGCGAGGGTTCCATGCAGGTGATGAAGCTGCTCTGAGATTAGACGATGGTCGTGGTTCGGTTGTGCAGCTTTGCAGACACAAGGAAGCACCACTGAGCAGTGCATATCAAACGGGTGACTTTTCTGATACGCAAATTTTATCTCGATCAAGGTGTTTACAAAATGAAGAAGAAGAGCCGACTACGTATTCGAGCAGTTCCTGGAAAAACAAGCAAAAACAAAATTTTTCAGTTGGAAGACGGCAGATACTAAAAATTAAAATCCAGCACAACTCACTTGGCAATAAAAAGGCCTGAAACTCACATATGGAAGGGACACATCCCCTATTTGGGAAGCCTGACCCAGAGCGATCAACCCTGAGACATGTTTTCATAAAATTATTGGATAGCAAAGAAAAAAATCCTGTGGACAGCCAGGCAACACACCTGTCGTCTCTCAGGGGAAGACAGTCCAATCGCCTGCGACTTTTCAAAAGCAATGGTGTGTGTAAAAAGGAAGCGCAGCGACGTGCTTAGGACCTTGAAGGGGGAACAGGCAAGCTGGGGGCTTCTGTGCCCAACGGAATGCCCTTCACACACAGTGGCTGTGGACGGACGGCCTTACCCATGCGCGAATTTCAGGACACCGCCCCCATGGCTGCTCCGAAGGTTTCCACTGAGGGACACAGCAGACGACGGGACGGCTGGAAGATGTGGACACAAGTGGACGTTTAGCGCGGGGCTGAGCCTGGAGGAGGGAGGGCACGGCGCGGGGTGGCTCTGGGCTCTGGCAACTCAGACACACCAGACAGTCATAGAGACATGCGGGGAGGAGGGACCCTCCTGTAAAATCAAGCAGCTCACGCACCCCCAGCAGCGGTGGGGCTCCCGCATTGCTTCTGAGGATGCTTTGCGTGCGGTGTTAAAGCCAGTGAGTAGTTACAAGAAAGGTGTTACATGATGACCTCCCGAGAGGGGGAAGTGTAGGGCCCTCACACAGAGGTAGAAGGGTGTAAAAATGAGCTCTTGCTCCAAACTCATCAAACTGTTTCCATTAAACACAAGCAGGGTTTTTGTATTGGCGACGAAAATAATCAAAAAACGGTCAATAAGCAGAGTAGAAAAGAGTTTTATTTGAGCCAAACTGAGGGCGAGCCCGGAGCTCACTTCCTGGTGACTCTGAGGAACTGCTCCAGAGCAGCAGCGTTTCCAGCTCGGCTGTAAGTCTTGTCACAGCAAAGAACATCAAGGTCAGGGCCGCCGTCCTCCAAGGTCCCAGGAAAACCAGACCAGCAGGAACACGGGGAGCGAGCACGCGCCCCCCTGGGAAGGGAGTCTCAGCATTGAGGGGCGACCAGCGCGGGCGCCCCAGGGCGGGAGGCCTTCCATCTGCATTTTTAACGCGGACATTCTCGGCTTCTGGTCAATGTTCTCTGCTTCTGGTCAGTGCGCCTTTTTCTTTATTTTATAAATTATTTTTTAAAAATTTATAATTTGAGTGACCTTTAATTTTTCTTGGATCATCCATCAATGAGCACAAACTTAGAACTGATTTCAACCCCAAACCCCAAATCTACACCAGTCACTTAATTATTACACAATTTAATTTGGATGTATTGTATCAGACCAAGTTCCATTAACATTATAATCATAAAAAATAACCAACATGTGCCTTTTTTATAAAGATCATTTTATAGTTTTCTAATAAAGGCATTTTATCTGCCATGTGCCAGGCCCTGTGGATAAAGTGTCAGGTAAGGTTGGCTCTGGCTTCCACAAGCTTGCAGCTGAGCACGGCAAGCACAGGGTCTGTGTGAGGACATACCGGAGCGTCCAAATCACCCTGACGCGGTGAGAAGGGGGGAGGGCAGGGGAGCTCGTCTAGGAGAACGCAGTTTGAAGCTTGCGTGTGAACCTCATTAAACAGATGAAGAAGATGCCAGTAGAATGAACTCACAAGTTGTGGTTGCTTGTCAAGGAGATTCTCATGACTTACCAAAAATTCAATCAGATAGTATTTTTTTTCCCTTTTTCAGTTTTATTATGTGGAGTTATTACAGTCCGACCACACACACACACCATGTTGCAGGTAGATACACGTACACAGTGCACTACTTTTTTTAGCTTTCATATATGTGCTAATTATTATTTCTAAGAATAGATCAGGTCTCTAGCCTCTTAAACTTACATAGTTATCAAAGGAATAAAGCCGACTACAAGATAAGAATCAACAGGAGCCCAGTCATTAAGGACAGTCAGATGTGCTCACACATATTCAAGAACTCAGAATGAGATTAGTCCATCTGTGGCCTTATTATTATTGTTATTAATTTTTAGATTCCCCGTATAAGTGATGCCATACGGCGTTTTTCTTTCTCTTTCTGGCCCACTTCACTTAGAATGACGTCTCCAGGCCCAGCCACGTTGCTGCAAGCGGCGTGACTTTGCTCTTGTCTTACGGCCGAGCCGCGTCCCGCTGTCTACACGCACCGCCTCTGCTTCCTCCAGCCCTCTGGGTGGGCATCTGGGCCGCTCCCACGCCTTGGCTGTGGTAAACAGTGCTGCTGTGAACATGGGGGAGCACATGTCTTTTTGAATTTTATTTTTCTCCAGATTTATGCCCAGGAGTGGGATCGCTGGATCATGTTGTAAATCTACTTTCGGTTTTTTAAGGAACCCCCATACTGTCCTCCACAGTGGCTGCACCAGTCTGCACTCCCACCAGCAAGCGGTGTGGGAGGGCTCCCTTTTCTCCACACCATCCCTGGCATCTATCGTTCATGGACTTTTCAGTGACGGCCATTCTGGCCGGTGTGAAGTGATATCTTACTGTGGTTTTGGTCTGCATTTCTCTGACAATGAGCGATGCTGAGCGGTTTTCCATGTGCTTGTGGGCCATTTGTGTGTCTTCCGTGGAGGATTGCTTGTTTAGGTCTTCTGCCCAGTTTTGGATGGGGTTGCTTGTTTCTTTGACATCGAGCTGCATGAGCTGTTTGTGTGTTTTGGGAATTCGTGCCTTGTTGGTCACATCATTTGCAAATATTTTCTCCCATTCTGTAGGCTGTCTTTTCATTTTGTTGATGGTGTCCTTAGCTGTGCAAAAGCTCTTAAGTTTAATTAGATCGCATCTGTTTATTTTTGCTTTTATTTCCATGACTTCAGGAGCTGGTTCAAAAAAAAATATCGCTGTGATTGGTGTCATAGTGTTCTGCTTATGTTTTCCTCTAGGGGTTTTACAGTATCTGGTCTTACGTTTAGGTCTTTAATCCATTTGAGTTTATGTTTGTACACGGTGTTAGGGAATGTTCTAATTTCAGTCTTTACAGGCAGCCATCCAGTTACCCAGCGCTGCTTATTGAAGAGACTGTCCTTCCTCCACTGTGTGTTCCTGCCTCCTTTGTGATGGGTTGATTGACCACACGTGTGTGGGTTTACTTCTGGACTTTCTTTCCTGTGCCATTGATCTGTGTGTCTGTTTTTGTGCCCATCCCATACTGTTTTGGTTATTGCAGCTCTGTAGCAGAGTCTGAAGTCAGGGAGCGTGACTCCCCCAGCTCCATTCTTCTTTTTCAAGATTGCTTTGGCTTTTGAGGTCTCTTGTGTTTGCACCTTTTTTCTTTAATAATTAAAGCAGATGAACAATGCGTGTTTGGGCCACACATAGGCTGTTCTAGCATCAAATTTAAGTTAACTCCTGTGTAAGCCAGAGCGATGCCCCAGACCTCCCTGGGTGGCATTTCTATTCTCAGCATATATGTCAAATATAGCTCAGTAAACTTTAACAACAAACAGCCCTGCACCCGAGGAAGGGCTTGCTCAGGTAGAAATGAAGGAGTGGGCAGACGCCTGGGTGGAGGGAGCGCCTGGAACAGACATGTTTACACTAAGACCAGGACTGTGGAGGTGGCGGACACCGAGGGCGCTGGGCTGCGCAGCCCTCCAGGGACGGAGATCTTTTAGGCGTGTGAGGAAGAGTCATTTCTCTTGCTGTCAGTGTCTGCAGGCCAAGACACGCTGACCAGCTGGGGGGCTGCGAGCATCCCTGGTGCCCAGACTGTGGTCCTGGAATTTCCCACCGGAGCAGCCAGGCCTCTTGCAGGAGGGAAGGAAGGACCAACCGGACCCAACCAGCAGCGCCCTGGAGCGGCAGGAAGGGGACCAGGCCGCGCTGCTGTGTGGGGAGCGCCTTGGGGCGGGGTCCTGGTCCCGGGAGCCCCCTGCCTGGCTCGGCCCCGCCTTGCAGTCAAGGAGGTGGGCAGGGTGCTCTAAACCCTCCCAGCTCTCGGCTCGGCCGTTAGGGCGGGGTTCATACCAACCCTGCCACGAGCTAGAGGGAGCCTGGCTCACAAGCTCCTCGTTTTCTGAGCCCCTCAGCTGGGAAAATACAAGAAAACAATGCTCCTGGGAAGGGGCCCTGGCTCTGCCCAGAGGGAGGGGCTGGCCCACCCGCTTCCTGCGCTTCGGCCGCACGTGGTGGCCGCCCTTCAGCTTGGGGCTGTGGCCTTTGTTTATTTTCAGGATAACTGGGCTCAGTCAGCAGGACCAGGGGTGGGGGGACCAGGACAAGAAGGCCATGACCCTCTGGGCGTCTGTCCTTGGTCCCCTGTCCCTCCCGACCCCCGCCCTCCGGTCCTGGAGCTGCTGTCCCTGACGGCTCTGTGGCCTGCCTGTCCGCTTGACCCCACTGTGAAAGGCTGGAGTGACCTGCAGGGGGCGCCCCAGTCTGAGGCCCCGGAGCCCCACCCCTGGGCTGGGACTCTGGACTGTCAGGGTCTCCGGTCTGTCAGACGCATGCGCCTGCTAATCGCCCACATGGTGTTTTCCGCTTGGAGGATCTGGGGCCCTAAGGCCTTAAAATAGCTAAGGAAATCCTGGAAAACGCCCATTCCGAATGGAGCTGCGGTCTGTGCGGGCAGATGGCGCCCGCCCCACGCCGCGGGGACGCTGCAGGGCCGGGGCCGCTGAGGACAGGGGAGAGACGCGTGCGCGCTCCCGCACACACGGCGCAACGCAGCGCAACGCAGCGCAGCACAGCACGGCGCAGCAACATACACAGCGCACAGCGCAGCGCAGCAGGGCGTGCAGCGCTTCCAGCAGGGGACCCTGAGTCCCCGAGCTTCGGACCCCGTCAAGGGTGGGAGCCCTCCGTGGGCGGGCGTGGAGGGGCGCAGGGCTGAGCCAGGACCGAGGCTCAGGGCTCCCAGCCCACTCGCCCCGGGCGGGTATGCAGAAGCCGGGCCGCCAGCCCCGCGCAGCGACCCTTCAGGTGTGGGAACCCCCTGCCTTTTGGGGCGTGGCGCGCCCTCTGGTGGCGAGAGGCGGCATCACCCTCCTTGTCTTCGCTGACAGGTGGTTCCGAATCAAGGGTGTCCGGACCCGGGTTTGCCCCTTTGCGTGCCGCCAGCGCCCGGTGGCAGACGGCTCTACAAGTCAGCTGACCACGACAGTCACTTTTGATAATGTACCTCGGTGTGACTTTTGTAATTGCTGTAACAAAATCCCTTTTGTCCCCACATACCTACTTAGGAGAAAAAAGCTACTTAATGTCTTTGAAACCCAGGAAGTAGAAGTAAAATTGACGCTGAACGCTGCATCTTTTTAACAATAAGTAGTAGTCATCTGTGGAAACAATAGTTAAATGGGAAAAAGTCCCATCCGTTTCATCGAGATGCATTTCCACTAAAATTTTACTTTTTTCTGTCAAAAAATTTTAAATCAAAATATATAACTATTTATGTCTAAATCTGTGCTTTTGATACTTGTGAACTAATAATTGTCATGGTAACTAAACACGGCAGAAAACCTTAGAGGTAACTGAGAGCCTAGGAAGACTAGAAAGTGAGTCTTCAGTGCGCGTGCTGCAACTGCGGGAAGCGGTGGTAGGCAAGCGACCGAAGTCCTTCAAGCACAAGACATATTACACCAGGGTAAAGATCAGGGGGCAAAGTCAAATGAAAATATTGGTGAACGAGAACAAATTTATGCCTGTTAAAGAATTGTCCTTTTTTTGTTTTTTTCAATCAGTGATGGTAGTTTTAGGGGGAGGGTACAGCTCAAGTGGTAGAGTGCATGCGTAGCATGCGTGAGGTCCTGGGTTCAATCCCCAGTACCTCCTCTAAAAAAAACACACCTAATTATCACCACTCCAGAAAAAACCTGAAGAAAAAGAATAATCACGATGGAGTTAAAATCACCGTGATATTTAGATTTTTGCTAGATGTATACATTTTAACACCTTTGTTATGATATGATTTCTGTACAGTGAACTACACATATTTCACAGATGTACAATTCGATGGATTTTGATAGATGTATATATCAATGAAATCACCACCACAATCAAGATAGCTAACGTTTCCATAACTCCCCAAGAGGTGCAAATTTCAAATTCCCAATTTATCCCTTCCCACCCCCTTTACCCTCTGGTAACCATAAGTTTGGTCTCTATGTCTGTGAGTCTGTTTCTGTTTTATAGATAAGTTCATTTGTGTCCTTTTTTTAAAGATTCCACATATAAGTTATACCATATGGTATTTTTCTTTCTCTTTCTGACTTACTTCATTTAGAATGACAGTCTCCAGGTCCATCCATGTTGCTGCAAATGGCATTATTTTATTCTTTTTTATGGCTGAGTAGTATTCCACTGTGGGTGTGTGTATACACATGTATATATACACACACACACATATATGTCACATCTTTAAATATATTTAAAAGACAAGCCCAACACTTTTATTCATAATGCCAGTGTGAACTACTGATACATGCAACCTCATGGATGAATCTCAAAAACATTGTGTCAAGTAAAGGACGCTTTATGCATAAGAGCTTCTTAAAGGAAAGCACAGGTTTACTCTTGCCTTCCATGAGAATTACTTAAGGCTATCCATTGTCCTTAGGGAGCCGTTTTGGCTGCATGCACGTTTTTTGACATGTGGTGCCCTCTCTATCAAATGTATCAAGAGTCTGTAATTGAAAGTTTCATTTCTTCTTTAACTCAGGAGACTGCGTGTCCCATCTCACCCCGGTGGTGGCAGCTGACATTTACTGAGTGCCCTCTGGGCGCTGCGTACAGTAAGTGCTGGCTGATTTAATCTTCAGAACACAGAAATGTGCAGGCAGCAGTGTAGCCCTCCTTCTGCAGATGAGGAAGCAGAAGCATCCAGCCTGTAACTGGCAGGACAGGTTGGATGTACTCTGCTCTGCCAAGCTGACAAGAGGTTAGAACCTTAAAGGACATCGTCTGATGCTAACTCTGTGTTTCACTGCACGTGTTTGGGGGGCACTGCCTGTGTGATTTCAGATCTTAGGAACTTACTGAGATTTTCTGGGGGTTCTCATGATGCTCTTTTTCTGTTTGGCATTTGAAAGGAATGCACTTTCCTCCTTCGTTGAATGTAAAGGCCTGTATATCTATTAATTTATGGTGGTTAGTTGTTCTATTAATAGACTTTCCTCCTTTATTCCTCTTTTGATCCAGCAATTGCTGCTCGAGGTGTGATGGTGTCCTACCGTGACCGTCATTTGGGTAAATTCTCCCTCATTTCTAGCAGCTTTTCTCCACGTGTTTTGGAGCAAAAGGTTAATAACTGTTCTGTGGTCTTGGTGGATGTGTCAGTCTGGCCCTGTTGGGGGTCTGGCCCAGTTGGGGCTCCGCCGTGGTCTCTGCCAAGCCTAGCATCTAGTTTCTAAATTTAATTGCCTGCAAGACTGTGTGGGGTTTTAGAAAACAAAACAACCATCCCAGCCTCTTAAACCAGTAAAACGAGGTTTGAAGACAAAAAAGCAGTAAAGCACCAAGAGATGCCTGAGCCAGAGTAGGGGGAGGGGTCCACTCGCTCTGAGACCCGCTGCCCTCGGCCCTGCCTGGGGGCCGCTTGGCTGGGAGAGAAGAGGCTCAGGTCTCATAAATAACTGGCCAGGACTTCTTCTTGGGCTCAGTTCCCAAATCCCATGGAAGCTGGGACTTTTGATTTGTTGACTCCAGTGCTTGCTGCTGCCAAGTTCAGGTTGCATGTGTCCCCACTGGGACTGCATGGGCGGCTGTGGGGACACCTCTGGGAGGGCCGGCTGTGGGCTGGGCCTTGGGAGCCTCACGGATGGGGCAGTGTTTGCCACCGGTGGCCCTGACAGCACGACGGGGAGCAAGCCAGCAGCTTTGCCTCCTCATCACTCAGAGAGGCCACAGGCCCAGGGCCAAGACATCAGGAGCTTAGAGCCTGCACACTGACCCCAAGCCGTGTCCAGGGATGGCTGGAGGGGTGTCTACCTGTGATGGCTAATTTTATATATCCCTTTGACTGGGCCACTGCTGGCCCCAGTATTTGGTCTAATAGTATTTTGAGTATGTCTAGGAGGGCATTTCCAGACGTGATTAGTATTTTTAAATTGAAGTATATTCAGTTACAATGTGTCAATTTCTGGTGTACAGCATAACAGACGTGATTGATATTTGGATTCCTGAACTGAGTCAAGCAGATTGTCCTCCCTGGTAGGGGTGGGCCTCACCCAATCAGTTGAAGGCCTGCATAGAATGAAAGGCTGAGTGAGAGGGAACTTCTCCAGCCTGACGGCCTTCCAGCTGGGACATCGGTCTCCTGCTTTTGGACTCAGACTCTGACTGAAACTTACATCGTCGGCTGTCCCAGGTTTCCAGCTTGCCAACCGCAGGTCTGGGGCTTTGTCAGCCTTTATAACTGTACGCGCCAGTTCCTGGTAATGAATGTCTCTCTCTCTCTCTGCAGATACATATAGAGATAGATACAGACATAGACACGTGCGCACACACACACACACACACACACACACACACACACACACACACTACTGGTTATTGGATCTGCTTCTCTGGAGAACCCAGACTAACGTGCCACCTGTATTCTAGACTCCAGGCTCTCAGCTTATCTTCATGTTCTGAGATGCTTGGACTGGCTTTGCTGCATGTGGACCCTGCCCTCTTCAGAGGCACGGGGGGAGTACGTGGCTGTCGAAGCTGGGCAGGTGGTGATGTGTGTGTGTGTGTGCACACGCGCAGAGCACTGCTGCCCACCCGGGGACCCCAGGGCGATTACCCTCTCCTTGGAGGCCAACCCATCCTCCAGAGCTTGCTAATAGTGTCTAAATAAAATTCCTCTTTATTCTATTTAATACTTTCACCTTGAAATCGACTTAGTCTGATATGAGTATTGTCACAGATTCTGCATTCTCTTTTTAAGAAAACTCACCTGGTGTATCTCTGTCCATCCTTCTATATTCAACCTGTATTGTTTTATTTTGGGGGCATCTCCTGTAAACAACACAGCTGTATTGAAAACAACCTACTGAGAATCTCTGTGTTGTGGGGAGAGTCTGCCACGTTGATGTTCATTTTGCTGACTGCACGTGACCTCGGTCCTGCCGTCGTGACCTGCGAGTGTGGTACATCCCGCCCTCCCTCTGCGGACACTCATTAGAGAGCGCCCCCTGGGGGCCTCAGTCCTCATAGCAGTCCTTTAGGTGAAGGCTGTTACTCCCAGGCTTGGAGAAATGAGCAACTTCCCAAGATGGCAGAGCCCGCCGGCAGCGGGGTGGATGACACCAGGCCGGTCTGGAAGTTTTACGTGCATTTGCGTTTTACTAGTGGACACCCTCAAATTTTACCAGTAAAAACATCGAAGCGTGTCCCACCCACGTTGCATATTAATCTCATCTATGTCCTCCCTTTGGGTAAGACACGCCATTCAGCCCCACTTAGTCTCCTCCTTTTTCCTCCTCTTTTGTTTGGTTGGCGTCTTGCAGAATTTCAGTTTCTAGCTGCTAGCATGCCTTTTACCTCAAATATCGACTATTTTTGGAATCCTTTGGTAACCATCACATTATACCTTATGACTGCAGGCTGAAAACGATTAAGAATAATTCTAGGTTTCATGGTTCCTTTGTTCATCAGCATTCCTTGATTTCAATTTTTCCCTCTGTCTTGAATTTACTTTTTCATTTTGCTGGTGTACTTACATGTGCTTTTTTTTTTTTTTTTTTTTTCTGGAGAGGGTATATGAGTTTACTTTCTTAGTCTTTGCATATCTGACAATATTCTTTCCCCTTTGCATTTGAATGCTTGGCCTGGGTGTAGAGTTCCAGGGAATGAATGCTTCCCTTTGGAAGCCTGGGCTTCACTGTTTTTTGGCCTTTATTTTATTTTATTTTATTTTATTTAATTTTTTCATTTATTAATTTATCTTTTGGGGAGGGAGGTAATCAGGTTTATTTATTTATTTAACAGAGGTACAGGGGATTGAACCCCGGACCTTGAACATGCTAAGCAAGTGCTCTGCCACTGAGCCACGCCCTCCCCCTCTGTTGGCCATAAAGTGGGGGCTGAATGTCAACTGCAAAGGGGCCATGGGATGCCCACCAGATGTGCATGCCCAGCCTGCACAATCTGTTTACTCACAGTCTGTTTACTTTGACAGCTCTTCTTTTTCATCCTTGGGGTTCAGAATTTTCACCTGCATGTACTGGGTGTGTGTCCTTTCAGGAAAAAAGTTATTCCTACATGTGGTCAGCTGACCATTACGGCCAAGCCTTCAGTTGGCAAAACAAGACCCCAAGCCTTTGTTCAGATCAGGAACTTTATTTTCAGTGAAAAAAAAAAATTGGGGGGGGGGGAGGGTATAGCTCAGTGGTAGAGCATAGCATGCACGAGGTCCTGGGTTCAATCCCTAGCATGTGCATAAAAAATTATTTAAAACATTTTATTTTAAAAATACATATTATATCTATTTAAGGTGTACCACACGAGGGGTTGATACACACGGTTACCGTATTTCCTTGTGACGAGAGCACATGAAATCTGCTCTCCGCCGGTAACCAGCGTTCAACACAGCAGCGTGAACTGAGTCACGGTGCTGTATGCTGGGCTCTAGATTCGCCCTGCGAGGAAAATCCTTTTAAAAAATATTTCCCCCTGTTTCTTCTCCTTCTCCTCCTCCTCTTTATATCTGCCTAGGGCATCCATTCTACAGGTTCTGGGTTTTCTCTTACTTTACCTCATCCTTCCCTAGAAAGGTTTGTTCAGCTGCACATAACAAGCCCCCAAGTATAAGCAGTTTAAACCGCATGGACATACACTATATTGCCTCATGGACATTCACCACTTACTTATCAAGAAGCTGCAGGAAGGTGGTCCCTGGGTGGGTTCAGTGGCGCGACAATGTCTGCTAGGTCTGAGACTTTTGTATCCTTCTGCTCTGCCGTCTTCAGCATGCAGACTTGTTGCCTCTTGATCACATGTTGGCTGCCAGAGCTCCAGCCACCAGATTCACAAACCCTTTGTTTAAAGGCAGGAAGTGGGGGACGCCAGTGTGGTGCGAGCGTCCTCAGCAGCCTTCCTGCAGGACCTGCGCTACCTCTGTCTCCTCGTGAGCTAACCTGTTTATAATCTTGGTGCGTTTCCTGCATTTTGTTGCTTTCCTCCAGTTATCCAGGGTCCTTAGTTCTAAGCTTGTATTTGTAAATAAAGAACTAGATTGATCAGAATTTATCACTAACAGTACAACTGACATGTAATGATTGTGGCTGCTAAGGGAGCCTTTTCTGTCTCTCCAGAATTGTGACCTGGCCCTTGGTGGACACTTGCTGTGTTGGCTGTACTGTCACCGTTTGCACAGCAAGGTGGCCTCTGGACCCAAGGGGTGAGATTGCTCTCCTGTGCTCGGCGCCTGCTGGTCCATGGTCTCCTTCTGTTCCCTGTAGCCAAACAGCCCGGTCTCGTTGGACTCAGCTAGTGAACACGACAGGGAGGACAGGGGGCTCTGGCTCACCTGGGACCTAAGGGGCATCTTGTTGGAGGAAGAGACTCAGCCCTAAAATCAAAACAAGTGAAACCTAGGTAAAGGGAAGGGAAGAGCATTCCAGGTGGGGAACAGCAAGTCAGGATGCTCTGAGGCCAGAGAAGAGCTTGCCTTGAGGAGCTGCCAGAGGGCTGGAGGGGTCAGTGGGGGTCAGGTCTCTCTATAGAGAGCAAGAAGATGGATTTTAAGCAGGGTGGTGTCAGGATCAAATGGATATTTAAGAAGGCCCCTCTGGCCCCCCATGTAGCAGGAGGGGGCAGGTATAGAATGGGGCATCTGGGGAGAGAGGTGGATGGGGTGGACCAGGCAGGTGGCAGTGGGAGCCAGGCTGGGTGGGGTGAGCAGGGGTCCGTGCAGAGCACAGGTCACGGTACTGACTCCCAGAGGGAGCTGGCTTCCAACCCTCACCTGTGAGAGGAGGGCTGTGTGGGGGTCTGTTGGCACCCCAGCTCAGAATGCCCTGCCTCCTCCTCCTCCTCCTCCTCCCAGGCATTGGTGGAGCCCAGGGGAAATGGGGCAGATAGAAGGACAGGAGCACAGGAGCCAGAGGTGGGTGGGGCACTGGGGGCTCCATCCTGCACCTTCCCTGGAAATCCACAGACCTCTCTGCACTGGGGGTGGGGAGGACTGCAGGTCACAAGGACCAGGCTGCAGGAATCTCACCCTTGGTGACAATCCGAAGGGGCTGACATCCCACGAATAGAAGCAGGTCCCCCAGGCACAGTGACCCCAGAGGCATTTCTGGGTGGGGGTCGTGGGGCCTGGGCTGCCAGGCTCCCAGGGTAGGGTGAGGCTACCTCAGTGGGCAAAGGGGGAAGAGCTTCTAGGCTGCACCCCGAATCCCTGCAGGGCAGTCAGCGGACAGCTGGGCTAGGGTCAGAGAGGGCAGCCCGGGCAAGGGCGGCTCTCAGGTGGGGCGGTTAGTGCCTGGTGGTGAGGGTGTGCAGACCCGGCTGCTGGTGTGGCCAGCCCTAGCAGGGCTGTGGGTCCTTGCTGGAGGTCGTGCCGGCACTGGCCACGCGAGGGCGCCCGAGCTCCACCCACGGTCCGGGGCCGGAGGGGCGCGGGTGATAGGCGTGGCCTCCCGGACCCCGACCCACGCAGCATCCGAGTGGAAAACCTAGCCCTCTCCAGGCGCCGGGCTGGGTTGGGAGAAGCCCACCCACTGCGGCCCGGACGAGCGTCGCTGGGCCGGTGGCAGGGGGGTTCGCAGGATCTGGCTCCCCCAGCCCTGGATGGGGGAGGAGGAGGAGGAGGGAGGTCGCGCTGCTCCCTTCGTGCCAGCCCCGAGGGCTTCCTGGGGGAAGCGACATCTCTGGCAGCAGCCCCACGCCAGGGTCGGGGCTGGGATGTGGGTTTCCGCAGGTAGTGCTGCGCTTCTGAGAGACGGACCTGGTCGGGCAGCCTTGTGGTCAGAGCTCCATCTTGTGGACTCCTCTGCCCCCTGGCCACGCCCCCTCCCTGTCCCACAAGGAAGTCCTGCCTCCCAGGAGCCCCAGGAGTTGGGGGGGCAGGTCCCACTCTCCTCCCTGGTACTAGGGTTGAGGTTCGCGGTGAATAATGGGTGCTACGCAAACAGAGGTATTAATGCCGGGCTTGGGGTGGGGAGAGACGCATTCCTTGTTAATATTTATTAAACCCGCGGCCCCGTCATTCAAGAGCTTCATAAATATTAATTCACAATTAAATATTTATAAGAAGGCGATTGTTTCTCCTCCCCCTCAAAGAACCTGTCTGAAGCGCGGGCTGGTGGTGGCCGTGGGGGAAGTGGGGTCTCCAGGGGGGACTGGGGAACTGGAAGCAGTCACTGGGCGGGCAGCAGAGCGACTCCCCTCTGTGTCTGGGCCCAGTCAGCACCTGGTAGCGCCTGCTCCCCACACAAGTCCCGCGGAGTGGCCCCTGCCGACTGCTGACTGACACCTGGACGGTCCCTGTGGTCAGGGCTCCTGTGTCCAGCTGTCAAGTCCATGTTTTACCAGCAGGATCTATCAGTCATGCACACCTCAGTGAGATTTAGTTGGCAGTAGGGTAATGAGGGCCTGGCAGAAGAGGCCAGGAGGGCTGCCCATCAGGCCCAGGCTGGCAATGCCCTGGAGCTGGCCCCTGCAGACCTCAGGGGACAGTATCGAGCTCTCCTCCTTTGTGGGTTCCGGGTGTTGATGAGCAGGGCTGGTAACTGGTGGTCCTCAGTCCACTGCTCCATCAGTCTGTGCATTCACCATTCCTCCTCGCCCCAGCTCCTGCCCAGCCCCTGTCCAGAGCTCCTACTCTGAGAATCACTGGATATGCTGGGACCCTTGTACCAAGGCTGGGGTGGGCGGTGGGGAGTGTGTACAGACACCATCTGACTGCTCTCTGCATGGGGCTCCACAGGACAGACCCCAGACTCTGCTTACTGCTGTGGGACCCTGCACCTCCCTGCCTTTTATAAATCCGGGGAATGAGGACCCTCCCATCTGCCTGTACGCACGGCTGGGGAATTCTGAGATCCCTGGGCCACAGGCACATGTGCACACGCTCTCTGAAATGGTGAAGCAAGTGGCCCCCAGCAATGTACAAATGCAGCAATGCCCCCTCCCCAAGCCTTTGACCCCCTACCCCCTACCACCTACCCCGGGCATCTCCAGCTTTCTGTTTGCCAGCCTGATGGGTGGCGGTTATGAGGTCCAGTGGTTCTGGTGTTGATCTGGTTGCACTTTCCACAAAGATGGTCACGTTGTTCCCGTGTCAGGAGTGTCTAAGCCCTCCCTTTCCAGTCCTCAGCCCTCTGACTTCATTTCTTTGTCTTGCAAATTTCCTGGGACTTTCCAGATTCTGTTAAACAGAGTGGTGACAAGGGACAGCCTTGATTTCTGTCTGATCTTGAGGAGGTCGTGTCTTAGAGTTCTCTTTTAAGTCTGATGTTTCCTGAGGGCTTTTGGAACACAGATTTCACCCTCAAGGTAAGGATGTATTTGAAGCCTTTCGGGAAGTTTTTCAAAAATTATAAATAGGTGTTGAACTTTGAGCAGACCTCCTCTGTGTCTGCTGAGGTAAAGCATGTTGCTTTCTTGTCCTTTGCTCCGTGGAGGGGACCCGGCCAGCTGGGCTGACTGGCTGATCTCAGGTGAGCTGTCCTGGCCCCGTGGATAGACTCTGGGGCCAGGTGTTCATATAACTTTAAACCACATCTTGTGGAACGGCATAGATCAGAAGGGGCATATTATTTTATGTCCCTCCAGGAAAGGATGAATGCAGCCTGTGAAACCACGGCCCCGCGCTTCAGCACGTGGCGGCCCTGCCTCGCGCCCAGCCAGGGGCTCTCACGGATGCTCTAGTTGCGGGGTCTTGTTTCACGCACGCTTCTGACTGCGCGCAAAGGAGAGCGAGAGTTCAAACGACGAGTCCAGGAGGCCTGGACGCCCGCGTGCTCCGGTCGCTCTCACTCTGTCCTCGGCGTTCCTGCTCCCCGCGTGGAGCGGTCCCCGTGGTGGGGACGGGCGGGTGACGCTGTGCTTCTGAGAAGCTGCGCCCCCGTCAAGCCTGGGCTTTCTTTCTGGCTGTGACGGCGTCTTGGGTGTGAAGCTGGTGCTTCCGTGACCTTCCTGTCGGGGAAGGTGGTCCGACAGCCACTGGACTCACACTTGTTCCTCAAATGACCCTCTGTGCTTTGCTGGCAGACCACGAGGCTGTGCTGGTCACCGTGGCCACCACACACCTGCTGCCGCTTGCCAGGCTGGGAAGCCCCCCCACGGGGGACACAGGCTGTCCTGGGTCCTGACCCACCCACCCACCCAGGCCCTGAGCTTCGTTCTGCACCGATGACCCTGCAGGTGCACAGGCCACGCAGGTGAAGGGGCAACCCCAGTAACACGGTCCCCGCCTCAGAAGGTCACTGGCGGTGAAGGGGCCTCTGGGCTGCTGCACTTTTGGCCAGCTGGCCACATGCCTGCGGTTCCCATGGCCCCTCAGGCTCCATAACTCACTAGTCTGATCTGCAGACCCAGGAATGTTCTGTGCTCATGATGCTGTTTTTATTATAAAGGACTCAGACCAGGATCAGTCAAACTAGGAGAAACACAAACTTGGCCTGAGCTTCCAGGCCGGCTCCCTGTGGGCTCAGGACGCCCCTGCCCAGCACATCCCTGTGCTCCCACCGGGAAGCTCACTGGAGCCCAGTCCACTCCCACGGGGGTTATTACTCGGCATGACTGAGTGGGTCCTGGCCACGCTGCTCAGCTGCAGCTCCACCTGCTCCCTCCGCAGAGTCTGGTCCAGGCCCAGCCGTCCCCGCTGCAGGTGGCCTGTCTGGTGTCCGGCCCCACCTGGAGCCACTCATTAGCGTAAACTCAGGTGTGGTCCCCAGGGTCTCCAGAACATTGAACGCCTCTGCCGTGCGGGGCTTCTGGGGATGAAGCCTCCTGGACTGTGCACAGCCCAGCCTCGGGGGGTGAGTGTGAAATCCTTCAGCTCTGAGGGAAGGGGCGCGCGGGAGGCGCTGGATTCCGGAGACATCGCTCTCTTCAGCGTCCTGCCCGCCTCTGTTCAGAGGTGAGTGAGCGAATCTTTGGTTGTGGACAGCATGCACCGGCCTCTTAGAGCGAGCACGGAAAGCCGGGGTTCCGGGCGTGGTCTCGGTGGGGTATGGGGGCGGCAGTGAGGATGGAGGGGTCAGGGGAGGGGAGTGCGGTAGGGCTGGCGGCGGCCCAGGGTCGCTGGGTTGGCTGCCCTGCAGGCCTTTCTGCCCCTATCCACCCTCTGCGTGGCCAGGTCACCCCACAGGCTTGTGGGTTCACACACGTGACCCTCGGCGAGCCCCCCAGCCCTGTGCAACGTGGAGAAGTGGGGTGGGAGGTGGGGGTGCTGCCTCTGCCCAGTTAGGCTGCCAGGCTGTGTCCCTGAGTCTGGTCACCTCGTGGAGGCAGCAGGAGGGGTGGTGAGTGGTCTGAGGGGCTTGACCAGAGCACACTGTACTCCCTCATCTGGAGAGAGCTTCTGAAGGGGAAATTGAACCTGTCTCTGTGGCGGGGAGCTGGCTCCCTCGGGGAGGCAGGGGGGGTGATGCCTTAGACCTGCCTTCAAGGCCTGTCGGGGGCTGTGTCCCCCAAACTCAGATGTTGAGGCCCTAACTCCCGTGTGATGAGGCTTAGAGGCGGGCCTTTGGGAGGTGATTAGGAGGAAGTGAGGGGCCCTCATGATGGGGTTGGTGCCCTGACAAGAGGAGGAGGCAGACCTGCTGGCACTTTGACCTTGGGCACCCAGCCTCCAAGACTGTGAGGCACAAATGTCTGTTTCAGCCCCGTCTGTGGTGTCTTGTTCTGGCCGCCTGAGCTGAGACAGGCCCTTCTTCTGGTCCCTGGTCCCTCTCCATCCTCTTCTCCCCCGCCCCCCCCCAACACTCTGGATCGGCCTCCAGGGACCTGGCACCTGCGCCACACGCGGGACGGGTCAGGAACTCCCACACCTCTGCTGATGCTTCTGCTGCCCCTCTGCCTGGGGGCCCAGGTCACCTCCAGGACACAAGACACAGCCCTCACCCCAGCCTCCTCCTTCGCAGGCTCCTGGGCAGAGTGCGCTTTGGGCTCTGAGACTGGAGACCTCCTGCCGGTGGCTGCCAGCTTCTACCTGCAAGGTCGTAAAGTCGCACCTGCAAAGCAGGAAAATCCCAGACCCTCTGCCCGGGATGGGAGAGGAGAGAACGTGGAAAGTCCTGGAAGGGCTAGGAAGGGCTCTGCTGTCCCTCTTGAGGCCATCTGGGATCAGACATGGCGAGGGAGCCCTCTGCGTGCCCGGGGTTGGCGCCTGGCGCGCCTCCCTGAAACCCTGGTTCAGGGCGGCAGAAGTGCCGGGTGGAGGTACATGCAGGCGGAGTCGGCCGCCCGCCCTCATCTGGGGCCACTGCTGTCTGGGGCTACCTGGGTGTCCCTGTGCTCTGCCAGGGGCCCAGTACTTGGCGGGCGCCAGGGGGCATTTGGATGAGTGAACAGAGGGACTGAGGGAGGGTGGGGGATGGGAGGGTGGAGGGCTAGAGCAATATGGGGAGGGAGGGGTGGACAGTGGAGGCTGGAGTCTGGGGGTGGAGTCAGGAGGGTGGAGGGTGGAGTCAGGGGGTGGAGCCAGGAGGGTGGAGTCAGGGGTGGAGCCAAGAGGGTGGAGGGTGGAGGCAGGAGGTGGAGCCAGGAGGGTAGAGTCAAGGGTGGACTCAGGAGGGTGGAGGGGGTGACACTCCAATGGGCCTTTCTGTGTCCTTGCCTCAATGGACAGGCTCCCTGTCCTCCCTCCTTTCCCAGGACCTGTCACCTGTGGTGCTGCTCTCTCTGAGATGGAGGGAGGGGCATTCTGTGGTCAAGGTCAGGAGTTGTATCGGGGCTGGCTGGGGTCATTCTCAGAGCACATCCCAGACGAGGGTGGCCCCGGATGGCAGGTTGCTGGACCAGGAGGCAGAATCCCCTGGACCACCAGCTGGTCAGGTTCCCAGGCCCCGGGGCCCAGCAGAGCTGCTGCCCACTCCTGGGGGGGCGGTGAGGTGGGGCAGGAACAGGCCACACGGCCAGCAGTGGATGACGCCGCCGGCTCGGCTCGGTGCTCTGGCGGCCCCCTCTCTCAGGCCCAGAGCTGACCTCTAGCGCCACCCCTCACTCCCAGAGTTTGCGGAGGATTGGGGGTGGGCCCAGCCCGGTTAATTATTCAATGGTTTAAATGAGATAGCAAAGGCTTTTTATGGATTTGCATATAAAAGTTACGAAGCCCAGTTTATCCTGAACACGAGCAAATTAGTGGGCCGTAAAGCGTCCCGCAGCCGCGATTCCGAGAGCTTCAGGCCGGGAGCCCCGGGCACCGGGCCGGGGAAAAAGGTCAGTGGGGAAGACGGATGGGTGTGTTGCCCGAGATGCGTGCGCATAAAAATGTGCGCTTTCCCGCACAGCCGTCTCTCCCGCTCCTCTGGGGATGTCTTAAATGTGCTTCTGTGTGTATAATATTAATTTAGCCATAAATTGGAAGGCAGTAGCCCATGAGAGGAGCTGTGTGAACCATTAAATTCAAAGCACTGTGTGAAGAATTGGCGTCCTGGTCAGGCCGGGGTGGGGGAGGGGACCCGGAGGTGGGGTCCCCAGCAGAGGCCTGAGCCTCAGTGGTGGCCTTATCCCCCCACCCAATTTGGACCCGCAACCTGCTACCTCGGCCGTCAGTGCCCCGGTGGAGAAGCCCAGCCCAGAAGCATCTGGCTGAGCCTCCCATCCTGCCCCACTCCGCTCAGCCGAAGTCCAGCCAGAATCCTGCACTGCTGTTTAGACGGTGTGTCCCGTCAGGGATGTGGGCTGTCCCTGGTGGGTCTGCTCTCTCCCGGGATGTGCTCGGCCCTGCTTCCCTGCCAGCGGGGCCTGGGCGGCCCAGCGCCACCTCTGGGGCCAGGCTGGGGGCCACACAGACGCAGTGGGAGACAGACAGCTGGGACCGAGCTCTGGACTGAACTGCGTCCCCCCAAGTTCCTATTTGCAGCCTAACCCCCAGTGTGGCTGTAATTTGGAGACAGAAAGTAATTAGGTTAAAGCAGGTTCTAAGGATGTTGCCTCAGTCCACTCACAGCCCCAGTCAGTGGCTCAGTCCAGGTCTGGGGTGGGGATGGCTGGAGAAAACTGGGTGGACCCAGTCCTGGCCAGGATCTGTGAGACTGTGCGAGGCTGCTGGCCTTGGCGTGGCCCTCGGTGGACGTGGTCCTGGTCCTCCCTGGGTGGTTTCAGGGCTGGCCCTATTCATCTGTCTCCACCTCCTGGCCTGCTGTGGAGACCTGGGGGCAGGGGTGGCCTGGGGCTGGGGGTCTCGGCCGGGCAGACAGCCAGCCAGGTCTGTGACCACCCTGCGGCCCAAAGCCTGAAGGGACAACCCACAACAGTGAGTTTTCACCTGAGGGCACATGGATGTCCTCTGCTACAGGCATCTGATCAACGTCTCTGCCAGGCTGCAGGGAGGTGGCTTGTTAAGAACCAGGTGAGGACTTCTGTGCCCAGCAAGGGACAGTGGGTGACGGCTGGCCACGTGGATGGGGTGACGGCCAAGGAGGGGCTCCAGTGACACGGGCGTCCCCACACGCGCAGGAGGCCACGTGTACGAGTAAATGATGGCAGACAGCCCGCGGTCCTTTGGCCATATCCTTGGCCCCCTTTTTCAACTTGGTTGCATGTCTTTTTTCTTTTTTAAGTTGTTTTTAAAATTAATTTGTTTTTGTTTTCTTGGGGGGTAGGTTTATTTATTTTATTTTTTATCAGAGGGAATGGGGATTGAACCCAGGACCTTGGGGATGCTAAGCACACGCTCTGCCCCTGAGCTCTCCCCTCCCCTCTTAAATTGCTTTTTCTAGGAGTTGTTTATATATTCTGGATTCTAATAATTCGCTGGTCGCAGGCATGGCAACATTCTTCTTCAAGTCTGCGTTCGCGTTTCCGTCTGCGGGATGCTCTTGGCAGTCAGAGGCTCACAGATGAGCCGAAGAAAAGTGTCAGTGTTCCCTGATCGTTTGTTTGTTTTGTGCCTCGTTTAAGAAATCGTTTGTCACACTGGGATGGTAAGTGTCCTCTTTGTGTTTTCTTCTGAAAGTTTTATGGTTTGGCTGTTCACACTTTGGGATGATTTTACCCCACCTGGAATTCAGGACAGACACTGAATTGAATGTTTTCCACGTAGATAGCCCGAGTCCCCAGGGCTGTCCGTCAAGCAAACTGACCTTTGTGCCCACTCTGCACGGCAGCATGTACTATTTAAATAAAATGAATTGAAATTCAATAGAACTTAAAATCCAGCTCCTCAGACCAGTTGGTGGTATTTCAAAGCCTCACCAGTCACATGAGCTGATAATCAGAAAGATGAACAATGACAGGAAACATGTAAAAACACAGCTCCACAGTTCAGTCGCATGGACACGTGGATGACTGCGCTCAACCAGAGGTCATCTTCCCTAAGCACCCATGGATGACTTGTAAAACTGGTCCCATTTCAAAAAACCAGCAAGTGGGCCCTGCAGCCACTTTCTCTGCTCAAATGATAGTCAACTTCGAAATCAATAGCAAAAGATACTCATTTTGAAGTGAAAAAAAAAGCCACTTCTAAATAATCCAGCTTTGAAGAAGAGACACCAAGGAAATGAGAACATGTTTAGATCTAAACAGTAACTACTTACGGAGAGGCCGTAGGTTTTGCCAGTCTTTGTGTGAATCCAGCTTTTGGCTCGTTCTTTGCTCTGCATTCCGTTGATTCTGCTCACGACTTTGTGCTTTCTTTCCTTCTACATTTTTCAACTTATTCTATTATTTTTTCTCCTTCTCGAGTTGGATTCCTAACTCATGAATCTGAGTTATTTATTCTGTCATAGTTTTGCAGTTTTAGGTTATGAATTTGCCCTTGGTTGTCGCTTTGGCTGCACCTCCCTCATTAGACTCTGCTGCATGATTGTGCTTTTCACTTCTTTCCTCTTCCTGCTACTTTTTATGGTTTTTAGTTTCTGAGTCATATTCAAATCTCCCACTCTGGTTGTCAAGTTTTCATTGTGCACCTGCAAATTTTTGATTTATGGGTATTTGAGTCTGTGTTCACCATTCTCTGATAATTCTTTTAATCATTACTGATGTTTTTTCCTTAAAATCTATTTGGTCTGAGGTTACCGTAGTTTTATAAATGTTAAGGAAATGAAGTAGCAGTTGCTAAATTTATTTTTTTCTTCCTTTCATAGTGAAAACTTTCTGTGTTCTTATATTTTATGTCTCTTATAAAAGTATCTAGCTGGATTTCATTTTGTCGCATCTCCATTTTAACTTGCAAATTCAGTTTATTTTTATTTGCTGTCACATTTGGATTTATTTCTATAATTTTATTTTTATTTGATTTCCACTCATCTGTGATTTTTCTTTGTTCTTTTCCTCTCTTTTTCTGCTTTCTCTGTGGTTAATTTTGCTTTTTTCTTTTTCCTTCCTGGGTGTGGGCATGATGTGGATTTTTTAGATTCTATTTCTATTCTTTTAGTAGTTACTCTGAAGATTTAAAAACCATGTACACTTGGCCTAACAAAGTTAAATTTAATCCAAATTTCTGCAATCCTCTGGAATGTTAAAAGAACCTTAGAATGTTTTAACTCCTATTTTACTATTCTGTTTTGCATGTTATTCTGAACTATTTTAGTTTCGTCTTATTTTTATATCACAAAATTGGTCACCATTATTGTTTAATGATACTTACTCTTTTTTGGATTTGTTTACATATTTTATCATTTTACCCTACTGTTGTTTCTTGATCTCACTCCCTCCTCTGGTTTCAATTCTTTTTCTCTCTGAAGAATATCCTTTAGCAATTTTTTCATTGAAGGAACGTGAATGCTAAATCTTTGGTGTTTGTTGAGAGGTTTTGCTGTATGGTTCCCATATATGACTGGTAGTTTAGCTGGATATAAAACTCCAAGTCGGCCAATAGCATCTCTCGGTATTGTCAAATGCTTTCCACTTTCCTTCGGCTCCCACTGCTGCTGTGGAGGAGTTATGCTGTCGGTTTGGTTGTAGTTTTGCTGCAGGTTGTCCGCTGCTATGAGCTGAATTGTGTGCCCCTCCATTCATATACTGAGGTCCCAATCCCCAGCACCTCAGGATGCAACTGTGTCTGGAGCTAAGGTCTGTAGAGAAGTGATTCAGTTAAATTGAGCCCATTAGGGTGGGACCCCAATCCAACATGTCCCATGTCCTTATAAGAAAAGGAAGAGATACCAGGGATGTGTGTGTGCACGTGTGGGGCCCCGGCAAGAAGGCAGCACCATCAAGCCAAGGAAAGGGGCCTCAGGCGAACCCATGCCCGAGACACTTTGACCCAGGACTTCCTCCTTCCCTGTCACCCCGGTCCTTCTGGTTCTGAAAGTGATGCAGCGAGGTCTTCTGTCTCCCCTGTGCTTCTACAACTCCCTGAATTCCTGAGCCATTCCTTCCCACAGGTGCCTGCTATGTTCTTTGCCACATAACTATTTTCTTTTTGTTGGGGATTGTGTCTTTTTGCATTAAAAGTCCTTCTTTGTCATGCTCTTTGCCCTGATGTCCACTTTGTCTACCTCTTTCCGTAAGGCTTCACTGTATCTTCTACACCTTTTCAGGCCCCTCCTATAGGGCATATGGTAGGATGTTGCTTGTAAGCCAAATAGAATTTTTTCTTTTAATAGATGCATCAAAACCATTAACATTTATTAACATGACTCACCTGTTTGGCCTTGGCTGTTCTACTTTATCATTATTTGTATATTGGAATGCTTGCTATATGGTGTGTGTTCTTTGCTCTTTTTTTGTTGCTGTTTTTATAAGGGTTTGGATTTTTAATTTTATGAATACCTCTGTACTTGTGCTTCTTAAGTACCCTTAGTTTCCTGTTTTCTTATTTAAACTCTCACTGTTGGTTTGTCAATTTTTGGTGGTAACTCACTTCCCCTATTGTGTATGCAACACTAATGAGTTCATTCTCTCTTTCTCTCTTCTTTTTTCTCTTTCCTCCTACTTCTCAAAGTAGCATTATTTCCTATGGTGTCACAACACATAATATTATTGAATTAGTTTTCCATACTCCTCCCCAGCATCAATCCTTTTGCTGAAGTTCTCCCAGTCTTTTGGGTTGGATGAAGTTAATCTCTAGAAGATTCCTTACAAAAGGCTCTTGGTTCAGAATTTCTCAAAGTCTTGTATGTTTGAAGCTCTTTTCTGTGGTCTTGATACTTGAAGGACACCTGCACTGGATATGAACATGTTTTGTGTCTTAAGTTATTTATTTCATCCTGAGAGTAAGCATGAGATGTCTGGGTTAGAGATGTCTGGGTTGGAGGCAGACCACTGGGCAGCTTGAATTTAGTCTTTACTTCCAAGGTGGTTTTGCCTGTTTCTTCCTTTTCTTTTCTGATTTCCACCAACCTTTTCATTTCTTCTTGCTTTTGTCCATTTGTGCTCTTAGATTTTGAATTTCTGACTCAGGATGGATTTCCATATCCTCAGACGCTTTTGTGAGTATATTTAATTCAGCTTGGAGGGTTGCCTCGCAGTATTTTAATGCTTCTTTTTTTTTTTTCCAAGAAGGGTCTTTTTTTTTTCTTTAATCAGCCAAGATGTGTTACTGTTCATGCTCTGATTTTTTGTAGTGACTTAAAATAGACGTATTTTTAATGTGTCCATTTTGTGGATTTGGGGTGGTTACCGGATTCCTGGTTCACTGGCTCCTCTCCCATCAGTGTAGCTAAGTCCAGTGTCCTTAATGGATTTATTTTTCGGTGGGGGTGGGGGTGGGGCAGGTTGAATTTCCTCTAAAGTTTCCGTTCCTTCTTTTTAACAGAGCCTGAGGTTTCCGCCTTTTGCTCCTTTGTGCCGCCGTCACGGGTTCCGAAGGGGCGCATCTCCCCCTTTGCTTCTGCTTCTCCTTTCAGAGCAGCTGCTTTAAATGCAGCGCTTTCGGCCGCGCCTCCGCAGTGGCCGCGCTGACGCGGGCGCCGGCCTCCAGCGCTTCCACGCGGGGGGGGGGGGGGGCGCCGTCCTGCCCCGACTGCGCCCCCCGTCGCGGCCACCGCCAGCTGGGGGGCCGCCTGCTGGCCCGCTCGCCCCTTCGCACGCACGGCCTCTCGGCGCCGGGGCGCTGCCTGTCGCGGGCTGTGCTGACTGACGCCCGGCTTCCGCGCGGCTCTGCGCGCTCCGGACGCCGCGCTGGCTCTGGGGGCTCCGGGGAGGGGGGCGCAGACGCCGGGCGCGCGCCCCTCCGCCGCCCCACGGCCTCCTCGGGTACTTCAGCGCTCGCTCCTCGGTGTGAGTGAGGGGAAGCGCTCGTCCCCGGGTTTGGGAACCAGCTGACCTGATTTTCTGTAATGATTCATCTCGCTTGAAAATGTTCTTCTGCCAAGTTGTGGGCCCTCCTCCTGTTGACTTTTCACGAAGTCTTTACCTAGTAGGAAACCTGCAAAACCTTTCCCCACGTTCCTCGATTTTGTTGACTTTGCTGGAGCGATGCCGTCAGCTTGAGTGCAGGGCCAGCCGGTAGGCCTGGGGACGGGAGGTTTGAGAACAGGATCTGTGTGTGTGGAAGGCAGCCTGGAGCAGAGATGCCGGGGAGGGAGGGGAAGGAGGAGCAGACACGGACCCCAGGAGCGCAGAGGAAGAAACCAGGAAAGTGTGTGGTGGGGGTCCTGCCTGCTAGGTGTGCCGCCTGCCGAGGGGGAGGAGCGGAGACGAGGGTGGTGACCAGTGTGGATGTGAGTGCATTATCTGCGCAGCTTTGCAGAGTGGGGGACCATTTGCATAAATATTGTTTGCAAAAACCAATTAGCAGTTCATTTACATTCAGTGAAGTAGCAATTTGCACTTTTCTTTCAGGAACAATTTCTTTGCCCGTGTGCACAAATTTGATGCGTCGCAGTTGGCCTTTGACAGTAGGGCATGGCAGAGGTTTTAAATTTTTGGTTCTTCTCTTGGTTTCCTGAGCTATAATATTTTTCTTTTAAAAGAGGAAGTGCCAAAATAAGAGCAGAGATTCTCCATACCTGCCCTCCCTGCACTCGTCCCTCCTTTACCACCACCCCCCATCCGATGCTCTCCAGCTGGAGACGGGTTCCACATTCTGTCTGCAGCCGCAGACTTCTATCAATAGTGAGTGGGGGCGTCTGGCCCACGGGTGGGAGAGAGAGCCATCCCTGGGTGTGGGGCACCCCAGGCATCAAACAAGGTCAGGTCAGGGCACAGAAAGTTACCTCAGGTCCCTGAGGGCTTTCCTCCACCCTGTACAAACCGTTTTCTTGACCTCTTAAAAAATTGATGCGTGTATGTAAGTTTTCTCACCTGGGCAGTGGTTGGCCACACCCTCCACCTTGGGTCAGGCTCAGTGACCCAGGGTCTGCCCAAACCAGGACCAATGGCTATGGAATCTTGGTTCAATGAGACAGGGCACGTCCTGGTGTCCTGTGACCCCAGGAGGAGTATGGATGACCCATGCCTTGTCTGTACCAAATAGCTCCAACCAGGCGTGGCTTGCCCTCCCCACTCCCACTGAAGATTGAAGTTGAGTCTCAGCCAAAGCTTTAGCCGTTCTCTTTGTAAAAGAAAAAACATTGCACTGGATAATTCTAAAAAATGACAAGGAAGGCTTTATTCAAGACTTGCAAGTTGGAGAGAGAGATTGGGCTCAACACTGAACACACAGGGACAGGTGAGCATTTGTAGCCATCGGGTTGGGGAGGGAGCAGATGGAAAATTACCAAGGGGGACGCGGGGAGGTGTCAGGGGTGGGGGTTCTTGTAAACTGGACTCAGCAGGCCAAGGACGAGGCTTATTTGCATAGAGAGCTCAGAGGAGACTGAAGTTTGGTCATGAGGGGTCCTTGTCACCCCTAAGGGTTGTGACGAACAATACAGCAGGTGCCTCGTGGGGAGGCCCCGCTGTGCAGGTGAGCTCGCCGCCAGGCACCTCACTGTTTCTGAGAGACGAGAACGTCCATGAGGACACAAGGAAGAGGACTGATGGAGTCAGCAGGGAGGACCTAAAGCAGGTATGATTTGGATCCTGAGAAACGAGACAAACAATTGGGTGTTTCAGAGAAACAGTGCGAGGTCTGGGATTTAAAAAATCATTAGGAACAAACCAAAGATGTGTCTGTAGATGGGCTGAGTGGAGAAAGGACGTGCAGTGGGAGGGGCAGTAAGCTGGGAGGGGGCGCCCAGGGAGCAGGGTCAGGAAGCACAGGGACACACTGAGACGTGGAGGGGAGGTGTGGAAGGCCCCGTGTCCATCTGCCAGGATTCCAGAGACAGAGGGCAAGCAGGGAGGGGAGGGGCTTTTCCAGAGGTAAACTGACCTCACCAAGAGATCACCCAATGCCAAGCAAGAACCCCCAAATTTGCTTCTGGACACATCAAAGTGCAATGAGGCTGACTGATGATACAGAGAAAAACCTAAAGGCTTCCAAAGTTGGGTGGGGGAGGGGAGGGGGACCCCCCCCCCCAGATTATTGAAAAGGAGCAGGGGTCAGACTGACACTTGTCTTCTCAATGTTGAACCCAAGACAGCAAAATCTTCCCAGTTCTGATGTGAAATCTTTGGATAATCTGTCATTTATGTGTGAATGAAAAAGACAGGTAGCTCCCACAGTCCACCAATCTCTGAAAGAGTTGCTGGAAGACGTTCTAGCAAGAAGCCAAGGGAACCAGGCGCTGCTGGCGATGGTTGTTATTACTGTTATTGTTTGGCCGCTCTGCTAAGGGCTGGACAGGGATTATCTAATCCGACCCTCATGGCACTGCTGTGGGTCAAGTGCTACTATTCATGTTTCACAGGTGAGGATGGAGGGACAAAAACGTTAGCGCATTGTGAAGGTCAAGTTGGCATGGGCTATATAAAATGTTAACAATCTGGAACTAACGTTCCACGTGGGAGCAGCATGGGGGGCTTGGGGGAGGGGTGGGGAGTGGAGAGAAGTAAAATTGTGCCACGGGCCTTGTCTTGTTCCGAAGGCATCTAGGCCTGGCCCAATTCTTGACACTGTCAGAAGAATGTAAGCTCAAATCTATAGGCAACCAAGAGAAGACTGGAAATAGAATGTAAATATTTCAAAGTCAGTGGGGGAAAAATGGAAGAAGAGAAACTTTTTCTTTAAAATAAGATGAGGAAGGGGAAAAAACAAACAAATACAAAAAAATATAAAGTAAGATTTTATTTTATCACAAATCACAATAAATGTCAATGGGTGAAATAAATGTGTTAAAAGATAGAGACTCTCATATTAAATAAGAACAATTAACAAAAAAGGCTGAAAAAATTATCAAAAATGCCAACAAAAAGTAAGTAATCCTAGCACTATTTACATCATACAAAATAAAATTCAGGGAAAATATTTTAAAGGGGCAAAGGAGATATTTCTAATTGGCAAATAGGAAAGCTCATAAAGAATGCATGAGAGCCATAAACTGAAATATAATGAAAAGTATACAAAGCAAAAGGGAATTTATGAATCCATTTCATGGCGAGAGATCTGCCCCAGAAATCGAAGAATCTAATGGACTAAATTGTCTATGTAAGATTTGAGTCACACAATTTAAGCTTTATCTAATAGACACATAGAAATATATAATCAACCAATAGAATATATATATATTTAATCCATTTAAAATTCTCACAACTTAAAAAAAACTATGCAGTAGGTGACAAAGGGAATTTCAACAAATTAAAAATAATGTTGTACGGGCCAAGTTCAGTAACTGCAATGCAATAAAACTAGAAATCAAGAGCAAAAAGAAAGCCCCTTACAATGTGTGCAGCTGGAACCACAGTGTGAGCTTTTTAGCAGGCGTTAAAGAGAAACTAAACATGGAAACCGTAAACTACTTGTAAGTGAGTAACTGTGAGGCCATTTCATGTCAAAACCTGCAGGATTTGGCCAAAGTATTGCCAAGAGGAAAGTGCATATTCATTTATTAAAATTAAAAATTGAGAGATAAGATTTTCACCTGCAGAAGGTAGAAAAAGAACAAAATAACCTCACAGAAATAATGTGTTACCCATAAGGACGGGAACAGAGTCACAGAAGGAGAGGCTCAAGACTAGGGCTGGCCAGTGCCACCCTGGCACTGTGGAGCCTCAGGTGCTTCCAGTCACTTCGGCAGGTAGGTGCTGTTAGGAGATGCAGACACCTGCCCCATTAGCCTGAGCTCATTATCATGCACATGACCTCACTCCCCACGTGATTCCATGCTCTCCAAGGTGTCTTCTGAGGATGCCGTCCCAAGCAGGCCTGCTGACAGGTAGCAAACACACTTCACACATGGATGCCTGGTGCTGTAGTCCCGGGCAGATCAGTATCTGACATTCTGGGTTACATGTCAGCCACCTGAACCTGGCGAGAGTATAGTTACTGGGTCCCCTCTTGGTGGACCCGTAAGTGTGCGCTTCTGAGACTGCAGTGCTGAAGGCCACACCCCCAAACAGCAAACTGAACAAGACCATAGTGTCACCCTGTGATAGCTCGCCAGACCAAAGTGTTGCTGCAGGGGTTGGTTCATCATTCTTCACCCTGACCTTTCCACCTGACGACCTGCCTATTTACACATCCATCAACCTGTTTACCCCCACTGCTCTCTCAATGCATTATTCATCCTTCATCCTCCCTGCCACTCTTCCATCAACCTTCCCATTCAGCCACCCACCCCCTCCATCCACCCATCCAACCAATCATCCATCCAACAAATTATCCATTCATCCACCTACCCACCCATCCAACCATCCATCCACCCATCCATCCAACTATCCACTCAACTATGCAACCAATTATCCATCCATCCACCCCCTTATCCATTCATCCACCCATCCAACCAACTATCCATCCATCCATCCATCCATCTACCCACCCGTCAATCCATCCATCCATCCGTCCATCATCCACTGACCCACCCATTCACCCTTTGACCTATTCGTCAAACCACCCTACTGACATATCAGTTCATTGATTCACTTACCCCCATGCACTCAGCCACCCTCCGTCCATCGGCCCTCCCGGCAACCCGCCCTTCCTGACAGTCCTTCCGGAGGGACACACCCATTGCTCTCCCTGCACTCCGAGAGGACTGTGTCATGAGTGCTCAGGTGGAACACAGTGAGTGAGATGATGGATAAGCAGTGTGTCCTCGGCAGTCTTTTAGAAGGAAAGCAGATTTCTTTATTACACAATCCTTTGTTACGTCCTTCCCCAATAAGAACCGAGAAAATGGCATGAAACAGAGAGACTTTCCGAGTCTCCTCTGACCTCTCCTGTCAGCGCCGGCCTCCCCTCCTGTGGGTTGTCCCTCATTGGCTGCAGGTCTCGCGGGCGCCCCCTGCAGGCAGGGCTCTCTGTTCGCACATCCTGCGCGCCGCCACCCCTCAGCCGCCGCTCGCCCACCTGGCTGCCCGCCAGTGCCCCAGGCCAGAGGTGGTGGGGTGGTCGGGGGTGTTCCTTCTAGAGTCTTCTGTTTATGAGCCCCCTGCTTTGGAAAGCTCTCAGGTGTGCCTGGACCCTCTGTGTATTTCTTGACTCTCTCCTGGCCCCTTCCAGACCCAGACAGATCACCACTTCCTCCATCCCAGCCCAGCCTGTCGCTTGGCGTCTAGCACCTACGGCGTCTATGGCCCGATTTACTTAGAAGTCGGTCCTGCATCCTCCAGGTTTGGGAGCCCCAGGGGGGGGGGGGGGCGCGGCAGTGCTTGGCTCAGGGCCAGTAACGGAGCAGGTGTCCGGGAACGGTCCACGAGGGGATGGAGGGACCCTACGTGGATGTCATCCTGAGAACAGCTCTGGGTAGCAGCCCTGCCCCCAGCACACCTGCCAGGTGTGGGGAGACATTACCCCAGTTTGCAGAGGAAGCAGCAAAGTCTCCCTCAGGCCAGGATGGGGCCCGCTTCAGGTTTTCCTCTGCATCGCACCCCTCTTGTGGTCCAGATGCAATGCATCAGCTGTCCTGAGGACACGGGTGGGAGTGGTCACCGTTGTCGGCACCTGGAAGTAGCTGCTGCAGTTAACGAGCTAATGCGGGCGGCTGCCTTCACCCTCCGGAGTGTTCTTTCAAACCCTGGCAGCATAAGGTGCCTGTGGGCCGACGCGGGACCGATGGGTGGGGACACAGGCAGGCAGCCGAGGAGGCTCACATATCTTACACGAGTATCCAGCAAACAGCCAGACCTTTTATGTACAAGCATGCATAACACTGTGCACATTCCTTTGCAATTTGCTTTTTAAATTTAACTCTGTGACAGTTCATCCTTCAAGCCAAAGCCTGCAGACCCGACTTCTTCTGTTTACTAGAGCGTAATTTTCCCTCACAAGCAGGCGCAGGAACGTATTCAGCCTCTCCTTGGTTTTATAAACATTCTGCTTGTTTCTGTGTTTGGCCAGCACGAAGCGTGGTAATAAACATTCATGTGCATATGTCTTCACAAAAGGAAGCCTTTCTGTTGAACCACAGCCTCTGAGAAGTGGCAGAGCTGGAAGAGGCCGGCTCGGAAGGCAGCTTCCCAGATTCACCCCCGAGAAGCAGCACTCTCCCAGCCCCGCGAGCCGTGCGGGCACGTCCTCGGCCTGCATGACTGGCCTTTTATGGCTTCACTGTTTGACTTTTGTTTTGATCTGCATCAGTCACTATTGGAGAGCGTCTCTTTCCACCCACGTTTACGTTCCCACTATGTGAACTCTCTGTCCTCTGTCTCTTCACTTTGCCAAGCTATTTCTATGCCTGGGAAACGAAACCGCCTGTTTGCAGGGGCTGCAAATGTTGTCTGCTGCAATTGGAAAGAAAACTGTGCAAGTCAAAGATGTTTGTTTTTTGACTCAACACTAATATATATTTAGTATACTAATAACAGATTTAAAAATTTTTAGTTTATTTTAAATTTTTATTTATTTTTTCTTCTTTTTTTGAGGGGATAATTAGGTTTATTCATTTTTTTTAAATGGAGGTAATAGGGATTGAACCCAGGACCTCAGACATGCTAGGTATGCACTCTACCATTGAGCTATACTCTTGCCCCCACTAAGAAAATATTTTTATATTTAATATACTAATCTAACATTAAAATACTACTGTATTTCCTTCTCTGTACCTTCCTGCCCCCTGGTAGCCTTGGCCTCTGCTGTGAGCGCTGCCCTTCCCCCGCCCTCGCACTGAAGCCTGCTCCCAGTCCCGGCTGTCCCAGTCCTGCTACTCCATCAGTGCTCAGGGCCCCTTTCTCTGTCCCCCGCTGAGTCTGGGGCTGGGTGGCAAGGCCCTGGTGAATGTTAGGGGGTAAATTGCACCCACTTAGTGGCTAGTGGACAGTAGGGGCTCCTCCGCAAGAGAAAGGGACCAAGGCAGAGGGAGGGAAGGGGAGAAAGGACGTGGGGTGCGTCCTACAGGTCCTTGGAGGCGAGGCCGCGGAAGGCTGTCCTGCATGCTAAGTGTGGTGGCAGAACATCGCCGTGGAGTCAGGCCCACCTGCTGGCTACTTGAGTGCCCTGGACAGGTCACTTAAGCTTCCGAGTCTGTCCCTTTTCTTTTTAATCGAAGTAGAGTTGATTTACAGCGTTGTGTTAGCTTCAGGTGTACAGCGAAGCGGTTCAGCTACATATATAAATACATATTCTCTTTCAGATTCTGTTGTATTATAGGTTATTACAAGGTACTGACTTTGGTTCCCTGTGCTGTGCAGCAGTTCCTTGTTTCCTGCCCCGTCTTTAAAGTGGCTTTCCCAGCGACACCTGTCCTGCCCCTCTCATGGGTTCTTATGGTGATTTAAGTATGGTAATGCTTGTTCAGGAGAAGGGGGGAAGCAAAGCACTGCTATATTTTATGTCGCCACAGCAGGTTTAAATTTTATGTGGTTGAACTGGTCTGTCTCTCCCTTCATTGTTCCTGTCTTGCTTGAAGTGTTGCCCTCACCTAAAGTTGTGCAGATAGAGTCTTAGATCTTTTTCTGTTAGATTTTTGTTTTGCTTTGTTTTGCATTCTGGTCCTTTAAAGCATATTGAGTTTGGTTTTGTATTGGCACGCGGCAAGGGTTAAGTGAATTTTCTGTCCGATGTCTGTGTGCCCACGCCGTTGCGACGCGAGCCCTTCCTCCCTCTTGAACGGACAGTCCACGTTTTCCTCCACCAGGTCCCCGCACACACCTCGGCTGGTTTCTGGCCCCTCCAGTCCGCTCCGCTGGCTCTGTCCTGTACGCCAGCTATTCGTGTGCTAGGTTAGCATGGCTTCATGGCAAAGCTTAGCACTTGCAGCAAGTTCTGCCGATCACTGCATATTCATTCTTTACAAGAAAACTTCACAGTGAAACAGTGGGAGTTGGGTACAGTGCCGACACCTCCGCTGATGCCTCTGGGAAGGACTGGCCTTTGTCTCACCCGGAAACGTGGCATTGCCCTCTGCTCATTGTGTCTTGTTTCCTGTCCTTCAGTGGAGTGGGTGTCCCCGCGTCCGGGCCACGGTGCTCTCCGCTGAGTCGAGCCTTTTCGGTTCAGGGATTTTGCAGCCAGTGCGAGTGGGGTTCCGTTTACAGCTGGGGTTCTGGGGTGCTGTAACAGGCTGCACGGGGGTCCCACTGGACCGAGGTTTTGCTCCCTCACCTGCTGGTGGCCCCTGGTTGCCTCCTCCAAGGTTTCGGTGCCCCCTGGGGAGGAGTGCACACCCAGCGACTGGCCAATGTGGGGCACAAAAGTCCAGCCCCGGCCCCAGCTTGGGGCACTTCTGGAGGGCAGTCACGGTGGAAGTGCCTAGTTCTCTGTGGCCTCCCTGTTGCTGAGCAACTTCTTCCCAGCCCCGTCCTGCTGCTCTTGGTCCCTCACAGGGGCTGTTCCCGAGAGGACCCTCCCCTGTCCCTCAAATCCTCCTGCCCACAAAACCTCAAAGCCCAGTTTTCCCAGAAACTTGACCCAGGTGGTCCCCGGAAGCAGACGCTAATGCTGGGTTAGGGGCCGGGCCAGCCACTGACAGATGAGTTGGACATGGCCCCCGTTGCTGGTGCCGGTGGAGAGGTGATAGGGCACCGCGGTGCCTGGGGAAGGCAGCGCACTGGCTGGCCCCCCATCCGGGAGCTTGACGGAGGAGGGGGCGTAGTGACCGAGCAGCGCGGGACCAGGGGCTGGGGCTGGGGCTGGAAATGGGCTTGAAGGCTGAGCGTGACTGACCTCCAGTTCAAGGCCGAGTGTGAGAGTCTATGATCGGGGGTGGGGTGGGGGGCGTGAACGGCTGGGGACCAGGCCCAGAACTTGATTCTGGGGAGATGGGGTTCTCAACTTTGGCAGGTCTGCCCCCCAGCGGCCGGGTTCCCTGGTGGAGCCAGTTCCAGGAGGGAGGACTCATCTCTCCAGCTGCCCTCTTCCCTGTGAGGAGGCCACGCCCCGTCGGGGCCGGTGCCCTATGACTGGTCCGCCCGCCCGGGGACGGAGGCCCCAGGACTCAGCGGACGTGGCCAGCCCCCAGCTTGCAGCAGGGGCTTCCCCTGCGGCCAGCGTCCTGGAGCCGGGAAGCAAAGCCCCACGGACCAGGCAGCTCAACAGCAGAAGTGTGTTCTCTCAGGATTCTGGAGGCAGGAGCTGGAGGTCAGGGTGCCCGCAGGGCTGGTCCCTCCCAGACCACGGGGAGGAAGCTGTCCTGGGCCTCTTCCCAGTTCTGGGGGTGTCGGCAATCCATGGCATTCTTGACTCGCAGACGCATCACCAGCCTGTGCCTCAGTATGCACATGGCCCCCCTCTGTGTGCATGTCTGTCTCCAAATGTCCCCCTTTAATAAGGACACAGTCCTAGTGGATGAGGACCCACTCTAATGACCTCGCTTTACCCTGATGACCTCTGTAAAGATTCCATCTCCAAATAAGGTCACATTCTGGGCTCCTGGGGGTTGGGCCCCCTGCTATCTTTTTTGGGTTCAACCCCTAACACCTTGCTTGATGATGCAGGGGTCCCTGCCTTCCAAAAGAACGCCTGCCCTCTGGGGAGGCCCCCCCCCCACTACTGATGGGACCAGTAACCAGAGCCTCTGTTTGGATGTGCTGTCTCTGCCAGAGCAGGATAACGTGCCCCCCAGCACAAGGCATCCGGCCTGCCGGTCTAGGGACTATGTTCCTTTCCATCCATCCCCCACCCCTGAGACCGTTTGCATTCCCGTGGGAGGGTCTGCCGTCTTCATCTACCGTCCTGCCCCAGGGCTGTGTTCTCTCCTGTCTTCTGTGATCTTGTGCAAAGGGACTGGACCATCTTACAGATGTCGCAGTCCCGCATGGTCTACTGTGTCTGGCCTGAAGGAACAAAGAATGGCAAGGATGTTGGAGGCCTCATGAAGACGCCTGAGCCCGGCAAGACTCAGGAGCCCTCCACATCATCACCCTTTTAAGGGTCTAGTGGTCTTGGCACATGGGGGCATCCTCCATGAAGCAAAGAGCCACCACTCAGAGGGAGGGAGGACATCATGTGGAGGCCTCTTAGGGTTCTGAAGATCACACATTCCACATCTGGGGGTCCTGCTTGGACTCATTTGCTGAGTGACGTGGGAGGCTTCCAGCTCTGATTGGGTCCAGAGCAGGAAAGGCCCTGCAGACATTCTCAGTTGGGGAAGAGGCAGCCCTTGGGCTTGGGCCATGCAAACGGGCAGGTCTTACGTCAATGGTGTTAGAGGTATTTATGGTGGGAAAAGAAGCCATGTGGCGTTACAAGCCCCAACAGGATCATCCTGGCATAGACCCTAAGGTTCTGGAGCGAGGGCTGGCCACCAGCAGAAGAATCAATACCATTCGTGCAGCAGCCCCTGACTTGCTACTGGGCCCTGGTGGAGACAGAGGGCTAACCATGGGGCATCAATTGACCACACAGGCGGGACTGACCAGCATGACCTGGATTCTATCTGACCCACGACATAATAAAGTCACGCCCCCCCAGCGGCAGTCCACCAAGCATGGAAACGGTGCCTCTAAATCAGGAACAGTCACAGTGAAAGTCACAGCTGAGCTGCTTGGGCAGGTCTGTTGGCATCCACCTGGGAACACTTACAAGAGGCGGGTTTGTGGGACAGATTAGAGAATCACCTCCAAGTCTGCCCTGGAGGCGGGGTGAGGGGAAAATTCTCCGATGCGCAGAGCTTTAAGGAAGCTCTGGGTCTATATGCAGCACGTGGGTCTGGGCGAGCCAAGGTGTGATGGTGTCTCAGCTTGGGGCATCTCCCCGGGAGCATCTGACCTCAGAGTTTGAGACTGGCTGAGCCCCCCTTGGAGCTGCATCCAATCCAGCCACCCCTGCTCACTTCTGTGGCCTTGCTCCTCTACGGGCGCTGCCACACATAAGTTCCAGTGCCCCAGAGACTGTTTCCCAGGGACTTGGACCCACCACGCTGGTTTAGAGAGCAGCTGTTGCGTTTTGTATACTTGTCTTGTGTCCAGTCATCTTACAAAATCCTCTTGTGAATTCTAGTAGTTCTTAAATAGAGTCTCTTGAGTATTCTGGGTATGTAATCGTCCTCCAATAAGTGAAATTTTGCCTCTTTGTTTCCAGGATATGCTGCTTACTTTGTTTTCTTGACTTGTCTCATTAGGCAGAACTGCCAGACAGACTGTGAATAGCCATCGTGGGAGTGAGACTCCCCACCTTGCTTCTGATTTGAGCAAGTGCAGGTTTTTAATGTTATTTTAAGGAAAGCAACTTAAAAAATCATATTTAGGTAGTTTTCTTCTTATTCTACATAGACTTAAAAAAAAGGAATGCATATTCCATGTTTGAATATCTTTTAGGTATCTCTTGACAAAAATTTTGTTTTTTTCTCCATTATTTGTTGATGTAATAAATTACTGACAGATTTCTTAGAGCTAAGCTGTTCTTCCATTTCTAATAAATTCTGTTTGTTCATATTTTCTTATTACATTGGGCTGTATTCAGTATGTCAGTATTTTCTTTGAAAATTTTATGTCAATATTTGTAAATGAAATTTTTTGTTGTTTCTTTCCTTCATTATTCTAAAAGGGTTTTAACGTTAGTGTAATGCTGACTTTTAAAAAATGAATTTTGGAGTTTTCCATATCTTCTATAGATTGAAATTATTTTAATCACAAGGGAATTCCATGACTTTTGAAAGTTAAATAGAACTCATCTCTAAAAATGCTGGAGTTTTTGTGCTTTTAAAATTGGTAGATATTTAATAACCTTTCCAAATTCTTCTGTAGTTTTCCCATTGGGTCACTTGCCTCTCAGCTGTCATAGTCTCTTTTGTTTTGGTCAAACCCTTCAAGTGTAAGACCCCCAGATGTGTTCAAATTAGTCAGTTCACTGGGTAATGGATGGGTGAGATTTCCACTCTTGTTCAAATTGAGAGGCTCTGAATTTCCTGAGCAGGCTCCTTTTGGTTGAATTGGGGAACTCAACAGTAGCAGAAAGCCTACATGTATTCTGCAAGAGAAGGCTTGCTGTCACAGACCTATGGCTGGTCTTCAGTGTATGCTTTAAAGTGAATGCAAAATGAACGTGCAATTCACAGAAGACAAATCACAAATGGTAACTAGCATAGGAAAAAACGATAAGAGAAACCCAAGTTTACACATCAATGTGTACCATGTAAGATGGATAGAATTTTAAGACAATTGATTTTCTCACTTTTGGAGAGGGTGTCTGAAACATGGCTATGAAGATAAATTTGTACAACATTTTAAGAGGCCAGTTTGGCAATTTTTGCCAACCCTTAAAATGTGCATACCTCATGACCCAGCAATTCCTCTTCTAAGAAATACTTGTCCAAGTGCACAAGCATATATGTGCCAGGCAGTTCTCAACAGTATTTGAAATAGCAAAAATGGAAGACATTAATCAGCCACCGAAAGAGGGGTAGTTATGCAAATTGTGGACTCGTCATTGTTATGGAGTGTTCTGCAGTTATTAAGAAGAATGAAGTGGGTCTCTGTGTGCAGGCAGGGAGTAATGTCTGTGATGTATTGCTGAGACAAAGAGCCAGCCTGCAGAATGGTATGCACAGGGTGAAGCGTTTGTGTACGTTGGGGTGTGTGTGCTCACATGCTCAGCAGAAAGGGGGAATGGGAAGGAGTTGTCCTTTTATTTTATGCGATCTGTATGACTTGACTTTAAAAGAATGAGCATATACTACTTTGGCAATAAAACAAAAAGATTTTTTAGTGCTTGCAACAAAGATGCTGATGTGATTTTACACCGCTCGGCAGTTTCTTTGAGGAGGACTTCCTCATTCTGGGAATTGGACTAAACGTGGCTTAGCCTTAAAGGGAACTAGAAAAGGCATTCATTCTATTAATTAATGCATCGGTAGATTCCACCTCAGCAAAGGCTGTCTTAATGAGGTGCCCGGGGCACCACTGTTTATCTTACAAATATCAGCTCAGGGCCCTGGTCGTGTCAGGCATTGTAACAGAGGCCCCTTTTCAGGACGCTGTGCTGGAGAAGCACAGATACCTCCCAGACCCACTCCCTCCTCCAGGCACCCAGTTCACCACCCCCATCTCCCTGTGGATGACCTCTGTGCCATTTTCATCCACTCGCACTCCTCGCCTCTTTGTCCCTTTCCCCTCATACTTCACACGCTCCGGGAACCCTGAGAAAGAATCGTTCCAGCCTGGACTGAAGACCTCACTCCCACCTCTCACTGTGGGCATCTTGGAGACGTCCCTCTGGACATCTCTCTCCTAGACTCCTTTCCTTAGCGCTATTGGGAGACCCGGGGACACGGGAACCATCCTAAGCCAGGCCGACACTGGTACCGTTAATGGCACAGAGTCGAGGCTGGATGAGCTGATGCAGCAATATTCCCCGTCCCTCTCTTGGTTTCCGGAAATTCTGCTTCTGCACGGCGCACCCTGTCTCTGGCGTGGCCCGCACCACCCACTGTCCTTTGCCCCCTTCCCCCGCCCGCCGGTAGCTGTCCGTGGTGCTGACCCTAGGGGCGGCCCGCGCTTGGCCGATGCGCACGCGTCCCGGGCGGGGTGCGCAGGACCCGCCGGCGCCGCCACTGCGCAGCCTCCCGCGCGGCTCCGGCCTGGCCTGCGCGCGGAGCGGGGAGACACCCGCGGCCTCTGCTCCCGGGCCGCGCCCCTCGCCCCGTGTAGCCAGATCGGCCCTGCGGCCTCCTCCGGCTGCATCCTCGGCCCGCTTGTCCCGGCCATGGCGCTCAACAATTTCCTCTTCGCTCAGTGCGTCTGCTACTTCTTGGCCTTCCTGTTCAGCTTCGTGGTGGTGGTGCCGCTGTCCGAGAACGGCCACGACTTCCGCGGCCGCTGCCTGCTCTTCACCGAGGGCATGTGGCTGAGCGCCAACCTGACGGTGCAGGAGCGCGAGCGCTTCACGGTGCAGGAGTGGGGCCCGCCGGCCGCCTGCCGCTTCAGCCTGCTCGCCAGCCTCCTCTCGCTGCTGCTCGCCGCCGCGCACGCCTGGCGCACGCTCTTCTTCCTCTGCAAAGGACACGAGGGGTAAGTGGGGGCCTCGCGGCCGCCCTGCTCCAACAGACGCAGCCCTCGCCTCGGACACGGCGCCCATTCTGTGCCCACAGCGCCCCCAGACTCTCCTCCCCCAAGGAGGAGTGTGAGTCCTTCCACCTTCCCGGGTTCTCAGAGGCCAGAAAATAGCAACTTTGGACCCTCACCACTTTCACGCAAACTGCCCTTTGTCTACATGCAGAACCCAGGGACAATGACGATCACCCGTTCTCCGTGCAGGGCCAGTGCTTCCCTCCCCAAGTGCTCATCACCATACACGCCTCCGGTGCAAATTTTGCACCGTCACCCCGGAGCCCACTCGGACCTCCCTGGCTGGCTCCGCCGGGCCCACACCCGTCAGCACCGCGGACAGCTCCCACCCGGGTTGGGGCCTGCTCCCACCTGCGCTGGATAGGGAGAGACCAGGCAGGCAGGTGGCTACCACGCTTCCTGGGAATCCTCCCCTCATCCCCATCGTCCTGGGAAGGGTGACGGAGGAAGCCAGAGGAAAGCCAGAGGGAAGCCCCTCGAGGCCCACCTCTAGCTCTCACACCTGTGGGGGATGCAGGACAGGGAGCAGCAGGTGTGTGAAGTCCTGTCCTGTCCTTTCCTCACAAGCCCCCTTTCCTCCTGGCCTCCATTTTCCTCGTCACCTTTTCCTCGCCTGGCACTAGTTCGTGAGAGAGTGGGATGTGGTTCCCTGAGGCGGGGTCCTCAGCCAGTAGCGCTCCATGGGCCTCCACCCCCGTGGGACCCTCTGTGGCCCCACCCATGCCCGGGCAGTGGGTCGCTGTATCCTGCGGCAGCCAAAGCTCCTGCAGAGGTCCTGGGAGGCTATTCTTGCCTGTCACCTGCCCTCACATCCACATGGGAAGTCCAGGCCTTCTCCCAAACTCAGCCCCACTCTCACCCCCATCCATCAGCTATTGGCAGTCTTTAGTGGCTTTCCCCTCCTTTTAGGGAGGCAGGAGGGCTCCAAGGGTGTGGGGAGGCGGGGCCTCCTGAGAGCTCTCAGCTTGGCTCTGGCCCAGTGGAAAGAGGGGCTGGAGAGAGGAAGGGAGCTGCAGAATGAAGAGGAGAGGCACAGCCAAGGCTGTGTGGGGTAGGGGGCCTGGGGCAGACCCCGCGAGGAGGGGCGAAGCCCCAGCAACCCACACGGACAGGCTTCTTGGGCTCCTGTAACACAGTGCCGCAAGCTGGCGGCTTAAAGCAATGTATTCTCTCGCAGTTCTGAGGCCAGAAGTCCAAAGTCAAGGTGTGGTTAGGACTGGTTCTCTCTGGAGGGAAAATCCTTTCCAGGCATCTTCCTAACCTCCGGTGGCTGCCTGCAGCCCTTGCTCCTCGGCTGGGGCCTTTATCACTCCGATCTCTGTCTCTGTCTTCACATGGCCTCTCCTCTGTCCTTCCTTTTCTTCTCATAAGGACACCAGTCACTAGATTTCGGGCTCACCCTAAATCCTGGGTGACCTCGTCCTGAGGTCTGTAGCTTAATGACACCTGCAAAGACCCTATTCCAAGTAAGTTCTCATTCCCAGGTTAGTATAAGAATGGGGGTGAAGACTTGGTGGGTGCAATTCAACCCACTGCACTGAGGTTCCAGACTAGGGGTCTGCAGAAGCCACGTGTCAGCCCAGGGAGGCCTCAGGTGCTATGGAGCAGGAGGTCTGCCCGGGGTGAGCCCGATGGCTGGTGTCCTGCGGGACCGTCATCGGCACCCATATTGCCAAGCCCAGGCGTTACCCAGACAGTGTCTGCAGCACAGATCGGGCCTGGAGAAGCATCTCTGATTACCAGGCAGGGTCTGAGGGAGAGGAGGGACAGCCAGCAGGTGGGGTGCGATGACAGCCCTGCAGTCTGGGAAGCTGAGGGGGGTGGGCACAGGCCTTGTGGGGGCCATGGTTTGGCCATCAGCTCATGTCCACCATGCCAGCTTGTTCCTACAAGACAAGTGGCCTCAAGGCGTTCAGTGTCTACCTAGCATACCTGGCAAGGACGCAGAAGCAGCTCTCTAGGTGAGGCCCAGCCCTTGTGGTTGTGAGCAATGTGAGATTTCAGAGAGGCCACCAGAGGCTGGGAGCAGGCCAGGGGGAGCTAAGAGTCCCAGAGCCTTCAGGAAAGGAGTCCTGGACACACAGGGCTGTCCATTTCACACAAATTGGGCAGCAGACCTAGGGACAGCTTCTGTCTTTTCATCTCACCGGAGCTGCCCATCAGCTCTGTGAAACCATCCCCATCTCCATTTCACAGATAGAAAGCTGAGGCTTGGGAGTGTTTGTGCCTCCTGTGCCCATTCCCTTGTTGGGAGAAACTTTCTGGTCTTCTGTCCTTCTGCATCCATACCAGGGGCTCACATGTCCCACCAACTGATGGCTGCTGTCCAGCTTCCATCATGGCAGCCAACATGGGGCCAGCCTTCTCCTCCCCAGGGACATCTGCTGCTGAATGTCCTTCTTGGCCATCAGAATTACTGGCCAGGACCACGTGGTGGTGCAGCTGCCTGCCCCCCACCTTGTCCACCACACAATCCAGTTGGAAGTCAATCAGCTGTGATGACATCTGTTCAAAGTGTCATCCCTTCATCTTAGTTCTGGTGGTAGGATCAGGTCATCCCCTTGTGGCTATCCATCTGCGGGGACCTGGGTGGATGTACTCCTTATTCACCCTTTATGCTCAAGGCATGGACAGGGCATGGTGCCCAGGAGTCACCAAATTAGCGATTGTTGAATGACTGACAGAAAGATTCCTGCATCCTGCTTCACAGAGCCTCTCCTGGTGCTTTGCAGATTCACTGTCTGGCCGAGGGGTCAGCCCTCCGGGCTTGCGATGTCAGCCAGCCACCAGCAGGATGATCAGCTGAGGGCAGCCAATTCCCGTCCTATTGTTGGTCAAGCTGTATAGACCAGGCAGGCAGGCAGGCGCCAGGTCAGTGAGGGGACTCGGGACAGCAGGAGGCTGGGGAGGGCCAGCAGAGAGAGCCCGTGTGATGGAAAGGGCTCTCAGGGCCACTGAGGGCCACTGGATGCTCAACCCACGGAAGACATCACTGCCCTTGTCAGACTTGGGTTTTTAGCGGGCCCTGCCTGTGTGCAACTAACTTCAGAGCCCATCTGGGACCCTCACTGAGACCACGGGTGGAGCCCTACTCTTCCTCAGGGCTGAGTCTCGAGCTCATGTGTCAGGCACTGTCCATGGTGCCAGCTCCCTCCTTGTGCAGGGTGTGTCCCTGAGCAGAGTGGGGACCCCGATGGCTTGTGCCATGCGGTGTGAAGGGCTTTTCGCCCAGGGGGGACATCATCCTGGTTGCTGACTGGAGAGTCAGTGGCACCTGTGGCTTCCTGGGGTGCTGGCCGTTTCTGGCCATGGAGAAATGAGGGGGAGTCTCAGGGATGGGGGCCTGGGGACCTGGGGGCCTGGGGCAGCTTGGCTGTCCAGGTGGCAGTGGTTTGTGATTGATGGCTGGGGAGCACTGGGTTAAAACAACCCATCTGCCTGCCAACACGTGTCCCTCTGCCTGCAAATCGCTCCCAGGGCTTCCCAGGATCCCTGTCGCCATGGAGACGGCACATCCAGGCAGGGCACCCTGAGAAGTGACAGGAGGAAGATGGAGTTAACCCTGTGTGTGCCGGGCTCCCATTCCTGACGGCGGCCCTGGCCTGTCCTCTGGGAGGGAGGGAACGGAAGTGGTGTAGTGAACTCTGGAGGGCTGGGGCCAAATGAGGCTCTGCACACACCCGATTCTTCAAAACTCTGCAAAGCCCAAGCAAATGCCCAGGAAACTGACCAGAAACCAACGAGATGAGGAGGAGGCTGTGAGATGCTGGTGACCCAAGGACGGTGCCCCTCCCCATCTCGTGGGATAGAGACCCACAAATTGTGCCCATTTAATAGGCATGTGGCAGGACTGTCTGGGGTTTCCAGCTCTCAGAGGCTGTGTTGCAAACCTTCTCTGGAGATGGGCAGGAGCAGCTCTGCAGCAGGCCCACTGTGACCCAGGCCTTCCGTGCTGGGGTACCCTGAGGGAGCTTCCATCCACGTAGGGAATGAGGAGTCCTGCGTGCACCTCTGGAATTCGGGACAGAATGTGACAGCTGCAGCCCCTCCCCCAGAAGAGGGAGCAGGACCTGGCCCGGGGTGGGTGGCCCGCCCACTGCTCTCTGCTCCCTGACCATCCCTCCCCCAGGAGGCCTGCCGGGGATGGGATGCTTGAGGGAACGGCAGAGGGCTGCCAGCAGCTGGAGGGCACCCAGGGAACCGGCTGAACTTCTGTGCCAAGAGCCACCTGCTTCTTTGCTCTGTCTGTGGAAGCTAGTCTCTCCCACTCCGTCCGACTCCCAAGGACCGCCGTGCTCTCTGACTGGAGGTGTCGGGGTGTAGGCTCTGGGTAACCTCTATATCCTCGGGGCACCAGCTCCCAGGAAATGGGGCTCCGGGGGACTGGGCCTTCCCGCATCCCTGAGCCCCGCTGGGCCTCACACTGCCCCACATGGGGCACAGCTGGCGCCAATCCAGCCTGCAAGTCTGGTTCCTGAGGTGACTCAGCAGCCCCTCCAACCCCCTCCCACATCCCCGGCTCCCACAGGACCCCGGCTCCAGCCCCAGGGCTCGAGCACATCTGGTGTGAGGCTCAGAGAGCAGCAGGCCTGTGCGGGCCTGGGCAGCGGGCCTCGTCCCTCCTGGGGCGGAGTGGGGGCTCGTGAGCAGCCCGGCAGCCCCCCCGCCCTCCGCCCACACCGGCTCCCAGTTCCCACTGTGACTCGGGGTGGAGGGCCCTCATTATCCAATTGTCCTCTAGAGGAAGAAATCAAGGGCCCCAGAGTAAAGGTCACGCAACTGGCAGAGGGGCTGGGGGGGTGTGACACCCAGCTGCGCCTGGTTACGGCTTCTGGGGGGCTGTAACGAACCCCTCTTTATAACTATCGACCCCTGACCGCTGCTTCAAGGGCCCAGGGACGGATGTTCTGTAGTTCAGAACTGTGTCTGTCAGGGTCCTGGCCGGAGAAGGATGGCCGCCCAAGCGAGGACAGCCAGAGGGCCAGAGCGGGGCCAGGTGTGGGCTGAGGGACCGGGCAGGGAGGGTTATGAGGAAGAGGCCACCTAGAGGGGAATGTGGACCTTTGGTGGAGGGACACAGCTGGCCCACGCAGCCCCCTGGAGGGTGGGGGTGAACTCACTCCCTCTCTTCCCACCCTCCTGTCCCCACCGGGACCCCGTTGCCTGAACTCAGCCAGGATCCAGGGAGAGAGGTCATTGCTGTTGTGACTCAGGCTGGCTCCCCCGGCGGAGGATGGGAGGGAGACAGCAGCCCCCGTGATCTGGTTCCGGCAGCAGGAACGCCCTCCCTCACACGATGAACCACCACAGGGTGTGGGCAGCGCCCAGACTCAAGCACAGTAAACCCACAACCTTGACACGGAGCTGGGCGAGGACCACGGGTGCCCCGTGAGTGCAGGCGAGCTTGTGCTGACGACAGGCCTGTGGGATCTTTCCCCAGAGACACAGACGGTTCCTGCCACCACTCGTGCTGCGAGTTGGGCACTGGTGACCTCGGTTTATCCTCCGCCCATCGGCTGAGGCACCTCCTGGGCTGGTGTCCTTGTTTCTTTGTCCTCGGGCCCCAGCATGGGTGGGTGGGTGGATGCTCAAAGGTGCCTGTCCAGTGGTGGATAAACCAGAGAAGGAGATCGGAGGCAGGAGAAATGCACGCATCCTGGCTTGGCCTCGGCCTGTGGTTACCACGTCCAGTGACAGTGACCTGGATGTTTTCCTGGCTGAGATTCCAGCTGACACCTTCTTTAGTAAATGTTCACCGTGAAGCCAGATTTGGTCGATCAGCTCCCTCAGACTTGACAAACTGAAAGCACTGATGCTCACATCAAATCTGCTGGCAGGTTCGAGGAGGGCCTGGGCTGCCGTCCCACCTGACGGGGTTCCCCTCTGGCCCGCATCCCGTGGGACAGTCCTGTGTCCCCACCCCAGCCTCAGCTCAGCCACCTGCTCTCACATAGGACTCTGAATCTGAGGGGAGATTCAGAGATGGCGGGGTAGTGGATGCTTGCAGGCAGGCAGGAGAGTCTGGTGGGGTGGGTGAGTGTCTGGCCACGTGTATCCTTCCTCGTGCTGTCAGAGAGCACACATTGCCCTCTGAAAGCACCCCAGTGGGGGTCATTCCTGTGTGGACCCCAGAGAGGCCCTGGCTGGCCCCAAGCTAGGTCTGCCCTTGCGACCCAGCCTCCTGGGTCCCCCATGCACCCGCCCTGGTCACTCCTTGGCCTTTCAGGCTTCAGTGGAGAAATCAGAGCAGGGTCACACAGCCCCAGTGCAGGTCCAGGCCCACTGCGTTGATGACCGAGTGGCCACATGGCCGTGAAGGATGACTGCCAGGGGGGTCCACCTTGAAAAGCTGTCTGGCCTTTTCAGCACGTGTGCTGGATCCCAGTCTTTGGAACCGAGTGGCCTTGGGTTTGAACAGTGGCCCCACCTCCCCTGTAGGATGCTGACAGCGCTCCTGCCCCCAGGCTTGGGGAGGATGGGGTGGGGGGCCCGAGCCAGCACAGGGGACTGCAGGGGCAGGGGAAGCTGCAGGAGGGGAAGTGGCCCCTGGTGGCCTCGCCCCTTCACCAGGGGCCCAGACCCCTGCTGGAAACCTGAGGGTCCTGGTCCTGCAGGGGCGTGGTGGATCTGGTGTGGCGCTCAGTGTCCTCCCCGACCCCTGCCTTCACTGCAGCTCCTTCCTCTACGCCTTCCTGAACCTGCTGGTCAGCGCCTTCGTGGTCTTCCTTGTCTTCATCGCCAGCACCATCGTGAGCGTGGGCTTTACCATGTGGTGCGACGCCATCACGGAGAAGGGCACCGTGCCCCACAGGTGTGCCCTGGGCCCTGCCCACCACTTCCTGGACGATGTCTTCCTGCATGAACCTGCCTGCCCCCCCACTGAGCCCACAGCTTCGCTCATCCCACTTGTGTCCCCACCTGTGCCCCACCTGTGCACACCTGGCCAGCCCTTCCCTGGGGCCCTCCCCCTTGACCCCCTTCTCAGTTCAGGGACCCTGAGCCTCACACAGAAGCAGGGCCCTCAAGAGCCCTGGAGGTGGATCCAGGGTGAGGGATGGAGGCCCAGGAGGTCAGAGATTCCAGCGGCCCCAACATTGCTGGCACGTGAGTGGATGCCAGGTCCCAGAAGTTTACACGTGGCCACGCAGTGGACGGCCCTGGAGACCCGACTCTGCACTGCTGTAGGAGGCAGAGGCCTGGGCCCGGGGGCGGTAACTGGGGGCTTTGGTCCCTGAGGGCTTGGAAGATGGGGGTGGAGGTGACAGGGGTGGTGAAGGAAGGGACAGGAGCAGAAGCTTCTGGTCAGAGGGGGTTGAGGACAGAGGCCTCTGGAGCCAGGACGACTGCGCTGGGCCCTGAGAGGGGCCATCTCTGGCTTGGGGGTGGCCCGAGGTGGAGCCCAGGGACTGCCTGGTCCCCGGCGTAGGGCTCTCCACTGCCCAGCCCTAAGAGGCATCGTCCAGTGCCCCAGGCCAGGCCCCTGGAAAGGCAGGGACCCTGGGGTCACCTCTTCCAGAGGCTCCAGATTCTTTCCTTAAGCAAAAGCAGACCTGGAACCTCAACGAATAAAATGGACAAAAGAGCCAAAATGGGTGGGGGTTGGGGGGACCATACCCGCTTATCCTGCATGTCCACCCCGGGGGCCCCCGAGGGGCCTCTGCGGAAGCCTGGGGCACACAACAGAGGGACCTTTGAGCACCCTGGGTGGGTAGCTGCTTCGGGGTCCGCACCCAAGGCAGCCCCTCTGTGGGGCAGGGTCTCGCCCATGTGGAGCTGAGCCCTCCCAGCTGGGCCCCAGCCACCTGCTCCCTCAGCCCTGAGGGCCCTCAGAGCGTGGGCAGGCCCCTGGGTGTGGCCACGGGCTTCTCCAGAAAGATGCCACGAGTTTCTTCACTGTCACAAACACCATTTCCAGCCCTTCAGCCCCATCCTGCTGCCCCTTCCAGAGCGTGCCTGGGCCTCTGGCCTCCCTCTCTCTGGGCATCATGCTCCCGTTAATGTGTCCTGACATCTCGCAATGCTACAGGCCCCTAAGCCCAGGCCTCATTCATTCCAGGCTTCTGCGGCCCAGCCCGACCTGGCCTGCTCAGGGACAGGGGGTCTATGGAGGTCACTAGGGTCTTGTGGTTTGCCCTGCTTGTCCCCACTGGTTCTGTTGGCCTGTGCTTCCAGCCCCAGGAGGTGAAGGGCGAGCAGGTCGGGGGGGTGCTGCCCCCATGGGTGCCCACAGGGCTCCCGTTGGCCACTGTGCAGCTCAGTCTGGGGACCCGGGAGCTAGAGTAGCACCCCTCACCCCTGCTTTGGAAGCCCCTGACTCTGCAGTGCTGTGGGGCAGTGGGGCCAGGGCCAGAGTCTCCAGGAGAGCGGAGGCTGGCGCTGGTGTCCCCTGTGGTCCAAGGCCAGATGGGGGCTGCGTTTGCAGGTTCCTGGCTCCACGGAGAGGGCATTGAGTCTCCCTGTTTGCCCCACCTTGGGGACAGCCCCTCACCATTAGTGGGTGATGCTCCACTGCTCCCCATGCTTTGTGGCCCGCAGTCAACTCCCACCCCCGCGACTTGCCGTTTCAGCTGCGAAGAGCTCCAGGACATCGACTTGGAGCTGAACGTGGACAACTCTGCCTTCTATGACCAGTTTGCCGTTGCCCAGGTGGGTGGGGCTTCCAGGTGGGTGGGGCCGCCCTGGTGGGAGAGAGAGGTATTGTTGGGGAGGGGGCCATTCACTGCTGAACATAAACTGTGTGCACAGCCCAGCCCCAAACCCCCATCGGGGGAGGAAACAGATTGTAGTTAAGGATGGTGCCAGGCTGAGGAGGTGCAGCTGAGTGAGCGCTATGCTGGGGGAGCAGTCAGGCAGGCTTCCCGGAGGAGGGCTGGATCTTGGAGACTGAGAGGGGTTGTTGCAGGAGGGTGGGGAGAGTTGGGGTGCAGGATGTCCTAGGAGGAGCAAACAGCATGACCTAAGCAGTGAGGAGGCCGTGGAGTGAGGGAGTGCCCTGGGCCTGATGGTGCCAGAAAGGAACCCAGGTGTCATGCTGGGTCTGCAGTGCTGGGGCCGGGGGTCTGGGTTCTGGTCCTGGCACCATGTGCGCCCTCAGACAGACGCTCGAGGGCTCACAGCGACTCCCCAGCGGTGTCTGATGAAGCGTGTCCCAGGAGGAGGCCCAGCCTGTGCATTTGGTGGCCTCCCCAGCCACTGCGGGTTGGGGGGGAGACCCTCCTCCTTCAGCCCTGCCCCCCAGGAGGCCACGGGGCAACTCTGGGGACCCCACCTGCTGGAGCACAGGCGTATCAGGACATGTGGTCAAAGAGGGCCTGTCCCTTGAAATCCACATCTGACCCTGATGGCACTGACGGCAGGGCGCCCGGGCAGGAGTGGGTCCTTTCAGCGCCGAGCAGGGCCTGCCAGCACCCGGGTTCACTTCTGGACCCGCACTGGCCAGTGGCTGCTCTGGGGACTCTTTCCAAGACGAGAAGCCTTCTTGGAGGGGGGGGTGGCTGGATGTCGTCTGGGTGTAAAACTTCTTCGCTAAGATGAGCGGAAACTGCCAGAGACAGCTTCACACAAATTTAGTGGGAAATGCTCCAGCCCTAATTTGTGCCAATTAGATTAAGGAAGGTGCGAGCTGGGTCTGATGACAAATACCCTCCAACCAGTTAGTTTAATTGCGGCTGGAGCCTGATTCTGATTAAATTGTTTCCCCTTCAACTGTTTGGAAACAGCAGATAAAGGTCAATTTGTTCCAGCGAGTGGAGGAGCCCCATTCGGGAGGGAACAAGCTCTCGGTGGCGCTGAGCCGGCCGCAGCTCCTCCCGGGCCCCCACCCGGGGTGACGTCCCCATTGTCCCTGCAGCAGCTCATCCCTCGCCCAGCGGGTCGTGTCCTTTTCCCGAGGGGCAGGCGGGGGTGCGCCGAGCGGCGAACACTGAGTCTGGCCGGCCCCCGACACTGCCCTCTGCCCTCTGCCCTCTGCAGTTCGGCCTCTGGGCCTCGTGGCTGGCCTGGCTGGCCATCACCGTCCTGGCCTTCCTGAAAGTCTACCACAACTACCGCCAGGAGGACCTGCTGGACAACCTGGTCCACTGAGAAGGAGCTGCTGCTGGCCAGGCCGGCCTCCCGCACCACCTTCCAGGATGAGAGGAGCGCTGTCATCTAGGCTTGGCGGGCGGGCCCCGGGGGGCCCGCGGCTTGCCCCGGGGCAGGGACCAGGGCTCTGCCCAGCCCCGCCTTGCCTTGCATGTCTCCCCCCAGCCCTGTACGCATTGCGTGACCCGCCCTCCCGGGCACCCCATCCCTACCACGAGCATGGCGGCTGACAGGGGTGAGGGCTGCCCTCTGGGTGTGGGGGGCATCGTCTCTCAGGGGGTGGGGGAGGCAGGTGCCACCACGGATGTCTGTACCTGTGAGGTCACGTGAGGGTGTGGATATGTGTGTGGTGTGCGTGCATAGTGATCGGTGTGTGCACGCGTGAGCACGCGTGTGAGCGTGGGTCTGCATGGGAAGGGTGAGTGTGTGTGCATGTGGGTGTGTGCATGTGCACGTGAGAGTGTGCACGTGGGTGTGCTCATGCACAGGTGTGTGGGAGTATGCGTGTGGGTGGAGACCGGAACGGCCAGGACATGCGGTGTGTGCATCAGGCAGCTCCCTGCACAACTTGTCCACAGGGTGCCCCCAGCGCCCCCAGCACCCCAGAGGAGGGGCTGCCCTCCCATCTCAGGAGGCCCCAAGGGCACAACCCTGTCCCCCAGTGGCCAGTGAAGGACGAGCGAGGGGAACTGGGAACCTGGGGCTCAGTGGTGAGGAACTCGTGCTTGGCTGTGGACCCCCCTCCTCCCCTTCCGCACCTGCGCACTGTCTCCTGTGTCCTGTCCAGGAGCGAGAGGGGGAGGGGGAGGGGCCCAAGGTGTAAAAGCCCATCCCACCCTCCCTGGGGCTCAGTCAACTATTTCGGCTTTCTGGGCTGGCCCTCGTGCTCTGGTTTGCTCCCCACATCAATGGCTCTCACTGCCAGCGACTAGTTTGGTCCCCCAGAGAGGGGGGTGGGGGCACGGAGCCTCCAGAGGCCTCCGGTCTGGGCCTGGGTTGAGATGCCGGGGTAGGGGGCAGCCTGCGTCCGGGAAGCGAGGCTGCAGATCACTTGTCGTGATGCTGCTTGCCTGGCATCTTGGGAGGGTGGGTGGGTGGGGCTTGGGTTCAGGGCAGCTGAGGTTCCTGGCATCTCTGAAGGTCTGGTCCCGGGACCTGGCCCTATTCTGGGCGGGGTCCTGGGGGGAGGTGTTTTGACAGTTGCTGAGGCTCTAAGGAGACCTGCCCAGCCTAGTCCACCAGCTGTGGGGATGTTGTCCGCCCCTGAGAGCTCCTCGTCTGCCTGGTCCCCCATCAGGCAGCAGCCACCTGGGCCCTGGACGGAGCAGGGATGGGATGTGGGCTTCTGGAACTGAGGGTCTGCTGCAGGTTTGAGTCTGCGCTTGGCATTCGTGGATTGCCCAGAGTCGGTCTGGGCAGCCCCTCGGTCAGGCTAGCAGAGACCTGAGTCCACTTCCCCACAAGGCCACCTGCAGGGCGGGGCTGTTGCAGACACTGGGGCTGTCTCAGGCTGGCTGCACCTGGCACCCCCAGACATCCCCACCCCGGGGGGCTTCCAGGAGAGGCAGAACTGGCCCCAGGAGGGCTACTGGGACAGGAGCTGTGCGCCCATGCAGTGGGCTGGGGAGGCCCTCCAGGGCTGGACAGGGAGGGCGGGCTGCCGCCAGGCTCCTGAGTGGCCCCCTGGACCTCTTTGACGCTGCCTTGCGTCCCCCACCCCACTGCTGTTTGACAGCAGGTGTCCTGCTTCCACTCTGCTTCCGGCTAAGCGGAAAGTAAATATCCTTAAACCTAAATGTATCTCTTTCTCAAAGTGCAAATAAAAACAGAAACACCTGAACCTCTAACTGATCGTCGTGGGGCCTGTCTCGCTTCTCTGTGGCCATCTTTTCTGCATCTTCAGTTTGCCTTGTTTTCATTGCTTGAGATTTAAAACTTGAAACACTGCCTTCTGTGTTTGTTTCTGGAGTTGCAGAAACTTCTAGGAACTCGGATTGGCCTCCTGGTACCCTCCCATCCGCACGCTTCCTGGTGGGCTCCGTCCTGGCTGCTTCCTGGCGTGATCTCGTGGGTGTGAGGATGTTGACAAATTTCAGAATTCTTGGGGTTGTGGTGTACGCCTCGAACAATATTTTTCCAGAAGCAACAAGGGTCATGGCCTCGTGGACCCTCCAGAGCTGAGCACGTCTTTGCAGTGAATGCACCCTTAGCTGAGGGCAGGGGGCTGACAAGAGGGGGCTGCCGCATCCCTCACTGCAGGGCACTGGGGAGGCCAGCCGCCCTCCAGGGGGCTTTCCCGACCGGCCCAGGGCTGAAGGGGGCTGAGCCTGAGGCCTGCGCCTGCCCCCGTGGGCTCACACACATGACCTGACCTCTCGGAGCCTTGGTTTCCCCATCTGGATTATGGGGCAGAAACCTGCCCGTACTCTTCGGGGGGTGGGGTGAAATGAGGCGGGGTCTGGGGTGGGTGGGCTGGTATGTATAGGGGGTGGTAATGATGGTCCCCGAGGGCCAGGGGAGCCCCCACCGTGGTCCCTCTTGGCCTCTGCTCCTAAAAGTGGGGGTGCTGGGACTCAGTCTTTGCTGGGCTCCCCGCTCTGGGCTCCCCGAATTGTGAAGTCAGAAGGGACCCTGGAGACCGCAGCCCTGGCCCCTGAGGCCCAGAGGCAATGGTTTGCCCAGCGTCCCCACCTCTACCCACAGTAAATCAGTCCCCATGTCCCCTCTTTGGGTACAAATCTCCAGACTGAAAGAGGTGGCAACGTGTTTTAATAGAAAATCAGTGTCTCCCCACTTAAGTCGTGGGGACAGACGCTTAGAGAACAACCCACGGCAGGGGCAGCCCGGTACTGGCCGCCATGGGGACACTCGTCTGAAGGGTCCCCGGAGGTCCCTCCTGGTGTCTGACCCCGGGCCTCCCAGCTTTGCTCAGGCCCCCACTCCATGCCTTGCTGCGCAGGCGATGACACGGTGTCTACACAGTCCCGGGACTCATGGGCCCTGCAGCTGGTGCTGCGCCGGCCGGGATCTGGGCACAGATGGCGTCTCGGCCCTTCTACGTCCCCTCCCAGCTCCACACATCCGGGCAGGACGCGGGGTAGGAGCTGGGCAGGACACGTCCCCTCGGGTGTGAGGGGACCCCAGGTTCTTGGGTCTAGTGCAGGCTTCAGACAAGATTGGGGTGCTGGGACCCAGCCTGTGTGTGGCTCCCCCACCCCAGCAACCAGACTGGCCTCTCCCAATGCAGTTTTGGGGTCTGGGCCACCAGGGTCTAAGCAAAAAAAGCTGGTTTTACCTCTCCTAGGGGTCCCCCAGATACAGGGAGAGGGTCCCCGTCCTTAAGGGACTGCACATGGCCACACCCAGGCCAGGCCCAAGGGCACCAGGATTTCCTGTTGGGGGGAGAGAGGGGCCCAAGGGGTCTCCGGAGTGCATAGGTCCCCAAGTTTTAGTGGTAGAATTCTTTTTCCCAGAAAACCTCCCAGTGAACCCCAACATGTGGAAATAGGAGGGGGCTGACTGGAGTCGGGGGCCGCCTGCTACAGTCCCGAGGCTGTGCACCCCACAACTGATCTCCAGCCGGGGCCCCCCTTTTCCTAGTGGGCCTGCCTGCAGCAGCCCCTCAATCTCTAGGAGTCAGGACCCCTGCCTGGAAGCCCCGACCCGCCCTGGGGGCTCTCCCCTGCAGCCCGGCCCCCCTCCCGGGGCCGTCAGAGCCGTAGGAGGCAGCGCCAGCACTCCAGGGCCGCGAGCCGCAGGCGCAGGAGCAGGACGAGGAGCCGGGCCCGGAGGCCCTCCAGGGCCAGCGAGATGGGCTTGGCCCGGCCCAGGTACAGGCCCAGCACCAGCAGCAGCAGGACGCACACGGTCAGCCGCAGGATCAGGGCGCCGCCGCGGGGCCGGGGCCGGGGCCGGGGCCAGGGCTGGGGCCGACCAGGCCCTGGGGGCCAAGGGGGGCTGTGGTTAGCCCGACCCACAGGCCTGACCTCCCCAGCTCTGGGGGGGACCCCACGGGCGCCCTCCTCCCTGAAGGGCCGGCGGGGAGGCTGTAGGGAGAGCAAGGCTGACCCCGAGGATGGCGCCTTGGTGCTGCCCACTGGGCAGGGCCCCTGGGATGACTTCCCAGGTCCCCACGGCCATGGGCCTCCCTGTCCCCGCCCGGGCCGGTGGCCTCCTTGCAGCAAGGGCCTCCCGCTGGTCCTGCCCCTGTGCCCTCCCTCAGGGAAGGAATTGGGGGGCAGATGGCACACCAAGGGGTTCTGTTGTCCACCCACGTCCGTCAGGGGCCCCTGACGAGCGGCTCTGCTGGGGGTGTGGCTTTGAGGGCGGCGTGGGGCCGGGGCTGCACTGGGCATGCATGTGGGGGAGGGCCTGGGGGATGCGGGGCAAGGGCTTGTGACTTACCCTGGTTGTCGGCGGTGGGCTCCCTGCCTGCGATGTCTGGGGAGGAGAGAGACAGTGGGGTCGGGCAGGGAGGCTCCCCTCCCAGAGGGCACGCTGCTCAGCCAGCCAAGCCCCCAAGGCCTCTGCTCTCATCCCACCCTCCCTAAAGACCCCAAGACGGCCGTGTCAGATACAGCTGCCCTGCTTTACAGATGGAGACCTAAGCTCCTGCAGGTTCTGACCTGGTCAGGCTGTCCCCACCCCTTGGCTGGACAGTCTGCCAGGTGCCACCCAGGGTTCTGCCAGTCTCACTGCTTCAGATGCCAGCTGCCAGAATGTGGGGTCCCAAGACTCTGGGCGCTGCTCTCAGAGCCTTCTGGGGGCCCGGTGGGAGTGGGGGTGTGGTACCCCTGCAGCAGCCTGGAAGGAGGAGACTGTGGGGGTCCTGGGGTGGGGGAAGCAGGGGCTGGCACTCGCAGAGGGGTCCATCCTGCACAGCTCACTGGGGGACGCCAGACCAGTCCCTGTCTGGTCCCTGACTCCTCATCTGAGTCTCTGCTTCTGGGGCCGTTGGGGGTGGGTGCTGAGCTGTGCGAGGTCTGGACCTGAGGCCAGGAGGGGCAGGGGAGGAGCTGGGGTGAGGACCTCCGCGGGAGGCCTGGACAGGACGGTTGCAGTGGCTTTCAGGGGAGACGCTAACACGTGTCAGGGGCAGTGTTTTATCTACAACTCAGCAGGACTCAGGAAGCACCCTCTATGGGGGCCTATGGCAAGCAGAGTCTAAGATGCCCCCAGGTCCTTCGCCTCTGTGTGGTCCCCTCTGCTGTAGTGGGGGGGCCTGTGGCTTTCTTCTACCCCACAGAACACGGAGAGGGGAAGGGGCTCTGCAGCTGGGATGGAAATTCCCACGGTGGACTGAGTCAGTCAAAGGGAGGCTACCTTGCGTGGGCCTGGCCTAACCAGGTGAGGGCTGCACAGAAAGCATCTGGAGGTCAGAGAGAGACTGTGCCGCTGGTCTTGAAGGGGCAGCTGTGAGGATATGAATTCTGTAGCTAGCCCCATGAACTCGGGATAGGGCCTTGGGCCTCAGAGAGGCCCAGCCCTGGCTGACACCTTGATAGCTGCCTTGTGAGACCCTGAGCGGAGGACCGGCTTTGCCCAGACCCCTGACCCATGGGACCGCTGAGATAGTCAGCGTGGGCTGTCTGAAGCTGCTAAGTTTGTGGGGATGTGTTATGAGGCACAGCGAGGGCTGTGTTATATTTTTCCTGCCAGCTGCTGCTTCGTGGACTGTCATTCTGTGTCCACACTGACCCCACAGGTCCGGGCTTATTGGGTTACACCTGAGAAGACAGGGCAGGTGGCTGTGACCCCCGCAGACAGCCCTCTGCTAGGTCCTGGGACCTGGTATGCCCCCGCCCCGCTGGCCCCAGGTCCACCCGCCCCTCCTCTTACAGTGGACGGCCACCTCCAGGGGCTCCCGGAAGTGCACGCGCCTCGTGGTTCTCTGTGGCTCGGCCCCACGATGGCTGCACTCCCTCCGGCTTCGTCTCAGGATTGAGGAGGGGCCCTTCCTGCCACCCTCCTGGGGATGCAGGAAACAGAGGGAGGCAGGCAGAAGTGAGTTCCTTCCCCTCGGCCCTCCGGAGGCTGGGGACAGGCCCAGCTCATGGCTGTCCCGTCCCCTCGGTGGGGACATCTGTGTTTGCAATCTGCCCTGGTTGGCAGCAAGCTCAGAGGCTAGAACAGGACTCAGGCCTGAAGTCAGGGTCCCACCTGCTCTTTGGGGGACCCCCCGTCCTCCCTTACAGTCCCTCTCCTGCTGTCCCCACTGGCGCCCTCGTCCAGGACCCCGTCCTGACCTAGCTGCATTCCCGATACCTCGCCGTCCTCCCCTCTCCACACCCCCACCCCAACACCCGCCTCCCTGTGCTGCCAGGGCGACTTCGCCCGAGAAGCACCAGACACGCTGAGCCCTCCATGGCTCCCACTGCCTGTCTCTGCCCTCCTTTCCCAGACGCTGGGACTTCCCGGTCTGGCCCATCCTCCCGGCCCCTTGCATGCTGTACCCCCGCCCTCAGCCCTGTCAGCTGCTGTGCACCCTTGGTCATGCTGTGCCCCACCCTGGGGGCCTCCGACCCTCTCTGCCAGACGTCCCTAATCCCCCAACCTGGCGACTTCCCTCTCGAGATTCCTGGGGCTGAGGACAGCCCGAGGAAGCGGCAGGGACCACACGTCCCTCTTCTGCGTCACCCTCTCCACCTGCAGCGGAGCCTCAGCTCCCAGGGCTGAGTGCCCTCGGCTCTGGCCCTGAGACCAGCACCCCGGGTCCCTGCGCACCCTCCCCGCCCTGGGCATTGGTGAGCCTGGAGCCGTCTCTTCATCATTTCTGGTCTGATGTTGCGTCTCTGGCTGGGAGTCGGGGCTCAAGGCGTGCGCTGCAGTCTTCATTTACTGGAACATGGTCCTAAAACAAGCAAAGACATTATTTATTGCACAAGCCACCCTCGGAGGAATAACAAAAGGAGGAGAGACTCTTCCCGGGAAGCCGGCTGGCTTCCTGTCTCCCATCAGCCTCACCCACAAGCAGACACCGCCTTCCTTTCCTTTGAGGTGCTCCCGGCACAGAGGAGCACTGCTTGCTCAAAACTGCGACCCCCAGCAGCTTCTCCCGCTGCCGGTCTTCCTAATTATCAGTTTTAATGGTTGCATAATATTCCATAGGGCTGATTTCATAATTTACAGCCACCCTCCATTATTGGGTGTGTTCAGGAGGTTTGCATTTCATTATTGTCACTTGCCATTTTTTGAGGCTGTAGATAAGGCTGCAGTAAACATCGCTGCTCCCTCCCTTAAGGGGGACGCTGGAGGGCGTGGATGATGGAGTCCTGGGCTGGGCTGTGTCAGGGCCACGTGGGGGCTAGGACAGGCTCGTCCAGAGGGTCACAGCCACCCACTGTGTGGGGCTGCAGCTGGGGGCCTGCCCCTCACCCTCAGTCCTGCGCAGACTCTCTCTGTCTCTCCCTCCCTCTCTCCCCGAATTTCAGATTGCTCGCGTACTAGGTGTAAGGTGGTACCCTCTCTGCCTGCTCCCCCACCTGTGAGACTTTGACCGCAGTCCTTCCCATCTCTCCTCACTAATTTCAGCCCCTCTGGTGTGGATTCTCTTGCACAGTTTTTGAAGGGTCCTTCACTTCTGAGACCTCCCCAGTCCTGCTCAAGGCACAGGCACCCTAGAGCATCTGTAGCAGGTGGTCAGGTGTCGAGCCTCAGTCCTGCGGGGGCCCACCCGGCCCCTTGTGCCTGTGGGGGAACTGAGGCCAGAGAGGGCTGGGCCTTCCCCAGCTGTTGGGGCGGGAGACAGGGATGGGGTTGCCAGGTCTCCTCTGCGCACCCCCCGCCGATCATGCGAGGGAGGGGTGGCACGGAGCCACCTGCCCCTCCAATCCTCAGCCCTAGGCTCTGCCAGGGTCCCCGGTCTGGGGTCCTTGGTGGACATTCCCGCCCCCACCATCCATCCCCCAAGGACCCTGCGCCCGCGGATGGAGATCAGGGCTGAGTGAGGGGCACTGTCCGACACACTCCTCCAGGGCCCCCCAGCAGGGCTGCCGGGTGGGAGAGGGCTGCAGGAGGGCCGGGGTTAGGGGAGGACTCTGTCCACCTGGGAGATAACGGGCTGGTGGCTCAATTATTTCAAAATGGAGCAATTTCCTGCTGTCTCAGCATCAGGCTTTTTACTGCAAGTAGCGTCACAGGGGAGCCGCGTACAAGTTGGTGTGCCCACGCGGGGGCCGCAGGGCTGGAGCCTCAGCCGTGGGGGAGGGGACGTCACTGCCCTCCGACTGTTGAGCCCCTGCTGTGCCCAGGGCCCTCCTCCCAGGCCAGGGGTGGTGGGACGTGTGAGGGTGTGCACACCTGTGTGAGCTCCTGTGTGTGAGTGCACGCGTGGGATGTCCGTAGCGGTGCCCGCGTGTGTGCGAGTGTAACGGCACACGCGTGTTGGCGTGAGTGGGTGTTGTGCGCACACGTGCGCGGGTCTGTGTGTGAGTGCCCGCGCACATCTGCGAATGCTGTCATCGCTCAGGGAGAGGGTGCGGCCATGCCCAGAGTGTGTCCCGTGCGGACGGTGAGCTCTCCCTACGGGGCGCTCCCTGCCCCCGCGCCTCTAGGGCGCCCTGGGCTCGCTCTGGCCCTGGCCTCCGCCTCGCCACTTTCTGTTCCCGGGAGGCCCTCTGTCTCCGCGCCGCCACCCCCGCCTCGTCTAGGCAGCCTTGCTTAGGCTCAGACTTCCACTGCGCGCCATTTCTGCCGAGAGGAAGCGGGGACTTTGCCGACCCCCAGGCCTGGCCCAAGGTCCTGGGCTCTGTAACCTCAGGCGGTGGGAGCGAATCGGCCTGGGCCCAGTTTCCCCACCAGTAACGCAGGGGGAGGGTGCGGCTCTGGTCCCTCAGGACTTAAGGGCTGCTCTTGGTACCAGCTCCCGCCCGCTCCCCCTAAGGGCCCCCTCCACCCCGGGCCGGACGGCTGAGGACAGGGCCTGTATGGGAGCCAGGAGGCCCTGGGGCCTCTGGCAGGGACAGCGTGTAACACGAGTGCCCTTGCTCTGAGGCCAGCTCGTGACAGATGGGCGATAAAGGGTGGAAAATAGCTCCGGGCCTGAGGCCTGCAGAGTGTCACCTCCGCTCTGCAACACCCTCCACTGCCAAGGGCACAGCCCCTGATGGTGGGGCTTCTCAGATCACTGCCTCTGACCTGTTAGAGGGGGACACTTTGCTTCCCCGGGGGTGGGGAGACCGCGGCCCTTGGGCTGGGGCACAAGGGCGCTCAGCCTCGTCTCTGGGTGTGCACCTGCCTGGCTGGGCAGGTGGTCAGAGGCAGACAAAAGGGCCGGGACCTGCCCAGGCCTCCCCCAGAGCTCCTGCCCAGACCAGGAGCTGGGGGCCTTAAGCTCCAGCCTGCTTTCCAGGAGCAGGGGTCTGACCAGGGCCACACGCCCACAAGGCCCTGGACAGTCGGTGGGTTTGGTTGAGTGCGCCCCTCACTCACTTCCCACCTTGCCTTGGAGCCTTTGGAAAACAGTGCCAGCATCCCTGGGGTCTTTTCAGCCCAGCCCTCCTAGCCCACCAGGCTCCCCGTGGCCTCCAAGGGTGAAGGCTGGGCGGGCTCTCGCCTGGCTCAGTGCCTCAGGCTGACCTCCTGTCCTGCCATCCACCAGCCCCACCGCTGGTGACATCGCCCCGTGGGCTCCCACCTCCCCACGGCCAGCCTGTCCACACCTTGGGCCCTGCCCACCCCATGTGCCCCGTCTGCTCCGTGACCCTGCCCACTCCACGTGGCCCCCCAACCCATGCCCACCCCTGCCTGCTGCCTGCTGGCGGGGCTTGGTCCCATCCAGGGCTCTCTGAGGACCCCCCTGCCGTGCCCGGCCTGCTCCAGGGGCCCCGCCTCGGCTCTGACGCCATGGCTGACGCCGGGCTCAGCACCCACACCTGCTCTGTGACCCTCGAACCCTCCCTGTGCTCATCCACCAGAGGGACCTCGGACTCAGGGGACCAACGAGCTTGCCAAGTCCCGCAGCCCTCGGGCCGCCCTGCGCCTGGGCCAGGGCGCTTCCGCGGTCCCGTCACTGGCGACACTGCCTCCGGGGCGTTTGGCTGACGACGGTGGGAGAACCTCGCCCGGACCTCCCTCAGGAGGCTGGAGCTCATGGGGACCTTCCCCCCAACTCACACACCGTGTACAGGTGTACACACCGTGCACACTCACACACATCACACACACACCATGTACACGTGTACACACACCACACACATCACATATAAACACACACGCACTGATACACACACACCACACACAGTGCACACTGACACACGTGTATCTCCACGCTCACGCACACCACACACGCAGCACGTACAAGCACACACATTCGCACGCGCACACTGCCACACGCCAGCGCGCTGCCCGGCCCACCTGGGCTCCTGCAGGTGCCGCATCTCCGGGTGAGCTCGCCCCCCTGACAGGCCTGCTGTCCGCAGGCAGAGCCTCCAGCAGAGTGGGAACCGGAGCTGCGGCCGCTCTCAAGCCAGCAGAGGAGTTTCCATTACAGCCATGGGACAGTGGCCTCCGTGGCCCTCTGAACCGCCCTGCCCCGTAGAGTCTGTCACTGTGGGGTTGGTGGCCTGCTGGTGTTTGACCTCCTGCCTAGAGCAGCCTGGCTGAATTAAGGGGCCTGAGGCCACAAGCCACAGGCCATGCCACCTCTTCTCAGCTGGGAAAGGAGACGGGGGGCCATGGACACCCCACGGTGGCCTCCCCTCGGGAGGTGGGGAGCAGAGCGAGGGCCAGCTGCTGCTCCCAGCCCAGTGCTCACAGCCAGAGCAGACCGGCGGCTCCCCAGACAACACCACTTCTGAATTCAGCCAGAGGAAGACTCCGGGGTGACCCTGCTGGGCCGACCTCCCGCTCGCTGGGCTTGCCTGGTGCCTCCTGGCCCAGAGCAGGGAGCCTAGGAGCAGAGGAGTCAGAGAGCAGGGCCTGGCCTGATGGCCCCTGAGGCCTTTTCCACACTGAGATGCAAGGCCCACCCGTCTCTGGGGTGCGTCTAGGATGGGGGGCAGCAGCAGGCCCGGGTGATGCCTGCGTGCCTGCCGGGTGCAGGGGGCAGCTGACCTCGCCCTCGAGAGGCCCCAGGAGGATGGGGAACAGCTGGACCCTGCCCAGACCCTGGCCACATTCACCCCGAGTTCCAGCCCCTGGGTTCTGACAACCACTCAAAGTGCTGTAAAGATAGAGACCTAACTCCCAGGGGGCCCTGCACACAGTAGCCGCCGAATAAGTGACGGGTCCTGAGCTGGAGGGGTGCCCCCACGTGAACGGTGGGCAAGCCAGCTGGGTCCTGAGCTGGAGGGGTGCCCCCACGTGAACGGTGGGCAAGCCAGCTGGGTCCTGAGCTGGAGGGGTGCCCCCACGTGAACGGTGGGCAAGCCAGCTCGCAAGAGAGCCACATCTCAGGGGATTCCCAGATGCTGTGGCCAGGGCTCCAGTGACCCGAACAGCACATCTGCTCCCTCAGGGCCTGGCCCTCAGCAGGGCCCCTGGGGATGGCTTGCGGTGTCAGTGCCCTGCCCTGCCATCCTGGCCGCACCCCCTGCAAAACCCCAGAACCCTGGCTCCTGTGCCTTCCAAAGGCTGGCTCATCTCTGGGCGAACGGTGGATGACAGGCCAGTGGGGCTCTGGGGTCAGGCCTGGCCGCTGGGGAGTGGCTCAGAGTGCCCGGGGCCTAGAAGTCCCTCGGTACACCCAGCACCCCTGCTGAACAGACGAAGCATGAGGTGCTGAGGGGGCCAGTCTCTGACATCACCGACTGCCTGGTTTGCCTGGCACCGTATCCAGAACACCAATGAAAACTCATGGCCCAGGTGAAGGGGGCGGATGGCCCCCAACCCCTGTCCAGGGCCGCACAGGCATGCTTCGCCTGGCCTCTGTCCACTGCCCGCCCCCCCCCCCCACCGCCCACGGCAGGGTCCCGCCTACATCCGTCGTTGGAAATCTCTCCACTCCAGTAGGCTCATTCCCAAATGGGGAGTGAGCCTCACCTGTTCCCCTGAGCTGGCTCTCACCTGGCTCCCGCCCGGGTCTGAGGGTCAGTGCCAGCCAGGCTGTGTGGCGTCCCCCAGTGGGCACCGTCCAGCACGATCCTGGCCCGGTCTCCACCTCCACCTGGCCCAGCAGCTCCTCTCCTGCCCCTGGAGAGGTGGGCCCCCTCTGCTCAGCTCGGGAGTCGCAGCTTGCCGGCCTGCGGGGCTGATCCGTGGCCGCCTGTGTCCCCGCCCCAGGCCCCTCTGCAGGGCTGCCGAGCTCGGCCAGCTGGCAAAGGCGGAGCTATAATTACCTCTCCCCTTTGGCAGAAATAGCAGTGACCCCGAGGACAGGCCGCCGGCCCCGGAGTGGGAGAGGAGGCGGCCGTTTCCCAGGCCCTGAGAACACAGGCCAGGCCTGCAGACGAGAAGAAGGGTCAGGGACCTCCTGCCTGCCCTCCAGGCCCGCATGCGTCCTCTCAGGCCGGCTCTAGAGTTGTGCGGCTCTTGGAAAACACAAGGGCTGGAATCAGAGGCAGAGGCAGAGGCAGAGGGTGGGGCAATGAGGGGACCAGGTCCGAGGGAGACCAGTGCCTGTGGCCGCAGGCCTGGGGCTTGGGCCGCTCCCTGGGGGGGGTGTGTGGTGTCAACCAACCCCGGGCCACCCGGCGGTGTGGAAAGACCCACACTCTCTGCTGGGTGTGGAGGAGATAAAGCTGCAGGGTCCCCCCACCCCCGAGTGCCTCGCGAGGCTGGAAGGGGTCATGTGACAGAGGGTGACTTCCTCTCAGGGTCCCAGGGTGGTCCCCTGAGGGCTGCCCATGGCCGCAGTGGTCTGAACCCCACCGGGTGTGTGTTGTCCGTGCGGAAGATGGCGAGCAGCTCTGGGGCTGCCACTACCTCCCCTTGCCCCCTACGTGTCCGCGCTCGGGCTGGCAGCAAACTCCTGGTGGCTGGCCAGATGGCGGCTGCTTTAGGCCCCACGGCTGTGCTCAGCTCTGCCTCACAGGGCGAAAGCGGCTGTGGACTAGCCAGAAACCAAGGGAAGCCCTGTGCACCTCTATTTACAGAAGCTGTGGGGTGGGCAGGCAGCCAAGGGACGGAGTCTCAGAGCCTCTTCTGCAGGAGGACTGGGCGGGGGTCCTGGAGTCAGACCAGCCCCCTTCCCCTAGATCCCTGGCCCCGTGGCCACCTCTGTCCGGCTCCCGTCCACAGGGGCTGGTGCCTGTCCCGCCGGCAGGAGCCGGCTGCGCTGCCCAGGCCTGGGCTGCAGGGTGGCCCCTAATGTCCCCTCTTGGGCACCGGAGTGGAGGGAACAGCTTGGCCCGGGCCTTGGTCCCTGGGAGCGCCTGGTCCCTGCTGTGCCTGCAGCTGTTCGCTCCAGCTAATCCATCAGCTCTAAAGCCCAGCTGCGTCACATCGGCCGGGGCAGGCGCTGTGGTCCCAGCCCTCCGTACTTTCTGGGCTCATCTGAGCAAATTCGTGCTGTGCATGCCTGCCTGGTCTCTGCAGGGTGAGATAAGGCCGGCCTGGAGGGTTCTGTGCGGGTCCTGGTCTGTCCCTGTGCCCCGGGGGGCGGGCAGGCTCCCGGGCAGGGCTGCGAGGGGCTTGGTCTTGGGTCTGTTGCTGTCCAGCCAGGAGACCCTGGGCAACAACCTGTGACTCACTCCTTCTGGCTGGAAATGATGAGAGGCTCCCCTCTGCATCCCTCCACACTCCCCCTTCCCTTCTGAGGTCTGTAGTGCACACCGGCCCCGGGCCAGGCCTGGGGGCCCCGCGCCCTCGCACAGCTGTCCTGCGGCGGGAGGTGGAAGCCATCTCCTCAGTGGTGAGGTCCTGGGGCCTGTGAAACCCCAGACAGGAAAGGACGGGGAGAGGGCTCACTAGCCGGGGTTCCCCGAGCAGCGGAGCAGTAGAACGTTTGCGTGCAGAATCACCGCAGGAGCCGGCTCACGCGCCTGTGGAGGCCGAGAGGTCCCGCCGGCTGCCGGCAGTAGGCTGGGGACCGGGGTGCCAGCGCTGCTTCCAGCCTGCATCCCAGGGCAGGAGGGGACCGCTGTCTGAGTGGGAGGGCCATTCGGCAGGGAGAGTGGATTCTCCATCACTCCTTTTTGCCCTAATTCCGGGATTGAATGAGGCCCCCCCGCGTGGGGGAGGGGAGGCATCCGCTTTACTCAGTCCATCTGTCCAGACGTTCACCTCACCCAGACACACCCAGAATAATGTCCCACCAGACACCCGGGTACCTGCGGCCCAGCCCAGCCGACACACAGACTGGCCGTCACAGGGCTGGTCTCCACGCTGAGGTCGGGGAGGGTGACGTGGCGAATCCAGCAACCTCGAGCTCCTCACGGCGACCTCCACCCTCCACGCTGTCTTCGCCCCAGCCCACCCCCGCCCCCGCCCCTGGCCCTGCCTGCCAGGGCACCATCCTGGGACTGAGGTCTTGCCGGAATCCAGAAAGCCGTGCAGGGGACAGGCAGGAACGGGGGTGGGAGAGCCCATGGGGCTGGATGGGGCCCCTCCCGCACCTGCCACTGAACTTCAGCTAATGCTGCTGGGACAGGGCTTGTGTGGAGACACCCACGAGAGGGGCCCAGACTGCATCCCTGCCCGCCGGGGCCGCCCCAAAGCCCTGGGCCCCTCCTGGGTGGGAGAGGTGGGTGCAGAGAGGCGAGGTAAGGGGCTATTGCCACAATGCGGGGGGGACAGGGAGTCGGGAGGGGTGGGTGATGGGACGGGAGCCTCCTGCAGCCACTGTCACAAATGACTACAAACTCGGTGACTTCACACAGCCCAGATTTACCCTTGGCAGCCGGAGTGAGAGATGGGCTAAGGCCCGGGTGTGAGCAGAGCCTCCCCCCGGAGGCTCCAGGGACAGTCCTTCTCCGGGCTTCTCCGGCCTCTAGACCCTCCACGCTCCTGGGCCGTGACCCCTTCCTCCAGCCTTCGCAGACAGGACTGTCTGTCTGGTCCAGCTGCCTCACGTCACATCTCTCGGACCTCCTCTTCTCCGCCCTCTTTCACCAGTAAGGGCCCTGGAACTGCTCCGCCCCCTCCCCATCCAGGATCGCCTCCCTGTATTAAAGTCTGACTGGCAGCTTTAATTCCCCCTGCAGCCTGATTCCCCTTGGCTGGATGACCTCACAGTCACAGACTCAGGGCATTAGTGGTGGGCACCTGAGGGAGCATCGCTCTGCCCCCCAGCAGACGGCGGGGGTGCAGGCTCGGGGGATGCCACGACGACTGAGAGGTGAGAGCCAGTTAATCTGAGATGCGGGAAGGACTTCCAAGGGCTGGGGGCTGGATGTACGTGGCTGGTTCAAGACGGCTCCGAGGTGGGGCAAGATAAGAATTCAAGGTCACCCTCCTGGTAGCTTGGAAAGGGTCCCCCAGAGCAGGTCCACATCAGATTTCTGGAACCTGTGAATGCGGGCTTATTCAGGAAGGGTCTTGGCAGGTGTGATTAGGGGCGGGATCCTGGAGGAGAGATGGATTGTCCCGGGGCCATCATGTGTGTCCTCGTAAGAGGGAGATCTGATACAGAGGAGGACGTGGTGATGTGAGCCGGACAGAGAGATCGGAGGGCTGCAGCCACAAGCCACAGAACCCCGGCAGCCACCAGCAGCAGAGAGCGGCGGAGGGTCCCTCCCCTTGAGCCCTGGGAGGCAGCGCCATCCTGCCAACACCTTGATTTAGGACCTCTTAGAACTGTGAGAGAGTAAGCTTCTGTTGTTCAAGTCATTGGGCTTGTGACATTTTGCTATGGCAGTGACAGCAAAAGGACCGGCCACCTTGGACATAACACAGAAAGCCATGGGGCAGGGAGAGGGACTCTGGGGCGCCCAGTGACAGAGGAACAGGGGGGCTCTGAGCACGAGCCTGGGCCCTCCAGTATGAGGACACCTGGCTGGTGTGGCAGGGAGAAGCCGAGCAGGGAAGTGGAGTGGGGGGCCTGTGGGGTCCTAGGGCCCAGGGTAGGGGAGGGTGGGAAGAAGGGTAGGGGCACTGTCAGGGCCATCGCCAGGTCAGGAGGGATGGGGCGTGGAAAGTCACCGGTGGGCTTGGCTGGGAGATCACAGGTGGGCTTGGCCAGAGCCCCTTGGTGGGCTGGCGAGAGTGAAGCCTGAGGATGGGGATGCAGGAGAGAAGGAGGGAAGGCCAGGGTGGGAAGTGAAGTTCTGGCTTCGTGGGGAGGGACTGATGCTCGACCTGGGTCCATCCAGAAGAGGAGCCTGGGCTGGGGTCCATAGGTGCAGGCCCTTCGTTGGGGGCAGGCGGGGTGGAGAAGAATTTCTACCAGGCAGGAACAGCCGACAGTGAGGTAGTGAGTCGTCCATCATGGTAGGCAAGCAAAGGATGATTCCTGCCTTCAGGGCCTCTCAAGGGCTCCATGCAACTCCAGGATAATGTAGGTGGTGGGGGAGGGCAGTGGGTTAAAAGCATGAATGTTGCGTGTGCTGGGGTCCGGCCCCGTGGGCACTGGGGAGAGACACTTCTCTTCCGGTGTGGACACAGCCCTGGACATGCCCCATCGATGCCCTTAACCACGGAGCGTGGACTCTGGCCATCAGGGCCATGTCTGCTCGCTCTGCAGCCCAGCCAGGGCCCCAGGTCAGAGGACGGGGTAGCCGGCAGTGTCCCCCCAGAGCCTGGCGGGGCTGCTCCAGTCAGTGCCGTTGGGCCCAGTCGTCCTCGACAGCCAAGGTGACGGGAACCTCTGGGCCCCATTGTACACTAACAAAAACGGCCCCTTTCCCTTCTTCCTAAATTATGCATGGCCTCCAAGAGGCCGTAAATGTCTCCAGCTCTGTGCAGGAGCCATAATTACGATGACACATTTTATTTATAAAGCCGAGCCTCCCAGGAGCCTGCTGCCTGGGGGGCCGTACATAAGCCCTCACCCAGACGGGCCGCCCAAAGCTGCCTGTCACAGCTGTTTTTCCAGCCAGGTCTCGGGGCTGAGGGGGGGGGTGGCTCGGCCCGCTCGCCGACCCGCTGAGGGGTCCGTTTGGGTTTTACGAGGGCAGCCAGGGGACCAGGCGTGGGCTCCCAGGGCAGAGCTGTCCGTGGAGGCCAGCGCCCCGTTTTGTGGGACTGCTCCCATTCTTGGTTGGGGTCCTGAGAACGCACCACGGGGACCGGCCCTGAGGCTGAGAGTTTGTGTCCATCCTATACACTTGCACCTACACACACACACACGGGCACGTGCTCTGTCCACAAAGTACGGTGTGTCCACTGAGCATGCTCGCTGGCCAGGACGTGACTCAGCGCCCTGTAGACCCCTGAGGGATGGAGCCCGGGGGAGGCCCCAGTGTTGGCCCAACCAGGACACGGGCTTAGTGGGGAGGTGCCCACACGAGGCCCCGAGGTGGCAGCGCACAGAGTCGGGGTGGAACTGGGGCCACTGGGGCTGTCCTTGCGTCCTGTGCCCCACGGCTGTCCAGACCTACACAGGGAACATTAGAAAGAGCTTGGCACTGAAGCCAGAGGGTGGGGTGTCCTCCAGTTCCCCACCTTCAGTCCTTGCCCCTCCCAGAGCTGCTGACCCCTCACCTGGAGGAATCCTCATCTGGGGGGCTGTCGCAGGCTCCAGAGGGATCTGAGCCCCACACGCTGCTGCAAACAGCAGGGTGAGGCTGGCAGGGTGGGCACGTGGTGCTGGTCCCCATCGGTGCTGGCCCAGCCGTGGGACCCGGCGGCCCGCAGGTCTGTGTGGCCGGGGTGTGCTTGCCACTGTGTGCTGCCACCCCTGGACTCTGTCTCAAGCCTTCTGGGCCAGGGTGGGGAACGCAGGTGCTTCTGACCCTCCGCTACATGCGGGGAGCAGCCGCCTTGGGCGGGCTGGCCTGGAAGGGCAGGAAGAACCATTCTGTAAGACCCTAGGAAAACTGTGCTCTGGGAAGGAGGAATAGCCACCTCTCCTGAGAGCTGTCGATTGAAGGGTCCAGGCTGGCACTGACATCAGGGAACCCCTCAGGGATGGAGCCGGGGGGAAGGCACCAGCGTTGGCCCAGCTGGGACACAGGCTTCTGGGGGAAGTGCCCACACGTGCCCCTGAGGTGGCAGCTGCCAAGATTCGGGAGAGGGCTTGCAGACACCCAGGGACGAGGAGAATCCGCCTCACGCTCGCCTCATGGTGGGTCCAGGGGTCTACTGGCTGCCAGCGCACGGGTTCCCAGACCTGCGGGGTTAGAGGCATTGTGGTAAGTAAAACCGACCCAACCAACCGAAGAAACAAGTGGGAGCTTCTGAAGTCGCCCACCAGCCTGAGAAAGACATTCAGAGCCATCCACCTAAGTTCAGGGGGTGCAGGGTTGGTTGTCCCCACCTTGTCCCCACTCAGTTCACCCGCATGACTCCTGCAAAAACCAAAGAGATGATGGTAGGAGGCGGTGAGTGACCCCAAACCCAATCAAGGCTCTGCCCAGTGGAAGCCGCTCCGCCCGAGGCGGCCCCTCTGCGGCCGTCCTCTGCAGGGCCGTGCTGCTGGCTTGGGTAACTGGTCCTCAACCGCCATCCAGGAGCCAGAGCCAGGCTCGTGGGCTTTCGCCGGAGGAGGACAGGAGTGCGGCTCGCGGCCTTGCTTCCTGGCTGTGCCGACTTCTTGCTCTCTTGTTACCGGGACACCCCGGCTGTGCTGCAAGTTACGCGGATTCGCCACATTCAGTGCCTCGTGCTGACCAGACCTGCTAACAAGAAGCTGCGGGCGCTCAAAGTCCCAGAGGAGGGAAAGTGAGTGCACACAACACGCACGCGCTGGGGGCCCGTGCGCGTCGGAGCAGGGGCGGGCTCAGGGTCCACGGGGCACAGATACGCGGTGGCCTCTGGGCCTCTTCGTTTAAGACTTGGCTCTGGCTCCCTGGCCCCGTGGCCTCCTCCCCGCTCCTCAGACGTCATCCTGCCCTCCTCTGCTGTGGGGGGAGGGGGTCAGGGAGCCGGCCTGGGCCCACGGCTGCTGCCACTTGGCTGGCTGGGGTGGGAGCCAGGGCGGGGCCCTTCTGAGTCCTGAGCGCTGCTTCCCGGGCCCTGCAGCGCTCCTGCTCTGTATCTGGGGGCGCAGGCGGCTCGCCTGGGCCCAGGGGCACGCCCACGCCACGGCAGCTGGGGGAGCTGATGGAGCTAGTGAAGTGCTAGGCTTCACAGCACTTGGGCGGTGCGATGGTCCACAACGTCACAGTGAAGGGGACCCAAGTGCTCCGGCCACGCAGGTTGGCTGTAAAGACTGGGAGCCCCACGCACGCTGCGGACAAGGCAGACTGGCAAGGCTGGGGGCTGGGATGGAGTTTCTTGCGCCCCGTCTGACAAAATAGTGGAGTCACTACGGTGAAGTACCTTTACAGAGCATCAGAGCGAGAGGCGAACTGATGCAGGGGTAAGGCTCCTCCCCCTTGGGGCTTGCTTAGAGCACGTGTGCCGCCTTGTCCATGCAATGCTGTTTAAGGAGCCGCTCTACTTGCAGGGCCTTGTGTTCCTGGGCTGGCTCTGGCCCCCACGCAGGGCTGGCTGGCACTGGGGACAGTGGGAGTGGGGGCGCCCCCCGGACCAGCAGGCGCCTTCCTGCTGGAGGTGTGGGAGGGGCTGAGGGCGGGGGGCGCGCAGAAGGCCTTGGCAGGGTCGCGCGGACTCCCCTTAGCATGAGCCTGTCTGATCTCCCACTCAGCATCTCTGCGCCCAGCGCTGACCCTGTGTCGGCCATACGCAGCCCGGCAATTTGGTTGGGAATCTCAGGAAAACAGGATTTTGATTCTGGAGGTCTGGCCAGTCTCAGAGCCTGCATTTCCAGGACTTTTGTGGTGACGCTGGTGCTGCCGGACCAGAGAGTGGACTGGAACTCCCTGGCCAAGACAGTTGGGCTGCCGGGTAGGGCCCGGGTGGCCGCAGCGCCCCCTCCCTCAGACCCATTGGCCACCACAGCCCCTGGCCCTGGGGTACAGGGTCGTTGGGTGCCTGTCCATACCTGGGCGCGGTGAAGCTTGGTGAGTGAGCTCTGACTCCTGCCGACCCCCTTCTTTGGCAGATGAGGAGTCACACCACCCAGTTTGGTAAAGGGCCCTGGGACACAGTGCAGCCGGGCCTCCCACCCACAGGACCAAGTGCCTGTGAGGGGCGGAGCTCTGAGCGGGGGCCACGGGCGCTGCAGGGCCCCTCTCCCCGGCTGCTCCAGGGCAGAGGCACTGTGGTGCTTCTGGGTGTCTCTCCGGGTGAAGACCCGCGCTTGGCCGGCCGAGTTACGGTCTGATGTCTGCAGCCGAGGGAGACTGGCTGTGCGGCCCCATCAAGGGCTTGTGCACTTGCACCTCGGCGGCGTCCTGGGAGCGTGCAAGGGGCCAGGAGCCGGTGTGGTGGGTTTCTCCGACTGTGTCTGCTGGCCTGCTTGCCTCTGCTGGCAGGATGTTGCCTGGCCTCCTATCCTGCAGTCCCGAGGGCGCTTTTAAAGGTGGGAGAACACGGGAAACAGAGCCCTGGGAAGTGGAGTGAGCCCTGTGCGGCTCTGGGGCGCTGGCCTCCCCGCTTCCCTCCTCAGGTCCCGGAAGCCCCTCCCTGCAGCCTGCGGTGGCCCCAGTCCCCTGGCTGACCTCACCTTGTCCCAGTGCAGGCCTCCCCTCCAGCCACTGCACAGGGAGGCCTGGGTGGGACCCCTGGGTGGGGGCCCCACGCCCCTGCGGACCCTTCCTGGAGCTTGCTTCCCGGTATGTCTCGCCTGGCAGGGGCTCCAGGGGGCAAAACCCCTCTGCCGGTTGTCGTACCCCTGGGCCCCCAGCCCTGGCTCCGAGGAGGGTCCTAGGGATGGCTGTGGACAGATTTCCTTCTGCCCAGGTCAGGGGCACCCTCAGAGGGAGAGAATGCGGTACCCTCTCTGCAGGGAACCCCCGGTCCGCCCGAGGGGCCAACCCCACAACTTCATGGTCTTGCACCCCTGCTTTCACACCCTGCCTACAACTCAGTGATGCCACAGCCCCTCTGGGGCATGTTCATGACTTGGGGGCAAGAAAGCCCTTCGTGATGTCCCCAGCAGGCCCGGGTAGGGAGGCCAGGCCCACGGCCATAAATAGGCTGGGGCCTCTGCAGAGGCCGAGGTGATATACTGCCTGACACTCCAGGGACCCCAGTGAGGTCGTCCTTCTGTGCACGTGGGGCAAGGCCTGGACGCCTTCACTCTGGCGTCTCATCGACCTAATCCAATTGCCCTCTGGGGACACAGGGGTTGCCTGGAGAAACATCCTGTGTTAAGTGATGCCTGTCCCCTCCTCCTGCGGCATTTCACACTTGCCTCTGGTGAGGCTGGACCTGCAGCCCCCACAGCCCTCTCCCCGGCTCTGTGGGGACAGGGCTGCCCACAGCCTCAGGGTTTTCTCATTACCCGCCCAGCTCCGTGGGCCTGCAGGACTGTGAGGGCCAGGCTGACCCTGGCGGGGGAGGCGGATGCTCTGGGAAGACGGTCCTGTTGAGGGCGGTGCTGGAGGAGGCTGGGGTGCCGTGGGGAGGGGACCTCAGCCTCACGGGGATGCTGCCCCCTCGATCCGCTGCCCCCGGGTGGGCAGCTGTCCACCTTGGCCCCCAGTGCGGCACCCTTCAGGACTGCCAGGCCAGGTGGACGGGGCAGAACCGGGCAGGAGCCTGGCCCACGCCCCACCGTGACTGTCACACGGATCCCTATGGGGGTGTGTGGCCCCAGCCCAGGCCCGGGCAGGGAGGGAAGGCTGCAAAGTCTGTGCTGTGAGTCAGTCATTGGGGCCCAGTGTGGGCGGGGTGTGTGCCTGGGGGCCCCTCTTGCCTGGGCCTCCCCTCTCTCACCTGGAGCACAGGAAGGAGAGAGAGGGGCTCCTGCCAGCTGTGGTGCCTCCCAGGGGCACCTGCTGAGCCTTTGTGCTTGTCCCTGTCCTCGGGGCCGGCTCCCGCCCTCCTGGGAATCTGGGGAGGGACGTCCATGTGGGCACTGGGCAGAGCCTGCAGCCTGGGTGGGGAGGGGACAGAAAGGAGGGCTCCCCCCTCAGAGACAGACATGGTCTATGCCTCCCAGTCCTCCGGCTGGGAGGGGCACATTGGACCGGGTCCCCCGCTCCCTAGGGACAAACCCTTCTGTCTCTCCCCAGCTGACCAGCACCACCTGGGGACAGGCTTCTGCTGACTGTGGGGTAAGAGGTGGCTCGTCGGCACCTGCCTGGGGGAGCCCACAGCCGGTGGGGAGCTGGACCCCCTCGGCTGTGACTAAGCCCGAGACTGTTCCTGGCCCAGTACTCGTGGTTTCCACTGTGGGGACCTGGGGCTCCGAGGATGAGTGAATGCTCAGGTCTCACTCAGGCAAGGTGTCGAGCTGGACTCCATCCCAGAGAGCCTGACTGCCCTAGGCTCCAGACAAAGAAACCGAGGCCCAAGACGGGATGAGCTGCAGATTCCCAGGGGGTGCTGGGCCCAGGCCTCCAGCTCTACACGCTCCTCGTGGCCCTGGTCCAAGGGGTGATGGCCATGTCCTGGGTGTACCACGGCCGCATGGGCGCACCTGCTGGAGGACTGGGCAGCCAGCTGCTTGGAGCCTCCGACGCCTGCCCTGCTCATGGGTCTGCTGGCCGGGCAGGGCCCCTGCGGTCTCCAGTCTGGCAGGGGAAGCAGAAGGGGATGATGGTGGGGGCCGTTCGGGCCGGGGGGCTGGAGGCCGCCATTCACATTGATGACATGGCCCCCACCTCTCGGGCGCCCGCCCTTCCTGCCCTGGAGACGTGTGTGGAAAACACTGGGTGTTAACAAATAACTTCCGAGTCACAAAACACGATCTTTATCACCTTGGTGCGCAACAAAAGCAGTGAGGCTGAGGGGCGGCCTCCGGGCGTGAAACGGCTGGTAACAGCCTGCCCGGCCCTGCGCAAGGTGCCTCGGCTTAAGACCTGTGCCGATTAGAATTTTTTATGAGTTTTTAACACACGAGTAATAACACCTCTTTAGAGGAGGATTCTAAAGACCCTCAGGACGGGAATTTGCTTAGCCGGCGGCCCTCTCCCCGGGCCAGCTCTAAGTCCTGCCTCTATGTTCTTTTTATTGTCTTTCCTTCAGGGGACCAAGCTCTTTCTGATGAACAAAACTCCTTTTCAAGACCCAGGGTGTCCCTCCCCAGCCAGGACCGAGGGCTGGAGATGCCTGGACACCAGGCTCTGCTTGGGGAGTCCGGCCAGGTAAAGCCCACGCCAGCGGGCCAGCAGGTGAGGCAGAAGAGGTGCGGGCTGGCTGTTGGCCGTGGGCATGGGTGGGCAGGCCACCAGGTGGCGTTGGAGGACCGGCCAGGAGGCCGGGTGCATCCTAGCTGGGCGTGGGGGGCGCGATGTCGGGGTCGGCAGATCCAGCCCCATGCCCGAGGGCCGTTCCACGCCAACCTAAGGCCCAGCCAACTAGATGTCCACTGGGAGCCATTGAGGGCAGCGTATTTCCCAAAGGCAGGGACCCTCCAGGGGTGCAGTTTCAGGCAAGGTGAGGATAGCCCACACTCACAGGCCCCAATGGTATGCCTGGGGTCTTGAGATGCCCCGGCCATCACAGCCTGGCTGGGGCCACACCCCACTGCTTGGCTGGCCCTGCCCTGTGGACCCCAGGGGCCCCCTGCTCATGTCTGAACGGCCTAACTCCGCTGTATCTGGAGGGAACGGGGTGCACGCAGGGGCCTAACAGCAGGCCCCACGGGCAAGTGGAGGGGGCTCCCAGCCTGCAGGGGCCTGGATCTCAGCACCATGCCCCTCTCTCTTCCCCGTGCAAGCTGCAAAACTCTGTCCTAGGAGCGGGTCTCAGCCCCTACTCGTGGTCATGCACTGGGCATCACCTAGGGTGCTGGGTCGTGGGGTCACAGAACATCCTGGGAGCGTCCGCAGAGGGTGGGAAAGCTGGGTTCTCCTGAGACTCTGTCTCCCCTGCTGGGGTCGGGGTCCTCCTGACCAGGAAGAACAAGAAGGTGGCTGAGTGTTCCCTAGGACTGCTCTGAGAATTGGCTCTGGGGCTGGGGGGCAGGAGGCCCCTGCCCCCTTCCCCTGCCTCCTCCCTCCAGGCTGCTGTGGTCAGTGTCCAGGGAGCTCAGAGGGACCCATGGTCCGGACATGGGCTGCAAAGTCTTAGAAAGGGTTGCTCAGATGACCAGGCCACTGGACTGGGCTCTGCCGCCCAGCAGGCAGGAGAAGAGTGGTGGGGACCAGCCACACTGACAGTGGGGGGAGGCCCACCAGCTGCTTAACCACGAGAGAGTCAGACCATCTCCCCAGGCCCGTGCCAGGACTTTTGCCTCAGTCTTACACTGAGCCCTGGTTCCACCAGGCCCAGACCCCCGCCCACACAGAGTGCAGACTGACCCAGGCAGGGCTCTGGGGTCTGTGCTGAGTGGCTGGGTGGACACCAGAGTGGCGGGGCAGGCGCGGAGGGCCACCGCTCCTCCTGCAACGGGGGTGGGGGGGTCTTGGAGGACGTTCTAAGGGGTGTTTGATGCCCTCCTGCTCCTCCGAGCCACGTGTGCAGGGCTGGTGCCCTGCGACTTGCTGGGATGAGGGCATGCCCCTTTGGGAGGCTCTAGACACGGCTTCTTGCTGGCCTTCCCTTTGCTCAGGGCCTGATCCTGCCTTCAGTGCTTCCCTCCCTCAGGGGAAGACTTCCCACTGTTAACAAGCAGATTCAGAAGGGGGAAACGTCCACCCCGTCGGTCCAGACCCCGTCCGAGGGGCTCTGGGCTGGCAGGCTGCAATCGGGTGGCGTCTGGACTGTGGGGTGGGTTTTAATGGGTCGGGACTCCGTCAGGGGAAGAGCCCAGGAGGGGAGGGCTCTTCCTGCCCCGGGAGCCCTGGCCCCTGGCTGACCGGCCAGCCACGCTCCAAGCAGCCCACCTTCCTCCATAAACTCTCCCGGGTGACGGGCCATCGGGCCCCTAGACCTGTCTCAATTCATTTTCTCTGCACTCCCCCCACGATCCTGCATAACCACGCGTACCGTGCGTGAGTGTGGGGGAGTTCTGAAAAATCACCTGCCACCAGTGCTTATTTAAATCCCAGGCGATTTATGAGTGTGGACGGCTTTAAGGCCACTGCCGCGCAGGCAGTTAGCCAGACCGCTGAACCGGCAGTTTCCAAAGGGAGCGCCAAGGCCCGCCCGGCCGCCCCGCGCCGGAGGGCGTGCGTGGGGGCCAGGCTCTCCTGCGCCCCCACCTCCGCCCCCACCCCGGCCCCGCGCCCCGGCCTGGAGACAGTTACTGTGTCATAGGCCGTCCTTGTGGAGAAAGCCTGGGGTGTCCTGTCCGGCCGCAGGCTGCTCTGGGAGGGGATGTGGGCTGGCAGGCCTCGGCGGTTTGTGGCTGCACAGGGCAAGATGCAGGTGCCTTGGGAGGGCGAGGAGCAGGGTGGGGTGGAGGAGGCACCCCAAGGCTGGAGGGCTGGGGCGGGGGTGGGGAAAGGAGTGGGGCCCGGGGTGAGGAGGTGGCCCGAGGAAGCTGGGACTGAAATTTTCTCCCTCTGCCTCTGGGCACAGCCCAGGACATGGGGTAGAGACAGATGGCTGGGCAGGGGAACAGCTGGAGGTCCAGTGTCAGGGCCCTGGCACCCAGCGCCGTCCATGGCTGGGCACTCCCTGAGTCCTTGGAAGGGGGTAGGGGAGGTGGGCTGGAGACCACACCCAGCTCCCCGACAGGATGGGATGATGTCAGACGGGGTTGTGGCTGGGAACTGCTGCCCGACATCCCTGCTTCTGCTGGGACACAGATACAGAATCTTCTGCATCTTCACACGTTGGTGCCCAGTTAAGACGTGACAGACGCCACTGTGTGGGCCACCCCATGTCCACCAGTGATGCACGAGGACTGGGCCACAGCGCGGCGAGGGGAGAGAGATGTGGACCCAGCCTGGGCGAGGACAGGCCGTGGGGCCTCTGAGAGGCATGGACACAGACACAGGTGAAGGGGACGAGGACTGGGCAGGGACAGTGTCACCCCTGCCCTGCCAAGAACCAAGCTCGCTCGCCTGGCCCAGCCCTGAGGGGAGCCCTGTTTCAGTCTGGCCCCAGCTCCCTGGGAGACCCCAGACGAGTCCCCTTTCCTCTCCTGGCCTCAGCTCCTCTGAGAGGAGTGGACCTCACGGGTGGGCGGCTCCCGCCTGGGCCCGGGGGAGGAGCCCCCACCAGCGGCTTCCAGAGCATCTGTGTGGCTGTGGGCATGCGTGACTGTGTGCACGTGTGGACAGGGGTATGGGAGTGTGTGCGTGTGTGTGCTGGGTGTGTGCTCGTACATGTAGGCATGGTAGGCATGTGTCTGTGGGGGTGGGTGTGCACTGGGGGCAGGGCCCACTCTCCCTATGTGTGCAGGGCCGGCTGCCACTGGGGGTCAAGAGTGAGCCACGTGCGTCTCCCCAAGTCCAGTGGGGAAGCAAGGGGCTGGTGATTGACAGCAGCTGCCCTGTCCCTTGTGGCCCTCTTCACGTGGACTTAATTGAGTGGGACATTTGCGAACAGCATGTGGAGTTGACCTCTGGTCCTGTCTAAGTCACAGGAGCCAGAGGGGCAGGGCGGGTCCTTGAGGGACCAGGCTGGGTCCTGGAGCAAGTGGCCCAGGTCTTCGCGTCCCCGTCCATCAAGGGCGGGCTGCTCTGGTGGCAGCAGAGGGACCTCCAGCGCTAAGGTTCAGTGATTCTAAGATTCCCACGTGGTGACCCCACCCAGCAGATGCGGGTGCTCCTTCCAAGACCCGTCCACCTGCCTGTTCTGGCCTGGTGGTGCATCCCCTCAACCTGGTCACTTAGTATCATCTGCCTCGTGCACACCAGCCCATGCTGACCTGGTGCTGGACAGGCCATGAGTGTCCCTGCTGGGGTGGACGCCGGGGCGCAGATGCTGAGGGATGGAAGCCCTGTGAGAGCCTGGTGAGACTGGTGCCCAGGCAATGAATACTGAGCAATCGGGAGGGAAAGAGGGTGGGTCCCAGGGGGTTCACTGGCACCTCTGAACCCCCCAGGCCCCAGAGTCTGGGATAGGAGGCGGGCGGTGCCTCCTCGGCCCCCCACTTGGTTTGTACCTCCCAGGGTACAGATGGGGGTGCCAGGGGGACCCTGGCCTCTCTGCACCAAGAGTGGTACCGTGGGACATGCAGGGACCCCAGGAGGGAGGCTGGACGTGACAGGTCCCTGGTCAGTCAGGTGGGGGCACCTGCTGGGTGGTGAGGCGGGTAGCTTGCAAGGAGGTCCCAAGGCCAGTGATACCTGGGTGTCTGGACAGCCGCCCCCACCCCCACCCCCACCCCCACCCCCACGCAGAGTGGGGCTGCGGTCACAAGTGCACAACCACAGCCAGTGAATCTTTAACAAGGCCTCACAAAAGCGCATGCATAATTAACCAGGCAGGCTCAGAGGAGCCGGAATAATCTGTCTTCTTAAAGGGAGCTCGGTAATTTGTTAAGCTGTTTTGAAATCTGCAGTCTAGCTGCGCGAGTCGCTCTGATTTCTAAATTAATTTGTGTGATTTAGAAAGTGGGAGCTCCACCCGCCTCCCGGCTCTGGAGCTGCCCCGCGCTGGGGCGGCCTCCGCTGGTGTCGGCTCCCGGGTGTTCTGTTTGCCTCCATTGGTCAATCGAGGAATTGGCCCGCTTGTTCATTACTGGAGTCCCCACCACGGCGGGGTTTCCGTGTGTGGGACCCAGAGGTGCCCCCACTCCCAGGTGAGCTAGTTGCAGCAGTTCCGCTGTAATCCGCATCCTTGGAGGCTGCTCCTAGTACCAGCCTCCTCCTGGGCTGGCGGTGGGCAGGCCTGTCCAGGAGGCCTGGCGGAGCGGGGCTGCCGCTGGCGCTGTCCCCAGCCTTACTCTGAGGCCAGCTGGCCAGCAGCTGGAACAGCGAGGCCCCTCAGGGCGAGTAGTGACTTAGGTGGCGTCTCCCAGGTAACCACGCAGAGCCCCTCCCCTCTCTAGCCCACAGCCCCCGGACCACTATGAATCCTGCAGGACCCTCCTGGACAGGGTGTGGCCACCCAGCTGGCACTGTGTCACTGTCCCATCAGGCAGTGGCTGCAGGACGAGGGCGGGGAGCAGGCTTGGCCGTGAATTCCGTCAGCATCACCGTCACTGCACCTGGTTGGCTTGAAGGGAGGCCCTTGGTCAGCAGCAGAGCTGTGTGAATGGCCAGGGGGTGGGCAGAACCCTTGGGGCCAGGGAAGGCCAGTCCGGGTCCACATTGTCTCTTCTGTAAGAGCTGCAGGTTGGACAGGCGGGACGGCCCCTCAGGTGCTCCGGGGCGGGGAGCAGAGCCCTGTGTCTGGAGCCCAGTGTGGGGGCTTTGCACCCCTGCCCCCGACCCCCTGCAGTGTCTGCAAAGCTCTGCCCGCTGGCTGCCTCCCCCCCAGACCAGCCCCTCCTCCAGCGACACCTGCGGGGTCAGCTGCCATACCCTTTGGCTCTTTTTCCGCCAGTGGTGCATTTTTCAAGCTCTGAGTGTCAAAGCAGCCTGGTGAGTCCAGGAGAGACTCGGCCTCTGCTGGGGGTCGGGGGGAAGGTGTGGGGAAGACCCTCCTGGCCGAGGCAGGCCCAGGACGGCGCCGCCAGCCAGGGTCAGGTCGAATTTAAGGCACAGCCGTGCTTTCCCTTTCCTGGGCTCTGAGGGGAGCCCTCTGCTCCCACAAGCCCATCCAGCCCCTGCCCTGCCCCACTGCAGGGGGGAAACTGAGGCTCACACCAGCAAGGCTCCACCCTGGTCCCTGTCTCAAGCAGGGCCGCACACCCCTCTGACTTGGGGCAGAGATCTCCATCTGAGGACTCCCTCGGGGTCCTGGCAAGCCCGGGGGTCTCTCTCCCACATCAGGGCAGCTCTGTGAGGCCACCTCGCCTCTACGTCGTCTTTGTTCCACCCGGCGAGGCCCTCTGTAGCTCTCTCCACGGCTGGGTGAGTCCTGAAATTCTCTTTCCATTAAAAATAAATGCCCCATTTTATCTGCCTCAAATGGCCCTGTTCTCTGATTGTCTTCTCCGTGCCGCTGCAGATGGAGAACTATAAAATCATAATACAACTATTAATCCCCTGTATCTGCTTGTACCTAATTTTTATTAAAAATATCCTGTGCTCCAGCTGCCTTGTAAATTACAGTGAGGTGAGAAGCCCCCGGCTGGATGAGCTGGGGAGCAGAGGGCCTTGAGGTGGAGACAGGTTGACTCGGGCCCGCCAGGCGGGCGCACGGGCAGCCGGAGAGGAACCTGGTTCTCCTGCCCGGCCACCCCTGCTGGTACACGCTCCCTGGCCTGGGAGGGACTCAGGCAGGCCTCAGGTGGGCCAGGGTCCCTGGACGTCTCGGCCCCCTGCTCACCTGCCCACAGGTGCCCACGCTGGGGCCGGCTTCTCCCTTGCCGTTTCCACCTCTGCAGAGACTTTTCCCTTTGAGGAGAGAGCTGGGCATCGGGGAACGTGGCCCACACGGTGTGCGGATCAGGCTCAGGGTGCTGCAGCTGGTGGCTTCTACCCCTGCACAGACACAGGCTGAGTGCAGCCCCGACTGGTGCACTCAGCTGGCTTGAGGGGTGTGGGCGCATGAGGAGGGCAGGTGGGAGCAGACGCAGACCTGCCGGGGGTCCCGAGATCTCAGGTGGGCCGCCCCACCCCTCCACCTCCCACCACCCAGATGCTCAGTGTGGCTCCCTCCCTCCCCTCGAAAGACAGGGGCCACTGGTCTGTGAGTCCCCGGGCGGAGGCCCAGGAGGGCACCATCAGTCGAGCCACGCCTTGTACTGGAGCTGGGACACAGCCCTGAGGGCACCACCTGCCCTGTGGTGCTGGCAGTCCAGACAGAGGAGCCCTGGGGAAAGTCCTGTCTGGACTGTCATATAGGGACAGGAGACACCCTCGTGGCTGGGGTGACTGGTGCGGAACTGGACATCACCTCACTGCCACCCACAGCCAAAGCAGTGGCAGGAATGAGGCTGCAGGGGCCGAGGGGCCTTGGCCCGAGGTGGAGGGCAGTGGGGGTCAGTGAAGCCACTGGGGCTGGGTTGGGAGGTCTGTCTGGCCTCCACAAAGAGCCTTTAAGAGGGAGGAAGCTGGGAGGCTGCCTGGTGGAGGTGGCGGGCCGGGGGAGGCTCAGTGGAGGTCCAGGGTGGCCACGTGCTGGCTCTGGGGCTCCGGGAGGAGCAAGGCCGAGGCGGCCCCTCCTCCGGGGTCTCCCCCCACAGTAGAGGGGGTGGCAGTGAGATCCACAGGCGCAGCGATGTAGAGGGCGTCCGGGGCTGCGGGGCCCAGCCATCTCCGAACTTAGGGTCCCACCCAGGGCTCTCCAGCTCCCAGCAGGGCCCCCAGCTGTCCCCTTGTTCTGCCCTCATCTTCGGCTGGCTGACCAGGGGACCTTCCCCCAGCGCAGCCTTGGACCTGCAGTCCTGGAGGAGGGGGCTCTTCCTGCCCCAGGGAGGGTCCAGCCCACAGTAAGGGTCTGGCTCACAGTGGGGGGAGCCCTGTACTGAGAACAGGAGAGTCTGTGCTGAGGGAGAGAGCACTTCCAGGGCAGCAGCCCCTTTCCCACCAGCACCCAGGGCGGCAGGCGCTGCCTGCACGTCCGTGCTTGAGTTCCTCGAACAGGACGCAGTTCCGGGGAATCCAAGCTCACCCCAAGCGAGGCAGGATGAGCAGTGGGCTCCCGTGTGCCCCCCAGCCTCATGGTCCTCACCCCTCCCCACCAGGCTTGCCTCTTACTACCTGCACCCAGGTCCCAGGTGCCTCTGTGCATCTGTGAGTGTCTCTTAACAATATGGATTCTCTATTTTGCAGGGGGTCAGGCATGTTTTTGTTTGTTTGTTTGTTTGTTTACTTATTTATTTACTAACAGAGGTGCTGGGGATTGAACCCAGACCGCGTGCACGCTAAGCACATGCTCTACCACTGAGCTACACCCGCCCCGGGTAGCCACAATATCCAGGCAGCCCCCTGGTTCCCTCAGCCGCGGGGGTGTGTTAGGTGTCTGTGGCTGTGTCACAGATCAGCCCTCGCTGAACAGCTGAAGCCAACACTCGCCCACCCCTCGCGGTGTCTGTGCGTCAGGATCCAGGTGCGGCCCAGCCGGGGGCCTCCGGCCCAGGGCCCTGCAGGTGCGGGCTGGGGCCGCCGCCGCGCACAGGCGCCCACTTGCAGCCTCCTCGTGGCTGTAGGTGGCCTCTGGGCCTCGCTGGCTGTTGGTGGGATGCATTCGTTCTTTGTAGTGTGAGCCTCTCCGCGGGGCTGTCTCGGGACATGGCAGCTGGTTTTCCCTGACCCCGGGGAGCTGGGGGCCAGGGAGACAGCAAGCAAGGCCCCGAGATGGAAGCCAGTCTTTTCATAACGTGACCGTGGACATGGCATCCCATCTCTTCTGCTTGTTTTATTCATCGGAAGCACGAGAGTTAGCCCAGCCCAACCCAAGGCGGGCAGCCACGCGGGACTGTGAAGACCGGAGTCCCCGTGGCTGGGGGTCTCCCCAAGGCCTGTCCAGGTGCTCATGCCCCACCATTGAGTGGTGAGCTGGGGTCTCCCACCCCGGAATAAGGCTGGTTTCGGTGGGTCTCCCCAAGTGAATAGGACGTGGGACCCTGTGTGACTTCCTGTAAAGGTGACATAGCTTTACCCGGCTCCCCAGGAACCCAGCTGCCATGCAGTGAGGAAGCCCAGGCCACATAGGAGGCCACTCTTAGTGTCCCTTGCCATGTCTCCAGCCTCAGGCACCGTCCATACAGCCACGTGAGTGCCCCTTATGCTTTGTCCCAGGGCCATTTAACTGTGGCAGGGCTTCTCCCCACGTCTGGCACCATCCAACTTCCCTCTGAGTCCAGATTCATTGGAAATCAGCCTCCAAACCCAGGAGCTGGCTGCAGACCCGCGTCTCTGCCGGCTCTCTGTACCTGGGGCCAGAGGCCTAACTCCTTGCCTCCTGTCCTGGTCTGCTCCTTGGGTCCTATCCTGCTGGTCCCCATGGCTCCCATTTGGGACTGAGGGCAGGGGGAGCAGAGGCATCTGAGGTTCCTGTCAGCTGCACCTTTGAGAAGCCCCCTGCCCTCGCGAAGCCCCTGAGGCCCCACACCAGCTGCCGGGCCATGTCAGATGCTAAGCAGAGTCACCTGCTTCTCCAAGACACACGGGGACATAAAAACCGATTTCCCGTGGAAACAGAGCCTTTAAACGACATTTCACTTTTATGAACAGTTTTATTACAAAGGAGGTTTCCCACCGTCAATTCCATCAGCCGACCCCTCGAAGGCTCCATTCAGCACCTGTGGGGGGCCCTGCTTGTCAGTGTGGGGTCTGCTAATCGGAGAGGATGTAGGGGCCTGCGAGCTGTGCCAGGAGCCCCGGGGATGCCTGAGGTCAGTCCCCTCCCCGGTGCCCTGTCTCCTGTCTAGAGGACCCCCTTCCCCAGCTCTGACCTGCTGGGCAGTGACAGGTCAAATAGCACCAGCCAGGACAGGCCAGAGGGCTGACCTCACGGGGAGGCTGCAGCCGGGCCTCTGCTCTGGGCTGGGCCGGCCTGGACAACCTCAGAGGCCCTGCTGACAGGGCATCCTTGAGTGCTGTTCAGGCCAGCCCCCAGTGGACTTCAAGGACCCCGTGTGGGACAGAGCACCTGATGTGCGCGAGACGGGGGCTGGGACCCTCGCATGCATCTGTCTGCCAGCCTTCCTGGCTCTGAATTACTCATCTGCAGACTTGTCTGGGAGGTTCTGCCTGGCGCTGAGAGAATCGTCTCCCACCTGGTGGACAGACCTTCCTCAGCCTCAGAAGGGCACCCAAGGGACTCCCTGCTGGACGGAGATGGCAGGGGCATGAGGCTCCCTCCTGAGGAAGGGCTTGTGGGACGGGCATTCATGCTCTCCGGGAAGGGCTGACTGTAATCTTGACCCTGACCCCCATTAGGGGAAGCCAGCTGCAGCCTGGAGTGCAGCCCCCTGCTCTCCTGCCCCCTGCCCCCAACACTCCACCATGGCCTGGGGGGGTGGCCTCCCACGGTGACAAGCTGGGGACTCTGGAGCCTTGACATCTGCAAGAGAGGACTGGAACTTGAGCCTTGATTCTCTCTGGAGGGCCAGGCGGTTCGTCCTGGTGAACAGGAGTGGGGATGGAGGGCGAGACGGGCTTGACCTGAGACCGAGAAGGGGAAGGGGCCTGCTGGGGACCCAAGGAGGGCTCACAGGCCCCCTCTGGAATCCTGGGAGCACCGATGAGAGACAAGGATCTGGACACTGGACAGACAGGCCCTGCCCCTCCGAGCCGTCCAGAAGGAGGCAGCCAGGCCCTGCCCGCCATCCCTCTCTAATCCCAATGGCCCGCCCTCCCCTGGCAACCCTAGTTCACTTCCAGGCCCTACTGGTCAATCTCTCAACAGTGGCCAGTGCTGGGGACTCCAGGCAAGATACAGCGTGACAACGACCGCATGGCATTGCAGAGTTTCAAGGGGTTGATGAGAACAAGGGTGGGGTTGCCCAAATGAGGGAAAAGTGGGGTCATGCCATTCAAAACTGGGGAAAGACGGCAAGTGAGGGTGGGGAAGGAGACACTTCCAGGCAGAGGCCCAGAACCCAGAGCCTCGAGAGAGGCCTTGGTGACTGGTGGCGCAGGCCCAGGTGCAGGCCCAGGTGCAGGCCCACGAGCAGGCCCATGAGCAGGCCCAGGTTCAGGCCCAGGTGCAGGCCCACGAGCAGGCCCAGGTGCAGGCCCAGGTGCAGGCCCAGGTTCAGGCCTGCATGCAGGCCCACATGGCTGTGCTACCCAGAAATTTTCCTGGAAAAATTAACAATAGTCAAATGATGTATTTTCTACTCATTCTGAAAGTCACTGCAGGGCTGCAGTGAAAACCTAAATCTCTATTCAATGCAATAGAAAACCTTTATTTTTTCATTTTGGCTTTACTTTTCAAGATAAAGACCCACCTAAACCTTTCCCCCACTGTTTTCAGATACGTTGATTTCCACTTGTCCTAGTCAGGAGAGGCTGGGCCAGGCCACAGTGACAGACAGTCTCTGAGCCTCAGCAGCTTGGAAGGCTGACTCCTCACCTCACACAGCCTGCCGACCGGTCCCCAGGGCAGCTGCCCTCTCAGCGGTGGCCGAGGGAGGATTTCACATTTGCACGTGTTTTTTGAAACAGGAGTAGAGAGGGCCGGAGAGTGGAGTGTTGGTCATTGAACGTGCCTCCTGGAGGTGACACGTTTCCTAGCTGAACCTAGGCCGATGGCTGTGCCTGACTTCATGGGGCAGGGCGGTACAGTCCTGCTTGGCCCAGAAGGATGGAGGACCCAGGGATCCAGAAACTGAACAGTTACAAACGAGTGCACTTCAATCTGCAAGTGGCCTTATTGGTCTTGTTATTAGTGCCGGTTATTCTTGGACAGAGTAGCTAGGAATATACTCAGTTTCGTGTGTCAAGAAACCCGGCTTACGATGATTTTACCACCCAAGCTTTATTTTTCTTAGGTAATTAGAAGTTTGGGGTAACGTAGGCAACCCCGAAAGTGGACAGGTTCCAAACTCTGCTTTGGGGGCTCCATGGTGCTGGCAGGGACTGGGTTCTTTCTGCTCAGCTACCCTGAATGCAGCTTGTGTCCTGCTGCTTAGAGCCGCATGGTCACAAGGTGGCTACTCCATCTCCAGCACCACATCTGTGTTCTAGGCAGGAAGCAGGGGCGGGAGAAGACAAAAGAGAGTGAAAAGCGAAAGAAAGCCTCATGACTCTTTTCCCTTTTGTGTTACTGTCTGGGAAGCCCAACCCAGTACTTCTACTTGCATTACATTGGACCAGATGGGGCTGTAGGACCCCCTGCAGCTGCAGGGGGGCAGAGGAACACTCACTGAGAAAGGGCGGGCCGCTGTGCTGGATGCGAAGGGGCTGCGGGTCATGGCTTCAGAAGGCGGAGTGGATCATGGGAAGGTAACCTTTAGTGTCTGTCCCTTGGATCAGGAGGACGTCCTGTATGTCACCTTTATTTTTAGGGTGAGGAAGCTCCGCTTTTAAAAAAAATTTACTCCTTTTAACAGAAAAGAACCCCCAGCCCCAACGCACTGACGGCGCCCGGGACGGTCGGCGCGCTGCCCGCCCACGGCCTCTCTGTAATTAACCCCGGGCCTGAGATACTGGGGAGCCTGGCTGATTAGTTTTTTTATTAAAATAATGACGCCTTCCAGGCAATCAGGGGGAATTGCGTGAAACTCAGCAGTTTTCACTGCTTATTTATGGTTACATCGAGCAGTGGACAGTCTCATCACCGTCGGTAAGTACCCAGGGTCGTGTCCTTGACGGTGAAATACCGCCTTCCGGGGCGGGGGGGCGTGGCCACCCGGCTCCTCGGGGACTATAAACCCTCCGGAAGTAATTACCGTGCACTTTAAGAGGGCGTTTGACAATCTCGTCTGGCGACTTGGAGCCTCTTAGGCACCCGCAGTCCTGGAGGACGCGCAGAGCGTGGGCAGGGACAGCCAGATGGGGCAGGACGGTGGATCTGAGACGGGTGGTGGACCCCTGGGGGCTCTCGGGGGTAGCAACAGGTGTGACCCCGGCCAACTCCGGCAGAATCCTGTCCCGATCAGGGAGCAGGGCTTCCGGGAGCCAGCCTGCTTGGTGAGGACGCTGGGGCTGCGGGCTGGGCTGGGACCCGGCCTTCCCCACGCCTTGGACTGTGGAGTGGGAGCCTGCGTGTGGGTGGGGAGAGGGACTCTGGGGCCTGCTTGGCACCTACACAATCCTCGCCTCCCACTGGGACTCATGGTGGATTTGGGCTAAGATGCCTGCTCACTGGGTCCTTCTAGAGTGAGCTCGGGGTCAGAAGCAGCGTGTGTGGGAGATGGACCAGGGTTCTCTGGAGAAACGGACCGACGGGGTGTGTCTTGCCAGAAAGAGGTTTATTATGAGGAATGGGCTCAGGTGGCCATGGAGGCTGAGAGGCTCCCCCCACGCCGGCAGCGTGATCTGAGAGTTGTAGACCAGGTTTAGATCCCAGTCTGGGTCTGAAGGCCTGAGAACGGGAGGCTGGAGGGCAGGAGCAGGTGGCCGCCCCAGCCCTGCAGTCAGGCAGTGGGCGGGTCGTCCCTCCGCTGCCTCGTGCTCCACTCAGGGCATAGGGACTGGACGAGGCCACGATTCAAATGCTGATCTCACCCAGGAATAATGTCATACCAGACAACTGCACTTGCCAAGGCCAGCCAAGGTGACACATGAAATTAACCATCTCAGAGACCCTGATGGACAGAGATACTTGGAAAGTCCATGATGGGGGAGGGGCTGGAGACAGAGTGACAGTCCATCCCTCCATGATGGGACAGACCCAGTGGAACCAACCTGCCACCAGGAAGCTGGCAGTGTCCCCTAGGTGGTGGTGGCTCCGGTGGGCGCCTGAGACCGTACAGAGCCACCTGGAAAATGGGCTTCTGTCTGGTCCTCTCTCCCGCAGTTGGCCTAGGAGCCACGGCAGAAGCCACGGGTGTAGTGTTGGTGGTGGAGCAGCGTGTGGCATGGTGGTTTGGACATCTGTTCACCCCAGACACCTGGCCACCTGGGCATTCGGTGTCCCACTGTCCGGTGTCCACAGCCCACCCGGCCCAAGCCAGGAGCTGTTTCTCAAAGTGAGGATGGTCACCTGTTGGGACCCACCCACTGGGGCTTCTGCAGGCAACCTGCACAGAATCCCCACCTGCCTGCCTCGGGCACTGATGCCCCAGTCATCAGGGACCTGCTGGACAGCATGACGACCCCGTGGAGGAGGAGGGGAGCCCCTGCTGCCTAGCAAATCCGAAAGTCCTTGGTGATCATTTCACACTGCTGAACCTTCACTGGCTCCTTATTCTCCACTGTCAAGTCCACTCCCCGCGCTGGGCCTGCCAGGGCCCCAGGGTCCAAGCCCCGTGCACCCCCAAACTCCCCTCCCACAGTGGTCCTCCCTGACCGTCCCTGCTCATCCTTCACACGTGCCTCTTCCCTTGGCTCTGGGAGCAGGGAGGGTGTCTCATGGTCCCCATAATGTCTTGTGCAACCAGGACACTGGGCAGTGAGAGGGGTGCTCCTAACAGTCATGCAGGGACCCCGGGCACACTGGGCACCCAGGACACTGGGCAGTGAGGGGGCTGCTCCTAACAGTCACTGCAGGGACCCCGGGCACACTGGGCACCCAGGACACTGGGCAGTGAGGGGGCTGCTCCTAACAGTCACGCAGGGACCCCGGGCACACCGGGCACCCTGGACACCGGGTGGGCAGTCATCCTCTCTCCCGCCCACCGCGTGGCAGGAGGCATTAGCTTGCCGTCTGTCCTCGGGAGGAAGGACGCTGTTCTTGCTGGGTGCTGTGGAGAGAGGGGGTCGTAGCAGACCTTCTGGCTTGTCCGTTTGTCTCCCGCCCTTGAGGCCAAGGGCGGGCCACTCTCACGGCCTGGATGGTCGGGCGTGTCCCCGAGAGGACTGTGGCTGGTGACTGACCGAGTGTTAGCGCCGTGGGCTGCAGCCCCATTGCTACGTGCCTTTTGGAAGCTGGAAGCCTATGAGTGGACCTGGGTCCCAGGGGTCAGCCAAGCCCCCAGGACTCCAGCGGGCTCTGATCCCTCCCCAGGCCCCCGAGGCCTCCCGCACATCCCCATCCGCCTCCTTCACGTCCCCAGGGGTGGGGGGTGGGGGCCCTCAGCTCCTGCTTCCTGCTGAGTCCGGGTCCTCATGACCAGCACCCAGGGCAGCTCGGACTCTCCCCTTCTGTGGACTCAGGCCTTTCCTGTTGCCAGGAAGCCGCAGACAACGCCCAGAGGGCTCTGGAAGGTTCCAGACCCTGCTCACTGGCAACTGATTACTCTGTCTCCACAGGGGGCAGGAGCTCCTTGCAGGTGGAGAACTTGGTGCTGGGGGCCACATGGGGGTTCCCTGGCTGGGGCAGGACCCTAAGGTGGAGAAAGGGCAGCTGTGGCAGTGGCTGGGGGAGGGGCAGGCAGGGCCCCAGCTCTGGAGGGCGCGGGTGGGGCTGTTTTAACTGGGGAACTTGGCCCGATTGAACACCTGTCCCTTAGGCTCCCCAGCCGGCAGGGGTGGCCGTTTAACCACATTGGCTGCTCTGTTGAGAACTTTCTGGATCCAGTGTTCCCAGAGCCCCTGTCTGGCTCTGTGGATTCTGTCGCAGACCGAGAACCTGCTGAGAATGTCAGGACCGCCAGGGGGAAATTGCAGCCTGCTCCGGCTGGCACTGAACGCACCTCCCCAACTGTTCCCGGTGACAGCCCGGGGAGGGGTCCCACTCCAGCTAGGAGTCAAGGCCTCGGGGGCCTGCTCTGGCACTGAGATGTGAACCAGCCCCGCTGTGCAGCAGTGCGGATGAGTCAGAATAAATTAGCATGCTAACGAGGGAGAAACTGCACAGGAACCATCTGGAACGAGGCAAGTTGTCATCGGAAGAGCCAGGTTGCTTCCAAATCCATACTTAATGCTTCAAATCCATCCCTCTTCTCCTCCCACAAACTGGGAGCTGGTTCAGGCCATCTCAGCCACGAGGGAGGCATTCCTACAGTCCAAGCAGGGGCAGTCTCATTGTCAAGGGGAGCGTGGCCCCGTGGGGGTGGGGTCTGAGGGGCTAGGCCAGGGACGGCCGAGTGGTGGGGGACCCTGCCTCCCTCCATGCCCCCTAGGCTGCCTCAAAGGGGAGGGAGGTGGCCACAAGGCGGGAAGGTGGGGACCTCAGCCCCTAGACTCAGGCGCTCACAGACAGATAGATACAGTCATGTGCACACACTCTGATGCGCAATCTCTCTCATAAACACCCCTCTGACCCAAGCCAGGCATGACATACTTAAACCCGGAGCGACTCGTGGCCAGATGGAGCAGCTGCTGTGGGACCCGGGGTGCTGCAGAAGTACTCCGGAATCTGTGATTTTAAACATCTGGCTCTCACCTGATGTCCATGGATCCTGGCTCGACGCTCCCTCTGTGCAGTCGGTCAAGTCCCTCAGCCTCTTCCAGCCTGTTTCCCCTTTGGATTAGGGGTAACAGCAGCAAATGTGCCCTTCCAGAGCTGAGACGGGGCTCCACACCAGGATGTAGGTTAGCTCACGGTGGCTGGGACCCAGAGGAGACCAAATGTTGGCCCTCACGTTTCCAGGTGTGGCTATATAATCTTGACTATTTTAAAACAGGTATTCATTGTGGTGAAAAATCATTTGAGTTGCAGAATATACTAATTCTCTCTTAAGTCCAGATGGGGTCAAGTTGTGGCAGGTATGTAGGCACCAGCCTTTGGCAAAATTGAACAAAACATGATTTATATTACTTGGGCTGTGGGGCTAACATTTTCGAGACTTTGCATTTATATTTCAGTTGTTAATTTACTGTGCTGTTCCCTGTGGTTTTGCTTTATAGATTTCAATGGTAAGTTATTTTGTGCTTAAAAGTTAATCAGTGTTATGCCTTCACTGGGTCTTGAATTGTTCCTCAGGACAAACTGCTTTGTCCTTTTGAGTGTTTTTTTACTTTTTTGGGTATTCATTTTCCCAGTCCTCTTTCTTGTTGTCTACGTTGGCCAAGCATACCTTTGCTTTCCTTTTTAACATTCGAGTGTTTTATTTTAGGTGCACCTTGCGTAAAGAGTGTACATTTGGATTGTTTCCTTGCAGCTGAGTGTTTGCTGTCAAAACAGACATGTTTCTTGATACATCTGTTGTTTATGCCGAGGTTCCCTTGCTGTTTCCCTGCCTTTGGCTTTGGGAGCTGTTTACTATTTTATTTTTCTCTAGTGTTTTGGAAGGCCTAATTCTTATTTGTATTCCCTTGGTGGAAAATTCTAAGGTTAAAATGTATCTTAAAAATAGTTTTATTGAGATATAATTGACACACAATAAACTGCACATAAAGAGCAAAATTTTAAAAGCTTTGACATAATGCATTTTTGAAACCATCATCACAACCTAGAAAAAGAACAAGTCCATCACAGTAGGTGTCTTTATGTCCTTTCTCCTTCCTGCCTCTTGCCCCGCTCCTCCCTCCCCAGGAAACCACTGATCTGCTTTCTGTCACTACAGATTAGTTTGCATGTTCAGACTCTTACACAAACGCAGTCATAAAATATGTACTCTTTTCATCTGGCTTCTGCTCAGAATACTTACTTTGTGATTCCTCCCTCTTGTGCCATCTATTGATGGCTCCTTCCTTTCCATCGCCGAGTAGCGTTCCAACGTGTGGCTAAGCCAACAATTTGTCTCTTCACCCGATGGTGGATATTTCAGTTATTTCCAGGTTCGGACTCTTACAAACAGGCTGATTTAAACATAAGTGTACCAGCATTTGTATGGGCATAAGGCTTCTTTTCTCGTGGGTACTGAGAGGTAGAAGGGCTGGGTCATATGGCTGGTGCATGTTTAACTACTGTAAAAACTGCCAAGCTGCTTTCCAAAGCGCCTGTACTGTTTCACATTCTCACTGGGAGAACGAGAGTTCCAGTTCATCCACATCCCCAGGTAGCACTAGTGACAGGCAGTCATTTTAGCCATTCTAAGCTGTCTGCAGTAGTGTCTCATTGTGGTTTTAATTCTCATAATTGAAAATGATGTTGAGATACTTTTCATGTGCTCACATGCCACTCGAATGTCATCTTTGGCTAAATGTCTGTTCAAATCTCTTGTCCTCTGCCCCCTCCCTTTTTTTATTGGGTCAAGATAAATCAAAACAGATAGTCAGATGACAGGCTAAAAATAATCATATTGACATTCTCACTAAATGAAAATGGTCTACAAGCCCAAATTAAAAGACAAGACCATTCAGATTGAATAAAAAATCAAGATGCACACATATGCTGTCTCTAAGAACAAACGCTAAATATAAAGACACAAATAAGCAGAAAGAGCTGAGAAAGTTGTACCATACTAACACTAGTTAAAAGAACACAGCGTGGCTGTGTGAATAGCAGAGTAGACTTCTGAACAAAGGTTACTGCCAGGTTTAAAGAAGGTCGTTTCATAATGACAAAGGTGGAAGATATAACAATCCTAAAGGTTTATGAACCTAAGAATAAAGCGTAAAAATACATGAAACAAGTATTGACAGAACTGCAAGGAGAAATAGACAAACCCACAACTATGCGGCTCTCTTGATAACTGATAGAACAAGCAGGAGGAAAATCAGCAGATAGGCGTACACACTGCCAACCAACTTGGCCTAGCTGACATTTATAGGACACGCCGCACAGTGAGAGCGGGACGCACGTTTTTCTCAAGTGCACACAGAACACTTAGTAAGACGCACCATGTTCTGGGTCCTAGGCCAAGTCTCAATAAATTTAGAAGGGTTCAAATTATACAAAGTGTTTTCTGTGACTACAATGGATTTAAATTAGAAATCAGTAACAAGATGAAATCTGGACAATCCATAAATATTCAAAAATTCAAAAATCAAACCAGGTGCTAACATGTGTCCCATAAAGCGCACTGCGGCTTGCTCGTCTTCCAGGCAAGTCCCACCGAACTGTAAAGGAGCAGAGCGTGCTGGTCTCTTACAAACTGGCTCAAAGAGAAGAAAGGTGGAGACCACTCACAAAACTCACTCTGTGAGGTCATAATAACCTTGGTATCACAAGCAAACAAGGGTACAACAAGAAAGAAAAATTTCGGGCTAGACTTACTCAAGAACAAAGATGCAAAAATTCCTGAATGAATACACCATAACCAAGATGGCCTTACCCCAAGAGTATAGGGTGGTGTAGCACTAGAATGTCTGTGAACCTCACTCACTCGCACTAACTGAATAACTGGGAAAGTATACAGGATCACGTTAGCAGACATAGAGAAAATAAAGGGATACATTTTTACATCCATTCATCAGGAAAAACAACCTTTTAGCAAACCAGGCATAGTAGGGAGCTTACTTGATAAACCAGTATTGTTCAAACACTTAACAATAAACATAATTCTTAATTGTGAAACATTAGAAGCATTACCTTCAAAATCATGAATGAGAAAATATACTTGCCCTCTCTGCTCTTATCTGCCTCCTACTGAAGGCCCTAATCTGTGAAGTAAGACAAGAAAAAAATCCATGCAGATTGGAAAGGAAGACCTTGTCATGACGTCTACATGGGAAAAACACAAAGGCTCTGCCGATATATTAATAGTAATAATAAAAGTTTAATCAAGTGACCCAGCTGAGATCAATATACAAAAATTAATTGTATTTCTGTATACTGGCAATAAACATTTTTTTAAAAATGCAAGAAATATACAATTAAAAAATCCCCCATGAAACAGACATAAGAATAAGTCTAACAAAATAAGTACAAGACTTAGAGAACTTTATTGGAAGATGTTAAAAAAAAAAAACAACTAAATGAATAGAAACATACTGGGTCTGTGAACTGAAAGACCTGAAAGCATACAGATGACAGTTCTTCAAATGTTGATCTCTGGAGTTTCAGTCAAAATCTCAACAGAGTTCTAATTCTAAAACTTTATGGAAGTAGAGAGGGTAATGACCATGGCACTCCTGAAAAAAAATAATTTTTCAGGGATTTTCCCTATGAGATATTAACTTATAAAATTACAACCTTTTCTTTTTAAAAGCCTTCGTAAAGATATGAGTGAAACGTTATTTGTACACCAGAAACTGACACAACACTGTAAACTGATTATACTTCAATAGTACTAAAAAAGACTCCATAAAGAAAGTGAAAAAGACAAGTCAGAGGCTGGGAAAAGATGTGAGTAGCCTATGAATGACAAAGGATTAGTATCCATCATACATAAAGAACTCAATATGAAAATAAAGCAAGAGGAAAATGGACAAAAGATCAGCACTTAACAGAAGAAGCAGCATGACTGGTCAATAAACAAAAGAGGAATTAATCTAGAAAATACAAATTAAGATCACAAAGAGATATTCTAGTATGACATTAGGTTGGAAAAAAATCAGAAGTTTAACAGAGTCCAGTGTTGTGAGGTTGTGGAGAAGTGTGGCACATAAATTGCTCAGAAGTGTGACGTTGGTACAATACTTTAGAAGATGATTTGATAGCCTGTGAAGTTCAAGATAATTCATGTCCATGACTGATCAGTTTCAGTCCTAGTTAATAGGGCCTAGAGACATTTTGGCACATGTGTGCAGGGAGACATGTCTAAGATGGTTAAAAGCAGTATTGTGCATAAGAGCAAAAATCTGGAAACTCACATCCCCATAAGCAAGAGAATGAATAAATTGTGATGTATTAACACAATGGAATAGCATAAGGCAATAAAAAATGAACTCTGGCCAGGTACAGTATTGTTTTAAAAGAATGTGTAGTGAAAACAGCAAGTTTCTGGAAAATATACATGGCATGATACAATGTTTATAAAGCTTGAAACCAAGCCAAATAAAGCAGTGTGCATGTGGGGCACGTGTGTGATAGAACTCTACAACAAAGCAACGGGGTGATGAGCACAGCCTGCAGGGTGCCAGTTACTGCTCCAGCGGTGGTGGGGTGGGGAGGGTGCAGTATGCCGGTAGATCTAATGGTATTGGTCATTTCATTTTTTTCTCTTTTTCAGCTTTACTGAGGTATAATTGATAAATAAAACTGCATATATTTAAATTGCACTATGTGATGATTTGATACACATATCCATTGTGAAATGATTACCCCAATCAAATTAATTAACACATCCATCACTTCAGATAGCTACCATATTTTTGTGTGTGTGGCGAGAACACAACACTCCCTTAGCAACTTTCAAGTAAACAACACGGTATTACTAACTATCGTCGCCAAGCTCTACATTAGGTCCCCAGAACTTACTCATCTCATAGCTGGCAGTTTGTGTCACTTGACCACCAGCATCTCTGCATTTCCCTCTCCTCAACCCCCAACTCCCAGCAACCACCATTCTACTCTCTGTTTCGATGAGTTCAGCTTTTTTTTTTTTTTTTTTTAAGATTCCACTTTTCAGTGAGATCACATGGTGTTTGTCTTTGTCCAGCTTATTCACTTAGCATAACAGCCTCCAGGTTCATCCACAAAGTGTCACGAATGTCATCACATTCCCACTCATCTGCTGACAGACACTTGGGTTGTTCCCCTCCTTGGCTACCATGAATAACGTGGCAACAAGCACAGGAGTTCAAATCTCTCTCTGAGATGCTGATTTCATTCCCTTCAGACGCACGCTCAGAAGTAGAATTGCAGGAACATATGATAGCTCTATTTTGAATTTTTTGGGGAACCCACGTACTGTTTTCCATGGTGGCTGGACAAATTCATATTCCCACCAACAGTATAGAAGGGCCCCCTTCTCTCCACACCCCCATCAGTACCTGTTCTCTTGCCTTTTTGACAACAGCCATCCCTGACAGGTGCGAGTTAAGGTCTCACTGTGTTTTATTTGCGTTTCCCTGACAACGAGTCATACCGAGCACTTTTCACGTACTTGTTGACTATCTGTATGTTTTCTCTGGAAAATTGTCTATTTAGGTCCTCTGCCCATTGCAAAATTGGATTATTTATTTTTTCTATTTCGTATGAGTTCCTTATATGTTTTGGATATTAACCCTGATCACAAATCCAAGCACTGCCTCCCAGCCCACAGGGTCTACCACCATTCCGTGGGTCACATTTTGAGGTTTCCAGCTTTCCTCTTGCTATTGATTCATACAGTTATGGTCAGAAAAGACACTTGATATGATTTCAATCTTCTTAAATTTGTTAAGACTTGCTTTGTGAGAAGGAAAAATTTAAAAAGGAGGGTGGATACAGCCTCATGGCAGAGCACGTGCTTAGCGTGCACGAGGCCCTGCGTCTGCTCCCCGGCACCGCCGTCACAAACGCGGGCTTGTTTTGTGATCTAGCATGGTCTGCCCCACAGAACTGCAGGACGCGTGACAGCTCTGGTTTGAATTTCTTGAAGAATGTGTATTCTGCTGCTGTTGGATGGAATGTTCTATACGTGTTTGTTAGGTCCGTTTGGTCTAAGCCGCGGTTCAGGCCCAATGTCTAGTTTTTGGTTTTCTGTCTGAATGATCCATCCACTGCTGAAAGTGGGGTATTGAAGTTCCCTACTGTCACAACTGCTGCCTTCTCTCCCTTCAGACCTGTTAGCATCTGCTTCGCTCATCTAGGCACGCCAGCGCTGGGTGCGTGCGTATCTGCAGTGGTTACATCCTGTTGTTGACTTGAGCTCCTCATCATTACATAATAACCTTCTTTGTCCCTTGTTACAGCTTTTGACTTAGTCTGTTTTGTCTGAAAGAGTGTAGCTCCCCCGCTCCCTTTTGGTTTTCATTTGTATAGAATGTCTTTATTCTATTCCTTCCCTTTGAGCCTATGTGTGTCCTCAAAGCCAGACTGAGTCTCTTGTAGGCAGCATGTAATTAGAGCCTTTTTAAAAAATCCATTCAGACACTTTGCACCTTTTGATTGGTGAATTTAATCCATTTACATTTAAAATAATTATTAACGGTAGTTAAGGACTTGCTATTGCTGCCCTGTTAATTATTTTCTGGCTGCTTTGAGTTCCTTCCTTCCTCTCTTACATTTTCCTTCAAGATTTGAAATTTTCTCCAGTGGCAAGTTTTGATTATTTTCTTTACCTTCTGTGTATCTGTGATAGATTTTTGCTTTGTGCTTACCACGAGGCTTACACAAAATGTCTTACAGTTATCACAGTCTCTTTTAAGCTGATAACAACTTAACTTCAGCCATGTACAAAAACTCTACATTTTCACTCCCTGCACTTTATGCTTTTGATGTCACAGTTTACATCTTTTAGTGTTGTGTGTTCATAAACATATTATGGTAGCTTTATTTACTTTTAGCACTTTTGTCTTTTAAGCTTTCTACTGAAGTTAAACGACTTGCATGTCACCATTACAGCATTCTGTAATTTGACTGTTCTAAACTTGACTGTATACTCATCTCTACCAGTGAGTTTTATACTTTCATGTGTTTCCATGTTACCAGTAAGTGTCCTTTCATTTTGCCTTGAAGAACTCCCCTTAGCATTTCTTGCAAGACAAGTCTAGTGGTGAGGAACTCCCTGAGCTTTTGTCTGTCTGGAAAAGTCTTTATCTTTCTTTCATTTCTGCTTTGCTGAGTAAAGTATTCTTGGTTGGCAGGGCTTTTTCCTTTCAGCACTTCGAATATACCAGCCCGCTCTCCTGGCCAGCAAGGTTTCTGCTGAGAGATTCACTGATAGCCTTATGGGGCTTCCTTTCATGTGATGTCTTTCTTTTCTTTTACTGCTTTCAAAATTCTTTGCCTTTGATTTTTCTTTTTTGGCAGTTTTTTCTAATGTGCCTTGGCAAAGTCCTCTTTGGGTGCAATCTGTCTGGGGACTTTTGAGCTCTGTGCACCTGGATGCCCATAACCCTCCCTAGATTTGGGAAGCTTTCGGGCATTAGTTTTAAAAATAAGATTTCTAACTCTTTCTCTCTTCTTCTTCTTGGACTCCCATAATGTGTATATTGTTCACCCAATGGTGTTTCATAATTCACAGAACTTTTCTTCCCTCTTTTTCATTCTTTTTTCCCCCTTCCTCGGGCTGGGTGATTCCAAATGACCTCCCTTGAGTTCAAAGATTCTTTCTTCTGCTTGATCCAATCTGCTGTTGATGTTCTTGACTGCATTTTTCGTTTAATTCATTGTTTCCTTCAGCTCCAGAATTTCTATTTTGTTCTTTTTAAAATAGTTTCTATCTCTCTTTTCTCATTTTGTTCATATATTGTTTTACTGATTTCTTTGAGTTATCTATGTTCTTTTGTAGCTCGCTGAGCTTTCTTAAAACAATTATTTTGGGTTCTTTATCAAGAAAGTCAGATCTCCTTTTTTTTGGGGGGGGTCAATGACTGGAAAATTATCAAGTTCTTTTTGTGGTGTCATGTTTCATTGATTTCTTCTTCCTGTTCTTGAAGTCTCATGCTGCTGACTTCACACTTGAAAAAGCAGTCTTTATTGTCCTCCGATCTTTGCTGACTGGCTTTGGGGGAGAACAGTCTTCACCAGTCAGCTTGGCTAGGGATTCTGAAGCTTCCTCAGACCTTTCCTGTGAATTCACCCACTCCACACTCCTTGTTCCTCTTGGGAGCAATTCATTAGATTGTATGAATTCTCTCAATTCTGCAAAGCCAGGCCAGGTGCTGAGAGCCTTCTCTTTCCCCTAGGGTGGTGCTCTGAAATATTCAACTTTGTGTGCCTTCACTTAATCCCACAGAACTGGGCTGCTTTTCTGTGCATGTTTGCCACAGAGGAGTAGGGGAGCTCCCACATTGGGGAGCTCATGGGCCAACTGGGGGAATTCTGCAGGCAGGGTTTCCTTGGTGGCTTGTGGGCAGGCTTCCTGATGGAGTCTGTGAAGTGGTTCGTATGACCGGTGACCATTTGATGAGTGCTGAGTCCTGGTTGCTGTGCTCCCGGCCTGCCCCAGCCCCTCAGCTTTACAGGGCGCCTCAGGACTCCGGGAGGACGAAGGAAGCAGCGGGCCTCTTGAGCAGCATGTTACACCGCTGGGGAAGCTGGGCGCTCATTCACACGCACTCTGTTTTCTCTGGGGGAGGAGTCGCCGGCCGAGGGGTCTCTGCTGGCATTGAGCTGTACTGCCTTGTGGGAGGGGTGATGCAGGTAAAACCACCCTTTCTCCAGTGTGTCTATTATAGAACTTCTTTTCTTCTAACAATGTGCTGGAACTTCTCTACTTGACTCCCAGACTCCCACAAAGGTACTCCCATCCGTGGGTAAGTGTCAAAATTGATGTTCTGTGGGGAATAATGCTAGAGAACTCCATCGTACATCTTTCGGACAGCATGCCATAATGAACTTATTTCTCAAACAATGTCACCAGGATACGTATGTCAGCCTTGGCCCTTTGGCGATGGCTCTGTGTGATGACTGTCAAGCTCTGTGTGATGGCATCGTCGGGCACACATCCTAAAAGTCCACCCAGTGGGGAAAGACTTTTCTTTTTTATTTCTTAAGTTGGCTTTTACTTCCTGGTGGTTTATTATTTGGTCTGTAACTTTTATGTGCATTACAAATACCCTTTTGAATATGTGATATTACAAAATAAAACAATAAAAATTTAAAGGGCTTTCATGGAGTGAGTGGTCATGTGCTCTTCTTAGGACCTGTTGGATTTGAAAATAAAACTGTTTCTTGTTTTCAGCCTCCCCAGCCAGCAAAATGCTGTCAGAGCGTGAGTGGCTTTAGGGTAAAGACCAAATCCAGAACAGCAAGAAAGTTGCCTTGGGGCAAAAATGAAGACAAGCATGTGACTGTGGGACCCTTAGTTGAGATTTTAGGGCAATTCCTGTAGACCAGTGTCCCCTGACCTTGGTTCTGTTGACATTTGGGGCTGGATGACTCGTTCTGTGTGTGAAGCTGTCCTGTGCATTGCTGGATGTTTATCGTGATATCAAGTCTCTAGTCACTAGATGACAGAAAACCACGCCCCCTACTGTGACAACCAAAAATGTCTCCAGACATTGCCGTATGTCCCCAGGCGGCAGCAAAATCAGCTACAGTTGAGAACTACTCCGATAAACAGACCGTCTTCTGTAAACACAGTTTCAGAGCCTTGGGGGAGGGCATCGCTCAGGGGTAGAGTGTGTGCTTAGCATACACCAGGTCCTGGGTTCAGTCCCCAGTGCCTCCATTAAAATGAATAAGTAAGCAAACAGACCTAATTACCTCCCCCCAAACGAAACAAACAAACAGAAAAAGAGACGTAAGGGTGATGTTTCATAGTAACTCGATTCTCAGACCAAGGCAGTGAAGGGCATTTCAAGAGATTATGAGTTGATACACAGGAAACCCACAAAGTTTACAAAGAAATTTTATTAGCTTGGACTGAAAGGAAAAGAGAGTTTAAAACCAAAAGAATCCTTTGCGTCCCCAGCTTCCTAAGGCAGAAAGCAGGCTGAGGAAATGACTCAGCTGCAAAGACGGGCCATTTATTATGGACAATGAAGAATGAGTCAAAGAATGGAGCCTAACAGAGCGCAAAGATCAAAACCAGAACCACAGAGAACAACCTCCAGGGGACAGAACCGGTCCCAGTCAGGGAGCTGGTGCGATGTGCCGACTGGATTTTAGGTTTGTGATGTGTAGTGCAGTGGCAGTTACCCACATCCCCATTTCGAGTGGAGTGTGAGACAGCAGATCAGTTCTCACACAGGTCTTCATAAGAGGAGCCATATTTGAGGGGCTGCACCTGAGGAGCCTCATGCACACCTGGACCTGATTTAATGATAAGCACCTGGACCTGAGCTGTCGCTGTAGTGGGATGAGACTTTGGGTCTTGGGCGAGGGGAGCACATTCTGCATGTGGGGGGGGATAAGAACTCCTGTGGCCAGAGGGTAGACGGTGCCAGACTGTATTTTTCAAAGACGGCTGAGACAACATCTTCCATCCTACAATTGTCTTTTGCAGTGTGAGCTTGCCGCTTAACTCTAGAAGTGAAGCGGACTTCAGAACACCTTTGAAACTTAGGTGGCCCTGAGACCGCCCTGTCCAAAATCATATGGCAGAAGTGATACCACACTGGTTGGGGGCAGATTTCTTAACTGGCCTCCCAGAGCTAGCCTGGGAGCTTCCTCCTCCTGCTTCTTTGAAGTCAGCTACTGTATAAGAAATGCAATTACACCGGGACCACCTTGCTGTGAGAAGCCCAAAACACACCAAGAGGCTCTGTGTGGACACCTTGGTCAGCACCCCTAACAGAGCTCCCAGCTAGCAGCCAACGTGGACTGTTGCCATACTGGATGGCCATCCAGCTGAGTCTTCAGAGCCCCATCCAGCCTCTCCTGAGACTACCTAAGAGACCCAAGCTACTGGGTCTCTTAAGGGTTCTGAATTAAATGCTCAAGATGATGAGAACATGGGTATTAGGCGCCTAGAGCATAGAAGGTGCTCACAGATGGTGCTATGGTCAGGGTTCTTGATGAAGAGCCATTCTTTTCCTTATCCAGCAAAAACTCCCCCTTCTCCTGGTAACAGGGCTCCAGGCTCCCTTTGGGAAGTCACCCAGGCCCTGCTCCCAGCCTGTGTGTGCCTGGTGGCTATTGTCCTGGCTCCAGCTCCAGGGCTGGGTCCAGCTGTGACCAGTAAGGTCATTCGTTTCCCCAGCAACAGTGATTGGATTGCGGTTGGACATTTGGCGCAAGGCCAGAGAGAACTTCTGGAACTTTGACAGGAACTATTGAAATAGAGTGTCCCTGCGTGGTTGGAACATAGGTGCAGCTGCAGGGACAGAGGCCCTAACAGTGGGCTTGTCTGACATGGCTTGGCAGCTTTGCTCCGCAGAGTGTCCAGGAGCCCTGACCCTTGCTGTCTTCTTGCGCCGTCATCCCTCGGATGTTGCTCGTATCCACGTGTCTGATTGGTTTATCCCCGCATCCCCTTTCTAGAGATTGAGGGGGTGGAAAATGGTGGTAGGAAGCACAACTCCTCCTCTAAGGATGTAACCTGGGAGTTGCCACATCATTTCTGCTCACATCCCATTGGCCAGAGCCTTGTCCCATATCCAGACCTAGTGCCTCTACCTGTCTGTGCTCAGGGCAGAACCGGAGAGCATGTTCCAGTCTTGGGTGGGATATAGGAAGCCTCTGGTGATGGTGCTGAGCCCAGGGCTAGTAACAGCTGAAGTCTGTTACCACCTCTGGCTCTAAAGGGTGAGGGGAGGAAGCGGAACTGGGGGGAGAAGGTCAGAGGGGAGGGCTGCTGGGGGGCGGGGAGGAGCTGTGAACTCTGGAGAGGTGACTCAGCCAGCGTGAGACGACGCTGATGAGAGAGAGCTGGGAACAAGGGAGACGGCCACAGTTGCTTACCAGAGCGTCTCATCGGCCAGACCCTGCCGGGATGCCAAGGGCAAGAGGGCCTGTGGCTGTTGCTCATGCAGGTCAGCCTCCCCAGGCACAAGGCGCGCTGGGGGCGGGGCATAGCAGATAGGTGTGGGGAGCGCACGGGGGAGCCCCGCGGTCCCAGGTAGCTGGTCTGCGCGACTGTGTCAGGTGGACCCACTCAAAGTTCCACTCTTTGGGAGAAGGGGAAATGGACTTTGCAAGGCCAGAAGCAGTTTATACTCTTGCTTCCCCTCGGGGTCGTCACACCGGGAAGGCTCCAGGCTGGAGATGGCAGAAACCATTTTCTACCATGAGCGGAAAGCCTTTGAGAGGACGTGGCCACCACAGAAGACAGTGAAGAGCAAAGGTGGAGGGCAGACTGCTGACAACTCATCGAGTGCCTTGATTCATCTGCGCCTAAAGTCACTCCGCTGCCAGACTGTTCGGTTAGGCAAGCTCACACATTCCGTTCATCTTTCTTAATCCCATGGGAGTGTTTCTGTCTCCTTGGCTGCACTTAGCCATTCTAGGGCTTGTACTGGGAAAGAACTTTACCTGGGATTGAAGCCGGACCGTAGACTCCGGGCAGGAAGAGGCGAAACAAGGTGCCCCGCAGTCAAGCCTTGTGCAGACAGCCCAGCCATCTCCCCGCTCCTGCAGACGATGTTTCTTTTCTGTCCAAGGGGAGAGACAGTGATGACATCCAAGGCTTCTTCCTCATTTGAGGCCCTCAGGCAAGGGCTTCTTTTAATTTCCTGAGAGAAGTTGAAGGGCTTACCTGTTCCTAAGGCTGAGTGGGAGCTGTCAGGCTGCTTTGTTCTCTTTAGCTTGTTATAACTCATGTCCGTGACCTCACAGGGATAGAATGGTCTACACCAGGCTCTGCCAGTCTTTCCTGATGACAGATTGTGAAGAAGGCAGCCTTGTCACATGGTGAATGAAGCCCTTTGGCTCTCTGAGTTGGGATTGTCCAAGGGGCCCCAGCACATTCATCCCTTCTATTCTTTCCATTATTTGGTGACACACGGGGGAAACGCTCTAAGACGCAGTCAGTGCCTGCGCTTGGCCTTTGTCTAAGGTGCCTGAGCATGGGCTGCGCCCCAAATGAGTTGAGTGAGCGTCTCTGGCATGGGACTTGGACGTCAGTATTTCTCTTAAGTTCTAGTACACAGACAAATTTGAGAACCACTGCACCAAGCTCCAGTCACTCCTCATTGGGTGGGGCTGCCTTGTCTCCCAGCCTCCTTTTTCTACACCATCAGCCAGTAACCGTAACACAGCAACAATCTCTTCCAGAAAATACAAGCAAAGGGAACACTTCCATTATCCTAATACTGACACCAGATAAAGACACTACAAGAAAGGAACACAAGAACTCTCATGACTTAGATGCAAGTATCCCTGACAGAACATTAGGCTGATGAAATCCAACAACGTATAGAGTGGAGCAGAAGAGCGATCTCAAAAACTGCCTTACATGAATGCAGTCAGCCGATCTTTTACAGGGGCTTAAATGCAGTGAAATGGAAAATTAACAGTCTTTTCAACAAACGGTGCTGTAGCTGCTGGACATTCACGTGTGGAAAAAGACAACCTAGACACGGGCCTTACACCACTCTCAGAAAGCATCTCAGATGGGCCACAGAACTAGATGTAAAGTGTGGGGCTTTAAAACTAGAAGGTAACGTGGGGGAGTCTGAGTAAGTTTGGGTTCGGCAGTGATTTTTCAGGTAAAATACCAAAAACGATCCATGAAAGGAAATATTGGTAAGTCAGACTTCACTGTAGTCCAGATCTTTTGCTCTGTGATAGACACAGTTAGGAAAATAAACAAGCCACAGACGGAGAAGCAAACCTTTGCAAAACGCAGACCTGATAAAGGACTTTGTGGAAATAAGTGGAGACCAACCACATGAGAAGGGGCGAGGGCTGTTTATTCAGAGTGGCTGCAGCAAGGGCTTGGCCACCGTAACTTGTGTTTGACGGAGACTCAAAGGCAGGGGGAAGAGTGGGGAAAGTTTATTGTGGAAAAAATGGGACTCAGGGGGCCCCTGATGGATCTGTGAACCTGGGAAAGCTGTGTGGCTAACCGGAAGTGGGGCGTCCTGTGTGATTGCTTAGGAGAGCATATTTGGCTTTCTCTGGTTGGTCCTAGGTTGGAAGCAGGGACAAAAATTAAGAATGTGCCTGCTATTGAAAAGGTCCTGGCCATTTGGGGTTGATTGTTATTGAGTTTATTACTTGGTTTCCTGGGTTGTTGCCAGAGACAGACGTCTGAGCTCCAGTAAGTCTGACTCACAGCAGGCTGGCTTCCTGGGCTGGTCACTGTACCTGATGGGTTGGGTCCCTGGGCTGATTGTTGCAGGTTGTCGGTCAGAGCTGTACTTTTATATATGGTCTGTCCATGTGTATATTCAGCCTCTCAACTTGTCTCTAAAGTACAGAAAGAAATCTCAGTGCTCAGCAGCCAGAAAAGCAACATCCCAATTAAAAATGAGGAAAAGACGTAAACAGAGAGCTCACCAAAGACGATGTCCAGGCGGCAGAAGAGCACATCCACCTCTTACTGTGGAACTGCAGGTGGGAACTAGCAACGAGCCATCACTACAGACCCATTAGGATGGCTAAAATTAAACAAAAGAAACTGACAACACCAAACGCTGGTGAGGATGTGGAGCAAAAGGGGCTCTCATCCATTGCTGGTGGAAATGCAAAGTGGTACCACCACCTTGGAAGAGAGTTTGGTAATTACTTACAAAGCTAAACACGCTCTCACCATGCAACCCAGCAGTTCCACTCCTTGGTATTTATTCAACTGATTTGAAAACTTAAGTCCACACAAAACCTGCATCTGAAAGTTTACAGCAGTTTTCGTCATAATCATCCCAAAGTAGAAGCAACCAAGGTGTCTTTAAGCAGGCACACAGGTCAATCGTGGCACCTATATGAGGGGATATTTTTCAGCAATAAAAAGAAATCCGCTATTGAGCCGTGAAAAGACACGGAGAAACCTTAAACGCATGTGGCTAAGTGAAAGAAGCCAGTCTGCAAAGGCCACGCACTGTATGATTCCAGCGACATGACCTTCTGGGAACGCCAAGCTACAGTGAAAAGATGGGTGTTTTCCAGGTGCTTGCAGGAAGGACTGGACGAAAGCTGGAGCACAGGCAGTGAAGCCACTTTATATGATCCTGCAGTGATAGGTATACGACACTGTGCCATTGCCAAAGCCCATAGAACTTTACAGCCCAGAGTGACCCTTGACGTGTGCAAATGAAAAACAGGTCAGGTTGTCACGGGTTTCTAGGTGGGGATGGATTCACAATGTGACGAGAGACTCTGACTAATACAAACGCGAGAAGCAACCTCAGTGAAGGTGTGGGAGAGGCGCTGACCCACGGAACTTTGGAAGTGGGTGGAGCCTGTAAGATTAAAGGCACGGGGAACTTCCACGAGCACTGTACTCGGGTTGATAAGGTTCTTTCCCTGGAAGTACAGAGTCACAATCTGACGCCACAATATGCGCACCTGGAACTGAACTGCTGAGTGAGTGGATGGCAAGTCAGACTTCTCAGTGTGGACGGGAATTTACAGATGAGCCCGCGAGGAGGCTGGAAGGATCCCTGTGGCAGCAGGTTAGAGTCGGAGCCGTCAGCATGAACTCAGGTTTACCATATCATAGATACAAATGTCACATGCAGAACTGCTCACAGATAGGCATACGTACACGTGGTTAGTCCACATACATGTCACCTGAGGAGTCCTAGGAGCAATGACGTCCCCGCAGCAATGAGCACGCCTGGCGCCCAGATCTTGGCTTCCCATCGAATTCTCCAATAAAAAGAAACAGGCTTCCACGGAGAAATGGCTGATTCTAGAGCCGCGGCGGGAAATGCGCCAGGTGAACCTGTAGTAAGGAAGTGCTTAAAACAAACACACACCCACTAGGTGATGGGGGCAGCTAGGGGGACCCAGGGCCCAGTGGAGGGGCTCCCGATGACCAAGGCGGAAGCAGTTTGGGCAACAAAATAAATAGTCTTGGATTATAATTCGAAGAATAAAACAAATACCCATGGGTCCGACCTGATTAAGGTAAATGGCTGAGCAAGTAAATGGGGCAGGAGGGACGAATCTCCCACAGAGACTCCCACATAGCCGACGCCGCTGCTCTGCCCCGTGGGGGAGGGGCACGGCTCCCGCCCCGGCAGTGCGGGCCGCACAGCGACTTCCTTCCAAGGAGGACAGTGTAAAAGGTGGGGGGAGGTGCTCACTTTACGGAGGAGAAACCTGATGGACCCACCTCGCTGGTGATCAGGGTGTGATGCAGTGACACATCATTTAGCAGGACAGACCCCCGATACAGCGCGAGGAGCGTGAGGCTGGGCTTCCAAGACGCGGCTCTAAAGGCCGTAACACCAGCCAGCCACGACAGGAGCATCAGACACATCCCCGCAGAACCCGGAAGCAGCTGACATAACGCCTGACCAGGGCTCCCCAGGGTGTCAAGGTGTCAAAAACAAGGGCAGTCTGGGAGCCACTGTCTCCCAGCACGATGACTTTTTACCCACCCAGCACACTTCCGACACCCAACGTGTAGGTTTTCCACTCCAAGCAATTCTCTAATTTTCTGCGGACACCAACTGGGCGTCCTGCAATTTAATCCAATTTTGATGCTACCTGGAGTTAGCGCGGACACCACAGGTGAACAGCTCTGCCCCGTGAGACGGCCGTGCATTCAGGCACCAGCCGATGGCAGGCCCGGGCACCTGCGCGTCTGACCAGCTGGCTACGGACCCAGGGCTTCTCACGGCCCCTCCTCGGGTTGGTCCGTTTGCAGAGACAGCTCACAGGACTCTGAGAAACACTGTACTTACGTTCACCTGGTCCATTGTAAAGGGTACTAGACAGGATTCGGAGGAGGAGTCAGACGAAGCCGTATCCTCGGGCCGGGTCTGGAAGGACCCGAGCACAGGGGCTTCCGTGCCTGGAGTCTGGGCGCGCCCCCACCCCCAGCACATGGATGCCTTCACCAGCCAGGATTCGCTCCGAATCCCATAGTTCAGGGTTTTTATAAAGGTCCCATTGTCACTGGAGAATAGGTTCTTGCCTCACACAGGAAAGGATTTAAGAGTGACGCATAGTGAAGTGAAAGCCAGTTTATCTAGAGACACACACCCCACAGACAGTGCGGCAGTCTCAGGAGGTGAGCGCGATCTCCAGGTGCGGACTTGCTCGTTTTTTTTACGGCTCGGAACTTCATACGCTAATTATTCAGCTGCCCTGGGGAAGGGCGGGGTTTCCCAGGAGCTGCTCCCTCCCCACCCCCTTTGTCCTTCCACAGTCAGTCCCGGAGCTGTCAAGGGTGCACCATGAGGCTCAAGGTCCACCGGAAGGCAAATGCCCCGCCGTCTTGCTTCTAGCCAGCGTGTCCTGTCCTCCCCTGCCGCGTCCTTCCTTGCGTGGCTGCGCCTCTCCCCTCCTGTCTCCCCATCACGTGGGCACGATTGATCGGATCAGCGGCCGTTGGTGGTTAGCTCGGCCCCCAGCCCCTGGGGGTGGGATTGGACTCCCCACAGCGGGTCCCTCTGGCCACCAGCGCCCCCCCCATCCCGGCCAGGAGCTATCCGCACAAGTCTCCTCATTAGTGTCAGCGCAGGTGTGGTTGAAAGGACCTGTTCTGAGTAACAAAGATGCGCCTCTCCTCCCAGCACTCGTGAAATTAAGGGTTTCAGGCACTGCCTGCCGGGAAGCAGGGACCGAGACTAAATATACATTTCTTTTTATATCACCATTCCACACTGTCGCAGCCAAGAGGAGCCTGGGGAGACTTGATGACTGAACGTCATGTGGAGTCCTGGACGGGATCCCGTGACAGAAAAAGACCTTCGGGGAGAACTCAGGGAATCTGAATCAAGTATGAACCTCTCTTAATACCAACGGGTCGACACTGGTTCGTTAATTTTGGCAGAAGCACCACATGAGTGCGAGATGTGAGTCACAGGGAAGCGTGGGCTGTGTGGGGACTCTCCAAACTGTCTTCTCGATTTTTCTGTCATTCTAAAACTCCTCTAAAGACTTCAGTCGACTTAAAGAGGTATAAACAGCGTGCTTTCAGCCAGTGGCTGGAGGCTCTGAAGAGAGGGGGCAGCCCTCATGGAGACATTTGCCTGAGACGTGCTGACTTTATAACAATGAGAGCATTTGAAGGTCTGTATTTAGAATTCCAACGTCAGGAGATAACACACAGCTTTTCTTCCACGGAGCTGGAAACACCAGTCAGTCTCGTCCTCCACAGGCATTAATTCCAGGACGTACAAAGCCCGCCATCCTTGGCTGAGAAATGGCGTGTTTAAGTGTGGGTGGCCCGGGGCGGCTCAGCGTCACGGGGCGGTGCCCCTCCTAAGCAGGAACCCAAGGGCTTCATGCAGAGACCCCTGTCCTCCAAGCCCTGTAGGGAAGCCTGGGAGCCGAGACCCGGAGGGTGAGAGTGCATGTCCTCTCCCGCCACAAAACTAGAATAATGTGTTTGTTCCGGTAAGAAAGGTGGATCCTCATTATTAAAAAGCCAAATAATGGAGGAAACTAAACACCTGCTCCAAGTTTCTCTTCCAGATAATCAGCTTTGTTCAGAATGATACAGAAAATGGGGCACCAGAGGGTGACGGTGCCCCAGGTCCTGGTCGAGCCCCTGGGATGCGCCCCGCAGGTGAGGGTCCTTGGCTTCGCACAGGAAAGAACTCAAGAGCGAGCCACAGCTGAGCAAAAGGAGACTGAAGCAGAGAGAGGCGCACCCCACAGGCAGAGCGCAGTCCGTCTCACCGGCCAGGGAGCGAGAAGCGTCGTGTCGCTGGCTTTCCCGCTCTGTCATTTCACATGCGACCGAGCGGGAGGCCTATTCCAACCACTTCGGGGGAGGGGCGGGGCTCCCAGGGCTTGGGCCACGCCCCCTTTTTGGCCTCTCACGGTCGCCCTCGGAGCTGTCCTGGCACCTGTGGGAGAGTCGTTTTGTGTGCCAGAACGTCACAGGGAGCGGACCACGAAGGCCAAGTTCCACTGGGAGCTGAATCTCCCGCCACCTTGGTGTAATTGCTGGGTGATTCTTCTCGAGGCTGTGCTCTGCCCCCTTCCCTCTTGTCTCAAAGTTTGTTCAACACGATGAAAATGGGCAAGGCGAGCTGTAAAATAGGCGTAATTATGACCGTGGGATGACTACGCATAAGGAAAAGCGTTGCGTGTCCTGGGCTTGATCGCAACAAAAGTAAATCAGGGTGAAACTGGAGGATGCTTAACTAATGAGACGGGGGCGCCGGGGATCTCGCCGCAACGACTGTGAAAAACGAATGCGGGCTCTTCTGTCTTCTTAAACCAAGAGCCTCAAGTTTAGAAGTTATTTTTTTATTCCCAACCTTCCCGCCAAGCCTGCGTTTATTGATTTCGTCGTGCTGTTTACGTTTCCAAGTCTGCAGCTTTTACCCTCTGCGTCTGACGCGGGGTCTCTGACTTCAAGCTCCGTGGCCCTGACGCCCTTTCACAGCCCCCATGAATTCCTGAGCTTTGCTGTCACTCAGCCCTTGGTCGTCTGGATTTTGCCACCTGTAGGTGAAGGGAGTGCCTGTGGTGGCCGATCACATCGTTTTTGTCCAACCTGGGGCACTTCTTCCCTTTCGATTTCTTATTCGGAAGTAACTTCAAGCTTACCAGAAATTCGCAGGAACAAAACCAGGCAGCAGTGCGCGGAGCCGCCGTACACCCCTCCCTCAGACTCACCGGCGGTTCAGTCCGCCTGCTGTATCATTTGTTCCCGCTCACACCCTCCCCAAAGCCTTCTGAACAACTTGAGGGTGAGTTGCACGCCGTGTGACTGTGTTTCCCAAGAACAGGGCTGCTCCCTCACCCACCCTCAGCGTGGTCATCGGCTCCACACCTTCACATGAATGCGTTTGTCTAACAGACTGTCCTCGCTCCAGCCCTGCCAGTGGACGGCGTCACATCCTCTGCAGCACCTTCACACGCTCCAAGCTGACCGCTCTGGGGAGCAGAAGACGTGCTGTTAACAGCTCTGCTGGGCGCTGGGCTCCAGGGCTGCCCCCCAGCTCTCTGGGGTCCTGCTGGCTCCCCCTGCGCCCTGTACAGGCCTGAAGTTCTCATGAACATGAGTTTCTGTTTCCTTTATTCTTAAAGATAGATTGGAAATAAAATCCTTGGGTCATAGGTTTTTGCCCTCAGAACCCTGTACCTACTGTCTCCCAGTATTTAAATGACGGTTCAGATGATCATTTCTATATTCTTGAAATTTAATAGCTTCAGTAGAATGTCCCCAGGACACACGTGCTCTTCTGAGCTACAGATTCAGGCTTAAACTAAGGGGAGGGACCTGTGCTCCATCACACGCTGGAGCGTGTCCCCTGTCCTGTGCGTTGTTCTCTTTGGGAAGGTCGATCGTGCGTCTGCTAGATCGTCTTGGTTTGAGCTCTGTCCGGACCGTCTTCTCTCAGCTATTTTTACATTGTGGTTATTCTCACTTTATTTTGCGTGATTTCCTCAAACCCCAGTCCTTTGCCTTTAAAGGCCTTCCCGGCCATGTTCTTCCAGGTGTGGCACTTGTCTCCAAAACGGTTTCCCTGCTCCATCTTGGAAGCTCATGGCTCCTGTGACACCATCGTCCCCTCCTGAGCACTGCCCCTGCCCCCACAGGGGGTCAGATTGTCCTGAAGCCGTAGAAGCCTTTGGTCTCAGCTTCCTTGAGTGCCTTGCGGTCATTCCTCCTGCGGATGTTTGATCTCCATCGCTCTCTTGTGCAAGCCCCTTCTAGTGCTTTGGAGAACGTGTGCGCAGGCTGCCTCCTCTGTGGTCGCTCTTTCCTAGCAAGCAGATTTTCTGCGTGTGTAGACCGCAGCTGGCCAGGCCTGGCGCAGGCTGGTTCCCTCAGACACTGTCTCTCATCTCCTCCTTTCCCTGCAGCCACACTCCCCTTCACCCTGCAGTGTGGGCAGGTGCCTCAGACAGGTGCTCTCAGGGGACAGCCCTGCTGTGGTCTGTGTGTTTGCATCCCCCGGATTCATATGTTGAAGTCCTAGCCCCGAAAGTGATGCTGTGAGGTCATGCTTGGGCGATGCCCAAGTCAGGAAGGTGGAGCCCCTTATGAAAGGGCTCCCCAGCCCCTCCCATGCTGTGAGGGTGCGAGACGCCTGCACCAGGAAGAGACTTCTCTCGGCCACCCTGGGGCCCTGATCACAGACGTCCAGCCCCAGGGTATCTATCCAGACCCCCGGTGATGGACGTGGACCACGGGGTGTTTATCCAGCCCCCCGTTGATGGACGTGGACCACGGGGTGTTTATCCAGCCCCCCCTTTGATGGACGTGGACCACGGGGTGTTTATCCAGCCCCCCCACCCCATTGATGGATGTTGGGGTGGTTTCCTTTTTGGCCATGAGTGTTCGTACGTGGATGTGCGTGTGTGGACATGTTCCAGTTCTCCTGGGAAGGTGCCTAGGATGAGTGCCGCTCACAGAGGGGCTTGCTGGTTAGCAGGACCCCCAGGTGACATCCAAGTGAGCACGAGGTTCACCCCACAGCAGCCACCTGTGCCGGGCGCCCCACGTCCCCATCAGCACTTGGTGACCCAGGCCCCCCCACCCTGGGCGTCTCGGTGGGGCTGCAGCTCAGGCTCCTTTCACCTGGAACACCTGCACAGCTGTGGTCACACAACCACAATGTCAACGCGAAAAGAGTAAGTCCCTCTTTCACTTTTTAAAAAAGAATCAAACTGCTCTTCATTTGGGGTTTGTCTGAGAGTCGCCGGGGAGGGGGTGAGCTCTTTGGGGACCTGGAGATGGGGTCGGGGGTTTGGGGGTGATGCCCGGCCGCTGCAGGAAGTCACGTCGCTGGGTGGAACAGGCTGCATCAGCTGGTCGAGGAGAGAAACGAGGGAGCAGCTTCCTCAGGGGCTGGGGGTTCCCGGCTGGGTGTCAGGCCCAGGACGCAGGGAACAGGACGGGGAGGCAGCTGTGGAGCCCCCGCTGGGTGGGCGGGAGGTGGAGCCGGGCTGAGAGCACTGGACGAGCTGTGTCTGGAGCTCCCAGTGGGGAAGCGTGCCCGCTCCGAGGGCTCCTGGCCCGTGACCGGGGCCCTGCGTCTGCCCACTGCCACGGCCACATCCCGACGCTGCCTCCCCTGAGTCCCACATGGGTCCCTGGGACGGGGCAGAGCCCAGGCCGGGGTGGGCGTGGTGGGGAGGTCTGGGGACAGGAAGGTCTGGGGCTTCCACAGCCACTCAGGCCTGGGGGTGCCGCCGCCTCTCACCGCGGGCTGCGAGTGAAGCCTCCCGGAGGGGGTGTGCTGTGGCCCCTGCAGGAAGGGGCTCCTGGAGAGGCGCTGCCTCTCCCACCCCTCGGTCTCAGAGTTTCTGGGCTTGGTCCTCCTGGCCGCCCAGCACTTGAGATGAGACTTCTGCTGCTAACGGGTTGTTTTAGGGAGGAGGCAAGTAGGCTTATTTGCTTCTTTCTTCAATTTTTCTTTTTTAGTGGCGGGACTGGGGACTGAACCCAGGACCTCGTGCACGCTAATCGCACTCCACCCCTGGACTCTCCCCTCCCCTCCAAGGTTAGGCTCTTCTGGGTCACCTAGTTGGGCCCCAACTCCAGTGAGAAGTGTCCTCACGACACGTGGAGGAGGGACACGCAGAAGAGGTCGTGTGGAGGGAGGTGGCCACAAGCCCAGGGATGCCTGGAGCCCCCGAGCGGGAAGGGCGGGAAGGACCACACCCCAGCCTTCAGAGGGGGCGCAGCCCTGCTGACAGCTTGACTCCTGGCCTCAGAACTGAGAGAGGGTCTGTGTGTGGTTGGGGGTTCACGGTGAGGGCCCCACCACACCTGTGACAAGGCAGACTCCCGCCCCACCTGCCTTCTGGGACGCGAGGGCGACAGCGAGCCATCTGCGTGGGATTCGACAGCTGGTGTGAAGGTGGTGGCCGCACACGCACCGTGCAGGGGGACGGTCCTCCCTCCCGGCCCAGCGCTGTCGCTTTGGCTGCCGCGGGGCCCCACGGCCACCTTTCAAGTCTGCATCTGTTTATTTTCTGGAGGACTCAGCGGCTCTGAACCAACCGCTTGGAGCTGTTTGAATGTCTTTGTTGTGGTGTTTGGTGCGCAGCCCTCATTCCAGAAGCAGCCCGCCTGCCAGCGCGCTGGCTGCCCGGGAGGCCCAGCACGGCCACTGTCAGCGGGACAGCTGTGCTCAGAGGCCCCGGCCGGGCTCGCGGGGAGGAGGGGCCTGCAGAGGCCCAGCCCTGCCCCCGCCGGCCTGGACCAGGGCACTCCTCACCCTCTGGAGCCCGCAAGCCTCATTTAGAGACGGTGGGGACCCCCAGGCCTCCTCTGGACCCCACCTCCCACGAAGGGGAACACGAACCCGGCTTGGCCGGGTGGCTGCTCAGGGCCCTGAGAAGCTGCGCGTGTGAGCCGGTGTCGACTGGCCCAGGCACCTGGGACACGGGACAGGTGCGTGGCCCCTCCTCACGGGTAATCATCACGCCTAAGTGTGTGACCCCTTCTCTTGACGCAACTGTCCAGACCACAACCCTACGCCCCCACCCCAGGGGGCAGCTGTCCCGGGGCAGCTGAGAGACGAGGCTCAGAGCCATCGGCGACTTTCCTGCCTCTCTGGTGAGGGACTCGGGCACGTGGAACCTCGTCCAGAGGGAAGATTCATCCTCTCAAAACACAGCAGCAGCCTGAGGAGACCAGGGTCCTCGGCCAGGGAGGGAGTGGCGTTGCTGGGGCCGGGGGGCCGGGACAGCCTGGCACGGGTGGGGACAGGAGACGAAGCAGAGTGGCCCAGCCCTCCTCCGAAGGCGGCCTGAAGGATGGCCATTGTGTCTGGTCCAGCAGCCGCGGGCAAGGGCGGGGTGCGCTCAGCCCGCCTCCCGAACACCCGCCCTGAGGCTGCGCTCACATTCCTGCGACCTTCCCTGAAAACTTCGCTCTGAAAGGCAGGGCCCAGAAGATGATGAGATGTTACCGTGAAAGGACGGAGGGAAGTAACTCAGAACTGAGTTCTATCCGGGGGAAACTCCCTGCACGAAGGGAGGAGAGTAAAACACATCTTCAGACAGGTTTGCCCCCAGCCTGCCTTCACTAAGGGGGGCGCGGAAGGGGCTTCTCAGGGAAGAGGAAACTGGATCCGTAAGGAAGACGAGCTGAGGTCCAGGCGCGCTGCGGGCCGCCTTTGCCTGCGGTTGGGAACGGGGGTGCTTAGTGAGACGCCTTCTCCGGCCGACCAGGGGCAAAGAGAGGTCTAAAGCAGACACGCTGGTCCAGGGAGAGGCGCTGCCTCTGGGAGGAGCAGGCCTGGGCTGAGCGAAGCCTCCTGGAGGCGGCGCTGTGAGCCCTGGAGGAAGGGGCCCAGTGCTGCTGGCGGGCCCCCTGGGGGTGGTGCCTCACCTGGGAATCTGGGGCCGCTTCTGCCCTTCGCCCCTTACAGCGCGCCAGGCCGGGCGAGGCCAGGCCGCTCCCTGCAGAGCCTCCCTCCTCCCCACCCTGGCCGCGTGGGGCCAGCTCGGGGCGGCGGGGGCGGGGCTGACCGACTTGCGTGCACAGGGTAGGGGCTCCACCCTAATTATTAAGAGCCTCCCCCGGGGGTGCCATTGCTGGCATTCATGTGGAGCGCGCACCCCTTCACAGTTTGTTCCGTTCCAGAGGTCCAACCTGTGTGTCTCCTCCCCAGGGGCCCTGGTCACTAATCTTCCAAGTCCCTGACCGTCTAGCCATCTGGTAGCAGCTGCCTCTAAACCCATGTGAATCTGGACCTCTGGACACCTCTCACTCAGACAGAGGGACCAAATGTCCTCAGAGTCCTGCCACCCGGAGAAGGTTCCGTTGTTGTCTTTGGGGGGGGGATTGCTGTAGCGCGGTCCGCTTGTGGACGGGACCAGCCAGTCACGCACACCCATCCGTCTTCCGCCACCGGCAGGGCACGAGGAACCCCTAAGCACGCCCTCAGCAGCACCCAGGGCTGGAGAGGACGCAATGCAGCCCAAGTCTGCGCTGAAGGGCCGCCAGCGCACCCGCTTGCCCACAAACCCAGACCTGCCAGAGCGCGGGGCTTGAGTACGCTGCTCCTGGTTGGTGCCGGCAGACAGTCCACCCTCAGCCTTCTTGTCCGGGGGGTCAAAGCGTCACCTGATGTCTCGTGGGGAGGTGCCCCCAGACCCCAGGAGGACCAGAAGCTGTTTCTCAGAAGGAGAACAGTTACCTGCAGTGGGGGGGATAGATTTGCCCCGGACCCTAGAGGACCGCGCTGGACTGCACTCGGGCGGCGCCGGCCGGAGGCTCCACACAGCGTCCGGGGGCCTCAGGCACGCCGCTATCATCCGCATCACAGGAAGGAGATGGAGCAGCTGGTACTGCGTCTTGAACCTGCTGCCGATCTTCTTGCTCCTGGTTCCATCGACACTGGCAGCCTTGCAGGCGACTGTTGGTGAGGAAAGTGGCGCCTTCAGGCAGACGGGGTGCGGCGCCACGTCTCGTGTTCCACCTCGGGCTCCGGGCCACGGTGCCTCCAGAGACTTCCTGGCCACGGCGGTCCCTGGAAGCTCTGTGAGGTTTATTTCCCACCTTCTAGAGTTGGCATATGTCTTCCTAAGGCGTTTGAAGTTCTTTCCACTTCCTGCGCGCACGCAGTCCATGCGTTGAGCCACGTGATGCTCTGAGCGGGGAGCGTCTCTGGTCCTGTTACAGAACGGATGCCTGTGGGCTGTGGCCCTGCCAGGCAAAGTCGTGCTCTGGTCATCCTTTCAAACTGCTGTGGAGGAAAAGACATCAGCCACGTCGACGGCGGCCTCCCAAGTGCAGCGCTGTGTCCATTTGCTCCAGGAAAGCTCCAGCAAAGACTCACGGGGCAGCGGGTGCAGGCGGCTCACCACCTGACTGAGTTTCCAGCCATGCGACCTCGCTCCAGGACCCACCCAACTTCCGCACGAGCTGCACGCGTGAGTTCAGCGGGGGACGTGTCAGTGCCGTCGCTGCTGCCGCTGTCGGCTTTGATGGCGGCGTGAATTCCTGCCGTCCCTCCAGGGGCGTGGCATTGCTTCTGATTTCCGTCTAGGTGGGAGAGGACGTGCCAGGGCGCCCACTCAGTCTGCCCCGCCGTTCCCAGAAAGGAGTAATGGAATCGCGTCGTGACCCCCTGCCCACGGGTCAGGGAGCTAATGCGGGGAACCTGCCCGTGGCCCAGTGTATCTGTTGAGCGATCTGTTCCGGCCCCGGGGAAATAACCCAGGTGTGCCCCGGCTCGGCCCGCTGCCGTGAGTCAGCTGGGGCTGCTTCTCCACCAGCCACCTGGCCGCTGTGCCGGGCGGGCTGCGGTCACGTTTGGGTTCCCAGAATTAGTGTCGGTTCAGAGCTGGTGTTTAGCGATCCTGAGAAGGCCGAGTGTTTCCTCTCTCCAGTTCGTGGTTACTCAGCAAATGGCGGCAGGTCCCTCAGGAAAGGCCGGGGGGTACATACGGAGTGTTCATGCAGGAAGTGCCTCCGAGGGCCCCGGGGCTGTGACCTGACCTCCACGTGGAAACCGGTTTCAAGCCTCCTAAGGGCAGCTCCATGTCAGGTGATCCCAGAGTGATCCGGGGGTCCCAGATCACCAGTTCCGTCTGGGTCCGAGCTCGTGTCCTTGAGACAAGGTTCTGCTGAGCGGTTAACAATAAGCTTGGCAAGACTGGACCCGACTGACTGTTCATCAACCTGCATAAATAAATTTCATGACATGATTTCTTTTTTTTTAATTGAAGAATAGTCAGTTACAATGTGTCAGTTTCTGGTGTACAGCACAATGTCCCAGTGATGCTTATACAGACATACATATGTATTTGTTTTCATACTCTTTTTCATGGAAAGTTATTACAAGATATTGAATATAGTTCCCTGTGCTCTACAGAAGAAATTTGTTTTTTAATCTGTTTTTGTATATAGTGGCTAACACTTGCAAATCTCAAGCTGCCAAATGTATCCCTTCCCACCCCCTTTCCCCCAGTAGCCACAAGACTGTTGACGTCTGCGAGTCTGTTTCTGTTTTGTAGATGAGTTCAGTGTCCTCTTTTTCCCTTTTTTTTAGATTCCACATGTGAGCGATCTCATGTGGTATTTTTCTTTCTCTTTCTGGCTTACTTCACTTAGAACGACCATCTCCAGGTCCATCCATGTTGCTGCAAATGGCATTATTTTATTATTATTATTATTTTTGCTACTGAGTACTATTCCATTGCATAAATATACCAGAACTTCGCTATCCAGTCATCCGTTTATTAACATTTAGGCTGTTTCCATGTCTTGGCTATTGTAAATAGTGCTGCTATGAACATTGGGGTGCAGGCGTCATCCTGAAGTAGGGTTCCTTCTGGATGTATGCCCAGGAGCGGGATTCCTGGGTCACATGGTAAGTCTGTTCCTAGTCTTTTGAGGAATCTCCACACTGTTATCCACAGAGGCTGCACCAAACTGCATTCCCGCCAGCAGTGTAGGAGGGTTCCCCTTTCTCCACAGCCTCTCCAGCATTTGTCATTTGTGGACTTCTGAATGATGGCCATTCTGGACTGGTGTGAGGTGATACCTCGTTGTAGTTTTGATTTGCATTTCTCTGATAATTAGTGATATTGAGCATTTTTCATGTGCCTGTTGATCATTTGTATGTCTTCCTTGGAGAATTGCTTGTTTAGGGCTTCTGCCCACTTTTGGATGGGGTTGTTTGTTTTTTTGTTATTAAGTGTGTGGTGCATTTGTATGTCTTGTGTGTGTGTGTTATGGTGGGTATGTTGTATGTGTTGTGTGTGGTGTGTTTGGTGTGTGTTGTGTGCATCCTGTGTGGATGTGTGGTGTGTGTCTGTGTATGTCATGTGTGTGTATTTGGTGAGTGTGATGTGTGTGTGTGTGTGTATATGTGTGGTATGTGTATATTTGGAGTGTGTGTATGTGTGTGAGATGTGGTGTGTGGTCTATGTGGTGTGTGTGTGTTTGTGTGTGTATTTGGTGTGTGTGTTTGTGTGTATATCTGGGTGGGGTGTGTCTCTGTTCTGAGCACCTGCTTGCTTTCAAGCACCACAGGGTGTTCTGTTGTGATTTCCGCAGCGCCAGCCCGATGGCTGCAAGGACAAAGACTTCTCAGGCTGTTTTCAGACCACGGCCTGAACTGAAGGTTCTGGACCCCTTGCCTGTCATTTTCCTTCTCCAGGTGCCCCAGGCATCCAGCATGTCCCCACCGGCACGTCACCGCATCTGAGTCAAATGCAGCAGCCCCGGGCTCCCTGGCACACGCTTCAGGGGGCCTCACCGCAAGTAAGCTTGGGTAGAGGTGGGACCGGCTACAGGGCTGGGACACTGGATGGTCAGCATCTGTCTCCCATCAGCCGGATGCTCGCAAACCAGCCTGGATCCCATCTTTGGGGGCGTATCCTCCTGGTACCAGTTCTGTATCGGCAGGGACCCAGTCACAATCACACCACTGCTCACACGGGGGCGGTTTGTACAGAACCATGAACAGCAGGTGAGGCGGTGTGAAACCTGGAGGATCGGGAACGGCCTCCTGTAGACAGAGGCAGAGTCCCCCAACAGGAACCCACCTGGGAGCGGACCTTCTGGGCTGAGGCCTGCACCGCAGAGGACGGGGCCAGCCGTGGCCGGCGGGGGCGTGGAGAGGTCCGCTGAGCTGGGGGCTGCTGACTTTTCCGGGCGGCGTCTGCGTGGATGGTCCCCGGGGAACGTCCCCTGGGAGGTGCCCCCCCCCCCCCAGCTGGGCGGGAAGCTGCCAGTGGGCCGCCTGCCGGGGCGCCGGGTGATCTGTGCCACAGGACACGCTGGGGTGGGACTTCAGCGCGTCAGCCCGGGTGGGTCCGAGAATCGAGGGGTTCTTTTAGGGCATTGTGGAAAGTCTCAGGGGTGTGGGCAAAGCAGAGGGTCTCACCTGGAGTGTTAGAGAGGGGGTAGGAGGCTGTGGGGCCTCGGGTACTTGGATCGGATGGAAGGGTCAGAAACATGGGACGCCGGGACCCTGGGTGCTGTCTTCACAAAGACCCACATCTCCGACCCCACCTGCTCCCTTGGCCTCCCGGCTGCCACCTTGCTGTGGACCCCAAGCCCAGCAGATCCCCCGGGAACTTGACCACCTGCTCTGTCCCACTTCCCAGCCTGAGAAGGGCAGGGTCTGGCCACACCCTCTCAGTTCTCGGCATGTCAGTGCCATCACCCCACTAAAGAAACGCCTGGTGAGCAGTCACGCCCCCTCCCTCCAGCCCCAGGGACCACCGGGCCCTTCTGCCTCAGTGGGTTTGCTGGTTCAGGGTTCCTCATACACATGGAGTCACGCCGTATGTGGCCTTTGGTTTCTCTCGGCACACCGTCTCGTCCACAGTGCAGCGTGCTTCAGAATTTCCTTCCTCTTTTGTGGCTGCGTAATATCCCCTTGCTGGATAGGTCATGAGCTGTGATTCCTCTGTCCATGGACGGCCTTTTGGGCCAAGGGGAGCTGCTTAAAACACAACATCTGGTGAAGCGTCTCCTGCTTTTAAACCTTCCGGGGCTTAGCAAGAGCCACAGACCCCAACTGCCCCCCGGGGACCCTCTGGCACCCTATGGCTGTGTCCCTGGGCTCCGTGCCCCACTGGCCATCTTCCTGTTCCTGCAGCAGCTTACCGTGCCCTGTGCTGCCTCCGTTTCCCCCACACCTGCTCACTGCCCAGGCTGGGTTCCCCTTCCCTTTTCCCTGAGTCCCCATCTGTGTGCCACTTCCAGGGGATGGCCCCCACTGTGTCCCCAGCCATGCTGTACCCGCCACACACAAAGCCCAGCAGCCTCACTCTCCTGTCTCTGCAGCCCGGAACTCATCAAGGGCAGGGGCAGCCTGGCTGGCCTTGGTGTCCCCCCAGCGTCCCCCACCAGGCCACCTGGCATGGAGCTGGCAGCCCCGCGGGCCACGCAGAGTCCTGGAGGGCGGTGTCCGCGAGCGCACAGAGTCGTCAGGTAGGAGCGCTTTGCCATGGCCGCGCGGCTCCGACTTGGCTGTGATCTGAACCGGCATCTGGTATCAGCTACTCAGTTTCCATCCAGTTGGCCCGTGCATGTAATTGGTCTATACCCACCCCAGAGAATATGACATATTTTTACTTCTAAAAATCAGTAGATCACGTGTGGGGCTGTCACCAGCAATTCTGCGATAGAATTAACCCCCTGTCTGCCGGAGCGTGGTATTTTCACCCCTTAACCCTGAGTCCCTGGAGCACGTGGTCAGGCAGGCCCTTTGGGCCGGAGCAGGTTTAGTGGGTCTCTGGGTGACCTGCCCTTGAAGGGCCAACAGCTACTGTCTCGGTGTGAACAGGGCCCAGGACTAATCTGAAACCCCCCGATCAGAGATGCTGCCCACCCAGAGCCCAGTCGGGGCCTCGCTGCCGTGAGGGGCTTGTTGTGGCCCGGGGGGGTCAGCTGGGCCCCGTCAGCCAGGCTCCTGCACTGTCACCGCCTTCTCTGAAACATCCGGCTTCTTGGGTCCTGCCGAGTGCCCAGTCCTCCCACCCTGAGAGACTCTGTCCTTCCAGAACACTCCAGCCGTCCAGCTCCTCTTGGCCCAGGCACCCCTGTGCTTCAGCGCATGTGGCGGCCCAGGGCCCTGGCTCCTGGGCGCAGGCTCTCAGCCACAGCGGGGGTTTGTAGGGTCTTCTTCCGGCCGCCCCTCCTGCCGGGCTGGCGGGCTGGCGGGGCGCCCGAGCCAGCCACAGACGGGCTGAGGGTCTGAACACGTGCCCATCGCACCGGCTCCCGGTTAGCCACCCCCGGGCCGCGTCATCGCAGGAGCCACGCGTTTTTGGCTTTGAAACACAGGAGATGTTTTGGTAACAGACTCACCTGCTTAGTCACGCCCCCCCAGGCTGGTGTTTCAGTCTGCTCGAGTCCCCGCACATATGCCAGCCTCCAGAATATCTCCACCGCTGGGTGACCGCGGACTGCCCCTCCCGCAGCTCAGCCCTGGTCACGGCGGGCCTGGAGGAGGCGGGAGCCACCCCAGCTGGGCCCTGGTCCCTGTTCTCTCTGCCCATGCTGCCTGGCCCTTCACAAAGCGTGGGGGACACCCTGTGTGTGGCCCGGCACTCAAGGTCCCGGCATTTGCTCAGGCTGCCTCCCTGCCCTAGACACGTCCCTCCTCCCTGGCATCGAGAGTCCCCTGCAGCGCTGCTCTCCAGCCCAACACCCACCCAGCCCCTGCGCTCTAATGTCTTTTGATCGTTCTTCCCCTGACATCCTCAGCTCCCCAAGGGCCCTGAAAGACCCCTGTGCCCAGAGCTGACCCACCGCTCCCCTGGGCACCTCCTGCCTGCAGGCCTCCTGTCGCCCGTCTCTGCTGCCCTGGATGGGGCAGCCGGCGACTGACCAGCACACCACAACCCTCAGGGGAGGACGCTGGGCTGTCTTCCTGGGTCTGCACGGAGCTGACTGTCTCATGCTGACGAGGGTCTGAGGGGTCTGTGGCCCGCGCCCAGGGTGCCTGACCTGGGGGCTCTCCCCCTCGGGGCGGGGCTTTAGGAGTACCGTTTCCTGATAGAAGTAACCTCAGTCATTTGAATGGATGTGTCCACTGAACACAAGTGCCAGTCACAGGAGCACAGGACGACCAGGGCTCATCCTGTAACCGCCCTAGTTGACGAGGCTCTGTTTTCACACCCACATTTGCGTGGAAGTGCCTGGAAAGGTCCGGGAGGTGCTCACCAAAGCCAGAGCGGGAGTACCTGCGGGGAGGGCACAGGGCTGGGAGATGCTTGTGTTAAAATATTAAGACTGTTTACGGTATTATTTGCACGATTTTTAAATAAATGTTGAAGCCAACATGGCTGATTTAAAAGCAACACGCGAGAGGGGAGGGTGTAGCTCAGGGGCAGAGCGTGTGCTTAGCATGGACGAGGTCCTGGGTTCAATCCCCGGTCCCTCCATTTAAAAATAAAATAAAATAAAAGCATCACGTTCAATAAAGAAAGTCCCTTGAGTCCACATTGCTGTTTCGCGCGGCTCCTAGTGACTTGCACGTGGTGCGGGGTCAGGAGGGAAGGGCAGCTGCTGGTTTTGGAGTCCACCAGCCCCAGCTGGACACATGCATTCACTCCCCCGCCCGCTGCGCGCCAGGCTGTGGGCGGCAGGTTAGGGATGCCCCCGTTCCCCCACGGGCGGTGTGTGTAGGGGGAGTTCTGATACCACGTGGCGAGGTGCCCCGGGTTGGGGGCGTCAGGACTGGGACGGTGAGTGTGCGGAGCTGGGGGGGACGGGGCCTGGCAGCCCCGCCAGGTGGGCACCGAATCACTGGCTGCCTCCGCTGGCTGGGCCGGCTCCTTCTCACCACGCCGTGCAGTCAGCGCCACAAGCGCCAGCCAAAGTCCTGGCCCTGCGCGGGGCTGGCGGTGCCAGGCGGCAGCTCAGAGCCAGGAGCCCCCTGGCAAGCCCCACAGGACATATTGCAGCAGCCTTCCCAGATGGGCCTCTGCTTGCCAGAGGGAGACGGTGGCGGAATGTGGGCGAGGAGCATTCTTCCGGCCGGCAGCTCTGCCACTTGGGGCCCTGCCTGTGGGACGCCCGCCTCCGGGCCCCCCTGAGGTGCCCCCTCCCCAGGGTGGAGGCAGCCAGCGCTTTGTGGAGACCCTCAGTCTTCTCTCCACCCTCCCATGCCTGCCATTTGTCCGAGACAATGGGCCCCTGTGTTGGAGCCCCGAATCAAATCTCTTTTGCAATTTGTCAAATTATGCAGAGGAGCCGGCAGAAAGGAAAGGAAGTCGTTTGATTCTATTATGTGGAAATTAGCCTGAAACAGAGGCTGTTCGCCTCTTACAGCAATTTCTCTCCATTTGTTTCGGGAGAAAATTGCCCGCATGTCCTCATCTGGCCTGAGCTGGCTCCCTCACTCCCCCAGGCTGGGAGGGACAGGGTTTTGCAGCCATCACCCCTCCGGGCCTGGCTGGTGGGAGATCGGTGGGCTTCACGCTGCTGCCAGCGGAAGTGCCCGAGGCCGGGTGGGCAGGAGCTGACGGCCGGGGCTCACGGCTTGGCCCCTCCGCCCGGCCCCCATCTATCACAGAGACTGTGGCCGCAGCTCTTGGACGGCCGGGAGCCAGGCTCCCTGCAGGACAGACCCGGCCAAGCCCCCAAGTGGCTGGCGAGCACTCAGATGGGCGGAGGGCTGGTTGGAGGAGGGAAGCTATACCCAAGATGGACCCTGCGGGGAGCGGGAGGGCTGGAGGGGAGGTGAGGCTGGAGGGGCAGGGACACCAGGAGGGACCAGCTAGAGGCACAGAGAGGCTGTGCATTTGGGAAAGGCTAGAAGTCAGGGCAAGACCAGGATGTGGATGCCCACGTGCATTTTATATCTTTCCCATCGCAGGCACTGCTGCACGGGGCACGGGGTACGGGGTGGAAGGGAAGGGGGCGTTTGCTGCAGCCGCTGCCCTTCCCCAAGCCCTCCTGGGGCCAGTCTCCGGCCAGGGCCCCTGTGCCCGGCCAGCCCGGCACCAGCCCTCGGGGAGGCGTGCCTCTGTCCCTGGTCACGGAGGGAGACCGAGCTGCGGCCGCGCGCCACTGAGCGGACGCACTAATTCGCACTCCAGCCCCGCTGCTAAGCCCCCCCCACCCCCAGCTCTCCGAGCAGAGACAGTTGTGCAAGCCGGGCACCGGGGGCGCCGGGGAGGAGGCCGGAGGCCAGACGGCTCCGGCAGCTCGGAGGCCGACACCCGCGCCTGGCCCTGCGCATACGAGGGGCAGCCCTTCCAGGCGCCGCCTGTCCCTTTCGGGGGTGGTCTGGTTTTTTATGAAAGAAAATTTGCTTAGTTCAATGCACAGACCTTAAGGGCGCGTTTTGGCAAGTAGGCACACATGTGCGACCGGCACCCCGGTCGAGCTGCAGGGCCCGCCCGCCCCCCGGGCCGCCGGGGCTCTGCTGTCGTGTATTCCGCCTGTCCTGGAACGCAGAGGAGTGGGGTCACAGGTGTGCGTCCTCCTTCTGCTTCTCTCGTTTGATGTAATATTTCTGAGATTTACACTCATAGTTTTTTCTTTTTTGAGTCATTGCTTTGTATTCCATTTTAGGAATATTCCAAAAGGCACCTGCGTGTTCTTCCTGCTGACGCACACGGGGTGGCTTCCAGTGCTCTACTCTCACAGACTGTCCTGTGTACCTGGGGCTCGGCGTGTCCGTGCCCTCTGGGGCCGCACCCCCGAGTGGGGGGCTGGGCCGCGGTCCGGCTGTGTGCTGAACCCTGCAGGAAACCTCCGGGCTCCCCCGAGCGGCCGCGCCGCCGCAGCCTCACGGCTGGGCGCGAGGCCCTGGCTTCCCACACGCACCAGCGTCCCTCCCCCTTAAGCCCGTGGGCAGAAGCGCTCCGTCCTCGAGGTTTCCATGGACGTGTCTCGGCCGATGAGGATGCTGAAGGAGACGACGCTCCATGAGTTTAATCTTTCTGGGGGGAAGTATCTGCTAGCGTCTTTTGCAGCTTTGCATTGGGTTGTCTTTTTTTTTCTTTCAGTTTCTTGGGGAGATGCCTGAGGGGCGGCCCTGAGCTGGGTTGCCGCGCACAGTGCAGTGGCTTGACTCACATGTGCTGTGAGACCATTGCCGCAGTAACTAGTCAACATCCGTCTCCTCATACAGTTACCAAAAATGTTTCTCCTTGGCGCTGAGAACTTTCAGGACCTACGCTCTTAGCAACTTTCAGACCTGCCGGACGGCAGCGCTAGCTGGACTCACGATGCCGCTGGCCACATCCCCGCGCTCATCCGCCTAACCGGAAGCTGTGCCTTTAGACCGCCGTCTATTGGTCTTTTTAAAAATAATTCTTTACATATTCTGGACACAAGATTGTGTGTGTGTATATGTGTGTACAGACAGACACATTTTTTTCCTCCCAGTCTGTGCCTTTTTGTTTTCTTACTTTTTAATTTTCTTCTCTTTTTTTCTCTTCCTTTTTTTTTTTTTTTTTTTTGGAAGACCAAAGGAACTCCTCTATTGTTTGAATTTGGGTGGTGAGGAGACACAATTTACACGCATGAAACTCTTAGGAAGGGGACAGGCAACCCAGACCAACATATTGGAAATGTTAACCTGTGTCCTGCCCACCTGGGCCTCAGCGCGCAGTGGGGTCGTTGAGCAGAGGACGTGGAGAAGCTGGGCTGGGGCTGGACTTGGAAAGATGGCGCATCAGGTGGAGACTGGGTTGGATGCAAGTGACAGAAATTCAGCAAAATGGTGTTTAAACAAATTGTGCTTTTCCTTCTCAACAGGAAGTTCAGGAAGCAGCCAGCTGCTGCCGTCAGTTCAGTGGCTCAAGGTTGTCGGGGTCGAGGTCGTTTCTTCTCTTGCGATTAGAAGTGGCTGCTTGATTCAGCCACGGTGGCCTTGTTACTGCAGGAAAGAGGAAGCAGGAAGGAAGAGACCAAGGTGAAGGGGCGGACGCGGAAGTCCAGGGGGAAGCACTTGGCCAGCCACCTCGCGCTGCCTGTGAGTGGCTGTGTTACGTGGGTTAGAAATTTAGTTCCTTTAAAAACTGAGGTGTAACTGACTTTATATTAGTTTCAGGTGTAGGGTAACAATGTGATATCCTTTTGGGTTTTGGTTTTCTTTCTTTAAATAAGTTAAACTTTCAATTTTGAGACAATGATAGCTTCACATGCAGCTGTCAGAAATAATACAGAGAGATCCTGGTTATCCAGTTCCCCCATGGTAACGTCGTGCAGAATTGTCATACGCAGTTACAACCAAGACACCGGCATTGATACAGTCACGACACTGGGCGTTTCCAGTCACCAGGAGCCCTCCTGCAGCCACACCGGTTTCCCTCCCATCTGCATCCCCACCTTAACATCCAGCAGCAACCGATCTGTTAGCTTTGGTTTTCTAAATGATGATGTCTCGAAGACCTAAAGTTTTCACTTCTGATGAAATTCCGTTGTTATTTTTTCTTTTCTTTTTCTCTTGCATCCTCTCCCAGGACACTTTAGATCCGTGATCCGTCTTGAATTATTTGTTGCGTGTGATGTGAGGAAGGGGCTGGGGTTGGTTTCCCCTACTTTTACCCAGTTGTTGAGAAGACTTTCCTTTGTCTGTTGGATGGCCTCAGATCCTTTGTGACACTAATAAACTCATTTACAAAAGAAACGGATACGCAGACATAGTTTAAACAATCTTATTGTTCCTGGGGGAAAGGGGTGGGAAGGGATAAATTTGGGAGTTTGAGATTTGCAAACGTTAACCACTATATATAAAAATAGATACAAACCCAAATTTCTTCTGTATATCATAGGGAACTATATTCAATACCTTGTAATAATCTTTAATGAAAAAGACTATGAAAATGAACATGTGTTTGTGTATGGGTGGCTGGGACGCTGTGCTGTACACCAGAAACTGACACACTGTGACTGACTGCACTTCAGTTAAAACAGAAAATCAATGGACCGCGTACGTGAGGGTCTGGCTCTGAAGTGCAGCTGGCTCCACCGTCTCCACCCGCCCCTTCCCCAGGGCCCCGCTGCCTTGATGGCGGTGGGTTCTTGGCACGTCCTGAAGTCAGGTACTGAGAGCCCAGCTCTGCCTCTCCCAAGATAGGCTTTCTTTTTCCAGCTCCTTGGCACCTCCAGGTAAGTTTAGAATCCATCTGTGAATTGCTATGAAAAAGCCTGTGGGGATTCTGATGAAGATCGCATGAGTCTGGGACAATTTGAGGAGATGGACCGTCTTAGATGCACCTGCCCTCCCACCCCCACCCGTTCAGCCTCCAGCCTCCAGCGGCTGGTTTTTCTTCTGTTTCTCTCAGCGATGCTCCTGGGGGTGGATCTGGGCTAGGTCGTATCAGAGTTGGGGAACGCTGCGGACAGAGCGTTGGGCTGTAATCTGGAAGACAAGGAGGCCCAGGAGCCACCACCCTGGCCCCGGGAGGCTCTGAGCAGAGGCAGCCCCTCAGCTCCTGCTCAGAGCAGTCACCTCAAACTGGCCCACAGACTCATGTGACCTCGGTCAGGACCCAACGGGCTTTCTGGCGGAAGTTCGTAGACCGGTCTCACACTTGCCTGGAAGTACCAAGGATCTGGGGAACAGAAGGTATTGGCAGTGCCCAGACACCCACATTTCCACAGGGACTGCCCTCCTCCCACCCCCGACCCTGGAGCAGCCAAGCCTTCATTCACTGGGGCAGGAAAGGGGAAGAGAGGGGTCCCACAGGACCCCCAGGACCCCAAACCTGCCGTCCCTGAAAGGCCCGGGCACCCAGCCCTGTTCTCCGTCTTTGCTCTCGGGATTTGGTTCCATGTTGACAAAGACATTCAGAACGTGGAGCGAGGCCCAGTTCTCGTCTGTCGTTATGGTTACGGGGAGGGGAAGACAATTTCCTGTGAGGTATCTTCCGATCACTGCTGCCGGATGCTGGAGCAGATTAGGAGGGCTCCACGGTGACGCTCCCCTGGCTGGCTGGGGACTGCATGACATTCATTTTGACCTCGTGCGTGGGGTTACAGCCTGCCCGCTTCGTTGGGGAGATAGAACGGACCTCATTAATAACCATCAGAGGATCACTTTGCCGGTTTTATTGCATTCGTAAAATTGCCTGTACCCTCTGCTCTCCGAAATGCCGGATTACTACATTGCAAGCCATCGAGGAGAACTGGGGCAGGGGTGGGGGCACTGAGTGCACTCGGGGAGGGAGACCACCCCCACACCCAGGGGTGGTGGCTGGGGTCTCCTTGCAGAGGGTCGGCCCAACCGGAGACACTGGGACCCAACTCGACCGGAGACCCCTCCTCTGGGGAGACCCCCACCTCCCCACTGACCAGTGACCCTGCCGGGGCAGAGATGGATGGTGGGGTCGGCGGGGCGTCAGCGGTTTCTGGTCTGAGAGCCAGCGAGGGGGGGCTGTGATCCGGCGGGCTGGGGGAGCCATGGGGGCTGGGGGAGCTGTGGGCAGGGGTATTTCCTTGGCTATCAGCTATCGGGGTGCACTGGTTACAGAATCTTTTTGCTTCTAGCCCCTAAGACCGCCTGGGCCTGTGAGAGAAGCACCTCCTGCCTCGTTCTCAGGTGGGTGCAGCCCGAGGGCAGGCAGGGCCTGGGAGGTGTGGGGCTGAGGTCAGGGGAGGGGCCTGCTCATCCCCGAGCTGGCAGGTGCAACCTCCTCGTCTTGATCCAGGGACCCCATGGGACTGCAGATTCTGCTGTCCCTTACTCTGCTAGCACCGGGCAAAGCCTCCCCTCTCCTCCCAGGGGGTGTGGAGCGTGAGAGACAGGGAGCCCGGCCACCGTCGGGGGATGGGGCCCGAGCTGGAGGGACGGGAGCGCTCTCACTGATGGGGGCGCGGTGGGAGGGCGGCTAGGAGTCTATCTCGGACGTGTTGCATCTGAGGGGAGACAGCAAGCAGACAGCGGGGGCCCCGCCGCTGGCTTTAGGGTGAAGCAGGGTCCCACCAGTGACAATGTGGCCCAACGCAGCCGTGTGTTTTTTAAGTGGAAGTATAGTCAGTTACGATGTGTCAGGTGCAGTGTGTCTGTTTCTGGTGGGCAGCATGTTTCAGTCACACACACACGTACATATACTCGTGCTCATATTCTTTTTCATTAAAGGTGACTACGAGATACTGAATGAGCCAGGGTGATCCTGACCGGCTGACCACAGGGGCTACCGTGCGGCGGTGGGCATTCTGAGCCCAGGGCTGGGGACGGGCGCAGGAGGAAGTGGGTCAGGATTTGGGACGGCTGCCCCGCTGGGAGCTTCTGGGAGAAGGACTCGCCTCCGAAGGCAGAGGTGTGACAGACTCCAGACGAGACCGGAATCTGGGGGAGGGCTCCGGGCTGAGACGGGCATTCGGGCTTGTCAGTGTCCAGATGGCACTTAACACTGTGAGCCTGGGACAGGTCACCAGGATGGAGGTGTGGGGAGGGGACACAGGCCCTGCCAAACGCTGCCACTGGGTTGTGGGGTAAAGATGAGAACTTACCGTGGGCAAAGCGCCTTTGACAGGAGACGCTGACCAGGGGAGCGGGCAGAGGAAGGGGCACGGGGTATGCCATGGGGGGCAGACAGCTTGTCGGGGGGGGCTGGCCAGCCCAGTTTCTCCTCAGAAGTCACCTCCAGCCTCGTCACACCCTCAGGGTCAAAGAGGGGCCCTGACTCTGTGGGTGGAACTGAGGGTGGGTGAGCGTCTGCAGGCTGCCCCAAGACTTAAGGTCAGGTGGGTGGGCTGCAGTCCTCAGGACCCCCTCTCTCAGGCAGGCTCGCCTTCCCCACGTGAGGCCGGGTGGTCTCTGGCAGGGCCCCAAAGCCTCATCTGAAAGACTCGGAGCACATGCAGCCCCTCCCTTACCACCTGCCCTCGAACCCTGAGTCGGGGTGGGGAGCTGGGGGCCGCGGTGGGGGGGTCCGGCTGCCCCGCAGTGTCTCCTCTCCAGGGTCAGCAGCAACGGGGTCTTGTGTGCCGGGGGCCATGGCCGCATTTTCATAAAGAAGTTGGAAAAATTCCTGCAGACGCAGCTCATTTGCTTCCCCGACAGGCTCCCTTTCTTTCTTTCTTTCTTTCTTCTTTCTTTTCATCAGCAACCAGTAGAAATGAGCACGTTTTCAGTTAAAAACCAATGGGCGGAGTCTCTGCTGGAGCGTCTGGACTTGCTCTCCTGTCTTAAACAACCAGAAAAACTGGACAGAAAATCAGAAGCACCTGTTTTCAGACATTCGACAGTGGGTGATGTGGGACTGAGACCCCGACGAAAAAGGAGACGGTGAAGTGAGCCTTCCAGTGTCCTGCTTCCTGCCTGAAAACGCCATCCACGTGCAGAGGCAGGGGGCGCCCGCACGACCTGGTGGTCTTGATGAGGTGAGGAGACAGGGATCAGAGTCTGGGGAGGCAGAGATGGCTAGCGTTTGCAGGAGAGAAGACCAGAGAAGAGGGAGTAAGCAGGAAAAGCTCCAGAGCTCTCCGTAGGGATTCCCACAAGGAGTCTTTGCCCGACTGCCTAATGTCCCATGTGTGGAGCTGAGACTCCAAGAGCAATTTTGGAGAAATAACAGAGACCAGGGGCTGCAGGGTGAATGAGGTCTGGGGCTCATACAGGCCTGGAGCCTCTCCCCCACTTGGAGTGGACAGAACTCACTGAAAACACGGGCACTCAGCAGGGACCCCGTGAGAGTCCTGCCTTGGTGGCGGGTCACTCAGTGCACAAATCCTAGAGGATGGGTGACCCTTCTAGCCCCAGAAGCATCAAAACCAACCTCCAAAGGACCAAACTCATCTTCAGGTGATGTCACTGTTGCCAGACCGAAGTGCACCCTCTTTCCAGGAATGTGATGGCATTCCACACCTGACAATGAACAGCATCCACATGACACCCAGCATCCAGTCAAAACCCACGGGACAAGCGAAGACCCAGGAAGCTGTGACCCGCAAACAGGAGGGAAGCCAGTCCCTAGAGGCAGACCCAGAAAGGGCGGAGGTGCCGGCAGAGGCAGCCGAGGAGGGTGAAACACCCGCCGTAAACACGCTCCGTAGGCTCGGAGATTTAAAGGGAGACATGGAAGGAACGAGGAGAGAAATGAGACACAAGTACTCCAAACGGAAGTCACGACAGTGGTGGAAAAGACAGTGGCCATTTCACGGGATGGGACTGGACCCGCAGAAAGCCCAGCGGGCTCCTGCCAGCGCTGGCGGCGGGCGCGGGCATGCCAACCTGCCGGCCACAGCCCACGCACCCGCCTGCTTTTGCAGACACAGCTCGGTGGGGCGCAGCAGGCTTGGGTGCCGGGTGTTGCCCGCAGCCGCTCTCGCGCCACCAGGTCGGAGCTGAGCAGCTGTGCCGGAGACCTGAGATGTGCGCTGTCTGGCCCTTCAGAAGAAGGACGGCCGCGCCTGGCTTCCAGCATTTCCCTTGTGATCTCTTCACAGCGTAAATTGTAGAGCGAACCCGTTCCTCAAAGATGGCGCACGTATTTACTTTAGGCCAGTTGGGTCCGGGCGACTCCTAATCTGTAGAACAGGTCCCCCCCAGGATGGGGGTGGTTGCCTGGGCGACACTTTGTGGGGGGGCGGGGTGCGGAGAGGGTGGCCCCTCCCCGCCCTGGGAGCTCCTCCGAGGCCTGACCCTCACCCTGGGCCCTGAGCACCGGGCTCTGTCCTGCTGGCTCTGAGGGCTGTCTCTGCCCACAGGAGCGCGAGCCCCCACTGGCAGGGACGTCTGCCTCACTCCGTGCCCACGGCCAGCATGGGGCCCATCGTGACCGGAGGCAGGAGCGGGGCCGGAGGTGGGGCCGTTGGGCAGCGGGGGAGTCACGCCCCAACAGCCTGGCTTTGGAAGGGAAACTTCGCCTTTCTTCTCAACACGGTGCCCTCCCCTGCCTCCACTCACCTTCTCTCTTCGCAGGTTTTAGCTGACATCTATAATTTGGAAAGCCATAAAAATGAATATAGATGAAATATTAGAGGGCGACAGTATGAAAAAAGCATGAACAAAGAGGCTCTCAAGGCTCTAAATAGGTCTCAAAACTGCTTTCATCTGCACGCTCGCCCAGCCCAGCGAAGTTGATTCATTGACCAAATTGGCCATTTAAAATTCAAACGCCTGTGTTCTCTGAGTGCGCCTCCCTCCTCTCCAGATTTACGGGGCCCCAGAGAGGCACCCTGGGTGTCTCTGGTTTCTTTTTTAAGGATGATCTACAGTGAGGCGGCAGGCCCCTTCCTCCTGGAGCGCCTGGGCTCACCCGCCACCACAGCGTGCGCAGGACCCCTGTCTGCAGGCTGGCCTCCCCCCCAGCCCCGGGCCCGTCTGATGTCCCACCCGCCGAAGGATGAGGACGGAGGGTGTATCCACAGAAGGCAGTGAGTTGGAGAGGCGCCTGGGAGCCTGGTCCCTGGGGAGCAGCGGGTGGGGTGTCCAGTCTTCACGTGTGAAGCCACCTGAGCAGGGGCGCGAGCGGCCTGGGGCAGGCCCAGAGGCTGAGCCCGGAGGTGCAGGCTTCCTGCGTGGAACTTCATGACAATCAGAGCAACGCGAGGGCGAGGCCTGTGTTAAGACGCAGGTTCCACTCTTCTTAGGGGATGGTGAGGCCAACAGATCAGGAGGTGACTGTCACCGATCCCGAGAGGAGGGTCCAAGCACCGCCAGCCAGGGCCACCGGGGAGGCTCCAGGGTGGGGCAGGAGCGGCGGAGAGGGTGACCATGGGCAAGATTTCCCTCAGAGTGTGAGAGCAGAGGGGGGTGGGGGTGTGGGTTCCGGACTGGCTGGTTTGTCTGTAAGGGTGAGTTGACTCCGTAGAATTCAGTGGCCCCGGGAGGGGTGATCTCTGCAGCCAGGCCCCAGAAGTTAGAGCAACTGAACGCAGGAGATACAAGATGTGGTTAATTCAGGGTCTGGAGCCCCAGTGGGGGGGTTTCTCCCTGCCGCTGCCCAGGTCTGACTTACGCTGCAGGGAGCTCCGTCCCTGACGTCTCCTGGGGTTCCGGCCAGAGCTGCCCCTGCGGAAGTCTGGGGAGCATGTGACCTCTTTAGGCTGGAGGAGGGGTCTGAGAGGGGACATGCTTCTAGAGCCAGGTTCTAGACCGCTGGAGCATGGGTGAGGCTGTGGTCATTCACCGGCGAAGCTTCCGAGAGGGAGCTCAGGCTACCAGTAAAAAGGTGTGGGAGACGGGTCTGGAGACGCCCTGGCCCGAGGCAGGGCTCGGTCTGAGACCAGGGCCTGCTGCACTGTGGCCGGCGCTCAGTCCTCTCCGCACGGGGCAGCCCTTCTCAGTGCAGAGTGAGCTGGCTGTCATTTAATTCCGGAATCTATGCCTCTGCCGTTGTGGAACGATGCCTAGTTCCTTGAACTTGCTCCTCTGAGCCCTTGCGTGTGTCCCCCCTCCACCCGCCGGGTCACCTTCCTCTGCCCTGCTGCCACCCTGGGCTGGGTAAGGACTTCCGAGGGCGACCACATGCCTGCACACCCTGCTCAGGGTTGCCCTGCACCCTGGGACCAGATCTGGCCACCTGTGGTCACCTGTGGGCCCTGCATCCCGCAAGGCCTGGCACAGGCAGGTGCTAGGACACCAGTTCAGTCCCCAGTGTCCACTGAGCACCCCTGGGGCCCCTGGGTCAGATGAGGGGTTTTCTGAGGATGGGCGGGGAGAGAGATGAGGGAAGAGAGTCCGTAAAGGCTCTCAGCCAGCCTGTGTGCGGGTCTCAGAGCTCCTGCCCCCGGGGGGTACTCACCCGCCACATCCCAGACGCCCCAAATCTTGGCCTCTGAGCCCCCACCTCCAGTGCAGCCCCCCACAGGCTGGACTGCGTGTCCCCAGCCCTCTCAGGGTAGAGTCGGGACCCCCGCCAAGCCTCAAGTCTCCTCTTTAATTACTCTATCTTATTTTGTAACTTTAATTATATAACATGTGACACGCTAAAAAACCGCCGTTAAATTTTAAGCCTTTGTAATAACATCACTTTATTACATTTTGATGACTTTATAACTATGATACTTTATTCTTCGTTCCATGTTATTTTATGACGGCACAGTGAGATTTTTAATATCTAATTAGGGAACCGGGGGATCATTAACTACGTCCGATACATAAGCGGCTGCAACCTGGCTCCCGGTGCTGGTGGCGGCAGGAGTCGGAGGCCCACCGCATCCCCAGACCTGGTGTGGGGGCGCGTGTCTGCCGTGCGATCCGTAGACGAACATGCCGAGGGCCACGGGGTGTCCTCATGCCGCTGGGGGAATAGCATCTGGAAGGTCAGGGGGACGCAGAACACGTCCTGGGCCCTGAGGCGGCCCAGCCTCTCAGGTCACCGGCCGGAGCAGCCCCCACTCTGCTGGACCACTGCCCACAGGGCTGACAGGTCCACAGGCCTCTGAACCCAGCCAGGAGGTCTTCTCTGGGCCTTTGGTTCTGCACCCTGGGATTTGGGGAATACCTGTAGAATCCTGGGGACCTGGGGTCTACCTGCCACCTTTACAGAAGCAAAATCTCAGATCAGGGAGTGGGTACCTTGCCAAGTGCACTCTGAAATTCAGTGATCGCCTCGAAAGAGAGCCCAGGTCCCTTATCCCCAGCCTCCTCACGACGGGGCAGCCAGGACTTACCTGGGTGATGACAGGGGAGGGAGAGGGCGACGGGAGGGGGCCATGGGGCAGGCCTGCTGGGCCTGGGGTCTACAGGATGCGCGGGCCTCTGGCAGCACCTGCTGGGAACCCTGCTCCTACAGGCTGCAGCTCCACCTGCCGATGTCCATGGGGGTGCCTGAGGCCGCTGTGGCCTTAGACGTGGAGGTGGGGGGCCTGATGCCCTGCCCCCTGGGGCAGACCCAGGGGCCCTGGTCTGCTCCACACCCGCAGTCTGGAGGCCAAACAAGGCAGAAGCTCTGGGGCAACCTCCCCGGCCTGTTGCACCTGCCAGTGAGTCTAGGAGGAAAGCCACACGCTGGGAACAACATTCTGGCCAATGGCAGGGTATGTCTCCGAATGAGCTGTCCATGTCTGTCTCCGGGGGACCAGGAATAGGATCGCTCTGTCTAACCCGGCGCACAGACAGGCCGCCCTGGGGCCTCTCAGGGAGCAGTCTTCTCCCTGTGCAGGGCTCACGCCTTCCAATCCCATGATTCAGCAGCTTTGGTCGAGCCCTGGCAAGCTTTGATCATCCTGGAAATTATATCGCTGGCTTGTCCCACTCGGAGGAAACTCAGTTACCCGACTGGGAGCCATCAGCATCTCATCCTGCCAGCCGCAGCGAGGCGGGAACCCCTGAGCTCCTGCCCTGCTGGGCTGAGATTATGCCGGGGCGAAGTGAGACCCCGACTCCAAGGGACACTTCTGAAATCCTGGCAATTCCTTTCTCCATTTGCCTGAAGTTGGAAGACTCAAGCCCCTAAGCAGAAAATGTCCACGGTGATTCTAGGTCCACATTGGAGGGGTTTCTTTCCATCAGCAGGACTCTGGTGTCTGAAAAGGGTGCTGCCTCGAGGAGGAGGGGGCACTGTAACAAAGAGGGGGTAGAAAATCCACAGGCGGGGGCAGCAACGGCCCTGGGCTGGTCCAGGGTCCCCAGCCTGTCCCTACCTGTGTCTCCCGGCACCACCTGCTTGCCCAGGGAGCAGGGCTCTGGCTGAGGGCCTGGGATGCCCCAGGCCCGCACCCTGTGCGCCCTGTGCATCCGGGCCCCCATGCAGGGCCCTGGGTGTGGGGGCTGAGCCCCGGTGACCTTTCCAAGGCATCAGGCAGAGGGCAGGACAGCTTCCACTTAACTTCTCTCAGCCTCAGTTTCCGCATGTGTGAAACGGGGATTCCACAATTTCATGATGCCTAGGTTTTTTTTTAAAAAAACTGCAGAATTCAATAGCTTTTAGTATCTTTGCAGAGTTGTGCCATCAAACCCCCAAGGAAACATTTTAGAACATTTCCAGCAGCCCCCAAGGAAACCCGTACCTGCCAGCAACCGCTTCTGTCACCTGCCGCCCGGTTCCGGGCAACCACAAACCTATCTCCACATCCGCCCCCAACTGGTCATTTTCTGGCTTGGGTTTTGGGGTTTTCTTGGACAATGGCCGTCCTCGTGGGTGTGGGGTGGCGTCTCCTTGTGGTTTTGACTTGCTTGTCCCGGGACTAAAGCTGGCGGGCAGTTTGCCACAGGCTTACGGGCCATCACATGGGCTTCCTGGGAGAGTCTCTTCTCTGCGCGCCTCGCCCATGTTTGGCTGGTGATTTCTCTTTGCACTGTTGACTGTTGCTCCCGTGAGTTGGAGAGACTGTGTGAGAGGGAGGGGCTGCCCCTCCGCGTCCCCCACGTCCTGGGACGCCGCGGCCAGAGTCCAGGGCTCCTTTCTCCCCGGGCTTGTGACATTTGTTTTCTCTGCAGACAAGGCAGGGCCTGGTCCGTCGGGATGGCCGCCCCGCCAGGCGGGAGTTTCCATCCCGGCCCCTCATCTCCTTGCTCTTCTGAGAGCCCCTCCCATCCCAGGCGCTGGCAGAGGTAGGGAACACAAATCAAACGCAAACACAGCTCAGTGCGGGGTGGGTGGGGGGTGGGAGGGGGTGGGAGGGGAGGGGCGGGGGGGAACTGGTGGGCTAATTAACGCTGAAATTGCTTCCAGACGCGCTTGTGGTCGAGAGGGGCCCTCTCTGCACGCCCCGGGCCCTCCCTGGTCCCCTGCTCCCAGTCTGCTGGCTTCACTAACGACGGGAACTTACCCACCGCTTCCCGGGGGCCGGCCACGCTCCTGCGGTCTGTTTGCAGCAGGCAGCGCAGGCCCTAATGCTGGGGGTGAGGGCGGGGGAAGCCCAGGCTCCGGCTCCTCCCAGAGCCCCCCAGGCGTCGTCCTCGGGGCCACGGGGGAGAGCAGACCCTGGCTCTGCTCCTGGGGCCCCAGGTCCAGCCGGGCAGGTGGCCCTTCTGTTCCGAGGGCTCCAGCAGAGGAGTAAGCAGTAGCCCCGGGAGGCGGGGTCCCGGGGCCCAGAGAGCCCGGCGGTGGCGAGGGCTGCTCTTGGTAGCCCCTCTTCTGGAGTGAGCTGCTCTGGGGAAGCTCATCCTTGCGCTCCCACCAGGGAACCATGGCCACTGGCCAGCTGGGGCCCTCGGGACGGGGGTGGAGACACCTACTTGGGGTCACACAGTCAGGGAGGCCAAGCCTCTGGGCTCCAGCAGCCCCGCCCAGGGACCCTGACTCGTAGCTTGGACGCCACTTATGCCCCTTACTCTGCACGAGCACAACCCTGCTGGGCAGGCGTTATACGTGAGAAAGTCAGGGCACAGAGAGGTTGAGTAACCTGCCTGAAGTCACACAGCTGGTGCCTGGGGAGCCCAGAACCGGAGCCTATGCTGTGACTCCAGCGCTGACCTCTGACCCAGGGCAAAAGCCCTTCAGGGTGGGAGGGAGGAAGTGAGACCAGAGTTGTGAGAACCTCTCCCCACCCCAGACGAACAAGACGTCCGTCTGAACATGTGCCCGCCTTCCCTCCCCAACGGAGGCAGAGGAAGCGGTCCTAGGTCTGACTCATTCACACACCCTCCCCCCACCGCCCCTTTCATGCTGGAAGAAGCTAATTAGGGTCTCAGCACCTGGGAGCTGGCAGAGCGGACAGCCATCAGTCTGGCCTGAGAAGCAGAGCCTTGGAACTGGCCGACCTGGGCCTCAGTGGTGGGACCCCCCGGTGAGCCAGGCTTGGCCGGCCCAAGGGTACTGGGAGCACGCATGGAGCACCCCTCCTGTGGGCCATGAAGATGTGATGGGTGAGGACCAGCCAGTCTGGGTGATCTCTGGCTGCAAGAACTGTCACTGGGCAGTGGACGTGTCCTAGAAGGCAGGGCTGTGGTGGGGTGGGGGGCAGTGTGGGGGACGTCAGTCATGTGCGTGGCAGTGCTAATGTAAAGCCTGCATCGTGCCCGCCCGAGTGAGCAGGGGTTGAGCTGCTGGCCAGAGGCCTTGCCCACGGAAGCCATGCCAACACCCACCTCTTGTGGCGGCTGGGGCCAAGGGCAGGAGGCATGGGCCCCAGGCCCACCTGCAGACCCAGGCTCCCAAGAGCAAGACAGGGTGGGGTCTGATTGTCACCCTGAGGACGATGCCTCAGGAAGGCCCCCTGGCAGCCCCACCTCGCCCCTTGGCCAGGGCAGTGGGGCTGCAGACGATTCCCAGGCCTGAAGGGGCAGAGGGGCCAGCAGCACCTGGCTTTCCTTTTCCTCCTTTGGGGCCTCGTTGTCACTCTTTCCTCCCTTCATCCTCACTTCTCCCACCACGGTGGTTCGGCAGTATTCTCGGGGGACCTTGGGCCCTGGTGTGCACATCCTGGAGGGGCCCAGAGAACAAGATCACAGTCCTGTGAGTGGGGTACCAAGTCCACAGGGAGGCGGCCTGTCCTCCTCAGAAGGGCCTTCACACTAGGATGAGGAATCAGAGGTGCCCTCGTGCAGCCTAGAAGGAAGGAAAGAAACAAGGAGCCCTGGGGTGAGCTGCCCCCAGGAGCTGCGTGGCAGGAACAGCAGCAGCCTCTGGCAGCCAAGAGAAGAGCCAGAAAGAGGACGAAGACCGTGGTCCTCCAGCCTCACCGAGTGAGCCCTACAGAGCAGCCGGAAGTCCCAGGAGACACGGCAGACACCTCAACTGCAGCTTTCTGAGCTCCTGAGCAGACGACCAGCTGACCCAGGGCTGGGTTCCTCACCCGTGGAAACCATGAGATCACACACTGAATACATTTGTGTTGTTTAAGCTGCTGGGCTTGGGGTGATTTGTTACACAGCACAGGTAACTGATGCACCCTGTCAACTGGGACAGGAGAGCTGGCAGTGGGGGCCTGGGAGCTCATGAATTCTTCAACTGATGGCGTCTCCCCATCTCAGCCCCAAGAAGGGCAGCAGGGGTCAGGCTGCTCCAGAACCAGGAGCTGCCCAGGTTAGGGGGTGGAGCTTGGCTGGGAGAGGTATTGAGGGGGAAATTGGCCACCCCCAGCTCCTTCTTCCTGCCCCAGCCTGCCAGGCATGGAGAGGGAGAGCCGCTCACTGCCACCCTTCCCAGCCCCAGCGCAGCCAGCCCAGACTGGGCTGGGGGAGAACCAGGATCTCCACTAGGGGTGCGAGCCCCTCCCCAGGTGAGCCTCCAGAGGCCCCAGGTGAGCCTGACAATGAACTCGGGCCAGTACGGGGGGGTCACCCAGACCTCCTGTCCTGCCTCTCCAATGTCCTCTGGATCTGACACCGGAATTAAACAAGTGAAGCCATGGCAAAACGAAGTCTCTGCACAGCAAGAGAGAGAATCGACCAGACGAAAGGCAGTCTGTCAAGTGGGAGGAAGCGTCTGCAAACCGTGCGCCTGATAAGAGGTGAACACCCCAGATGGGAAGAGTTGATACAGCTCAACGAATCAGCCCAATTAAAAGTGGGCAAAAAAAAAAAAGAGGACACCAATGAGTTCACCTAAAAACAGAAACAGACTCACAGACATAGCAAATAATCTTACGGCTACTGGGGGAAAGGGGGTGGAAATGGGATAAATTTGGGAGTTTGAGATTTGCAAATGTTAGCCACTAATAAAAACATAAAAAACAAATTTCTTCTGTACAGCACAGGGAACTATATTCAACAGCTTTAATGAAAAAGAATATGAAAATGAATGTATGTATGTATATGTGTGACTGGGACATTGTGCTGAACACCAGAAATTGACACACTATAACTGACTGTCCCTCAATAAAAAAATGAATTAATAAAAGTTGGGCAGAGGACTTGAACAGACATTTTCCCCAAGAAGACATGCAGATGGCCTGGTGGGTCCATGAAAAGATCCTCAGCATCATTAATCATCAAGCAAACGCAGATCAAAACCATATGAGATCACATCGCTCACACCCGTTAGAATGGCTACTGTCACAACACTAAGAGATAGCAAGTGCGGGGAGAACGTGGAGAGAAGGGAGCCCCTGTGCACTGCTGGTGGAGATGGAAATTGGTGCAGCCACCGTGGAAAACAGCATGGAAGTTCCTCAAAAGATTGGAAATACAACTATCCATCCCATGCGGCAGTCCCACCTCTGGGTGTGCACTTGAAGGAAATGAAACCAGAGTCTTGAAGAGGCGCCTGCACCCCAGCGTTCACAGCAGCGCTGTTCACAACAGCCAGGACACGGAAGCGACCCAAAAGTCCATCGACAGAGGACTGGACACAAAAGATGTGGTGTATTTATACCACGGAACACTACTCCGCTCTCAAAGAGAATGAAACAATGCCATTTGCAGCAACATGGATGGATCTTGAGGGCATCACACTGAGTGAGATCAGTCAGGCAGGCAGAGAAAGACAAATACTGTGTGGTCTCACTTCGAGGTGGAATCTGAAAGCACGGAACTCACAGAAACCGAGAACAGACGGCGGCCCTTAGGGACTGGGAGTCGGGGAGGGGCCGCGGGCAACGTGGGGAGGTGCTGGCCAACGGGTGTGAACTTCCAGTTATAGGGGGGTAAGCTCCGGGCGCTAATGTACTAAAATAATACTATATTTTATACAAACACGATGAAAATAGGTATCTAATTCTCTCCACAACAATAAAAACACAATGGTAATTCTGTGAGATGAAGGTGTGTTAACCACCCTTACTGTGTAAACATTCCCCATTACGTATGCGTATCAAGTCATCCCAGGTCCACTTTAAACTTACATGCTGTTTTACGTCAGTTGTATCTCAATAAGGCTGAGGGGAGAGAACAAGAGGAAGGCAGGAAAGAAATTTCTCGGGCCGCCTGGCGGAGCCGTCAGTCTCTTTGCTGAAGGAGGTCTGCTGTTCCACGCCCGCCTCGCTCATCTGTGTAACGGCTCCTCTGTGGGTTCCCCTGTTCTCAGTTTTCGGCTTCTTTCCCTGCCTCTGTGAACAGCATCACAAGCAGAAACATCCTTGTTCTCCGTCTCCATCACCAGCCTTCTCAGTCCTGTGGAGGCAACCCCAGGAGCCGTGTCCCGGGCTGAACCGTGTCTCCGCAAATGCATACGTGGGAGTCACGGCCCCCAGTGCGGCTCGGAATGGGCCTGTGCTCAGAGGCAGGGCTCCACAGGGCTGACCAAGTTACAGCACAGACATTAACGGGGGCCTCGCCCGCACAGCTGGTGTCCTCCTACGGAGAGGTCGGGAGATCGGGACGCAGACACACACAGAGGGACAGCCACGTGAGGACCGGGGAGAAGACGGCCGTCTGCCAGCCCAGGAGCGAGACCTCAGGAGAACCAGCCCCAACGGCACCTGCGTCTGAGACGTCCAGCCTCCCTGGACTTTGTGACAGCCACCAACGCAGACCAGTATGGACTGGGATTTAGGGCTGAGGAGCAAAGACGGCGCTTCCCGGCCCTCACAGTACCGGAGGGCTTTCCACAAAAGCCGTCGAACGTCCGTCTCCCACCAGCAGTGGGGACCATGTGTTTCTCTTCGTATCCTGTTAGTTCCTTCCTTTTAATTCTGCTCATTGGATGGGTTTTAAGTGATAGCTCACTGTTACTTTAATTTGAATTTTTTTTACAAATTTGAAAGGTTACTTTCATTTACATTTATTATAAAATATTGGCTCCATTCGCTGAGCTGTGCAGTGTGTCCTGGTAGCTGTTTTCTTCCCCAAAGTTTGCACCTCTTTCCCCACCTGTCTCGCCCCTCCCCTTCCCACTCCCCACTGGGGACCACTAGGCGGTTCTTCACACACGTAAGTTTGCTTTCTTTTCGTTGTCTTTACCTGTTGCACTTTTTGATTCCACACATATTAGTGATGTCATACAGTATTTGTCTTTCTCTGCCCTTCAAGTCCGTCCACGTTGCTGCAATGGTGAAATTTCATTCTTTTTTAAGACTGAGCAGAACGCCACTGCGTACACACACATGCCTTTACCCAGTCACCTGCTGGCGGGCACCTGGGTGGTGCCCACGTCTTGGCCATTGTAAACACTGCTGCCTTGAACACTGAGTCCATGTATCTTTTCAGATTAGTGTTTTGGGGCTTTTTTGATGTAGACCCAGCAGTGGAATTGCCGGGTCATACGGTGGTTCTGGGTCTAGTTTTTAGAGAAGCCTGCATGCTGTTCCCTACAGTTCACACTCCCACCCACAGAGTGTGAGGGTCTCTTCGCCGCACCCTCCCCAGCGCTTGCGTTTTGTGCTCCTCTTGATGGTGGCCGTTCGGGACAGGTGCGAGGTGACTTCTCACTGGGGTCTGGGTGTGCGTGTCCACTGACAGTAGCGAGGCCGAGCATCTCTCCAGGCACCTGCCGACCACCCGCATTCGCCTACTGTTAGTGGTTTTGAGCACCTTTTGTCTGCTGTTCGCCATTCGAATTTACTCTTTAGTGAATCCATACTCTCGGCCTGTTTTCTCCACTGGATTGTTTGTTTTTCTCCTACCAGTTCATAAGCGCTCTTTGTGTCTTGTAGACAGTCGCTTCGGATTGTCACGTTCATTGTAAATAGCTTTTTATTCCTCCCAACTTGTCCTTTCCACTGCCTTTGTTTTGGGCATCTGTCTGCAGACGTTGTGCAGCACAGGCTGTTTATAACTCACTCTGAGAGCTTCGGGGTCTGCAGGCCGCTTGGTAAGGCCCCCTCACTCCTGCATGGCACACAGGCTCCGGACCATCCTGCCCCATTTTATTTCGTTTTACATTTAAGTCTATAATCCACGTGGAATTTACTTTCAACTAAGATGTAAGGGTGGCTCCAGCTTTTCGGCCTTCCAGGAGGATGCTGGCTGTTCTGGCCCCTTGTTAAAGGGGCCTCTTTCTACTCTGAAACAAAGCTCTTGTCCTCTGCTGGCGTCCGGGCCATGCCGGGGCGTTTCTGACTTCCCAGCCGTCCCGCGCTGCGGGCTTCCATCCCTGCGCCAACACCTTGTTGCTCGTTGAGGGTGCAGAGACATAACCTTGAGTCTGAACATCAGTCTTGTGTCCTGCAAACCTGTGAGCTCCTTTATGAGCTGTAGTTGTTTTTGTGGGTTCCTGGGGGTGTTTCTTATGCACACAGTACTGTCCTCTGCAGATGAAGACAGTCTGCTGTTCTAATTAAGGGCTTTTGACCCCACCTTCTTGCCCACTTGCCCTGGTTAGAGCCTTCATGCCCTGCTGAGTGAAAAAGCCAGGATCAGATGTACTGGTCTTCTTCCTGATCTCAGGGGGAAGGCTTCTGACCTGTGAAGCAGGAAGTTAGCTGTGAGTTTACTGTCCGTGTTTTTTATGAGGTTGAGGAAATTCTCTTTTATCCCTCGTTCACTGAATTTTTTTAATCACAAGAGTGCTGAGCTTGCTAACTACTTTCCTGTGTCTGTGGAGACGTCCGTGCAGGCTTTGTCCTCTGAGCTCTTCATGTGGTGCGAGACACCGATCGCATTTTGTGTGGTGAGTCCTCCCTCCATGCCTGCGGTGAGCCCGCTTGGCAACGCCGCGCAGTCCTTCCTGCTTGTTGCTGGGTTCAGGTTACTGCTATTTTGTTGAGGATTTTCCCATCTCTGTTTACAGGAGAATTCACAGGATGTCGGTCTGTACCATATCGTCTTGTGAGGGCTTCATCAGTCTCTTGGGTCGGGTTAATTCTGGCCTCGTGGGCTGAGCTGGGAAAAGGTCTCCCCCCTCACTTCCGGGAAGCGTCTGTGGAGGTTCGTGTTCTCTGAACGTTTGGTGAAATTCACCAGGGAGCCTCCCGGCCCTGGCCTTTCTCTGTGAGAAGGTTTTGATTTCTAATTCAATCTCTTCTTACAAGTCTGTGAAGATTTCTACTTCATCTTAAGTTAGTTTTGAAAATTTATCATCTGCTAGAATTTTGTTCATCTCATCCAAGTTATCTAATTTCCCTAATACTCTTTTCTAATTCTGTAAGAGCAGTAATGAAGCCCCCTTTTAGTGACTGATTTTGTCAGTTTGAATCTTCTCTCCTTTTTGGGGGTCAGTACATCTAAAGATTTGTCACTTTTCCTTTTGCCTCGTTGCATCCGAGAAAGCAAGATGGGTCACCAGCACCTGTACTGGAGCCACCCTAGAAAATTCGGCCAGGGTTCTCGCTCTTGCCAGCGTCTGCTCAAACCGGCACGGTCTGATCCGGAAACACGGCCTCAACATGTGCCGCCGGTGTTGCCACCGGTGTTTCCGCCAGGATGCGAAGGACATCAGCTGCATCAAGTTGGATGAAGTGAACGTCCTTGAGTGGACCGTCCAGCACATCTACCTCATGCAGAAACAACGCTAGTTCCTTGTATGTAAAATAAAATTTCCAATTATGAGTGAAAAAAAGAAAGGTTTGTCATTTTTATATTTCTGAAGAACCAGCGTGTCCAGAAGAACAGAGCTCTCGGTTTCATTTGCATTCTCTGCTGCTCCGTGCTGTCTGTTTCACCTGTTTCTGCTCTAATCTTTATTCTTTCCTCCCTGGTGCCTGCCTAGGATTTGCTTTACTCCTCTTTTTCTGATTTCTTGAGGCGGAGGGTAGGTTACTGACTTGAGATCATGTTTTTAATATAGGTGTTCACAGCTGTAAGTTTCTTTCTGTGCACCTTTAATTACTTTACTTGCATCTCGTAAGTTTTGGTGTATTATGTTTCATTTTTGTTCATCTGAATGTATTTTCTAATTTCCCTTGCGATTCCTTCTTTGACCCATCAGTTATTTAAGAATGTATTACTTAATTTCCACATATTTGTGGATATTCAGATTTCCTTTTATGACTGATTTCTATTTGAATGTCACTTAAATCCTTTTAAACTCACTTGGCTTGTTTTATAGTCTAGCATATGGCCTGTCCTGAAGAGCGGGTCCCGGGCCCCCGAGAGGAATCTGTATTCTGCTGGTACCTGGCGGAGGCCCTGGGGTGCCTGCTAGTTCTCGTAAGTGTGCGGTGCGGGCCAAGTCTTCTCTCTCCGTGCTGACATCCTGCCCGGTGCTCCAGCCGCGTGGGAAGGAGGCTGCCGGAGTCTCCAGCTGCTGCTGAGTTGTCCGTTTCTCCCTTCACTTCCATCAGCTTTACGTCCCCTGTTTCCGGAGCCTGTTACGAGCTGCGTGTGTGTGTAAGACTGTGTGTCTTCCCGGTGGGCTGACCCTTCTATCGCTGTGAAGTGCCCTCTTTATCTCGGGCAACATTTTTTGCTTGTTTTGAAATCTATTTTGTTTCATCCTAGTGCAGCCACACCAGCGTTTCTATGGCTGTTTACACGTTACCTTTTCTATCCTTTCTTTGAAACCGGTATTCAAAGCCACGCCTTTGCGTCTTTCAGTGTAGAATGTGTCTCTTGCAGACAACACATAGTTGGATCTTGGCTTATTTTTTAGATAATCTGACCATCTCTGCCCTTTGACTGGGTTGTCTAATTTATGCACATTTGAAGTTGCTACTGCCCTGGTTAGATTTACGTCTGCCACTTTGCTTTCTGTTTCCTATGTCTCGTTATTTTTGTTCCTCTGTTCTTTATTGCTTTATTTTGTATTAAGTCAAGGTTTCTAATGCAACGTGAGGAATCATTAATTCCTTTGACAATTTAAATTACATATCTGGGCTATTTATCTTAATTTATCAGCTCAGATTTACACTTAGTTCCAGCAAAATATAGAAACTTCACTCTTAAATTGCTTCATTCCCTCCTCTTTTTGTATTATTATTATGTATCTTGCACCACATAAGTTCTAAACCCAATGGGACATTTTAAAATTATTACTTTATATAATCATGTCTTTTTCTTCCAATTTGATTGAGATACAATTGACACAGAGCACTGTATACGTCTCAAGTGTCCAGCACAGTGACTTGGCTCACGTACATCATGAAACGTTTGTCACAATAAATTACTGAACACCATCATCTCATATATATACAAAAATAACAAAACAGGAAGAATATTTTTCTTGTGACAAGAACTCTTAGGATTTACTCTCACCTGTTTTCACATACAACACACAGCAGTGCTCATTGTATTTCTCATGTTGTCCATTATGTCCCCAGTGACTCGCCTTATAACCGTAAGTTTGTACCTCTTCATCACCTTCATTCAATTTCCCCACCTCCACCCCTGCCCCCGATAACCACAAATCTGATCTTTTTTCCTATGAGTTTATTTTCTTTTGACGTATAATTGACCTGTAATATTGTTAGTTCTTGGTACACAACACAATGATTTTGTACATTTCAAAATAATCACCGTGATAAGTTTAGTTACGATATGTCCCCACACAGAGACACCACATAGTTACTGACCGTATTCCCCTCACTGTGTATTTCAGTTCTGTGACTCATTTATTTTGCAACTAGAAGTCTGTGTACTTTAACCTCAATCACCTGTTTATTCCCTACCCCCCTCCCCTGGCAACCACCTGTTTGTTCTCTGTATAACTCTGCTTCTGTTTTGTTGTTTGTTCATTTGTTTTTCCACATATATGTGAAATCGTACAGTATTTGTATTTTTCCGTCTGACATTTCACTTAGTATGATACCCTCTAAATCCAACTATGCTCTTGAAAGTGGCAAGATTCCGTGCTTTTTCATGATTGACGCGCACCACACCTCGATCCAGCCATCTGCTGACGGGCACCTGGGGTGTTTGCATGTCTTGGCTGCTGCAAATGACACCGTCATGAACACAGGGGCGCATACATATTTTCTAATCACTGCTTTTATTTTCTTTGGATAAATACCCAGGAGTGGAATTGCTGGATCATATGGTAATTCTATTTTTAATTTTTTTTTAGGAACCTCCACGCTGTTTCCCATAGTGGCCGTGCCAACCTGCATTCCCACCAGCAGCGCACAAGTGTTTTACTTTCTCCACACCCTCACCAGCACTTACCATTTGTGGGCTTTTCGACAATAGCCGTTCTGCCAGGTGTGAGGGGATGTGTCATCATGGTTTGGTGCTGAGCATCTTCTGATGTGCATGTGGGCCATCTGTACGTCTGCTATGGAAAAGTGTCTATTCAGATCCTCTGTCCATTTTTTAACTGGGTCGTTTGTTTTTGACGTTGAGTTGTGTGAGCTCCTTTTGGATTTTGGACAGTAACTCCTTGCTGAATACAGCATTTGCATATGTCCTCTCCCATTCAGTAGATGGCCATTTAATTTTGTTAGTAGCTTCCTTTGCCGTGCAAAGGCTTTTCAGTTTGATGTAGCCCCGTTTGCTTACTTTTGCTTCTGTTTCCTTAGCCAGAGGACACATATCCAGAAACCACTGCTGAGAGCAGCGCTGAAGAGCACGCTTCCTGCTGTCTTCTGGAAGTGGAATGGTTTCGGGTCTTATGTTTAAGTCTTCAATCCAGTTTGATTTTCTTTTGGTGCATGGTGTGAGGGAGTTGTCTGGTTTGATTCTTTTGCACGCAGCTGTCCAGTTTTCCCAACACCATTTTTTGAAGGGGCCGTCTTGTCCCCACTGTATATTCTTTCCTCCTTTGTTGTAGATTAATAACCCATATAGGTGTGGGCTTATTTCTGGACTCTCTCTTCTGTTCCATTGAACTATGTGTCTGTTTTTGTTCTGGCACCATACTGTTTTGATGCCTGTAGCTTTGTAGTATGGTTTGAAATCAAGGCATATGTACCTCCAGCTTTGTTCTTTCTTTAGATTGCTTTGGCTACTCAGTGTCTTTTGTGTCGCCATAAACATTTTAATGTTATTTGTTCTAGTTCTGTCAAAAATGCCACTGGTATTTTGATAGGATTGCATGGAATCTGTAGATCACCTCGGGTAGTACAGTCATTTTAATAATATTGATTCTTCCAATCCAAGAACATGGTTTATATTTCCCTCTGTTTGTGTCATCTTCAGTTTCTTTCATCAGAGTCTTTTAGTTTTCAAGGTACAGGCCTTTTACCTCCTTAGTTAGATTTGTTCCTAGATGTTTTATTTTTAATGCAATTGTAAATAGGATGTTTCCTTAATTTCACTTTCTGATAGCTGGTTATTAGCAGATAGAAATGCAACAGATTTCCGTATAATAATTTCGTATCCTGTGACTTTAACAAGTTCACTGATGAGCAGTGGGCTTCTGGTGGCATCCTTAGGATTTTTTATGTGTAGTGTCGTGTCATCTGCAGGCAGTGACAGTTTCACTTCCTTTCCAGTCTGGATTCCTTTTATTTCTTTTATGTCTTGTCTGGTTGCTGTGGCTAGGACTTCCAACACAATGAGAGTGGGCTTCCTTGTCTTGGTCCTGCTCTTAGAGCAAATGCTTTCAGCTTTTCACCTTTGAGTATGTTAGCTGTGTGCCTGTCATGTATGGCTTTTATTATGTTGAGGTGTGTTCCCTCTATGCCCACTTTGTTGAGGGTTTTTATCATAAGTGAATGTTGAATTTTGTGAAAACCTTTTCCAGTATCTACTGACGTGATCATTTTTTCTATTATGTCTTTTAAAGAAGCTGCAAGAAAAAAAGCAAGCAAGTACATACAGAGTTTGAACGTTAACCTTTCTTTTTTTCATTCTCTTCATTTCTTTCTGTGGATTTGAATTAGCATCTCCTGCCATTCTTTCACTCCAGTGCAGCTTTTCTCCACCACTTTTTGTTGTTAGCATTAAATGTATCACATGTCTATGCTATAGGCCCCCAAATACAGCTACATACATATTATTTTATGAAATTTCTTTTCAAGTAAGTCAAGAGATAAAAGAAGATATTTGCAAGTTTACAGTCTTTTGTAATCAACTACTTAATTACATATTTGTTTGGATGTGAATGACTATCTTGTGCTGCTTGCTTTCAGTCTGAAGCAGCTTTTGCTATTTCTTATGAGTCGTATTTGTAGCAACTAGTTACCTCAGTTTTTATTTGGGAACACCTTCATTTCACCTCCATACTTTAAAGATAGTTTGACTGGATATAAGGCTTGTGGTTGGCAGGCTTTTCTTTCAGCATGTGGACTATTTCATCCCATTGTCAGCTGTCCCCATTGTTTCTAAGTCAGCTGCTCAATTTACTGGGGTTTCTTTGTACATAATGAGTTGCTTTTCTCTTGCCACTCTCAAGATTTTGTTTCTCTTTGTCTTCAGTGTTTTAGTTAAGACGTATTTGGGTGTATATCTGTGTTTATCCCACTTGGAACACTGCGTTTCTTGGATGTGAAGGTCATACTTTTCAGCAGGTTTGGGAGGTTTCCAGCCATTGCTTCTTCAGGCACCTTTTCTGTCCTTTCCTCCTGCTACGCCCATTATATATACGCTGGTGTTCTTACCGGTGTTCCCTATTCCACTGAACTTCGCTTTCTTCATCATTGTCTTTCTCTTTTTTTCTGTCCTTTGGACCGCATGCTCTCTGCTGGTTCACCATCGCGCTCACTGGCTCGCCCTTCCGTCAGCTCAAGTGCACTGTTAAGCCTCTCTGATTTTCCGTTTTCCTTCTTATACTTTCTAACTCCAGAATTCCCAGTGGCGTCCCAGCCACAGTAAGCGCGCCTGCTGCCTAGGTCTTGGTTTCCAATACCTTCTCCAGTAAAAGGACCCTGAGATCCTCGGAGAAGTGGCTGGCTGCAGGGCTGCGGCAGGGGGCATGCAGGAGGAGCCTCCGTGTACGTTTACTCTTTGCTCATATTTCTTTATCCTTCACCTTCCAAGCCGCTGATGTGGGTCTAAAAGGTGACCATGCTGTCCTTGAATCCAGCTGCTGGCGTTTTCCTTAACTGCAGTAACAAAGTGTGCACTGCCTTGGGCTCTGTACATGCTCGTTATTGTCATCATTTTGTCGACTCGCCCCCCGTCTCCTCCAGCAGGTCCCTGTGTTCTTGTGCTTCTGACTGATTTTTATCTCATGTGGTTGCTCCCCACCCCCTTTTTTGGGGTAATCTCTTTCTTGGCTCCCTGGGGCCCAGAAGTGACTATTGCATTACCTACAAACAGCTGTTCTGCAGGTGGTGGGAGGCCAGGTGGACTCTGCTGTGGGCTGGAGCTGTAGACACAGGCACGATGCCAGCCCCGTGCGCCTCCCAGGCGCCTTCCTTCCACCTTCTAACCTCTTCCTATTGTCCCAGCCAACATCCATTTCAGAGGAGGCGGGAGATAGACTTGAGAGTGGAGGGGACAGAGCTATACTTCCAGAATCTCCCTCCCACCCTTTAACCTGGAAAGTCACATCTGACCTCTCCCAGACCCCCAAGATTTTACCCTTGACTGAGATAAGGAGATCATGCTGTCCGCAGGAGGGTCAAGGCCCAAGCCACTTGTCTCTGGAGCCTCCCACAGGAAGGCTCACCTCCAGTCCCATCAAGGACAGTGCGTCCTGAACATCAGTCAGTCAATGTTTCGCGAGTCACAAATTCTGCACCGAAGTGACGTGAAAGGATAGCTGTTGTCTCCCACAGCAGTGGCCGTCAGGGACCATCGGGGCAGAGTAACGAGAGGGGCTGAAGGAGAGACCGAGGGACACCTGAAGCCGCCTCCCGGAACGTGGTCCCAGCTCCTTGACGGCGCGCCTGTGGAGTCAGGAAGAGGCAGCTAAAGGCTCGGGGAATAAGCAGTTCACCACAGTCTGGTCGGCTTTAAAAATGACTGATTCATTTCCCGCCTCCTTCCCCCCTTCCTTCTTCATCAGCTCACCCTTGGCCCAGGATCTGAACGTGAGTGGGTCAGACATCCCTGTGTGGCCTCGGCTGCTGCCCGCATGCTCACTGTGCCCTGATCTCTTTTATGAGCTGCGGGCCCACGGATGCATCTGATCACCTCTCCACTCGCACACCCAGGCTCCCCAGACTGATGTGTGAATTCCACTCACATCCTCTACCCTGGACCTCTGCCCTGCTGGGGCCCTGGACAAAAGGAGGCGGTACAATGTGGGAGGTCCCAGGAGCCTGCTCGTCACCCCACCCTGTTGCTAGGCTACGCCCATTGTGTACTGTTGTCTGGGAAACCCGAGCCCACTTTGGGGGCAGCAGGGGTCCGGGAGGCGGCGTGCACTGAAGACGCTGTGGATGCCTCCTCCTAGACAAGGAGTGGATGACGGCTGCTCAGAGAGCACAGGCCCCGAGGCCCCGGGGCCGGGCAAGGAGGGCCGTGGGAGAACCCGGGAGGCCTGGGGTCCCTGGCCCTGAGCCCGGCAGGAACAGGGCTGCTTACCTGGTGAACAGATGTATTTCCACCAGCCTTTTGCTCTGGACAGAAATAAGCCTACCTCCTCCCTGGGTCAGTTACTTACTTTTAATCTCAGCACGAAGAGTCTGTGGCAATAAATACTCGGATAATGACTGCATTCTCCTGCGAGAGTTTGTCCAGTGAGCCGCCCGGGCGGGGGCGGGGCGGGGGCCCCGGAGGCACGGGGTTCCTCAGGGGCAGGGGGCTGCCAGTGGTCAGCAGACGGCGGATGCTCGGTCACCCGGAATGCTCACACACCGGGGGGAGGAGAGGGAGAGTCACGAGGACCAAGCGGGTTTTGTCCCAGGAACGTAGCGGGAAACACCGTCAGGAAGCCTGCTTGTGCCAGTCACCTCACCTCACCAGCAGGTGGGCGAGCTCACTGTCCCCTCAGGGGAAGCAGGGCTGGACTTAGCTCCACACCCTGGTGGTGGAAGCTCTTAGGTAATTAGACATACGAGCGCCCCCTTAGCTGATGGAGGGCGACGAGGCAAACACAGCAGACCTCAGGCTTCCGAGTGGATCTTCAGGTGGGACCCACCGAGGTCAGTACCCGGGGAGCTGATTTCTCTCACCGCTGGCCCTCCGCACGGCGCCAGTGGCTTGGCCGCGTTAGGGAAGAACAGGCGGAAACGAGGGGGTGAGGACTGGATGGGAGACGCAAGGCATCGTTTCTGCAGACAATGCGACCTCCGACATAAGGCAAGCTTCCGAGAGACTTTACAATTAGAACTAGTAGGTTTTGGTGGGAGGGTAGAGCACGTGCTTGGCGTGCACGGGGTCCTGGGTTCAATCCCCAGTGCCTCCGTTAAAAACAAATACATAAACCTAATTACCGTCCCTCCAAAATAAACAAATACAAATAATTTTTTAAAAGAATAAGGTTTGATACAAGAAGATATGAAAATCCACAGCATTGCTGCCCAATAGCCAGCACTAACTGGAAGGTGCAAGAGAGAAAACTGCTCAGAACAGCAATGAGCTCTGAGTCCCTCTGCGATCAGTAAAGACGGGCAGCACCTCCTGCGGGAGGACGATGTTATGAGGAGACGGGTGAGGATTTAACCACGGGAGAGACGCAGCGTGAGTGGGAAAATGCAGTCTGAAATGTTCAGTTCTCTTGTAAAATAGTCTATAAATTAAACGCCATTATTTAACATCCTAACAGCATCCCTCATAGCACCTGGTGGATTTCTGCTCCGAGTGGGTGACTGAAGGACTTCGGGTAAGTCAAGTAGGTCGAAAGAACGAGCAGAAGGGGGCTTGTTCCACCAAATAGGAAGATTCCGTCTGGAGCTCTGATCGACTGTGCACAAGCAGGTGGGCCGGTGGCATGGACCAGACCTGTGCTCACAGGAAGGTGGGACGCCCCCGAGGTAGCCAGGTGGCGGCTGGCAGGCAGCTGCCACCAAGAGAAAAGTGAGATGATCCAGATCACGACCTAGTACTGCGCAGGGAATAAAGTCCAGGTGGGCCAAGTCCCTCCTACGGGGCACGGAGCTCTAGGGCGCTTAGAAGAAGCCATGATGGAATGGCTTCGTGATGTCAGACAAATGTTTCTTAAGCACAACTTGAAACACAAACCAGTAAAACAGACGTTGGATCAATCTGACTGCCTTGTAATAAGCAGCTTCTGTACCACACTGAGCACCACAAACAAAGTTAAACATAAAAAAGCTGCCGACCCAGAGGGCGTGTTTCCTAGAAACGCAGCAATCAGTGATTATCATCCGGCAAACATACAGGGCTCGCACAGATCCGGAAGACGCACAGAAAAGAACCAACTAAAAATCGGCGACCCCAAGTTTCTACTGTGCAGCGCAGGGAACGGTGTTCAGCGCCTTGCCGTGGCCCGCAGTGAGAAAGCGCGGCGGGAGCGGGAGGGCGGCGGGAGGGCGCGGTGCCAGAGGCCACGCTTGCTGAGTGCTCGCGGGTCCTGGGTTCGATCCCCAGTCCCTCCTCTAAAAGTAAATAAGCGAGTAAGCCTGACTGCCTCCCCACAAAAATTTTAAAAAAAGGAAACGAACATACATACGTTCACGTATGACTGGACTATTACGCCGTGCACCAGAAATCGACACAACATTGTAAGCTGACAGAAAATTAAAAAAAATTTTTAAATAGGCCAAGGACAGGACCAGGAAATTAACAGAAGAGGAAAGTGAGTGGCCAGTGACCGTGCGAAGAGGCACCGCCCCCCCCCCCGGGAACCAGGAACAGCAAACGGAAGGGGCCGTTTTACGATTATCACACGGACAAGGAGTAAGGGCCTTTGTCTCCCAGTGTCCCCTAGGTCTGATGCCACTCCTGTGACGCTGGAAAACACGCACGTCTTTACCAAAACAGCACGCTGTGTTGTAGTGATGACATCAAGACACGGTGGCTGAGGCCGTGGAGGAGGAGAGAGGGGCGTGGCATGGGTGGGGGGTGCTTGGAGCTCCCCTCTTTCAAGTTTCCACTTCTTAAAGTGCTACCTGGAGAAAAAATATGAAAACAAATCTATGTACGTGTATGCATGACGGGGACACCGCGCTGTATGCCAGAAGCTGACACATTGTCACTGACTGTGCTTCAGTAAGAACTAACAAGCAAACGAAACCCGTTTCCTGGAGGAAAAACGGCAGAGAACTCACGCTGGTCAGGTCTGGGCGGGGGGCACAGATTATCCAGGGTAATTTGTGCCGAGAGTTTGAACCATCCCCTAATAAACACTGGGACAAAGCACACAGATCCTGGGGTCGGGGGTGGGGACTAGGACGAAACGGGGGGAAACAGAGACACTAACGTAGTAGAAGGGTAACCGGAGGAAAGCAAGCTGGCAGAGCTCAGGGCGGAACCCGGAGAGAAAAAGAAGCCATTTCAGATTCGCAGGCGAGCAGCTGCTGAACCCAGCCTCAAGGACGCGTACTCGCCAGCAAGTTGTAACTGCGCACCCGCACCCGCTGAGAGCGGGCCCTGGGGGTCAGGGAGCTCCCTCCCCGCCAGGAGCGCCGGGGACAATAAACAAGGAAACAACAGGACTAGGGAGGGGTGTTCCAGAGACTGCTGTGGAGACGGCTGGACGCAGGGTGCTCTGTGAGGTGTCCCACGGAGCCTTTGGGAGGCCGCTGCCCCGTCTGGGACCCGGGCACCAGCAGAGCCCATGTCCCAGGGTGGCGGAGGGGATGCAGGAGCACAGCGCGTGGCTCTGGAGAACAAGAGGGACTGTAGACTGAGGGCGGGGGACACTTGGCAGCCGGGCCACGACTCACGGGCTGTGTGTCTTCCCCGGCCGAGATGTGGGCCCAGAGATCTCGCTGGAGTTAGAGCAGACAGTCCCTGTTTACACTGGATTGCACGGGGCCGTGGAGAACCCGGGTGGACCATGGACTTCCGGCTGAGCAAGGTGGAGGATGGGGTTCCAGGGGCTGAAAGTCCATCTGGGACAGGTGAGCCCTGGTGCCTGGGGACCTCCACGTGGGTGTGTGGGACTCAAGGCACGAGGGCAGGGCGCAGGGGACCCAGAGAAGGCAGGGGGCAAAGAGCTCAGTGAACCTGGGGAGACGGTGGCCACGTGGAAGCAGACAGGGGTATCCATCCGTCACATGGCTGCCCGTCCAGAAGGAACGGGGTGGGGAAGAGAGGAAAATCAGAAATGGAGCAGAAACACACTCAGGCGCGGAGATGTCTGAGCTGCGTCAGGACAGCAGAGGTGCTCCGGGCAGAGCGGAATCCAGGGTCCGGAACGGGCAGAGCCGGACCGAGGTCGGGACAGCCTGAGCCTCCTCCAGGCTGTGCAGGGGTTGGCGGTGTTCGGTTCCTGGCGTTTGTAGGGCCAGGGTCTCTGCGTCCTTGCTGGCTGTCAGATAGGGGCTGTCCTTGGCTTCCAGAAGTTTCCTACATCCCTTGGCCAGTGGCCACCTCACAAAGCCAGCCGCGCCAGTCGAGTGTTCACGCTGCCTGCCCTGCCCCTCCCATCCGGCCTCTCTCTGACCACAGGGCAGGGCTGATGCCCTCCCACTGCGCCCACCGGATGACGCAGACGGTGTCCACCTCAAGTCCTCACGCAGCCGCACCTGCGAAGTCCGCCTGGGCACAGGCTCCGGGCATCGCTGGGCGCCCTTACTCAACCCGCTGTCAGCAGAGAAAAAGAACGCAAGCACGGCAAAGCGGGGACCGGAGGTGCGTCTCAGAGGAGGCTGAGGGAGTCCGCCGCGTGCTTCCCGTGACTTCTCCGTGGGCCCGAGCGCTTAGCGGGATGGAGAGGCAATTCCCCAAGACCCCGAATGCAGGTCCCCGTGCTCTGCGGTAGAGAGCTGCTGCTTACCGACTCCGTACGCAGTGGTGCGTGTCTGCAGATCTCAGGCCCCCAGCTTATCCCTCCCCACCCTTCCCCGGCAACCGCAAGTTTGTTTCCTCCGCGAGTCTGTTTCTGTTTTGTAAACAAGTTCATTTGTGTCTTTTTTAAAGATCCCACACGTGAGTGATAACGGAAACTGACACAGCGTTGTAAACGGACTGCACTTCAATTAAAACACAAAACGGCGTTTCTCGGTAAAGGCCCCGGGCCGACGCCGCTCCGGCCGCTGCCGCCACCTCCAGGCTGTGGCGGGCGGGCGGGGTCTCACCCAGCCTGGTGTCGCTCAGGCACAGAGGCTCCAGGCAACTCTCTCAAGTTTTCAGACAGGTGTCCAAGAGGATGACGCGCTGAGCGCGTGAGGCCCAGGACCCAGGCCCGGGCAGGCAGCCCTCCCGCCGGGCCTGACGCCGCTTCCACGTGGAAAGGGCAGAACGGCAGTGGGGTTTTGTCGCAGACCGCGTGGCCAGGATGTGCGTGGCAGAACACCCACATGACAGAGCTGAGGGCAAGTTGGGGCGCAGTGAGAGCGAAGGAAGCACAAATGTGTTTGCTCCTCCATGTTTCACCACAGGAAGCCAACCGAAAGTCGGACTTTACAAATTGGGAAGCGGAGGTTTGGTGGTCGTTGAGGTTGGGCTCTGGGTGTCTCCCTGTCCTGCTGAGCTGGGGTTCATGGTCCGACTTCACTCCCTTTGACGCTCTGTCCTGATCACCTGCCCACGGGCTTTCCGAGTTCAGGTGGCCTTGCCGCCCACCAGGTGCCCCAGCTGCCCCCGCAGCCCCCCCCCCCCCCCCGCTCCAGGCACAGCCCTGGGCCCGGCCCCCCGGACGCGCTGCCCCTCTGCCCGACCTCCGTGGTCTGTCTCTGCTCCTCTTCCTGCTCACCAGCCTGGCTGCCTTTTGCTGTGGGCGGGTGTCCACTCATCCACCCAGACTGGTTTTTATATCAGGCCCCACAAGGCCCAAAGCTTTCTTGGCATCCTCCGGGCAGACCAGTGTGACCCTGTCTCAGGACAGCGATACCTCTTTGTCATGTGTGTCCCTTCTGAACGGTGAGCTCCATGGGCCCCGGGAGCCCTGCGGGTGGGAAGGGAGCATGTTGATGGCCTGATGGGGTGGCTGAGGGTCTGTCTGTAAATGCCCAGCAGGAAGACACCGGCTTCCAGTGGACCGCTCTTCAAATGCAAAGTGTACACCCTGCTCCGAGTCCTAGACAGGTGCCGATTATAGAAGGACCCCAGGGGCTCGCCACGGACTTGCTGCGACCTCCAAAGTCTAGGGCGTGGCTTTTCCAGAGATGTCCTCTGTGAACGGCTCAGTGCACGTTAAAGAAAGTCCATCAGTGCACGTCTTCTTTAATTTTCAGTTCCTATTAGCAGTGCTGACCCGAGGATTCCTAGGGCAAGGGGCAGGCCGGGTTTACGTCTCCTCCATCGGTGTCCTCTCCTCCGGCCAGGGTGGGCACGGCCCTGCCTGCCTGTCTCTACCTGCTTCCTGGTTTTTAGATCACAGTGCAGCTCAGTTCAGCTCAGTTCGTCCGTTACTTCTGCTCCTTTCCGGTCCGTTTTCAGTTCAGTCTAAGCCAACGCCAGTTTAACCCGGTTCAGTTCCAAGTTCCGTTTTCAGTTCAGTCTAAGCCAACGCCAGTTTAACCCAGTTCAGTTCCAAGTTCAGTTTCTATTTCATCTGGAGAGTGGCGGCTGTGCTCCTGTCCTGAGCTGGGCTCCATGGGGAAGATGAGCTCTGGGACCCTGCAAGGCGAGGTGGGTAGTGGGGCTCACCCAGAGGTGCCCCAGGAGCAGCAGGGCGGACATGGAGGCCACATGCCCTGTGCCCACGAGCAAGACACTGACCGAGCATGATGCACGGTGAGCCAATGTTCGTGCCAAGTCCTGGCGGCTCCCCAAGCATGTCTGTGCAGCACCGTGAGCTCGGGCAGGTGTCCTGGGGGTCAAAAGTGTGTCTGCAGTGGAAGGAAACATGATCGAACACATTGAAACACTTTCTTTACTGCCGTCTTCCCAAGGTTTCTGATGCGCTGTGTGTGCTGTGAGCTTCTAAGGAGAGACTGCTCTAAAAAGTTTCTAGAAATAACCCACTAGTTCCAGGCGAACACAGCTGCCGAGGGCAGGTCCTGGGCTGGGGTCAGGACGGCTGGGTTCTCAGCCCGAGCTGGCTGATGGTGAACATGTGAGGGGGCCCTGCTTCAGGCTCCCAGGGTGGAGGGGAGTGTGTCGTGGTGGCCCAGCTCCGGGGTCCCCAGCTGCTATGAGCCCGCTGTGAGCATCTGGTTTCAGGCGTGCCTGCTGGTGCTCCCAGCTCTCAGGACAAACCCAGACGGAGACCCTGAGCCCAGCCTCTCCAACGGTGCGCAAGGGACCACAACTTGTCCAGATGTAGACAGACGTAGATCCCGTCTGCAAAGGGCAGGGTTGGCCGGAGCTCTGTGCCGGGTGTCCCCAGTGCTGGGTGCCCGCCCGGAGGTGGAGTCCTGCCTAAGCGGCCCCTCTCCCAGGACGCTGTGTCCTGTCCCTCCCAGGGTGGCCCCGGGAAGCAAGATAAGTCAAGGAAAAAACCCTCCTCTGCCTTCGAGATGACTGATTTCCATATGCCCAGTGAAACGACCCCAAAGTTGAGTCTCAAGACTCCTTGGAGCAGGAGCGGTTTGCCTGGGAAATTTGAGACGCAAATTCAATTCATCATTATTTATGAACCCACAGGGAGGGGTTTATTACTCTGATTACTCACTAATCATTCCCCATAAATGCAGGAACCGACAAAATCCCACAGAATCAATAAAGTGGTAAGTTCCCCGTCTAAATCACGGCTCCCAGCATTCTTGAGTAAACCTTCCAGTAATTTACAAAGGCTGTTGAATCTTATAGTAAGTGTTTTTCAAACCAAGCTGGATTCTAAACAATAATGACTTTTTAATGTGGCTCTGTGATTACATTGTCATAGTGAAATACGGGGGTCTTTGACTGCATCCGAAATGAGCCTGGTGTGAATTACTCGCAGACACAGACCAGCGCGGCCACAGGTAAAGCAATCTTCATAAATTACCCTCCAATCCGGGTGGCCTGGCAGGCGAGGCCTGATGCCAATGTTGGCAACTTAAATTTCAACGGGCAGTTTGTAAACAAGCCCTTCCTTTTGTTCCGGAGTGGTGGCCACGGCCCCGCGGCATGGGCTGTGACCTCGTGTGATTCCGCATGGGGCCACCAGCCCACCTGGCCGCTTATGCGGAAGTGAATGAAAGGTAACGAGCTTTCAACGGCTCCCTGTCCTGCCGGGAAGGGCCCAGGGGCCCCGCTGCCCCACAGCTGGGGGCCTGCCCACCCTGTGTCTCCATGGGCCTGAGCCTGTGCTTGGCACCTAGTGGGGCCCAGAGATGGACAAGACATGACGAGGGACCTTGCCTCCAAGACCTTCAGGCCAGCCGGCTGGGGACGCGCTGGAGGTTCCCCACTGGGCCCTCTGACCAAGGGCCCATCCTACTGGTCTCCCCTGCTCCAGCCTGGGGGTTGGGGTGCTCCTCCAGGCTGGACCCTGGCTCGTCCATGCGTGCAGGGCCACGCCTGGTTGTGTCGGGAGACTGGGTGTCAGGGAGAGTTTGCGGAAGGCATGTACGCACGCCTGGGGTTCCCGGGGCACAAGGCACCGTGGGGCGGGAGGTGACTATTCCAGAAGCTTCTGCAGCATTCGGTCTCTGAGAGGGTGGAAGGGCGCCTTCTCCCTACTGTCCTGCCTGTTAGGGCTGGGGGTGCCTCACCCCGTCACACCGCCAGGGGCTGAGACCTTTCCCCAGTCCCTGGACGCTGCCCCACAGCAGGGGAGACAGGAAGGGAGAGGAGAGGTACCACCGAGGTGAGATAGCTGCACTGCCCCCGGGTTATCTGTACGACTGCACGAAGCCTGCATCTCACAGCTGGTTGCGCAGCTGGTGGAAGGTCCCTGGGCCCCATGGCTCCCATCTCCCAGGGACCCCGGGTGGCTCCCAAGTCCCTTGCTCCTTCAGGGGCTGTCTCTCAGAGTGGGGACCCTCTGGTCTTGGTGACACTGCTCCTCAGGAAAGCGGGAAGTGAGGGTGCAGTGGTGCCTCACCTTTGCCAGGTGTTGCTATGGAAACGCTGAGGGTCAGGCTGGAGGCACTGGAGACCCGACGGGACCCGAGGGACAGGGACAGGCTGTGTGCGCCTGTCCTCCTGTCCTCCAGCAGTCAAAGGAGCTATGAGGGGTCGGTGACCAAGTCCAGCCTCCCAGGATGAGGGCCTGGGGTCCCTGGGACAGCTGCCCCTCCATGAGCCCAAGGAGAGCCCCACAGCCCATCAGCAAGACTTATGGTGATGGCATGGGGTTGCTGACAGCAGCCCCAGCCCCTGGGAAGGCATTATCGTCACCCTGCTTTGTGGACGGACACAGAGGTCAGGGAGAAAGGGACCCCACCTAGGGCCCCAGCACTGTGCGTGGCAGTGGGGGTGGGTCTCCCGCATCTTAGCCAAGTTCCTCCTGTGCCCCCTGTATAGCTGGGGGTGGGGCAGGGAAGCTTGACTGGGGAGGGGGCCAGGAGCAACTGTCAGCCCTGCTCACACACGCCCCCGACCCAACAACACCTGGCACGCCCATCCCCACTTGGCAGATTTGGAGACTGAGGCCCAGGCTTGCCATTACCCAGTCGGCCCGAGTTCCCTCACCCGGGAGCTGGGATCCAACTCCTCCCCTCCCGGCTCCGAGGGCTGCGAGGTCAGCAGCCCCGCCCACGGCCAGCCCTGACCCCGGGCCTCTCTGCCTGCTCTTGTGGGCATGGGGTGAGTGGGCACACCCCGACTTCCCAGGACGGCTGAGAAAATCTAAGGACGGCATGAGTCGCTGACAGCTCAGCCCCAGGAAGGGGTGGTCAGGAAGTTCCTTCCTGGTATTTAACGGAAGAACTTGTGGCGACCGGACCGTTTTCGGGAGGAAAAGGCCCTCTCTTCAACATCTCTTCTTTTATCAAATAAAAATGAGGAAGGAGCTGGGGGCCAGCGGCCTCCTGCGACGACACCAGAGGCAGCCGACTGAATGCCCCTCACGTGGACCTCGGTGACGGCGACAAGGAGCCCCACGGGACAAGCAGCCACTCCCAGGGAGGGGAGAAGCGCCAGGCGTGTCGCGTCAAAAATTAACGTGCGGACTTGCAGCCTGTGCAGCAGCGCAGAGCCTGGCTGAACAGACGGCGCGTACTGAGGTCGACTGGGGAGCGTTCCGTTAGGAAACAGATGCGATCCTGCCCGTCTCCCAGATAAACAGTTTTCTCTCCACACCTAGGCAGGAGGCCTTAGCTTAGCGGGTAACGATCTAAATTATGTATTAAACTCCATTACTTTTTATTACTGCTTTTCCAATTAAGGTGCCCTGATTGACTCGCTTGCGTGGAGGCTTGCCGCCGCCCTCCCTGGTCCCCGGGCCCGGTTCTGGTCGCGCACACGCTGCTCACCCGGCTTAATTAAGTGTGTCTCTCCCTCGTTCCACCCAGCGACGAGGTGCTGCTTCTAATGATGAGTAAACAGCGCGCCGGCGTGATTACCAGCTAAATTACCCGCCTGCGGGCGTCACTGGCGGCAGACACCTCTAATGCAAAAATACCTCCCTGCCCTCCAGCTCAGCGTTCCCCTAATCAGACACGCTCCCACGGCGGGCTCTGGGGGACGCAGCGGGTCCCGCCCTGCCGCTGCTGTGACGAGCACCTCCACCTGCTCAGGGCGACCACCCCCGTCCCCACCGCGTGCTGGCCGGCAGGGCCATCCCTCAGCAGACACCCCGCCGTCACAGCGACGCCCCGTTCAGATAAGAGCGCGCCTTCCAAGCATCCAGGCTCCTCCGTGCTCAGGAGGCTGGATGTCAGCGATCCAGGCACCGGCAGATCAGTGTGTGGAGAGGACCAGCTTCCTGGCCCTGCACGGCCGTCCCTCCCTGCATCCTCACGGGACGGGAGGGGAGCATGAGCTCCGTGGTGCCACTGGATCAGGGCAATGATCCCAGTCATGGGGGCTCCACCCTCATGACCTAATCACCCAAGGCCCCGCCTCCAATATCACCACCTTGGGGGTTAGGCTTCAAAATATGAATTCTGGGGGGACACAAACCTTCAGGCCATTGTAGCTGGGAGGCCTCACGTGTCAGGGAGTGGGAGAGAGGGCGGGCCCCCCGGAAATGCCCAGGAAAATGGTCAGCCAAGCAAGGGTGGGAGCACCGCCGCACGGCGGGCCAGGTGAGCCCTGGCCTGACAGCCCACCCAAGGGTGGGGGCAGCGGGGAGCTGCAGGCGGGGCTGGGAGGGGGTCCTGCGGGAAGCTGAGGCACAGGCTTAAATGTCCCCTGAATTCTGCGGGGGTGCAGTGCCCAATCCTGAGTGGCTCAAAGTCAGGGCCCTGGGTCAGGCTGGCACCCAGGGCAGTGCGAGCTGGCGGTGGCTACCAGATTTGGGTGGTTATCAGAGAAAGAAGCCCCTTTCTGTCTCTGCTCACCTGAGAGGCTCCAGAGAGGCAGAGACTGGGCCAGAGTTAGCTGAGGCCTGGTCCCCGCACATCCTCCCATCACCCTGAGGGGACCACAGAGACATCCAGGAGGACCAGGACCATGAAATCCCAACCTGGCAGGTGGGAGGGTGTGTGAGTGTGCCCGCGTGTGCATGTGTGTGCGTGTGTGTGCGTGCGGTGGGGGTGCTCCCCGACGAGGTTCTCAGGCCCTCCTGACACCTGTGGGTGCCCAGGCCCCAGTTCGGGGTGCCTGCTCCAGCTGGCACAGGGGGAGGAAAGGATCATGGCATTTTGCACCAGCTGGATGGCATCTGGTCTTATCTCTTCTCTCTCTGCTGAGCAGCCTCAGCCAGGTGACCCAACGTCCCAAGCCGCCCCACCTTCCTTCTCATCCACCTGAGCCGCACTCCCCGGCACGGCCCGAGGTCCCACCACGAGGCTCCCCAGGCAGCTCTTCTGGTCACACCTGCAGCCTGGAGGCCACGCATGCTCCCAGCTGGATGGAAGGTGGTAGCTGGGACACTGAGCTGGGCAGACTCCCAGGTTCTGGCCCCTGAGCCCTCCTGAGTGCTGTCCCCATGCTGGACCCCTAGAGGCCACAGGAAAGGAAGAGCCTGGCTTTGGCCTCCAGAGATGAAGGAGCTGTGGTCTGGGAGTGCAGGCCAGGCAGGAGAGGGCCTGAGATCGGAAGAGTCAAGGAATGCTGCCTGGAGGAGGCGGCCTTTAAATCTTGACTCAATGGCACCTGAGAGGGACAATCAGCACCTCCCCCTGGGGCCTGCATCCCGCGTTCTGGGACACTCTAAATGCCAGGGACAGACGGGCGAGCACCGTCCCCAAGGCAGGGCACGCAGACCCACCGGCCCCCACCAGGTCTCGCACAGGCCCTGGAGTTCACTTTTTGTTTGTTTGATGAATTTCTCCGACGTTCAAGAAAGAAATTAATTTTACTTGTTCCTCCAAGCGGTCATTAGAAAAGCTTTTAATGAACACAGTAAAACCCAACTAATTATCACAATGGCATTTCACTCTAAATAAAGTTGACAGGAACCACGAATATGACACATATAATTCTCTTGAGTTTATTAAAGTACATTTATCACCTTTTATCCTAGAGGAAACTGATCATATTAGTCTGCGATAATTTCACTAATATTTCCTCTCTGCATCTAATATTTAAGGGGAGTTTACTGATATTAAAGTCATAACGCATTATATGGAGATGACCTTGCGTTCTAATTACTCTTCCCGGTGAGGGATGGGGGCTGGGCGACGCTGTGCATCTCCAAGATGGAACCACCGCGTACTTAACGACAGGCCTCTGATTAGGTAAGGTCCCCGTCCCCTTTCCGTGGAGTTGGTCCCGACTGATGCCACATGGGTGGTCACTCTTCCTCGTGGAACGTGAGCTGGGGCCTTGGGGCTGGACAAAGAGCGTGTTTATTCTTAACCTGAAAGCTACGTTCCTTCCAAAAAGGCCACATGTGAATTTTCCCATCTTGCTCTGGGATTCTTATTCCAGTCGTGAAACGTCACTGGGCTGAGAAGGTGGGGGCTTGTGGGACCTCAGGTCCCTTCCTCAACCGCCCTCGGCAGCTCCCCTCACACTCAGGTCCACAGGGAGGCCCGCCCAGCTGCCCCCACCCTCCCCTCCCTCAGGGCCTCCTGCAGTCCTGTCTGGCAGGGTGGGCAGCTGGTGCCCATGTGCCAGGCAGCCCAGACCCCATTGGCTGAAAACAACCACAGCTGGGTTCCAACCCCACACGTGGGTGGGCGGGGGTCTGTCCACCCGGGCTCTCTGGGGGCCAGGCTGCTGGGTCCCTCATCTTGTGAAGCTGCCCTCTCAGCACGGGGCTCTGGGGGCCCACGCCCAGGAAGAGAGGGTGGCCCCTGCACCTCCACCCTGGGGGCTTCTCCCTGGAGGGACTCACCTGTCACTGTCTAGATGGGGTCCCAGGCCCTGATCTCAGTGCCGCAGCCCAGGAGGCGCCCAGGCGAGCCCCACGCCTTGCCTGCCAGGTGTGGACCGACGTCTCTCTGGGGGGCACGAACATTTTCAGCCAGGATGGGGGACCTCCAGGTTCACGTCAACCTGAGCCCGTGGGCCCCACGCCCTGCTGGTGAGCCACCCCAGCTGTTTAATGGGCTGATGCCCAGTGTCCTCCGTTCCTGTCCTGGCTGCTCGCCTCCCCCTGCCGTCTGGATGGAGGGGCTGGTGTCACGCGTCCAAGCCCCACTCGACTTCCTGCCTCCGAGGCCTGTGGGACAGAGGACAGGCCCTGCTCCTACGCCCTGGCCTCCCCGCCCGCTGCGCCAGGGCTCAGATGTGCTCTCCTGACGCCCATCCTTAAGAAGACAAAGGGAGGCGCAGAACCCAGCCCAGTCTGCTGTGCCCAGCCCGCCCCTTCCCGCCAACATGACCCCTTCCAGCCCCCAGCCCCTCCCCAAAGCCCCCCTTCTCCCGCCCTCCACAGATAGGACTTCAAGGTTCCAGCTGAGTCTCAGGGCTCCTCCCTGTGGTCCCGTCCCTCCTCCTGGTCCAGGTCTCCCCGATCTTCTCCATCCACCCCCGGGTTTTCACCCTGCGCTCCCCGCGACGCCCCGGTTCACCTGGCGGCTGTCTCCCTCCGCTCAAGCCCTGGGGTCATCCGGGGCCCTCACCTCTCCTCTTCCCGGGACGCCTCCCCACCCCGGAGTCCAGTCTGTCTGCCTCCTGACACCTCAGCCCCACCCTCCTCCCCGTGCGTCCTGCCTTCTGTGCTGCAGACCTGCGCCACAGCGGCCTCGCCTAATGCTTTGTTCTGGTCACGGTCATTTGTTTGAATTACATGAGTCACACAGGAGCGGATGTCTGGGAACCCTTCGTGCGCGTGGCCAGATCTGGAGTACAAAGCTGGCTCCCTTCCCTCGGCCCCTCTCCTGCCCGGGGCCTCAGTGGGGAGGTGCCCAGACCACGCCTCCCCGTGGACGCGCACGGGGGCACACCCAGGACGGGGTGGCCTCCTGCATGTCCACGGGTCGTCTGCGCCTCCCTTTTCATAAGTAGCACAGTGTCTTGGGAGCTTTCAAGTTGGCACACACAGCTCCACCTTATTTTTTTTGTTTATTTTCTGATGGCTGCAGCATTCGCGGTCCTGTGCACCACATGTCCGGGTCACAGCCTCTCCTCTGCTGACAAAGAACTAAGCTGCTTCTCTTTCCTTCTCTTCCTTTTTTTTCCCCTTTGGTGGGGGAGGTAATTAGGTTTATTTAGTTGTTTATTATTATTATTTATTTGATGGAGGTGCTGGGGATTGAACCCAGGACCTCGTGCATGCTAAGCATGCGCTCCACCCCCCTCTCCCCTTTCCTTCCCTTTCTAATTGTTTTGTTCTGTCACCACGCACATCTGTGCCCAAGGCTCGTCACCGTCCTATGTGCACCACCCTTGGAGCAGCGCTCTCGGCGGGCAGGCTGTGTCGAGGGGCACACGTGGAAGTTCCGGGCAGATATTCCCAAACTGTCTCCTGAAAAGGCTGCAGAAGTATCCCGCACCAGCGGCACGGGAGGGGCCGGCTTAGCCTACCCCTTTGCACCATGAGGAAGTATCGATCTGCCCTTCGTCCAGTGTTGCAGGTGAAAAAGTTTCTCATCGTTGCTTGAGCTGGCTTGTCCCTGGTGACAGGTAAAACCAAACATTGTTTATCTTGTGTGTTCGTGTCTTTGTATCTCTTTTTAATCTGCAGGCATTACCTGTGTTTACGGCTTAGAAACCTACCTTTGCCCCCCGGGCAACCTGTTCCAGGCGCGCCGGCGGCCCCCTGCCCTCCCCAGAGCGCAGCAGCCGTTAGCTCCTCGTGTCTGTAGGCGCGGGTCTGTTCCCGGATTGACGTGTGCCTGATCTGTGAGTCCCGTTCTCCTTGCTCCTTCTGGTTTTCGGAAATTGTGCTTGCTACGCCCACGTGCCTTCTCGTCCAGGTGGATTTCCGTCAGCGTGTCGCGTTCCGTGGGAGGTGCGACTGCAGCGTGACCGGGATTCGTGAGCAGATCGCTCCGGGCACCACCGGCGTTTTGACAGCCTCTGTTTTCTCATTTCGGGACAGGATCTCTCTCCCCATTTACCCAGACTTTCTTTTGTGGCTGCTGACAAAGTTTACCTTTTCCTCCCATAGGTTTGTCTGTGTTTCTGTGAGTTCTTTTTCCCCAAGAATTTTACACTTTTTCTGGTGATTGCAAATGGGGACGGATTTTTTTTTTATTGAGGTCTAGTCAGTTTACAATGTGGTGCACAGCATACATACATTCCTTTCCATATTCTTTTTCAGTATATATTTCTGCAAGGTACTGAATGTAGCGCCCTGTGCTGTACAGTAGGACTTGTTGTTTACCTGTTTTATATATAGTAGTCAGTATCTGCAAACCTCAACCTCCCAATTTATCCCTTCCCACCCCCCGTCCCCGCTGGGAACCATAAGACTGTTTCTGTTTTGTAAATAAATTCATTTGTGTCTTTTCGGATGGCTTCTTCTAAAGTTACTCCTGGTGTATATAGAAAAGCTATGGACTTTTAGATGTGGGTCTTGCCTCTGGCTGTCTTATGAAACTGTCTTACTAGTTTTTCATTGTTTTTTCCCCATGGATTTGCTATACTCTACTATACTGTTGGCAAGCGACAATGTTTGCCTCTGTCTTTCTCGTCCTCATCGCTCTCAGAAATCGTGCTGCCTCGGTGGGGCCTGGAAGTGGAACAGAAGTGTGAGGCTGACAGCCTCATCGCGTCCCAGACTTCCCTGGGAGCCTCTGATGCCTCACTGAGCACGCGATCCCCTCCACTCCCACCGCGCGAAGAGTTCTCGCCTGAGCGGGGGCGGATCTTAACCAGGGCTTCTTCGATTGCAGTAAGTTGAGCCCATGTTTATTCCGCTTTCGTGAATTATAACGGGTCACATGAGTAGATTTCCAATGTCGAGTGTCCCAGGAGCAGTGAAAGCACCTTCCTGCAGGTCCCAGCTCCTCCGTCAGACCTGGCTCCTGCGGCCCCGAGCGCATTCCCCTCCTGGAGAGCCTCGGCTCCTGCCGACAGACAGACGGACTGACAGACAGACTGAGACAGACAGCTCTCCCGGAGGCGTGAGGTGGAGCAGGACAGGGCTGCTTGGCGAGGGTTGGTGTGTCACTCCCATCTCTGTTCGCGTTTTCCATCACATGCACACACCCGCAAACAAGAGCTGAGGCATTTTAAAGTTTACGTAAATGGTAAAACAGTGTGAAAACTCTTGCAACTTTTTTTTTTCACTCCACATCAGGTTTTTGAAGTGTATCCACGGCAGCTGACGTACACCCAGCAAGGGAAGGCTGGCGTCTTTCTCGCCGCGGCAGAACATCCCGTGGCGGGGACGAAGCCCCGTGGGTCTCCCCCCTCCAGGGAAATCCCCGATCGCCCCCTCCCGCCCTGACGAGCGGCCGCCCCTGCCGGGCCTCGCGGGCGCCCGAGCCTCTGGCCTGCGGAGGTCTCCACTCACAGGGGAGTGTGGGGCTGGCAGGGGGAGCAGCCCAGCCTTCCAGGGGCTCGAACGTGCGCAGGGCTGTAAGAGCCTGGCGTGTAGTCAGTGCTGGGCGTCAACCATCATCGTCATCATTAAGTACCGACAAACCGCCGTCCGGAGCGTCTGCACCAGTTCAGGCTCCCGCCAGCGACGGCTGCGGCTTCCTTTCCCAGATTCATGGCAGCACTCAGCGGTGTCAGGCTTGTTAATTTTTTACACTCTGAAGGCTGAGGAATGGCATCTCGTTGTTTTAATTTGTGTTCCTTGGTGTCAGCGGTGGAGTTGAGCATCCGTTCGCGTGCTCAGCGCACATTGTTTTCTCCGCATTTATGGTTTCCTGCCACGGGCTCCGTTTTCTGCGGGTCGCTTGCTTCTTATTGATTTTCAGGAATTACTTATGTGTCTGGGTAGTGATGCTTTATTGGTGATGTGGGTTGCAAATATATCCTCTCAGACCAGACTTGTATTTCTTGCTTTATTGATGGTCTCTTTCGCTGAACAGAATTTTAAACTTTGATGCATCTGATGCCCCAAACTTGCCCTCGTGTGTTGCACTCTTGACACGAAACCGCCTGTTGTCCTTGGCGGTTCTGCGCGTTCACCTGCAGTGTTTCACCCGCCCGGTGTGCAGCGCCTGTTTTCTGCCGTGCTGGTACCCGGGGAGGGAGCCTCTCCAGCAGGAGGGGTAATCAGGACAATTTATCTATTTATTTATTATTATTTTTCATTTAACAGAGGTGCTGGGGATCGAACCCAGGACCTCGTGCCTGCTAAGCACGTGCTCTACCCCTGAGCTGCACCCTCCCCCATCTTGTATATTAATTTTGTGAATCAACTTGAAACACTCAGCCTGGATAGAGACAGGAAACACATTTATTTGATCTTTAGAACGATGTGCAGGGACTCTTCATCACTTTTGAGTCCTCCCGTTCATGACGACCTTGGACCCCTGATTTATTTAGGTCCGTCGTGTCTTCAGCCAAGGTCAACCAACGAAGCTCCTGTTAGAGAGGTGCTGTGCGTTACTCAGCACACGTATCCCCAGAGACCTGCTGTTTTTGACTCTTCTATTTTATTATTTTATTGCAGTACAGTTACAATGTGTCCATTTCTGGTGCACAGCACAAAGTCCCAGTCATGCACGTATATACACATACGTATATTCATTTTCATATTCTTTTTCATTAAAGGTTATTACAAAAGATATTGCATACAGTTCTGTGTGTTTTTTGACTCTTAACAGCATCTTATCGTATTACTTAATCTGTGCAACTGATTTTTATGTTGCTTTATATTTGGCAACTCGTTGAGCTCCCTGATTCACTTGCATCGTTGCTGTGGATCACCTTGAGTCTCCTCTCTAGCAGCGGGCTGCAGACAGCGAGAGTTCCAGGGCTTCCTCCCCGCGCCGGCGCCGCGCTCCTCTGTCTCACCACAGCGCGCTGTCGGCGCTCTGCGCGGCGAGGCTGGGCTGACTTCCAAGGCCTGGGTGCTGACTTTACCACCAGGCGTAACGTCCTCTGTGGGGCCCGGTCACCTCTGTCAGGACAGGGGAGCCCTCTCGTGTCCTCAGGCTGCCGAGAGGCTTCGTCCCCTCGGATCAAGCATTAGCGCTTGTCTCCTCTGGTTTCGGTTCACCGGTGTTTGCACCTCCATTGCCGTCACCAGAGGCATCATTCCGTGCGTGCTCCCTGGGTTTCCCCTTTCCTTAGGCTGGACTCACGTATCCCGTCCCATCTTCCGGGTTCAGTTTTCTTGTAGATGAAGTGCACCCCTTAGTCGCGCATTCTGTCTTCAGCGGGACCACCTCTCGTGGATTTCTGGTTCTGAAGTCTTCGTTGCACACTGTCTTTTGGACGCTGTTCGTCTGGGTGTGGAAGCCCACACTGACGGTGTCCTGTCACAGCCCATATTGGAGGGGCGCGTACGTGCCCACTGTGTGTGGCCACGCACCCTTGCCGGTGAGGACACCGCTGCCGGCATCACTCCCTGTGGCGCCACGATCACGGGTCCCAGCAAGGCCGGCTTCCTCGAGTGACGGGGGCTCCTCGTCCTCCCAGAGCCGGGCGTGGAGAATCAGCGCTGCCCCCTCCTCGGTGCTGGTCAACTTCTCCTCGGAAGCCATTTGGGCTTGTCCTTTTCCCTGTTGTAAAGGCTTTAATTAAAACCTCAATTTCTTTATCATGCTGGACTACTTAGATTATTAATCCTTCGTAAGTGAATCTTTGGAGGAGTGCTCCACTCCGTCTGTGCCATCAATTCGATTTGCTAGATGTTTCTCACAGCACGCAGGTTTCCGTAATGCCTGGCATGTTAGGCGACGCCCACTCTTTCGTCCCCGATATTGGTCGTCTTAGCCTCCCCTCTCCTTTCTTGCTCGTTTGGGATAGAAGTTGATCGTTTTTGATCTTTCAAAATAATCAGCTTCTACTCTTACTGGTTTTCTTTACAGTTTCATTGATTTCTGCTTTTTATCGTTTTCGTTCTTATGTTGGCTTAGGACAGCTTTTTTCTTCTTTTTCTAGTTTTTCAGGTTGGAAGGGCCGTCGTTGACTTGAAGCTGTTCCCTTTAGTTATTACACAGGGTCTCGCGCTGAAACTCCCTCTAAGTGCTCCCTTGGCAGCAGCCCCCAGGCTCTGATGTGTCAGGTTTTCACTTTCATTCAGTTCAAAAAAATTTCCGTTTTGATTTCTTCTTTGAACCATGAGTTGTTTAGGAGTGTGAGCTGCTCAGTCAAATATTGGGGAGTCTCCAGATCTCTTTCAGTGACTGATTTGCAAGTGAATTCCATCTGGATGGGGAACATGAGTTGGAAAATTTGAATTCTTTTACATTTACTGAGACGCGCTTTATGACCCCAAATACAGCCGAATGGGGTCAGTGCTGTGGGTGCACTTGAAATGCTGTGTGTTCTGCTCCTGCTGGGCGGGGGGCTGTGGGCCTCCATCAGTCAGGTGGCTGAAGCACTGTGCAGCTCTTCTGCATCCTTGTCGGTTCCCTGTACACCCTCAGCTGCGCACCCTGATCAGGACCCTGCTGGCAGCCCTGGGGGAGCCTGTGCGGGCTCTGAAGCCCTCGCCTTTCCAGGCATTCTCCCTTCAGACCCCTGCTCTGCAAATCCTACACACCTTGTCCTCCCCGAATCCTCAACTGTGTCCTCCACCCAGGGAGCCCTGGGATCTGTGCCGAGGTCTGGGTACCACCTCCGGGCACTAGGCTGGGGCCCCCTGAGATCGCTTCATTTCTTTCCTGTCTATTAGACAGAAATCCCTCTCTTGCAATGTGTGTTCTCAGTGCCTAAGAAATACTGCTGTGTATTTTACCTTTTCTAGTTGCTTCAAATGGGAGGGTTAGTTCCGCCCGTTACTCTGTCAGAGCTGGAACAGAAATCTGCGCGGCGTGGTATTTCCGTGGTATCGAAATGCTCTATATGGGTTTTCAATTTTAAAAAACCAGCAAAGAGACTCAGCGTGGAAGATTTCATTATAAGCACAGAATGGAACCAAATGCCACAAACCTCGGCGACGTGAACGGGGCGTGTCGCTGGGTGAGCGACACAAGAGCGCTCCCTCACTCTGAGCCTGCAGCATGCGGGTGACATTTTTCAGTCCAAAATTAATAAATCAGGAAACGGAGGCTGGGGCTGCTTCCTTAGAGTTTCCTAGGACAACTAAAACAAAGGATTGATAACCAAGAAGGAAGCTTCCATGTCTCTGGCTGACCCTCCGGGGGGTGGGGGGTCTGCGTCCCCCTCACCTCCTTTATTCCAGGAGCTCAGCACCCAGAAGGTGAAGGGGTTAAAGGGTAGGCCAGATGGATGGCAGGTGGGTGTTAGGGAGAACAGAGGAAGCGACCCTCTTTTCCAGCCAGAGCCCCTCCAGGTCCTGCTCCCAGAGGCCACCCTCCGCTGTTCTGGACCGCGTGCTTTGCCCTCTGACTGTGCCCTGGTTGACAGCTATCCCTCACATGTCACCTGCAGGGCTGTAACGAGGGCCCCAGAGAGCCGGCAGCCACAGCGCCTTGGAGACCTGCAGGGCGGGGAGGCGTTGTTGGGTCCGACTCCTTGGTTTCCAGTCTGGGAAGAGTGAAATCCAGGACCAAGGATTGGCCAAGGTCACCCACAAAGGAGGGCAGAACCCCCACCCCCCGCCCAAGCCCCAGGTCAAGGTTTCCTCCAAAGCTTTGCTCCCACCCCAGAAGCTCGGGGCTGGGGGGTGGAGGCTGCACCCTGAGCCAGCAGCCGAGGTCAGCCTGAACGAGTCAGTCTCGGGTGGACACAGGCTTCGTGGAGGTCAAGGGCTTCTGAGGGAGTGATGTCAGACCCCACAGGACCTGAGACCCTGCGGGACCATCCATGTGTTCACTCACTCATGCATTTATTCATGCACTCCTCACTCATTCGTTCGCTCACCCTCTCTCCCTCCGTCTTTGCACAACAGGGAAAGATGCTGCTTCTCGACTAGTTGCCACTGCCAGGCACCCTGCAGGCCACGTGTGGCTCTATTTCATCCCAACCCCAGTTTCAAAGGGCCGGGACGGTTTCCCCACCGGTTCACAGTGCCTGCTGCACTCTGTGCCCCTCCCCTGGGCCCAGAGCCCTCGGTGCTGGCGCTAGGCCTGAGGACGCCTCCATCGGTCTCAGCGTGATTAGCAAGGCGAGATGATGACATTTAAAAGTGGAGCCGGAAGCTCCTGCCAGCCTCAGAGCCGAGCTCCTTTCCAGATGAAGTCATGCCAGGGCCTGGCTGGGAAGCCGCCGTGGAGTCTGCGTCTGCCGCTCAGATCCAGCCTCACGGGCCTGGGGTGAGCCTGACACGGCTTCACCTCTGGGTCCAGCAGAAGGATGAGCGGGTGGCCCAGGGAGGAGAGAGGCAGAGCGCAGCCCAGGAAGACCTTCAGGGCCACACCTGGAGGAGGCGCTGCACACAGTGTCCCATGGCCCTGGGCTGCCCCGAGCCCCTGCCCGCTTCCTGGGGGATTCAAGGAGGCGTCCGAGGTGCCCAGGCAGGACATGGTCGAGGAAGTACTGAACAAATCTGACTTACATGCAAAAGCCTCCCCCTCCTTTCCTGACAACCCAAGGCTTGTGCAGACTTTCTTGGGGATGGGGGGAGGCAGGTGCTCCAGGCCCGGCTCGCAGGGGAGGGAGGGGAGCTGGGGTCGGGCGCCTTCCTTCCCAAGGAGGCCAGGTGGATTCTCCCTCCTCCCTCCCCGGCTGTCAGCTTTCCAGAGCAGGGGGCTTCCTCCCTGCTCACGTCATCACCCAGCCTTGCCGCACTCGACCGGTGCCCGGTGCACACCTGCAGCGTGAGCGAGTGAGGAGTGAGCCAGTGAGAGACTGCTCTCTTGACTCCAGGGGGCATGTGGTCCAAGTGATCTGATGGTTCTTCCGGTGTGGACGCCCCGTGCTGGAGAGCACAGTGAATGTGCTGGTGGCTCACAGGCCACCAGGGAAGTAGACCACGGAAGTCCAGGTGGCCGGGCTCCTCACCACGTGGGCCCTCCTTTACCATCCCCCCGGGAAATGCCTGACCCCCGCCCCCCAACTCCCCCGACCCTGGCTCTTCCCCAGACCCCAGAAATAAGTGATCTATTTTCTTCCTTTCTGGGGGGAGGGCAGCTAGTTAGGTTTGTTTATTTTTAGAGGAAGTGCTGGGAATTGAACCCAGGACCTCGTGCTTGCTAAGCATGCGCTCTACCACTTGAGCTATCCCCTCCCCCCAGAAATAAGTGGTCTTGAGCCCCCAGCCGCAAGCCCTGGGCGCCCCGGTTCTGGAGATGGGCGTACTTACACGTCCGTCAGCAAACAGAGAACTCACTCTGAATCAAGCCCCGCACGCAAGGCACCGCGAGCTCACAGGGGTGCTGGGGTCAGATGAAGCACGCAGTGACTCAGCCGCACGCCCAGTGGGGCCGTGGCAGCAGAGGGAAGCCGGGGCTGGGGCGCGGGAGGGGGCTCCGCGGTCAGGGCAGCTGGGGCCTCTCCGCCTAGGGGTGTTTCAGCTGGGGCTCAGAGGTGGGTCAGGGCTTCCAGGGGACGGCCTGTGGGGAGACCAGAGACCTGGGAGAGTGGAGGGTTCGGAGCAAGTCAGGAAGGACAGAGCAGATGGGGCAGGGGGAGGGGTGGGGAGGCCGGCACAGGGGTGGGGAGCTAGGAGGTGGCCTGAGAGGATCACAGGGCGGAGGAACCCATGAGTTGGGGGTTTCCTTTGAGCAGGGGAGTTCAGGGCCTCTGAGGGCAGCTGTGGACCAGGAGCATCCAGGCCCCCGTGGACTTGAGGGGGGAGAAGGCGGGTGATTCTCAGGGACCAGGGGAGAGGAGGTCCTGCATGGAGGCTGGGGCTGGGTGTGACCCCTGAGGCCCCTTAGGGGTTGGACGGGGGGCTGTCCCAGAACGGGGCTCAGAGCACCCGGGCTCCCGTCTGTGTTCAGGTGTACTGTGCCCTGCGACGGGGCAGGGGCAGGCCTCAGCATCCCCAGCCGCAGCTCTGCGGGGTCCCTCTGGAGAGTGGGCCCTGATTCTGGGGTGGGCAGATCGACCCCCCGGGCACACCCCCTACCGTCCCTGCTGGACAGCAGTGCTGGGTGGCAGGGTGGGGGCCTGTGGAGGCAAATGAATAAGGAACAGCCTCCGGCCAGCGACTGTGATCCGTGGTCATCCGGCTGCCGCAGCCGTGTGTGCAGACCTCAGCGGGAGGGGCTCCCTGAGGAAGTGCCGGTGCCCCCTCACCCTGCAGACTGTCATTCCTGAACATCAGTTACTCAGACTCACTTGCCCACGCAGAGGGCTCTGCGCCCCAGCTGCCGGGACCTCCGCCGGTTCTTTCCCAGACCCACCCGCCCACATCATGTCCTCCCCAGGGGGCGGGAGGAAGCCTGTCGGGCCAGGCGCTCACCCCTCACCCTCCCGTCTCTGCCTCACTCATTCACTCCGCAGCCACTGGAGACGGCTGCCTCTGGAATGGAGCCGGCAGCTCAGCGCCCTGCCTGCTCGGCGGAGTCTTTCACTCACAGCTGGGAGGTCTGTGTTCATCTCTGCTCCCAGAACATCCCACAGCCTGGCCCGACGTTCTCATCCCACGTGTCTGGGGTACTGGGTGGGGGACCCCAGGAGCGCTGGCCGCCCACCGGGCTCTCCGGTGGGCCCTGGCGGTGCCGGGCTCCCCTCCCGCCGGGTGAGGGGGAGGGCCGCTGTGCAGGGGGCCGCGGGCTGGGCATTCCTGGCCTCATAGGTAGAAGCCTAGGTACTGCACCGCGGGGCGGGTCAGGCCAGGTGGGGGTCACTCCTGGGCTTCCGCGCCGATGGACTCGGGGCAAGAGGAGCGCATGGAGGAGGCAGAGGAGCCCAGCCTGGATCCCGCCGTCCACTGAACAGCGAGCGGCCACAGGGGCCACTTTGCTTCTTACAGAATCTCTACTCTCACGGAAGGAGCCGTCAGCTGCAGAGATTGCTGCCTGAAAGGAGCGGGAAGGAACCTCCATCTGGAGGACATTCCTCTTTGTCCGGAGCAGAAAGGCTCCATCTGCAGAGAGGATGCTGAAGGCAGCAACCCGCCCGGCCAGTCCCCGCCGGCGTCTGCAAATGGCTTCGCTTTTTCATGTGAAACAGGTTGTTCATAATGCGCTCTGTGTTCTGTGCTTAAAAACTTGGATTACAGGGCCCCGGGCACTCACGGCAGCATGAGCTGTAGAGCTAAGCAGAGCCAGGCACACACCCGCAGGTGGGGCCTGGCGAGCATCTCAGGGGCCCACGGAGGAGGGCTCTCAATCCACCCCAGCCCAGGCTCCACCATGGGCAGAGGTGCCCGCAGGAGTGCCCAGTCTGATGGAGGAGGCCCACAAGTGAGGGCTGAGACAGGGAGCCTAGGGGCCACCTGCCGGGCCGTCCTGAAAGGCTTCCAGGGAAAGGCACGGCTGAGCCTCCTGCAGACTGCAGGGGTAAGGGGGGCAGGAAGGGGACAGTCGGGGAGATGGCACACGAGAGGAGACCACACGTGACACATGGTGGCTCCCGTGGCCCAGGCCAGGGCAGGGCCCTCTCCTTTCATCTCAGGCCTACGGTCTGGAGGGCCTCCCTTCCTCCCTCCTGAGGCACGTCCTGGGCAGGCCTGGGATGGGGTTCCTTGGGGGGAGACAGAGCCCAGGTGGGCGAGGTGTTCGGAGAAGCAGGGTGGCAGGCAGCACACTGCACACTGTCGCGTCCCCAGGGGCCCGTGTCCTCCACAGCTCCTGCAGCCGCCCGGCCCCCACCCCCGGCACCTGCCAGCTCCTAGCAGCCCCACCATCCCCGCCATGAGTAATTCATTGCGCCGTCTGCTCATTCCACTCCCCACTGACTGCATCCTCACAAAGGCAGTAAGAGACAAATGCCCCCTGTCCGTCCCTCTGTGAAAGGGGCTTGCACAGCTGGAGCCTGAGCCGGGACACACCCCATCCCGTCTGCCTAACCACCTGCTTCTCCGGGGTCCACAGCCTGGCCACTGGCTGGGAGCCCCCGGCCCACCAGGCCCCTGTCTACCAGCTCAGGGCCCTTGGAGGGCCCGCGGGGAAGCACCCCATCTGCACAGGGCAGAGCGTTGAGTGAAGTGTCGAGGGCTGCCTTTTTCTAAGTAGTGAGATCTGTTTGGGTCAGAGAAGCGCAGACTTGGTGTCATGATCTGGCAGGCCTGTGAGGGCCCCCAGCTTCATCCCTCGGGCCTCCTTTTAGGGGCCACATCTCCAGGGCTGGTGCTGTGGCCAGGTGGGCAGGTGGGGCAGGGGCCAGCCAGGTGGTGCGGGGCCTGAGCTGAGTCCAGGCGCTGGGCAGCAGGACCGAAGACTTGTCATGTGCCATCGGGTAGAGTGTGCATGGTGGTGGCTGGACAGAGGAGGGGCACCAAGGGAGCACTGACCACCGCCACCCTGAGTGGCTCACAGGGCGCTGCAGGGTGCGAGGACAGGGTGCTGTGACAGTGGCCCCACCAACCCCTCCCCAGGGCCCCACCTCTCCCAGAGCAGCCCTGGGGACTGCTCATCAGCTTCTAATGGGGGTCCAGGTCCATTTGGCTCGTTATGTGACCCAGTGGGCCAGGTGGGAGACACACTCCCCTGCCCTCCCTCCCCTGGCCCCGCCCCCTTCCCGAGGTCCAGCGGTGACAGGTGGTCACTGCGGCTGGGGGATGCCCGGCTCCCCTCAGCAAGACTTCCTGGCCACTCACCTTCATGGGGCAGGCGGGACAGAAGCAGTCAGGACTGCGGTGGCTGCACAGGTGGCAGCGGGGAGGTTAAGGGGCAGCGAGGGGCAGGGCCCACATCCAGCAGGACAGAGTTGAGGGGACACGGGCAGTGAGTGGGGCACAGACGGTGGCAGGAAAAGCTGCTGTCTCTGGTGACGTGCCCCTGGGTCAGCCCCAGGGGATCAAAGGCCAGGACCCGCCTCCCCAGCTAAAGGACCCAGCTCTCCCAGCCTCAGCACCCCGATACACAGAGGGAGAAACGCTGGCACAGCAGTGGGGGGGGGGACAAAGGGGTTCCCACGTCCCCAGTGCTTAGAACAGCACTCCCAACGGCTGGACCTCTTCTGCCCCAGTGGGGTGGCGGCTACAGTGGGACAGACTTTCCTCCACCTGGAAGAGCCGCTGAGTGAAGCAGTGGGTCCAGGAGGCTTGACTATCTGGGGACGGAGCACGTGGGGACAGGCAGACGGGCCTCAGGCTGCAGGGCTGAGCTTCCATGGAGACAGGGCTTGAGGAGAGCCCACACCCTCTCCCCGACCACTCCTCCGTCCTCCCAGCAGCCGGCCAGGCCTCAGGAGGGGAGTGGACGTGATGCGTGGTCTGGGTGTCCGCCACTCACCTCCAGGCTTACTCTGCCAGCGTCCCCCAGAGCACATGTTGCAGAAAACGCATCTCATTCCCCCAGCTGGGATGGGACCCTGCCCCCGCGTCCGTCCCCAGGGTCTCCAAGCTGGCCTCACCAGCCCTGCACCCCGACGGCCCAGGCTTCTTCAGGGTTGCGCAGGGGCCCTGGCGGCCCCAGGGAGCTGCCTGCGGGCCGAGAGGCACCATGCCCCCCGCACACTGCGTCGGGCCTCCTGGAGTCTGTCGTGCGGCTGGGTGCCCACTGCCTTGCCGAGGCTGGCCCGCCCGCGAGGCCAGCCGGAGCAGGAAAAGGTGGTGGAGACTTGCTGGCGGCCCTGGGGCAGCCCTGGCTCTGGGAGGGCAGGGCCACTAGGCAGTTTGATATTTGAATCGCAGCTCTCCTTCGCTATGGCCTCATCACTGGGACAGGCTGACCCCACTTGGGAGGGGCGCCATCGTGAACATGCATTCAGCCCGACGCTGGGTCAGCCCTCTGGGGGGTCTGTTCCCAGGGGTCTGTGCTCATCAGGAAAGGCAGGGTCTGCGAGGGCGGCAGGGGCCACCCCTCCCCCGACTGCCTGCCTCCCCCCAGAATCCCAAGGGAGGCAACCTCTGCTCCTCCCCTTTTCCAGCTCGATCCCAGACCTACAGCCGCTTCCTGCCCAGACCCCACCTCCTGTCCCTGACCACCACCGGCACCACCACGCAGGGCCTCCTCGAGCTGCTCCCAGGGCACGAACATGGCACCTTCGCCCCCCCTCCCCCAGTCCAGCCCCCCCCCCATCTGTCTCCAGGCCTGGGTTTACCCCCTCACACAGGGAGGAGGGGCGCAGCCGACTTCCAAGAGCCCCCATCCCTCCCTGTGGCCAGCGGTGACGCCCTGGCCTTGCCCCAGAGGACTCGAAACTTCTGCCGGCTTCCCAGGCTCTTCTGGAGGGTCCGCCCTCAGCGGGGCACCCCCATCTTGTGCAGGCCTGGGAAACTCTGGCTGAAGAGGATGTGCCCAGGTCAGCCCCTGGTAACTCCCACCACATGCCCCAAGGGCCTAGGAACTTCATTGCAGAAATCAAGTCACGGAGCGACCAGGCACTTGGATTCGGAGGGAGGCGTCTGGGCTGAGCCAGGAGCACTGCCTGCCTTCTGCTCTTGCCTCCCTGCCTCTCCCCCGCCTCCGGGCAATCTACCCAGCTCTCTCTGCAGAGGGCATCACACTGAGAGCTGAGAGCTGAGAGTGCCCCCGTTCTCAGGGAGTTTGCTCCAGCTGGATGGGACCCTACGTGCCCAGGGCACCCCTGTGACCGAGCCGCGCACCTCCTGCCCCCACCTGAAGTCCCACTATTGCTGCTTTCTGTGCTTCTGCGACGGCAGGGCGCTCTCCTAGGTCCCAGATGAAACACGATACAGGGAAGGGAGAAGGCCTGGGACAGTGCACGTCCAGCCCGCCAGTCCTCCAACAACTGTGGCATGTGTGCACACACACTCATACCCATGCACACCCACAGCAACACATACACTCTCACAGCCGTGCAGTCTCACCCAGCTCAGGACAGGGGGCTCCAGCTCTGACATCCCCGCTCACCTGGCACAGCCACCCCAAAACCAACATTCTCCACCTGCCCCCATGCTTCCCTCATCAGCCTGGCTTCCTGAGTCCACAGCCCCGGCCCCCTTCGAAGACCCTACGCCCTGCAGCACCGCGGCTGCGTCTCCTCTGACCCCAGGGAGCCACCGCCTCCTGGAGCAGAAGGAGGGCACACAGCCTGAGATTCATGGGACTGTCTGGAGGAGGGAAGGGCTGTAGAGACCACAGACGGGCATCGGGGCCCCCTTGACGCCCCCCAGGATCTCCATGGAGCGGGCGGGGCTCCTTGAGGTGGGTGGAGGTCTTGGCCGTCAGCTGGGGCCCAGGACCACTCTGGCTCCAGCCAGGGCCCCTCCAGAAGCCACAAGGGTGTATTTTGCAGTCACATTCCCCTTTCTGGAGCTCACTGTGCCCTCACAGGCCGCACAAGGGCGCGCAGTGGGCCTGTCCAGGGTGCAGGATTCCGAGGTCCTGCTCAGGCAGCCCCAGGCACACGGCACTGGGCGCACGGCAGGCGCTCAGTGTGCGCGGGTGACATTGCTGCCACTGTTACCCTGCGGGGTCGCAGCACGGTGGCAGCGGCAGCGGTGGGCTCACTGTGCCCGTCCAGGGAGCGCGCCGTTTCCCCAGTAAAGCCTCACGGCTGAACCAGCCACCATCTGCCAGGCCCAGGATGGCCGCCAGCCCTGGAGGGAGGGCCCTCAGCAGTCACGGCCCTCACGGGGGCTCAGAGCCTCACGAAGGAGAAGCCCAAACCCATGAATCGCCGTGGGCGAAAACTGAGGCCAGAGCGAAACGGGCAGGGGCGGGGGCTGGGACACCTTGCAGCAGAGCAAAGTCATCTTCTGAGAGCTGTTTCTTCGTTAGTCCCTCCACAAGCAGATGGGGGGCGATGCTTGGTGTCCTAATTTGAGACTGTCTTTTGTTTGGGCCCAAATCTGGGTCATCAGAGCCGGGCTTTTTGCTAGAAACCGGACGCTGAGCACTACTTGCCTGGAAGCCGCGTCACTGCGGGCAGGCGGGAGGGGCTGGGCGGTGCTGGGCGGGGCCGGGCGGGGCCTGCCTGAGCAGAGCCACCCTGCCGACAGCAGCTGCGGTACACACGGCGGGGAGAGGTGCCCGGAGCTGCTGCGGGGCCCAGGTGCCCAGGTGTGCCTGTCCAGCTCTGGGCCGCAGCCTGTGGCCCGGGACAGGGTGAGGATGACCTTGGCAGAGAGACAGGCAGCAGGCAGGGCGTGCCAGCCTCAGAGAGACCCCCCTGCAGCGCCCCCACCCCAGCTCAGGGACAAGAGGGGCAGAGGACAGGGCTGTCTGAGCAGCTGTTTCATCTCCGTGTTCTTGGTAAACCCCTACCCTCTCCAGGCCCTGTCTCCCTGAGTTGGTAACAGGCTGGCAGGGAGCTCCCCCATGGATGTCCGTGGGCTGACCCTCCGTGACCCCGTGATTCCAAGGTGCTTTGGTTCTGTCCCTGCTCCAGGTCTTTCTGGCCTCCTGGCCACTGTGGGGCCCCAAGCAGGCCCTGCTCCCTGCCCCTCCCAAAGTGTCCCCACACAGCAGGGCCTGTGTGGCATCAGGGCTGGGCCAACCTAGCCAGATACAGTGGGGCCGGCCCGATGGTTGCTCTCAGTTGGATGGGGACCCACTTTTCTTGGCTCAAGCCCTGGTGCAGTGTGGCCCAAACGCCTCCTCAATGCCTGCCTAGCTCTGATCCCCTCAGGCTGGGGCCCTCCCCGAGGAGGGGTCCACAGGTGACACTGGAGCGTCTCAGAAGGGACCCCTGCCCATCTCTGAGCCAGTCAAGGCTGTCAGGGCTGTGAGGCCGGCTCTGCAACTGTGCTAGCCGGCCAGCCCCACCCAGCGTGCCCACTGGGAGGCGAGCGTCCCCTGGGACCAGCTCTGGCCTGAGCTCCTGCCTGGATGGAAGATCACCTGACCGGAGGTACCCGGTGCCCCCGCCTGCCCGGGCTGAGCCGGCTGCCCCCTCCAACCCAGAGATGAGCCCCCAGGAAGGTCAGTCCCAGGCCAGGCAGCAGGAGGGGCTAGTTCCACCCACTCTGGGGCAGGCAGGGCCAGGCAGCACCTTCATTCCGCATCTCCTGGGTCGTTCACAGAAGCTGATGCCTGGGAGGGACTCTGGTGTCTCTGGAATTTTCCCCAGAGATGCTTGTAAAAAGTGACTCCTGTTCTCCTGCTGTTATCTGAAGATCTCTGGAGTCCCCACCCCGCCCCTCCTGCACAGGTGGGAGCACAGCCCCTGGGGGCGCCTGGAAGGCGCTGTTTGTGCTCCCGAGCAAGTGGGCAGGCTGGGGCAGGATGAGTGCTCTGGTGCCCTCCCGGCCCCCTCCCCGGCCGAGGCAGAGGCTGGCACCGTGGCCCCCACCTCCATCCCATCTGGTACCCTGGTTTCGCTAATCTTCACAAACGGCCCTGTGGTAGGTACAACCTGTAAGTTCCCAGGGTCACAGACAGGAAGTCGAGGCTGGAGAGTCATGCAGCAGGAGACTGTCAGAGCTGGGGCCCTCTCATGGCCGTCTGGGGTGCCCCTCTGTCTGCCCCGAGACCCCAGCTCTGTGCCTGGCCTGAGCCCGCAGCGCTGCTCCCCCAACACTGAGGGTGGGCTGAGGAGTAAACCTTTCTTGGACCTCCCCAGGAATGAGAAGATTCGGTATCTGGGCTGGGAGGGGCGTCCCAAGCCGGGGTGGGGGGACATCCAGGTGGCTTTACGTCCCATCATCCCTAGTTCTGGTCACCCACTTGCCCACCGCAAGACTGGCCCCTGACCACAGCCCTTGGGCACAGAGGGGCCGTCAGCCCCACACATGCACATGTGGATGCCAACTGCCCCAGCAGGCCACAGAGACCACCTGCACTGTCCCCTGAGACACAGACTGGACCCTGTGTCAAGGCTGCAGGGTTGCTGTCCTGGGCAGGGCGGACCTGCAGCCTCGGGGCTCCCCCTGCAGCAGGAGACTATGGTTGTGAATGTGTCCACGATTCGGGAATGTGGCTCCTGGAAGGGGCTTGTGTGGCCCTTCGTGGGATGTTCCCCGGGGCAGAGTCTTGTCTGAGAAGTGTGAAGCCACATCTGGCCATGCCAGCGGGAGGGGAGGTGCTGGGTTGGGCTCTTGGGGAGGCTTTGCCCGTGGTCGGGGTATCCAGCCTGCAGCCAGGGGCACCGGTCTGAGTGCATCACAAGGAGTGGGGGAGGGTAGCCTCTGGGGAGGCTCAGGAAGGATGCTAGAGCCCTGAGGACGTGCTCAGCGAGGAGGGCAGGACACCCGGGCTGGGGACAGGCAGGCGGGGGCTGAGCTGCTGTCCACCCACAGCGGAGCTGCGGAGCGCAGGCAGAGCGCAGCCCCTGCCTGCCCTTCTGCCCCAGGGCAGTGCTCCAGCAAGGCGGAAAAGGAGGCCACCTGGTGTGGCCATGGCTGCCCCATCCCCTCCCTCCCCTGCCAGCTATGGCAGAGTCGGCCACCCCCAGAGCCATGAGCTTTCATCTGCCATCTGTGAGCTCTTAAATCTTTAAAGAGCACTTTCTGGCTGCGTCCTCAGCAGAGCTCCTGCTGCAAACATTCTTGGAAGGGGCGGGGGCTGTGGCACGTGGGAGCCACTGGGGCCACTAGCTGCCTGCTCCCCGTGCCCGGCAGCCTCATCTGGCCTGACCCTCTGGGCTGGCCTACGAGGCCTTCTTGGCATCCCTGCCAAGAGCCTTCAGGGCCCCCACGCTGCTGCGGACACCACCCTGCTGCCTGTGGCCCCGGGTGCCCCAGCTCTGACGGTGCTCAGATGCTCTGGTCCTCTCTGAAGACCTCTCAGGTTGCCCACCAGCTCCCTGTCCCCAGGCCCTGCACCTCTGCTCCCTCAGGTCTCTCCCAAGGCTCCCCCTTCCTCTGCCCCGACCCCCGCGAGGGTCTTCCTGAGCCCCCAGCCTCCCCCGAGGATCCCCAGTGACCAGGCTGTCTCGTCAAGGAATGGGTAGATCCAGGCTCTGTGCCCCAAGCCCTCTTCTGTGCGGAGCCTGAGACGGGCAGTCAGAGCCTGTCCCCTGGCATCAGGGTGACAGCGCAGGCCTGGCCTGGGAGAGGGAGTGATGGGCCAGCAAGCAGGGGTCAGAGAGGTGGCCTGAGCAGTGAAGCTGCTGGGACTCGGCTAGAGAGGGCCTGGGGCTGGGGTCTATGAGCCACCGGAGGAAGGTGGGCGGGGACCCCATGGATGAGGGGCAGGGGCCTGAGTGGGTCATCCAGGGGAGGGACAGGGACAGGCAGAGCAGCCATCCTGACAGGTGGAGGCCCTGTCCTTGCCTGAAGCCCAGGAGCTGGGGGGGAGGGGAGGGGGAGGGGGAAGGGGAGGGGCATCATGTGGCGAGGTGGCCACGGCGCTGACTCCCCGGCTGAGTGGCCCAGGGTCCAGGACAGTGGCGTTCCCTCAGGGATCGGGGCCGGAACAGTCAGCGGGGAGGGAGGACAACGTGGAGCTTCCATGTCCCGGGACCGGGATGGGAGGCAGGACAGCCCTGCAGCACAACTGGTCTGTCCAGAGATGCCCTCCTGCCTCCTAACGGTGGTGCTGGGACAAGCACTGGGCCAGGCTCCCCTGGGGAGCTCACGGGCCCTGGACTTGGGGTCCTGGGGCTGCCTGACAGAGCGGGGCAGGTGCTGATGGGAAGCCACTGGGTCAGCTTGGCGCCCCGTTTACGTCTGTGGGGAATGCAGGCCGGACAGCAGACAGATCCTCCTGCCCCTCGGTGCTGGGGGCAGGGCCTGCCAACCCACGGGCACCCCGAACCCTGTGTTTGGGGGGTGGAGTGGACCCAACTTCACTAGTGAGCTGCGTGTAAAGCAGTCAGGTGACCGCTTGGCAGCTGGGTCTCCCGCCTCTGAGCCAGGTGCACGCCCAGTGTCACAGGAGGGAGGTGCTGGGCCCCGCCAGCTCCACCCGCACAGCCTGGCCCCCCACTGCACAAGTTGGAGTTTGTCCTGCTCACGCGCCTTCCAACAGATCTTCCAAGCTAGGAGACGGTCGCGGCACCCCCCAGGCTGCCACTGGCTCCAGCCAAACTCCGCCAGTTCGCTCAATAAAATTTTGTGGAGTTGCGGGCACGGTCCTTGAGCTCAGTCTCGGAGGACGAGGTCTCTCTCCAGGCCTCCTGGAGGCGCCACGCCGCCTGCTCCCTCCGCACCAGCCTCCGCAGGGACTTCGGCCAAAGTGAGAGGGGAGCCTCCTGCCCCGACCGCCACCGCCCCGACCCCGTGCTGGCCCGCCAGTAGCAGTCAATTGATCACAGCGGCTTCTGAGGAGCCTCTTGACGGCACTATCACATCACTGCCCCGAGGAGCTGGAGATTCCTCCACTCCTCCCCGAGCATGATTCTCTCTCGGAGAGTTGTTCCACTTCAAGGCCCCCGCGAAAGGGCAGCCCATGCAAAAGCAGAGTGCCCGGGCGGCCACGTCTGGGGCTCCCTGTGCTGGTCAGCCTTTCAGTCTGGGGCCACGGAGACAGGGCGGCCAGGCAAGAGACCAGGTGCCCCGAGTGGGCGGGAGGCGGGCGGGGGCAGCAGGCGCTGGGGACCTGGCAGGAACGCGTCTGAGTGATTTTCCGGCCAGCTGACTGGACGGTGCCAGGCCGGTGTGACCCAGAGGAGAGGGATGGGGCGGCAGGCAGCCTCCCCATCAGCAGGCACGCGTCCTGCTCAAGTGAACCTGTGGGGAGACAGGGCGTCTCTGGGCAATTTACAGACGAGGGAACAGAGTCAGGGGGAGGGAGGCTCAGACCCACCAGGGTCCTCCTCTCCCCGCTGATCATGGCCAGCCCACCCACACCCTCTTTACAACCTGAGGACCCCGGCATTGTCAACACCCCTTCCAGCCTCTCCCTACCCCAGGGAGCTTGGGGGCAGCCTTGCAGACACCCTGGTAAACAGCTTCCTGCTGTCACGCCCCAGCCCCTCACCCCAGGGGTACCAGGTCCCCAGGAGGCCTTTGCTATGGGACGGCTGCTCCCGGCCATCAGGTCAGCTGGTGGGTACCGGTACGTGAACTCATCGGGCATCCGTGAGCCTGGGGGTGCAGACCGGGACCCTGGGGCCAGCAAGGCAGGCTGAGGTGGGAGCTTTCCCCCAACACCCTGACCCCACCCCTGCTGTATCTGGGTTTCTGGGCCTCTCCTCCCCTAAGTCTCCAACCCTGTGGCCATTACATCACAGCATTCCTCCTAATAATGGCTACCTGCCTCTTCATCGCAGAGTTTACTCCCCAAGAAGCAGTTTATCCCACACGCTCCACCCAGCGCCTGTCGGCAGCCCCAAGGTGGGAGTTAGTGTGCTAGTTTCAGGGAACCCTTCACCCCAAACTCCACCCGAGCCCTTGCTGTCCAGCCACTTCCCCTCAGGCTGACACTGGGGTCTCTGATTCTCCCTCTTGGGGTCTCCCTTGAGTGGCCTCACCACATTCAGCCAAGGCCCGGGGAGGAGGGGAGCAGCCCTCCTGGCAGTGACTGTCCTCACCGCGGAAAATGTCAGTACTTCCTCGCTCTGGCACACACTTTCCTGACTTCAGGGCCACCCTCCTCATGCCAGCCTCCTGGTGCTGTGGCTCGGGCCCAGCACCAAGACCAGGCTGTCACAAGCAGCCTACAGGCTGCTCCGTAGAACCTCCAGGCAGCGCCTCCCAGAGTTGTGCAGTGCACAACCCACACACCACACCCAGTGCCTCTGCCTATGATCTGAAGCAACTGGGCCAGGCATGGGTAGACTCAGCCTGGCTTTCATGACACTTGTCTCACTGTAACTCAAAAACCCCTTTAGGGAAACAACCTAAATGTCCATCAATAGATGACTGGATAAAGAAGCTGTGGTATATTTATACAGTGGAATAGTACTCAGCCATAAAAAAGAATAAAATAATGCCGTTTGCTGCACCATGGATGGACCTGGAGATGGTCATTCTAAGTGAAGTAAGCCAGAAAGAGAAGGAAAAATACCATATGAGATCACTCATATGTGGAATCTTAAAAAAAGAGAGACACAAGTGGACTTATTTACAAAACGGAAACAGACTCACAGACATAGAAAACAAACTTATGGTTACCAGGGGGGTGAGAAGGGGGTGGGAAGGGATAAATTGGGAGTTCGAGATTTGCAGGTACTGACTACTAGATATAAAACAGATAAACAACAAGTTTCTACTGCACAGCACAGGGAACTGTATTTAATATCTTGTAGTGACCTATAAAGAAAAGAATATGGAAAGGAATGTATGTATTTGTATGACTGAAACACGATGCTGTACACTGGAAATTTACACCACATTGTAAACTGACTAGACTTCAATTAAAAACAATGGTTAAAAAAAAAAAACCTTTAGGATGTTAAAAACAGAGGATCAACTCATTTCCTGTGCTTTTCCTGATTACCCTGATGCCCCAGTACAGCAGACACTCCTGGTTGAGTCCAGATGGATGTTACACGAGGAAGCCACCGAGAGCCTCCCCTGTGTGTCCCCCGACTGCAACTCCTCATCACAAAGCCTTCTATCTGGACGTAATGGCCTGTCCTCTGCAAGGCCAGAGGTCCCTGCAGGCCAGTGGGTGGCATGGCACTGTGGCTGGGAGCCTGCAGGCTGGGTCTGGTGACTGTGTGGTTGGGCCACACCCAGTTTGTCACAATCCCCACCTGCCCAGATAGGAGCAAGGGCTTCCTGGGTGGAGGAGATGCCAGGATGCTGGGTCCCAATTCTGAGCTCTGCAGCCAGTGGAAGGAGGGGTGGGAGCCGGGCCCAGGGAAGGAAGTGGGCAGCTCAGACCTAAACACAGCTGAGAGATCTGCAGGGCAGGTGGGGACCAGGAGCTGGGGGACCAGGGGCGGCGGGCAGGGAGAGTGCTTTCAGGGTCCGGGGGGATGCGATGGGCTCTGGCCTTCCTGGGCAGGTCAGAAGAGGTGCCTTCGAGCTCCCCTACCCAGATGCACCTTAACTCCTCCTGGGCCCCCATCAGCCTCCTGAATGATCATCTCTGAAAGTGGCCTGGAAGCAGTGTTTGAAAGGCTCTGCGGGGGCTCCAAGAAGCAGTTTAGCCAACATGCTCCACCCCACACCTGGGTGGGAAGGATGCGGGAACCCCAGGTACATGGCAGAGACACTCTTCTATGGTCACGTCTCTGCTCATCTCCATGGATACAGGGAGGTGGGTATGAGGCTCATCTCCACTTCACAGACGATGAGTCTGAGGGTCAGGGTGGCGACAGGCCGAGTGGTGAGCGAAAGTGAGATGTGGGCCCAGATCCTCCAAAACTGGGCCCACGGGCCTCTCTTTTCAGCACGGCCTCTGCTGGAGACGGGAGCCGTCCCTGCGGACCACCTGGCGGCTGAGCCACCTGCTGTGAAAAGCCACACGTCTGTCCAAGTTAGAGAAAGCAAGGGGCCCTCTGGATCCGATCAATTCATAGTTACTTTTTAATTGGATTTGACTACTGTTTATTTTGTCTGATTAGAAAAGCAGTGCATGTTACTGAAGAAATGTGGAAACTCTGGCTGAGAATCAAGAGGAAAATTCAAATTCAAACCTGTCAGTCAGAAAGACCTCAGCTTGATGCGTTTTCTTCTGGTTTTTAATCTGTTTGTTTGCATGCCTTTCTGTCACCATTTCTGTGTTTATTCGTTAGCTTTCCATTGTAAGGCATTCATCTATTCATTTTTTATTTGTACTAGCTGGATTCTTAAATTCTTAGTGGGTTCAGTTCTGATCTGTGACCACGACTCTTTATTTGGGTGACGAATTGTCCCCCATCTGGCCCGTGAGAGGCCCTGTGAAGCCACCTCCACGTCCTTTCTGGCACGTCCCCCTCATTCTTAGAGCACTTCCTTATTTCTGCCTCATCTTCATTTTCCCTCGAAATGGACATACAAGGACTCTCGGTTTCTTTTAGTGCAAACAGTACTTAGAAGCGAAGCTCCAGGCCCTGAGTGTGCTCAGCCCTGCTGAGAAGTCACTGCCCTTCTCTGCAGCCGGGGCCAATTAACAAGTTTCCCACATGAGTCTGCATGCCCTGGGGAGCTCGTAGCTGATGCCTGCTTTCCAGGGCTGCCCTGCAGAGCTCCGTCTTTATAGGGTAACTTTCCACAAGGAGCTCGCACTCCAAGGTGAGACACTCGGCTCACAAGGTCTCCAGTATACTGATCCTTTTCCACAAGCCTAGAACAGGCAGGAAAGAATTTCAGAGACGGATCTGACAGGGAAAAGCCTGCTAACTGGACTTCAATATTTGTTTTCAGGATGTGTGTTTGGGAGAGAGAACAAGGAGAAGAAGGGGAGGGGGGAGGAGGGAGGAAGGGAAGAAGAGACCGGAGAAGGAGGAGGAGATGGGAGAGGAGAGAATTTACATCCCGGGCAACGCCCAGATCTTAAGGGCAAGCTTTGATGGGTTTCGATAAGCATATACACCCAGGTAGTCATCGCCCCAATCAGGATATAAAACACTTCCATCACCCAGGCATCCTCTCAGCCTCTGCAGTAAGTCCCCAGCCCTTAGGCAGCCCCTGCCCTGATTTCTATCTCTGCGGATTAGTGCTGCCTGGTCTTGAACTTGTCGTAAATGGAAGGATACAACGTGCTCCCGTTTCTGGCTCTGCTCGATGGACGTGAGGGTTCTGAGACGCGAGGATTCTGAGACGCATCCATGCTGTTGCACATGTCACCCACTAGTCGACCCACCTCTGCGCCCAGTGCAGCGCCATTGTGTGCCTTCATCACCGCTGCATCCTGCCTCCTGCGGATGGACATCTGGGCTGTTTCCAGGGTCTGGCTGCTGTCAACATTCTTATGCAAATCTGCTTGTGGACATGTGTTTTCAGTTCTCTTGGGGATGGAGAAATATCTGGGAGGGGACCAGCTGAGTCAGAGGGTCAGTCCGAGTGTAACTTTATATGAAACCGCAAACTGTTGTCCAAAGTGAGTTCCTCTTTCCCCTCCCTCCCTCCAGCAGCGTGGAGAGCTCTGGCTGCCCCTTATCCTCAGCAGCACTTGGCAGTGTCAGTCTTTTTATCTTCAGTTATCCTAGTGGACCTGATGGGTATCTCACGTCTCGGTGGGCTGTGTTTGGACCTCCTGATGACCGGTGGCGTTGGGCACCTTTCCTGCTGTTCCTGGCCGTTAGCGCTTTGTGTTTGCTGAAGTGTCTGTTAAAGGATTTTTTGTCCTTTGTCTTTTTATCAGTGATTTGCCAGACTTCTTCAAAATAGTCTGGATACAAGTTCTTTGGCAGATATAAGAACTGCAAATATTTTCTCCCACTGCGAGAAAGCCTTTTTGAGTTTCTTAATTACATCTTTACAAGACTAGAATTTTTTTTCCCAAAGCCAAATTTTACTCTTTTCTTTTAGGTGTGTTGTTTTTACGTTTTCTGTTTAAAGAAGCTTTGCCCCTCCAAGGTCATGGAACCATTGCCCTGTGCTCTCCTAGAAGCTCTGCATGTCCAGCTCCTAGGTCTGCATATATAATACATATGCGTGACGCAGCCAAGGGGCGGAGGCTCATTTTCCCCATAGACTGACCCAGTTGGCTCTACATCATTTACTGATGATACTGAATTGCTGGAGCGCGTTATTTAAAAATCAACTGGCCGTGTGAATGCTGGCCGACTAGCACTTCCTGTTTTGTCCCATTGGATGCTTTGCCTCTACTTACACCAAAACACACCGAACACATTCCAGTCTTAATTCCTGCAGCTTTACAGAAAGTTTTGAAATCGGATAGTGTGTTCCGCCAACTTCGTTCTTCTCTTTCAGAATTTCTTTTCCTATTCTTGGTCCTTCTCACTTTCAAATAAACTATAAGATTAACTTGACAATTTCTACAAAAAGTTTGATTGGGATGGCACTAAATGTGCAGTTAAATCTGGGGAGAATTGGCCTCTTCATGACATCGAGCCTTCCAGTCTATGGCCTCATTGTATCTTCCCATTAATGTAGGTTTTCCTTAAGTTCTTTCAAAATTAAAAAAAAATAAACATAGCATTATTTTTCAGTTTACAGTTTAGAGGCCTTGTATAACTTTCAGTGAATTCCTAGCCTACTTAACTTTTGATATTATAGATGGAACAGTTATTTAAATGTAATTAGTGTTTTTGTATATTGACATTGAGAGCTGCATCTCAGAAAATTCACTGATTAGCTCCAGTGATTGTTTCTCAGGTTCTTTATGATTTTCTGTGTAAAAAAATTATGTGTGATTAAATAGCATTTTGCTTCTTTCCAGACTGTGTGGTGTTCCTCTTTTTCCCTTGTCCTGTCTCCCTGTCAGGACTTTCAGCACAGTGACGGCTAGCAGTGCTTGGGGTCAGGGAAAGTGTCCAGCATTTCACTAGTAGGAATGACGCTTGTCACCTCTAGGTTTTTAGTAGATGTCCTTTATCAGGCTAAAGAAGTTTCTTCCTATTTTCAGCCTCCAGAGTTTTCCCTTTCATCCTGAATAGGTGTTGAATGCTGCCAGTTGCTTCCTCCGTTCCTGCAGAGACGATCTCACAGCTGTTTGTTCCTTGGATTGAACAAAGCGAATCACATTGCATGGGTTTCTGAATAAAAACCACCTTTCATTTCTGGAGTAAATCCCCCTTGATCACAATGTGATCTCCTTTTTATGTTTTGCTATTTATTGGCTAATATACCATTAATATGATTGGCTCATATGTAATTAAAGACATGCCTCTACGTTCATGGTCTTTTGGTTCTGTAGCGTCTTTGTCAGGTTTTGGTGTCGGGGTGATGTCAGCCTCATTAAATGAAACTGGAAATGTTCCCTCCTCTTCTCTCTTCTAAAAGAGCTTATGTAAGATCGGTGTTAGTTTTTTAAAATATTTAATAGAATTCACCTGAGAAAACACATGGGCCTGGAATCTTCTTTGTGGAAGATTTTTGACGATAAATTCAATAGTTAAACACATTCAGGGCTATTGAGGATTTTGCTTTCTCTCCTGTCAGTTTTGGTGCATTCTCCCCCAGACGCGTCCGTTTCCCTGCGCTGTTGAATCAGGCTTCCATGGCGCACTCCGACCTGCTGCCTCCTTGGCGAGACCCCTCCTTGAGCCCTGATCTTCGCCATTGATTTCTGCTCCTTTTTCCTTCAATTGCTCTAGCAAGGGATTTGTCCATTTCATTAATCTTCTCAAAGAAACAACTTTTTGCTCTGTTTATTGTCGCTATTGTTTTTTTAATTTCATTTATTTCTGCCGGTATCTTTGTTAATTCCTTCCTTCTCTGGGCTTAGGTTTCTCCTATTTTCCAGCTTCTTAAGTGGAAATTTACTGGCAAACTCTTCCCACAAAGGGCGTGAGAGGTTTTCCATTCTAACTGCAAACGTGTGTTTTAGCTGCCCTGACCTGTGAGGACTGGGATTTCTCTAAGGCGAAAGATTGTATAAACACGAACCTCAGCCAGCGCAGCTCTCTTCTTTCAAGACTCACACCTCCTCAGCCAGCGCAGCTCTCTTCTTTCAAGACTCACACCTCCCCACTATGAATGAAAAATATCGCCAGCCATATCCGCACACAAAGGACACTGCAGCCATCAAGTCATCAGCTGCTACCACCCCCGACAGTGAGCGAAGGGAGCTCAGGATGCGGACAAGCAGGCAGCCCGGCCTCTGCAGCCCCCAGCGGTGCCCCCCTCACCCCACCCCGAGGACTCAGGATGTGGAGGAACAGGACACGGGCCCTGGACTGCTAGGTGCACATCAGAGGAACGGTTTCAGTGAGCCCAGACCTTTGCACCTTCTCATACACAGAAAAGCGCTAAATTTCCTAACTTGAAATACCCGGTTTTCTTTAATTAACGGTAATCCTTTGATGTTCTGACTACCTGGTCTTTGTTACAAAAACCCCTAAACATCCTGGCCCCTCCCGTCCCCCCAGCAGAGCAGTCTCTCGGGGGAGGGGGGTCTGAGCTGCTGCCTCCCGGCGCCAGTCCTCAGCCCGCCCGCTGAGTGAAAGTACCTCTCGGGCTTACAGGCCGTGCCCTTTATTTCAGCCAACACCACTTTCTGTTTATTTTTGTCTATCCTCCAATGTCTTCAAATAGTTGCATTTCATATTCTCTCTACGTTTGTATCTGTCATTTGTCGAGGACTCGTCCAGGACAAGTTCCTCTGGTGCCTTTCAGTCCATGCGGTTCAGCCTGTCAGATACACCGGCAACGTCTCAGCTTTGCCCTTCTCTGGCTGTAATGTGGCTGGACACTTTTTCATAACTTTTGATGTATTTGTGGTCTTTCATTCATGAGGTGTCCTTTGCCAGCTTTGTTTTGGGTGAGAGTGTCTTTGCTGAGGATTTTAAAGAGATCTTTCTCTGCACATGATACTCATTGCAAATATTTTCCTCAATGTTATTTGCTTTTTAATTTTGTTTATTCTGTTCTTAGCACACAGAATTACTAAGTATTTACATAGAAAGTGTTTTTATGCATTAAGAGCTTTTGCTATTTATTATTTTTATTAAAAAGATATTTTTAATTTTTTGAATACTATTTCAACACTCACGTAGATAATATTTGCAGTCCTATTCATGTATTGTAAGCTGTCAAATAGTTATATTATATTAGATTTTTCTTTCTTTCCTGCGGTCGGCCTTCGTACATTGTTGATGGAGCATACAGCAGAATTTTATTCACTAGTATTTCACTTTTGATTTTACATGAGATTTTATATTTATAGCAGATTTCCCCAAAGGAACACCACTCCCAAGAGGTGTCTCCAGGTAGAAATGGTCCTTTGGTTGGACAAATTAGATTGAGACGCCTTGGGGATTGGACTCCTGCCCCTGCTAAGGACCACAATGTACATTTGCATGTTAGAGACTTGGAGAAGGTTTGCATTTAAAAATTACATCGACTTTGGTGAACCCAAGTTCTTTGTACCCTTATGAAGTCGTGGCATCTTTTAAAGTGATGCCTGAGTGACAGAGCTGGGAGAGCTTATGGGGGTTACATTTGTCACAAGTGCTTCACAAGTTTTCCCAACTTACGCGTTTCTGAACCTGAGGACGTAATCTTGCACTTACCCGCGCCGTTAAAGTTCTCACTACCTCACGAACAAGAGTGCTTGAGTCTGGAGCCCTTCTTGGAGGTAATTCTTTTCTATTTTTAACATGTCTTCCAGGAATAATTGTTTATTCATACTGCTTATTTCTTTCAACGTCAACTTTGAGCATCCATCCGTTTTCATTCAGGCTTGTCACCATGTTAACACACGACAGTGCAAGTGATTCCTGGCTAATTTTGAAGATGTTTGCACATTTGTTTTGTTGCTTATATGACTTAAAATTTTGTTTAATTGCTGCTTCTCACCCCTCCTCCTTTGTAGCAACTAGATTAGCCAGGGTTTGTCTGTTGTGTTAGATTTTTCAAAGACAGCTCTTTAATCTACTAATCTCTTAGGGCTCAATCTGCTGATCAATTCTCAGTTTTCTGTTTTTTAATTTAACCATTTCTGCTATTATCTCTGTTGTTTTAATCTTCCTTGGAACTGCTTTTAAAAACTCATTGACTTGAATGTATGTGTGCGTGTGTGTGTGTATGTATGTTTTTATTTTTGATAATGAAAGCATTTAAAGAGGTGACTGTATCTTTGAGGACGGTTTTGTAGAAACCCGTTTGTTGCTAGCAGTTTCATTATTTTCCTGATATTCTAGAGTTTAAATAATATTTCTTTTTTTATTTTTCCTCAAATGTTACGTTTGTAGGTCTCTGTTAATTTCCTTTAAAATGGGTTTGTAACTGTCCGCGTGGGACGCTTAACTTACACACCTTTTGTTGCGAAAGTAACAAGGGGGTTACCTAGGTGTTAGCGCTTTTCAGTGCTGTTGTAAATGGTATGGGCTTAAATTTCTATTTTCCAAAATTTTGTTGCTGATACAGAAAAACAAAGTCGGTGACCTTGGCTGTAGGCGGGTGCGGAGGTCTGCATGGCCTGCCAGTTGGGCCAGGCCTGTCCAGGGTGCTGCTCAGAGCTTCCGTCTCCTTCTGATTCGCTGTCGGCCTCGCACGCCGGCCACTGACAGAGGCGGGTCACACAGCCCTCTGCGGGCTGGGTCTCTCTGCCCGTTCGGCCGGGCCGGCTTGGCCCCGGGTTTCCGTTGCTGCCGCCTGGCTGGGGCCGTGCTGGCAGCTGCTCCCAGCGGGGCCTGAGCTCGTCTCTGCCAAGCGTCCTGCCTCGGCCTCGGCTTCGTCCACCGGGGAGAACTCCGCAGGCTGTCGTCTGGTTGCGTTTGCGGTCCTGTTCTGTCCTTCTTCTTCCTTCGCTGTTTTGTGCTCTCAGATTGAAGGAGCGTCTCGCCTCGGCGGCTTACACCGGGTTCTGCTCTCTGCCCGCAGCCTGGCTTTACTCGTGCTGGACGCGAGCGTTCAGCCCGTCTGTATGGGTCGCTTTCTGTGCTTCTGGCGTGTGCTCTGTTGCCTACTGTGTGTCCGCCCAGCTGGGGTACGTTCCACTTCCCTCTCGTGTCCTGCATCCTCTCGGGTCAGGAGTGCTTGTCTCACCCTGTCGTTCTCCTCTGCCTTGCTGGTTCTGCGCTTCACTGTTTTCAGCCGGCTACCCGAGGGGCTTCAGCTTTCGTCCTCGACCGACTCACGGCAGTGCTTCCTGTTCCCCGAGCCCCTTGGAGACCCTAACTCCCCAGCCCTTGGCTTGATCGTTGTATCGCATTTAATTCAACGGACGCAGGCGCCTCCCGCGCCAGAGCCCCTGATCGCGGGCACCTGCTGCGTCCCCGGGTTTTACCCTCGCCGCCGCCCTCCCTCCTTCCCGGCGCGTCCGCGTTTCTGCTGGCGCTGTTGCCCTTCCCTCTAAAGAGCTCATTTTAGAATTTCTTTAGTTCCAGACTGTGGTCTTGAATCCTCTCAGTATTTCTCTGCCTGAAATGTCTTCCCTTCTGCAGTGTATTTTTACCGATGCCGAATTCTAGGTTGGCAGTTCCTTTTTTAATTCCAGCTCTTCAAAACTGCCGTTCCACCGTCTCCCAGCTCCCTTCGTGTGGGGGGACTCGGCTCTAATCCTATTTTTGCTTTTTTAAAGATAATGCATCGTTTTTCTCTGGCCAGTTTTCAAGTTTTCTCCTTTTCTCTCGTTTTCTGCGGTTTTACCTTGACGCGTCAGGGTGTGGCTTCCTTCGTCTTTATCCTGCTCGGGATCTGCTGAGCTCTTAAAATCTGTGGCCGATGACTTCCACTGGTTTTAGGACGTTCTCAGGCACTGTTTCTCCAAACGTGCTTTGTCCCTTCCTCTCGCTCTCTCCTCCTGGGGCTGCAACTCACACAGGATAGATGTGTCCACTGAAAGCCTCCTGTCTTTCCTCTTTCCTCTTCCCCCGTCTGCTTTAGTTTGGGTATTTCCAAGCACCTTTCATCCAGCTCTTCTGCCCGGAATTCTGCTCTGTTTAAAATGCTGTGAAATCCTTCCACTGATGTCTTGGTTTCAGATGCTGTGTTTTCCAGTTTTAGAATTTCCATGGAGATCTTCTTATGGATTCTATGTTTTTGCTAAATTCCCTCTTTTTTTCCTCATCTATTTTCCCCCACCATTTCCACTGTTTTCTTGAACATACACATCAGAGTGATTTTAAAATCCCTGTCGGCTGACTCCAGTGTCTCAGTCACCTCCAGTCGTGTTCTTGCAGCATCGTTGTCCTTCTTGGTGACCCTTGGCAGATCCAGTGACTTTTTTTACTGGTTGCTGGGCATTCTGCATAAGCAGGATCCAGGGAAGGTACACAGGGCACCTTCCACCAGAAAACAGGCAGGGAGGATGGGAGGTGACCACCCAGATCCAGTGACCTGCGCTGAGGCTCACTTCTGCTTCCAGAATGTAGCCCTTCAGGGGGTTCAAAGGTGAGCCTGGTGGGCTGGGGAGCCCCCGCCCAGGGGGTCTCGGTCCTGTTGGCACAGATCTCCAAGACATTCTGCTCTGTTTTCAGAGGTTTTCAGCCCAGATTTTAGCTTTTCACGCTGGGCAGCTTCAGAACTTGAAACCGTCTTGTTGGCCATGTGACCAAAGTCCTCGAGTCTCTGAATCTGCCTCTTCCGAACCTTCCTGTTCCCTTGCCCCGGGGCTGCTGCTCTGCCCGGACCCAGCCCGGTCCCCAGCCTCTGACCAGGCCCAGAATGACGAAGGGCCAGGGACCATGGCTGAAGATCTGCGTCCTCTCCCTCAGAGGGTCTCCCCTCTCAGGAACTTTGGTCCCTCTCGTCCTGGTTATTTCCACAGCTCTCTGATCCGTTTAAACATGTTACTTTTGTTCTTTATCCAGCTTTCCTATGTGCTCTCAGCCTGGAATGTTAGCTGACTGCTCAGAAAGAGAACTGCACTGGGCACTTTTAAGGGTAATTGCCAAGAAGTAGACTTGCTGAGTCACGCTGTATGAGAGTCTGGCATTTAGTGGGAGCTCCCACATCATCCCTGTATCAGCCGAGAAGGGCTGGGCTGTGCCGGTGACACACAGCCCCAGGTCTCTGCGGTCGTGGAGGGAAGGCGTGCTCTTTACTGGGCTTCACACCCACCGTGCTGGGCTCACCCCTGCTCTGTGTTCCCCGCACGACAGGGGCCAGTGGGACGCAGTGGCCTCTCTCTGGGTCTCAGCTGGTCATCGTGGCCGAGGAAAGGCAAGCACGGCGGACCACACGCTGGCTTTTAGAGCCTCGGCCGGGAGGTGACACATGCCACCTCGGCTCACCTCTCACTGATCAGAGCTAGTCACGTGGCCACATGGGGAGGCCAGTATCTGGCCCGAGCCCTTGCCCTGTCGCAGCCACCCCGCCGGCCCTGCACCGGCTCCTGCTCCACCAGGACCCTCCCGCTGGCTGTGTCTCTAACACCTCCTTCCCTGGTTTTTACCCTCAAGTCAGACCAGCTGAGTCAGTTGCATCTGAAGGGGGACAAAGCCCTTTGTGATTCCCTCATCCTTCCCCCATTCACAGCTTACCCTTCTCACCCTCTGCTCCCTTTCCTCCCACGTGGGCCTGCCTCTCTCCGCCCCCACCCCACACCGGCTCATCCTGACCATCTGCAGAGCCAGCTGCCCCCTCTGCCCCACCAGAGACAGTTGGCCCGAGTGACATAAAGACACGGCCCACGTGGCTGCGGTGGAGGGGGTGCTGACAGGAGACGTGGCCACCAAGATGCCAGGTCGGTCCAGACGTCTCGCCCGTGTCGCCCTGGAGGCCCCGGCCTTGTCGGGGGTAGGGGGGCCGCTGTTGCACACCGGCACAGAGAACCAAGCTGTGCGAGGACTCAGGAAACACCCCGCCTGGGGCTCTCCAGAGAGGTCTGGAGCAAAACTGATGGCCCGGGAGGAGTCTGCTCGGCCTCTGCTGGCTGAGCGCACCGACGTGATGACACAGAGAGTGACGGTGGTGGCCGTGCTGGGCCCCCGCCCTGGGCGTTCACAGGCGCTGTGAATGAAGAGGGTGTGAGCTATACCCCTGTTTGCAGGTGAAGGAAAGGAGCTGGGGGTTCAGTGGCCCAAGGTCCTGCGGTCCCGAAGTGGGGAGGCCACGGTTCAGACCCGCAACCGTGGCCAAAGCCACACACGCCGCCCTGTGCCATACAACGAGAGGCCAACGCCACCTGCCTGTCTTCACAGGATGCAGTCCAGCTGCGGTCGGAGGGTGGCTGAGCTGTGGGGTCACAGGGATGGAGACGGGTGGGCCCCTGGGCGGGGGAGCTGGGCCCGGTGCGTCTGTGATTCTCCACAAGGTGAGGGGGAACCAGGAAAGCAGTGACAAGGCAGCTCGGGGCCACCGTGTGGAACAGGGAGGGAGGCCCTGGGAGCTAGCGGGGGCCACTGATGACCAGTGAGAGTAGGGAGGGAGCCACGGAGAGTCCTGGAGAGGAAGGAGTGTCAGGACAGAGAGAAATACATACATCTGGCTCTGTGACATTAGGACAGGGACGGGCTGCATCAGATGGCACAGAGACACGCCATGTCTTTATGTCACTCGGGCCAGTTGTCTCTGGACCAGATTCTTAGATAAGGAGCCTGTTCTCTACCAGCTGAGGGTGGAAAGCCTTGGCAGACGTGTGCGACAGCAGTCCCCCTACCCCCGACAAGGCCGGGGCCTCCAGGGCGACACGGGTGCCTGGGAGACGGACGAGGAGACCCACAGCAGCAGGGACCCCGGGAGCCGAGGCCTGGACAACAACCGGCAGGGGGTGGGGGCGGGGGCGAGGTCCCTGTGGGGCACGGGGGTCTCTGTGTATCTGTGTTCACACGTCACCACCGCCCACCTCCAGCCACCCTGCACCGGCCACACCAGGGGTGTCCGCCAGGCCCCCAGAAGTGAGTTCCTCTCCAGCAAGGTGGTGTCTGGGAGTTGGTGGGAGCTGCCTCGGGGTGGATCGCCGTGTCCAGGGACCCAGGAGGTGGACTCAGCCTCCCAGCGCGGGCTACGTGCTCTCAGTGGGAGCTTTTAGAGAGAAATCCAGGGCCAGGCGGAGTCCAGTGCCTGTGGGTCTGAGATGTCATTTTAGACCAAGTTCAGAGCACATCTCAAGCCAAGGAGGCAGGCAAATGATTTCCAAAGAAGGTGCTCCCTGAGAGACAGTGGGGCAGAGGGACTGGGGGTGTTCCAGCCGGGTGGCTCCTGCGGGACCTCCGGAGGGTGAGCTTCACTTTGGAGTCCAGCCCCAGGACAGTGAAAATCGAGGGTCCCACGCCCAAGGCCAGGCTCCAGGACTGGTGACTCCGCTCACCGGTGAAGAAGCCCTACAGCCAGTGCAGGGTGGGGGGACTCTGTGGGAGGAGAGGGTGCACTTGCAGGGGGTGGGGAGAGGTGTGCATGCAGGTGGGCAGGGGTCAGTGGAGAAGGTGCACGCGCGGGGCGGGGTAGGGCGCGCGGGCCCTGCCTGGGGCCGTATTTGCAGACGCCTCCCGTGACTGTGACCAGGTCCCCCGCTGCGGCCTCTCAGCCCCGGGCAGCTTCACCGTTGCCTTCCCCAGCAGTCCTCCTGCTCCCAGTGTCTCCAGCACCTCCAGGTTGACCAAAATCTGTTGTCTGTCCTTTTCTTTCATTTTTTTAAATACCTGTAGTGCGGTCTGGTTCCTGCACAGTAAACTACACGTTTCAGATGCATAACTGACGAATCTGATAGATGTACAGCCCGCGAAGCCACTGCCACAATCATGACAGCTCCCATTTCCATCACTCCCCAGGAGGTGCACATTTCGAATTCCTAGTGCATCCCTTCCCACCCTCCTCTCCCCCCGGTGACCATACATTTGTTCTCTAGGTCTGTGAGTCTGTTTCTGTTTCATAGATAAGTTCATTTGTGTCATTTTTTTCAGATTCCACATATAAGTGATGTCATATGGCATTTTTCCTTCTCTTTCTGGCTTACTTCACTTAGAATGACATTCTCCAGGGACATCCATGTTGCTGCAAATGGCATTATTTTATTCTTTTTTATGGCTGAGTACTATTCCACTGTATAAATATACCACAGCTCCTTTATCCAGTCATCTGCCGATGGACATTTAGGTTGTTTCCATGTCTTGGCTACTGTAAACAGTGCTGCTGTGAACATTGGGGCACATGTGTCTTTCTGAATCACATTTTCCTGCAGATCTGTGCCCAGCAGTGGGATTGCTGGATCATATGGTGAGTTTATTTTTAGTTTTTTAAGGAAACTCCATACCGTCCTCCGTAGTAGCTGCACCAATTTTGTCTGTCGTTTTCCTTAAGGAGAACTTAGACTCCGGTCCTTTGTGTCATGAATATTTTTTGTAATTTTTTTATGGTTAAATCTGAATAGTAGTTATAAAATCTCGTTCTGATATAGGGTCCTGGTTCGTCTTTCTTTCCCTGAGGATTTGGTGGGCAGGATTTCACTCTTCCCTGGGATCGGGGGTTGCAATAGGAAATCTGAACACGCATGTTCCTCCTTGGATCGGCCCATCGGTATGTGGCCCGGATGCAAACAAGCTCTGGGGCTGGACCCTGCCAGCCTCTGACGGTCTCAGTGTGGGTTACGTGCATCTGTTTAATGGGAACATGGCTCCCTTTCAGTCCATGAAGTTAATCCTTTTTTTTAACTTCACAAAATGCCCTTGAGTTGTTTGACTGGTTTTCCTTTTATATTCTTTTTCTTTCACCTTAGACTCCTGGTTCTTCTCTGCTTTATTTTTCTCACTCTTTCCAATCTTGACCCCCCCCCACCACCACACACACATCATCTCTTCTCTGCCCTGGTTCTGCTGCGGCCTCATTTGGGGATGTTTCTTGTCCATCCACGTGCCTTCTTGAGCCTGACTTTTACCTCCTGTTGTCCAATTATTTCTTATTTAAGCCTGTTCTGGGGGAGGGGACAGCGCAGCAGCAGAGCGCGGGCTTCGCACGCACGAAGTCCTGGGGTCAGTGCCCAGTGCCGCCGTTAAAATAAATAAATGTAAATAAATAAACTTAATTACCTCCACCCCACAAAAAAAAAAAAAAGCAATGAGGTAAAAAAAATTTTAAGAGGAAAGAAAATACATTTTTTTAAAGCCTGCTCTGAATTTTCTTCCACAGAAAAGACGTCTTCACTTAGGCCGCCAGGTTCCTGGTCCGAGTCCGGAGGGCAGCCGCCTCCCCGCCCGCGCCCTGGGCTTCTGCGGCCCCTGTTTGCCCTTCCTTCTTCTTGCAGTGGCTTCAGCGGGGCCTGCTTTGGCTCCTCTTAGTCCTTGTTCATTTCTGCGTGAAGTGCCCGGCTGTTCCCCTCCTTCCCGCGTTCTCTCGCTTCTCTGATTAAAGGTGCTCTTTGGAACTCGGGGGAGCCTAGGAGAGTAAAGGTTTTCTACAGACAAGAGGTGGGCGGAGGACACGGGGGCAGGGGCTCTGCCTGGGAAGGCCCAGAGGTTCCTGCTTGGTTACGAGGAAGGACACAGCCAGAAGGCGGCCGTCTGCACGTCAGGGAAAGGGCGCTGACCAGACCCCGAGTCTGTCCGCACCTTGATCTCAGGCTTCCAGACTCCGGAGTTCGGAGAAACCAGTGCATGTTGTTAAGAAACCCGGTCTCCGTGCGGAGCTCTGTTACAGTAATCCAAACTGACTCAGACTCCTATTCAATCATTAATTCACTCAAAATTACCCTAAGACACCCCCTGGGTCAGGGACCGCGGAGCCCTCACCAGGCACCGGCAGGGAAGGCCATCCATTCGCCTGGGTCCGCATTACGGTCGGGCAGGGAGGGGAGGCCGACAATGAACGAGCAGGTAACGGGCACACACGCCTTTTTGTTTAACACAGAGAAAAGACGACTGGGCCGAGCGGGGCCGAGCGGGGCCGAGCGGGGCCGAGCGACGCCGTGGCCCCGCCCGCGCTCCCTCTCCTGGAGTAACGCCGCTCGGAGGAGTGGGTGCTGGCTCTCGGGAGCAGCCCGCCGCGGGGGACAGCCGTGCAACGCCACACCAGCACGGCTCCCAGACGGACAGCCGTGTCGCCGGGACTGTGGCTGACAGCTCAGAGCAGGTTCTGAGACGCACGGGGGAGGGGAGGGCGACCGCGGGGGAGGGGAGGCCGGTGCAGGACCAAGAACAGCAGCGGGACGGGGGTCTTCCCGCTGTCTCTGGACCCGCACCATGCCGGCCACTCCTGTGGACCGTCCATCCCACCCCCGGCAGCCTCACTTCCTCCCACACCTGGGATGTCCACACTCACAGCCATTACCGACAGCACGGTGTCCGCATCTCAGGGTAAGTGTGGGCCCCGGCCGCCCTCCCAGGCATGTCATCTGGGCTCTGGTTCTCGAGAATACCTCCAGAATCCACCCACTACTCATGGCCCCACCACTGCCCCTGGGGCCCGCCACCTCCCCGGAGGAAAGCAGTACTGTCTTCACTGGGTCCCAACTCCCACTGTCACTGTCCACTCGGCAGTCAGAGTGGCCCCCACAGCACAACCCAGTGCCTCCCCACTCAGACTGAGAGCAAAGCCCCTGCCTCGGTGCTTCACGAGACCCTGCAGGCCAGGCCCTGCCAAGGCTCCCAACACACCAGCAAGGCGTCCCGCATTCAGGCTGCGCCGGCCGCCTGGGTCCCCTCGTGCTTCGGGTGTGCCGAGCTCTGGTCCCAGGGCCTTTGCACTTGCTGGGTTCGCCAGCGCTCTTCTCTAGACTTTCACAAGTTGCCCTTCTCTTCTCCACCTTTGGCCAAATACCACCTCCTAAAAGAGACCTTCCTGGCCCACCAGATCTCAAGCAGCCCCCTCCGCACCCCGACCCTTGCCCGCTGCGTTTCCCTTCATCGTGCTCATCAGTCCCTGAGAGTCTGATCTAGTCCAGTCCCTTTTCCTTGCCTCTGCGTTGCGTTCTATTCTCTTCTACCTGATCCGAGCTTGTCATATGCCTCCCCCACCAGAACATGATCCCAGACAGACACAGCCTTGTCTGCGGGGCAGAAGGCTCTGCTCAGGGTGCACGGATGGGGCAGCCCGGCCCTGGCCTGGCCTGCGTGCCCCAGGCAGCCTGCAGGGCTGCCGCCTGCTGGAATGGGTGAGTCACTGCACTGCCAAGGGTCTGGTTGGTGACTCCTGCTTTTTTGTCTTACTCGGTGCCAGAGATCCGTCCCCTCAGTCCTCACACCTGGAATCTGGGATGTGGTGCCTCATTCTGCAGGCAACTTTCCTCCCGACCCCCAGTTCCGGGGTCTGTTGGGTGGGGGCCCTGGGTCATAGGGCCGCAGTGCCACCCTCTCCCACCCACAGCCCCACCCGAGCTGGAATACGTATTTGCTGGATAATCAGAGTTTAAGCCCCTAACTTAATCCCTAAGCCGCTGATTCTGGAAAGTTATTTGACAGCTTGTTTCCAGTTAATTCTCAAATATTTAGGCTCTAATTGCATTTCTTCCACTAGGAATAAGCAAGCTTTTACATCAGCTCTGTTTCCTGGGGCAGTGACTGTTTTTTAACCATTTTAGCCCGTGCATCATTTCATGGAGTCAGCGGTAGGAACCTAAGGTGAACATTTTCCAGAAGATTTCAGATACTGGTGTTTCCAGGGACCCTTTAGGGGTGCCGGCCCAGCCCTGCCTCCGAGGAGGCCCCTCCCTCACTCAGCCAGGCACACAGGGACAAGGACAGTGTGGGGGAAGCATGGGCCCAGGGCCCAGGACTGGCCCCTGCTTGGCTGAAGCTGGTGATGCTTGGGGATGAAGTCACCTGTGACCCCGCCCGCCCGTGACCAGGGCGCTGATGGGACTAACTGGGGGTGGAGGAGGCTGAGTCCGAACCAGAGAGCGCTGCGCTCTCCTTCACTGCGCCTCCCTTGCAGAGCGAGCTGTGAGGAAGTGGTCCACGCACCTGGGGCTGAAGGCAGCTCCCAGAGCAGGTGCACTGGGAAGCACCTGGAGCAAGGAGCTGTCAGCAGGGTGGGAGGAGGCGGACGTGGGGAAGGTTTCCCAGGGGGGCCACAGAGGGGTTAATTTGTAGGGGGCTTTCTGAAGTCCCTACACACACACACTCAGGAAGAGCACTTGGCCCTGGACAGGCCATCAGCACAGTGGCCCAGAGCCAGGGGCCACCACCACGACACACACTCAGGCCAGCAGGGGCTGGAATCGCAGAGACCCACATGCCAGCCTGGGTGTGCTCCCGCAACCCTTATCAGTCACTGGGGGACTGCAGTGACACCAAAGTTACCACCACTTGTGGCCGGAGCTGTACCCAGCCAGTCACTGTGGCAGAAGGTGCTTAGGGGATACAGGCAGGCCCAGGGCACAGCTCGTGGGCCCAGGAGCGGGGCTCCACTGGGAATCCCTATCATGCCCATCAGAGGTCCAGTGGTGACGCCCTTGCCGGGCAGCTGCTCAAGGCCCCAGATTCCTGACCTGGAAGGACCTGCTGGTTCTGACAAGTGGGGTCTAATCTGGACGTGCCTCTCCAGCAACTCCGGGTTTTCAGGCTGTCACTCTCATCCGGCTGCCCAGGAAGCCGAGGAGGTGGAGGGCACCCTAGTCCGCCAAGCTGGCCCTCCTGCACAGAGCCCCACCCACATGGGTGACCCAGCACGGAGGGCCAGGAGGAGGGGAGGGGTGCCAGGTGGGTGAGGCAGCCCCAGGCTTTTCCCACAGACAGAACAATGTCTCTGAGAGCTGGCCCAGGCTGAGCCACCGCGCCTGCGGGCCTGGAAGCCGCCAAGCTGCGTTGTGAGTGCCAGAAAATTCAGTGGAAGCCAAGTGCTGGCACCGAGGTCTTGCTGGTGCCTGGAGAAGGAGCCAGGGCGTGGGCTCAGTTAACTCTGTCACAAGCCACTGCCACAGTCGGGTCTGCGGCTCTCAGCAGGGGCTGGAAACCCTACGGTGGTGAGCCATCCAGGGACTCAAGGCCAGCTAAGGGGCTGCAAAGCAGGGACACGGAGACCACCAGGCCTCCTGGAGCCCAGCTCCTGCAACCCCACCCCACTCCTGAAGACTCGCCCCTGAAGACACACCTCTCAGAGTCCTGCCTCCTGGGACCACGCCCCCTGTTGGGGCTCAACCTGTCTCGTCGCTGCATCAGCTCCTGCCTGCTCCCCAGAATGAAGAAGCCAGAAGCTTCTGGTGTCCACGATTCAGACGCCAAGGTGAAGGCCACCTTGGTCGGGGATCAGGGCAGGGCTGGCCCTGGTTCAGGGCCCTGGACCGTGGGCCAGGCCATGGCCCCTGTGTTACTGCCACGGGATACAGCAAGAGCAGTGCTGCTGAGTCCTGCCATCCTCAGAGCCCCCATGGCCTGGGCTCCACCTCCAGCGCCCCTGTGCACCCCTGCTGCATCCCCAGGCCCCTCATCCTCTCTGAGGAACACCTGTCTCCTCTCTGCACTAGCCACTCCTTCTCCAGCCTCCACCCACACCTGGCACTGAGCCAACCCCTCCTCAGAAACCCCCTCAACACCCAGGGCTTTTGCATGTGCTGTGTCTGCTGCCTGGAAAGGTCTCGGCCCAGACCCCAATTCTGCCCACTGGCCTTGCTCTGGGCCACCTCCTCCTGGAGGCCTTCCTGAGCTCCGGCCCTGCTCAGGCACCTCTGTTATTCCTCTCCCAGGACTCCAGTCCTCCTGTCCGTGCACACGTCTGTGAGAACTCGCTCAATATTCCCCTATAGACTGCAAGCCTCCCTAAGGGCAGGGAGGGGCTAACAAGGAACCAGATGGGGGAGTCATTGTGGAGCACGACCTCCCACCCCAACATGACCCGGGTGCCAGGTGTGGGGGCGGGAGGAGAGCAGGTGGCTGAGAAGTGGGGAGCAGGCTGGGGCAGCAAGAAGTGGGGCCCTGCATGAGCACACGCCCCCCATCCCATTGGACTTTGCTCACAAAACGCAAATCCAGGGATAAAATGATGAAGAATTCCCAGCTGACATCCGCCATCTGAGAGCAGGCCCCTGTGCTCCTGCCCTGGTCACACAGTGTGAAGGGGGCTCTGCCGTGGGGCGCGAGGCTGCACGCCTTCCAGGCCTGCCTGGGCTGGCGGTGGTCCGGCGGCCCGCCTCCTGACCAGCCCCCGTCATTCAGAGCCACCAAGTCGCTGCCAGCTGGTGTACTTTTCGCTCATCTCTGGTTGCTCTTAAATCTTTTGGATCATTCCAGGAAGTTGCTCTGCCGGTCTGGACGGACGCCAGACCGCCCGGGCACAGACAGCCCGGCACGGACAGGCGTGCGCCCGCCCTCGGGACGCACACACCACTGTCGAGGGGCGGCGCTTCATCTCCACTTCCCCTAACAAGGGCCTGACGTTCACAAAAAGGTGCTTGCTGAGCTCAGTCCTGCCAACGCCATTAACACCGAAACCCTTGAGATGCTGCTCGGAGTGAGGATCAAACCGCTGGCCTTCCGCTGAGCGGGGAGTAAACCCGGGGGCGCCCGCGTAAAGCCGGCAGAGCGCGATGCCTGGCGCGGACCGCCCGGAGGCGCTCCTTCCGGGGAGTGGGCCTGGCTGCAGGGCAGCTGCTCCGGCCCGACGCCGAGGCCGACGCCCAGCACGGCCGGCGGCGCCGGGGGGCGCGGCCTCTCCACACCGCAGCTCCCTGCACGCGGCTTCATTTCAAAGCCACCGGCCCAGGATCGTCCCACGGACAGCGGGGCGTGGCCTGGCTCCGGCGGGTCGGGGCCTGGACTCCGCTAGCCGCACTGGGGCCTTGGTGGCCCCTCGGGCTGTGGCCTGGGACTCACCCTCCTCCCGCGGGTGGCTGTGAGCTGTCCTGGATGAGCAGGCGGCCTGGGTGACTCTCCCTGACCGACTGCTCCGTGACCAGGAGGCGTGAGGAGCCCTGGGTTCCTGGCGGGGTCCGGGAGCCCCCACTCCCGCGGGCAGCCCTGAGCCTGGCACCAGGGAGTCTAGGACCGGCCCCGTGTAACTGCTGCGCTGGGCAGCCCAGACTCTTGGAATGTTAGAAACAGACTCAAATGGCTCAGAAGTTTCTGGAAACCTTGCCAGCTGCAGTGTGTTGAGTGCTTCTTCGTGCAGACACTGAGCTCATGCCAGCAGGCGGCTGTGTCCTGTCCCACTTTGGAGGAGGGTGTGGGTGAGGGAGCCTGGGTCACTCACCCAGGCCACACAGCTGGTTAGTGGCCGGGACATGCAGAAGCCACCGCTGGGCCTTTGGCCACCACCTTCTCCAGGCGTGAGGCTGGGCCCACGGGGTCTCAGCAGCTTAGGAAGGTCAGCCTTTGCATCCTGGAAGGGGCCTGGGACCCAGCAGCCTCACTGCCCTGAGTCCCAGAACTGCTTGTGCCCCTTCCCCCAGAGGACACCCTAGCAGGCGTCTGAGCACCAGCCGAGCGCCCCTTCCAGGGCAGGGTGTCTGCTCACACAGCTTTCCAGAAAGAAGCTGCCAAGACTCCCAGAGACCAGCACAGCCTCCCACACTTCAGGCCCCGAGCCCCCTGCCTGAGTCTCCTGCCCCGCAGCCCCAGGAGGCAGGCTCGCAGCCCAGGCCCCTAGCAGCCTTCCAGGGTGGCACAGGTGCCCTGACCCATCCATTTGGGGCAGAAGACGGCAGACACTGTCGTGACTCTAAGGATGCAGTGCCTAAGCCACTGGGCAAGGGACTACTCTGTGGACAGGGGTCTCGGGAGCAGTGCCACCAGCACACGTGGAGGGTGAGATCCTCTCCTCTCTGGCCACCTGCCACTCACCTGCAGCATGGGGTGGGGTGGTTGAGGTGGGGGGCCAGGCTGGGTGTTGGGCCAGGCAGGAAATGCAGGTGGCAGCCACTGTCTGCTGGCCTCTCTGCTCAGATATGGCTGCTGGCGGCCCCCCCACCAGTGGGGTGCAGCAGGGCCCCTCGGGCACTGAGACTGGGCAGAGCATCAGACACTGGTCATCCACACACCTGCGAACCCACGGCCAAGGGAGGCAGCCCTGGGCCTGGGGACCACGGTTGTGCTGGAGCTGTTGACCACGGTTGTCCAGGGGTGTGTGCGACCTCGCAGGCAGGTGACCTCAGGTGAGAGCCCGGACTGCCTCGTGTCTGGATGCCGGAAGCCCTGCTTGTCTCCAATTTAGTGCAAATTGTTTGGGAAAGCCAGTTTAATTAAAATCTAAATGAGCCTCCCAGGAGGGCCCGCTCCCCCGGCCCCAGCTGGTATGATGAGGAGAGACAGGCATTTCAGGATTGCCGTCGCTTTCATGTTTTTGTCATCCCGAAGCCCCCGAGAAAATACAATTTATTCATGGAATTCACACTTCAGTGATGTAAATAAATGGTGGGCTGCGGTACATAGACAACCAGGCAGAATCCTGCGCCGGAATTGGGCGGGGCTCAGGGACCAGTTCTGGCCACGGGACACCATAGTGGTGCTGTGGGGTGGCGTAGGGCTGGGTGGGGGCCGCCTGGGCCAGTCGGTTAGGATGTAGCTGTTTTTCTGGAGATTTGAAATAACTGGGAAAGCATTCCTTTTGGCTTGTTTTGGTGGAGTCTGTTGGGCCCAGAAGCACAGGGGTCCTTCCTCCCGGCTCCCCAGGCCACACCCGACACAGAGAAAACCCTTAGACGTGGCGCTTCCTGAACCAAGGACTTTGCTGTGCGCCCTGTGCATGCCCTCTCATCTCCAGAGCCTCAGTTTCCCCATCCGCGATAGGGGCACCTGGACCGGCCGATCCTACAGACCCATCTCCCCCTGAGTTTCTCTCCTCTGTAAAGCGGAGCAGCAAGTACCCAGCTGTGCAGGGTAGGATGTGCTGGCTTGTGGTCCCTCCAGACCCACTGTCTTTACTCCTGTGTCCACCCAGAGCTGATGGGTGTGACCCAGGGAGGAGCTGTATGTGGCTGGGAGGATGCACCTCTCCATGCCCCGGCAGTGGGAGGGAAAGAGTGTCAGGGGCCCCAGGGTGGAGGTCAAGGAGGCCAGCACTGGAGCCAGGTGACTGGGGCTCAGCTCTCCATCCCCTCCAGGTCCTAGCCAGTAGTGCAGCCTGCACTAGGCAGCCTCCCGGGCCTCAGTGTCTTCAGCTGTCAACCAACGGGAGCCGTCATGGCTCCTTCACCAGGCATCAGGGGCCCTAATGCACAGTGGGTCCTAGAACAGCACCAAGGACTCAAACTCAGGCCCCAAAGCTGTCACTTTATAATTAACTGTGCCTGTCTCTCCCCCAAGCAAGAGCTCCCCCAGGCAGTGCCAGTCTGATGCGCCTCTGCGTCACTAGCGCCCCACTGGGGATCTGCTGCGGGGCGGGTGTCATGAGTGGAGGCAGACAGGTGGGTGGACAGGCGGGTGGATGGACAGACAGACAGGTGCAGGTGACAGCTGGCTGGGTGGATTTCAAGGCTGGGGAATCGCAACACACCAGAGAAGCGGGACCACTCCTGTTTCCTCCTCTGGCTCCAGTTGATTTAGAAGCTGCAGCTACTGAAGAGAAGCAAACACCACTCTCTTAGTCACATCACCAGCTCCGTCTCTCTCCGGCTCCTCAGACAGCCTGAAACAAGATGTCATTTCTGAGTGCTGCGGAGCACAGCATCTCCATCACCACTGCCAGAGCGGGTGACTGGCCCCCGGCCCGCCCCCGCCCCGCTCTACCTCCCGCCCGCCCTAGCCTCTGCCTCCCTCTGCCCGGCTGCCCCTCCCAGGGCCCCGAGTGCAGCTCCACCTGTCACCCCCGCCACGGCTGCGGTTAAACACACTCTGGCGCTTTTATCGGTGCCCTCTCCAGTGTTATGATAAATAATTGAAACTAAACCACATGTGTCAAAATAAATGAACCTCTCGCAGAGGGAATGAACCTCTGCCGTTCCAGCTATCTTTCTCCAGAGACGCCATAAAACGGGGACATAAAACGGGGACAGGCTGGCTTTGCAAAAACTGCCTGCCCACGGCGACAGCTGACCCACCCCGTCTCCCCCCGGTGCCAGGGCCTGACCTCAGTCCCGACCAGCCCCCTGGGGCCTTGGGGTGGCTGCCTGGCCCTTTGGCATGGCCCAAATGCCATGGTAACGCAGCCCTGGCCCAGCGAGCAGCCTTTCCAAAATGTGATCCCAGCTTCCCAGCCAGGCTGGGGAAGCAGAGAGGGTATGGAGGCCTGGTCACAGCCCGTGTGAGCCACCTCCTGCCCCTCCGCCCAGACCGCTGTGGGCAGAGGGCCCGCGCCCGGCTCCCCCCAGCACGAGGAGGGCCCAGGGCCCCAGGGCCCCGCGGCCCCGCGGCCGGGCCAGCTGAGCCGGGAGCGCGGGGCTGGGCAGCAGCAGCCGTTAGGCATTGATTTACGTTTACTGCCTCGTGTCCAGGTGCTCCCTCCACGTTAAGTACACTCGCCAATTTTTTATGCAAGATTGAACAACTTAACAGCCTGAACAAGTCGGATGACAAGACTTTAATTGCTATTTTTCTCCCTCCAGCCCTCAAGAGAGCAATACACAAGCATTTAGAGAAGTATTTCATAAAGCAGGAAAGAAAGCAGTCCACGAAGTTCTGTGCCCCTTTGCTTCCCAAGCTCCTCGCCTCCCACCCCCGCCCCCAGACAGGGGGAACTGGGTGTCTCCAGGGACCCCAAGGCCTTCCAGGCTGTCAGTGGAGGGGGTGCAGAGAGGATGCCTGACAGGGACCCCACCCAGCCAACTAGGCAGGATTCTAACCCTGAGGAACCACCCAGGGGAAGCTCCCCTGTGGCAGGTCCTGGTTTCTCGAGCCCCTTCAATAGCACGTCACAGGTAGACGCACTCATTCACTCGTTCAGCCACCCCCTCAATTGCTCACTCATTTTTGGGTTGCCTTGCTGGGTCGGGGGTGGGGTAATTAGGTTTATTTATTTATTTTAATGGCGGACCGGGGATTGAACCCAGGACCTCGGGAAGCACGCACTCTCCCACTGAGCTCTACCCTCCCCCACTCATTCATCCTTGTATCAGGTGTCTCCTGAGCGAGCACCGTGTACCGGGCCGGCGTATGCTGACCCTGAGGACACCGAGGGTGACTGAGCACTGTGGAGCCCGCGGGGTGCCTGGAGCCCCGAGTGTATCACCTCGTGGGTGGAGAGGATCCATCAACGGATGTGTGTTCGCAGGGGCGGTGGGATCGATTCCGTCCACACCTGACGCCGTGAAGATGGCCCAGGCGCCCGAGCTCGAGTGAGAGGGCGTTCTGTCTGGAAGAGGCACCAGTCATGGCTTGGGGGATGGGCGGGAAGAGACACTAACAATGATCGTAATCTGCTAGCCCAGGACCCCACCTCGCCTCCAGGACGGGCGTGCTGAACCGCTCCTGGGGAACACAGAGCTATGCGGAAGGCCCCGCCGAAATCAGTCTTCTCTTTTCTCTCACCTCTAGCTCCTCGTAATTCTGAGCAGCCACCTCCACTGCGTTCGTTGTTCATTTACAACATGTTCAAGGCCTCCTTAAGGTTAGAATTTTCCTTTTAAGAAATTGCTCAGGGCGGCAAGTTCCCTGGCAGAGCCGCCCAGCTGACACCTCTCGTTAGCCGCTTCCCCAGGCTAAGGAGGGCCTGCTGGTGCAAAGTGGGGCCCCGGACCACAGGGTGGGGGCCCGCAGGCTGAGGGTGGGCTGCCTCCCGAGGGCACGGCAAAGCCTGTCCAACCTCTGTTCTTCCTGCCACGTGGGGTGCTGGTCTCTGGGACCACCAAGTTTGTACAGATGTGGAAACTGAGTCTGGAGAGAGGTAGGGACAGAGCAGCCAGAGCCTGGGCCGTCCTGCCGTCCACCCGCACCTGGCCTGGCGCTGGCCCTGGAGGGGCTGTGAGGACGTGAGCACCTGGGGGTTAAAGAGAAACGGGAGAAACCAGACTCAGATCTCAGGGAGCTCCCAGTCTAACTGGCCTCACACGTGCACACAAACACACCGGGGCGCGTGCACAGGCTCACTCACAAGCAGAGTCATGCACACACCTTCACACACATGCCCACCTGTGCAACCCATGCACACACAGGCACACGCAGACACGTATGCAGATGCTTACGTGCACATGCATGTGCAGACACAACCTCACACGGGCACAGGCACCAGGCACATCGACACGTGCAGGCACACACAGGCACAGAATCCTGCACACTCACACGCATGCATGCACATGGCAAACTCACAGGCACCCCCCCGTGTGTGTGCACACTCATGCGTGTGTACGCGTGTGCGTGTGCATACAACATGTGCACGCTGGGGGATTACGGAAGGCTAGATTAGAGCCCATAATAGGAGGCCAGGTGAGCAAAGGTGGCCGTATCCAGGGAAAGGAGGGGCACTGTCTGAGGCCAAGGTCGGGGGGCTCCGCGCAGGTGCCAAGGGACGGGACTGCTGGCCAAGGGCTGGAGAGTGGGGCCGAGGACATGTGGGCGGGAGACCAGGCTGATGGGAGCTGACACAGCTGGTCACAAGCCAAAGCTGGGCCAGCAGCCAGGGGGCCAGGCACTTGCAAAGATGCCGCCACCCCCAGCCCCGTGTGGTCTCTTGAACGCAGACTTGGAATGAGAGGAGAGGGCAGAGCTCCAGAGGGGGGATGGGCTGAGCTGCAGATGAAAGTCCTTTGAGGAGGGGGAGGGAGGGTCTATGGCTCAGCAAAGGAAATATTGAAATTAAATCATTTCCCAGCATTGGGGGAACTTTCTGTCCTAATTAAATAGCCAGGACGCTTGCGGCCGCTGTCAGGGCAACGCGCTGGGGGGGAGGGGAGAAGCAGATGCCGCCCTTGGAAGGGGAGGATTAGTGGCTGCTCCGCTTTGATGCCGCCCCCTGGCTCCCATCGCGCACTAATTAGGGCCGGAGCCCGCGCCTCCTGTCCTTGGGCACAAATCCATATTCACGTGCTGGGGCGGGGAGGGCCTTCCCTGGGCAGAGGGCGAGGAGAGAGGCCCTCCACCCGTGCCCCTCCCACTCCTAGGCCACCAGCTCCGGGTGTCACCGTGCGCCCGCAGGCCGCTCTGCTCCCGGGGGCTGCCGAGACGGGGGCTACAGAGCTCTGCCCAGCGTCCTGTAGGCGGATGCCCGTAAATCCTGGAAGTTAGGCCTCCATTCACAGGAGGCAAGGAAGCAGAAGGGAGGACACGAGGCAGATGTACAGGGAGCAGCGAAGCCCCGCCCACCAGCCGCTGCTGCCGGGGCCCTGAGCCCAGACCCAGGGCAGAGCCCACCGACCCAGGACCCCGCAGGCCGGCTCTGAGAACAGGGACCACGGCCGGGCTCCGGCGGGGGTTGAGGGGGAAGAAGGCAACTCTTGCAGCCTCACGGAGGAGACAAGAGCTCCGACATGCTGCAGGGAGATGACCACAGGAGCAGCATCAGATAGCGGATCCTCTCACCAGCAGGGCGCGTCGGTGGGAGCGGCCCTCCCCGTTCTCGACTCCAGGCGGTGCTTCTTACTGCCCACATTTTAACTGCAATGCTCACCCCCTTGGAATTGAAGTCCTAGGCTTACACGTAGCACCTTTTCCCATCCGTTTGAAGAACTTCCTTTTATTTGTTGGTGAAAAAAATCTTTTTTTTTTCAATCTGAAAATTTCTTTCCTTCACCCTTATTCTTTAAGAATACTTTTGCTGGGAGAGGGTCTAGGTCAGTGGCAGAGTGCATACTTCACGTCCACAAGGTCCTGAATTCAATCCTCAGTAACCTCCCTTAAATAAATCTATAAATCTAATTACCTCCCCTGTCAGAAAAAAATTTAAAATAATAAAAATAATAAAATAAAAGACAATGGATCAACGTATCCAAGACTCGGGTATTTTTTTTTTAAGAATACTTTTGCTGTTTATAGGGTTTTTTTTTTTTCCTTTTGGGACATTAAAAATATTTTCTTTTCCACTGTCTTCTGGCCTCTTCCTTTCTCTCGCGAAGTCAGCATGCACTCAAGTCATCGTCCTCTTATGCGTAAAGTGTCGTTTTTCTGTGGTTGCTTTCACGTTTTCTCTTTGTCTTTGTTCAACATCAGTTTGATTATAATGGGCTTTGGCGTGTTCTACTCTGCATGTATATTGACTTGGGTTTTCTGAGCTCTTGAAATTGGTGCTTTTTATGAAATTCAGGTAATTTTTATCCATGATTTATAAAAACTAATCAAAATGTTTAAATGTCTGCTTTATTTTCTCTCTCACTTCTCCTTCTAGCTCTCCAATAGACCATACGTCAGGCTTTGATATTATTCCATGGGTCTCTGAAGCCCTCTCTTATGTTTTTTCTTCTTTTCCTCCCTCTTCTTCAAAATGGGTAAATTCTATTGATTTCTCTTCAAATTCACTAACTCTTTTCTTGTTGTTTCTATTCTGCTGTTAAGCCTATCCATTGAACTTTTAAATTTCAGGTTTACATTTTTCAGTTCTAGAATTTCCATTTGGTGTTTTTTTATAGTTTCTATCTTTCTACTGCAGCACCTCATCTATTTATTCATTGTGAGCATATTTTCTTTTATTTCATTAGGAGCAGTAGCCATAGCAACTTTAAAACCCTTGTCTGCATCCACATCCTGCTCATCTTGGGATTAGCCTCCATGGATTGTCCTTCTTTCTTGAGAAGGGGCCACATTTTCTTCTTTCTTCATATAGGGAGTAATTTTGGATTATATCCTGGCCTTTGTAAATGCAACCTGTGGAGCCTCTGGGTTGAGGTGCTTTGATTTTCATTGTCTTAATAAGCAATTAATCTGACATGATTCAACCTGAAAAAAATCTTCCTTTTGGTTGCAGCTGAAGTCTCAGGTGAGTTTTTCGGCCTGGGCTGGGCTGTTTGGAATCTGCCCTGCTCATGTGTGGTTCAGGGTCAGGCAGAGACTGGCAGAGAATTTATACACATGTTTTTGGATCTCCCCCTTGGCTTTCTGTGGCTGAGGTTGTCTTCAGCCTTGTGCTCTGGTCTTGACGCCATGGAGACTGCGTGTTGCATTGGACTTTGGGGTTATTTCCGTGACCTGCGAGGTGAGGCCTCAAGGCTGCCCTTTGGCAGGAAGTTGTTGAGTTCTCCTCAGCCCTGACTCCTTCCACAGTCTGCTGGCTTCCTCCAGTGTCTTCAGCTAGATGTTTTATTATCCTTTTTGTGAAGCCCAGCGTTTATAGTTGTTATCTTCGGAAGTGTCAGTCTGACAGGGTCTTACTTGGTTGCCACCAGCGTCAGAGCTTCGAGGTTTGTTTGAAATCTTTGTTAGCGATGGGCCAGCGGAGCTTCGCTCTGGGGCTGGTCTAGTCCTTCCACTGAGGCTGCGGCCCTCCAGGAGTCTCTGAACGCCTGGGGCGTTGCTCTGGGCTGAACTGGGTCTCCCCACCAATATTCATAGTTTGAAGCCCTAAGCCACAATATGACCATATCTGGGAGAGGGTCTTCAGGGGGTGATTAAAATTAAATGAGGTCATAAGGATGAGGCCCTGATCCAACTGGACTGAGGCCTTATAAGAGGAGGAAGAGAGCTTGCTCACTGTCCACCATGGGAGGACACAGCAAGAAGCCAGTGTCGGGAGAGCTAGCAAGACAGTCTCCCCAGAGCCCCACCGTGCTGACACCCTGACCTCGGGCTTCCTGCCTCTAGAGCTGTGAGAAGTGAATGCCTTTGTCTAAGCCGCCCAGTCTGCGGGGCTTTGTTGCGGCAGCCCAGCTGACTCCCGCAGGTATTTGAAAGGTCTCCTCTCTCTGGCTGATCAGAACTCGAATGTCCCCTCTGACAGATTTCTAGGGCTCTCCTACGGTCCAGCCCCACATCTCTGGCCCTGCTGACCATGAATTCCAGCCTCTCCACCTCCCTGAGCCCCAGCCACACCTCCTCAACTCAGCTAGGCGGCTGTGCCTGCTCAGGTCCCCAACCTTAGCTGCATTCCAGAAAGTGTCTTGGAGCCGAAAATGGGGTGCTCACCAGGCTCCCTGCCCTCAAGGTCACAGCCTGACACTGCCTGCTGTACAATGTTGGGAAACGGTCTTTCTATGCATTTTGTTCGGTTCTGGTGTCATTTATGGCAGGGGGCAAAGTCATTGTCATGGTCAAAGCAGCCGCCTAGGGTGCCTTAACAGAACCCCTCACTTCTCACTAGAGGGTAACGCACACACACATCGCACGATGAGAGTGGTGGTGGGTTTGCACAGAAGGGAGCCCACTTGTGGCCAGAACCCGGGTCAAGGAAGGAAAGACCCCCACCTCCAGACACCCCTTCATGCCCCAGCTTCAGAGGCCGCCAGTCTCCGCTTCCAGCCTCGCAGAACAGTCTCTCCTGGTTTTGAGGTTTGTGTACCGGGGTCATGCACTCTGCATGTTCTCCTGTCTGGTCCCCCCCCATTACGTCAGTGACCTTCCATCCCCCCAGAGTGCACAGCCATACTTCCCTCGGCATCGCTTCTTCTGCTCTCCACCCGGTGCCCACCCCAGCTTGGCGTCCGGCCACCTCTGTTGGGTCCATTCCCAAGGCTGGAAACTACGCATGGTCCTAGGATTTGTGTGTGTCTGGCTTCCACAGATGCCGCCAAGCAGTTCTACGAGGTTTCCCAGGCCCCCCTCCCCCAGCCTCGCTCCGTTTACCCTTTTCCCACTCATTCATTTTGGCCAAAATTCATTCATTCACCGTGGTTGGGACTTGCCTCCCCCTGCTAACTAATGAAAGCAAGCGTTTCATTTGTCATACGTTTCGTGGGCATCTGGAGGTTCCGTTTTGTGAAATCCAGTTCAAATACTTTGCCTTTTTTCAGTCCTCTTGCCTTACCCTCTTTTAAGAAAATGAATGTGCTGGAGTTTTTTGTTTTTGCTTTTTTTTTTTATATGGATACGTCTTTGGTCGGAGACGTGTATTGCAAAGATCACCTTTTGGCTGAAATTTTCACGCCTTTAATAGTATCTCTGATGAACAGAAGTTCTCAGTTTTAACATGGTCCCATGGATCAGTTTTACTATTTATGGTTAGTGCTATTTGTATCTTGTTTAAAATTTCTCTTTAAATCTTTAATCATCTCCCCACTGAGACGATGCTGAATTGTGACTCATTCCTGCGATGTGCCCCCTCATCCTTTGTCTCAGCACTGATCTGACAGGCCGGTCTTTTATTTCTTCATATAAACTGTTGATAAGAATATTCGACAACACGGGGTGATGTCACAGTCCGCTGGGAACTCCTGGAACCCTCCCTGCAGGGTGACGCCGGGCCATTAGCCAATTCCTTTTGTCTATAATTCTCTGTAACAGACAAAATGCACCTAACAGTTCATCTGGAGTGCACTCCCATTTCATCCTCCAGGATAGCACGGCACACTTGGCAAATGCCTGCAAAAATCACGATAACTGGCCCCTCGTCGGCCAGGCTAAGGACCATGACAAGAAAAGCAAATGAGGTTAGTTTCACATGATCGCCTCTTGGAAAACCCATGTAGTCAGAGGGCAGAGAAGGGGGGCTTGTGGGCCACGTGAACCTGGCTGGTTCTCCTCTCTTCTCTGGGACTAAGTGTGCACTGAGTCTGATATTTTAAGAAATTGGCAGGGCCCTTCAAACCACAGAGCAGACTCCCCTGACTGCCGAGGCCGGTTGCCTAGTAACCGCCTCTCATGACGTCATCACCAGCGGCAGTGTGGGTACCCAGGGTGAGGGTTCACGGGTGAGCCAGGCAGGCAGAGGAAGGAAGGGTGGTGTGATGGCAGCTCAGGCCAGGCAAGGCCCAGGAGACGCGATCTGGGCCTGGGGCTGAATGGACACCAGCAGCGGTGGAGGAGGAGGGGCCAGAGTGGCCTGGGGGCAGGGCTGATGGACACAACATTAACAGCAGAGGGGCCATGGGCCAGAGGAGGGACCCACAGCCCTACAGGCGAGGCTGAAAGAGAGGAAGCTGACCCTGGGAGGAAGCGCCCCGCTGGCAGAGGAAGGATGCCCCAAGCAGCCAAGCGGCCACCAAGCCCCCGGTAGGTAGGGGACCGTCCCCGAGGACGCCTGCGGCCAGGCGGGGCTGCTGTCAGCTCCTCAGTCAGCCACTGCCCAGGGCCCCATTTGGGAAGGTGAGTGAGGTGGTTTCTACACCGAAAGCAGCCCAGTGTGTCCTGAGCACCCCCTCCTCTGGACCCCGTGCCCACCATGGCTGGGGCTCCACAGCAGTCCCATGAGCAGGGCCTGGCCTGGCCCTGACAAGAAGACAGGAAAGCTGAGGGTCAGAGGAGAAAGTGACCTGCCGTGTCCCCTGCATCATCACTGAGAGCCCCCAGGGACACCCCCCAGGTCACCTGGCTCTGAATTTGCTGGGTGAGTGAGGGCGAGGGCTGGGGCTGGGGGCCTCCCTGCCGTGTCACCGGGAGAGAGACAGAGACAGGGGGCCATTATGGGTGGATGAGCACACGGGACAGGTTCACGCAGGGCAATGACTTCCGGGGTTGGGGGAAGGGGTCCTCTGGCCTTCTACAGGCGCCCGGGAGTCTGCGCCCCCAAGGCAGTCGGTGGGTTGAGCATCCGTGGAGCATCCGGGGAGCGCCATCCTCGATGGGGAGGTGGCACCGAGCAGAAGGAGCCAGCTCTGAGGGCCGCCCTGGAAGGTCTGAGCCTCAGGGTGCATCCTGCAGGGTCAGGACGGGCTGGTGGGTCAAGTGGGCCCGGGCACTAAGTCACACGACATCTCCATCTCACCAGCTGGTCACTGTGTTGATCCGGCAACTCGAGGTGGGCGATTAACATAAGCAACGCGGCACCAAACCCTGCGTTCCGTGTCCCCCGCCCCCGGCTCCTTCGGGGAGGCGCGGCCTCCTGCTTGGCCTCTGAGCCCACCCTGAGCCAGCGCTGGAGTCCTGTCCCTCCTTCTTCCTCACTGGGCCCCGAGCCAGCCCAGCACTTTCACCAGGAGGGTGTCTCCACAGCCCCTGGGGCCACCCCGGCGTCACGCTGGCCTCTTGGCGGCACGAAACCCAGCGGACGGCTCCGTCTTCTTGGGCACCACTAGGGTGGCCCTGACGTGGCTCTTGGGTCACCCGTGGCCCTGGTACCCTCCAGCCACCTTGACCTCTGCCACTCCAGCTACTAGTCACCCCTGACCCCTGACCTATGGGGACCAGGCTTCTCCTGCACCTTGTGTCTCCTGTCCTGTAAAGGGAGTCCCCCAGGTTTCTTCTGCCCGTTTCTCTGTTCAGTAAGGGGAGGGGCCCTCAGATTCCCCTATTCCCAAAACTGCTGGTGGTCCTCAGGGATGGGGCACCAGCTGGGGACAAACTGGGAGGGCTGGGGTGGGCCCAGCCCCTGGGCATCCCGGGCGGCAGGTGCAGCCTGGGAACTGGGGCTCCACTCCTGCACCTGAGGCATCCAGCTGGCACCAGGTCCCGCCGGGCCCCCTTGGCCTCCCCCACCTTGACTGTGACTGTCACTACTCTAGCATGGCCCACCTCCCCTGCCCCATCCAGCTCTGCCACCCCCTCGAGAACAGTGAAACACAAGCATGGCACCACTGGTGTCCCCCTGACCTGGACACCTGAGTCTGCACCGTCTCCCCGGCATCCCACAATGACGTCCCCGAGTCACGCTGACCTGAGAGCCAGACTCTCCTCCCTGGGGAATGAATGCCCCTGGCAGGGCCTCCACCTCCAAGCCCTCTTCTGTCAACCGCAGCCGTTACATCTGGGGGACACCGCAGGCTGATTCACGGCCCCCCGTGACCTCCGTGGCCTCATCCCTGACACCCGTGACCGTGGGACCTGCAGACTTTGCAGGTGTGATTAAGGGCCTGAAGCGGGAGATGGTCCCGAGTTGAGGGAGGGGCCCCAAGGTGCTCTCGAGGGCCCTTACAGGAGGCAGGAGGAGGGTCAGGGCAGGAAGCGGGTGAGGACAGGAGCGGAGGTGACAGAGGACCTGCGCCTCACTGCTGGCTTTGCGGGGGGAGGCTACGCCTCCAGCCAAGGACACAGCACTTGCAGAAGCCGGAAAAGGCACAAAACCCTTCTGCCCCTGGAGCCTCTGGGAGGAGCCAGCCCTGCTCACACCTGACCTTGGCCCAGCAAGACCCATGTCAGACCTCCGATGGCCAGGCCAGGAGGTACCAACCTCACGCTGCCGTGAGGCAGGGGTCAGGAGCCACCAGCTTTCTCCGCAGAACCCCCCCGCCCCGCTGGCTGGGCTCCTTCTCCTCTGCCGTCTTCCTCCCGGGAGTCGTCTCCAAGCCTGCCCCATGTCCTTTCCTGGGGAATCTGTCTGGGAGCCCCCTGGGGAAGCAACTGAGCCATCCCCACCCCCAGCCTGAGGGTAGCAGCAGTGCCCCCACCCCCGGCACCTTGGGGCTTGGGCTCAGGTTTCAAGCTGGGATGCTCACAGTGGGGGGGGGGGGGGTCAGTGTCAGGACCATGCAGGCCCCTCCCCACCGTGGCCCCACACCCTCCTTCCTCCTCCCGATGCTGCCTGGGGAGGGCTCACCCACACACAGATGGGGAAGGGCCCCAGCTCTGGGCCCCCACCTGCCCTCTCAGCACCCCACCATCGTGCATCCCCGGGGGACGCCGGGGGTCAGGGCCACACAGGGCTTCCCTGCAGGAGCTGCCCTCCCACGCAGGGCCCTAATTGACGGTTGCAAAACAAACATTTGCTTTAGCGAGCCATGCTGAGTTAGATGCTCAGCGTTCTCTTAATTAAGCCTTGTGATGGATGAATCTCAGTACAGCAGCTGTTCTGGGTACTCAGGTATATAAATAAAGATAATGCTGGGGGGTGGCCCTGGCTCCGAGCTGCCAGCCACAGGAGGGGGAGCAACATGGAAGCAAGGGAGGGGGTGGGGTTGCCTGCACTTGTGCAGGATGTGGGGCCGGTGCCTGGAGAGGAGAGCCCAGAGGCGGGGAGGGAACCAGGGCAGGGTGGGACTGGGCTTCCCAGCCCCAGCGAACTCAGCTCTGTGCTGGAACTCAGCCAGGGCTCTCCACTCCACTCGCCCCAGGTTAACTCCACCTCCTCCAGGAAATCTGCCCTGACCCGGACTCGGGGCCACACCTTGCTCTGCCCCACGATCTCTGAGCGCAGGGTCCCCAGGGGTCTGTCTGTCTTTTCCCGGCAGCCGGGGTGGAGGTGGGATCAGTGCCTGAACACATGAACGAGGACGTGAGTCTTCAGGCCAAGGAGGGCCTGGCCTCACTGACCTCGGGAGAGGCCATCTGGTGGCCTAGTGAGGCTGCCCCTGGGGACGAGAGGTGGAGCCTGGAGGTGCCCTGCGTAGCCCCCAGGAAGGAGAGAAAGGGGGTGAGACAGGCACGGAGCCCTGCTGCATTAGTATTACCAGGACAGGCCTCACTTTCTCCCCAGACTGGAAACAGACCTGTCGGTTGAGGGTGGGAAGCAGGAACCACGGAGAGGAGACCCCCAGGGAGGGGTTGCCACAGAGGACCCGCTGGGGGTGACATTAGGCAGGTGTTGGTGTCCTGCTGAGGCTGTCTGTGACCGAGGACATCTTAGTGGGTGATCCCTCCAGAGACAGGCAATACTGGGTCCCCAAGGAGGGTAGCGGGATGGAGGGGGGACCCAGGGGTCAGAGCCTGAGCCCACCATGCTTCTCGCTCTCTGAGATAGGCTGACCGCCCAGATGCATCCCCTCATCACCTTGTCGACAGAGCATGCTTAATGCCGGGGGAGCCTGGACATGACCTGGGGTTGGTCCAAGCCAATCAGAGCTGTCTCTTCCCTTTGCTATCCACTGGCCCAGCCATGTGACCTTGGTTGGATCAGCCTAGGAAGTACGCTGAGTGGCTTCTGGAAAAGATTTTCCTTTTTGGTGAAAGAAAGGACCATGTAAGGAGACACCCCTCTCACCCAACCCTTCATCCCTTCCTGCTTTAGATGCTGTCATGTGAGGATGTGATGCCTGGAGCTGTGGCAGCCAGTTTATGTCCATGAGGTCACAGCCAGAGGACAAATAGCCAGCATTCAAGGCTGGTTGAGGGAAAGGAGAGAAAGAGCCTGGGTCCTTGATGACATCACGGCCTCCTTCTCAATGCCTGTGCCACCCGTACCCAGACTTCTTGTTTCAGGGATGCATTCAATTCCTATTGAGGCTGTAAAAAAAAAAAAAAAAAAAAAACCACTTATTCAGTGGCTTAAAACAACAGAAATGTGTTCTCTTACCAGTCTAGATGTCCAAAAGCTGAAATGGGGTTTGTCAGGCTGAAGTCACAGTGTGGATGGATTGTACCCCCTCTGGAGGCTGTAGGGCAGAGCCCACCCTTGCCTTTCCCAGCTTCCGGGCTGCCCGCTCCAGCCTCTGCCTCCGTGCTCCCGTCGCCGTCTCTCTGTCTGCTAGCCGAGTCTCTTCTGCCTCCTTCCCCTACGGATACATACGATTACATTTAAGTCCCACCTGAATAATACATTTCAAGATCCTTAATTTAATCCCACCCACAACATCCTTTTTTCCAGGTAAGATCGCATCTACAGGTCCCGAGGATGAAGATCTGAACGTGTTCGGGAACCATCCGCAGTCTGTCACAATGAGGCCGTTGACTGCCCTGCTGAGTCCTCTGTTGGTCTAGTTTTCTGTTCCTAATAGCGGCCACCAGAGTCCTCCTGCAGAAAGAAGAGAATAGGACCCTTGTCACTGGACCAGTGGGGAGCTAGGACAAGAAAACAGAGAAGAGGGTGCCGGCAAACATAGGTCCTGGGAAGTGAGGGTGCGGGGACCGCCGGGTGCCCGGCCAGCTGCGAGGGTGAGACGCCCGGCAGCCACGGGGAGGCAGCGCCAGCAGGTGGCCCCGCCCGGGGTCCTTCTTAGCGCAGCCGACAGCGTCCAGAGGCTTCACCCGAAGGGCCTCATCCCCCGCAGCCTCTTCTGCCTGGGGAAACCCGGAGGCCCATCACTCCTGAACTCCACTCCCTCCTTCCGTGACTCCCTCACCAGACTCCCCAGTGCTGCCAGAGCGGCCTCGCTCCAGGCATGAACGCCTCCCGGTTAGCTGCGGAAATAATGATTTGCAAAATTGGGCGGAAGTTATACTCAGTAGTTTGTTGGTTAAATCTGACGCTGTGGGTATTTCCCTCCAAAAGAATTAAATGCCTCTTTCAGGGACACGCTCGCATCTTGTCATCAGCACCTGTTCAATATTTGTGCCGTCAGCCATTTAATGTGGTTCTTGCTTAAATTCCTCCAGATGTGCAAACCTTATTTGAGAGACGCCAGCCGGACACACGGTCACAGATCACTCAGGACTGATGCTGCGTGTGTTTAAGGACGTTTCCCTGGGCCTGTCAGCCCATCCCTCATCATATCCGATAGCGCATCATTACTGAAATGGGAGGTCATCCTCCCCGAGGCTCAAGGATCGTGGATGCTGTTTGTAATGGCGATGTCCTGATGGATTGCTGGTCCTGCCGGGGCCTCGGAAGGAGGGAGAGGAAGAGAAGAGAGGCGCCCCAGCTCCACTCTCCTCCCCCCGCCCCCAGCCCACTTCCCCCTCCCAGGATAGCTGTCCCGGGAGGATCTGTGCCCTCTGAGGGAGAAGTGCCCTTGCCTCTTCCAGCCCCGGGGGCCCCGGTGTCCTTTGACCTCCGACTGCGTCCCTCCCATCTCCGGCGCTGTCACTCCACGGCCGTCTCCTCTGTGTGTGTCTCTATAAGGACACTCGTCATTGGGTTGAGTGGGTGATCCCAGTCCGAGATCCTTACCTTAAATACATCTGCAAAGATCCCTTTTCCAAACAAGGTCACATGCACAGGTTCCAAGGGCTGGGTTACGTGGACAGAGATTTGAGGGGCCACCGTTCAACCCCCTAAGGAGAGGTGCAGTAAACATTTGATGAAAGAATAAATGAATGAATAGCGACCAGCCGGTCACCCCCTGGCCCAGGATTTCTACGGCTTCACAATTAAAGAGGAAAAGAGAAACAAAACACCTAGCCCCGGCGACCGCGGAAGGTGGGGAAACCGGGCCTTCTTGGAGGGAAGAGACTTGCCCAAGCTCACTCCACAAACCGAGGTGGGGGCAGGGGCAGGGCAGCAGCCCGCCTCCCCAACCCGTCCCGGCCTCCTCTGGTCCTCGAGCTGAGACTGAGCTCAGGCGGGACAAAGCCCTGTCCGTCCGCGAAGGTAAGTTACAGTGCCAGGCAGGGACGGATTCCTGGAGCGACTCAGAAGGACCCCCACACAGCGAGCCCCTGCCCGCCCGGAGCCCCGCACCAGCTTCCTACACAGTGTCCATGGTGACTGGCGTGCCCGCTTCCGCCGCCCCGGCCAGCGCCCTGGACCACAGCCCTGAACGGCCTCAGCCCAGAGGCACCTGGAGAAGCCTCACCTGGACTCCTGACCGGCAGAGCTTGAGAGATAAATCTGTGTTGTTTTCAGCTGCTAAATTTGGGGTTATTGGGTACGAAGCAGCTGACAGTGGAGCAAGGCTGCAGGCCGCCTCTGTCTCCAGCAGGCCGGCCCAGGAGCCGCAGGCACACCGCAGGTCACTGGGGGACCTTGAGGCCAGGGTGGGCCTCTCTCTCTGGGTGTCAGCCCCGTCTGGGGCCATGCGCAGGGCTGTGGGGGCAGGTGGGATCGGGGCCCCACTCCTGCTGCACCTCCATCCCTGCAGAGCAGGGAGACTGATGGCACTGGCGCCGCACTGCCGGGCTCGGGGACACACCCCCACAGACACTGGCAGGCGGGCTGCCACCGGGGGCGGCTCAGAGCAGGACCCCCCGCCCCTATACGCAGGCCATCACCAGAAGCCCTCGCTGGGAGGCACTGCGGGCTGTCCCCATTCTGGCCAACAGTCAGGCATCCCCATCCCTGCAGCCCAGCACTGCTTCTCCACACACAGAATCCTCCTGGTTACACGTCAATTTGTGGCTGAAAAATTGCTCTCATAATAGTCCTGGGTCAGAGGCGGGCACTGGCGCGTTTCAGAGGATGAGCTCATCTTGCAAATCAGACGTGCAGGGCTCTGGGGGTGGGGAAGCGGGAAACCTGCTCCCCTCCCTCTTGGCTACCAGAACCCAGCCCCTCCGGGCAGGTGCCCAGAGCGATGCGAGGGGCTGACAGAGCTGGTCCCCATCAGCACAGGCCGTCTCCATGGAAACCACGAGCACTGCCTTTGTCCTCAGGTGGGTGGTGGAGCCGGCCCTGGGACAGCCTCACATGAGGGCCGGTGATGGGTGGAGGCCCCCCGGCCACTCCCCCCACGCCTCAGTCACCCAGAGCAGCCAGGTCACTGGCCTCGCTCTGGGCTCCTTCCCGGAGAACGGAGCTCCGCTCATTAGGGATGAAGTATCAGCGACGGGACAGGCCGCCCGCAGACCATGCCGAACACCGCCCTTCAGCGAGGCGGCGGGGCGGGGGAGCCGTGTCTGAGGCTGATTAGCTGTGTAATCGCGCCGTTACTGCGCTGATAGCTGCGTTTGTCACGTTAGCCAGCCCAGACTCAGCAAATCCCCACTCAGCCACTGGGGGTGAGGGGCTGCATCCGACTCCCTCGGTGTGTGGGGAGGTCCCTGGCCCCAGGATGGAGACCCCGAGGTGATAGCAAAGGGGCGTGGGGCCCCTGAGTGAAAAACCATCGCCCGACAGGGCTGGAGGAGCCCAGACAGACCACGCCGCCCAACACCCAGTTCCAGGCAAGGACCCCGGGATCGGGGAGGGTGCCCAGGTCACTGAGCAGTCGGAGCACGGTGGGGCAGGAGCAGAGCCAGGTCTCCCGTTGCCAGGCCAGTGACCCCGCAGGCGGAGCCTCCCCGAGGTGGGTGCAGCCTGCAGCCTCGTGGGACTGCTTCTGTGTGTCTGTCCGGCCCCCGCCTCCCCCTCAACGTCTGAAAGGCCAACAGGGGCTCCAAGGGCCTGGTTCTCAGGCTGCTGCCAGGACTCGGCAAGACCCCCAGATCCTGGACTTGGCCCGCAGGGGTCTCAGAACCCAGCCACACAGCACGGTGCCCCGTCTGGTCTGCGGCCTGTGCAGCAGTGAGCGCTGATGGGCAGTGGGAGGAGGCCCCGCGAGGCTCCTGCCGCTGGGGGTGTCGGGGGTGAGGTCTGATCGGCTGGGCCAAGCTGCTCTGTTTCTCTGAGTCCCTGGGCAGAGAGGATGCCCTGTGACCTTGGTCCTGCCCTTCCAGCCACTGTGTTCTCAGTCCCAAGGCTCCAGGGCTTGGGACTCGGGTCCAAGATAAGTCATCTCTTCAAATGGGGTCCGAGTTCCAGGAGCCTCACCCACCGGGGCCAGGAATGCGTGGGTCCTTCCCAAGGCGGGGAGCGTGGTTGGCGGCCTGGGGCTCTCCTGGTCCCCCTAGGGTCGTGTCACTGTGGGACTGGCTTTCCAAGGGACTGTGTGGGCTCCTTTCGGGCATGCACACACACACACGTGAACGTCCACACACACACATGCGTACTCTGCAGGTGGGAGGCAGGGGAGGAAGCAGAAGCCGGCCCTGGGGCTCTGTGTCTGTCCCTCCGCCCGCTGACCACACTGACTAGGCAGCCGAGGACCACGTGAGACGTGGCTCACCCTTCCTGCTCTGGGGAGAGCCTCAGAGAGAGCATGTGTCCAGGCAGGCCCACAGGGTATGTGTGTTTGGGAACCACCAGCAGCCTCCCCAGATGCCCAGAGGATGAGCTCAAAGCTTCCATGAGAGAACCTGCCCCTTCTCTTATCATAGCCCCCAGGTACCCCCATTGGCTCCCAGCAGAGAAGGGCCTTCCCACACCCTGCACAGCCCAGGTGCCCCTGCCCTCCTGCGCCCCACACCAGGAGCCCAGGTGGGCCTGAGCCGGGCATTCCGGGCACCCTCTGCCCCGAGAGTCACCATCCTCTAAAACCTCAGCCAAGACGGGAAGCGGGGTCCCAGGGAGAGTCACAGCAAATGCAGAGCAAGTCGCTGCCGGAAGGCGGCCGCCTTGCTGGGTCCCAGGGGCCGCTGGTGCCCCACCGTGAGAGCCTCAGCATGTCCTCCCAGGGGCACGGGCTCTCCTGGAAGGAAGGGGCTCCTCCGATGGCGCTGCCGGCCTGGCCCCACCCGCCCCAGGTCAGACGGGGACTGTGGCGAGGGTGGGCGCGCCGCCACGCTGGCGCTGGACGCGCTCCCCTGCCCCAGGACCACGTTGTCTCCGGGTTGTGCCTGCCTGTGGCTCCATCACATTTCGGTTATGAATGAGGCGTCCAGAGTGGCCCGTCCTTGCATTTTCCTGTGCAGCTGTCTTCGCTGCCTGGGATAAACATGGCTGGCCGGGCCTCGTGCGGGCTGAGAGTGGACGTTTGTCAGGGAGACTGATGAGGCTAACGGCCGGGAGCCACGCACCCCCGTCGCGTGCCTCTCCTGAGGGTAGCCGCTCACCTCGACTCCTTCTCTGGAAAGGTGCTTCCTGAGGTGGGGGCCCAGGAGCCCCACAGAGCTTGCTTAGAGGGGCCCAGACAAGGCGAGGTGGCGCACTGCAGTACCCACAGCCCGGCCCCACCGCATCCCTGCCCGGGGCCGAGGTGGGGCTGGAAACTGCCAGACATTTGCTGAAGAGATATCGGAAACACACACGGTGAGTTCCAGGGCTGCCCGGGGCCTGGGGTGGGGAAAGGTATCTGTTCTGGCCAGATGGGCTGGGAGTCAAGGCCTCCAGCAGAAGGGGCGGGCAGTGGGGCCACCACCCTGGGCGCCTGTGAGGCTTGAGGATCAGGAATGAGGGACTCCCTCCTCCCAGGAGTTCTGGGTACCCCACCCCCCTTGACAAGCTCTCATCCTATTCTCTCACAAGGTTTACTTTGGATTCGAGGCCCGAGGGTCCACCAGCAGGGGCCAAGGACACAGTGGATCATCGGGGTACAGGTGGGAGAAAGTGACTTAGATAGAGGCATTCTACCAGCTGAGGCCAGCCCCCCACCCTGCACGCCTCCAGGGTTACCATGACTCAGGTGGGGGCTCTCTGCAGAGTGCTGACCAGGGTGCTGACCAGGGTGCTGACCTGGCTGGACCAGCTTTGTTCAGGCCCCTCCTCCCCGGCATAGACCAGCTGGCCCTTGAACATGGGCCTTCTCTTGACCAGCTTGGTTTGGGACAGGGGCAGCCCTGGTTCCCCACAGGGTGAGGGGGTGGGAGATGTCACCTTGCATCCCACCAGTTTCCAGCCAGCCCGTCCCTCTCCTGGAGGAGGGAGGTCCAACACCAGGACCTGAGGAGGGAGGGAGGGGGGGGCTCCAAAAGTCCCCAGTTCTCAGGACGGCCGGGACTTCCTGCTCCAGGATCTCTGATACTTGGGGAAGCACGGCTGTACCCGGACGTGGGACCATGCAGGGCGAGGGAGGGAGGATGGGGCGAGAATGAGCAAGGAAAAGGGAGGCATTTCGCCGTGGTCCACTGCTTCCCTGGTAAACTTGGAGACATCGTGAAAGTGGCTGCTCCTTAGGGTGTCCTCTTCCCACTCCTTCCTGGCTCTTGTCCACGGGTGATGTGGTCCTCAGGGAACTCGGGCAGAGGGTGACACATGCTCTTGGGCTATCTGAGTATTTCCTGCTGGCTTTCCTGGCGCGTGGAGGTTGCCGTAGCTGGGTGTGGGAGCCTCCCCGCCCTCAGCTCGGGTGCTGCCCCTCTGTGCCCTGGTTTCCTGGGCACCTGCCCAGCCACGCATCTCTCTGCTCCCATCAGGGTGCTGGTGTCCACCCGGACGTGGCCTTGGGGCCTTGAGGGCGCAGCCCAGGGCACGGCTGCAGTCTGTTGTATTTTCGCCTGTTTCGCATCGCTCCAGTTTCACTTGCGTGCATGTGTTTGTTTCAGCTTTCTTTCACGTAATGTGACGTTTCTAAAATCCATCCTTGTCGGATGTTGCTGAGGCAGGTTTGTCCCTTTTCCGGCTGCAGCGTCCCCTGCCCCATGACTGCACACAGTGTACTTACACAGCTTACCACCGCAGGTGTCTGGCTTTCCCGGTTTGGGGTATCACACTGAATGCCCCATCCTCACACACGTCTTTCCCTGCACAGGTGCGTACATTTCCCTGAGATACACTCTGGGGATGGAATTTGAGTCTGACCTCTGCGTATCTCCAGCGTACCCAGATATTGCAAAGTAGCTCCCTAACCCGAGTGAGGCACGCACACACCCAGCTGCAGCGAGGAGTCCCGAGGGCCCCTGTTCTTACCCACACTTTCACTGTCAATCTTGTTCCTTTTTTAACCATTCTGGTGCCTACAGGATGATGCGTCTTTGGAGTTTTAATTTGCATCCTTATAGTAAGCAGTTCTGTGGGTACGTCCCATATGTTACTGGACACTGGGCTGTCCTCTTTGGTGGAGTGTCTGCGTCTCCTGCCGACTTTCAGTTCATCTTTTTTTCTTATTGTCTGTAGGAGGCTGTTTTTCATTCCGGATACAAGTCCTTTATTTATTATGTTTTTCAAATATCCTTCCCCTTCTGTGACTTGTCTTTCTCCTTTGCGAGTGATGTCTTCTGATGAACAGAAGTTCTTACTTTAATGTAGTCAAAGATGTCAATGTTTGCCTTGAGACTTGATGATGATAAAACGCTTCCTGTCCTGACAGCATGAAGCTTTTCGTCTACGTCAACTTCGACACCTTCTTACCCTGCCTTTCACACGTAGGTTTCCAGTCTACCTGGAACCGACTGCGATGTGTGGTGTGAGGGAGAGTTGAAGCTCGTCTGTGTTTCTGACCGTCTCCGCACACTTCTCAGCATGCCCGTGGTCTCCCCTGCTCTGCGGGGCACCACTGCTCACGAGTCTATCTGTGCACCGGTCTGTTTCAGAGTTACATGTTTAAATCCACTCATCCACGTCTCTTGTTTTGCCAATACCTCACTGTCTCAGTTACAACGTCCCAGCAGGTGTCGAAATCAGATGCTCTGGTCCCCTCTCCTCCCCCTCCTTTTGTGTCCCTGGTCCTTTACGTTGTAAATAGACTAGAATTTCCTGGTCATGACACACAAACACAGGTGGGGGCAGGTCTGTTGGGATTTTGTGTAGTATTACATTGAAATATTAGGTTGATTTGCAGAAATTTTATTGTTTTATTGAAGTATAGCTGATTTACAGTGTTGTGTTAATTTCTGTTGTACAGTATAGTGATTCATTTATACATTTACATATGTATATTCCTCTTCATATTCTTTTCATTATAGACCATTGCAAGATAATGAATATAGTTCCCTGTGCTGTACAGCAGGCCCTTGTTGTATATGTATTTTATATGTAGTAGTCAGTATCTGCAAATCCCCAACGCCCGATTACCCCTCTCCACCCCATTTATTTCTCTCTGGTGACCATAATTTTGTTTTCTATGCATGTGAGTCTGTCTCTGTTTTTTAAATATGTTCATTTGTGTCTTTTTTTATTGTTTACTGTTACCACTTTTAATTTATTTTTATTTTTTATTTTGCATTCTTTTTATTGAAGTATAGTCAGTTTGTAATATTGTATCAATTTCTGGTGCACAGCATAATGTTTCAGCCGTACATGTACATGCATACATTCCCTTTCACATTCTTTTTCATTGTAGGTTACTGCCAGATATTGAGTACAGTTCCCCGTGCTGTACAGCATAAAATTGTTTATCTGTTTTTTATACGGTAGTTAGTATCTGCAAACCTCAAACTCCCAATTTATCCCTCCCTACCGTCTTCCATAAATTTGTTCTCTATGTCGGTGAGTCTGTTTCTGTTTTGCAGGTAAGTTCATTTGTGACCTTTATTTTAGATTCCACACGTAAGCAATATCATTTGGTATTTTCCTTTCTCTCTCTGACTTACTTCACTTAGAATGACGATGTCTAGGTCCATCTAGGTTGCTGCAAATGGCATTATTTTATTCTTTTTTATGGCTGAGTACTATTCCATTATATAAATATACCACAGCTTCTTTATCCAGTCATCTGTTGATGGACATTTAGGTGGCTTCCATGTCTTGGCTGTTGTAAATAGTGCTGCTATGAACATTGGGGTGGAGGTATCTTTTCAAATTAGAGTTCCCTCTGGATATATGCCCAGGAGTGGGATTGCTGGATCACATGGTAAGTCTATTTTCAGTTTTTTAAGGAAACTCCGTACTGGAGTTCCATAGTGGCTACACAAAACTACATTCCCATCAACCGTGTAGGAGGCTTCCCTGTTCTCCACACCTTCTTAATTTGGAGAAATTTTAAATCTTAAATTATTGAATCTTAAAATCCATAACTATCATTTTCACAGTCTTTTTTTAAATTAAATCTTAATTTAAAATTTAAAAAATTTCTCTCAGTAATGTTTTATAAACTTTCAAATAGAATAGAACTCCCCTCATTTTGTCAGGTGCATTCTTACGTATTTAACACAGTCGTCCATCCTTCTGTAGCCTCAGGGGATCGGTTCCAGGACCTCCCCGCTTCCGCCTGCAGATACCAAAATCCCCAGATGCTCAAGTCCCTTATATAAAGACGGCCAAATACATTTGGCTCTTCGCATTGTCGGATTCCACACCCACGATTTCAGTCCACAGTTCGATCAGGGGTTGCTTGGATCCGGGAACCCGCGGATAGAGAGGGCGGACAGTGGTTCCCAGAGCCATGACAAAGAGTATCTTTGTCTTAACTTTATTTTCTGGTTGTTACTGAAGGCTTATAGAAACCACATACCGTGTTTTTTTAATCCAGCCACCTTGCTTGCTAAACTCCGCCTCGATCCTAATAACTTAACTGTCGGGTATCATACTTACTAAGGGCTCAACCGTTTCATCTGCAAACCATGAGCGTTTTGCGTCTGTCTTTTCACATCCTGATACCTTTTCTCCTTCTCCGAGCGCGTCAGCCGGGCCTCAGTGCTGGGGTCAGCAGGCGCCGCTCTCTGGTTTCCGATCACAAAGGGAAAGCGCCTCTGTTTCACCATCAAGCGTGACGTTCTTGCATATTTTACTTAACTAGTCCCCGTCATGTTAAAGAGTTCTCTTTTACTCCAGGTTCACTAATGGATGTTTTTATCAGACATTTTTGAGGCATCTTTCGAGATGATCATACGCTTTTTCTCTTTGACGTCTTTCTCGCGGGTGATCACACCCACAGACTTTTTCTCTTTACCTTTGTGATACTGAAGCGAAGACGACTTGCCAGGATGGGCGGCCCTTTGTAAACGTCGCTGCATTCAACTTGCTGACGTTCTGTGTAAGGAGTCTGCATCTGCGCTAATACGCGTGGGTTTCCCTTTTCACATCTCCCGGCTTGGATTTGTGCACCAAGGCCACGCTCACCGGATGCAGTAAGTGGGGGAGAGCGCTCTCCTCATGGTCTCTCACTGTCCCCTGGAAGCGTCTGCATAAAATCGGCACTAATTCTTCCGCAAGTGTTAGCAAGCCTTGGAGGGAAGGCTGCCTGGTCCTGGAGTTGTCTTTGAGGGGAGGTTTTAAATCACAAATTCAGTCTCTTTAATAGCCACGGGTGAGGACTTTCCAGTGTTCTCATGTGTCCGTTTTATTCAATGAAAGCTTCTAGAATGTGTCCGTCTTATCAATCAGTTTATAATATTTCTTTTCAGCTTTTCCTCTTCCTACGTGTTTGGTGCCCATAGACTCAGGGAGGGGCCTGTTCCTCGCCCTCCCTCCCGGGCAGTTACATCCTCTCTCGTTTCCCTCCGTGAGAGCCTTGCGGGTCTCGTGCGTCCTCCCGAGACAGAACCGGGGGCGCTGTCTCCCTCTCCCGCGAGTCTCCGCCCGCACCTCGGTTGCTTCCTTCGACCCCTTGCGCTGGGTGCTTAGCTGGCTCGTTGTGCTTCTTCTGTGACCAGTGGGTTACTTCCTCAGTTCCCAGGAATCTGGGTGTTTTCTCGTTGTCCTTTTGTCGTGAATTTCCAGTTCCGCTGGACTGTGGTTGGAGAATTCTCTACGCGATTTCAGGGACTCCCCAGCCCTCCCCACGAGCAGGCGCCAAGGGTCCGTCTCACCCACTGACACCAGGTCAGCGCAACGACGTCCCCCACCCGGACCCGCGTCAGACCTGGAACCCCTCTGGCTCCTGCTGGCCGTGGTCTCAGCAGCCAGGTGACCTAGAAGAGGGGCAGGTAGGAGGCAGGGGTAGGAGGAAGGAAGGGGTGTCGCCATTCTCCTCTCTGGGCCTTTCCTGTATAAAGAGAGGGACCTCCAGAAACAAGGACTCAGCCCCGCGGCCGAGGGCGGCTGGAGTCTGGGCGGGATGGGTCTGATCGGTGGGGCACAGCCCGGATCCAGGCCGTCCCGGCAGTTAGAGAACCAGGTGTGGCTCCACGGCCAAGGCCACTGCCCCGCCCAGGAAGTCCCGCTGCGTCCAGAACCTGGACGACGCTCACTCCGCACCAGCGCACATCCTGGAACAGCCCTCCCGGAGTCGCCCGCTCGGTGCGCCGCTCGGTGGTCCAGCTGCCGCACAGAGCCCGTGTCTGTGGCGGTGGCGTCCCTGCAGAATCCCACTAAAGTTGCTGCCCCGGGACGTATTCTCCAACAACACACCGGAACAAGGACTTGACAATCCAAAACCTTCTCGCTTGACAGTGGGTGCCCCAAGGGGAAGGAATCAGGTCAGTGTCGGAGGAAATTAGAGCCGTGGCCAGGAGATCCCTCCTCCCCAGGCGTCACCCCGTCCTGGTCAGCTCCAGCTTCATGTAAACAGCGAGCCGCCCCACCTGTCCAACTCTCCTGAGGCCGAGCCCAGTGCAGACAAGCTGGTGCCCGGCTGGGACCCCTCCATCCACCTCCACCAGGTGCAGCCCAGACACACGCCTCCCTGCCCCTGGGCGAAGTAACAGCACTGCTCTGCGTTCCGCACCATGAAGTCTGGCCCCATACGCACCCGGCAGCTTCTCCGGAGGACGGATGTTCAGGGGGCCTTAACACCACTGGAGAAGTAGGTGTCCTCTGTGCATGCGTCTCCCTGGGGGGCTCCTCTGGGTATGAGTTGCCTGGGGGGAACTCTGAGCATGGGTTCTCCTGGGGGTCTTCTGAGCACGGGAACTCCTGGGTGGGATCCTCCTGTCTATGGGTTCCCTTAGAGGGCAGTGGGTCTGGCATGGCTTCCAGGACAAGGCAGGGGACAGGGATGCAGGCCCTGGCCAGGATCTGCTGTAGTCCAAGCCTCCAGCACGTGACCCCGACTCCTGGCCAGCCTGGCCAGTCCCTAGACTGACCAAAGAGAGCTCTGGGCACCCAGGCTCCCCTCCTGGCTCGCCCTGTGCTTCTAGGGGCTCCAGCAAGTTTCTGAGTATCTCCAAGCCTGGGCCCCCTACACAAAATGGGGAGTGGGCGTGGGGCGTGATGCCCACCCAGCCTTCATCCATGAGCACAGGATGTGCTCTGAAGGGCTGCACACTCTCTCACAGGACAGTTCGTTCTCAGAACAATTTCCGCAGAATCCAGCTATCGTGCGGCAGCCCAGGCCTCCCAGAACTCGGCCCTGGCCCCCGGCCAGCTGGTGTCAGTTTGTCCTCGGCCAGGTTCTCCTGGATGCCGCAAGCCTCAGAGAGACTTCAGAGCTTTCTTTAGACTCGTGGTGTGGGGTGAGCTGAGGAGAGAAGGCAGGAACGCGCTGACACGGGTTCCTTTCTTCTGCACATGACCCTGTGAATCCCAGAGGGCTTCCTGGAGGTGAAGACTTGGCTGACAGCTTTGATCCAGGGGAGGATGTGTTGCTTCCAAAACGACAGCCTCCTGTGCACACAGGGACATCTGTCCCAGGTCTGAGGGCCCCACGCCCTTCCAGAGCAGCTCAGACTTGCCTGCCGGGCCCTCGTGAGCCCAGCACAAGCTGTGGTCCCAGTCCAGCTCTGGGGAGGGCACGGGCTTTGCTCCTCCATGGACCACTTCCCAGGGGCTTCTGTTCCCACATCTGGGGGGCCCTGGCCCCAGCCCCCCCGCCCTGGCTGGATGTCTGGGCTGTCTGCTTCCCGTGTTCTGGGGAGCGTGAAGGAGGCCCGCCCCGCGGGACCGTGAGAACCGAGCTGGTCCCGAGCCCTTGCTCCAGGCCGGGGCCCCCAGGAGCGCAGAGGGGGGCCCTCTGGGGAGATTAGGGGAGGGGGCACACAGGAAAACCCTTCTGCAGACCCCACGACTGCTAGCCCGTGTCCTGGCTAAAATCGGCACTCCCCTGGGCCAAAGGCGAACACCTGGAAAGGCCAAGGCGGCCGTCACCCCAGACAGACCGCAAACTGGGGGCTTCCAGCAACAGAGACTTATTCTCTCATGGTTCTGGGACCAAAGGTCCAAAATGAAGGTGTCACCAGGGCCACGCTGCATCTGGAGACTCCAGGCGTCCCTGACCTTGGCCACATCCCTCCAGTCTCTCCTCCGTCCTCACACAGCCTCCCGCTCTTTCTGTCTCAAATCTCCCTCTGCTTCTCTCTCAAGATTTTGGGCCCCAATCTGATTAAACAAGGATGATCTCGTTTGAGATCTTTAACTTCACTACATTTCCCAAACAGGGCTGTGCCCACGGCCCCAGGGGTTGGGCCGCGGACATACTGAGGACATACCTTACTGTACCGTTTAATGCGGGACCGCGCCTAAGCCCCGCTGTGGCAGCCACGCCGCAGGCCCATCCTTCCAGCCGCGTCTTTAGGGACAATGGTGGCAGTAGGTGTTCCCCAGACGGGAATCAGCCAGGCTGGTGTTGCCCACCCTGGGACATCAGGGGACATGGGGGCAGCCAGCACAGGGGGGTGGCTGGCCAGCCGCTTGCTGTCTGCCCTGGAGCTGCGGGCCGCCCTGATGCACATGCCACAGCCGGGAGCCGAGTCAGGACCGCCTCCCTCGTGAGGTTTCCCTTCTCCGCTGCCGGGCCTGGGCAAGGCAGCTGCTGCGGGAATTTTGGCACAAGAGCCGGCAGTTCCCTCCTGTGGGGACGACCAGGAGGTGGGCATTAAGCCCTCTTGTGAGGTCTGATGGTCAGAAGGGGACTGTCCCAGACTGAGCCCTGGGCCTCCCGGGGCCGTGGGGCGAGTGGAAGTGGGGAACAGGGTGTCCCATCGAGGCTGGGGGGTGCAGGCCCCTCCTCCCACACAGACCCACGACCACGACTGACCCAGAAGCCCCCAGAGCCTCGCCCGGCTTTTCCATCCAACCCCCCACAACCAAGACAGAGGGGCAGGGAGCAGGGCCTCAGGGTGAACACTGGCCAACAGGAAGAAGGGGCTCCCTCCTGAGTAGTGCCCGGGGTGGTCTGAGGTGGCCGGGAAGAGAGAGCTGTAGCCAGGCAGGCTGCAGGGTGACCAGGAAACACATCTCTTCTCCAGGGTGGGAGGGGCTGCTGTCCCCATGTGACAATAAAGGGCACTTTTAGCAAAAAGCTCTAAATCATCTCTGAGTAACTTTTGTTTTGAGTGGCAATGGAAGAAAACAAGGAAAAGAGAGGAAAGGAAGAATCTGCTTCCTGGCTGGTGCCATGCCGGGCGGGCGGGGGGTGGGGAGGCTGTCCCGCATCTGTCAGCCACAAGCCGGCCGCAGGACAGTGGCCACAGGCAAACTCTCCCTGGGACTGAGATAGGAGTCCGCCTTGTCCTGGTGTCCCCTCCCCGACAGTCATTGCAGGTGCAGCTGACCCCTCGTCCCTCCCAAGGCCCTGTCCCTGGTGTCACTGGGGGGCAAGAGGATGTGGGTGTGGGCTTGGCTGGTGGGGGTTTCCAGGAACTGGGGGCTGGCCAGGAGAAGCCCATCCTGGCCAGTGAGTGAAGCCAAGTCTGCAGCAGGTGACAGTGGGTGGGGGTGGGGGAGTGGTCCTCGAGGTTGGCGGCTGGAGCAGGGTGACGGGGACAGGCAGGTGCTGGGCTGGTCGGGCAGGCCTGGGTTGACCCACGGTGGGAACCTTGGCCCTCAGCGCCTGTGTGAAGCATCACCCGAGGGGGCCTCAGCAACGGGGCTGTAGCCCCAAGCATCCCCCGGCCAGCTCGGTCCTCCTGTGGGTGTGAGCCACGTGCTGCTCTGCAGTCATCTCAGCCCGGCTTCCCGGTAACGTGGGCTCCCTGAGGTGGGCTCAGGACCAGGATTCATGAGCCAGGACAGCAGAGCTCTGCCCCCGTCGGCCCGTAGTCCGGCTGAGCCAGCAGAGCCCAGAGCTCCGCCAACACAGCAGGGACCTGTTGCCTCGAGCCCCCTCCTCTGCCCGCTCAGTCACGGACACACATCTGCTCGCTGGGCAGCCACTCCACCCCCACCCACCCCTTCCTGCTGACGGGTGGCTTCAATAACCCAAAGTCACTGGAAACCCAGACAATATTTTGGCTCCGCTCCAGCACCACTAGGGACTCAGTTGACGGTCAGTGGGCAGCGAAGAATTTCCTGGATACTGAGTGTCACGGCCTCCCCCACATCATGCAGCATCGTGACCACAACCGGGCAGGCTCCCGGGCGGTGATAGAGCCCAGCGCCCGGCCCTGCGCCGTCCTGCTGACCCCGCCATCGCTGCCTGGCAAGGAGCACTGGCGGGCCGTGCCGGGGCGGTAACACGGGGCCACCGCACAGCCAACACCCGCCTGCCTAGGTCTCTGGCATTTACCAGCTTCCCTGGGCCAAGGCAGGGCCACCACCCCTGTCCCGGCACAGCAGCCTCGGCGAGCCTGTCTCTGCAACATGCCCTGCCCCCAAGAAGTCGAGCCCACCTCCTTGTCAGCCACGGCCCTCCCCACTCTATGATCTTTGAGAAATCAGGCTGGGGTCTCCAGCCGCCCCCTGCACGAAAGCCTCCGTGGTTCTCACTGCACAGTAAGGAAATTCAGGACTCCCTGGTGTGGCCTCCAGCCCCAGCCCCACTGCCCACAATCCCCACCCCACCCCCTGCAGGACTCCACCCCCATCCTCACTCTGTCCCCAGGCTCTGCGTGTGTCCTCATGCTTCCCTCTGCTGCAAAGCTTGTCACCAAAATGAGTAATATCCGGTGCCTCCCAAAACCTGCTCCGCACCAAGCCCTTCAGTCTCACAACCCTCACAACGGCCCCATGACGGTGTTGCAACCCTTCCATCCAGTTTACAGATGAAGAAACTGAGGCTCTGAGAATGAAGAGGGCTGAAGGCTGCACTGGCCCACCGCCTGCTCCCCCCTCTTGTCTTCTTTCCACCCTTCAGGGTCATCCCCAGATGTCCGCACCCCCGAGGCTGTCACTGACCCAGCAGCGTAATGTGGGTTCTCCTGGGCCTTTCCAGCCCGGGCCCTCCACACGGGGCTCCCCCCTCAACTCCCCACCACCTCCCCCCAGGGGTCTGAGCGCCCACAGGAGGTCCTTGTCACTTCTAGGTGAGGGTAGGACCCAGCACTGTGGCGCCCCCACCACGTCGCTCTGCAGGCTGCAGGAATCGGGGGGGGGGGGTGCAGCAGGAGGCAGCCAGAGGACAGATCCCACAGGGACCCCTGCCCCACTCACACCCAGGCCCACCCCTGCCCCCTCAACCCTGCCCCTCCCCGCCCTGAAGAGACCCCCCAACCTCCTTCTGAAGCCGCCTGCTCTTTCCTGGGGCCCTCAGCCTCCTCGGCCCTTGCCCCCGGCCCCTCCACGTCCTGCTCGCTCCTGTCTCCCTACTGCTGTGTAGACACCTGGCGCCCAGAGCTGCCCAGGTTGGGAGTAGCTGGCTGGGTTCCCCCAGACCCAGGCACAGAGACCGTGGGGAGCTGCCTCCATTGCCCTCCTGATGGAGATTCAGGCCCTGGAAGCAAAGAGCCTGGGGCAGCTGGTGTCCTGGGAGGGCCCAGGAAGCAAGAGCCGGGCTGGGAACACAGGACTGTGGGGACCGTGGCGGTGTCAAGATGCGGGGAAATCACTGCTTCTTCCCCCTAGAGCAGCGGCTCTGCTGTCCCCACGCCCTCGAGTCCGGCCTGGCCTCAGCCACTTGCTTGCCCACAGGATGCAGCAGGAGAGGCATCTCGGGCTTCTGAAGAGCAGCAGCTCGGCCAGTTCACTGGGAAAGCCCTGGGGGAACCGGCCACCGTGTACAAGGCTGCCGCCCCGGCCCCGCTGCAGGAAGCCCAGGCCTCCGTGCGGAGGGAGAGACCCCGGGACGCCAGGGGCCTGGCCTGTGGGCCAGCGCACCATCCAGGAGGGGGCGGTCACAGCTGATGCCACAGGATCCGAGAGAAACCGCCCCACTGAGCCCTTCCCCAACTCTGACCGGAGAATCCGGAGTGAAATTAAATGGGTGTTTCAAGCCACGGGGTTTGGGGTGGTTGGTGACATCATGGTGGATACCTGGAGCACAGCGCGGGGCCTGGAAGTGGGCACGGCCGCAGCAGCGGCTTCAAACAAGCGTCACTGATGCGGGGACCGGGTCGGAGGGCTGTGGTGAGGGGGACGGCCCCTGGGGGCTGGAGGGGCGGCACCCTGGTGTGCGGTGGCGGCAGGGGTGCCAACACTTAGCTGCGTGCGGTGACGAGGAGGAGAGACGCGCGGCCCGGGACTCTGGCTGTGGACCCTTCCAGGCGGGACTCGGGGGAGCAGCTGGCTCCCTTGCGCTGCCTGCGATTAAACACGAGAAGAGAGACGAGCGAACACGGGAGCAGTGACGTTCCTGAGCAGAATTTAGAGGAGACATAAAGGATCCAGGACTTGCTCAAAAACACCTCACCTCCCACCCTGCACGGAGATTCTCAGCTCGGGAAATGACGTCAGGGCAGAGACGTGTGGCTGGGAGCTCGGGCGCTGCCAGGCCTCCAGCTCAGACCCGGGAGGGGTCTCGGGCGGCGGCTCAGCTTCTCCCCCAGCTCAACAAGGAGCTTCTCACCGGCCGGACCACGGGCTCCCAGGAAGGCCAAGGGCCTCGTCCCCAGCAGCACGAGAAGGCCCGCCAAGGGGAGGGGAGACTTCTCCGGAAGGCCAGGCGGTGGCTTTTGTGCGACAAGCCGGCCACCGACGAGTGCACAGGAACCCTCGAAGCTTCAGAGGAGCTGCGCCAGCTCCGACCGAGGCGGCCGTCCCGATCCACCTCTCGGTGGCAGGTGGGAGGCAGAGCACCGGGTGCTTCTTGCAGAAAGGGGAGAGCGGCCCGGCAAGTCGGGCCCTGAGGGTGCCTGCGGGTCTTCCTCAGGGAGCAGGGGTGGCTGCAGGGGCTGGATTTCAGGACGGCTGCAGACAGGCCGCGCGCGTCACCATTTCCTGCCTTGTTGAACCGGAGTGTCTGTCCCAGGGGGCCCACCTTGGTCTCCGCGTGGATGCTGAGGGCGGGGCAGGACGGCAGACTCGGGGTCACAGGGCTTCAGGTCACAGGCCTGAGCTGCAGAGCCACACCCGGGGCCCCGTGAGCACACAGATGGCTTGATGAGGTGGTCCTGGACGGCAAACAAGCCAAATCTGGGCGAGGCCAACAAGGGCTGGAGTGGGCGCCAGAGCATCTGCGGGGCCCTCAGTGGGGTTCAGGGCGTTTTGTGGGGGCCCTGAGTGAGGTTGGGTGCGCTTTGCACGTGAAAGGAGCAAACACAATTTGCGCCCAGTTAAAGCTGGTCCTTTGCTTCCAGTCTCAGGAGAAACTGGAGTCTAACCGACCCCAGATGTGGGTCTGCACTGGCCTGGGTGACTTGACCAGAATGCAGAGGGCGTGACGTCCTGGGACCTCGGAGACTAAATCATGAGAAGTCTCGCGGCTCCAAACTGCTCAGCAGAACGCTCGCTTCGGGGACACCAGCTGCCATGCGGGAAGTGGGACTGCCCTGAGATGACCCGGCTGAAAGAAGCCAAGCGGCGTGGGGCCCTGGGGGACAGGCCTCCGCATGGGGAAGGACAGGGGGGCTCTGGTATGATCATGGAAAACCGGAGGCACCTTCAGGCTCAGTCGCCCCAGCAGACGTCACTGAGTGACAGGCGAGCCACCCGGACCACCCCAGCCCCGCAGGCCCACCGCTGACCACAGAGGCACGAGTCGGCCCAGCTCGGCCCCGCCAGGACCACCCAGAGTTCTGAACGACACGAACAGTCGCCGCCAGCCACAACCACTGAGGGTGGTTTCTGCACAGTCGAGGTAGACTGCAGGTGAATTTTATGGGACATGAATATTTCATCTCAATCATTTTTAAAACACTTTCCAGAGGCAGCGTCTGCCTGCCAAGGGCTTGGCCTCTCACCCTCAAGTGCCCACAACCTGCCTCTAGGGCAGGGAACCCAAGGGCTCAGCTCGTAGTAGTTGTGCTGAAGAGGACAGGGTGCCACAAATGGACGTTCGTTCTGACAACATGGCCAATCAGGGGTACAGAGACCCAAAAAGATAAATTGGAATTTTCAAGCTTGCCTGGGCTCATGGGAAAGAAAGATAAACCACCAGAGTCCGGAAAACAACCCCAAGTTGGAAAGTGGACACAGCACTGGTGTTTGCCCCAAAGGCGCCTTCAGCCTGGGTTTCGGTGAGCAGGTGTTTGTGGTGTGTGTGTGTGCTGAGACTGGGGACTGGGCAAGGGAGACAGGCCTGCAGGGTGGGAAGTCATCCATCCTCTTCAGAAATCCAGGGTCCCAAGATCAACCTTCCCAGCAGACAAACCAGAAAAGGCCCAGGAGACAAGTGTGACTTGGCCTGCGGTCTCAGCAGAGGGGAGGGTGCGTGTGTGTGCTGGGGGGACTCCCCTGTAAGGATGCCTCCTCATGATCTCGTGTTCATGAAGATCTAGGGGCTGGGATTCACACTTCTGTGCACTAAAAAATTATGAGATCCACCCACAAGTCCTTCCTGAGAAAACCACATTTAGAACACAAACCTCAAAGCATTTCTATAAACATATCTCAGTGAGTAAGAGCTCGCAGACAAAGTTCAAGGACCTCCTTGAAATCTGGCAGCAGGAAAGTGAGTAGCAAACAGAGACCTGGTAGGACTTAAGACCCTGGAGTTACCAGCTGTGAATTTTTTAAAAGTACATTCAATATGTTTGAAAGAATTTGTTGGTGAAATTAAAGACAAATTTATAAAAGAATAGTAAAAGTGGTCATGCAGATTTGGACAGAAATGAATTTCTAGAAATAAAAATAATTGAAATTGAAATTGAAAATGCAGCAGAAAGCGACAAGAACGGATTAGATGCAGCTAAAGAGAGAGTTACTAAATCAGAAGGCAGAACTGAAGGATTCATGCAGAACGCCGCTCAGGGAGAAAGGAGGTAGAAAACGTAAGAGAGATATTAGGAGCCGTGGAGAGCACTTGGACAAGTTCCTAGCAAACCGTCTCAGACTCACTGGTGTTCTCCTCGGCCACATCGAGTCTATGGGTGAGGACTCTGTCATTTCTGTTACAACGGTTTTTCTTTCTAGCGTAGCCTTGATTCTTTGTTAACATCTTCATCTCTGCTTGCCTGCTCACCCCTTCATCTTTGCATGCTGTCTGTTTCTGTTGGAGCCCGTGGCGTGCTCGCCACAGCCGTGTTAGACTCCCTGTCTGATAACCACCACCTGTGTTGCAGTGGAGTCTGCTTCTGATGGCTGTGTTGCCTCTTCAGACAGTGTTGTTCATTTGTTTGTTTGTTTTTTGCATCTTTCAACATGCTTTCTGGTTTTTTGCTGAAAACTTGACCTATTTGGAGTAGGTAGTAGGGACTCAGGTACAGGGCTTGGTGTGAGGCTGAGGCCAACCTAGCTAGGAGTGGGGCTGTGCCCGATGTCCGCCTTGGCTGCGGGTGCCAGGACCCTCCAGTTCCTCCAGTGTCCTCGGCTTTGCCTCCGCTGTGGACTCAGAGCTTCCCTGATTTGCGCTCTTTAGAGAGAGCCTATGTCTTTCCCAGAGTCCACTGTTATTGTAGAGGCGTCCCGTGGGGGAGGGGACACTCTATAACCTTCCAAATAGCATCAGTCTTTTACTGGCCCCGTGACCGTGGGCTGTGAGCTTCCCAAGTATTTCTCTGAGAGTGTGCAGAGTCATTCCAATTCACGGGAACTTAGCCCTGAAAAAAACTGCTCCACTGAGCAAGAAAATTTGCCACTAAGGTGCACCAAGACCTGAGCCTAGAGGAGCAAGTTGCTGGGGACACCTGCAGGGTCCAGCACTCCCTCGGGGGGTGAAAGAAGGCGTGTCCGTCTGTCCTGCTGAGCTGCACGTGGGCACCACAAGTGAAGATACCGCAGATTTCACAGAAACGTGTACAAACCGTATTCACAAGAGGGGAAGCAGGAGAACACAGGGGTCACCTGCACTGTGAGCGCCCAGGCTGCGCACAGACCTTGCCTGAAGGGAATACGCAGCTTCCTCGTTCATTCCTTTATTCAACAGATATTTATTGAGCACCTACTACACGCCAGACGCTGCTCTGTATGCCAAAGATTCAACAAGAAGGGAAATACAGATGACGTTTTCTGCTTACACAGAATAAGCAGAGTCCCAGTGGGGAGAGCAGAAATTTTACTAATAAATGAATAGATCCCTTCAGGTGATGATCAAGGCTGTAAAAAGAAAGCAGGGTGCGAGGTGGGGAGGGGTGGGCAGCAGAGACAGCTTCCTAAGAGGGTGGCATCCAATCAGATCCCATCCCACAGAGACAGGCATGGTCTGGTGGTGTCACCGTAACCATTTGAGGTGGACAGGCTCACGCCTCCTCCAGGAGTGAGCTCAGCTCATGGCCCTGGGCTATAGTCTCTCCTGGCAACTCCCCATCCGCCTCGTGTGGGCACAGCTGGCACTGTCTGCTCCTGAGGGCAGCACCCAGGCCTTGTACACATGGGGCACCAGCACACAGGTTCTGGGAAGTGACTCCAAAATCATTCCACAGACCCACACCTCTGCTGAACTTTCCCACCTCCTTCAATACCAGGCTCCTGCTGGGTCCCTACCAGACCGTTCCGTTTGGAGATCTGTTAGCAGGAGTCAGAAAACACAAGGTGTGTGCAGGAGAGAGGAAGCAAGCCGGATCCAGCCTAGGGGTTCTTAAGGGGCTGGTGGAGCCTACAGCAGGGATCTGAGGGCTTTGACCTCACCCTGCAGGTGCCACCCAAAGTCAGACCTGGCTGGCCACAGCCCTTTTGGACAGTCATCCATGTGACAGGCAGACACTTGCCTCCTGATGGCCTGAGCCTGGTTAACTCCCGAGGTCTCCCGCCCCCATCACAGCGTCTGGCTCTGAGCGTGTGCTCCAGAGACACACGTGGAATGAGGGTGACTCTTCCCATGGGCTGGTCACAGGACTCCCTTGTGTGGCTCAGCATGGCTGGAGGGGACTCCCCAGAACAAATGTGTGTGGCAGAGGTGAGAGAAGGCAGAACTTTGCATGGGATGCAGAGATTCCACCCCTCTGCCAGCCCTCCCCCCCCTCCCTCAAATCCCCAAACCCCACAGCCATCCAGAATGCTGAGTCTCTGAAGGGCAGAAAGTCTGAGCTGAAGACCCAGATCATTCCACAGCAAGAAAATTCAGGACCAGAGAGGGAAGGCTCCGGTCACACAACACAGAGGTCACACAGCAAGCCCATGTCTCTGCACATCTGAGGCCAAGATGATTCCCCTCATCAAGCATTGGCAGATTCTTCTGGAAAGCAGGTGTCTGGATGGTGGTGGCGCTGAAGCGAGGCTATAAGCATGAGCTGTGGCAATGGGCTCCACCCCTGCTCCATTCAGCACCATGCCTCTATTCTCTCTTCTCTCAAAGGAACCGAGGTGGAGCCACAGACCTGGAGGTTTGGGTGCCCTGACACGAGATGTGTTGCCTAGCAACAACAGGCAGTGACCTCCCCCTGGGGTGGCAGAGCACCTTAAGCAGGCAGGGCAGTGCCTTGCTGGTCTGGGAGCAAACAGCCACTGTGGGCAGCCTGCCTTGGGCTCCCCCAGCCTCTAGTTTCCTTTCCCAGGCCCTGCAGACAGGAGTGCAAGGGGGCCACCATGGCCCATTGGCTCACTGTTGGGCCTCGTCAGGGCCCCAACTCCCCGCCTCGTTAGACATCTGCCGAGCAGCCATTCTGCCTGCCTCATGGCATATTGACACAAACAGCCTTATTACCTGGCTAATTAGAGCCCCGGGGCTCGGCCAGAGGCCCCCATCCAATTAGCCTTGGTATGTAACTGCTTGTGCGAGTGCTTTAATGGGAGAGTCCGTAGTGTCTGCCGTAGCACTTGCCTGGACGTATTTCAAACCCGCTTCTCTCCTTCCTCCAAGAAAGGCCTCGTGTCCATCTGCTCCTTCTCCCAGGGCCAAGCCCACTGCCTGGTGGCTCTCTTTGGAATCACAGATTCAGCACCTTCCGGGTGGACAGCGCCAAACCAGGTAAACCCTTTGCAGAGCCTGGGTTCAAATCTGTCCCGTGGGAACAATCGCGCCTTCCTCGCAGGGCTGGGCGTGGTGGGAGCATGCACTTCAAGCACCTGTCACCTGGGCACACTGAAGGCAGGTGCAGGAGGCAGCCCACTAGAAGTCCAAGAAGTTAGTTCACCAGCTCAGAGCGTGGAGCACAGGAGAGGTGGCATTCAGTCTTCTACATGGAGCCTCGATTTCTCACCAGGGAAATGAACACAGTAATTGCTCCCTTTCTGCCCCAGCAGCAAAGCAACACAGGAGCATCGCCCTGAGCTGGCTGGGCCCCGGGGGACTCAGAAGAGCCTTTGTAAAACTTGACTTTTCCTGACCTGAATTTCGGATCTTCTCAGCTCTGACAGTGTCCAATAAATAACTCCATGCTGCATGAGTGATGGCAAACTCTGGAACGGCTTTAATTTTGCACAGCGATAAATTAAATGCAATGTCTGCCACATGTGCACGATTAAACTCTTTTTATAGCATTTTATGTCGCTTTACGACTGGACCACTGCACCTCTTGGAATTCTTGGCAGAGTCTTCTGCAGGCAAGCAGCTCATTCCAGCCTGGACCTTGAGTCATGTGCGTGGTGAGGTCCCACGGCATCAAATCCCTGAGAACCACAGAGCTGGGCCGGTGAGATCCAGGGAGCTGAGCTGGGGCTGCCACAAGTTCCTCCAGCCTCCAGCTGGTGCTGCCGGCAATCCCCATGCCCCTGTGGAGAGGGATTCACAGGCTCCGCCCTGATTTCTCCATCATCACATTCCTATTAGTATTTTTCCTCTGTTGTTTTTTTTCCTTCTTCTTTCTGGCCTTCATGAGAATTAAGCTTTTCTTATTTCTTACCCTTCCTCCTCTACTGATTTAGATGCTATGCATACTGCTTGCTTTCTTTTAGTGGTTATTCATGTTTAATACACTTATATACAAAGTCAGAAGTTAACCAAAGCCTGATTGGTTCCCAAGACTATTCAAATATTCCGGAAGCGGTAGTAGCAGGAGTTTCTGGGCCTGGGGAGGCAGCGGTGGCGGCAGACCCTCCAAGGTGAGATAAAGGAAGCGCTAGAGCTCCGAGTTTAAGGAGTTGCCACTGCAGCCGTCAGAGAAATGCAGCTGAAGACCATAATGGGACATCACCACATACCCAGGAGAGCATCTAAAGTAGACACTGATGGCACCACCCAGTGCTGGCAAAGATGCAGAAAACTGGATCTCTCTTCCACTGCTGGTGGGAAAGTCAAATGGTAAAAACACCATGGAAAATAGTTTGCAGATTCCTTAAACAAACAAACATGCACTTACCACATGACCTGGCACTTGCACTCTTGGGCATTTGTCCCAGATAAATTAAAATTTATGTTTGTGCAAAAAAAAAAAAAATCTGTCCATAATTGTTCATAACAGCTGTATTTGCAGTAGCTCAAAACTAGAACCAACCAAATGACCCCAATAGGTGAATGGTTAAACAAAATGGTACACCCCACAATGGGACACTACTCTGCAGTATAAAGGAACAAACTACTGATACATAAGACAGCTTAGATAGCTCTCAATTATGCTGAGTGAAAAGAGGACAACCTCAAAGTTCACATCCTTTATTAATCCATTTATGTATTATTCAAGAAATGACAAAATTATATAGATGAAAACAGTATGTTGGTTGCCAGGAGTTAGGGATGATGGCAGGGGCAGGGGGTGGATGGGTTTGAACTTAAAGAGGTAACACGAGGTAGATTTTTGTAGTGATGGACTTATCTTGATTGTGGTGCAGTGACGGGCTGTTTGGAGACAGGAAAACAATGGCCCCAGTCTTGAGAACAGTGACATGAAGAAAAGAAAATAATGGAGCGATGCCTTCATAATTCCAAAGGAATTGATTTCCAACCCACATTTCCATATCCAAACCCACTGTCAATCAACTATGGAAGGTGGAATAAAATTGTTTCAGAAATACACATGTCAAACAATGTGTCTTTCTTCACTGAATCATAGGTGGATGTGCTCCATAGACAAGAGAGTAAACAAGGAAGCTGCAGGATCCAGAAAATAAGAGAGACATAAATGGACTCAGGGGTGATGTGAAGGGCAGTCCCAGGTGTACAGAGCAGCCAGTCCAGATCAGAGGAGAACTTCCAGGAGACTAAAATGTTGAGGGTTGTCATCATTATGATTTCTACTGATGAATCATCTTTATGTCTTCATTTAGCCACAGGACGGTGGTAACCCAGGAAGGCATGGGTAGGATTCAGGAGCAGGGCTCCCACCCAGAGAAAGGCATGGCACCAGCAGAAGCCAATCCCAGGGTGACAGTGAGTGATGGCGCCAGCCCAGAGCAGGCAGGGCAGGACAGAGGAGAGAGACCTCTAGCCAGAGTCTCCAGGAACAAGTCATGTGGTAAAGTGCACAAAAAGGACATTGGAAAGCATGGGAAGAGTAAGTAATAGATTAGAAAATATGAAGCAAATGAAAAAGTAAGGCAACAAATAACTTTAGGAAATACAAAGAGTAAGAAAGGAAACAATTGGCATACGCTGTAATGCTAAGTGAAGCTACGATATATGGATACCTCAAGTCTATATATGTAGATATGAGGTATAGATATAAGGTGATCTATACCAACAGATTCAGTCTGATTTAACCAAAAATTGTAATCTAACAATATTGGAGGAGTAGAGAGGGGAGGCAGAGGGGATGGCAGAATACAGGAGTTAAATACTCTTCTACTATAATAGGACATCTTGAAAAGTTTGCTTTAAATTGATTAATCAAAAGATAAGGGTGTGTGTGTGTGTGTGTGTGTGTGTGGAGAGAGAGAGAATGTATATACTATTTAGAAATATATGGATGCGTAAAAGCCAAAAAATTATTTTAAAAGCTAATAGTGGTTGATTCTGGAGGGAGAATGGCGGGATCAGGGAAGAGGGGATCAAGGAACTACTCTATTCTGTGACAAGATTTTTAGTACTACAGACAGACCCTGATTATGAATTTTCAGCTTCTCCTGGGCTAGTTATACGCGGCATGATACTGTCCAGGAACGCCAGGCAGCGAGCAGGAGCCCCCAGTCAGCTCTGTGATCACGGGGTTAAACCACTGGTATGCTCACTGCCATTCTGTCTATCACTTTCAGTATTCAGTAAGTTCCAAGAGATATTCATTACTTCACTATAAAAATAGCCTTGTGTTAGTTGACTTTGCCCAACTGTAGGCTAGTGTTCTGAGCACACTGAATGTAGACTAGGCTAGACTATGATGTTCACTAGGTTAGGTGCATTTTTGACATGATATTTTCAACTTAGGATGGGTTTATCAGGACATAATCCCATCGTAAGTAGAGGAAGAGCTACATATGAATCTGGTGTTTTGTTTACTATATATGTTCAATAGTAAACAGTTAACTGTGTTATATTTAACTTGTATTCTTTTGTTAAGTTAAGACAAAATACCATTTTACCACAATCACATTTGCACAAGTTAAAAAGCAGGCCAATTCCAGGTACTGAAAATGAGGTGGGGCAGCAGGACCTCTCAGCCCCAGCAGTCAGGGTTACAGTCACTTCGGAAAACACTTTGCCCTCCCTAGTAAAGGTGATTTGCTCATAACCCACGAGCCAGCAGTTCTGCATCTAGTGACATGTGTGGAGCAGAGCTCTCCAACCTGTTTCACTCATGCAAAAAATAATCGTACTCATGCGGCACAGTGGAGTGAATGGGCAAAGCTGCTCCAGGACAGCAGAGCCAGCCAGGAGGTCCAGGGCCAGGCTGCCCCAGCCCCTGCCCGGCTACTCAGGTGCAGGGGACTCCATCACTGAGACACGTCTGCACCCCAGTCAGCACCCCGTGGGCTCATGCAGAGGATGCAGAGGAAGGCTCTCATGTGCGCACCTGGAGATCTATACCAGGATGTTTAGAGCAGTGTTGTGACAGTAAAAAGCCTGGAGACGACACAGCAGCACCGAGCAACAGATTGTGACACAGTCACACCATGGAATGCCAAACAGCAGTAAAGACTGACGAATGACTTGGACGAATCTCACGCATGTAATTCTAAACGGAGGAAATAGTATATATGAAAGAAGATCATACTTACGGAAAGTTTAAAAAGCAGCTAAAACTAAACAATGGATCATTTGGGACCACGATTATAAATGGTAAAAATGCTGCAGGGAAGCAAGGGAAGGGTGAATTTAATTCCAGTTAGCACTGCCTGGGGACGTGGCGGGTGGGGCGGGGAGGCGGTGTGATCAGTCACGAGCAGCCTGGGCTTAAGGAGAGGTTTTGTTTTTCAGTCTGAGTGGTGGCCACACAGGAGGTTACATTTTAATTGCTTTTATTATTGTTGTTGTTGTTGTTGTTATTCTTTGAAATATTTTTCTCAGATGTACAATTCTGGGGCACACACAGTTTCTAGTTGTCCCCAATATCTCTGTTTCCTTTCTTCTTGGGTAATAGAACCCCTAGTTTTCAGCTGGGCCCATGGGCACCAGGAATAAAGACTGAGTTTCCCAAGAGCATTTGCAATGCAGTTCAGCCACATTCCTCTTGACAGAGAAACAAGAGAAGTTTGTGGGTACAACTCCTAGGAAGTATTCTTATTGGCGTTGGGGGAGATGTGCCCTTCTTCATCTCTTCCTGCCTGTTGGTTGAAATGTGATGCAATGGCTGGAGCATCAGCAGCCACCTTGGACCATGCTGTCACCTCAGGAATAAAAGTCATACACAGAGGAGAGCTGTGGAGGCAGAAGGATCCAAGGGCCCTGGCACAGGGTGGACTGCAATAGTCCTGGGCTGAACATTTCAGATTTCACAAACATAAAAAAAATACTTATATCACATTGAATTTGTGATTATTTGAAGGCTGTCTGCGATATATTCAAGCCTAACCCTCATCTGGTATAGGAGTGGGAAGCAGCAGGAAGTTCTCTAAAATCAGAGCAGAACAACCAAAGGCCACTAACTGCCTCTTCCCTCAGCTGGTTGTTCTGCCTTCATTGGATGTTTCATCTTCAGAGAAGCCCTATGAGGAAGACATAGGTCCACCCATAAATCAGGAGGGAAACCGAGGCCCATGTGGCTTGCTTGCCATCACGTACAGTGTTCCCGGGGCTGCACATGGGTGGCGCTGTCTGTTTCTCTCCAGATAAGTCCCCTTCTTCCACGTTGCAGAAGTCCAGGGTCCCGCTGACGGCAGCAGACGGCAGGAGGCCATCTCGGGAACACTGATGGACATGCGAGGGTGTCTCCCTCCGCGGTCCTGGCAGCCGCAGTCTGATATTGGGCAAGTCCTTTTAAGACTCCGAGCCTGTTTGCTGGCATGGGAAACAATCCCCTGGCCCTCGAAGTATCCCAAAAAGCCCGGCCCCGTGGAGAAGCGGGGGTTGGCACCCAGTGCTGCGCGCACAGCGTGGGGACTTCACAAAGGGCAGGTCCCTGGAAACGCCTGCAGTGGAGCACGGGTCGAGCTCTTGGAGGGCAGGGGGTGCCGAACTGGGGTGACCAAGCACAGGGAGGAGGTGGGACAGATCAGTGTGGCAGGGGAGGTGCAGGCTGGGGCCACACGTGGGCGGAGGGCTGCAGGGAGGCACTGGGGTGAGACTGCCCACAGAGACAGGGAGTGGAGTTGGGGCAACTGAGTCACTGGCCTGAACTGGGCCCCAAGGCCGGCCGGGCGCCCAGGGCCCACCAGGCGTCCCGCTCCGCACTGGACTCTGCTATGAGGCTTGACCCGCGCTGCCCAGTCTCCATGATGCTGCGTGCCTTTTGTCCCAGGATTTATTTTTTCATCAGACAGATAGTAGAATCACTTCACATGGTGCTCTCCCGTGTCAGCAAAATAAAGATGCAAAGAAATCCCCTGACCCGCTCCTGGGGCCGCAGCGCCTCCCACCACCCCCACCACACGAGGAGGCTTTGAATTTTAAATTTCATTTTCCCATCGCTTTTCAATAAATGCTTTTCCCCGTGATGTCTCGAGTCCTGACCTTATAATGCCCGAGTTAAAAGGCAGTGTCTTGTTTCCAGCTGCAGATAATTTACTTTTGAATGGTCCAATTACACGGCAGCCGGGGCCCTGCCTGGCCACGCGGAGACGGTGCCGTTTGCCCTGGAGATAATGGTGTCGCCGCAACATACGGGCTGGCTGAGCTGGGGTGGGCCTCCAGGTGGCCTCCAGCGGGCAGGACCAGGCGCCGTCTAAGGGGCCCTGACAGGCGCCTCCCTGAAGGGCAGCCCAGTGTCCACCTCACCCTCTGCCTGAGGCCAGCCCTGAGAGACAGGTGGCCTCTCTGGCACCACCATCCCGGGACCCTTGTGAGGCCGTGCACCGAATGCCACCCCGGTATTTCCCGCTACCACTGACTTTCTCTGCAGCCGGGAGGCGGCCTGCTGGGAGCACTGCCTGCCCCGGGAGATGTTAAAGGAAGCGTGGAATACAGCATCACATGTCTGAAAGAAGTGTAGCATCTGACCTCTCACTGGCCCCGATTCATGATAACAAGGTGGCCTTATGAATTTTCTGTCCACATAACATGAAATCTGAAGCCATGTAAACAGTCTGCCTTCGAATTTCTTAAAATGAAACATTTAAGGCTGTTCTGTCATTTTTCTTCCTTGAGCAAAAAAGAAGTTGGTTTCTTGGCGGCTTTGCTTCAAAGAATGCTTAGGTCTAGGTGGTCCCACTTTAAAGCCAGAAGAAAAATCCCTAATGCCCTTGAGGGAGTCAAAGGAGGGCGCTGAGCGATCCCCCCGCCGCCTGCCCGTCCGCGGTGGGAAGCCCAGCGGGACCCCCGCCTTCAAACTGAGGCACCTTCCCTCGGGATTGTCTCTCACAAACAGACCTGAATTTCTGACAAAACCTCCCGGCACACGGACAGTGTGACCGAGTGCCACCAGCTGCACCAGCTCCTGGGCTGCCGTCTCTGTCCAGCATCCCGGGACCCTCGAGGGTCAGGGGAGCAGCAGCGGGAAGCCCTTGATGGAGCGCGGACCCGCCTGAATCCCACTTGGCTCCCTGGACGCTGGGGCCTCCAACAGGGAAGCTGGAGCTGGGGGAGGGGGTGAAAGGAGGAAGGCTCTGGGGTGGGAGCAGCCCAGACCACCCCACCTCCTTGCTTCTTGGTGCCTCTTGAGTGCGTAAGACACAGTCGCCCCCCTGCCAACCTGTCCGCGCCCGCCCTTGTGCCAAAGGCCCTTGGGCACAGGGACCCTGGCAAAGCTCAGGGTCTCCAGGCTGGCGGCCATCGGGGGGGGAGGGGAGAGACGGCTTCCAAGCTCCGGCCCCTCCTGGCCAGTTCAAATGCCGCCGCTGAGGAGGCGGCTCAGTTCAACCCCGCGCTGCTGCTTGAGCGCACCTGCGTGCCAGCCTCCCGGCCCTGCATCTGAGTTGCCGGCTGCATCTGGGGTGCGTTAGAGATGCTGCGAATTCCCTGCCACTGCCCGCGGGGAGGCAGGCTGAGGCCACGGGGAGGAGTCACGGGGGCGATAGGACGAGGCTCGGGGAGCAGCAGGAAGAGAGCCGAGGAGCAGGAAGACTCAGGATCCAGGCACGCCAGTCAGCGGAGCCGTCCCGCCCATGTCCCCCCACGTGGAGAGTAAACCCCACAGACACCACGGCCGGCAGAGGCGAGCTGTCTGCTGCGGCCTGGCTAAATCCTCCCCGACAAAAGGAGGCAGCTGTGTTTGGAGCACCGGGTGGCACAGTACACCCAGCTTTGTCCCTGCCAAGAGAAGCCTGGGGCCAAACGGAGGTGCAGAGAGGGCATGTGACCCAGGCAAGGTCCCAGGTAAGTGGGAGGGGCTCAGGTCTCCTGATTCCCAGGTCGGCGGCATCGGGGGCACCTCCTCCCCATTCTGATGCTTCCTTGTCGTCCGGGAAGGGCAGGAGAGACGCCCTGGCTCAAAGTCCATCTCGGGCCCCTGGAGGAGACCTGTATGATAATACACTGGGCTTGGCTCCGTCCCCTCCACCTGGGGGTGAGTGACCCTGGGAGGATCCACCTGCAGATCCTGGGGCTCAGCACCGCACACCCCACGGCCAGCAGCCCCCGTCCTCCCCCAGCCTGGCCTCAGCTACACCGGCTTCGCACGATGCCTTCGTCCACTGGCACCCGGGTCCTGGGAACCAGAGGCCCACGTGGGCCATGCAGCGCTCCTTCCTTGGGCAAGCAGCCCCGTTCCAACGCATCCCAGGACCCACACAGAGATTCCAGCGACGCAGGAGAATGAGGGGCTCTGCCTGCAGGGACCAGAGGGGCTACAGGGATTCAGCTCAGCTTCCGGGTGAGGCCTGGGGGTCTGGTGTCTGGCCCATCCCCCCACCAGGCAGGTGTGGGTGGTAGGAAGAGATGTGACCCGGACAGGGCCAGCGTATCAAAGTTCCATCCGAAAAGCAGCCCCTGGAATGTTCTGTCTGGAGCTGCCGGCTGCCCTGCCGCACCAGGTGTCCAGCTTGCATGGCTTACCAGACAGCACGAACCACAGCTCTGAGGCTCTACCAGTACCAGCCAGTTCCCGCATCACGGCTGCACGTGGAGCCTGGGGCAGGCTGGGCCACCACCAGCATCTCTCTCTACAAAGAGGCCCCCCACCACCCCAGGCCATGTACCTGGGACACCGTCTGCGTGCTGGAGCGAGCAGCACCTGAGCTCACCTGTCCGGGCCTCAAAGCACGGGTGAGATGACAGGGCCCAGAGGAGGAGGGACCTGCCCTGCCCGGGCCTCGCTCAAGTCAGGCACACGTTGACCAGGCCTGTCCGGATACCAGTGGGGGTCAAGGGTCAAGGTGGGACACTGCTGAAGGCGGTGAGATTTGGGGCCCACACAGGCCTGGACAGGATGCCGAGGGGTGCCGGCAAGGATGGCACACAGACGTGGGGAGGCAGAGACCCCACATGCCTCAGAGGCAGGGGTCCAGCACGCTGGCCCCCAGGGGCCCGCCTGTCTCCTGGCACCACATTATCTGTGTTCCCATCTGGCAGCCGGCCGTGCCCCTGGAGCCCACACTGCCAGACCCCACTCCCTGTTGGCTCCCCCGACCACCCAAAGGCTAAGCCCCAGACCTGCACCCCCTCCCTTCCCCACGTCTCCACCTGCACACTTCCTAAAGGCTGAAACGGGACAGTGGGTCCCCCTCCCAAAGCCCCACGGCCCCCCCCCCCCGCACTGCCCTGAGCGCAGCGGGCGGCTGCAGGACTTGACACCTCTCCCCTGCCCAGCCCGCACCCCCCGACTTCTAGTCCACTGGCAGATCCTACCACTCTGGCTCCAGGTGCCAGGTTCCCAATCCCCTCTCCCCTCCCCCACGACCTTGGTCAACCCCCGCCTCCCAACTGGACCGAGACGTTGGCCCCGCGGAGCCTCCTGCCTGCACGCTGTGCCTTGGCATCTAACCTCCCCGTGGAGTGAGCTTCCTACAGCCTAGGCCACACTGCCCTTGGCACCCGGAGTCAAAGCGAGGTCCTTGGCCAGCCCCGCGGCCCTGGCATCCTCTCCGGCCGCCGCCGGCTACAAGGCCCCCCCGTGCTCCCTCAGACGCCCCGCCGCTCCACACAGTGCCTCTGCCTTGTACTTCCCCAGACTCCTCCCATGGCCGAGCCAGCCCTGCGTCTGCATCTCCTCGGCCAAAACGCTCTGTGACTGTGACCGCGGGGCTGGGACGGCCCCCCTCCCTTTCCATCACGCCCTCCAGTTTACTCTAGACACAGCGCCTCTGAGCCTCACCGGCCCCGGGTGCGGGTCTCTCACAGTCCTCCTGTCCCCCGGGCTCCCACCAGCGGATGCTCCGGAAACAAATGGCCCAGGTCCTGCTTCTCCGCGCACAGACTTCCGCGCCCATCGGGGTGAGCTCTCTCCTCGGCACCAGCAGCAGGGCCTTGTGAACACCTCTGAACGAACCCCTTCTGGCCTCGGCCTGGGACGGGCAAGCTGGCTGTGGGGCGGCTGTGTGTTCCCGGAGGGGCCTTCCACGCACCAGCTCCTGCTGCGAGGGAGGGTGCGGGGTGGGGGGGGGGGGAACACCCGCCCTGCTCCCCACTAGGGCCCTGATGGCCTTATTTATTTCCTCTCTCATTCAGCAAGACACAGCGCCCCCCACGGAAGGAAACCGGGCGCCCCCACCTCTCCGGGCTCTGCCCCTCCGGTCCCCTTGCTTGGCCATCCGAGCAGCCCTCAGGACCCCCCCACATAGGACTGTCTCTGCTTAAGATGCAGGAGGCTCCGGCCTGAAAGCAGCTTGTCGGGGTTGGGGTTGGACGGAGGCTTCTTGCCTTCATATCACCCTTGGGTTTAAACATCTGCCGTGTCAGAGATATGAGCAGCGTTCACAGGCTGAAATGCAAATGGCCCGGCTCCCGAGAAAGGAGCCCGACGTCCTGTGATAAGAGAGATGAAAACGTGCGCTGGACCAGATGCCACTTCCCGCCTATCAGATGGGCGGGAATCCAGAAGTTTCACAGCACATCGTGTCGGCGAGGCTGTGGGAAGGAGGTGTCCTCAGACACAGCGAGGGGCGCGGGAGAGGGCCCAGCTCCCACGGAGGGAGACGGGCAAAATCTGACAAAGCCGCGAGTGCCCTTACCCCTCCTGACAGCCCCCTGCTCAGAGGAGTCCGCCTCAAACGCCCACGGGGTGACACAAAAAGCTGCGTGCGCCCGGCTCAACGGGGGCTGCGAGCTACAGCGGAAGGCCGGTCACCACGTGTACCCGGCACTAGGGGATGGGCTGCTGGGTAAACAGAAGATGTCCACACGACGGAAAGCGTCCGCCTGAAAAATAAAACGGGGGAGCTCGCCGGGTAGCACTGCAGTCTGTTCAAAAGCAAGATGAAAAATCGTGCGACTCCTGTGCCACCTTTTATTCAAGAAAGGGGGGTGGTGCACAGATAATCCAAAACCAAATGGAAAAAGTTGCTGGGGGGTGGGGGGGAAATCCAACTTCTCTGAATGTGTCCTTCCTTGTCATTTTGATTTCAGAAACTTGTAAATATGTCAAATAACTGTAAAACAAAACTAAATCACTAGACTTCTGCTCTGTGACAGACACAGTTTGGAGAAAGAGGAGATAAGTCACAGACTGGGAGAAAAGCTTTACAAACCACGGAGCTGACAAAGGCCTGAGGTCCGAGATCTAGCTGGCCCTCGGTATTCAAGGGTCCTGCATCCGAAGAGTCAACCAACTGGGGATAGAAAAAACATTTTTTTTTAATTCCAGAAAGTTCCAAAAAGCAAAATTTTTATTTGCTGGGCACCAACAAATATCCACAAAATATTTACATTGTGTCAGGTATTGTAAGTGATCTAGACCTAATTCTGAAGTGTTCAGGAAGGCGTGCACAGGACATACACAAGTACCGCAGTATTTTATTCTGAGGAGCTTGTGGATTTCGGTATCTGTGGGGCTGGGGGGGCGGTCATCTTAGAACCAGTCCCCTGTGGATGCTAACGGGTGACTGTATACAAAAACCCTTTAACCTTAATAATAAGAAAACAAAGAACCCAATTACAACGTGAGCTAAACTGTCAAACAGACACTTCATCAGAAGAGACGCGGACGACACGGAAGCACACGGAAGGATGCCTGATGGTACTTGATGAGGAAATTGCAAACTGAAGCAGTGGGCCACCACCACACACCTGTTAGAACGGCCAAGACTGAGAACGTGACACCACCGGCGCTGGGGAGCACGTGGAGCCACAGGAACCCTCGGTCGTTGCTGGTGGGAGCGCACGATGGTACAGCAGCTTCGGAAGACAGTTTAGTCATTTTGTAAAAACCAAACATACTCTCCCAGTACCATCCAGCAATGGCGCTCCTTGGTATTTACCCGGGGGAGCTGGAAAGGTTTGCTCACACAAAAACCTGCATCCAATATTTATAGCAGCTCTATTCCTAATTCCCAGAGCTTTGAAGCAACCAAGGTGTCCGTCAACAGGTGAATGGATAAGCAAACTGTGGTCCATCCAAGCAATGGGACGTTTTCCAGCATGAGAACAAAATGAACTATCAAACCATAAAAAGTCACGGAGGAAACTTGAAAGCACATGGCTAAGTGAGAGAAGCCAGTCTGAAAGGCCTCATTCCATATGACTCCAACTCTGACATTCGGGAGAGACTGAGAGGACCCGTGGTTGCCAGGGCTGAGGCGGAGGGAAGGGTGCACGGCAGAGCGCAGAGGGCTTTTAGGGCAGCGAAACTGTTCTGCACGATCCTGTAATGGCGGCCACATGTCATTGTGCATTTGTCAAAACCCACAAAGAGTGCAGCCCAAGAGTGCCCCCTCCTGCAGACTCTGCCCCTCGGGTGGCAGTGCTGTGTCAATGCAGGTTCGTCAGCGGTAACAAATGAGCCGCACGGATGCAGACGTTAATAACAGGGAAGCCGGCGTCGGGGGTGGGGGTGTGCACGGGAGCTCTGTGCTTTCTGGTCAGTTTCTCTATAAAACTAAAACAGCCCTTTAAAAAAAAAAAAAGAAGTCCATTAATTTAAAAAATTAAATAAATTGAAGAAAGGCAAAGAAAGGAGATCATCGAGGAAAAGCCATCTTGGAAAACCAAAACTGGAATGAATGAGCCTGTGTCCCAGGCAGCGGCTCAGCCACACAGAGACTCCTTCCGAGCGACTTCGACAGGCGGCCATCTGACTGCGCGTCCCAACTGAGACGCATCCTAAGGACAAAAACAGCGATGCGGAAACCTTACGCTGTCCTCAGCGACGCAGGCGCTGGCCCTGCTGCTAACGCGGTTCGGAAGCGGCTGCGGCAGCGCACGCACGGCACCTGCTGCCCACTGCTGGACCCGCCGCCCCCAGGCTTTGTGGCTTAGGATAATAATTTGCCATTTCTCACAATTTTGCGGGTTGCATGGCCAGTTCCCCTAGTCTCAGAAGTGCACAGTGTCACCTCTGCTACAACCTGTTGGTCAAAGCAAGTCACCAGCCCGGCCGAAATTCAGGAAATGAGGAACTAGATGCCACTTGGGTTCAGGCTGGGGGTAGAGGGTGGCAATGCCACACCACAAAGGAGCATGGACGCAGGGAAACTGGGTGATTCACTGAGCGTCGCTACCACAGCAATCTCCTACAGCGCCCCCACCCCCGGCCCCAGTACTTCACGTCCTGCCCGTGGCCTCCAAACTCCCGTCCAAACGTGGGAGTAGGTGTCAATGTGGACAAGGCTCCTCTGGTGTGTGCAGGGACTTGAGCGTGGCCCCTTCAATGCAGGAACGTGAGAGCTAAATGCAAGAGCTGCCCGCCCCCACGGCCAGTGCACAATGGGGAGCAGGGGCAGGACCGCTCCCAGAGGCAACAAGCACCCCTTCCGGAAGAGAGGGGCAGGAAGCACACGCAGTCCCTGGCCCAAGGCAGCTCGCCTGCGCTGGGGGCAAGACTGGCCCTTGGCTGAGCCCAGTTCTCCTCCCTGGGAGCGGCTCTCTGACCCGCTGTTCGCCTTCGCCCCTGCTGCAGCCCCTGCGGTGTGTCTGCTCCCCGCAAGCCGTGGCCCGCACAGACAGCCGAGTCGCTTCCTCAACCCGCGTCCCCCCCAGCAGCCTCTTTCCATTTTGTTCTGTCTTCTACAGTCCAGCCAGTGGTGCTTTCTTCTTAAGCTTGGTGGGTTTCCTGTGAATCTAATGGAACTTCGCTCCACACACCAAAAGCCACATTCACGGTTCTTTTCCGAGACGTATTTCTCTCTATTTGAGCCATACGTGAGGTTGTTGTGGAATGAAACACTTGGGGCCCTAAACTCCCTTTTGTCTGGCTGACGGACCTGCTAGGTAGCACCTCAAGCTTTCCAAGTCCTAACAAGGCATTTTACATACACAGTCTTGATTTCATCTTTGGCCTCAGGCCTCACTGCACTTTGTATATTTTTACCAGTTGGAAATACTGGGTTTGAGGGACAGTTTCATTTTGTAACCAAGCAAGTCCTAGGCTTTGAGTCTTTGAATTCTGTTACAGATTGAACAGTTCCTTCTTTGGTACATCCCTCTTTTTGGACCTTAGTATGTGCAGCTAGAAGAAGCCAATCGGCACTTTCAACATTTTGTCTAGAGATTTCTTTAGCCACATGCCACAAGTCTGTCCTCTTGTCCCAGTTACTGTAGGTGAGTTCGCCATTTGTTCCTAAGTGACAAGGGTCACCCTTTCTCTGGCCTCTGACAGTCCCTCCACCACCTTCCCAGCCTCCACCTGCCCCAAAGCCAGCGACCTGTGTTTCAGGTTTTTGTTGAGGTGCCATTCCACTGCCAGTACCAGCACCTGTACCATTTATCTATCCCTGCATCACAGCCACCCCAGCGTGGGGTGGCATCAGATAACAGCAGCTTACGCTCCTACACGTCTCACGATGCTGGGCCCAGCGCTGGGCCCTAGCTGCCTCAGCTGGGCTCCCTGACCTGCCTCTAGCTGGGTGCCAGGCTGCCCTAGAGCATCTGGGACATCGGGTCTACCACCTCACACGGACTTGCTTCTCAGGATCTGAAGTGCAAGGAACAGACAGCCTCAGAAGTCATACCACATCAATTCCACCACATTTTCCTCGTCAAAGCACGTCACAAGGTTGGCCCAGCTTCAAAACATGGGAAAACAGACTCTCCTTCTTGGTGGGGGCCTCGCAAAGAACATGTGTACGAGCCGAGTGAACCGTAGCACGTGCAGCACATACATACGCGCCATTGGGAACCCAGATCTCCCGCATAAGAGGAGAGGGGTGTATATGCAAACACGTAACCTTACGTTCCAATTGGAAACAGCATGGACTCCTTACAGACGTCTCTCCTGCAAAAAAAACACGCATTTCCCAGCTTTGGCCGCAGAGAGGTTTAGGAGCAACGCCCCGCCAAGCGGCAGCGATCCCTTGTTAGCTCCCAGACTGCAGTCACAAAATGCTATTTTCCACGAAACTGAGCCAGGGCTCCCGGGAGAAATGGCCAACGCAAGTTTTCGAGAAAGAAATGCACAAGATGAACTGGGAACGTCTTGTCATGTGAGAAAGCAAGGCAGCCCTCAGCGTGATCAGATGGAGAGGCAGGAAGCCTCCCTCTGGCCGAAGATGGGACAGTTGCACACCAACGAAACCTGTATCTTCACCTACACACATATCACATATGATCACAATGAACTGAAACCAAACTCAGTGGTACCATAGTGACACCAAATGAAAGACGAGGTTTTTGACCATCTTTAGAAGTTGCTAAGGTGCCGTCTCATTATCGCGAAGAGTACTAAGCAGGAAGAACTGTCACCAGACAAAGCTGGCACCACAGCCAGCTTCGACAGCTCGCCTGCTTCCAAGGCCAGTACTCGGGAGAGAAGTGTCAGTGGAAAGGAAAAGTTGTGCCATTCAGGAGGCCAGCCATCTGGGAAGACACCGGACGAAGGTCCTAAGACCATCTCCAAGCTGCCCGTTAGGGGACAAAGGTTTTAAAGGCTGTGGGAGGGAGGGGTGGGGTGTCCGACCGCTGGTGCAGTTCTCCGATTGGTTGGCATCCAGGTGAAGTTTCGAGCATCACCAGCCTGGTTTCGACCGGTCTGGGGTCTGTGTTACTACGCACGGGGAACCAGGTGACGTGTGGGTGTGTCTGCTTCCGTGCACACACACTTTCTCACACGTTCACCCCGTTTCACACTCGCACACCAGCCGTCGGGGCCCCTCAGGACACGCAGCCCACACAGGCTAACTAAAGGAGGTGGAGGGAGGGACGGTTCCCGGGATGCCGGCAGCAGTTTGGGGGGAAGGACAGGATTGCCCACACCCCAGGGTGATAACGGGGGCCATGGGCAAACCAGGCCCTGAAGGGGCCACAAGAGGCCGACCAGCAAGAGCAGCAGCCTGTGGGGAAGGGCGCCCAGCACCAGCTGCCAGCGTCCACACCACCCACCACCACCACAGTCACGGCCAGGACCCGAGCAAGACGGGGCCGGGGCAGGGGTGCTCATACCCCGGCCCCCTACCTCCTGAACCCAACAGGAGCCGGCCCTCCGGGGAGGAATGAGTTCAGGGGTCACAGACAGGGGACAGCTGAGACACACGTGTGCACTTTTTATAAAAACGACGGCGCTTCTGAGTGATGTAAAACCTGCTTTCTTCCACCCGCACCGTCGTGGTGTCATCCCTCGACCACGACTGTAGCTACAACAGCCTCAGGGGTCCCCAGCGGAGAGTCGCTCCCAACCAGCAGCCTCGGCAGGGGCTCTCGAGCTAATCAGCAAGCCAGGCGACGTCCCTGGAAACACATTTTTGCTGGCTGTTCTGATTGGTGCCTGGGGGTAAATTACAGGCACATTCCCTGTCACCGTCTCTCCCAATAAGAGTCTCCCAGGGGCCGCGCTGAGCACTGGGAGGCACCCGCACCTCCACGCTGCTCTTGGGGTGCTGGGGCAGACGCCCACCTGCTGGGGAGGCCCCCGAGAATTAAATGGATGGACCACTGGCAGGGCCTGGCCACCCTAGCACGGTGGCCTTCAGAGTTCTGGGACGAGGGGCCTAAACCAATTCTCCCCATTGGCCGAAACTGCTCTCTCTGTCCCCCGACCCCAACCACGGACCCTTCTGAACCCTGTTTCCTGGCGGGGTGTATTCTGCACAGGTGGCCCCATCTGGGACAGACCCCGTTGCTGGACTTGGAGCCGGCAGTCATGCCAAGGTGAAACACGAGGGGGCAGGGCAACACCTGACCTGATGGAGACAGAGCCTCCCAGAAGGACCTGGGAGGTGGGTCCTGAAGTACACCCAGGCCCCAGCACTGCAGGCCCCCTCCCAGACCCAAGACCCCTCGAGGGAAGACAAGGGCGCCTCAGGGACCAGAAATCGGCGGTTCTGATGGGGAGGGGCGGGGGGCGCACACGTGAGGTGCATGGGGGGGGCGCATGGGGAGCGCCCGCTGATTTAGCTGCGATACCATAAAGCACAAACCTGGTTGCTATGCAATTAACTGGAAATGTAATGAGCAATAAAAAGACAATTGCATTCCTGTAATACATTAGACTCCCGTGCTTCCTTAATGCACTTGAAAGGCCCGTGTGTGCTCCCCGGGTGAAGAAGACAAAGCGGGAGCAGGTAGCAGTGCTCCCCAAACACGCGGCCTCAGAAGTGGCCCTTCGTGGGGGGAGGGGGCGGCGGGGGTGTGGAGCCTGTTTCCGGGACTCGGCAGGCGGCCCCTCTGTGCACGAGGGCTGCACGCATCCCAGGAGTCAGGGGTGAGACCTCTGCCCTCCGTGATTCCACATCTTCCACATGTGCTTAGGGACACGTGCACCTGACGTCCACGCACGCGAGCGTCCAGGTACACCAGGGCAGCCCTGTCCACAGGGGCCCCAAAGCAGAAAAGAGCCGGTGTGCGAGGACGGAGTGGGTAAACGGGGTGACCCGTCCACACTAAAGGGAGATGAGGCTGCAGCCTGGGCACAGCCATGGGCCAGGCGCAGGAGGCCATACGCTGAAATGTCATGGCCTGTGACCCCACTCGAGGAAGTCAGCCGTGGAAGAGCAAACCCCTAGAGACAGGAAGCAGGGGCGTGGCTGCAGGGGCCGGGGAGGGGGAGGGGAGGGGAGGGGGGCTTCTTTGTGAGGTGATGAAAGGGACCTCACGAGACTGGCGGTGGCTGCGCCTGTCTGCAAATCTCCTGAAGACCACCGAGGTGGGTGGATTGTACGGTGTATGAATTTTATCCAAATAAAGCTGTTTTTAAAGAAAGGCTAAAGGATGGGGGTGGGGTGCACAGGCTTCAGGGGTGCAGAGGAGGCGGCCTAGAGGTGGGAGGGGATGGTGTTTTTGGAGCCTCTTTCCCACCCAGATCCTCCCGGCCCCCCCCCCCCATGTCAGAGAAGGAAGCATCGCACTGGCCTTCGGGTGCAGGGAGCAGGGGGAGGCAGGAGCCACAGCGGTGGGTCCCAAGCAGTCAGGAAGCCAGACCCTCCTCCGAGAAGGGGCCCAGCCCTCGGGCCCCGGGCCCCACCGCGAGGCTGCAGGCTGCACCTCGTCTCGTTCCCGGAGGCCGTCCCCGTCCTCCAGGGCGGCTCTGGGGGCTGGCGGAGCTGGTCTCTCCCGCTGCACCTGCTCACGTTCAAGCCAGAGCCCCCTGGGGCACCAATCCCGGCTCCTCCACCGGCCACCCGTGTGACCCAATGTGCCTGTAAGCCTCGCCGAGCCTCAGTCTCCCCGTCTGTGCTGTGGGGCATCCCATGGTCCTGCCGGAATGTTGTTAAGAGCTACGAGAGCCAGCCCTTGGGGGGGCCTCCATCACCAGGGGCACTGCTGAGGACAGCATGCTTCCCTGCTCTTCATGGCAACACTCAGTGGCAGTGTCACCATCACTGTGACGGGCAGGAGGATGAATGCACATCACTGCTTCCTCACTGAGTGGGCAGGACCAGCTCTCTCCCCAGGATCAGCCCAGGAAGCGTGGCCCCAGAGCTCCCTTCTGAGCAGAGCTCCTGCCTCAGTATCAGACATCCTGGGAAGTGCTGGGCTGGGGGCTCCAGACAGGTCAGTGAGGGGGTGGGGTAGGAGCCTGGGCCGGACGCTCAGCGCTGCAGCGGGCGGGCGGGCGGGCGTCCGAATGGCATCTAGAAAGGTGGGGGGAGGGGGGCCCTGGGGGCAGCAGGGTAGGTGTCAGGGCCGGGGGCCTTGTGGGGAGACCAGAGAGGCCCAGACTGCATGTTCTGGGTCCAAGTGTGATACTGATAAAACTCCCGGCTGGAAAACATCATCTCACAAGGTCATTTTCACAAGAAAGCTGTGCCACGTGGATTTATTGCTGTGTGCAGGGGGGTTTTAATTACCACGCTGTAAGAGGTGTTACTATCTCCGCAGCAGGCTCTGCGAAAAACACCCTTTGAGACCCAACCGCAGCCCATCCGGGCAGACCCTGCCCCCTGGGGCCAGCGACAGCCTCCCCGGCCCACCAGGGCCTGCCCTGAGACCTCTCAACCCAGCGCAGAGAAGGGCACTTAAAATACCCTACTCCCTGCCAGGGGGCCAGACTCCTCTGCTCACATCGCCCTGGTGGCAGGAGGCGCCCTCCCTCCTTGGGCACCAGTCGCCCCCCACTCTCCCTGCCCGCACCGCCCGGGCTCTGCCTGCGGGGGGGCCCCACGGCTGGCATCTCCTCTCTCCGCTGCCCAGCTGGACGTGGTGGCACCAGCCCCCTGCCGCCCTCCTCTAAGCAGACCCCCTGCCATTGGGACTGTCACCTCCCACATCCGGGCTCACCGCTCCTAAGGAGGCAGCCTGGGCTGGATGACGACAGCCCTCGATCCCCAGAGGAGCCTGGGGTCAGACTGGGCCAGCCCAGAAAGGAGGGCCTCTGGGTGGCGGAGGGCTGGGCGCGGAGCTAAGCAAGAAACGCTGGGAGGGGCTGGGACGCCGGCGCCGTCTGCCCCTCTCCTGCTCTGAGCAGGGCGGTCACAATGCCCGCCACACAACCAGCTTTCCGAGTGGTTTTTTCTTATTTTTGGATTTGCAGTTCAAGATTATCCTTGACAAACGTCCCCTGTAAAAAGGTTTCACCAATTTAAAACCCATTCTTTCCCCTGTGCGTGCGTTTTAAAGTGTGGGGAGTCTGATGAATTCTAAGTGATCTGCAGCCGCTCTCCTTCAGGAGCGGGGCAGGGAGGGGGTCTGTCTTCCTGCCCCCCACTCCCCACACCCAGAGTCTTGCACACGGGCCTGGGTGCTGTACGTCTCAGCACTGCCCCAGGTCCTCATGAGTGGCAGTGACCCCTGCTGAGGGCCTGCTCTGCTCCCAGGGCCCCTCCCTAGCTGGAGGCAGCGTGCAGAGGCCTTGGCCAGCCCCTGGCTCCTCTCTAGGCTGGGCGATGTTTCCAGAGGACCGCAGCCCCCAGAATGAGAATCTGACCCCACCCTGGACTGGTCCACCACGGCTCCAAAGAAGAGACTCCAGGGGACAGTGTTGGGGCCCCAGGGCGGCCTGGGAGCCCAGGGAGAACCCCTGGTCCGTCCACCGGGGAGAGCAGAGCACAGGCCCTGCGAGGAGGCTGGAGGCCCCAGGGAAGACAGAACCCAGGCGGGAGGTATAGACTCTGCCTCTGGGGCCTTCTAGTCCCGCCTCCAGTTCAGATGGGGGGTGGGGCTCGACTGGGAGCCCTCTTCCTGCTGGCGTAGCCTTGGACAAGACCCGGGCAGCTCCGCAGCGGGACGCAGGCCTGCAGCCAGCGAGCTCTGCGTGGGCAGGGCTGCTGTCCCCCCCGGCCCGCCTCACTCAGTGGTGCTGCTCCTGCCCCCTCCACGGGGCCAGCTTGGGGCACGCGGGGAGGGAGCCCCGGGAGCAGAAGTCCTCCTGGGGTGGCAGCGGCTTCCCAAAGCGTCACCAAGCTCTACAACGTGGCTCTCATCCAAGAGCAAGGCCCAACTGTCATCAGAGGACTATGGCAGGAGGCCAGAAAAGACCCCCAGGGGGTGCAGAGCAAGGACACTGGAGGAGGAACAGGGGACCTGGCTTCCCGGTCCTCCATCTCTCCCCCAGCCGAGGCTGGGTCTCCCCGGGCCCTCACTCGGGGCCCACACAGCTGGGCACCCCAGGAGGGGCCTCAGCCAAGGAGTGTCAGGCTCACCCACCCTGAGACCACCCGAAAGGACATGGAGCAGCTGGTCAGACCAGGGGAGGCCACACGGAGTAGGGGGCTGGGGGGCTGGGGGGGGCGGCCCAGGACGGCTGGAGCTGCCGGGCCCCCGCCCTGCACTGCCTGGGGCCTCTCTTGGCTCATTTGAAAATCTCAAGGCAAGGGGCCTGGGGTCTTCAGTAAGTGCCCTGGGATGGCACTACCCTACCCCTTCCCCAGACCTCAGTTTCCCCGTTTCTCTGACGCAGCAGGTACGCCCTCGAAGCTGGAGGCGCAGGCTTTAAGGGCAGCGGGCGGAGACCAGCAGAGAGAGAGACTTGGACGCCCCCGGAGCCTTGGGGTGCAGGCCTCGACAGGCGGGGCGGACTTGTCAGTGCAGAGCTGGTCTGGGGGCGCTCACAGCCACTCGGATGCATTAATTACCCATTTACAATGTGCAGTATTTTCAACGTCTGTCACATTCATGATCGAACCGACGAAGGCTCAGGCTGCAGACACAGCGGACAGAATGGTCGTGGCTTCCCTGAGCGGCAGTGAAGGCGGGACACAGATGCAGGTGGGCCCCCAGCAGGACGGGCCCAGCGCGGGGGCAGGGGGGCACCAAGCCTGCTCTCTGATGCTCCCTTTGTCCGGATGCTGTGAGCTCCGGCCGGGCGAGGGAGGCCGGGAGACTAGGGCCCCTTCCCCACCGAGCACCCCTCTGGTGCCTGGGTCGCAAAGCCCTGTGAGGCCCTGACCAGGGGCGACCCAGGGTGGGGCAGGCGGCTGCACGGGTCCCAGCTCCAGATGGGCGTGGAGGAACTTCAGGCCAAGCTGTGGTGGGAGCGACACGCCCCCGTAATAATTCAGGGGACCCATTGCTCTCAGGTCCTCAGTGAGGGGTCGCATCCTGGAGACCCTGAGAAAGGGGGTTGATGTGCGAAGCCCTGAGGTCCACAGCGGCCGGGCCTTCATCTCTCACCTACAAGCATCTGTACTGCAGGCAGCGCAACATTTATTAAGAGATAGATTTCTACACACCGATTCCTCTGTGCCAGTCAGTGTTCATCTCCAGAGCAGGGCCGGCTTATCCGGGCACAGGTACCCACAGCTCCCCTGTCCCCATAGGCCCATTTGCAGGTGAGGGGGTGCACAGAGCAGGTTAGTAATCTGCCCCAGGTCACACAGCCACAGGGGCGGAGCCTGGCCTGAGCCCAGGCTGTCTGCTCTCAAACCCCCATCCCACCCTCTCAGGGCAGCGCAGCGCGGGGTTGGGGGGATGCGGGTGGGGGGGCCCACGCTGGTCATAAAGCTGGGCCTGTCTGTGCTAGAGGGGACAGTCCCAAGTGGCCACATTAAGCAAGGCCCCGGGCCCCGCCCCTCCTGAGGGGAGGCAGGAGAAGGGAAGGGGATGCGGACTTCCCCTAGGCAGCCCCCACATCAATGGCTGGGTCCCCGAAGGCCACCCCAGGTCAGGCCGGCAACTCTGACCACGTCCCAAGAGGCTGCTCTCCAAAGGCTCCAGGCTAACCCACAGCCTGGGGCGGTGCTGCTCTGAAGTGACTGCACCAGGGCAGAGGCCTCGGCTCCAGGGACAGGGGAGGGAAGAGGGGAGGCTGTGAGAGGGCAGGAGACCCTGGAGAGTGCAGGGCAGACAGGCCTTCGAGGTCCCCAAGCCCCTCCATCCCCACGGCTGCCCTGAGAGCCGCCCGTGCAGACCTGCATTGCTGCTGCCTGACCTACAGGCCTCCAGGCCTCCACCCTGCCCACCCTGCCCACACAGCGCCCAGAGGAAGCAATCCTTCCAAAATGTGATGGGAACCAGAGACAGGGACTCCAGAGCTCCCAGCCTGAGACAAAAACTCCCTGCAGGGCCTACCACTCCCACCACCACCCCACCCCCAGGGCCTGTAGCACACTCCTGCCTCCCAGTCCAGCCCCTCTCCACTCGAGCTCCTCCTGGCCCCAGGCCCTTTGCACAGGCTGGTCTCCTCTGACCCTACTTCCTCTGACCCTCTTAGGCCCTCCTGGGGCCCCTGTGCCCCCTCCTCATTCCTCACCTCCCTGTGAGGGCAGAGGCCTGGGAGACCGCTGCTGTCAGCACAGGGCAGGCACATAGCAGGTGCTCACTGAATATCGGCAGACTCAGTGCAAAAGTGAATGCATGTTCCTCTTCCTCCAAGCCAGGAGCGTCTTTGAGGCAGAGTAGCTGCAAACTTTCTCCACCCACCAACTCCCCCCACCCGCCCCTCCTGAATTTCCCACCAGGCCTGCCACGAATTGACAGGCTTGTAATGAGAGGCTCGTGGTGCACAGGGTCCCCCAGAAGCTTGCAGCACCTCACTTGTCCCCACTTAATTAAAACGTGTTTCCTGACAGACCGCTGCGGGCGGCATCAGCCCAGCGCGTTCCCCGATCTGCCCCTTTGATAAATAAACAGTAAATGCGCCCAGACTGCTTCCGCGCACGTGCCAGGCTGGCGGGCTGATGAGACTGAAAACCCATTAATTACCAAAAACATGACAATCAGTGGGGAAGCAAACATCTTTGTGTTCCGGAAGGTCTGAAGGCAAACGGGGGAGGGGGAGATGGGAGGAGGCAGGTGGGGACCCTCCCGGGGGCTCACTCTGCCCCCACCACTGCACCCCGGGGCGTCCTCAGCCCCCTCTCTCCCAGGAGTCTCCACGTGGGCACCGCCACCTCTCCCCAGGGAGGGGCAGCGGGAGACGCCGGCCCTGCCTTGGGGGCCAGGCTGGGAGGCCCAGACGTCCTCATACAGCGGAAGAGCTGATGGGTGGTCTCGGCCAGGCTGGCGGCTGGCGACCCCGCGTGCACGCGTCCACACGTGCTTCCCTCCGCCGTGCCCCGACCTCCGCCTGTCAGGTCTCGTCACCTGGACCCTGTCACCAGCACCCAGGCCTCACCCCTCCCTCCTTTGACCTTCAAGCCTGCCTTCACCACGGCTGGGGGTACAAAGGTGGCGGCTTCCCCGCAGGTGCAAATGGGGCCGCCCGGAACAAAGGCAGGAGCCATCAGCCCGCAGTGCTGCAGAGGCCAGACATCCTTGGTGAGTCCCAAGGACGGTGCAGCCAGGCTGGGACTGGCCCTCGAAGAACCCTCCACGAACCCTCCGGGGAGCGGGGCAGGCCAGGCCAGCACCCGTCAGTAAAGGCCAGGCCCTGGCCAACAGCCTTGCGGGAGACAGAGAGGGAGCCCGGGTGGGAAAGTCTGAGTCCTGAAAGACGGGCCAGGCTGCTCCCGGGGGTCAGGGCCCAGCCCCACTGCTGGCCGTCAGGTTGGGTAAGAAAGCGGCCCAGGAGTTGGGGTCGGATTCAGACAGGCAGGAAGATGAGAGAGAGGTGTGCAAGGCTTAGGGAAGAGCCTGGTCCGTTTCGGAGTCCCCAGGGGCCCTTCCTTTGGAATCGTGGGAAACTTAAACCGTGGAACCCTGACCTGCACGGGGCCGACAGCCCAGCCCCACTCCCTAGTCGATGGCCCTTCTGCTCTCCAGCTGTTTCCAGCTGCGTGGGGCCACCAAGCTCTCCCCGAAAGCCTCATTACGTGAGTAACGGCCTCTTCATGGCCTTCAGTGCACCTGGCACCATCAGTCTCAACTTCAGGACCACGTTTGGGGTGGAGGAGGCCATCCCGTGTCTCCAAGGGCACAGATGCCGCAGTGGCAGAGGCTGCGGTGCTGGCGACCACTGCCCAGGCCGGGTGAGCCTGCTGGAAGACAGGCCACGGCTGAGGCCAGATGCTGGAGTCAGTGTCCCTGTTAGCGGGCTCTCAGTTTAGCATTCCGGTTTTTCCAAGACACCTTCCCAGAGAAAGAACAGCAAAGACATGGTGCCCAAGCCTGTGGGCAGCAGGGCCAGGCGTCTGGTGTGGGGCCCAGTGCGGGGATGCGGTGCCCAGGACACCACTTTGGCTGTGGGGTTTCCACGTTTCCTCTGTAGAGGCCAGAGCTCAAAGAGCCAGACCAAACAAGCAGGGTCCCTCCTCTGAGCCTGACACCAGTGCTTGGTCCAGAGACAGGACAGCATCCTAGGAGAGCCACTGTCCAGAGAGCCAGGTGGCCGCGTGCAGGACGTGCACCCCAGCCCAGGGCGCCCCCGCCAGCCCCGCTGCATGCTCGGGGACCTCGCCAGGCTCCTCTTCGTCTGCACCCAACCTCTTCATGGAGCAAGTTCTTTATATTTTTTAATTTGCTTTGCAAATAACCCTGAATTAAAAACCATATATATGTATTTTTAAAAACCCGGTCCTTTCCTTCCTTAATTAAATTTCCACAAGATATTTTTTCCTAGGAAAATTCAATTAGGTTTTAATTTTAGTCATCTAAAAGGCACTGGTGCTTTGAGTATTTGATTTTTAATTTAAGCCCTTGATGGGGCATTCCAATTAAAACATCTAGGGTGAGCACTGCAGCGTGGCCAGGGCATGACGCCAAGGGCAGGAGCCCCCTCGGCCAGGGCCAGGTGGGCGGTGGCCACCAGGTGAGCTGGGCTTCTGGGGGAGGGGACCCTGGACCTCCCAGGCAGCCGGTGTTCAGCCAAATGGCCCCATGCGATGCTGGTTCTGGTCCTCAGGGGAGGTTCTACTCTCAGCTGGGTCTGGGCAGGCACAGAAAGCTCCAGAAGAGGGTGGGGCCAGTGGGTGAGTCCTCGGAGGCCCGAGGTCCCGCCTGGACTCTGGGTGCCTGGTCCAGTGGCCGGGGTCCCCCGCCTGCACATCAGACCCGCACCCCCTCCTTCCGTGCTGCAGAGAAGGTGGGTTTACAGCCACAGCTCCTGCTTGGACACTGAGGGGTCAGGCATTCTCGAGTGGCAATCCTGCGCCTGTCTGTCTAGGGCTTGTCCTGCAGCCCCAGGGCCCAGTCTCAGGGTCTCGGGAGCCTGCCGCTGGCGGGGGAGGGCCGCGGCCCCTCTCCATGTGCCTCCTCCTTCCCTGCCCCAGCAGAGGCCCACCTCAGGGTGTGCTCGACAGGCAACAAGTGTGACCCTGAGAATTGCTCATGCATCTCGGTCAGGACCCCTGAGAGACCCCATAGCCCACCCCTGACATCCCGGCTGGGAGTGGGGAGGGGACGGAGCGGGGTGGAGTCAGCTTGTCCCTGCTGGGGAGTGTCCATGCTGCGGGGGGACCATTTCTCACCGTCCGCTCGCCGCGTCCAGGACATCCAGGCTGTCTCCGGCTTGGGGCTGTTGTAAAGAAAGCTGCTGTGACCGGTCGTGTGCTAGTTCTGTGCTGAACATTCATCTCCATCTCTCTGGGATACACTCCCATCAGATGGCAATTGCGTGTGTTTTTTTCTTAAGAAACTTCCAAGCTATTTTGCAGAGTGGCCACAGCATTTCACATTCCCTCCAGTAACATATGAGCTATCTCCTGTTTCTCCACATCTTCACCAGCACTTGGTGTTGCTGTTTTTTATTTCAGTCATTCTCATGGGGCGTGGTGATATCTCACTGTGATTTTAATTTGCATTTCCCCAGTGGCTAATGAAGCTGGACCTCTGCTTGTTACCTTATATATTAAATGCTAGTCCTTTGTCCGATATGTGGTTTCAAATATTTTCGCCTCCTCTGTAGCTTGCAATTTATCCTCTTAACAGTGCCTATTACAGAGCAAAAGGTTTTTCAAATTTTTTATTGACGTGTAGTTGATCTACAATGTTACTTTCAGGTACCCAGCAGAGTGACTCATCTACGCATGTACATACACAGATATATTTTTCTTTTCAGATCCTTTCCCATTACATATTCTTACAGGAAACTGAATATAATTTCCCGCAGCTGTGCCGCTGGGTCCTTGTTATTTTACGTTACAGAGAAAGGGTTTTAATCTTGAGGACCCTCCAGTGTAAACGCCTCCATTTCAGACCATGGTTTCAGTGTCAGGCCTCTGAGCCCTTGGCCTTGCCCTAGACCCCGGAGGCTTCCTCCTGTCTTTTCCTAGAAGTTTCATAGTTTTACATTTTACGTTGAAGGCCAGTTGTCCATGTTGAGTTAATTTTGGCATAAAGTGTGACCTTAAGTCAAAGCTCTTTTGTTTTCTTCGCTTGTAAATGTCCAGTCGCTCTAGCAATGCTGCTTTGAAGGTTGTTTTCCCTCCAGCAAAGTGTCTTTGCACGCCCGTCAATACCAGCAGGGCACGTTGGTGTGCGTCTGCTTCTGGGTCCTCCGTTCTGTTCCGCTGGTCTGTATGTCCATCTGTCCATCATGTATCTCACAAGTCTTTGTTAACGTGACCACTAACAAGCCCTAAAATCAGGTGGACTGATTCCTCTGTTCCTCTTCAAAATTGTTCCAGCTTTCCTAGCTCCTCTGTCTTTTCGTGTAAACTTTATAATGATCTCGTCTGTATCTACAAAAGGTCGTGCTGGAATTTTGATAGGAATCACAGTACGTCTGCATCAGTGTGGGGAGGAGCGACATCTTTGCTGTGTTGCATCTTCCAGTCCACGAACACCGTTATTCTCTCCATTTGTTTATATCTTCCTTGATTCCTTCCATCAGTGTTGTGTAGCGTTCAGCACACAAGTCTTGCATTCGTTTTTCTTCTTAGATTAACTCATAAGCATTTCATTTTTTGAGTGATTGCAAATGATAGTGTATTTTTAATCTCAGTGCCCACAAGTTCATTGCTAGGATACAGAAATACAATTGATTTCTGTATGTTTATCTGGTATACTGCAACCTTGCTGAATTCCTTAGCAGTCCTGCTGCATCTTCTGTAGAGTCACTGGGGCTGTCTACGTAGACAATAACGTCATCTGCAAACAGGGACAGTCTTACGTCTTCCCTACAGGTCTGTACGCCTTTTACCTCCTTTTCTCGCCTCGTTGCACTGGCTAGCGCTCCCAGCGCTATGTGAACGGCGTGACGTGGGTAGACATCCTTGACTTGCTCCTGACCTTGAGGGAAAGAATCTAGTATTAATTACATGTTAGTTATAACATTAAGTGTGATGTTCACTGTAGGTTTTCTGTAAATTCTATTTATCAAGTTGAGGACATCCCCCTCTGTTCCCAGTTTGCTGAAAGTTTTTTGTGAATGGGTGCTGAATTTTGTCAAATCGTTTTCCTTTATAGAATAATATCATCGTGTGATTTTTCTTCTTTAACCTCTTAATACAGTGAATTACATTGGTTGATTTTTAAATTTTAAACCAGCCTTATATCCCTAGAATAAACCCCATTTGGGCTATAATTATTTTTATATTTTGGTATACAATTATTTTCATATTTTGATGACTTTTATTTGCTAATATTTTGCTATGGATTTTGTGTCTATATTCATGAGAGATATTAATTTGTAGTTTTCTTTTTTCATATTGTCTTTGGTTTTAGTATCAAGGTAATAATAGTTTCATTAAATGAATTGGGAAGTGTTCTTTTTCATTTTCTGGAAGAAATTCAAAGAACTGATGTTGGTTAGAAAGGTTAGAGGGGGAGGGTGTGTCTCAAGCACTAGAGCGCATGCTTAGCATGCATGAGGTCCTGGGTTCAGTCCCCAGCGCCTCCTCCAAATGTAAAAAATAAACCCAATTACCTCCCCCTCATAAAAAAAATGAAAAAGAGGTAGGGAAAAACCATTTAAAAAAAGAGAAAGATTAGAAATCAGGATTTAGAGACTTGCATTTTGTGAGTTTTTAAATTATCATGAAATCAATTTCCTTCATGGTTATAGAGTTATTCAAATTACCTCCTTCCTTCTGGGTGCGTTGCGGCAGTCTGTGTTTTCTGAGGGAGCGGCGCATTTCGCCCAGGTTGTCAAATCTACGTGTGTAGCGCTGCTCCCAGCATTCCTTTACTATCCTTTGGATGCCTGCAGGGTCTGTAGTGCTGTCCCTTTTTCAGGACAGTGGTGAGTTGTGTCTTCTCTGTTCTTTTTCTTTGTCAATCTTTGAAAAGGAAAAAAAGCTCTTGTGTCATTGGTTTCCTCTATTGTTTTTGGGTTTTCAATTGGATTCAGTTCTGCTCTGTATTCTTTCCCTCATTGTGCTTGTCTGGGGTTTATTTTGCTCTTCCTTTTCTAGATCTTTGAGGCAGAAGCTTAGTTTAGGGATTTGAAACCTCTCCTCTTTTGTGATGTATGTATTTCACACTGCAGGTCTCCTCCTCAGCGCTGCTTCTGCTGTGCCCCACAATTTTTGATATGTTGCATTTCATTTTCACATAGTCTGCTGTAATTTTTTACTTCCCTAGAGACTCCCTTTATGAGCATGGATCATTTAGAAGGTAATGGTCACACATGAACTGCCCCCTCCACCCTTGCGGCCCTCCCTTGCTGCCCCGCCGCCTCCCTGCCTTGCAGCCCCACCAGCTTCTCAGCTTGTGGCACTTGTTCCATCCCCTCCCACCGCAGGGCCCTTGCACTTGCTGTCCACTGCCTAGAGCACACTTCCTTCCCCCATCTCAGTTCCAAAGTCGCCTCCATGGGGACCCTCCCCAGCCTGTCTGCTCCTCTGGGCTTCTGTAATAGGGGTTCCTGCCCTGCCCATATTCTAGCTGTGCTGAGGGAGAGGGACCTTGGGCCACTGTTACCCTGAAGAGGGCCAGTGCAGGAAAGTGGGCCAAAGAGGAGGGGTGGGGCCACTGCCCTGAGTAAGGAGAGTGTCTGGACACTGCTTCCTCCAGAGCAGCCCTGGCAGCTCCCCGTTCCCTGGGGCCACCCAGGTCTCCTCCTGCCCCTCCCTTCCAGGAGTCACACAAGGCTCTTGGGCCCAGAGCTGCCAGCTTCCCACGGGGCTGTGTCCCATGAAGGGACAGGCGGAGTGAAGCCCAGCCGCTGCCGCGCCCCGCCGCCATCCTCACCTGCCCCACAGCTGCGCACCGAGGCTGGCCCTGCAGCTACCGAAGTCACCAGGACACAGCCGCCTGGGCCCGGAGCCCAGGCTGGGGTCCCAGCCCCACTTGCGGCAGGAGAGGCTCCTGCCTGCCTGGTCCCTGGCAGCCACTCCTCCCGCCCCTGCCCCGCGAGGGCTTTTGTCCCCTTCGCCCCGGGAGGCCATGCAGAGAGGCAGAGCAGCCAAGCCGACGGCCAGCACTGGCCCGAGGTGCCAAGGGCTCCCGGCTGTGTGTGCACCTGCGGCCTTGGGCTGGGGCTGCTGCTGGACTGCGGGTGGCCCCGGCCTGAGGCTCAGAAGCCCACGTGTGAGGCACCATCTCACCCAGGACTGCATCTCCCTGTAGAGTCAGGGAGGCCCGTGCAAAGCAGGATGGGGCCACAGAGATGGGAAAACATGGCTCCTCACCTTCAGGACAGCGACGCACAAGGCCCCTGCTGACCCTCCAGTCCCCACAGGCTGTGGCCGAGGGTGAGAAGGGCCCCCAGGGTTAGAAGGGGGACTGAGAGGTCCCAGGAAGGGGGCTGTAGGAGTGGGCATGGGGGCTGGACGACCAAGGCCCAGGTCGGGGCACAGGGGAGACCCACCCGGTGGGGGATAGGGAGGGCTGTCCAGCAGTGGGTGCCCCAGGTGCTGGGGACCCAGAAGATGCTGGGGACCCTCTGGTAAAGACCCGCCTCCCCCCCAGGCTGGCCTCTGTCCAACAAGGCAGGAGAAGCAGGAAGTGGAATGCCATCTGACAGGCAGCAAACCGCCACTCCGCTTAGGAGAGTAACCCAATTACTTGGCAGCGTTTTTCCAATACTCACAACATCTGTCTTTACCATCTAGTTTACGGAATCACCAATCAGTAACGGCAGTTTCTGCCTCTCTGAAGTGCCCCGCAGGGCAGGGGCACTGGTTGGCTATGTTCACGCAGGTCCCCGCGCCCCAGGGATGATGCCGGCAGCCCCGTGGCAGGCCAGCCCCTGGCCAGCAGGGCACTAGGACTGGTGTCCCTCCCCTGGAATCGCCAGCCCACCAGCTCTCTGCTCCTGTTTGGGCAGGCAGCCAATGGGGTGCCCTGAACTGGCCATCACAGGGACACCAGGACCCGGCCCTGAGCCTGTTCCCTTCTCCTCTCTGCCAGGAAGCAGGGGATGGTCCCTGGAAGTGTGGGGGCCACCTGTGGTCAGATGTGGCCTGCACGACCCCGGGGGCCCCGTCCACTGTGCGACTCTGTGTCCCCATGGCAGGTGGCAGGAGGAGCCAGCTGGAGGGCAGGGTCCCAGGACTGCAGGCCCAGGTAAAGGACCCCACTGAGGCTGCTGAAGGTAGTGACCGCGTGGCCTGGGCATGGCAGGGGTCTTCCCAGGTGGGAAGCTTGGCCGGTGGCCTGTGGGTTTAAATAACAACAACCTGCAGCTCAACACAGGACTATCTAAACAACTGCTCTGAGCCCCAAACCACGTCCCTGTCGCCCCTGGGCCCCAGCTTTAGGGCTCTCTGCTCAGGACAGTGCCGCCCCCAAAGTGGCTTTCCCGCCCCAGCTGGCAAACTCCCGCTCACCCATAAAGGCCCTGGCAAATGTCCACCCTCAGCAATACCTGGTGGGCTCAGGTCCTGCCAGCCTCTCACCCTCTGGGGCTGCGCCCGGCCCCACCCACGTGTCCCATGGCCCCACGGCCCCCGGGGCTGCAGGGGGCAGTGCTCATTCGCTCCAGAAAGGACAGCCTGGGTTTGGGGTGAGAGGTGCAGTACACCAGTCACCACACTTGCTGGCCCCTTGTCCCTGGGCAATGCCAGCAGCCACCGGAAGCACCCAGGGTCCATCCACCTCACCCCCACGCCTGTGTTTCCCCCAGGCACTCCCCGAGTTCAAGTAATTTCCAATTTCCACCCGAGACTAATGGCTGCTCCTGTCTCGTCTCAGAGGAGCTGTTTCCTCTGGCCCAGCTGGATAAACAGGCACAGCCCTGATAGGCCTGAGGAAGGGCGGGAGGAGGTGGGCGGTGTGGCCAGGAAGCCAGGGAGGGGCCAAAGTGGAAATCGAGGTGACGGGCCAGGGGGATCCGCCAAGGTCCGTGTCCAGGAACCACCCAGAGTGAGGTGCTCTGGCGAGGAGGGCAGCCCCACACCCCACCCTGCCCTGCTCAGGATGCCGGGCACCTGGGGTGGGAGTCCAGCCTTGGCCCGCCCGCCCCTCTGGTCCCCCGCGTGCCCTCTGTAGCAACTGTTCCTCTGCTGCATGTCACCTGGCGGCCCCTGTAGTTCCCAACATCTCATGTGGGCCTGGCGCTGGGCAGACACCCTGGGGAGCCCTGGTCACAGCCCCATTTTAGATACGAGCAAGCTGGACCACCGGGGGCCTTCACATCCCCGGTGGGGGGGGCTCCCAGGACAAGCCCCCAGGCTGGACTCCATCCCAGACCCCACAGCCCTGCCCCTCCTGGTAACCCCCGTGTGCGGGTGGGGTCACCCCCCCACCCCAGTGCCCTGCCCTCCTCCCCTCGGGTCTCCTCCCCTTTTCCTGCTCTCCTGATGGCACCTTTGTTGAGGGGTGCTGCCCCAGGCTGCCAGGGTCCCTGCGGGATACGTGTCTCCGTCTTTTAGAACTCGCCTCTGGCCAGAATGCCCTGAGGGTGAGTTCTGTCTACACCCCTGGACATCCTGGGGCCGCTCTTGCGCTGGTCACCACCTCCCCTCCCCTCCTAGAGGTCCCAGCACCTTCCTCCTAAGCCCGTCTCATGGGGAGTCTCCCCGGCACTGCCTAGACTGCCCGGGGCCACCCCCAACTCTGCAGGGCCCAGGGCTCAGCCTCCCCTCTTAGAAGCACCCACAGGTGGCCTAGAGCCCAGCGGCCAGCTGCCCTGGCCGGTGGCCGGCCTTGCCCGTGGCGCCACCACGCTGGAACCCCCGGGAGGTTTCCACATCCTCGCGCAGGCGTGAGAATCCAAGCTCCCAGGAACCAGAGAGGGCGTTTCATTCTCCGGCACCAACCACACGCCTGCCTTTTGTCAAAAGAGAAGCGGACGAGAGGGCCTGGAGCCTGAGTTCTCCCCCGGCGGCCCAGCCGCACACCAGCCTCCCCGAGCCGCCGGACCGGTCGGAACCTGCTGTTCTGCTTCCCAGAGCCAGTCTTGGGGCAGCCGCCCACAAACAGCTACGTGAGGCCCCGTCTCCAGGTGACAAAACCAGGAGCGTGACCGGCTGTCTGAGGGCGGCCCTGCCCGGGGTGGTGCAGACACCGTCACAAAGCCTATGTGGAGATGCCACCCACTGCGGCCAGAGGCGCCCGGCCAGCCTGAGCAGGCCAAGGCCAAGTGCCTCCCCTGCGATGGGCCAGGGTCTCCCCAGGCGAGGCCCTTGCACTGCTGATGCCACGGTCCTAGGCCCCCATGCTCACCCCTTGCCCTGGCACTCAGACCCCTCCTCCTGGCGAGACCCTGGGCCCCTCCTCTGGTCCCAGCCAAACCCAGGCCCTGAGGATTTGCACAGGGTTGGGGAGGATGGGGGGTGGGGAAGGGAAGGGCTCTCAGAGGAGAGGACAGGAGAGCTGAGACCTATGGGACCCACCAGCAGGGAGCAGGGAGCTGGCAGGAGCAGGGAAATTGGTGACCAAGCGGAAGAGTGAGCAAGGGAGGCAGGGCAGGGTGCCAGTCCTAACACACACTCGACAGTGCGCACACACCTGCCGCGCTCACGGCCAGGCCGCAGCGGGTGAGACCCTGAGGGGCTCTACCTGCATCGTCTGGGGACGATGACAGTGTGGAGGTTCCAGCTGGAGGAAGGGCCCTTGAGCTTCAGGGCGGGGCGGGGAGCAGCAGTGGGGACAAGGATGGCTCCTCTTCTCTGGGCACACAGGTGCCGGAAACAGAGTCCCGGGGGGTCAGGGCTTATACTGCCGTCAGAAGCCAGGTAATGCCAGGGTGACACCAGCGCCACATGACCCCAAAGCCCAGGGCCACTGCCAGCCTCATGGTGCTTCCTGAGACAGCACTGGCCTCCTCTTTCCCCTTCAAGTGGTCAAAGCCAAGTCCACTCAGTCTGGAGAGACTTTTACTCACTGTAGGGTCACTGCAAGGTGAGGACAGGCTCTGTGGCCCAGGGGAGGGGCAGAAGGCTGAGGTCCAGAGCGTCCCAGCATCATGGCTCAGGCAAAGGATGGGGTGAGCACAGCTGCAGGGGGAGGTCGGGGGGCAGGGAGGCCTGATCAGAGGGAGAGTGGACCTGGGACCCCAAGGCCAGCCTCGTCCTGACGCTGTCTTCTGGCTCTGGGTCCAGGGCCACAGTCACGCGGCCATCACATCTGAGGCCAAGAACAGGAATTTGGGGGTGTCCTGTCCCCCTGAGAGGGCCCCTCCTGAGGTCTCTGCTCAGAACCAGGCAGGAAGGGGCCCTGGGAGCTTGGAGGGGCCCTGGCAGAGGTTGACCATGACACTGAGTTAAAAGATCTTCAAACGTGGGTGCCGGGCCTGGCAGGATTTTGGGGTTTGGTCTAAAGGCAGGGATTCCACAACCCCTCATCCTGCGGACTTCACAGCAAGGCAGGTTGGAAGGGGAAGGGGAGGAGGGGCTTTCTGTCTTGTGAGCTGGGCTGTGAGACCCTCCAGAGACTGGGAAGCAGGTGCCTGCTCCGGACGGGGCTGCAAATCCGGGCGGCAGGGCAGCAAGCTGGTCAGACCCGGGCAGGGCCCGGCCTCCCTGGGCCGGAGGCAGCTTTAAGGGCCTCGTGCAGTTTCACTCCCCGCGGCTCCCCTCCCTGCACTCATCCATTCCTTGGTTCTTCAACTGAGTGTCCTGCTCACCCCCAGACTTGCCCCTAGGACCCCAGAAGGGGTAGCTGCCTCAGCCTCCAGCAGGGGGACCAAGATAAGTGTGTGGCCACCTGCAGCCAGGGCCCCAAAATGGGCCCATCCCGCCTCAGAGCCCAGCATGGGGTGTGCCAGGACCAAGAGGAGTCCCCTGTGGGGAGGGCCACCCCAGCTCCAGCCACTCCACATCCTGCCCCCTGGGTTTCAGCCTTACTCCCCAAGCATCATGGGCTTAACTGTACCCCCCAATTCACAGGTTGGAGCCTAACCCCCCAGCACCTCAGGCATGTATTTGAAGTTGAGGTCTAAAGCAGTGTGTGCCCAGCGCTCACAGCAGCACTATTTGCAATAGCTAAGACGTGGAAGCAGTCTAAATGTCCACTGACAGATGGCTGGATACAGAAGATGTGGCGTATTTATACAACGGAATACTACTCAGCAAAAATAATGCCGTTTGCAGCAACATGGATGGACCTGGAGGATGTCATTCTAACTGAAGTAAGCCAGAAAGAGAGAAAAATACTGTATAATATCACTCATATATGGAATCTTAAAAAAAAAAAAGACACAAATGAACTTACTTACAAAACAGAAACAAAAAGAGACTCAAAGACATAGAGAACAAGCTTGTGGTTTCCTGGGGGAAAGGGGGCGTGGAGGGATAAACTGGAGGTTCAGGATTTGCCGATATGAATTACTACATATAAAACAGAAGAACAGCAAGTTTCTACTGCGTAGCACAGAGAAGTATATTCAATACCTTGTAATGAGCTATAATGAAAAAGAATATGAAAAGGAATACGTGTGTGTACATGTATGACTGAAACATTGCGCTGTGCACCAGAAACGGACACAACCTTGTCAACAGTTCAATCAATCAGTCAATAAAGAGGTATTTAAGTTAAAGCGAGGGCGTCCGGGCGAGCCTGTGCGCTTGTCAGAAGGGCGCCTGGACGGAGACACGGGGACAGGCCACGTGGAGACGGGGCAGAGAATGCAGGGAAGTGTCCCACAGGCCCAGGGACACCAGGGCGCCAGCAACACCAGAAGCAAGCTGGGGAGGCACGTGGGACTGATTCTCCCTGGGGCCCCAGAAGGACCTGCCGGTGGTTCCGTGGCCTCCAGAACCACAAGGGAAGAGGTACGGTCTGTGGTCCTTCGTCATGTCTGCCCAAGGAGACTGATTCACCAGAGAAGGGTCTCTAGGGAGGCGCCCCACTCCCAGATTTTGTCCCCAGAAGGTGTCTGGACCATGGCTGTCCTCGCCACACCCCCCACTCCCCAGCTCAGAGCGTGGCGGTGCTGTCCCGGGCACCCGAGCACCCCTGTCCTGGGCACCCGAGCACCCCTGTCCTGGGCTGGGCTGGCAGCAAGTCGGATGGGAAATTGCATTCTTGCAAATTAGCTTCATCTCCACAACGCCGATGGCCTGGGGAGACCGAGAACCCGGGGAGCTGGGAGCCCTTGTCCCCGTCCTGGGGCTGCAGGACCCTCCCAGCAGCCCCCTCGCCCCACGCGGCCCTCCCGGCCTGAGCGCTGCCCGGCCGCCATCTCGCAGGGACGCCCCGGGTACATCCTGCAGCCTCACTGCTTGGCCAGCCCAGCCTCCATCTCTCTGACCCGGCTGGCGTCTCGGGCCGAGCTGGGGCTGGCCGCTGACCGCCAGGGCCCGGGATGAGATAAAGCACAGCCTGCCTACAGGTTCCCGACCTGCCTGGAGGCATGACCGCACGGCCGCAGCAGTGGTAAGGCCGGCTCCCAGGGGTGTAGAAATTTCCAGAATCCCCATCTTCAGCATCCTCCTCAGCCGTACCTGGCGGTACCCATCATTGCTTCTCCCTGGTGCCTCTAGAGTGCTGCTGGAGCTCTGGGAAGTCTTCACTGACTGCATATTTAATGTCAGAGTTATTTAAATTCTGACCCATCTGTCTGCCATAATGTAATACTAATATGAACACTTGCTGTGTGCAGGCTGGGCCCCGTCCCAGGGTTTCAGGGGACATACTTTCACACCAACCTCTGAGGGCAGTGCTACGTCCTCTGTCCTACAGACTAGCAAACGGAAGCCCAGAGGTTAAGAGACATGCCTGAGGCCACACGGCTGGCACGAGGCCGAGCCAGGGGTCTGAGTCCAGAGTCTGCTGTTCACTGGTGCTTGTCCTCAGCCTGACCCTGGGCCAGCCCGCTCAGCAGGGAGCCAGCTCTCAATTTGGGTCATTTTCAGAACAGAGGAAGGCAGGGAGTGAGGCTAGGCTGCCTGTGGGTCACAGCCCCAAGGGACCTGCCTTTGTCTGCCTGCTCTGGGCTCCTCTGTTCACCTTACAGAAGCGAAAAGTGGCTTCAGAGAAAGAGACAAAACCAAATACAGGGGGGTCCTGTCCCAGCGGCTAAAGTTCCCCCAGGGGTCCTCACGAGAACGTGAGGGACAGATGGGAGCCCAGCGTGCCTGGGGCCACAGCCTGTCCACGCCGGCACACACGGGCAGGCGGGCAGGCACGCGCACACCCCACCACGCACGGCGTGTGTACTGTGTGCACACACGTGCCCCAGGGACATCCACACCACATCCGTGCACCAGGCAGAGCCACGAGCCACATGACTCCGGTAGTGACAGCGGTGGCGGTGGTCCTCCCTCCCAGGAGAGGTGGCCATGGCGAGACTGCTTTTGCTGGTCCTCGCATCCTGGCAGGGTCTCAGGACACGCCTTCCACCATCCTCTCCCTCTGGAGCGTCTCCCCGACCCCGTCCTCCTGGGAGCCCCAAGGCTCCTGGGCTCCTGCCCACGGCCTTCGGCGTCTCCTCCTGCCTGTGTGGCACCTGTGCCACCACTGCCGACCCCTGCCGGCCCCGGTGTGCACCCCCTCCAGCCTGCAGACAAACAGGCGTTGAACCGGGGGCGAGGGGACCCCGGTCCAGCGAGCACGTCAAGCTCCTCCCTTCCAATCAGCACTGAAGGGGCGGCTCATTACGGGGAGACAGTAAATATTCGCTATTTAAATGCAATTGCAGTAAAAATCAGAGCGCGCTGGTCCCAGCTGTCACACCAGCTCGGGCGCTGGGTCGGTTGTTAAAGGCGAAAGGTCACTGTTGCCTCTTGGTTGCGTTTTAATCAGATTCGGCATCTTCCGGCTCCACCGCGGCCTGGCCAGGCCTGGGCGCCTCATTGATTGGGGGGGAGATGACATCATTTACATTTAATCGTCTTGTTTATTCGCCAGGCTCCCGGTTGTTTAATAAAGGGCACAGGCAGATAAAGGCTACATTTGCATCCTGGAAGTCTGACAAGGTCTCCTGCTGTTGACATTTATTGTTTGCAAATGAGATAATCCAATAACGGGGGAACCAGCTCCCCACCAAAGCCCTCCCCACCCTGCCCTCCGCCCACCCGTGGGCGTCCAGCCCAGCCGGAGGAGCCATGACGGGTGGTGGGCCTCAGTCCTACTCACTCCCGGGACACCTGCAGGAGGGGTGGCCCCAGAGTAGGGAGCCTTTAACAGCCACCACTTATGAGCACCTGTTGGGCCCAGGCACCTGCAAGCTAGAATTAGCATCCCAATTTTGCCAAGGAGACAGCTGAGGCTCAGAGAGGTCAAGCCATTTGCCCAAGGCCCCACAGCTGAAAGGTGAGCAGAGCTAGGCAGGGGGAACTCAGCGCTCTCTGAACTTTGTACTTTGCTGTTTGGCACAATGAACCTCCATGGCTGAGGCTCCTGGGCTAATTCACATTTTTCATCAAAGTCATTGTTACTCTGGAGTTCCCACCTATTCTGCTTTTAACCACCTCCAGGCACTCGGTTCTGGCCATCAGAACTTCCAAGGAACCGTCTGAGCAACTCCTAGAGCTGCACGGTCTCTATTTTTCAGAATCAAACGAAGGTCCTGGCAAAGGGCTGTGTCTCACTTTGTGAGTCTGCTTCCCCTGGGAAGGGGTGAAGAAGGCTGGCCAGTCGGGGAAATGACACTTTTCATGGGTTGGTTTTGTTTCAGAGGAATGTCATTACTAGCTCTCCGGGGTCAGGACCTCCTCTAAGGTGCCACAGCCCACCCCATGCCCACCCCCAAATCCAGGATGCTGTGGACACTGGCCTGTCACTGGGTCTGGGCTGGAAAAACAGAAGGATCCAAATGCACGTTGGATGGATGGATAGATGTGTGCATGAAAGGTTGGACAAATGTCTGGATGGATAAGTGAAGGCATGGATGGGTGGATGACAGACAGATGCATGGAAGGATGCAAGAAGAGTGGGTGGCTAGATGGACAGAAGGACAGGTGGACAAACACCCTCAAGGCTGGCTTCAGCCTCGAGCAGAGGCCACTCTGAGTGGATGTTGGCTCCCACAGCCCCCCTTCCCAGGCACTAAAGCAGGCTGCTTCAGGCCCTGCGTCCCTGAGCCGATGACAGGGGAAAGCACCACTGTGACAGGCCTGGATGTCACCAGGGTGCACGGATGCTGGCAGCCAAGGCCATGCCAGCCACAACGGCCATGCTCTGAAATGGGTCTGAAATGTTAAGACCCATCCTTCTGAATGTAACCCAATGTCCCCAACATCTCCAGCCTGCGGACCACACTGTGCTCCAGCCCCCCCCCCCACCCCAGCCCCTCAGCGTCCAGGTGGGAGCGGAGCACTTAAGCCCTCACGACACCACAGGCAGGTGCGGGGCGCCGGGGCCACGGGCCTCTGCCAGACCGTGTGGGAATCCCCAGGGCTTCTGCACTGCGGGGCCGGTGGCCCTCACTCAGATCGCACCACCCCTGAGCTTGGACACGGCCCCCGCTTGAGTCCCCAAAGCTCAGCTAATTCCAGGCCAGAGGGATCCGTTAGAGTGATCACAGAAGTTTCTGGAAAGCGTGGAGTTGCCAGCAGGAGGAAAACCAGATGTAGGGCCACGGTGGGAGGAAGGCGCTAGAGGTCACGTCCCCCACGGCCACATCTCTCCTCCCTGGGGCCTGGGGCCTCACGGGTCTGTGGCCTCAGGGGAGGCCTGGATGGAGGGGAAAAGCTCAGACCCTGTGACATACAGTTTCCCCAAAACAAAGCAGCCCTGTGCCTCCGGTTCAGCCCGACAAGGAGCTGCAGATAGTGGGCCTCAAAGGACCTGTCCCCCCCTCGGCTGCAGATGGCCGCGCCCTGGACCCTGGCACCTGCCATCACCGGGCCTGTCATCCTGGGCCTGGGGAACGGGCACCTCCCACCCCCTGGGCTGAGGCTGAGGAGAAACGGCTGGCCAGCACACTTCTGGAAAATTCTGAGGGCTGAGCAAATGCCAAGCCTAGGGGTCAGGCCCTCCCCACTCCCCCCGCCCGCTCAGGAGCAGCGGGATGTGGTGACATCACGTCTCCACTGCAGGGTCCGCTTCCCCTCAGAGGAGGGGCCGCCCATTAATTCATCCACAGCCAGGGCTCCGTCATCAGCAAACGAGATTAAATGTCCTTGAAATGGAATTAAAATGACGTCAAACAGCAGATCATCATTTTCTTAACAGGGCTTGGCGAGCTGCTTCCTGCTTTAACCCTCCCCTGGCCATGTCTCGGCCACCAAGCGTGGATTGCCCAGGAGCCGGGGGACTCCTGAGAGTCCCAGCCCAGGGACCGCCAAGCGATGAAGGCCCAGGTCATCGCTCTGGACACCCGCCCCGGCCTTCGAGCCCTTTCAGAGGAGGTGGATTCTCAGGCCTCAAGGTTCCCTGGCAAAGGCTGCCGCCAGGGGCCCAGCCCTTCCTAGGGCTCCAGGAACCAGGGCCAGATGGGAGGAAGGGAGTTGGCAGGTTTCTGGGGGTCTCTCCCTGGCTCCTTCCTGTCTTCATCCATCCTCTTAGCGAGTCTTTTCTCCCTGTTAGTACACACCCACAAGCCCTCCCCGGGGGACCAGCAAGCCCCAGACCCACCACGGCCGTCTGCACGCGCCTGGGGCCGGAGGAGTCAACTCCAGTGATGCCTGCTGTCTTTCCGTCTTGGAAGAGAAGAGAGGACGGATGGTGCTGGCCCAGGCCCCGGGGAGGCCACGGGCAGGTGCGCACAAGCTCCGGGAGCGACCGCCCCTCCCTGGGGGTCGACCACACAGATGCCCCCGTTCCCCACGCCCAGCCGGGGGGTCTGGAGCTCCCTCAGGAGCCGGATGCAGAGAGACCGCCGCACACCTGGGCTGTGAGCGTGGTCAGGAGGGATCCCTCCTGACCCCAGCTGAGCCCCCGCCCGGCTCCACGCCTCACCCAGGACGTCTGTATAAACCTCGCACGGCTGGCCCGCCTCATCGGGGACAAAGAATGCCACCGGAAACACACGTCTGTCTGTGAGGCCCTGATTATCAGAATAGCCCAGGCGATCCGCAGTCGCTGGAAGCCTTTCTTCGTAATCTGCGTCCGGCCTGGATCATTACTTCTCATTTTCGCAGAAACCATCACTTGTCGGAGAGCGTGGTCGGTGATCTGCCAGCGCGTTACGTGGGCGGCCCGGCCGTGAGCACGCGCCGCCCCGGGGTCGTCGGGCCGCCTCCAGCCCGTCAATGGCTGTAAATGGTGAGATTACGAGGCAGCCAGGACCGCAGTCCTGCTGGGCCAGTCGCGAGCTGCCCCCGCAGGGTCGGGTCTGGTGTGCAGGGGAGGCACCGTGCCTGAGGGTCTGGCCCGCCCAGAGGCTCCGTCTGCCTGTGGCTTGGCCGCATCCACGGCCGAGCCCAGCTCTGCCTGGTTCCGGGGCTCCAGAAAAAATCAGAGATCATGGAGGCCTGGCAAGGACCTCTCTGTGTGCCCCTCACCACATGCCCACCAGCAGCTGGCCTCTCTGCACACCCCCCGGCTTGGAGTGGGCATCACCCATCCCTGAGCCATCTCAGACCAGCCCTCCTCCTCCTCCTCCTCCTCATCACAGCCCTTCAGTTCCAGGGACGGCATCTCCCAGAAGTTTGCTTGGAAGACCTCCAAACACCTGTCCCCAGCCTATCACCCCGGCTCCCCACCCTAGCTCCACCCCGGGGTGTGCCCTCCGCTAAACTGTGTCCCTCACTCTCCAAGTCCAGTTTGGGAACTGAGCCTATCCCCACCTGAGGCGCACCTGGGGGAAGCTGGGGCATCACCTCCCGTGCCCCAGACCCTGCGTTTCCCTCAGAGCAGTCCTCTGTTCCAGCTAGGAGCCCACTGCTGGTGCAGTATTAGTCAGGGTTCTTCAGAGAAACAGAACCCATAGGATGCATGTGTATATGTGTATAGATATATATAAAGAGATTGTTATAAGGAACTTGCTCAAGGAACTGTTTTGTTATAAGGAACTGTGGAGGCTGAGAATTCCCCGCCTCTGCAGTCAGCAGGCTCCAGACCCAGGAAAGACGGGGTTTCTGTTCAAGTCTGAAGGAGGCGAAAAGCCATTGTCCCAGTTCCAAGGCAGCCAGGCAGGAAGAATGCCCTCTTACATGTGGTGGGTCAGCCTTTTTGTTCTATTCAGGCCTGCAACTGATTGGATATGGCCCACCCATGTGGGGAAGGGCCACCTGTTCTGCTCAGTCTGTGATTTAAATGTTAGTCTCATCCATTGCCAAGATAGGGAAGCAACTTAAATGTCCATCAACAGGTGAATGGATAAAGAAAATGTGATATATATACACACAGTGGAATATTACTCAGCCACTAAAAAGAGTGAACTGTTGTCATCTGCAGCACCATGGATGGACTGGGAGGGTACTAAGTTCAGGGAATAAGTCAGACAGAGAAAGACAAATACTGTGTGACATCACAAACACAACGAACTAGTGCATGCAATGAAACAGAAGCAGACTCGTGGATATAGAGAACAAACTAGTGGTTACCAGTGGGGAGAGGGCAGCGGGGAGGTGATCAAGAGATACAAACTACTAGATACTAAATAAGCCGCAAGGTTATATTGCACAACACGGGGAATATAGCCAACGTTCTACAGCAATGGCAAGTGGGGTATTATCTTTAAAACTTCTGAATCCCTATATTGTACACCTGTAACATACAATATTTTACATCAACATATTTAAACTCTTAAAAAAAGCAGTGTTAATCTCAGCCCACGCCTCTCAGCACACCCAGAATAATCTCTGACCAAATGTCCGGGACCCTGTCACTGTGACACACACGATAACCACGCCGACACCTCTCCTTCATGCAGCTGCGCGATCCACCCCCACCCTGTCCTCCTGCAAGTGGCATGCGGCCCCCCGTGCAGTCTGTCCCGGGCACCCTGGTCAGAATGAATTTTCCTTTAATGCCCCTGGGACAGCTGCAGGGCTCCTGTGGGGAGGGTGGTCCCCACTCTCCCCCTCCAACCTCAGGGTCGCCCCCTGGTGAGTCACTGGATGCCGGACAAAGCCAAGCCAGAGCCCCCTGTGGAATTCCAAAGTCCCCCAGCATGCACCATGCAGCCCAGAACCCCCAGGCTCCCTGGGGCCCTCTGCAGCCTCATCTCCTCGTCCTGCGCCCTGCGCAGCATCAGGGCGTAAGGCAGGCTCTCTCGAGGGGCACCAGCTGGGGCTGCAGGGACTGGTCACAGAGCTGCAGAGAGGGGACCGCTTCTTGCAGGGCCAGCACGGCTAGGCTGCCCCCACGTCGCTCCTAGGACTCCAGCATGCTCCGAGCTACCCTCTGCTCCCAGTGCAGAGGCGGCCTTTGCCTTGGAGGGGCATTCCGGGAAGAGATGGCTGAGACCCCCCAGCTGGGCGGGGCCAGAGCCAGGGCTGTCCTCTGTCATCTCGGGTGCCTAGATCCCAGATTGTGTCTGCAGGAGCAGCTGTCACACTCAGGGTTCACCCAGAGTAGCAACAATAACCGTGGTCCTCTGTCAGCTAGCTTCGCTGAGCCTTTACCAAGCTCAGCACACCAAGCACTGAACCCTCGAGATGCCGGGTCATTCTCTGAACAGGTTAGAGATAAGAAAATGGAGACTCATCATTAAAAAGTCCACAAGCAATAAATGCTGGGGAGGGCGTGGAGGACAGGGAGCCTCCTGCACTGCTGGTGGGAATGCAGGTTGGTGCAGCCACTGTGGAAAACACTATGGAGATTCCTCAAAAGACTAAAAGCAGACTTACCCTATGACCCAGCGATCCCACTCCTCTGCATGTACCTGGAGGGAACTCTGATTCAAAACGACACTCGCACCCCAGTGTTCACAGCAGCACTATGTACAACAGCCAAGACGTGGAGACAGCCTAAATGTCCATCGGCAGATGCCTGGATAGAGAAGTTCTGGTATGTTTATACAATGGAGTACTACTCAGCAGCAAAAAATAATAATAATAAAATAATGCCACTTGCAGCAACATAGATGGACCTGGAGATTGTCATTCTAAGTGAAGTAAGTCAGACAGAGGAAGAAAAATACCATATGGTATAACTTCTATGTGGAATCTAAAAAGAAGACACAGACGAACTTACTTACAAAACAGAAACAGACTCACAGACACAGAAAACAAACTTACGGTTACTGGGGGAAAGGGGTGGGAAGGGATAAACTGGGAGTTCAAGATTTGCAAATACTGACTACTGGATGAAAAACAGGTAAGCAGCAAGTTTCTACTGCACAGCACAAGGGGAGCCTCAGCAGCAGGTGCGCACGCCCAGGCCCCAGGTCTGGCTCCTCCAGGCCTCGGGGATCCGAGGCACCGGCTCCTGGCTGGACAGCTCGTGCCTGAGCCGGGCAGCCAGGCAGTTTGGGGGTGCGCTGCCAAGACCCCACCCTGCCCACCCTGGCTCGTAGGATCCCGGGAGGGGAGGTAATAAAATCCCAATCTCTCTCCACAAGGGAAATTAAAAAGAACACACAAATTTGAAACAGGAAGCCGAGTATTTATTAAATGTTTCAGGACCCATCAAAACCGCCGATGCCGAGTCAAACAAAACCCTGCTTCAGAAAGAGACGGCCAGTCACAGCAAGGCGCAGGGAGAGTGCCAGGCACCCACACCCCAGCGCCCAGAGCAGGCAGAGGGAGACCCCCGCCCACGCGATGCCCGCAGGCCCCCTCCCAGCCCCAAACGCCGAGCCCTCCCGAAGGGGACCTGAGGCAGCTGGAGGAGGGACTTTCCAAGCTTAATCAGCATCTGGGGACGACTGGCTGATCTGTGTGCTTGTGCTGTGCGTGGCTGCCTCCAGGGGCCCAGGCCACCCCCACCAAAGAGGCAGAGAGCTGGGGCTCGCCCCTGAGGACCTGGAGCTGGCCCAGGACACCGAGCCACAGAGCAACAACACTGCACCCAGGCTGCGGGAGAACCAGCCTGGGGCTCCCTGTCCTGGGGCTTCCTGGAGGGGGCATGGCCACACCAAGCGCCTTGCACCTAGGACAAGGGATGCCAGACCAGAAATCCACCCTCCAGAGACTCTTCCAGCACCCCTGGGACACCCCGCTCACCAGGAAGCCCCTCCACAGGCAGGGGCTGCTGGGCAGCTCGCACCCCCTGTGAGGGGCAGAGCCTGTCTCCCCGCAGGGGAGGCTCCCCGGATGCTGGTGGACAGAGAGGTGGTGGAAAGGGCGAGGCTACAGAGGGCAGCTGGGCTCCCTCGCTGGGCTCAGGACCCCCAAGACCCCCCTCACCTCCCTGCCTGCATGCCCCGCGTCCTTCCTTCCTGGCTCCTCCCACCCCAGGACCCATCACCCAGAGGGTCCTCAGAGACCCCCAGCCCAGCAGCAGGAGGGCCCCCCGCTACAGGAGAGGGACTAGCCTGGTTCCTCACACTACAGCACTTAACTTGTCGCTGACACGTACGTGACACGTGTCTAGGGCAGGACTTGGGGCGAGGCAGGCTCGCAAGGGCTAGTGATTCACTGAACCCTCACCCCATCCTGGATGCCACCCGTGCTAGGCAGGTGCTGCCCGTCCCCAGCCGGCCGGGCTCTCTACCCCAGAAGGGGGGTGCTGCAGGAGGATTCTACACTGATGGGGTCGCGGGACATCTGTCACCACCCTGGCCTCTCCAGTCACCCAGGGAGCCCTGCGGCTGAGCCTGGAGGCCGGGAGGACAGGGGGTCGAGGAAGCCAGACCCACATCCCTGGCTGCAGAGGCAGCTGGGAGCCGGGGCCCCTCCCGTACAGTGTCGTGTATAGTGAAGCCGGGTTCGGCAGGCGCTGACTGAGGCTCCGGGTAAACACCAGTTATCAGTAATTAAAGCAGCTCAGCTTCTAGGGGGACGTGGGAGGCTGGGCGCTGCTCGGGAAAGAAGTGATGTCACGCAGGCGAAGAGGTCCATGTCCTGCCACTGGGCACAGTGACCACTCCAGACACCTGGGGCCATGGAGCTCCCCCTCAGGGCCACTTTCAAGGGGTGGGTGGCCGGTCTTCCAGGACCCCCAGGGCCTACAGGCACACCTCTTAATTATCTTGGGATGAAAAGAGGGGCGAGTTTGCAGGAGCCCCAAAATTTGGCAATCCATCTGCGCCCAGAGCGAGGGGCCAAGGCCCGGGCTTCTGCGGGGTCTACAGATCCCTGGGGAGCCATCGGCAGGGCTCCCATCACTTGGGCCCTTGCTGTGTCCTCCGACCCTGTGGCACGGAGGCTGCACCCTCCACCACCCCGTGATGCCCGTCTGCCCCTCAGGGAGGCCCGGCAGCCCCTTCCCTGACGTCACCGGGACATCCGCCACATGTTCAGCCTGGGGGACACAAGCTCCCACTGTGGCCCCAGGACCACCTCCTTCCCAGTGCACCCGCTCCTGCACCCCCTACAAACCACCAGACAGAGCGGAGCCCACACTGTGCTGAGAGCCAGGAGGCAATGAGAAAAGAATGGGCATCTGGGCAGAAAAATGGGCAAAAGCCGAGTGGACTTCACTGCAGAAGGGCAGACGACACCACAGCGTGGAAAACCACAATTTCACATAGCCGGATGAATGCCCACAGCGAGGCACAGCGCTCACCAAGCTGGCAGCCGAGCTTCGAAGGCAGACATCCAACGCTGGCCGCAGGGAGAAGGGCAGGGTGCACGGGGGGCTGGGGGGACCCTGCCTGGGGGGCACGTGTGTTTCATTCTGTCCTCCAGGGCTGTTGATAGGCTAAATTTGGGGGGAGTCTCAGACGGACTCAAGGAAGCATCATTCATCCACCTAGTGAGAATTTCTGGAGCCCTGCTGTCCACAAGCCACGTGCCACGTGCCACGTGCAGTGTGAGTAGCTCGCCAAGGTTGGACTCTCGGGGACCTGCTTTCAGAGCTGGGGGGAAGTGTAAGTAAATGAGCAAAGGAAATGCATTTCCTGGTGGTGAGAAATGCCATGAAGAAGGAAAGGGGGCTGGAGGAAAAGGAAGTGACCTGTATGGAGCAGGACAAGGGGGGCCTCTGGACAGGTAGAGGGGTCAGGGAGAGTCTCTGGTAAAAGTGATAACTGACCAGAGACCCCAGCAAAGCAATGGACCAATTATGACAATACTCAGAGTAGGGACACTCCAGTCAGAATTCCTGGGATGTGCAAAGGTCCTGAGGCAGGAATGGGCTTGAGGCATCTAGGAAAAGCCGCACAAGGAGGAGGTGGCTGCGTGCTGAGAGGTGGGGGGACACGGGGGCACAAGCTTAGGGAGGTGGCAGAGGACGGCCGTCACAGCTGGGGAGGCCCAGAAGCACCTCAAACGGCCACCCAGGGACAGGCAGTCACAGTTAGCGGTGCCGCCGACGCCTGTGGGTGGGAGGGAGCTCCGGGGCGCCAGAAGGCAGCTCCGGGCTGGACCTCCGGCCCTCTACTCCAGTCCTGGGGCCCGGCTCCCGATTTCCTCACCTGCAAAGGAGGAAACGCGAGGCCTGGCAGGTGAGAGCCTGGTCTGATGCTGTCCTTGCCGCCTCCCGGAGACCTTTGACGGGAGCTGTCCAGGCACTCCCAGGGTGGCAGAGACATCACGACCTATTGCCTTCTCTTCCCATTAACAAAATAAAATAAAAACTGAGTTCAGGAGGAGGAGGGCGGCCCCTGCCCTGCGCCGGCCGGAGTGCGGCAGGCCCTCTCTCGTTTGCAGGCGGTTGGTCTCGGGGTGAGCGCAGGAAGCTCTGGCCCGTGAGATGCAAAGCGGTCTTCCAGGCCTGCGAGAAAGACCCCCCTCTTCCCGCTCCGGAAGCCAGCGTGGGCTGCAGGGCATCTCGGGCCGACAGTGAGCCTGGACCACCCCTGCGCTGAGGGTGGCAGGACTGTCTCCTGGTCACCCCGGCCACCTGCTCCCACACTTCTCATCCAGAAGACACCTTCATCCCCAAAGCCCCAAAGCCCCCCAGTAACCACATGTTTGCTTACTGATTCTGTGAGTCTGTTTCTGTTTTGTAGATGAGGTCATTAGTGGCCTCTTTTTCCTGTTTTTTTATTTAAGTGTCCACATATGAGCGATCTCATATGGTATTTTTCTTTCTCTTTCTGGCCTACTTCACTTACAACGACCATCTCCAGGTCCATCCATGTTGCTGCAAATGGCGTTATTTTATTCTTTTTTGTGGCCGAGTAGTACTCCATTGTGTATGTACACCACAGCCTCTTTATCCAGCCATCTGTAAGATGGGCATTTAGGCTGTTTCCAGGTCTTGGCTGTTGTAAATAATGCTGCTATGAACATTGGGGTGCAGGTGTCTTTTCGAATTAGAGTTCCCTTCAGATTTATGCCAAGAGTGGGATTGCTGGATCATGTGGTAAGTCTATTTTTAGTTTATTGCAGAACCTCCAAACTGTTTTCCATAATGGCCACCTGGTCACTCTGTCCTGGGTGTTGCTGGGGAGATGGCCCACTACCCAAACACCCCACTGGCTGCCTGTTGCTTCTGGTGGCCAGTCTGGTCCACAGTCCTGCCTTAGTGCAGCGGGGGTGGCCATTGCCAGGTGCCCCCAAAAGTTTTCTCTTCCCTCCGTTGGCAGACTTGAGGCCCATGGGGCAGCGTAGACCATGCTGGAAGGACCCAGGGCCCTGAGTCATCACACGGAAGACAGCAGCCTCCCTACCAGGAAGACCCTCCAGAACCATCCCCCCTGCAAGACTAAACTTCTAGAGGTCAGGTACCGAGCCCGGGCTTCTGCTGAAGCAGCGACACGTTCACCCACACGGCCGCCTTCTGTGTCCGTCTAGGTAGCCCTCCCTGCCGCCCCCACCCGCCCCAGGAGCCACACCTGTAGTTCACGCCGCTCCCTCTGCCCTCGTTTCTCACTCACGCACTTTCCACGAATCCCGCGGAGACGGCAGCCTTCCTCCAGGGCCACCAGGCCGTAGTCCCACCCCTGGCCAAGCAGCTGGCCCGGGTCACAGACCTCATCCCCAGCCAGGTCTCCCCATGGCCTCCATAGCTGGGGATGGAAGGGACCAGCCCTCCTGTCCAGGAGCACATGGAGTGAAAAATGGGTTTTCCAAACGCCTCCCCCCTTTCCTGCCCCGCCCCCATTGTGTTTGGACAATTTGGTCGAAGGAGGAACAGGGAGTCGCCACACCTCCCAGTGGGAGACAAAGACACCGGCCACCCAGGCTGGAGAAACAGGCCTCTTTGTGCTGAGATGGTAGGTCTCATGCTACATCCTGCAGGCCCGGCTCGTATGTGCCGCCTCCCGTTGTCCCAGACTGAGCCTCCCTCCTGGCCCATTCAGAGACATTGTCGGCTGGACTGGGGGCCCAGGGAAGCCTGGGGCGCCAGCCATCGCTCGCAGCCCTGCTTTGGCCCTAGAGCTGCAGAGAGGCCCCCACCAGCTCCCACCCCGGGGACATGTCCGGGTTCTTACACACGGGACACACGGCAGGTTCATTAGGCTCACACGTGGGTGAAGCTGGGATCCAGGCACCAACAGACCCAGGACTGCAGGGCACTGCCTCCCCTGCTACGGCCCTGGGGCTTCCCAGGAACTCCAGGGAGACGGCAAATCAGTCCTGGCTCAGGGAGCTGTCCACAGCCTTCGGGCACCCTCGCAGTCTCCCTCCACGGGGGCTGGGCCAGGCCTGGGCTTCCTGTGAGCAGAACAGCCAGATCCTGCAGGCACAGTTCGGTGACCCTGGTACCCACTTCTCTGAGCATCCACGTGCTGCCCTTTACCAGCCTGAGGTGCTGGAGCGTCAGGGGCTCACGGTTCTCAGGACACGCGCTCTGTGAGCCGCCATCCAGAGGACAGACCCGGTCTTCGGGGCACATGAGCGACTCCCTGCACCCTCCCAGGGGCCCGTGCAAGCTGCCAGGGTTGTAACCCCGTTCCAGGGATGAAGAGACGGAGGCACAGAAAGATGAAGGCCTGCAGCCAAGCCAGCATCTGGCTTCAGAGGGTGAGGACTATAATTTTGATGCTAAAGTGATTTTCCCAAAGGGGCTCACATGACCCCTGAGCCATGTTCCAGTAGGACCTGCAAGCAGGGGGCTGTGCTCGGGCCCCTCCGCGGCCAGCACACTGGCCTGGCACAGGTCCATGGGGTGACCAGGGCCAACATGGGCAAACGCAGGCTTTCCCATCTCAGACACCCTTCTCCCGTGAGGTCTCCCCAGGCTGGGACAGGGCACCTGGCACAGAGCTGCACACAGTAGGGGCACAGCAAATGCCAACAAGGCCAAGGCCAGACTTCTCAGCTCAGTGGGGAGAAGCCCCTTCCCCTTCTGTGTAAGCCCAGCCCAGCCCATCCCCCGCCCCTCCTCAAGTGGTTGGGGCCCTGCCCGGAGTCGGCTTTGGCACTGCAAGGCCCCCATCGCAGACCTGCCAGCAGGTGCACAGCGGCCTCAGCTGAGGGGCACCCGCCTGCAGGCCCCCAAGGCCACCCACTTTCCCGTGTCAGGTCTCATTCTCGCCTGGAATGAGGCCCCTGACCCCACGCCCCAGCCAGGCTGCTGGGGGTCCTGGGGCCACAGCCTCCTGCAGCTGGCTCACCTGACAGCCCAGCCTGCCGGCCCCTGCCCCTCTCATTAGGACCCAGACAGCTTCGCCCCTCCTGGGCCCCCAGCCAGACGAGGTGGCCGAGCCGGCCCCCCGCCGCCCACACCGAACCGCCGCAGGAAGCCTGGTGTCTGGAAGCGGCCCGCAGACAACTGGGAGCACACGCGGGCTCTCCCGGGGCATCCAGCACCCAGGGAAGCCGAGCGGAACAAATGAGGTTGGAATTTTATGATTCTTGTATTGCGTTGCTCTGCAGATAGCTTTTTTAATTAGCTTCTAACTCATCACCTTTGGCAACACTAAATAACTCACCAGCCCACGACCCCCCTCACCCTGGCCAGGTGTGCTGAGGGCATCCCCCTCGCCAGCTGGGCTGGAAAGCTGGACCACAGCCCATCGTCACTGAAGCAGTGGCCCCACGGGGGACACCGAGTGACCATCCTTGAGGCGAGCACATAGGCTGACCTGCGTTCTCAGCAGGCTTCCCACCTGGGGGCCAGCCCAGGCATGCCAGGACACCTGGGGGCAGTCACGCGACCCCTCTGGGCCAGCTGGGAGCACTCCTAGAGGCGCTAACCCATGCCGCCCTCCTGGCAGGCAGCAGGCCTTCTGACCCTCAGAGACCACTGCTGTCTGCCCTGGACTCCCATCCTCCCGGGCTCGCTCTGCCGGCCACCATCCCAGCGTTCCCCAAAGGTCTGTGTCCGGAGCCCTCCTCCTCCCTTGCTAACTGGGGGCACCAGAGGCGGGCACAGGGTCCAAGCCACTGTGGCACCCCGATGCCACCACAGGGTCTGCCCCCAGGCCATGTGAGCACTCACAGCCAAGTGACCACTCGCAGAGAGAACCAGATTCCAGACGTTCAGGGAAGGGGAGCAGGAACTGAGTGGCCTCGGCACAACCCACTCCCCACCGAGCCTGCGGGTGAAAACGCAGGCTGGCTCCAGGCCAGTCCCCTTCGTGGAGGGGTCATCATGTCCATCCCCCAGCCCCCATGCAGTCCCAGCAGAAGATTGACCCTGATTTTCCGGAGAGGAGTTGGGGACAGGGAGACGTACACCCAAGCCCACTCCTGCTCCCACGTTTAACGACCCCCGTCAAGGACTCCTGCCCAGATTCAATTACCACCGCAGGTTTATAGGACCAGCCGCTGAGCATGCTCCGACATAACAATGTGACCCCATGCCAGCTGGCTGTGTGGCCCCCCCACCCGCCTCCCCTCCCACCGCTTCTCTCCTGTGATGCTAAGGAGCGTGGGGGCAGGCCAGACGCCAAGGTTACCTCCAGCCTTCTCCAGGGACCCAGGAGCACAGGTGCAAGGCCATTGCCCAGCTTGGGAACTGACGCAGAGACAGAGCAGGGCTTCCTGGAACTCCACTCAAAGTGCACCAGAGCCAGGATGAGCGTGTCCCCAGCCAGGGGGCCGGGACCTGCTCTGTGCTCAGGCCAGGTCCGCCCGGTCCTGCGCATCCGCGTGGACTCGGGCTTGTCGTGGGAAGACACAGGCCCACTGTCCCTGGTGTGTGATGGGGACAGTCTGGGCAGGGGGAGCTCCAGTTGGCGGACTGCCCCCAGCCACCCCGCCTCACCCACACGGGTGCTCCCACCTCAACTCCAACCCCGCCATCCTGGGGCCACTGGTTGTGGCATCCTGCCTCTGGGGCACAGCTGACTGCCCCAGAGTGGGATGGTAGGAAGAGGCACATCCCTGGCCCTGCAGCACAGAGCGTCAGGCCGGTGGAGGGGGAGGGTTTCGGGTGGGGCCGGCAAGGCTTGTGTAAAGGCAGACCGGCCCCACCCCAGAGGGCAGAGGGACAGAGAGACGGAGCCAGGTGACCCAGGGTCTGCCCCCGCCTGTCCCTGAGGCCCAGTCCGGGCTCCCAGGAAGTGTCCCTGGTGCTTGAGCTGCCTCTCGAGGATCCTGCCTCGGGGCTCATTCGGAGGTGCCCCCCACAGGGCATGGGGGTGAGACTGCATGCCCACAGGGGGCCTGGCCTCGGCCTCAGGCTCTCGCTCCCATCGCTGTGGACGCAGCAGGTGGCCAAGATCGGCCCTCCTGGAGCATCCAGGCAGCATGACGAGAGCAGCGCTGCCCGCCCCTCCCTGCTCCCCCGCGTTCCCGCAGTGCCCCCCGGGCAGTGACCACAGGCACCCCCGCTCCCCTGTGTCCCCACAATGCCCCCAGGTGGTGCCCACGGGTGCCCCGCTCCCCCGTGTCCCCGCAGTGCCCCCGGGCGGTGCCCACGGGTGCCAGCAGGACCAGCAAGCGTGTCCGAAGCCCTGGGGACACCTGGCTACGGGGAGGCCCGACTGGACAGCCTTTTGCAGGTATGACACTGTCCCTCTGCTCCCATGACCAGGGATAACCCAGAGAAGGGCTGTCTCCCAGACTGCGTGCCACGTGGGCTCTGAAACAGAGGGCAGGACCCCACCCAGCCTTGGGATTCAGCCGCAGGGCGTCTGTGTGGGCTGGCGCTTTGAGGGGGTTCCCCGGGCACCCTTCCTCCAAGTTCTCACTGACCCCTTTCTGCCCCAAACTCCCCCTGTCAGCAGTGGGCTCCAGAGCAGGCCCAGAGGGGCAGGCCGTCCCGGCCACGCACACACCACCTGGGGCTCCCCGGGCGCTCTGCGCTCTCAGAGCCTCCAGGAGCTGGTGTTGGGAGGAGCGAGTATCTCAGAGGGGCAGCTCTGGTGGGAGGGGGGGGAAGCAGCTTTGAGTCATTTCTCAGGAACCAAAGGCAGTGCCTGAAAGCTCTGGCCAGACGCCGTGGGCTGGCTGCCCCCCGCTCGCCCAGGGGCATCGCACCACAAGCCCCAGCACTCGTGCCCCTCGTGCCCTGGCCAACAACAGGCTGGACCCCTGCCTGCGGAGAAGCGACCAGTGCCCCCAGGCCCTAGACCATGGTGGGGCCCCGCCCCCAGACCTGTGTTCCTTCCAGCTCCTGGGGGACAGGGTGGCCCCAGCACAGCACGGGCCGCCCGGGGCCCCTCAGCCCCCTTGCAGTTCGGTGAGCGCAGCAAGCCCCTCCCAGCCTCTGTCCGAGCACTTGCCCCGCCCCTGGGGCGGCTCCTCCTCACCCTGAGACCCCTCAGCCTGCAGCCGCACCCCAGCCCAAGGCCCTGCCCCCAGGCTCTCCCTGGACCCTTTGTTTTTAGAGCCTGGCCCCTGGATCACCACCTGGTGCTTCACAGGTGCTCTGTAAATATTTGTGAAATGACAGAGCAGGGCACCTGCTGCATGCCAGACACAGCACTGGCCTCGCTAAAGAAATAGTTGCTCGTTCAATGCATCCCCCAGCAGCCTGTGAGGTAGCTGCCTGTACTATCCCCATTTTCCAGATGGAGAACTGAGGCTCAGAGAGGTTAAGCAACTTGTCCAAACTCACACAGCAGTGGCTCCAGGCAAGGTGCCTGCCTCCAGACTCTGACTTTGCACTGCCTGCCACCTATGCCCACGTTCAATCCTCAGCACAGCCTGGAGAGATGTGGTTAATTCTCCCACTTGACAGGTGAGGAAACAGAGCCTCAGAGCCCCTCTGCGTTGGCCCAAGTTCACACCCTTCCTGGCCCTGCTTATCTCCTACCCCAGTGTCCCCCCTACAACCTGCTGCTATTTCTTCAGCCCATAGGGAGGGACTGTGTGCTTTGAATTTTTCCCCCAAAGGCAGACTGCCACCTACACCCCTCCCCCTACACGACTTTTAAGAAATATCACCTAATTAACGGATTGCTGGCTCCCAGTACTGCCAAATTCCCTCCCAAGGCGTCTGGCCGCAGCCTGGGCGCTCTCATATGCCGCCAGCCCTGCCAGGGAGAGCTGGCACGTGCTACCGGCTTGGCACTGCTGCTAGGCCCGTGGCTCAGCCCCATGCAGCTCTGGTTCCTGAGAACCCAGCATCCTGCGGTCGGTCGTAAGCCCCACCGCACCCCCTACCCAGGTAGACACACCCCTCCCCGGGCAGCACCTCCCGGGCTCCAGGGCCGTAAGTGTCCCTTTCTCACCCATCTGTCCCTCTCTCTGTCTTTCTGTCTCTCTGTCTCTCTCTCCAACAAGCCAAACATCCTCATTCTCCTAATTATTGGAGAACAGATTTTTCCCCCAAATAATTAGGCAATTTAAATCATACAGTCTTTCCCTGAGAACTGTATTTAACCCTGATTTGAATGTAATTTACACATCACAGTGCTCTTAAGCAGCTGTAGAAGCCAAACATGGATCAAGTATTTTTTAAATGTCAAATGCTGCTTAATTGAGGAGCGCGCTGAATGTGCTTGTACAGATAAGCGTTTGGTCTTCTGCTTCCTTCTCCTCCCAAAGCAGCTGTCCTTGATCTAGGTGACTCTCCAACTGCTCTAGCAGCTGAAGGATTGAAAAAATACTCGAGATCCCTCAAACCTGTCAAATGGTTTCAAGGATGCGTCTTCAGATTGGAACAGAAGACCCATAAGTGAAAATTTCAGAGGGATTCATCAAAGCTGAGAGAACGTGGATGCCAAGAATCCCTGGGGTCCCTGGGGTCCCCAAGGTTGCCCACATCCCTCCGGTGGCCTGGGCCAGGCCTCAGTCTGCCAGGCGTGTGTCCGTCCGCAGAGCTTCTGGGCCCCTGCTCACCTCTGCTTTCTCCCCTGGTTAAAACATGTCGAATCAGGAGGCAGCAGAGTGGGGTGCAGACAGTGCTCGCAAGGCAGGGTGGAGAACAGGGGAGGTCCTCTGTCCTTGTCGACCTGGAGGTCAGTGATGACCTCCCAGAGAAAGGTAAGGACACAGCCTGTGTCAGTCAGCTCATGCCAGACGATGCTGCGGGAACCACCGCCCCGGGGATCCCAGAGCCTGGCGCCACAGAGCTGTGCTTCTCACTCACGGCACAGCAGGCAATAGGCTGACTGCAGTCTGCTCCACATGCCTTCCTTCTCGTGGGATCCAGGCCAAGGATGCAGGCCTTCTCTGGGTCACGCCACCCTCGGGGCCCAGGAAAAGAGAACGTAGCAGAACCACACAGAGCCCTTCAGGCTTCTGCATGGAGTGGCACGCCCCCTCCACACACATCTGTCGGGACCAGCCTGGCGTGAGTGAAGGGGAGATAATGAGGCCTGATGCAGAGAGGAGAGGGTGTTGGTGACATTACAGCACAGCCGTCCGCCCTGTTGGCTGCAAACTCTTGCCTTCCTCCCAGCATGCAGTGTGCGTGGGAAACAGCCCCAAAGTCCCATTCAAGGCAGCACCAGGTCTGCAGTCCGGGGAGCCTTTCCTTTTCCCTCTGGACCACATCTGAATATGCATCCCTTTGGGGCGCCTGCATCTTCCCCTCCTGCTTCCTGCCCACAGGAGGTCAGAGGCCTGGAGCCCGCACCTCCAGGGTCGCAGTGGATCCCAGCTGGCCGCACGCCCCCGCTCAGCGCTCGCTGTGCCGCTCGCCAGGCCCACGGTGTTTCTGGAGATGTGCCTCACTCTCCAGACTTGCTGCTGGCTGCCTGGAGCTTCCTGGGCCTCCTCGGGAGAGCAGTGCCCTCCATCTCCCATCCTGAAAAGCTTCCCCTGCAAAAAGATTTACTGGGCTTCCACTTTAATCTACCCAGAGATTGTAACAGAAGACCAGAAGGGTTACCCTCCCCACCTGGTGTTTGCCACCAGACTGAGTCTAATTGGCTTTTGTTGAGTGAAGTGTTTCTAGTTTTATCTCATCGGGGTCAGAAAAAAAGAAGCCCCGGCAGGTCTCAGAGACACCACAGGATCAGCCCCAGGTAGCCGCAGCGAAGCCAATGGCGAGGTAAGACGCACTGCGCCGACTGCAGGCTTCCCGGTGCACGTAAAGCTGTGTTTACACCGCACCTTAGACTATTACCTGTGCGACAGCATCGCCTCCTCCAAAACGTCCGCCTCTTAACTAACAAATCGTTTATCGTTAAAAATGCTGCCATCGAGGCCTTCGGTGAGCTGTAGTAGCATCAAAGATCTCTGACCACAGATCACCGTGACACATATAATAATGAGGAAAATGTCTGCAATGTGAGAGGATTACCGCCTGTGGCACCGAGACACAAGTGAGCCAGTGCTGCTGGGGAAACGGCACCGGCAGGCTCGCTTGGCGCAGGGCTGACACAAGCCGTCGGTTTGTAGAAAATGCAGGGTCTGCAGAGCGTGATGAAGCGAGTGAGTCTTTAGCTACTCTTTCAACGCTGTTCGCAAGCCGCCTTCCACCTGCCCCTGGTCTCCCGTGTGACCTGAGCGACCGCATCCGTTGCATCCTGCCAGACCCCCAGTGACACCTGGTTCCCAAACCTCCTTGCCTAAATCCACAGCCCCCTCTATTCTCTGCCACCTGAGACGGTGCCGACGACACTGTGGTCAAAGGTTTCATGCAGCGTGACAAGGGGCAGCTTTTGGCCTCGAATCACAGTCCCTCGGGCTCCCCTGTCCAGCCCCAGAGCCAGCGCCACACAGGGTCGGTCTGAGCAGGGCATCGCCCGAATCCAGGGGCCAAGCTCCTGGCCGCCAGCCTCCGCCAGGCCGGGCCGGGGGAGCAGCAAAATCAAAATCTCAGCGGCGCACAGAGACGTTTCTTTCTCCCTCCGGCCACGTCTCCCCTGCGCCGGGACGCAGGCTGGAGGGGCCGCTCCGGACACGCTGGGGAGGTGAGATCGCAGGTGGGAGGTGGGGCAGGGGCGCCCCGCTGCGGGCACCTCGCTGCGGCTGGCTGCTTTGCACAGGCTTGCAGGCAGGCACCGGCCCGCGGCAGGAAGGACGCTGCCGCGGCTGAGCTTGCTGGGAACGTCTGCGGGCTCGGCCTCGGGGACTTCGGCCCGGCTCCGACACAGCAGAGCATCGGCTCGCGGGAGGCGAGACCCGGCAGGACGGCAGGGAGAAGCGGACCGGCTGTGCGTCCAGCGTGCCTCGAGCCGCCCTCGTCCTGCGACTGAGAGACAAGCGTGCTGGGAGCCGGGAGGCCGCGGCCTGCAGCCCGGGCGCCGTGGGGACGCGCCGCCGGCCGCGGCGGGACGCGCTGCGCTGGCTGGGAGCCGCGTGCGCGGCACCTCAGGCCACAGAGGGGCGGGCCGGCCGCGGAGCCCAGACCTGTGGAAGCTCAGCAGCGCGCGGACCTACGAAGAGGGCTTAGGAGGCAATTTTAAATACTCTGGACTAAGTGGAAGTAACAGTGGAAACAACCGGAACCGGCGGGACACGGCGAAGGCAGCGCTGCGCGGCGGGCTTGGGCCAGAAGGCCTGAAGGAGAGCAGTGCTTTCACGTCGGGAAACTAGAAACAGAGCAGCGATCTGAGGTCAGAGCAAGCTGAGGGAAAGGGGCCGTGGGATTTAGAGCAGGAGTCACTGCGCTGCGAATAGGAGTGCGGCTGGGGGCTCCGCGAAACCAGCGCTGGGCCTTTAGAAAGACCAGGAAGACCGGTCGGTCTCCAGCCAGGCTGAGGGAGAGCAGGAAGAAGAGGCCGCGCAGCGGCCGGCATCGGAAACGAAAGAGGTGCGCTCGCTGCTTGGCCCCCAGGCGCGGAAGGCGCCCCGGAAGAGCGCCGCGAGCCGCCCTGCGTCCGCAAAATTTAAACCTTGAGGTGAAACGGAGCCATTCCTGAAAAGACACAAACTACCAGCCCCCCCCCCCCCAGGAGAAGCAAGGCGGCTGAATAGGCCTGCGTCTGTGACAGAAGGCGGAACGATAATCAGTAACTAACAGCCTTCAAGACAGAAACGCGCCAGGCCCAGGGGACCACGCCGGTGAATCCCACCAGACACTGAACAAGAAAACGCTACCGACTCTCTACGCTCTCTCGTGGAAAAGACAAGCAGAGGGGACACGCTCTAGCCCCCTCTGCAAGGCCAGCACGTCCCCGGTGCCAAGACAAAGCGCCCAGAGAGCTGCCAGAGGCCGCCGGGCTAAGTGAAGTAAGTCAGACAGAGACAGACGGCGTCACTTGTGTGCGGAACCTTTTTTAAAACCAAAATGATACAAACAAATTTATTCACAAAACAGAGGCGCACAGATACAGAAAACAAACTTATGGTTACCAGAGGGGAGACCAGGGGGCGGAATTAGGAATTTGGGGTTAGCAGATGCAAACTACTGCATAGAAAGCAGATAAGCAGCCAGGACTTACAGCACAGCACGGCGAACCACACTCAGTATCTTGTAATAACCTGTAATGAAAAAGCATATGTACGCGTAACTGGATCACTGAGCTGTGCACTGGAAACTAACGCAACATTGCAAATCAACTAGACTTCAATTTAAAAAGAAAGGGGAAAAGAAAAGAACAAACCAGTAATTCTTATGAATGTAGATGCAAAAAAGTATTAACAAAAGAGTATCGAGTTGAATCCAACAGTACATAAACGTAAGTGCACACCACGACCAAGCGGGCTCCATCCCAGGCACACGGCTCCCCTCAAAACACAACCTCTACGCGCGTGTACACATAGATCTGTCCATCCGTCTGTCTGCCCATCTCTGGGAACTAATAGCAAGCGTATCAAGGACACAAGACACAAGGTCGATACATAAAAGCCAGCTGCTTTCATATAAATCGGTAGCAAGCAACTGGCATTTGAAATTAAGAAAACAACGCCAGTTACAACAGACCCCCTCCAGTGAAACGGTTTTAGGTTTAAATCCTAATGTTAGTACAAACCTAACAAAACACACATGGGACCTATGTGCTGAAAGCTACACAACTCTGGGCAAAGGCACCAGAAAAGATGCAAGCGAACAGACACTGCCCATGTTCATGGGCAGGGAGGCTTGAGTCGCTGTTACAACATCAGGTTTCCTCAGTGCGACCCATGGAGCCAGTGCATCCCAGTCAAATCCCCAGCAAGCTCTCTTGTAGCAACTGACGAACGGGTCCTAAACGCTTATGCAGAGAGTCGGACTACCTGGAGTACCCAGCACACTCGGGGGGCTCACGTTATCTGATCTCCAAACCCCCCGTCAGGCTGCAGTGATCCAGAGGGTGTGGAACTGACAAGAAAACAGACCGCTGGATCAATGGGGCAGAACAGCCACCCACACGAGGGCAGCCCCTGACCTCTAGCAAAGGGGCAAGGTCAAGCCAATGGAGAAGGACGGTCTTTTCAGCAGGTGGTGCTGGAACAGCTGGACCTCACAGGAAAGATTCTCAAACTGAGTCTAGACCCAGACTAAGGGCACTTCTCACCAAAATTACCTCAAATGGACCACAGGACTAAACGTAAACCTCAAAACTCTAAACCTTCTAGATTACAAATCAATAAAAAATGTTAAAAAAAAAAAAAAAAGAAGAAGAAGAAGAATGTCCTTGATACTTCTAGAAGAAAACACAGGACCTGTGTCACCTTGAGTTGGACGATGAGTTTTTTTGTTACCACACCAAAAACAAGCTATGAAAGAAAAATGGATACACTTAGACTTTTTATAATTAAAAACAAAAGATACCTTTATGAGAATGAAAAGATAAGCCAAAGGCTGGCAGAAAAATCTTTGCAAAGTGCAAGTCAGATGGAGTTATATCCAAGACACAAAATTCTCTTAAAACTTAACAATTAGGAAACAAAAAACCTCATTTTAAAATGAGGACAGGTTCTGAATAGACACCTCGCTAAAAAAAATATATAAACAAATGGCAAATAAGCCTACTGAAAAGGTACTCATTGCCATTAATCATTAGGAAAATGAAGTTAAAATGACCAGGGAAGACCACCGCATGCCCACCAGAACAGCCGAATGCCAAAAAAAAATTGACAATACTGATTGCTCTTGAGAAGGTAGAGCAACAGAGATTTCCATCCCTTGCTGGTGGGAATGCAAAGCAGTGCAGCCCCTGCGGAAGACAGGCTGGCAGCTTCTCACGATGCTAAATGCAGTCTCACCATATGAGCCAGCAGTTGAACTGCTAGGTGTTTATCCAACTAGTCTGAAAACGTATGTCCACACAAAGCCTGTATGCAAATCTTTATAGCAGCTTTCCTCAGAATTGCCAAGAATGGAAGCAGCCAAGATGGCCCCCAACAGGTGATGGATAAACACATCCTGGTACATCCATACAGTGGAATATTATTCGGTGATAAACATTAACAGCCTGCCAAGCCACAAAAAGACACGTGTGAACCTTAAGTGCAGAGCACTAGGTGACAAAATCCAATCTGAAAAGGCTCAGTCTATAGGGTTCCAACGATGTGATGTTCCAAAAAAAGGTGAAATCAGGGAGACGGAACAAAGATCAGGGTCACCCGGGGCTCCAGGGCAGAGGGCAGAAGCCGACCAGGTGAAGCCCAGGGAGTCTTCAGGGCAGTGACACTATTCTGTTTGACACCAGAATGACGGATACAGGACCTTTGTCACAACTCACGGAGATTTACAGCAAGAGTGAAACTCAATATATGCAAATTTAAAAATTGATTTAAGAGGTTGAGGGTTCCCTTGAAAAAAGTGCAGACTGGGACAAAAGAACCTAATGACAATAAAAATGTATGAAACAGCCTCACTGAAGGAGGCGAGAGAGAAAGGTGCTGATCTCAGTAACTTCAGAAATGGGTGGAGTCTGTAGGATGGCCGGCAAAAGGCCTGCACGTCGACCCTGTGCCGGGGCAGGCGACGTTCTCCCCCGGGCAGGCACAGGGACAACTCTGACAGCCCTGTGCCAGAGCCCTGGGAAAGACAGCTGGGGTCAGTGGTGGGGGTGGGCAGGCTTCTGCTGTTGGAGCGTGGTCATCGGTGAGCACGGGGCGGAGTCCAGAACGACCCACGTGGTGATGGATTTGACGTGGAGGCAGGAACTCAGCCTCAGCCTGAGACATAGGTGGTGCGAGGGGTCATTCTACGCGTGGACAGGACTGGCCACGGGGGGGCAGGTTGAGCATTATTTCTGGGAGTTACACCATCGGCCTCCCTGGTTCTCAGGCCCTCAGACTTAGAACGAACCACAGCACCTGCGTCCCTGGGTCCCCAGCTTGTGGACGGCAGACAGTGGGGCGTTGCAGACTCCGAGATCACATGGGCCAACCCCTCGTAACAAATCTCCCTTTCTGTGCACGTCCTGGTCACTCTGTTTCTCTGGAGGATGTGGACTAACACAGACAGCGACATAAAGACTGAGAGATATGAGCCATACGTGGGATATGAGTGTATGTATGTGAGTTAGCGCACACCCGTGACGTCAGCGTGTGAGCACGAGTCGGCGCGCCCGTGACGTCAGCGTGTGAACACGGGTCGGCGCGCCCGTGACGTCAGCGTGTGAGCACAGGTTAGCGCACACACACCTATTTCCTTGCCCTCTCAGCTGAGAGGACTGAGAAGCAGCAACACCCAGTAGCAACCAGCGCTCCCAGTGCCCGGATCTCGGTTCCTAACGGGATTCTCCACCCAGCGGAACCAGGGCTCCCTGGAGACGTGGCCGACTCTTGGGCTGGCAGAGAAAATTCCAGGGGACCTGCAGCTTCCAGTCATGGCAGGAAGGAAGAAAGTGTCGCAAACAATCTGGCACGTCAGAGACACAGGAGCCACCCGAAGGGCTCCCCGTGGCCAAAACCAGAGCAATCTGAGCAAAAAAATAAATAGCACCGGATTCTAGTCCAGAGCATAAAATCAATGTCCTCGGGTCCCCACTGATACACGTGAGTGAGGCAGACAACTAAGGGGGGGGCGGGGAGAAATCTCCCTGCAGAAGGATTCCAGATAATCCATGTACCTGCTCTGAGCTGGAGCGGGTGGTGTGACGCCCTGGCCTTCGGGGTGGGCTGCAGGGTGACTGCCTCCCAGAGGACAGTGTGGAAAGGGGGGCTGGGGGAAGAGTCGCTTCACAGCAGAGAAATCCAACACCACCTGAGCCAGGTGCTCACGGCCTCAGGGCACGGACTGTGAGACACCGTGTCAGTCACACGACCTGTCGGTACGCTGGGATGCTGTCCCCCCCGAACCCTGCGTGGTCACGAGGAAAACATCAGACAAACCCCGACAGAGGAACACTCTACCACCACCTAGCCAGGTCACCTCAAAACTGTCCCGGTCGACAAGAACACGGGGAGTCCCCAGAGCTGTCTCAAGGCAGACTTGATGACTCAGCGTCCTGGGAAGGACAAAGGTAACAATGAAGGGAACCCGTATGATGCACAGACGTGATTTATCAACAGTGTGTCAGCGTCGGCCACTCATCGCATGAAACACACATCCTGGGTGAGGCGTTAATAGTGCGACGGGGTTCAGGCCGTATGAGGACTTCCTGTACATCTAAACCTGCTCTAAAAAATCAAGTTTGCTTTTTAAAAAAGGAATGCATTTCACTGCATATAAATTATGCTATAAGAAAACTGGATCTAAAGTTTAAAACAAAACGTGGCCCCTGATCTCTGGGGCTTTCATCTCATGGAGGAGAAAGATAAAAAAAAGCAGAAAAGCCTGCATTTACATCACAGACTGTGACTGTCTTGAGTTAAACCAACAGGGACCAGAGGGGAAACTGAGGCAGGAAGCTCCTTGACTTGCCCAAGAGGAGGCAGTACAGAGTTTCAGGATGGCCGAAACCAACCCTGGTCTCCATGGAGACGCGGTCCCCCTGGGGCCACAAACGTGGGAGCTTCGGCCTGAGGGGCGGGGCGTCATAGGGGTTTATTTTCCGGGAGGAAGACAGAAATCCCCCCAACGCTGAGATTAAACCTCCCAGTGTTGGGCCGCCGTCAGGGACTGCAACAGGGCAGCCCAAGGGAAACAGCCCGTGGCCCAGCGGGGACTGAAGCCCCACGGGTGAGACGCTCACAGCCCCTCGGCCGGCTCCCACCTCCCAGCCCTGCCTCCAAAACACACTCTGCGTGAAGTGTGCTGGGTCTCAGGGAACTTACTTTGCCAATTTTAGAGCCCACCATAAAGAAGCGATACGAGAGACTTTTATGGGGGTGCTGTATATCTTTAAGCCTCATGTCTTTTTCTCGAAATGCTGAGAATATCAATTACATTTCTGGCTTTATGAGGAGACGCTCTGGCCCCATGGTTAGCAAAGCGAGTCTGAACAGAAGATAAACAATGATGAGCTTGGGGGCCCCCAGTGCCCAGCGGGCCCCACGCGCCGGGACTCTGCCTGAGGGCCTGGCAGACAAGCCAGCGGTTAGCATTTGCGGGGCTTTATGTTTGGGTGTGCATGTGTGGGCACATACGTAGGTGAGTGTGTGCCTGCACGTAAGTGCATGTGTGCAAGTGCGTGTGCCCCCCCCCCAGGTCTTTATTGTTTGAAGAAAGGGTGGTCCTGAGGGAGAGATGGCTGGGTTGGGAGGAACCCAGGGAAATGGAGAGAAGCCACCAGCCCCCCGCCCGAGGCGCCAGGCCCACCCCCCTGTCCCCCGGCCACAAGCCGGACCAAGGGGTTCCGACAGTCCTCCAGGCCAGCCTCCACCCCAGCCCACCTCCCACACCCTTGTGGCTGTCTGCTCTGGCCCCAGATCTGTAGGGTCTTCCCCCCAGACTGATGGGGGGAGACCCTGGCTGGCCCTGCAGGAGCCAGGACATCAGAGCAGGAAGCACCTTTAGCAGCAGGTGGCTGGCCCTGGGGGGGGCTCCAGCCTAAGGACAACATAGGGGTGCCCATGGGGTGCAGGGATGTGGGGAGGAGCCAGCTGGGCTCCAGCCCCCTCAGCCACTGAACAAGGGTTCCTGCAGCCTCTCATCCTCCAGAGGATGCACAGAGTCCCGGAGAGCAGCCACACGTCTCGGTCAGGCTGGGAGCCTCGGAGACACGCTGCACACATGTGCACGCACACGCGATGCACACTAGCCCCAGGGTTCTCTGCTCCTTTTGAGTAAAAATGTGCCCCCTTCCACCCCAGATCCTGCCCACCTCAGGGTGGGGAGCCCAAAACCCTGGGCAGCCAGGTCCTTCCCACAGATGGTGGCGCCCACTCCACCCCCTACCTCCTGGGCTAAACTGCGAGGTGGCACCCACTCCTGGCTCTGCTTAGAGTTATTTGTGGCTCCGAGGTGCGTGTTTGTTTAAAATCTGCTGCAGAATTCATCCTCTCTGCCACTTACTCTGCTATTATCGGCCATCGCAAAAGTGCCGAAGAGAGAGTCATAAAGGGCCGAGATTTACGGGGCAGCAAGAACACGGGAACGAACGAGAGGAAATTAAATCCTTTACCTGCAAGGTTATTTACGAGCGGGGCTGACATGCACTGCCACGCGGGTGGTCCTGGACCCCAACCTCGGCCCTCAGACGCTGCTCTCCCTGCAGGGGACAGCCCTCCTCCCAGCCCCTGCCAGCTATGGTGGGACCATCTCAGGACCAGACATGGGGGCTGCCTCCCACCTGCTGTGTGACCTCAGGCACGTCCCTGCCCTCTCTGAGCCTCAGTTTACCTGTCTGCACTGAAGAGGGGAGTGGACAGATGGGCTCCTCAGTGGGCCCCTCCCTCTGCTGCTGGGCTGGGGTGGGCCCCACATCTCGGGGCAGAGGATGAGTCCCACAGCCTGTCCTGCCCTTTATGGGGCCCTCCCTTCATCTCCACGATCCCCCTGCCCTGTGTTCCAGGGAGTGGGCCGAGTGGTGGGATCCAGGCGGCTGAGCGGCATCTCCCAAGACCAGGAAGGGCTGGATCTGATTCCCTCAGGCCTCGGCGGGAAAGTCCCAGAACGAGGAGGGTAACAGGAAGTGCCAGGCGCGGCTGGGAGTCCAGCTCCTACTGGGCCAGAAAAGGTCGCCATTCCAGGACAAACTCTTCAAACCACAGTGGCCACAGCCCCTTGGGTGGCCCCTGTGAGGGGCTCTGGCAGGGGACTCCCTGGGCCAAGGCCTTGGCCTGGCGTGAAGAGTGCCCTGGGCAGGGTGGGGCCCAGGACAAGCCACCCAGGAGGTCCCCTGGCCTCCTGGGAAGACAAGGCGGGCATCGGGCCTCGTCCATTCCTGCTGCTTGGAGAAAGGGCCCAGCCACAGGACGGGCAGCAGCCCGGGGCCACCTGCGGGGACAGCAGGCCCTGCTGGGGTCTGAGAGGGGCTGCCACAGCTGAAGCCAGGACCCCAGGCTTCCCCCGGCCCCACTCAGCCAAGGCAGGCTCTGAGGCCAGCGGGTGGCCCCCACTGTCACCAAGGACACACCTGGCCCCGGTCACCCAGCCAGGACAGGTGTGCAGTCACAGTCCCCCATGGTTGGGGCTCAGGCCCAGGAAGGAGGGTCCCTGCCTGAGATGGGGTTTCACAGAGCCCCTACCCTTCCCAGGCGGGGGCTGAGCCCCTCAGGGCCCCTGTCCCTGTCCCTGTCCCTCTGGCCCCTTGTGCCTCCCATTCGCTGGGGGGTGGACAAGCCAGGGCCCTCCTCCCACCCCTGCAGCTGCCCAGACCCCCTAGCACAGAGCCCAGACACCCCACACTTGCTCCCCTGGGCCTCTCTGGGCTGAGAGTAAACCCCAAACAGAAACGAGAAATGGGGGTGCTTAGAAATGGCGGCCTTGCCAGGAAACAGGATCCCAAGACTGAGGGTTCTCCCCACAGCCAGAGACACCCCCCTCGCCTCCCACTGCCCACTGTTCGTGGCCTAAACGAGGGGTCCTCCCTACAGAAAAGGACAGACTTGTTTGGCTCTGCCTCTCAGACGGCCCACCTTGAGCTCAGAAAACCTGCACAGAGACACGGGCAGAGCTTCCTCAGGGCCACGCGGCACCCAGCGCCTTCCTCCCAGGGACCTGGGGTCCTGGGCTTTAGGAGGGTCATGGCCCCACTCTGCAGGCTTAGACTGCAAGTCAGGAGCACGGCTGGCCACTGTCAGGGCTGAACAGTGGGGACCCCACACAGCCGCTGGGCAGACCCCCACCCAGGGCTTGAAGGCCCCAGCATCCTTGTATGACACCCGTGTGGGGCCACTGGGACACCTGAAGGAGCCACCACCCTGTCCTCCTATGTCCGGGGGAGGAGCTGGAGAAATGGCCCTCGTGTGATCCAGCTCGAGAAGCCCTGGGAAGCCAGCCGCCATCGGCTGTCCCACATTTGGTGTCCACCAAAGCTACACGTGGTCATGGAGAAACGGAGTTCACGGCTGGTGCTCACGCCCGCCCACACGCACTCACACTGGACTCACACCGGTGCTCACACTTGCATGCCAGGAGGCCCCTGCATCCCGCTCCCCAACTCAGGAAGGAAAAAGGACCCTGGCAGGAGGGCAGCTCTCAGCGCAGCTCCCACGGAAGCACTGGCTCCCTGCCGCCCCGCCGCACCGGGAAACCCGGTGTCCGTGCCCTGGGTGGGCCCATCGGGCTCCCAGGCCATGCCCCCAGCCGGAGGTCTCGCCTCCGCGGGGTCTGCACCTGTCAGACCCTGGAGCGCTCTGAGCCTGGCGAAGTGTCACCTTCATCTCAGGGGACACCAAGCTTCCTTGTAAGAGAGGCTGCCGCCAGCGGGGACCTGGGTGTTCTGTTCTGTGTGGGTCCCACTTCGCTAAAAAAGAACACCGGGGAAAGCAGTTGCCCACAAAGCTTCATGGGGCTTCCGATGCGCGGGTTCTTCTGAGAAAGTGAGAATTTGATTTTACAATTAAAGCCACATGGAGACTGATCCTGACCTGGGAAAGGGCATTTGTCTTGCAAACAGCTTGTGGGCACCATCGCTGCCCCCAACTCCCACCCCAGCTGCACGGGGACTGCAAAAATGTCATCTTCGTGCTCTAGGACGCAGCGGAAGCAGCTGGGAGAGCTGGCCCCACCCTGCCTCCAAGTCCAGCTGAGGCTCCTCTGCCTCCAGGAAGCCCCCTTGGGCTGCACTGCCCCCAGCTCTGCTCCTGTTGACTCAGAGCCCTCACTTCCCCAATCTCCTTGCTTGCCAGGGTCCTGTGAGGCCCTGGCTTTGATGCCATAACCCAGGTTCCTGGTCACAGCACTGGCATCCACACACAAGACCAGGGCCCAGGGACCCAGGCTCAGGGATGGGAGGAGGAGGCAGAGCAGAGAGGGTGCAGACACCTGCAGCCGCCTCTCTGACCGTGACGCCTGACTCCATCCCAGCACCCCTGCTTGGGCCCAGGACCCCCAGGCACCACCTGCCCAGAGCCCATCTCCCCTGTCCCCACGCCAGGGCCACTGGGGGCTCTAGTCACAGGCCCCCTTTGTGGTTCCCCGACTGCCCCCTGCATCCTAGCCACCCACCCCAGGGCCAAGGAGGCAGAAGGCTGGCCTTGCCCCCCGACCTCACTCATCCCCCCAGCAGCCCCAGCCAGACCAGAAACAAGACGCCAAAATTGGGAAGGGGGCAGACAGGACGGGGGTGCCCTGGGAGGACTCGGAGGAGGGGGCACTCTGGCCAAGGCTGAAATTTTAAAGGGGAAGTAGCGAGATGAGGCCCACAGTGATGGTCATCCAAGGGCAGGACCTGGGGTAGGTGACCTTGGAAATACTTTGCAGAGGGTGCCGAGCCCCAGCATCCCTACACAGACTGCACACTTCCCCGAGGGCTCCACGGGACCCTTCCGGAAGGTTCCGGCTTCCTGACCTCTCACACTCACACCAGGGCAAAGCCTGGCCTGGCCCCTCAGGAGGGGTGGGGTGGCGGCCCTCCAACCAAGGACGCCTAAAACGAGAGAGGCACTAGGTCAGGGGCAAGGGGCCTGGTCCCACCCCTGCTCAGCCCACAGGTGAGGCCCTTCCCGCCCTGGGCCTCAATTTCCCGAAGTGGACCAAGGCCAGACGTCTAAGGGCACCTGTAGCCGAGGCCCTGAGATGGTGACCGGCTCGTCACCAGCCGTAACACCGTGGCCAGCTTGCTCAGAGCCATTGGCCGAATGAGCCCTATCCCCCACCTCATTCTCATTTTCTCACCGGGGTAATTGAAAAATCAATCTGTTGCAGAGTTTCTGTGCAAACCACAAATACAATTATTTCCAATCACACAAGGAATGAGCCCGGAGTGACTGCAGCTGCTCCACCACGAGCCCCCGGCCGCAGCCCGCAGGGGCCCGAGAAGGGGACCCCCCCGCAGACGGCAGCGCGGGCAGCCGGCCACCGGGGACCCCTCGTCCGACACCCGCTCCGGTGTTAATCGAGCCTTCCCTCCCGTGACTCCGCCTGCTGGTGCGGGGCCCGCCCTCGTGAGCGATGGAACTCGATGAACGGCACAGAAAGCTAGTTAACTGTAGGCGTAGTTACACACGGCCATGCCATGCCTGTCACAAAATATATCTTCTGTTGGAACTTAATACATTTGCATCAACTCGGCCTCACGAGTCCCGATGCATACCTGGGCTGTGGGCTGGCCTCTGCCATCAGATTCATTTGGCTTTTATGAGTTCTCTCGATTTCGCCCAAGGGACAGAAGGGATAAAGCAGGGAGAGGGCCACCAGTTCTACTGAGCACCAGACAGGCCAAGGCCAGGCCACCAGCCCCGGACTGGATGCCACCGGCCCCAGACTGCCCGGCCATGCACACAGTCCAGCCACCCACCCCACCTGGCCCTGTCACCTGCACCTGCCCCACGGCCTAGGGGACCCAATCACCCCAGCTGCAGCCAAACACAGCTGCCCAGACTCCCTGTGGGGCGGGGCTGCACCTCCGTCCTCAGGCTGGCTCCCCAAGGTGGGGGACAAGTGGCTAAGCTGTGACAGCCACCCACCCTGAGCTGGCACATGACTGTGGAACTGGTCCCCTCCTCCCAAGGTGACAGTGGTGGGAGGCAGGAAGCTGGGCTCCCAGAGTCCCAGCCAGGGTCCCCTCTCCTCTTGAGTGTCAGGGTCCCCAAGACAGAGGGAGAAGGCGGGCCCTCAGAACAGGGGGCTCCTCAAAGCCTTCACCCGCCTGAGCCCTCGTCTGCCACTCCCCGGGCAGCTCCCTCAGGCCAGCATCAGGGAGGTGCTGAGACCTGCCCCACTGCCTGCAACCCCGAACCTCACACTTGCAGGGGTGGAACCGCTCCCAGTGTCCTCTCCACTTCCCAAGGGCAAACAGCAAGGGACCAGTAAGGGCACCAGCCCAGTGGGACCAAGCGTGTCCCTGGCTCAGCAACACCCTCCTCGAACTGGCCCCCAGGGGTGCCGCCTTCCCCTCTGGCCTTGGGCCCCTCACCACCACGGGGCTTGGCATCGGCACAGCCCTATGCGGGGGCCACCAAAACCTCAGTCCTCACCGGGTGGGAAAGGACCCTCCCCACAGAGGGTCAGCAACCCCCGCATCTGCCAAGGCCTCTCTCACCCCCCTCCCCCAGGGGGCTCACACCCAACGCAGCAACCACACCCCCAGCCACTGTCCACTTTGTGCATCGTTCCTGCTGAGGGACTGCCCAGCACGCTTCCGTAAGATAAAGTCCTTTACATGCCTTGTCCAGTGTGGGGCCACTGGCCACTGTGCTGCTGAGCACAGGACATGGGCTGTTCCAACTGCAGAACTGGGGTTGTACATTTTTATTTTATTTAATAGCTTTATGGAGGTACAACTCATACAGAATAACTACGTACTTAAAGTGAACAATTTGATTGGTGCAGCCACTATGGAGGACAGTATGGAAGGTCCTTCAAAAACTAAAAATAGACTTCCATATGATCCAGCAGTCCCACTTCTGGGCATATACCCGGAAAAGACTATAATTCAAAAGGACACATGCAGTGGGGAGGGTATAGCTCAAAGCAGTAGAGCACATGCTTAGCATACACGAGGTCCTGGGTTCAATCCCCAGTACCTCTCCCCCAAAAAAGTAAATAAATAAACCTAATTACCTCCCTCCCCCCTAAAATAACCTTAAAAAAAGACACATGCACTCCAATGTTCATAGCAGCACTATTTACAATAGCCAAGACATGGGAACAACCCAAATGTCCATCAACAGAGGATTGGATAAAGAAGTTGTGGTATACTTATACAATGGAATACTACTCAGCCATAAAAAAGAATAAAATAATGCCATCTGCAGCAACATGGATGGACCTGGAGACTGTCATTCTAAGTAAGCCAGAAAGAAAAAGGAAAATGCCATATGATATCGTTTATACATGGAATCTGAAAAAAAAGGACAAAAATGAACTCATCTACAAAACAGAAACAGACTCAGAGACATAGAGAACAAACTTATGGTTACTAGGGGTAAAGGGGGTGGGAAGGGATAAGTTTGGAGTTCAAAATTTGCACCTCTTGGGGAGTCATGGAAATGTTAGCTACCTTGATTGTGGTGCTGGTTTCTAGATCTATAAGGTTTTAAAAAAATAAAAAGTAAAAAAAATTAAGCGAACAATCCGAGAGGAATACACAGCAAAGCCATCCAGGCTCAGTGCAGACAGCACCTTGGGGACCCTCTGCCATCAGCCCTCTCGTCCTCATTCCCCAGCCCCTGGCCCCTGGCAGCTCTCCACATTCTGTCATTATGGCTTCGTTTGCATTTTCTAGAATTTTATATACCTTCCTCACGGACTCAGAACTTACATTTTATCCTTTTTTAAAAATACTCTATTTATTTATTATTTTATTTTGACGGGGGTAGGGGAGGTAATTAGGTTTATTTATTTTTAGAAGAGGTGCTGGGGATTGAACCCAGGACATCGTGCGTGCTAAGCGTGCGCTCTACCACTAAAGCTATACCCTCCCCTCCCTTACATTTTATCTTTCGTCCAGTTTCTTTCACTCTCTAAGTTAACAATCATCCCAGCAAGCTGTTTCTGGCCAACGAGTCCACGCTGGGATGCTCCGCAGCTGACTTGTCCACTCGGCTGTTGATGGACATCTGGGCCGTGTCCAGTTTGGGGCTGTAACAAATCGGCCCTGCAGACCCGTGCACAACTCTGTGTGGATGAGCATTCACTCTCTTGCAGCAGAATGGCTGGAAGGTGCAGCCGGTGTCCGCTTCATGGTTTCAGAAACTGCCAGATTGTTCCCTGAGGTTCCTGTACCATTTTACCTTCCCTCCAGCAGTTCTGAGCCATCCAGCTCCTCCGCACCCTCTCAGACACGGTGCACTCAGTCTTTTTCACGTCAGCATTCCGGTAGGTGTGGGGTGACGCCTCGCGTGGCCTTAACCTCCGTTTCTGTAACAAGCAGCAAGGTTGAGCGCCTTTCATGTGCTGATTTGCTATCTGACCGTCATTATTGGTTCATGGTGGTATTTTTCCATGAAGCATTTGGCAAATTCCTCAGTGAAGCCACCTGGGTCTGGAATTTTCATTGTAAGAAGCTTTTTAAGTACAAATTTAATTTTTTAAATAGATGTAAGGCTAGCAGGCTCATTCGTCCTGCTTTGGCAGTGTGTGTGTGTCTCTCAAGGAATTTGTCCCTTTCCTTTGCACAGTTTAATTGATCAGGTCTAAAGTTGTTCCTAGCGTTTCCTTATCCTTTTAACATCAGCGAGATGCGTTCTGATGACACCTCGTTCGTGCCTGACGTTTTCCTCGTGCTCAGCCTCGCTAGAGTTTATCGTCTCTATCGATTATCTCAAAGAACCAGCTTTCGTTTCAGTCGATTCTTGTCTATCGTTTTTCTGTTGACTCTTTCATTGATTGTCACTCTGGCCTTTATTACTGCCTTTCTTCTTACTTCGGGTTTCACTTGCTCTCCTTCTTCTAGTTCTTAAGGTGGCCACTGAGGTCATTGATTCGAAATCCTTCTTCCTTTCTAATATAGGCATCTGATGCTATAAATGTCCCCATAAGGAGCGATTTAGCTAAATCCACACATTTTCTGTGGGATTTGCTATGTTTTCATTTTGATTCGGTTCAAAATACTTTCTAATTTCCCTTTTGATTTCTTCTTTGACCCATGAGTTACTAAGAAATGTGTTAGTTTCCAAATCTGGGGGATTTTCCAGAAATCTTCCATTTCTAATTTAATTCCACTATGGTCAGATAACATACTTTCATGGCTTGGAGCCCTGTTTCAGCTGAATCTGGCCTTCTGAGTCTTTGACAGACTTACTGATTTTCTGCGGACTTGTTGTAACAAGTGCTCAAAGAGAAGTATTAACGTTCTGGTTTAGTTGTGGACTTTCTAATTCTCCTTGCGGTGCTGATAGTTCTTCTTTCACGTATTTTGAAGCCCTGTTATTTGGTGCATACGCATTTAGGATTATTACCTTCTCTTCCTGAACTGACCCTTGTATTGTTATGAAACACGTTTCTTCATCCCCAGCGATATTCTACGCTCTGGAATCTGTTTTGTCTTGTATTAACGGAGCCACTCTGGAGGTCTTTCCGTTAGTGTTAGCATAGTGCATATTTTGAATTCTTTTACTTTTAGCTTATTTGTGTCTTTATATTTAAAGTGTGTTTCTTATAAACAGCATATAACTGGATCTTGCTTTTCTACTCAATTTGAGCATCAGTCTCTCCCCTTTGGCTACTTAGACCATTTACATTTAATGTACTATTGGTAGATTTAAGTTCATTATCTTTTATTTATTTTATTTATACATTTCAGAATTTGGGGGGGTAATTTTTTTAATTTAGGATTTTTTTTTAATCTTTAATGGAGGTACTGGGGATTGAACCCAGGACCTTATGCATGCTAGGCACACACGCTACCACTGAGCTCTACTGCCCCCCATTATTTATTTTCTATTTGTCCTGCCTGTTTTTCTCCTTTTCCTCTTTTCCTGTCTTCTCTTGGATTAATTCAGTGTGTTTTTCCAATTTTATTTTATCTTTTTGTTAGCTATGGCTCTTTCGCAGTTTATTGATTGCTGTAAGGTTTATGGCACACATCTTTACTTTATCACAGTCCACCTTCAAGCCCCGCCGTGCACAGGGTAATATTCCAGGAGGACATTCCCACTTCTTCCCCCTAAGCTTTGTGCTGCTGTCTCCATGCATTTTGCTTACACATATGTTATAAACTTCACACAACATTATCATTTTTGTTTAAACAATTATCTGTTAAATGTGTTTGAATAATAATAATAATAAATCCTATGTATTTACCTGTAAAAGTACTAGTTCCAGCACTTTCTATTTCTGTATGTCGATCCGTGTGTCTACCTGGCACCATGTTCCTCTGCCTGAAGGAACATCCTTTAACATTTTTCATAGTACAGGTCTTCTGGTGAGAAGTTCTTTCAGCTTTTGTGTGTTTGCAGAAGTATTTATTTCGCCTTTCTGTTTGAAAGCTATCTTTACTGCATATAGAATTCTACACGGATAGATTCCCTTTTTTGTTTGTTTGTTTTTGAGGGCGTTAAAGATGTCGCCCTACCTTCCACCTTGACTCTCCCACAAGAAGTCTGATGTCATCCTTACGTGGCGTCTCCAATATGAATCTTCTCTTTTACCTTCTGGCAGCTTTTAAGATTTTGCCTTTATCACTAGTTTTGAGAAATGTGATTAAGATGTGCTTTTGGTGTCTTTTTCTCATATTCCTTGCTTTGGGGCTTCCTTGAGGTTCTTGGATTTGTGAGCTTATAATTTTCATCATATGTGGGAAACATTTGGCCATTATCTCTCCCAGTATTTTTTCTGTCCCCACCTTCCTCCTCTCCTTCCAGCTAAACATTAGGCCACTTGAAATTTTCCTGGAACTGATACTCTGTTCATTTTTAAATTACTGTTCTTCTGTGTTTCCATTTCAGATCACTTCTACAGCTACGTCTTCAAGTTTGCTAATCATTTCTTCTGCATAGTCTAATCCACCATTAATCATATATGCTGCTTTTTCATTTCAAGCATTGGAGTTTTCATCTCTAGAAGTTTAATTGGGGTTTTTTTTTACATCTTCCATGTCTCTGCTTACCTTTTTGAACATATGGAATCCAGTTGTAATAACTGCTTTAATGCTTTTGTCTGCTAGTTCTAACATCTGTGGCAGTTCTGGTTTGGTTTTGGTGATTTATCTCCTCATTACACACTGTCTTCCAGCTTCTTTGCATGCTGACAAATTTTTTATTGAATTCCAGACATTGTGAATTTTATCTGGTCGGATGTCGGGTTCTTGTGCTTTTTCTGGGATGCAGTTAAGTCACCTGGCAAGAGTTTGATCCTTGGGGTACTGCTTTAGAGACTTTTTAGGCAGGATGGGAGCAGTGCTCTGCTGCGGGCTGGCCATCCCACGACTCGAGCAGGACTCCAGGAGGATGAGGCCCAAGGCCCAGAAGTCCTGAGGTTCCCCAGACTGACTGGGAAACAGGCACTGTCCCTGGACACTGGGCCCCATTGTTCCTAATTCTCTCCCCGCTGTGGGCAGCTCCCTAACTCCCACGTGCTCCTCAGTCCTCAGCAGAATCAGCTGAGTCCTGAAAGGGCCACTCTCTCCTCTCCAGTCTGCCAGCTCACATTCACATCTCTGCGGTCCCCCTCCTCAACCCCATCGCTCACTTCAGGGAGCCCTGGGGCTCTGCCTTCCTCCCTTCTCCCAGCTCCAAGGCAGTAAGCTGGGGTGGTCATAGGGCATCGCACCTCCCACCGTGCTCCACAGCCTGATGTCCCCTGCTGTGAGAGTGGACTTTTCTTATATTTTTGTCCAATTCATTCTTATGGCATGTAGAGGGTGAATCTGGTCCCTAGTACCCCATCTCGGCTAGAACATGTCCCATTTTGTTTCATTGTAGTTGATATAAATAGTCATGAGTGGCCAGGACCCACCAAACTAGGTGGCGAAGCTCAAAACTGTGGGCTCTGTGGGGACAGGAGCCTGGCTTGTCGGACTCCCCGTGGTCACCACTGGCACTGGCACAGCCAGGATGCCCAAGAGTGTCTGCTGAGCAAACAGCTGGCAGGACGCACGTGATGAGTGTGAGCCCCGGGCCTGGAGGGAGGACAAGAGAGGACCAGGAAGACTGTCCCCGAAGGCCCTACTCAGCACGTGCACCCTGGGGTCCTCGTGCCTCGCTCTCCTCCATCAGGGGAATTCCCTGCCTGTCCTGGGTCTCCTCGGCACCTGCAGTCAAGGAGCTTCTGCCATTCAGCACCCCATATCTTCTCAATGTCGCCCCAAGAGACCACTCCCTTCCCAATGCCCCCCCAGCCTCCCAGAGTCCCCACCCCAGCATCCCTCAGACGACAGGATCCAGGGCTCCTACACTTTAAACCCGGACCACGGAGACTCAGCCTGGCAGCACTCCTCCCCTCTGTGACTGAGGGAGACAGACCTCAACAGAGCAGGATGTCCCAGCTTAAAAATGGGCAAAGGATCGAATAGACATTTCTCCAGTGATGATCTACAAATGGCCAATAAGCACATGAAACGATGTTCAACATCCCCAGCCGTCAGGAGATGTGACTCAAAATCACAGCGAGACAACACCTCACGCCCACTAGAACAGCCACTATCAGAAAAAACAGAAAATACAAGTGCCATCAAGGCTGAGGCGTTGGGCCCTTGTGCACGGTGAGGGGGTGTGAAATGGCGCGGCCACTGGGGAAAGCAGTCCGCCATTTCCTCTGAAGGTTAATCATAGAATTACCACGTCCGATCCTGGGTACCTACTCAAAAGATTTGAAAGCAGGGACTTGAGCCAGTATTTGCACACCCATGCTCACAGCAGCATTACTCACAACAGCCACAAGGCGGAAGCGCTCCAAGTGCCCACAGACGGATAAACTGATCAACGAAGCGCGGTCCATCCGTATAACGGAACAGTATCCAGTCATAATAAGGAATGAAGCCCTGGCACCTACCCCAACGTGGATGCACCTTGAGGCCCTCGTGCTGAATGAAATAAGCCAGTCACAAAAGGACAAAGCCTGTATGAGTCCACTCATACGCAGTACTGAGAGTGGTCCAACCCATGGAGACAGGAAGCAGACTGGTGGGTGCCGGGGGCTGGGGGAGGGGGTGGGAAGTTAGTGTTTGATGGGGCAGAGTTGTGAAGTGATGAAGAGTGTGGGGTGTAGGTGGCGGGGGTGGGTACACAACACTGTGACTGTGCTTAAGGCCCCTGAATAATTGTACGATCGCGATGAGGGCTTGTATATTCCACCATCATCTCTTAAAAGGAGGGAGGTGCCTACAGGGTGCCATCTCTGGCCGTGCGGGGTCTCGGGGAGTCAGAAGCACAGCAACGCTGGGTGTCGGAGGGCCATCGAGAGGGTGGGGCTGACACTCTCAGACTCTGGCGTGTTGATGTGGAAGAAGTGGGGCCCTTGCACCTTTAGACGAAGTCCACTCAGCTCTGGCTAAGGACACGCGTCTTCCCAGAAGCATAAATTCAGCAGACCAAGTGGGAAATGCAGCTGCCCGTGTCTAAGAGTATCCCGAGCCCCGGATTTAGAGGAGGGGCAGCCACTGTGCCTGTGGGGGTGGGGGACGCCGGGAGAGCACCTGGTCCAGCACCATCTCCACCACAATTGGCTTTGGCAGGTTTCACGGCTTTTTATAAAAAGACAAGCCAGGCTCAGAGTTCCCTCCACTCAGTCTGTTTCTCATCACTTCCCCCTTCCCCAGCTTCCGGCCTCTGGCCCTGCCTCAGTTTCCCGCCTGCACCAAAGAGGGTGGTTTTGTCCCCTGGGGACCCCTCAGCTCTGACCCACCAGAACCCTCTCCCACGCCTCCCAGACCGACCTCCCCTCTTCCCTGTGTCAAGCTGAAGCTGCCCAGGCGGACCAGCCCCAGGCTCCCCACCGGCTGCCCATAACTCTGCCAAGGCGTCGACTCACACGAACACACACACAGACAAACACACAAGACATACACACCCACCAGCAAGCTCGGGCATCCAAGTGCATCTTGCAGAAAGAAGCAGCATTCATGCCCCCCCCCACACCCCCCACCTCCTTGCTTCCCTTGGAGGGGCTGCTCCGGAGTCCCACAGGGCCCAGCCCCTATAAGCCAGCAGCGTGGTACGCAGACACACCAGCGGGCTGCAGCCGACTTCCCAAAGCTGATGAGCACGGATGCCTCGGCCCCAGGGGGCTGCTGGGATTAAGTCTGAAATTGAACGCATGGAGCTGGCGTCTGGAGCTCCTGCCTGGGCTCAGTGACCCCAGCAGCGCTGAGGAGCCTCTCCTCGGAGTCCCTGCCCCACCTGGCCAGTCCCAGTGGCCTTGAGGGCGCCTGACTGCACCCTGCACACTGGCAGCTCAGTGGACAGGGCACAGCTGGGTCTCTGAGCCAGCCTGGAGTCAGACGGGCAGGGCAGGTGTCAACGAGGATTTCACATGCATCACACGCACAGGGACACACGCCCTCCCGACACTGCACAGACAGGGCTCACACACAAGGTGCTGGACCCTTCTGTCTCAGCGCAGCCCCCTAGGCTGGCTTGTCGCCCCTCCGCCTCCCCCATCCTGGACCCCGCCCTCGCCCAGGTAACACTGTTTACCCCTCTGTGTTTCCCTGTGTATCCATCTCCACCGCACTGTGTTTAAACACATCCACGCAGTGTTGACATTTATAAACAGATTTCAGATCAAAGCCCAGATGTCTGGCTTTCCTGAAATGCTGGAAGCTCCAGCTCCAGGAAGCAGCGCGCTCTGGCACACCTGCCTGCACTGTCTCCCCCGCCCCAGCCCCGTAGCCCCAGCCCAGAGACCAGGGTGGAGGCGGGCAGGGCCAGCCTGCTCCGCAGTCCCCAACCAGAACTGAGGCCAGACCCCCAGGCGTCAGCCACAGCCAGGCCCAGGGAGAGACGGCGGTGCCCAGTGGGCACCGCAGCAGCTGACCCAGTCAGCACTGCCCAGGCCAGGTGGGGGAGGGCCAGAGAGGCAGCTGGGGCCGCGGGGTCCCCAGAGGACACGGGCTATAGGAGAGCAGGAGAGGAGGCTGCCTGCAGGTGCCACAGGCCAGACCTATTCTGCCCAGGATTCTAATTGTGCCCACTTTATGAGTGGAAAAACTGAGGCTCAGGGAAGTGATCCATTTTGCCAAGTCCTCCCAGCTCATAGGTGGTAGGGCTGGGATTTGAACCAGGTGGAGTAGCCCCTCAGCACCTCCATTCAACAGCTGATGTCTGACAGCCCCTCCCCAGCCCCTCAGGTGTGGCTGCTGGGGGTCAAGGGGAAGGAGTGGGGAGCCAGGGCAAGAATCTGCTTGTGTGCCATGAGACCCCCTCCCCACCCAGGGCTCACCACTGATTTGCTCAGTTCTGCCAGCTTCCTTTCTCCACTGTGAAACTGTAGTGGGACCAGTGGCCCCCAGTGGCCCACTCCAGGGGCAGGAACAGCAGCTCCCGCAGGCGTGGGGTCTGAGAGAGCTTTAAGGACCCCCTGTGCGGGGATTTGCTCTAAAAGGCACTCGTGGTCCTAGGCAGGTTCCTGAGGACTGGAATCCTGAGCTCCCCAGGGCGCTGGTGCCCCCACCACCCCCGATCTCAGGGACCAGGGCCCACAAGGCTAGGGGGCTCCTACTGCCCCCCCCGCCCCCTGCCTGCTGGCCAGCTGAGCCGCCCAGCAGAGCCACGCTCATCAATGGGGTTTAGTTAGAGCCCAGAGCTGGAGCCCAAATGAGCGGCATTAGCCGTCACCTCGGCTCCCTGATGTTAACCACCAGGCCACCACGGCAGCTAATGGGACGGCCAGGGCTGGACAAAGGGCTGCCTGCAAATTGAGGGCCAACTCAGCCAGCCTGCCGTGGAGCGTGATAATTGAGCCCCACTCTACGGCTTCTAGGGCGGGGGCGGGGGGCGTTAATGGGGAAGGAGAGATGAGGCAGAGAAGAAAGGGTCCGGCCAACTGCTGGGAACGTCTGTGAACAACAGGCGGCAGGGCCCCAGAGCCCCTGTGCTGGGCCCCTGCACAGGTGCCACCTCCGGTGTGCTTGAAAGAGCCCTACCCACCACCCAGCACTCTCGGGGACGTGTGTCTGCAGGCCTGAACCTACGGGGCCCCAGGGCAGCTGCTCTCAGAGGTAAGATGAGGTGTGAGGAGGGGGCTTCCCAGCTACAGACCCTCCTCCCGCATCAGAGTCAGGGAGCATCTTCAGAGGCTTTAGTGAACACTGTGAGGGAAAGAAGGAAGGGATGGAAGGATGGACAGACTGGTGGATGAATGAATGGATGGATAAGTGGATGGATGGATGATGCATGGATGATGGATCATGGCTGGATCATGGATGGATGGATGGACAGACTGGTGGATGGATGAATGGGGCATGGATAGGTCATGAGTGGGTGGATGAGCTGCTTTACCAAGTGAAAGTGAAGGCTGGAAGGGTCCTCAGGACACGCGGGCTAATCCACCCAGAGCAGGTCCCCTCTGCCCACTGATGGGACTCTTGCTGACCTCCCTCCTCCTTCTCCAGCCCATCCCCCTCCTCTACTCCCATCTCCCTCGCCTTTCCCGGTGCTCTCCCCTCCTCACCCAGGATTCCTGCCTGCCCCATGATGTTCCCCTCTGGCCCCTCAACTGCACCGTGACCCTGAGGACCCTCAGCTGCCCCCACCAGACCAACTCTCAGGGTCAGCGCAGTCCTCCAGTCTCCTGGGTCAGCCAGGCCAGTACAGACAGAATCACACAGGCCTGCTGCCCAGGCAGGGAACCTGTGGCCAGCCCAGGACCACCACTTCCTCCTCCCACTCTCACCATCCCCCCCGACTCCTGCCAGACCTCACCCACCAGGCTGCTCCCCCATGGGCTCCAGGCACCCCACACCCTGCTGTCCCCCATGCTTGCTTTACCTAGTTTCTGGGCAAGTACCCCCTAAACCCACGAGGCCATCCTAACGGTCCCCACACATCTTCCTCCAAGAGGTGCAGAAAGAGAAGATGGACTTTAGGGCTGGAGGGGATGGTCCCACTCCTGGCCCCACCTCTGTCCTGCTGGTCCCCCAGGGTGGCAGGTCCCTTCTTCTGAGCCTCCATTTCCCCATGCACAACAGCACCAACAGCCGGGGTTGGCACGAGGGTCTTCTGAGATGTTTGGGGCCTGTGGCCCCTGCCTGGCAGCTACGACATCAGTGCTGCACAAAAAAATACACTCACCTCCCCACCAGACACCCCGCAGCTCTCCATCACTCCCTGAAACATCCTGGAGTGGGAGGCAGGAACCCCCTGAGGGCAGAACCTTCTCTGTAGCTGAGCACAGCTGTTCAGAGGGCAGACAAAGCCCCCCCTCCACGAGGCCCACCCCCAGGCCCGGGACCCTGAGCTCAGGAGAGGAGGAGGAGGTGCTGCCCCCTGTCTCACCCTCCCAGCTCCCTCTGCCCAACTAGGGTCCCCTGGCACAAATTCTCTGAAACAACCCTTGAGCAACTAACTGGTTCATTTCCACTTCAAAAACGTTAAACCACCCAAGTATACTTTTATGTGTATTTATTTTGCTTTTACAAAACTCAGGTCACAATTTAGTCTGATTATCACTTCGGGGGTGATGAGAAGGCAGTTTAAGTCATTAATTGCATCCCCCTAGTTCTCCTCTGCTGGCAAAGTTGGGGGTGGGCAAGCCTGGAGGCTGGGCATTCGTCCCCCAGGCAGCTCCCACCCCACGCCCGCTGCGGGCCAGTCGGGAGGGCCCAACCTCAGCTGGGCTTCAAAAGGATAGCTGGTGTCCCCGCGGAAGGCTCAGGCCAAGCCTGGGGCTCTGAGCCCTCATCTGACTGGTCATTGTGGGCAGAATTCGGTCCCAGTGTAGCTGGTTTTCCCATCGGGGGAGCTGGGGTGGTAACCTCTAGGACTGCAGGGTCTCCTGTGAGAGAAGGAATCTAGGTGGGCAGAGGGGGTGGGCCCCCAGGTCTCCCCTCCTCCAAGGGCCGGGCTGGGGGCTGCGGGAGGGGCCTGGCTGCGCATGCTCCGTGGGACCCACCCACAGGCCCGCGGGCTGAGCCGTGTCCAGCCGCCAGTCTGAGCCGCAGACTTCGGTGACATCCAAATTGCCCAGCGCAGCAAGGAGCTTCCACTAATGCAAACCCGAGAAGAGAATCAGGCCTATTGATTTTTCCCTGTCTAGCGCCATCATTTTCCCTTAAAGGCATTTACCAAGGCTTTTAAGAGCCGCAGCACTTCCATGAAGGAACAAATTACGTGCAAATCAGGCTGCTGCGATTTATTCTCCCTTCAAACCCTGGTTAGGAGAGCCGGGAGGGCTGGGCGGCAGCTCTGAAGCGTCCTGGTCTGAAGCCGGGAGCCGGGGAAAAGCCAACCCCTGCAGGGCCCGGAGCAGAGCCTGTGGCCCGTCCCCTCCCTGGTCAGGAAGGACCCTGGGGACAAGGCAGCAGAAGCTCCCAGGAAACTCTGCTGCCCCGCCCAGCAGCCTCCCCAGAGGGAGCGGTCCCCACATCCACCCCCAGCCACGCTGGGACCGCTGTCCCCTCGTCTCTAAGGCCTCCCACTCTCTGCCCTCAGCTCCGGGTCTCGGAGCCCCAGTCCTTCCTCCGGGCGGCGGCAGGGGCCACTGCAGCCTCCTCCCACCTTCCACTGGGCCCCCTGAGCCTGCCACAGCGGCTCCCCGAGGGAGCCCACTGTGCAGCCCGCAGGAGCCTCAAGGCCCCGAGCGCCCTCAAGGCTACCAAGGCCCCGCCCCGCCCACGGCAGGCCACGCCCCATACACCGCAAGCCAGGGGCGCAGCACAGGCCTGGGTGCGAGACCCAGCGGAGGGGCTGGGATCTCTAAGCGCCCCGGGCACACAGACACAGAGCCCAGGCCCAGCCCTAACAAAAGAGAAGCAGGCAGCGGCCACCCCAGGGCCCCCTGGACCGGGAGACCACCCCCCAGCGGCCTCGAGGCTTCCCGGAGCTCTCGCTCTTGGAGCCACAGCAATTCCTGCTCGGCAGGGTCCCGGAGTGGAATGGCCCCTCAGCCTGGCGTGCGCGCGCGCACACACACATGCACACACACACACACATGCACGCGCACGCGCGCACACAGAGAGCACTGGCAGGGTGTCAGGCTGCTGATTCCCACCCCTCTGAGGCCCCCGGGTCCTGACGACACTCACTACAGTGCTGAGCAGGCCCTGCCCCAGGACCTCGCCAGTGTCCCTGGAGGCCCGATCAGGAGCAGGCCCAGGAATGGCAGGAGGCTTGAGGCCCCTGGACGGAGAGGACAGTGTCGAGCATTCTCCCACGCTCATCATTTCGAGAGCAGACCCCAGCGGCCTCGGAGCCAACATGGGGCTGTGACCAGGGTGATCTCTGCGTTAGGACGCAGTCCAACCTTTAGCACCACCCAGGCCTGCGACACCTGGGAGTGGGGAGTAGGCAGGGAAAGCGCCCATCTCCACATCTCCACCCCCTGCCCCTCCCCCCACCCGCTCCTCCGCCCCGGGCCAGGCTACAGCATCCTTCTGTCTGTGTTGACACTTCGTGGCAACGCATTAAACAGTCTTCTCTTGCATTCCACTGGGGTCTGCGCGTCCCCCTCAAAGGCTCCGTGTTTGCGAGCTACGTGTGGAATCCGCAAGGGCTCCCTGCTGAGGCCGCGGCAGTGTGGATGACTGCTCGGCAGCAGCCTCTCCCAGCAGGACAAGGGCCCCTCACCCCTGGACAGTGAGGCCGACACAGAGGTAAGGTGCACAGCTGGGCCCTGCCCGCATTCTGCTGCTCTGCGAGACATGTGACTGCAGGGGCTCTGGGCTGAGGGCCCAGCCAGGAGCTCAGAGACCCAACCCACTGACTCCCAGAGCCTAGGCGCGCGCCACGCGGCTGGTCCGATGCCAGGAACTCAGTGTACTCACTGCTGTACACTAGGTGTGCATGTGCCGGGGCCTGGGGACAGAGCCCGGACCAAGAGTGCAGACAGCTTGGTCCACCTGCTCGCCACCACCCCCGCCCCAGGTTGGAGAGAGGCTTTTTGGGCCCTCTGTGAAGGCCCATGGCCTGGGCCAAGGTGCTTAAATCTCCAGGCCTCGTCGCCTCCCCCGAGAGCAGGGATGTCAGGGCTGCTGCCCCAGGCTGCCGGGACACCGGGCGGGGGGCTCTGAGGACAGAGCCCAGCCAGGCCCCCGGCGGATGCTGGGGCAAGGCGGGGTACAGGTGCTATTTTACTGTGTCCACGTTCTCACGGTGGAAGGGGCGCGTGTTCCCATCCTCTGGCCACCACCCACCTCAGGGAGTGAGCAGGGTGAGTGTGGAACCCAGGAAAGCAGCGGAGCCTGGGGCTGGTCTCACCTGCTGGTCAGAGCACAGTGGAAATGCCCCCAGGAAAGAGCCCTAAGCTGCCTGCAGCTAGGGGGGCTAGAGGCCCCTGCCGGCATGACACCAGTTCCCCCAACCCAGCCTCCTGCTCCATCCCATCTGTCTCAGGTCATGAGGAAGATGACCATCCAATAGCCGCCTCCGTCCTGAGCCCCGCAGCCATCCTGCGTGGAGGGACCAGGGCATTTGACGCCAACCTCCCCACCCAATGTGCTCACCTCCCACTCAGGGCAGGGGTTGGGCAGCTGGTACCACCCGTCAGGGAGGGTCACACCCTCCACACCAGCACAGAAGGCTCCTGCCCCACCTCTCGGCCAGGGGGACTGTGAGCTCCCACAGCATCTGCTGCTGCAGGAGCCCTACCTACCCAAACCCTTCCCTGTGCCTTCCCTGCCCCTCTCCCACCTGCCACAGCCCATAGGACAGCAAAAAGGACCCGGAGCCATGAGGAGCCACCTGCTGGCAGCCACGGCGTATTTTTGGCCTGGGCAGGAATTTGGGGTCAGGGGCAAAGACTAATTATGGCTCAAGGATAAAAACAGAAGCCAGGCAGCTGTGCATCACGGAAAGAATGTGGCCCCCGGAGACACACTTTCCGATTCCTGGGCTGCAAGAACGTGTTCTTAGACATTTATGAGGCTCAGGTCCCCCATAACCCGGGATTCCAAAAAGCCTGACAGCTGGGGCTATCCCAGGAACCCTGGCCCCCGTAGCCATTCCCAAGGGGGGCGCTCACACTTGCCCTGCATCACCTGACGCTCCCGGAGCAGCAGGAGGCAGACTGTGGGTCAGCCCCTTTCCGCAGCCCAAGGAAAGCAGGGGATGGATGGTCCCTTTGGCAACTGAGGGGACAGAGGCTCAGGCAGGCGGGAGGCTCAGCCTGGGCCGGGAGCCGTGGTCACCACGGTCTGTCTCCTGGCCTTGCCCTGCCTGCACAAAGCAGCCCCTCTCCACCTGCAGCGCAGGCCCTGGGCTGGCTCTGCTGTGCACAAAAGACAAGAAGATGGGAGGAAAAGTCCCTCCAATGCCCACAGCGCTCTCGCGGGAGGGAGCACAGCTGGTTTCTCCTGTCCTCCTGTCTTTGCTGCTTTCTCCCACGTGGCCGTACTTCACTCTGGAACACAGGGTCATCTCCTTCCGGTAAGAGCAGACCAGCTGATCAGGACTAACCCTTCCACCGCACACAGCTGGAAACCTGGATGCCAACAGTTTGCATCTTCCTCAAAGCATAAAAAAGCAGATCGAACCGGGAGGAGAGACTTCCCTGGCCCAGCCTCAGAGGACGCAAGAAGCCAGCGCCGGAAGCCCAGAAGGCAAATCAGCTTTTGCTGAACAGGACCCTGCGGCCTGACACAGACGCGGTGCCGACTGACCCCGAGGGCGGCAGGCAGTGGATGTCCGGCGGTGGCCACGGTGGCTCCATGAGTCATGAGAGCTGACTGCGGGCGTTGGCATTCAAAGTGGTGCTGTGCTGGTGGCTTAAAATCACATCGTGGGAATCAGCCGATGCTATAAATCAGGACTTGTATTTCTGGAGAATCAGGGGTTAAATATTTAGTAGCCAGAGGACAATGAGTGGGTTAGAGGCCCGGGCTCTTCAAGCCCGAAGGTACGGCTCGGCTCGGGGCTGGGGGGTCCAGAAGCGAGTCAGCCCTGCCTGGGCTCACACTTTGTGGTGGTGGCCTTAGTGGTCCTGATCCAGGACATTTCAGGCCTTGATTTTGCCTAAAAGAGTTCCAGATGGAGTGCCCCACTGGGCACCTGGAACAAGGAAGCCAAATCCATCTGCAAAGGAAAGTACTTCCTCCAAGGGCGCCAGTTACTGGTGCTTTTTCACATGTGGTCTCTAGACAACCCCACATACTGCAAACCGAGCTCTGTAACACTGACAACAGAAGCAGACCCACGGGGTCTAGGTTCTGGAGTTACAAGCACAAGATCTGGAGTAGTAATACTTAAAAGCTAAAAAAACAAAAACAAAAACAAAAAAGAACACAAATTCTGCAAGAGACTGGAAATTGTGAAACACATCAGAGCAGATTCAGAAAAAAGAACCAAAGGAAAATGTGTAAATCTGAAACATTAGCACAAATTAGAACCAGAGGACGGGTTTGGCAGCAGGCCTTACGCGGGGAAGAGGGAGGGCCAGGAGGCCAGCCCTGCAGGCGCTACCTAGATGACAACGCAGTGATGTAAAGGGCGGGGGGCGCCCATTTAAATTGCATCTCCAGGTCAACAGACAAGTAGAAATGTGATTTACAAGCACCCAATAGGCTGGCCAGCTAGGGGCACTTCTAACAAAGTTGTACAAGGCGTCAGGAAAGAAAGACTAAAAATTATACAACAGGAAAGTTAGGAGCACCAAGCAAAGAGACATAAACCACGTTCATGTGCTGGAAGACACAACGCAGAGAAGGTGTTAGTTCCTCCAAAATTGTTTTGGCTCCATTAGGTGCCAACTGAAACCCCACAGGACTTGCTTCTGTGCCTCTGGGAAACCTGACAAGCTGGTCTAAAAGGCACATGGGATTAGAAAGAGCCCGTAACAGCACAGAGCCCCTTCAGGGGGAAGAGCCTGGTGGGGAGCTTGCTCGGGGCACTGCGACGCAGGGCACCGATGCAGGGACAGGCAGGGGCTTGGGAGCTGACGGCCACTTGCCTTGCGACTGAGGTAGGACCCCAGAGCCTGCAGAACAATCTTTGCAGTAATAAGGAAAAGTGAATTTGGAGCTGTCCTCACACTCTGCCCAAAATCAACTCCAGGTGGATTTACAGACCTAAGTAACAAAGACAAAGCAACAAACTCTGGGAAGATAATACAGGGTAATGACGCCACGCCCCCTGAGTAGGGAAACATTGTTAAGACACTAAAAGCTTCAAGCAAAGAAGGATAAATAAATTCAACCCATTAAGCTGACAAACTTCTGTTTGCAGAAGTCCCTGTAAGAGTGAAAAGACAGCCGCTGCGATGGGGAAGACACAGCAGCAGAGGCCCCCGCGAAGGAGGCACAAGAAATACCTGCAAGGAAAAGGCAGCGTAAGTCTGAACCATCAGAAGACCCCACAGGCACGTCGCGAAGGAAATCCACACGGCGAATAATGAGCAAGAAGGTGCCTGACCTCATCCGTGGTCAGGGATACACACGCCGGAGCCACAGAAACGAGATCCTGCCACCCGTCCGTCAAACGGGCAGAAACGTAAATGCTGACAATACCAGGAACCCCCATCGACGCTGGCGGCGGTGTCCAACAGACCGTCACTTCGGAAAAGAGTTTGGGTGGCGCACAGCCATTTTCGGGCAACGAAACGACACTGGATGATGCACGTGGTAGATTCACAACATTACACACTTACGCACACCCACAGACTGCGTGGCACAGAGTGAATCCTAACGTAAACCGCGGGCTTTATTTAATAATGATGTACCAAGAGGGGAGGGTACAGCTCAGCGGTAGAGCACATGCTCAGCATGCAGGAGGTCCTGGGTTCAGTTCCCAGTCTCTCCGCTAAATAAATAAACAAACAAACAAACCTAATTACCTCCCTGCCAAAGTAAAAAAAGGAAAGGAAAATTTAAAAGTTTTTTGAAAAGATGTGCTAATACTGACTCACCAGTTGTAACAAACTCACACACTCACACAAGATGCTGGATGGATGTGGGGATGCCCTGCACAACCTGTTCAATTTTTCTGTAAACCTAGAACTGCTCAAAAAGATAAATAAATGAAGTCTAGTAAGAAAAACAAAAAAACAACAGATTGGCATTCTCTAGAAGGGTTGAAGACAGGCTCACCCCGCGCACCAGTGGATGTGTGCGAGGATGTTCGCAGCAACCCTGGTCAGGGCAGCCAAATCAGGGAGCAACGCAGCTGCTCGTCAGCAGAGGGAATGGCTGAATAGCCTGTGCTGTCTTCGGGCAACGAAGCGTCACAGAGCCTCGCCCGCCGGTGGACTCCAGCTGGAGAATCAGGGGACGCCAAAATGGTGCTGGAAGAAGCAATATTGTCAAAACGGGCTGGATGTCACAAGAAAACGGCGGGTGAAAGAAACAAGAAACAAAGGGAAAATCACATTTCATTCCACTTGTATAAAACTCACCACCAGGGACAGTGTGCGGAGCCTGCAGGGCTGCTGACTTAGGAGGGGGCCAGACAGAGAACACGGACTGACGGCCCGCGCGGTCCAGAGAGGGGTCCGCTGGGAGGGAGGGCGGGGGAGCGCGGCGCTGTGCGGAAACACGGCGTTCCGGGCCCTGGCGGTGAGCACACGGTGTGTGCGTTACGCTCGTTCATTTGTCCTGCGTTTCTCACTTACGCACCTTTCTGCGTGTTATATCCTACAATAAACTTAGAAAAAAAACGAGCAGAATGCACTTTGTTCTGTGACTTGGTTTACTCTGAGTGACTCGAGGCACAAACCACCAGCCGCTGCCACCACGCCAGGCCCCAGCCTCGGGCACCTCCGGGGGCTTCTGGGTGCAGGGCCCTGGTCTCATCCCACAGCTCCCGGCCTGGGTTGGGTGTCGGGTTAGGTCCGGGGGCAGCTGCGGTGCCCCAGGGGACCGGCTGTCCCCTCAGTAGAGGCAGCCCCACCCCCACATCGACCACCCTCGCTGTGTGGCCAGGCTTCCCTTCCACAGATGCAGAAGTAAGGTGACTGATGTGGTGTCACTGCCACCCTGGGGGTCCCGCCAGTTCCGCCAGCGCCCACAGCAGGAGCCCTGCACTGGCCGCCAGGAGGCAGCCATCAGGCCCGGGCCGTGCTGATCAATAATTAATCTGAACATTAAAAAGCGTTGTCTTTGTCTGACAAGGAGCTGATCCCTGCAGTTGTCCGGGAGCGCGGAGGAGCGCGGAGGAGCACGGAGGAGCCTAGGGTCCCTCTCCTGCGTCTTCTTAGAAAAGCCGTCCCCTCCTGGGTGGGGGAGGGCCTGGCCTGCCGGCTCGGTGGGGTGGCAGCCCCTCCCACCCTCGCTGGGGGCTGCCACGGGAGCCCACCGCCCGGTGCAAGCGACCCCTGCCCACGGCCCCATCCGCCCTGGGCCTTCAAGGAGCAGCTGGGCGGCGCCCCTGCAGGCGGCCCCTCTGGGACCCTGTGGGTGGCTTCCTTCTGCTGATGCCCGTCTGCGCTCCATGCAGCATCACGGGCCCCACCGGCCTGAGCCTGGCTCCTGCCCGAGCTGGGCACACCTCCCTGGGGTGGTGTTCAGACAGGCCGGTCTTCAGACAGGCCTCCTGAAGTCAGAGGAGCGCCTGACTCCAATCCAAGGCTCTTGGGGGGCCTGAGCGGGCATCTTACTGGGCGTCTGGGCGTCTGTCTCCATCTGGGTGGGGCCCCTGATGTGCCCTTGTTCAATGCCAAGATGGACCCCAGTGTGTCCCCAGGGGTGGGAACAACAGGTCTGAGGCAGGTGGGAGCTGGGGGTGGGTTCAGGGGGCAGGGACGGGGCCCCTCCTCCCGGCCCCCACTCACCCTCATCCCCACTTACCCCTGAGCCACTGGCGGCAGGGGACACAGAGGGGGGTGGGGGAGCACACCCTGGGACGTGCGGGCTCCAAAATAACTCACTTCTGCCCACCAGCCTAAGCAAAGGGGACGGAAGGCAGTGTCATCGAGACGCCCGAAGCCGCAACCATAGACCCCTGAACCCTGGCATCTTCGCCCAGCCCTTCCCATGGGACTCACATCCTGGCGCCCACAGGTGGCTTGGGTTCTTCCAGATGCAGTCCCATCACACAGATGACAAAACCAAGGCCATGGGAGACCCGCAGCACATTGTCACCCCCTCCCCTCACTGTGTCTGGAATAAGGTCTCCCTGTGCTGGCAAGGGGCCACCACCCCCCAGCGGGGACCCCGGGCAGACATCGCCACCCGCAGGTGCAGCTTTGGCCACCGTCTCCCAACAGCACCCGTGTCCCTCCTCTCCTCCCTCAGCGGCACCAGAGTCCTCCATACAGATCCCTCCTCCCTCACCCCTCCCAGTTCTGCTTCCCACAGCTGCTTCCGACATGTGTCCTCCCTAGCCCCTCAGACACGCCGGCTACCTGGGGGCGCGTGGCTACGGACACACACCGTGCTGCCCCCTTGGCCACAGCTGGACCCCCGTCGCCCATCACTCACTGACGGCTTCAGCACCTGGGTCGCCCATTGCTGTGGGCTACGCTGGGTTCCTCCCCAGATTCACGCGCTGGAGTCCTGACCCCCAGGAACTCAGAATGTGACTGTACTTAGAGGCAGGCCCTTTAAGGAGGCAGTCAGGTTAAACGGGGTCCCTGGGGTGGGCCCTCTGCCATCTGACTGGTGTCCTCGTGAGAAGAGATGAAGACACGGACACACACAGAGGGATGCCCCTGTGAGGACTCAGGCAGAAGACGGCCGTCTGCCGGCCAAGGAGAGAGGCCTCGGAATCCGCCACCCAGTCTGCGACGTTTGCCACGGCGGCCCAAACAAACGAGTAACACACTTGCTGTCTCAGCAACTGCGCAGCGGTCCACCCACCTGTGCCCTGACCCCTCTGCTCTAGTGACCATTGTCCCTCCCGCGGCTGCAGTCAGAACCAACAAACCCATCCCTCTGGCCCCCCGCCTGCTGTGTCCACCTCTGAGGACCGCCTCCCACGTTTCTCACTGCACGACCCTGACCACTCACCTCCTGCAAGTCTGACCCCTTACCTGCTCAGTCTTCCTCCCCTACCCTCCTCTCATCGCTGGAGTTGGTGCCTGTGGCCATCAGAGGACCCCTCCCTCCCATTCTCCAGGAAAAATGCCATCCTCCCAACATCACCACTGTATCACTGGGCAAGATATGAGAGCCCTGCTCTTTCCAGGTGTCGTCCAGCAGTCCCCCTGGACTGGGACCCTTGACAGCAGGGAACAAGGTGGCTCCATGTTTGCCCACCCTCTGCCCACAGATGGTTCCTGACTCCAGTGTGGCCAGCAGAGCCCAAGCAGAGTACAGCGGTTCCACCAAGCTGAGAGGCAGAGACCAGGGTTCAGGCTGCTGGGGTGGGGTTTCGGAGAGAAGAGCCAGAGGTCAGTACAGGGTTCCCCCAAAAGTTCTTGGTCAAGGGCTGGGCTGTGCATGTGGAAGGCAGTTCACAGCGCCCTTGCCTAGGGCAAATGAAAGTCTTAGAGGCTAAGTGATGCTGGAAGATGGTGGAAGTCTGGACCAACCAGAGGGGAGGGTCTCAGCCGACGACCAGAGCCAAAGCCAAGACACCAGGGTGGCCACACCTCACAGGAGACCCATTCTAGACAGAGCCAGCACTAGGCCCCACAAGGCCACAAGGGGCACCAGTTGGGGACAGTTTGACCACGTTAGAGGCTGGGGAAACCCTTGAGGCTTTCCAGGACCTGCTGTCACAAAGCACTGAAACCAGGCTACACATGTTCAGGCAGGCATCCAGCTGGAACAAAAATCAGTATCCTTCAGAGGAAGACAGCAGAATCCAGAGATTCTACAGTGTATTGCTTCCAATGGCCAGTGTGCAATTAAAAACTGTTAGGCAAACAAAAGAAAAAAATTACTTTAAAAGAGAGACTACAGAGATGTCCACGGCTGAAATAACAATACTCAGTGACTAGTTATGGCATCTCAGTAGAAAAACATAAATGTAAACAGGAATGAGAGAGTATTTCCAGAACAGAAAAATACAACATCTGAATTTTTTTTTTATCACTGGATAAGTTTAACAACAGATCGGTGGGAGGGTGGAGCTCAGTGACAGAGTGTGTGCTTAGCATGCACGAGGTCCTGGGTTCAATCCCCAGTGCCTCCATTTTAAAAAAATTTTTTTAATAAATAAATAAATAAACCTAATTACCCCTCCCAAAAAGATATTGAAAAAAAAAAAAGATTGGAGATTGTAGAAGAGTCAGTAAGCTCGAAGGCAGGACCATAGAAATTATTTGATCTAAGAGCAAAGAGATCAAAGACTTTTAGGACATGAAAATTATTCGTATTAAGCATGTCTTTTTTATTCTGGTGCTTTTATTCTGGTGACATCTGGGGCCCTTGGTGACCTTGGAGAGATTCCCCTCCCGGGGCCAGTCAATCCTAAGAGACAGTAAATGACTCCAGTGCATTGCTCATATATAAACAGACCAGTCCAGAGCCCACACCCCAGCCACCACCTTCACCGGGCGCTCACACTCTGACCCAGTCCTCCTCTGCCCTGATCACCCCCAAGGGCAGGCACCAGACAACTGGGCAACCCTATGCCCCAGAACCCCATGAAATTATTCAAACAAGCTGGTCCTGAGCCTGCTGGCCCGGCCTTGCCCTTCCCGTGGAAACCACTGTTAAGGCTGCTACCCACAACCTCCCGATGTCCTCAGCCCCCCGACCAGACCTGGTGCTTCCCTGTGCGGCCCTGCGTGGGAAGCCAGGCCCCCTTTCTCCTGGGGTCTGTGAGTAACAAGCTCTCTCTCCAATGGGGTCTCACCATCTGGCGGCCTCACCACGCTTGAATACTAATAAAACCCACATTTTAGGACAGTGCCTCAATGGCCTGAGGTGGCCTAAGAGGTACATGTACCTGGAATTAAGAAAGAAGAGAGAAGGAAAGCAGGTGGGAAAAATATTTGAAGACCTGATGGCCAAATACTCTGAAAAGTATTGTCAAAGCATAAAATACTTTTGGAAAAGAAGAGAACATCAATTACAGATTTGAGAATTTCAGCAAAGCCCCAACAGGATGAACACACACACACACACACACACGCACACGCGCACACACCCCTAAGCACATCATAGTCAAACCACTGAAATCCAGTGATAAAGAGAAAATTTTAAGAAACCAGAGAGGGAAAAATAAAACAAGCGTATTGCTCCTGCAACGCCTCTCTCTCCCACACTATCAATTCCCCACCCTCTACTTGTTCACTCTTTTTACATACAATTGCTTTTTCAGTGGAGGCCCTGGGGATTGAACTCAGGACCTCGTGCATGCTGAGCATGTCCTCGCTTTCCCTCCTCCTCCCCCTACAATTATTTCTTAATATTATCCTTCTGTCACATCTCCTCAGTGTTGTCCCCATTTCTTCACTCTCTTTCCTTGAAAGGCATTATCTTCTGAGACGATGATGACAGCGATGACACAGTGACCACAGTGATGACAATGATGATGATGATGGTGGTGATGGTGAAGACAACAATGATAATTGTGATGACAATGAGGACGGTGGTGGTGTAATGATGACGGTGATGATGATGGTGATGATAATGGTGGTGATGGTGGTGGTGGTGGTAGTGATGGTGGTAATGATGGTGGTGGTGATGGTGGTGGTGATGGTAGTGATGATGGTGATGATGATGGTGATGATGGTGGTGATGGTGGTGATGGTGGTGATGGTAGTGATGATGGTGATGATGGTGGTGATGGTGATGATGGTGCTGATGGTGGTGATGGTGGTGATGATGGTGGTGATGGTGGTGGTGACGATGATGACAGTGATGGTGATGACAGTGACAGTGATGATGATGGTGGTAGTGATGACGATGTTGACAACAACAATGCTGATAATGATGACGATGATAGTCATCTTTTATTAGGCACCAACTGCATGCTGAGTACTTCCCATGCATCGATTCATTTGATCCTCACAACCATTCAGAAAGATAAATGATATTTAACTCCCTCCATGGAGGAACAAACAGACTTCTCAATATTAAATGTTCACCAGAGTGACACAGAGCCAACCTTGGGGCTCAAGCCAGGCCTTACGACAGAGCATTGGCGAAGGGCTGGGGTGCAGGAAACACTCATCACTGTTCTCTGAATTCTCTCAGCCAGTCTGGCACGACCTCCATTTTACCAATGAGGAGAGGGGGCCCCAGGGGGGCTAAGTGACTAAACAAGGGTTAGCACTCCGTCAGCGAGGGGCAGGCACAGTGAGAGGCAGCATCATGCTGGAGAAGGGAGGCAGGCAGGGGCTCCGCCACCTCACAGCTTCACCCACCTTACGTGAGGTTAGGGAGCTGCACTGAGTGCCAGGCACCCACTGCATGCTCAGTCAACCCCATGGAGTGCCAGGCTCCTTGCCCAGTGCTCCTGCCCCTTCTGGCCCAACCTCCAGGACCATGCATGGGCTCAGACCATGCCCCAGCCCAGGCCAGGGTATCAGGGGCAGACCTGGGAGAGAGGAGCCGGGTGGACCTGAGACCGGGCATCCCACCGCAGCCACCTGGGCAGCCCAGCAAGCTGCAAAATGGTTAAGACCTCCCAGCCCTGCAGAATTGGCTCATTATCATTTCTAATACCGATCAATACTCACCAGGCATCTGACAAAGACAGCCGGTTTGCAGCCCCCTTCCCTGCCCCGCACAACATAAAAGACCCCCTGAGCCTTGCTGGCCCCACTCTCTCGCTCAGGCCAACGCCCCTTCTGCAGGCCCCACCTCCACGCTGCTCTGCAAGATGCAGATCGATCGGCCATCATTGATCACCCTCCTCCCCCCACCCCCACCAACCCTGTCGCCCCTCCCCCATCGCAGTCCCTGCCTCCCAGGTAGGTGGGGGGCCTCTTGAAAGGCCCTGATTGCTCTGAGGCCAGAGCCTCTGTTGCCGTGAGGGGCTGCCAACCCAGCACATGCTGCCCGCCAGCCAGCTTTGTCTGCAGTAATAACAACAGGATTTCTCTTCATTTCAGCAGAGAGACTAATTTATCATGCCTGGTGCTGATAATCTGCTGCCCGGGGCTGGCCAGGCTGGGGGGATAACTGGAGGCCAGTGAATACAGAATTAGTGTGATCAGATCTCTCTGGGCCGCGAACAAAAACTGCATTAGGCTCCTTAAGAGCGAGTCTCCATCATCACCAACGTACAAAGGGGCAAGACGGAGGGATGGGCCCCCAGAAAGGCAGCACCGCTCGTCTTCTTGCTGCCAAAGACAGAGGAGGGTGCAGCGCGGAGTCCCAGGCTGGGATCCCTTAGGCAAATCACCCGCCAGCCTGACCTCGGTTTCCCATGGGGACACTGTCCTCAGGGGCTGCCGGGCACACTAGAAGAGAGAGTAATGCGAAGGGTCTGTACTTGAGCCTAGCACAGGGTACCTGGTCTGTAAACAGTGGCTTGACAGCTCAATTGTCCACATGGACAATGACACTCGGCACAAGGCCTGCACATTGTGGGCGTCACATCCATGCAGGGCACTTGCAGCTGGCCGGCAGGTGTACACCCCACAGCCATGTCAGTGATGAGAGGCACTGTCGGCCCACCAGAGGCCACCACGCCTAGGGATGCTCCCTGCAAACCCGGGGCAGGTGTCCTGCGCCTGCCGGGGGCGGAGGGCAGAGTTGCCAAGGGACACCCGGCCGGTCGATGCCCACCTGTGTCGGGAGTCGCGGAGGGCTCGGTAGAACATCTCGACAAACGCTCCTAGACAGACGGGCCGCGGCGAGCTGGAAGTCGATCAAACACCATTAAATACCACACAGCCAAGGCCGCGGCTGCATCACAGCAAAGCAAATAAATAGCAGCCCCCACCAGGAGCTGGGCAGCCCCTCAATTTATGCCGCCCGCCCCCAGAAAACTTGGTTAGGTCCCTGCCCGTGATGCTCAGGATTAGCAGGTGCCTTTGGAGGACAGCCAAGCGGGTGAGGGGGATCGCAGCCTGCCGGGGGCAGGGGCCCGGGGGACATGGCCTCCCTCCAAGAAGGGACGGGGCGGTAATCCCCCTTTAGCATGCAGCCGGGAGGTCCACCACCAGGCCTAACTGACGCCGCCCCTCAGTGGCGTCCTATTGTTCCCCCTCCAAGCGACAGAGGATGCACCACTCGGCACGTTTCAATCTAAATGCAGATGCGGGTCCAGCAGGAGCCACCGTCCACACCCACTTGGGCAGGAGGACCGACAGGGAGGAGGGGCCCAGAGACCTGGGCAGGGGGCAGCACCAGCCCGGGGTGGGGGTGAGGGCTTGGACCCGCTTCACGTCAGCCACCGTCAGCAGGGTCTGGAGGCAGTAGCAGCAGGGGCAGAGGGCCAGGTGCCTGGAATGGGCGTCCGCCACATTCCCCTAGCGCTGCGCTGCCTGCCCAGGGCCCGCAGCGCCCCTCATAGCCGCTCCCCCTGTGGCTGCAGCCCCATGGAGGAGGCCGCCCCATGTCCACTGCCCGCTACCTTCTCTCAGCATCATCATGGGCCCCACCCTGCTTACTGCCCCTCTCTGTGAGTCTCACAGTCAAACTCCTGGAATAAGAACCTGGCAGTCTGGCCAGAAGCCAGGCATCCGGACCCCCTGATGGGCAGATCTGGGGCCAGCACGTGGTCAGAGAGCAGGCTCAGGAGCCAGACCAGCCCCGACCTAGTTCAAGTCCCCGTGCTGCCCATTCAGCTGAGTGACCTGCTCGAGGAATGTGACCCCACTGCCCGGCACAGGGCCCGCACACAGGAGGCACCAATGATGGTTACCACTGGCCAGCCAGACCTCCAGCCCTGGGACCTGCCAGTAGCCAGAGAACAGAGAGCCAGGCTTCGGGACGACTGGGAATCTCCCATGGCCACTGGCTGGGGTCAGGGCAGGATTCAGAGACCACGCTCGCGGGAATGATGGTTGGACCAGAATCCCGCATGTTGGTGTCCACTCCAGCCAGTGTGCCACCTTGAGCAGTGCCTCTGCCTCTCTGAGCCTCCAGTCACCAGCCACCCATCCTCACAATGCCAGGAGAAGGACATGATCTTGTCACCCTGTTAAAGTCCCCCTAGGATTCCCCATTGTCTCTAGACTGAAGTCTGAGGCTGCTCGGTCCAGCATGCAGCTTCTTTCCCAGGCTCTCCACCCTTCCCCACCATCACTGAGACTCAGAATCCATGCTCCAATCTTATTGAACAATTTGTTCTTCCCCAGCAATTCCAGATATCCATGCTGCTCCCTCAGGTTTCTTCACTCTCTAGCTCTGCCTAGTGAACTCCTATTGATACTGCAAGACCCTATCCAGATGGTCCCTCCTCTATGAAACTGTCCATTATTCTTATAAGTGAAGCTAAGTCACATCTTCCTCTGGCCTTAGTGAGAGAAAAGTCCAATGTCACTCCTTTCTAGGAACTACTCCTGGCTCTCCACCCCCACGGCTAATACAATAGCTGTTGTGTTAGTACAATGAGGCCCCACTACCCTGGCCCCAGCTGGTTAATCCTGAGAGAGTCACATGATTCAAGTTGGGCCAATCAGAGCACTTCGCTGAGACTACTGGAACGAGAACTGGGAAAGAAAATTTCATCTCTCTCTGGTGGCCAAAGGTGTAAGGTACATAATTCAAGAGCCTCCAGCTGTGTGCCTGCTGCAACGTGGAACAAACCAGGAAGAGGCTTGAAGCCCCACCTGGGAGGCCAGAGGCCAGGTGTTTCCTGCAGACCTTTGGGCTCAGGTCCCAGTGACCCCTGAAGCCCAGCTGCCTCCTGCCCTTCTCGTTCCTGAGGGATCAGCCATCCTTGGATTCCATACGACGCCCAAGCCTGGTCCAGGAAACCCCGTAGTCTCAGCTGCTGTGAGTGTTTCTGTCTCTGCCAACCGGAGTCCTCATCAATGGGGACAGCAAAGTCCCCTTCCCAGCTGACAGCCCCCGTAGGGCCATCCACCAGCCCCCAACGAAGGCTCCGTGCAGGCCTCCCACTCACATGGGCTCCGGCCAGGCCCTGGAACTCATGCTTTTATTTAATTTTTTTTTAATTTTCTTTCTTAAAGAAGACCCCCGCCCGGGGGGGAGGGTATAGCTCGATGGCAGAGTGCGTGCTTAGCATGCACGAGGTCCTAGGTTCAGTCCTCAGTACCTGTATTTAAGAAGGAATAATAAGAAAGAAACCTAATTACCTCCCTTCCCCACAAAAAACAAAATATAAATAAATCATTTTTTAAAAAGACCCCCCAAAATCACATAAGCTTCAGGCCCCACGAAATCTACCCCTGGCCCCTGAAGTCCGTGACTCCCCGGGGACTCAGGGCTGCGCCTTGTGTGCCTCTCTTGGCCAGGTGCCCAGCCCACAGAAGACGCAGGCCCTGTGGACACGACCCCATCCGAGCCCCCGGGGTCCTGTGAGCCACAACCAATTTCAAGCTTCCTGGCCTGGTCACCTTAATAACGCAGGCACGTGAGCGAGAGCGGAGACAGCAGCTGGCGGCACCTGCAGGTCTGCGCTACGGTCTTGTTCTAACAGAAGCGTGTCCTTAGCAAGGAGTCGGGGACGTGCTCTCCCAGGGACAACACATGCCTTATGGCAGTGTTGTATCTGCCCCAGGCCCTACAGGGGGCCATCTCGTCAGACCAATGTCCTCAGTGGCCAGGGGGACCTGCCCAGTTCTGCCCTGAGGAGCCCATGCAAACATCCCCACCCCGATCCGCGAAGGAGCCGGGGACCCCAGTCCCCCAACCAGGCCCCTGCACCACTGCTATGAAGCCATCATGCTCACTAGGGCTCCTGCCACTAAATCAACCCCTAATGAGCTCCCCCTGATTTCTCCAAGGCAACTGTGGCCACACAAAGTGCAACGTAAATGTTAATAAGACGACGGCCGTCCAGAAGCCCAGGAACGGGCGCGTGGGAAACGATAATTCATCCTGCGTTTGCCGAGGCAGGCCAGGCTCACACACCAGGGACAAGCTGGCCTCTGTAACTTAACTGGCGCCCTCTTAAAGGCACAGCAACCTGCTCCCGGAGAAAGCGGCCTCCTCCGCGGCAATGCGATCTTGTGACATGGGAACAACACACGCCGGGTCCCCACAGCAGGTGAGACGCAGCCACATGGAGGGAGTTCTCCGCAGGGTCAGCAGGTGGGGCCAAATGCAGCAGCCATGCTGGGGACAAGCTGTATAGACGCAGCCTAGTTATTTTAACAGCCAGCTCAGCATCCCCAAGGCAGAGGCAGACGGATCAACCACGTCACCCAGGACAAGAGTGGCCACCTGAGAGGCGTGTGGCGTTTTGCTGCAATCATGCCTGACCCCCACCACCGCTGGGTCTCATGGGTGTTACTGACCCAACTTGCAGGTGAGAAAACTGAGGCTCCAGGAAGCATCGGCTGCTCTTAGGGAGAGAACTGGAGTTGGGGTCCTATGCACGCCGGCCTGCCTGCCAGCCACGCCGCCCACAGAGGCCCGGTTCCCCAAAAGAGACCAGCCAGGGTGACGGGGGCAGAGGGGCCCCAGGGCCCCAGGGATGGTCAGGCAAGTCCTACCCTTGGTCTTCCTTGGCAAGGAAGGTTGGGAGCCTCAATCAAGGTCGCACAGCAAGGTCAGGCTGACCTTGACCTCAAGCCAGTGCCTTCTCCTCAACCCCAGGCTGGGGTGGGGGGGGGGCTTGGGAAGGGGTCTTCTCAGCCATTTTCAGAGTCCCCTGGCTTCCTGGACTCCCCACGTTTCACTAGGGCTCAGTCCACCCCTGGTGTCCCACCCAGCTGGCCCCCATGGCCCACAGGACTCCTGGGGCCAAGGAACCTGCTTGGACCACCACTTTCTACCTACCTGGCTGACATCCTCAGTGTCTCCAGGTGACACCCACACCTGGCAGGGCAGGGCCAGGTCATTCAATGACGAAGGTGGCCGTGTCGGAGGGCTTCCCCACTCCCAGGGACCACAGCACCTTCTCTGGCCCAGGAGTCCACACACACCGTTGGTCACAGCCACCCTGTCCCCTGCCAGTGAGACAGGGCTGAAGCCACATGGGCAAGGCCACCTGAGGCAGTGGGCAGAGCCTGAGGTCCCCAGACCCAAGGCCGACGGGCACAGTGTGGCCAGGTAGGTCTGAGGCAGGGCACCCCCACCATGAGACGGAGTTAAGAAGCCCGCCTTGCCAGCCGGGAGGGCTCAGCCTGTGCCCCTGGGCCCCTGAAGTGGCCGAATCTATGGCCAGAGCCTGGTGGGCCCTCTATAGAGCCCCCTCCTGTGCGTCCCACTCTTCCTGGGTCACCTCAGACCTTGTGCCCGTTAGCCAACAATGCCTGGCTGTCCCGAGCTGACATCTGACCTTGGGGTCATGGACCCCAGCCCAGACCACCCTCTCTGAGCTCCTGGAGCAGATCAGATCTAACCCCTTAAGCTGCCAGCCCATGGTGAGGGACGGGCTGGGGAGGGGAGGCTCGATGAGTCTCTTTGGAGATGTTCCCCAGATACTAAACAGCAGAGTCTCATGAGCGGGTCCAAGTCGTGGGAAAGAGTTGGACGCTGGGGGCCCCCAGCAGCGGGCTGGGGACCAGAGGCCAAGCAGACAGGGAGCCACGCCCGCAGAGACCATGCCCTCAGGACAGGCCATCACTGCAGGGAGTTTGGGGTTTGTGTTTTGCTGTGACTACGGTTCGGCTATAAAGGGACCCTCGCCAGGGTCCTTGACTCATCAGAGGAGGAGGAAGGGCCGGTGGGGTGGGGGACAGCGGGCCACGTGTCCAGCCTCCCAGGAGGCGAGGTGCAGGTACAGGAGTATAGCTGCGGGCTGGTGTCCCCTCCTGCCCTGCGGTGGCAGCTACGCTCCCTCCAGTCAATGAAAATCCATCCGGGTTTAATGAAAATGTTAACCTCAATTTCACCTGGTTTCCTCTCTGCGCCACCAAGGTCTGAGCACAGGGAGGACCATCCCCAGGGCTGGAGGATGTCCCGCAGCCCCCAAGCCACAAGCAGACCCATCCCGCGGCCAGCCCGACGCAGTGGGCTCCGTGGAAGCCAAACAGGCCCCGCCAGCACCCCCTGCCCCGCCTGCTCCCCTCCCCTGCCCCAAGCTGCCTAACACCTCCTGCGGGGGCTGCACCCGGGCACAGCCTGGGCCGTGGGCAGTTTCTAGCGATGGAGGCGCACTGGGGGCGGAGGCCCTGGGAGCAGGTCTTTAACCTGCTCACCGAGGAAAGCGGGAAGGGCTTTTTCCAATTACCTCAAACACAGGAGTCTGGGTTTCCATGTCAGAGAACACACATTTCATCATCTTTATCTCCTCTGTCAGGGCCCAGAGCGGATGTTTCACTGAGGTCCCAGGAGGTGGCTCCATGCAGAGTAATCAGAGCCGGGCTCCGAGCCACCCAGCTGACCGGCAGGAGCCAGCCTCCCAGATGGTCAGATGGCAGCGGGTGGTCTGGGGGGGGGGGGGACACTAAGGAGGGGACTGCCCACCTCCAGGAGATGGACTCCCAGCAAACCTGAGCACCCAGGTGCCAGGGCAGAGGGCCTTGCAGGCATCAGGTTAGTCACTGCCCCAGAGCCTTTCCAAACCCAAACCTGCGCTGGTCACCCCTCAACCTGCGACTGTCCAGACTGCCCTCCCCATCTGCAGGACGGAGTCCACCTCTTCACCTGGCAACCAGTCCTTCAAACATCTCTCGACGCCCGCCCGCTCAGGGCCCAGGCTGCCATGTCCTTCATCCCCTGGGCTTGTCCACAAGGTGTCCCCACCTTGCACTGAGAGCCCACCTGCTCTTCCCGCCCTGGATACCGATCTCCGATCCCAGGACTGGGCCCAGGCCCTGCACCTGGGAGCTTCTGCGCCGTCCCCCACCCACCCACGGGGGTCTCCCGTCCTGGGACCTCCCCTATCCTGGCCCCCTGCTGGGGAGCGAGCTCCCAGCGGGCAGACCCGGCTCTGACGCCTTTCAGGAGCCTGGGCCCAGCTCAGGGCCGGCGCACAGCCGGCGCTCAGGGCACACGAGCTTCACTGAGCCGAGGAGCAGAGAGAAGATGCCACCAGCTCTCGCCCGCCCCCCATAGCCAGCTGCCAGTGCCGCCCCGGGGCGTGGGGAGCTGCCTGCAGGTAGAGCCGGGAGGAGCAGGGTCCCGCGGCTCTGGGCGCTGTGGCCGGGGGTGCGGGGAGCCGCGGGGGCCCAGCAGCCTGTGGCTCCAGGTCCCAAGCCTTCTGAGAAGCAGCCACCTTGGCCCCTACATACAGATGGGGACGCTGAGGCGCGGAGCACTCAGCGACCTGGCCCGGGCCGCGGGGGCTGGAAGGGAGTCCAGGACACCGCTGTTGTCTCCCCTCGGGTTTGAACCTGCTTCGAAGTACAGCAGACCCCCCTGCTCACTCCGGAGGACCCGCTACAGAGACACCCTTCACCCTGCCTGCCCTGCAAAGAGCGAGTCGCCCCCTGAGGGATGGGGAGCCCTGGCACCCCTGCACGGCCCAGGTCCCAGAGGGACAGCAGCATCCGGAGGAACACTGACAGGGACTGTGTGTCATCAGCCTCGGGGCAGCCCCTCCAGATGCAGGCAGCCCCCAGAGAAGGTCCCCCAGGAGGCCCCAGGGCTATCCCGCCTGCAGGGGGGAACGCGCCCTCCCAAGGACCTGGCCCCAGAGCCAAACATCACTTGGGGCTGAGTCAACAGGACCCTCCCGCTGCCTTGCCGAAGCGCCTGGCTGTAAATCCACGGCTGGAATCATCCCCGAGCCGGGAGCCTCGGCATACGAGGGGAACGTATATCAGCTTCCTCCCGGCCAGCCCCGGCCCCGTACCCGGGGCTCTGTGTCGCCAGCCCGCCAAGGGAGCTGAGTTATTTATGGACGTGGAAACCAGAGACACATGGCAGCCACAAATTGAGTCCCTCCTGCCCACTCGCCATGTCACCCCCATTTATCCAGGATGAGGTGGGAAGCTGACACCGTCCCCGAACCTGTCCCCGAGCTGCCTTATTTACCGACAGCCCGGGGCTTCCAGCCATTGCGGGCTCCGGGCTGCCACCACCCACTTCCTGGATGCCGCCAGGGCCAGCCTCTCTCACAGAGGCTAGAATTCCAAAGTGGACGGGGAAGGGGTAGCCAGCATGTTATTGCTGCTGAGGGGGTGGTGGCAGGGTGGTCCCATCTCGGTGACACCTGCAGAGGGACACTGGGCACAGCCCTGGTGTGAGCAGGGTTTCTGGGCAGATGCAGAACCAAAGGGAACACTCCTTCCCACCGAGTCTCTCCAAGGGAGGACGGACCATCACACCCCCCGCCTGGCCTGGTGCCCCCGCTCTGTCGAGGAGCCCCCGCCCCACCCCCCGGAGCCCCACACAGAGAGGAGGCCCAGCCCTGCCTCCCATCTGGAGCCCACCCAGACACCCGCAGGCCCCTGATCGCAAGGTCACCAGGCGCTTTGTTAAAATTCATCACCATGTTCCAGGCCCCCCTCCCACCCCCCAGCCAACTGTCAGCCACTGCAGCCACGAGGAGGAGGCGACCTGTGAGCTCGGACACCTGCCAAGACCTCTGTCGCTGCCACATTAAAAGGGGCCACAGGAGCATTTGCCACTGATAGCATCCCCAGCCTGTCGTTAAATATCGATAAAAGGCGAGTTGGGGACCAAGCTATGCAAACTAGGTATCGATCTTCCCAGGCGGGGCTGAGATAATGAGGGGCCAAGGAGGCCCGGACGCAGGGAGCACGGGGCCTTGGGCCCAGCAGGCCCTGGGGTCCCGGCACCAGAGGAAGGGGCGGGGCCGGGGGGGACGAGGCAGACGTCCAGCTGCCAGCTGTCCTGCCACTGCCCCTTGGCTGAGGGAAGGCGCCGCTTCCCCAGGCCAAACCCCAGGAGGGGCCTCAGCTCCAGGAGTAGAGAGTCTCCCACACCTGGATCTGAATTCCAGCTCTGCTGCCGGCAGGTTTTGTTGTTTTCTGTTTTTTGTTTTTTAATAGATGCATTTGGCTTTTTTTTATCTTAAAACAATTTGCGTAGTAAATGTTTAGAAGTGAGTGGCAACGTGTATATTCTTGAAAATCCCCTTTGTAAAAAACCTCAAAGGACTGAATCATGTATGCACTTGCAAGAACAGGGATGCTGCCACATTCAAGAAGGAATAAAAATGTCTCCCTTTCGACTGAAATGGCGGCAGCTCAACATGACTCCCCTCTGACTGTTGAAATCAAGCCGGAAATCGTCACGCAGGAACCAAGCGGGACAAGCGAGGAGCACGGTGAGTGGGAACAAAAGCTTCTGAGAGATTTCCTGCGCTTGCTACAGAAAGGAACATTCTCTAGAACATTCTGACGCCCGGTGTTGCCGCAGGAGACAGCCCTGGGCACCCTCGTCTCACTGAGTGCACGCGGCCCGCAGCCTGCTCCCGGCCCGTCTTCCCAGACCAGCTCGTGACCCCACAGATGCTGGGCCCAGGCCCCCACGGGGAGCCCCCAGCCCGGCACGGTGCCCTCTGTCTAAGACACCAGTGGGGACATCCTTCACGCCAGAGAGATTCTGATGCAAAATGGCTCCTTTCTCAAGTGTGGTTTCTTGAAGAAGCAGCTGCTTGGGTATCAGGAAACCTCTATTTTCCAGAAACAGACCTCCCGGCGGGAATTTCCTGGCCGAGCTCCCTCCACGTGGTGGTGGCCGCGGTGACAGTGGCGGCGGTCATGATCAGCGTGGGAATTAACCTGGAGCAGGCCACTGTTGTGTCTCCTCAGCCGACACTTCCCAGCCCACCGTCCCCCCACACTGAGGTGACAGTGTTCGAGGTGTGGAAACCAAGGCCGGGTAGCGGGACCAGGCTGGCTCTGCTCTCCCACACAGCAGGGACAACGCCGGCTCCCAGACCCTTTCCTCCCACAGACCCGGGCAGCCCTGTGGGCAGGAGACCCCACTCCAGCCTGGGAAGAGCCCCACCCAGGAAGTGGCACCAGCACCCCATCCGTCCCTGCAGAGGGGGGTGGGCCTTCCAGGAGGGGGTCAGACCTCCTTTCCTGATGGCCTTCCAAAGGCCCATTCCCTGTGGGGACAGCATCCTCCCCACCCCCACCCACACCTCCAGGGCCTTCTCTTGCCTGGGAGCAAGAGAAAAAAGGATTTTCCTGCCCCTCCATCACCCACAGAAGGGCGGCCGGAGCTGTGTGACCCCCCTGCCTGCCTGAGGTGGAAATCCAATTGGCAGTCATCTTGCTCACAGCGGGGGCTCCGCATCGCTGTCACTCCCAAGGGTCAGGGGATCACTCTGCAGAGAGCCCTTTGCACCAGTGGCCACATGTGCCCAGTTTGGGTAGGGACTGTCACTGACAGTCCTCAGCACACCCAGGAGGTCCTACAGGCCTCCTGTCACCCACTCCCAGCCTGCGGGTCCCCCCAGCTGATGACAGTGCCTCTCCCCAGCCATCATCGACCCAGCAGGTCCTAAAACCAAATCTCTGCACCCCCAGCCCAGGGGCTCTACAGGGGAGTGTCCAGGGAAGGAGCTGGGGCCCTGGGCTGCCCCCTCAGCCCCACCCCCACCCCCTCCACCCGGAGGACAGGGACGGGGTGCTGCTTGCAGCCGCTGCCCCTCCGCTGGCCTCACCAGCCTCCTCTCCCAGTTCATCCCAAGGCGCTAAGAGGGCAGCCCCAGCAGGATGGGGGCGTGGGGGGCTGAAAGCCGTTTCCCATTAACCCTCCCCACCCTTCCCGCTCGTCTGCTCCTCTCTGCCAGAAATCAAGCTGCACGCCTAGCCTTTGTCCTGTTCACCACAACACTGACTGGTAGAAACAATTCGCACAACAGCCGAACGCCCTCGGAAAATGCGGTCCCTGGGCAGAGCTCGGCCAAGGTCCTCTGGGCTCCCCGGGGCTCTCGGGTGAGGAGCTAGCCCAGCAGGACGGGAAGGTGTGACCTCGGAACCAACTTGCGCTGCAAAATGTGCTCGGAAACCACCCCCAAGGGAGACAGAAAGGTCTAAAAAGAAACATACAGTGTCGCGCAGGGAACTGGATCCAGTTTCTTGTGATGAGCCGTGACGGAGAAGAAACTGAAAGCATAGATACGCATGTAGGCGTATGTATAGTTGAATCGATTTGCTGTACACCTGAAACTCGTTGTACATTGACTACACTTCAGTAAAAACTGGGTTAAAAAAAAAAGAAGAAAACTACAAATGTGAATGAACTCTCCTGCACAGAAAATTGATCAGGCAATTCGATTGTCTTTGAGGCTGAACATAGCCCCAGAGATAGGCAGTCCCAATGCTGGAACGTGGGAGTGGGACCTTATTTGTTAAAACGGTCTTTGCAAGTGTGGTTAAGTTAAGGGTCTTGCGGTGGGGCGGTTACCCTGGATTAACCTGGATTTCTCGGGGCGGGGCAGGGGGTTCTAAATGCATCATGTGTACTTTATCTGAGGGAGGCAGAGGGAGATTTGATCAGACGCAGAGGAGGAGGCCACGTAAAGGTGGCGGCAGAGACGGAAGGGACGCAGCCACAAGCCCAGGAAGGTGGTCACCCCCAGGAGCTGGAGGGGCAGGAAGCATCCTCACCTAGAGCCTCTGGAGGGAGCTCGGCCCGGCCGACACTTCGGTTTCAGCATGGTGATACTGATTTCGAACTTCTGGCCTCCAGATCCTGGAGAGGATACGCTTCGGTTCTAAGCCTCCTGGTTGGCAGTAATTTGTTACAGCTGCCACAGGGAGCTGATACAGGCAGGATGTGTCTCCAGAAAAACACCCCATGGGTAGCATGTTAGTTTCTGGTGCTGTGTGACAGGTCACCACAAACTCAGCGCCTTAAAACCGCACCCACTGATGACACACGGTCAGACAGCCAGCGTGGCCTGGTCTGCACTCCGACCGGATTGCGGCGTCGCTGGGCTGCGCTCTCCTCTGAGAGTCCCAGGGAAGGCGCCTGGCCAGGCTAGCTCTGGTTTTGGCAGATTTCAGCTCCCGGAGGCCCAGGGCTGAGGCGCCCCCTCTCCCTCTGGCTATCAACCGGAGTAGGGGAGGGGGTGCGGTGGGGGCAGCCAGCAAAGGCCACTTGTCACTGGCACCCCCACCGTGAGCCACAGTGACGTCCAGGCTCCTTCTCCTGCCATCAGCCCGACGGGGAAGCCCTCTGCTCTGACGGCTGTGTGATCTGCTCAGGCTCACCGAGGGGCCTCCCCGTGCTGAAGTCAGCGGATTCATGCACAGCCTTAATTCTGAGGTCCCTTGTGTCCTGTTACAGAACGTAAGACAGAGTGGGGGCCCCAGGGCCATCCTGGAACCTGCCCACCCCAGGCTGATGAAAACAACCATAGAGATAAGGTGGATGAAACACTGTGAATCAACTACATCTCAGCCTAAAAAAGAGAGAGAAATCGCCAACAAACGGATTCAACGTGGCTGAGACTAGCAAGAGGTAATTACACACCCTTGTTTTCCCAAATATATTTACTCTCTAATTTCCGTTATCTTACAGTTCTCTTAAGGAAATTTGACAGTTGTCTTTAGCCCTTTTATTTTTATCGCAATGGTAATGTTATTTGGAAAAAATCTGTTCATGGCCACTTTGCAAAGTGATTCAGAAAAACTTTTCAGTCTTATACTACGAACTCATCAAAATATTCATTTACATGCTAGAAAAAGAAAAAATGTCCAGAAAATAAAGTGTACAATTTCAGTTAAAAATAAATTTATTTTTCAAATTCTAAAAGAAAAGAAATAAGGTCAAAGAGCTCAGGGCCCAGTGTCTTCAGGTCAGAACAACAGGACAACCAAACCCAGGCCACGTCTCCCCCAGGGCCTTCCCCCGGCGCCACCCCCCACCTCCCACCATCCTCGGTCAGGTCCTCTGGGCCCTGTCCAGGGTCCACCCTGGGCCCAAGCCAACCACTCACTCCTTAGCGGGGCCTGGGGGGCTTCCCATCCCAGCGCTGTTGCACAGGCGGTGGGCCTCAGGGCTACGTCGGGGGCCGTGTGCTCAGCACCCAAGGGCTGCATGCGAGAACCCTGCACCCTCCAGATCTATCCAGTCCCTGAGTGCAGACAGCAGGGGTGCCCCAGCCAGGAGCCCTCAGCCCTCTGTGCCCACACACCCAGCCACACGCTCCTGTGACCCTCCACCGAGGGTGTCCCCGGCCACACCCCCGGGAGCAGCCCAGCCATCTCAGGTGAGACAGCAATGTTTTGTGTCACTGCTGGAGGGCCCCCCCAAGGGCCTGCCTCTCCTTTGTTGGCTTGTTCCCTCCACATCTTGCCCCTCGTCTGCTGGTGACCCAAGGCTCGTTCTCTAAGTTCACCACTAGCCCTGAGTCTCAAGGTGCATCTCGGGGGAAACCCAACCTCAGAGTGAGAGCTTGGACCCAGAGGACGCAGACCCCTTCACGAAGGAAGAAACTGAATCAGAGACATGAAATAACCTGCCCACGATCACAGAACTGATTATTTGCAAGAGTAGGAACCAACCTCAGGGTCTGGCTACAAGGCCACCCTCTGAGCCACCAATTCTGTGCTTTTGCCAAGGCCGCCTCCTCCCTGGGCCCTGTGCCTCCCCAGTGGGTCAGGGGCTGCCTCGAACTTCCGTTCCCTCAGAAGCATCCGTGCACAGCTCGGACCCTTCTGGCCAGCGAGCTCAAGACCCCAACAGACCCGAGACGCTGGTGGCGGGCTCACGGCCTCCCTGAGCACCCGAGGCAGGACCCATGGGTCCCCACAGGCCCCAGCGCCACTCAATCTGTCACCGATGGGCCGGGCGTATCTGCGAGGTGGGAGCTGCGGGATTTATGTACTGAAAAGTCTATTTCTACAGCTGACAGTAGTTGAGGAGCAATTTCTCCACCATAAATTCTGCCTCCAGCACCCGGGGTCTTCTTTCAGCTGATTTGTCACATTCTAAGCTTCCCCCAGAGGTCAGAATCCCATCATGTGCCTGAGAGGCGGGCCTGCCTAGGGCGGCCGTTGTGATGGGGGGCGGAGGAGTGACACACAGGTGTCGGGGCGAGACGTGCACGCAGCCTGCTCAGAGGGGACCACGGATGTGAACTCGGGGGCTGGAGTCAGTTCCATAAGTGATGCCCTGGAGGTTCCTGGCAAGAAGGGAAGCCAGCCCCGTTCATAGACCCCTAACAGCTCTCGGCCTCCCCCAGCTACTCGGCCCCCGGCCTCCAGGTGTCGGGTCAGCCTGCCTTGCCGTGCACCTGGCTCTGACCAGGTAGCCCAGACCCGCCCCCAGGGGGACCCCAGGCCACTTGGCTCTGGCATGTCCTGCTGTGACCTGCCCAGCTCCCCCTCCCGCCCACACTGGCTGGCCCTCCTGACCCTCCTCAGCCCATCCCCTGTCGCCAGCCCCCTGCCCACTGGCCCCTCAGTCCTGCATCCTGGAATTCCACCCCCATGCCCCAGGTCTTCCATCACTGGACCACGAGCCCCCAGTGCACTGCTCCTCTGGGCCGGGATGGGACCCTCCCTGAGCTCTTCTGAGGTCCTACTGAGTCCTGGCACAAAGCCACACCATGGGCATACTGACTGGTGGAAAGGAGAGGCACTGACTGGGTTCACGCACACCGGCAGTCGAACTGAATCCTCAGTTTGACGGTAATTTCGGCAGAGCTGCAATTAAAACGCATTTGGGAAGCACTTACTTGTGTCTAATTAGACCTTGTTGGGTTTCTATGGAGATCCCTTCAGTGGTAACAGAAGATCACCGTCCCCGCCCTCTCCAGCGACCGTGGACGTGGGCGACGGGGAGGCACAGGGACAGAGCTGGCCATGACAAGCCAGGCAGTCCCTGCCAGACAGGCCTATCAACAAGCTCTCTGGGGGCCTCCCAGTGGGGAGGCCCTGTGGGGCTGAGCTGGCCGAAACAGCTGCAGGCTTCCCCAGAGGGGGTGCAGCCTCACCGTCCCCCGGAGCTCCGGCCCAGCCCTGCACAGAGGAGGCGGTGCCAGCCCCCCTCCCCAGCCTGGCGGGAGCCCCTGGGTTGGTCCAGGACAGTTCAGCTGCTTGTGGCCTCCCACCTGCTCCGGGCAGAGTGGCTAGGTCACCACCACACACTGGCACACCAGCCAGCCACCAGACCCAGACAGACAGATGGACAGAGGACGAAAAGCTGCAGAGACAGGCCTCTCCAAAGGGAGCACAGATGGCCTTTGGGGTCAGTGTCCTGCGTCTGTTCGCACTTCTGTGAATGCCACGAAGCCGCCCCCCTCCCTGCCGTGTGACACCCACACACGCTTTAGAGGGGCCCGTGGGCTGCATGAGGAGATGGGGGGGGACAAGCAGTGAGGCCGGCAGCACCCGGGGGCCATTGGGGTGGGCACCCACTTTTTTGATAAGGAAACGGAGGCAGATCCCTCAGCCCAGCAGAGGGAGAGGTTTGTGCTGGATCGGGCTGGTCAGTCTCCCGGGCCCCTGCTCTCCCAGGCCCAGCAAATGCGACAGGCGGGCGGGGCTGCAGAGGGCACCAAAGAGGCAGAGGGCAAGGAGCCGGACGGGGCAGATGCCAGTGGGCGCAGCCCGTGTTCAGGGCTGGCCTGGCGCGGGGCAGGAAGGGAGGGAGCACCCCTCCGAACTCCCGGGGCTCAGTGCTGGGGCGGGGTGCCACCAGAAGCCCCCAGAACATCCCGTGAAAGAGCTCCCCACCAGGCCCTACCCCTCCCCCTCGCAGCTGACACCACCTCCAAGGCCAGCACCCCGAGACCCCCGCAGGGCAAGGCCCAGGAAGCGCTGTCCGCCCAGCCCCGGGCCTCAGCCGGCAGCCCAGCCACAGGCGCTGGGGGGCGAGGTTCTCTCCCGGTCCGGAGCTTCTCCTCTGTGATGGACCTGGTACAAGCCTCTCCCAGGGTTGGCAGGACTGAAGCTGGGTGTGTCAAGTCTAAGCTAGAGGCTCCATCACCATGGGTGTCACCTTTCGAGAATTCAGTCCCCTTCACCTGGCACCAACGGAGCTCCGCGGAGCTTGAGTGGAGACGCGGCCGGGGAACAGCCGCAGCGGCCAGGCCTGCCCGTCTGCTGACTGTACCCCCTGCACTCCAGCAGCATCCTCATGAGCCCTCAACACTCTGAGTCAGGGTAGGGGGCTGTTTCTCCCCACCCCTGGCCACCAGCCTGAGAGCAGCGCCTGGCTGGCCCTAAGGCCACATCGGCGTTCCCTCTTCCCGCTTGCGTGGACAGGGTGCCCAGAAACACCTGCATGGGGCCACCTCTGCTTGCCTCGGGCCCCAGCCCTCCTGGACAGCCATGAGAGGGTCCACCCTGTGTCCCCTGAGATGGATAAATGACAGGACAAGAGACCGGGAGAGACAGAAGGGACAAGCAGGTAAACAAGGGGGAGGGCACAGGCACTGTGAGATCCACACAGCCTGCCAGCCCTTAGGGTGGGTCCCGGAAACACCCCAACAGGAGGGGAGGGGTCTCCAGGCTGCACAGACTCCGGGGAGAGGCTTCCTGAGCCAACTCCCATGCAGGTCAGAGCCTCTGCAACTTTCCAGGAACACCCAGCTTAGGACATCAGACCGTCACCAAGCTGGGCCCCCAGGCAGGTTTCAGAGCCAGGTCCACCCCCAGGGGCCTGCAAGGGGCACCTGCCCAGGGCACCTTCCTTACTAACACACCATCAGGTGGGCTCTGAGAACCACCGAGAAGTTTCACGAGACAGCACGGAGCTCCACACACAGGACAGGCGCGCTGCTCCACCTCCCCGAGACGCGGGTGCCACAGTGAGTCTGCAGGTGGGAGGTGTCCAGGATCTGCCCACTCCGGGTGACCAGCCTTCCCCCCACACAGGGGACGTCCCAGGACAGGGGCACCAGACCTCCCACAAGCCTCCCTGGCCTCTGCTGCGCTGCCCACTCTCCTTGCCAGGCGCCCTCGCCCTAGAACGGCCTGCCCAACTCCACTGCCCCTTAACCCCAAACACCCCTGACCCAGACATTACTGTGTCCTCCCAGCACAGCCCTAGGCCAGGCTGAGGTCCTTTCTGGATCCTCCCGGCCTCTGTCTGGCATCCTTCTCTTAGGGCCCCTGCACTCTGGATCATAATGGCCTGATTGTGTGACCCCACAGGGTAGGGTCAAACTGGGCACAGCTATGTTGGGGGAGATACTGTCAGGAGGAAGGACAGAGGAAAGGTGGGGAGGACAAATGGATGGGTCAGGGGAGGCATGGAAGGAAGGGGAGGTCGTGGATGGATGGATGAGGGAAGGAAGGATGGGGAGGAGGGGAGGGGGACCGACTAACCAAAAACTCCCTCCCAGTGACAGCCCCCTGAGACAGAGCTGCAAAGTGATCCTACAGCATCCTTCCGCCCCGAGCTGGCCTCTGAAACCAACTCTCCTGCCTCCCGCCCCGTGGGGTGGAACACAGGAAACCCAGGAGAACCATCACCCCAAGGTGTGCCGCGACCCGGGGTCATCACCCTGACCCACTGCGGGCAGTGCAGAGCCAGAGGTCCCCCAGACAGCAGTGCCTCCTGCAGCCTCAGCCTCTCGCTGATGGCTTTGGCCTGACCATAAACAGGTGCAGTCCAGCTGGTCAATAAAGCTGGCGCCGTCGAGGCACAGGGCCACGGCAGGCTGGTGCTGGGTGGGGGATGGAGATGGGGAATCCAGCAGCCTCTGCCTCGAGGCCAGTGAGGGAACTGAGAATGGGGGAGACAGGCACATGGCCACCTCCTCCAGGTGCCTTCCCTGATTCTCCAGCTGAAAATGTTGCAGAAAAAAATGTGTTACAGCTCAGCGTTACAGCTCAGTTGTGACAGCAACCTGGGTCCAGGCGGGAGACCAAGCAGCACTCGGAGAGTTGGACACCTCAGGTTTATTACTCCAGCGGGCCCAGAGGACTTAGCACTCCAAGCTCTGGACCCCGTCTGTAGGTTTACACAGGCTTTCATAGGCTGCCAGTGTACACTTTGCAACATCACATGCAAATGAGGTATAACGAAAGTTGACTAATTAGGAACAAGCTTTGCAGAAATGGACAAATCAGGAGGGAGAGATAACCAATCAGGAGTGCGCTCCATGCAAACGAAGCACTACAAATGGACCAATCAGAAGTTAGGGAAATGGACCAGTCAGGAGTGAAGGATGTAACCAATCAGGAGTGAGCTCAGGGAACCAGTAGAATTTTAGGGGTAAGTTCCACGTTTCTAGAAGTAAGCCATTTCAGAGGCAAAGAATGAGATAGAGCCTCTGGGCCAGGGAACCGGATGGTGCCGGCAGGAGAGTAGTGGCTCTGCCTGGGGGTCCTGCCGGTCTTTTTATGGGGCTTCCCACCTCAAAAGTAACCTCTCCATCTTCTTCTAGAACTTTCCCTGGCCCCTCAGGCCACACATGCCGCACTCGCCCCTGTCCCCCGTCCCTATGTCCGCTATGCCTGCATCTTGTACCCCTGGAGCCCAAGGCCCCCAGCTTCCGTGTCTCACAGCCCCCGCCACGGTCCAGCCGGGGAACGTCTTGTCCATCACCTGTCTGCAGGGCAAGCAAGGCTGGGGTGTCCCAAACTGGGAGGTGACCCTGCACACCGTGTGACGGGCATCTGCCCGTCTGTCCCTTCATTTAGCTCACACACACACCCTAGCCACCAGCGAATCCCTGTCAAGTAATTAGCCGGACCTGATGCCACCCCATAGAAGCCCCAACAAGCTGGTTGGATGGACACGAGCGGAGCCAAGACCTTGGCAATCAGCCTCCACTGGGGGGGACACCAAGCACCCCCAGGACCAGGCGGGCGCTGGGCCGTGGTGGATGCAACCAAGACCCCTGACAGTCAGGCGGGGCCGCCAGCTGCTGGCACTCACCTGGCTCAGAGGAGCACGGGAGGGGAGCAGGATGCACAGCAGGAGGGGCTCTCCCCACAAATCCCACACCTGCCCAGCTTCTGTTGGCCACCGCGCCTGCTACCTGCCGGGCAGGAGCCAGCTGTGCCACCAGCCTGGCAGAAGGCGTGAGGGCCGGCACATGTCTCGGCCTCAGGGGTCCCTGGGGAGCCACTGAGCCAGGCCCAAGAAGGCAGCCTCCTCCAGCCCCTCACTGCCCTCCCTCCCGGAGAAAGTCTAAATCAGCATTTAACAGCCAGGGGAAGGGCAGGGGCTGAGACGAAGAAGCCGAAGAAGCCGGCTTGGAGGAGGAATCTGAACAACAGCTGGTTTGTGGCACTTCCTGGGGAAGAAAGTAACTCAGGCACCGCCTGTGCAGAGAGGAAGCCCGCAGCGGGGGCTGCAGCCCTGCTGCGGGGGCCTCTGGTGAGCAGACACCGGCCCAGAGCGGCCCCAGGCCTGACCCGTCCTCCCTTCATCCCTCCACAGCCCCGCCCTGCCCGGGGGCTTTCTCAGCACTCACCTCCTGGGGTCTCAGTGCCCAGCCCGCTGGGAGACCCCATCCCCCAAGGCCGCACCGGAGTGGATGGAGCGGGCTGGGCTCTCCCAGTCAGGCTCCCCAGGAACACGGCACACCTGGGGGGCAGGGCAGAGGTGCAGGGAAGGGCTCCTGAGACACGCCTTGGGCGGCCTCCGTGGCAGGTGGCTGCAGGGCCCCGTCTGGGTCCCCAGGTTCCCTGCCCTCAGTGCCCATCCAGGCAGCATAAGGAGACGGGGAGCCTGGGCCTGGCCCTGGGGTCAGCCGGGGGGCCCTCCTGCCTTTAGCATCTACAGCCACAGCCTCGGCAGCTCCCTGCTGGGCTACTCACTTCTCCAAACCCCCTTGGAGGAACCCCAGCCCTGGCAGATTGGGCTGGGGTTAACCGTCCAAGTACTCAGCTCATCAGAGGTGTCAGCTCTGCCTCCTGGCAGCTCGGGGACCCTCAGTCCCCAGGACAGGGCACCCGCACAGGTCCTGAGCCCTGGCCACATCTTCCTCTGCACCGTGGCTGTCTTGTGGCTGCCTGGGGCGGGACTGAGGCTCAGACTCCAGCCCGGGTGCAGCCAGAGCTTGAGGGCCTCTTCTGAAGACAAAGGCCCAAGACTTCCCCCAACCCCCTTCCGCTTTCCCGAGGGGGACTGTAATTGCAGGCTCCAGGGACAGACAGGCCCTGCCACCGGGACGCAAAGCACCCACCGGCTGATCCCCCAACAAAGACCAGGCTGCACTCGGGCCCCATAATCCCCGTCCCTGTCTCTGGAGGGCACCCAGGTGCCCAGGCCAGGCCGGGCCTCCACTAAGAGGCTTTAATTGGTAGGCCCGCTCTGGGGGCCAGTCCCCAGGGCCACTCACACGGGCGCAGGTCGGGGGGTTGCGAGCCAGGGACTGGGGGCCTCCTCTCCCCCTGCTCTGGAGCAGGAGGGTCTGCCGTGAGCCCAGGGCTCACAGTGCTCAGAACCCTGCCTTCAGGCCCTGGGGGCCTCATCCATGGTTCCAGAAGTGGGGGGTGGTCAGCACCCCACGGGGCCCCCTTGACAGATGGAGATCAGGACGGATTTAGGCCTCACCCGTCTCCTCAGCATAGATGGGGGCTTCAGGCGGCTCCACAGACGTCCTGGGCACTAGCATCTGCCGTCTCGCCACCTGTGGGGAGACTGAGGCCCCCCTTCCTGACCTGAAGCGCATCTGACCCCGACACCTGGCATGGGACCATCGCACAAGAAGGAGTAAGAGTCTTTGTCCCAGACTCCACTTATGGGGGACCAGGAGAGGGAAGGAGCACCCCAAAAAGAGAGACTCCAGCCCAGGCCCTGAGAAGCCTCTGCTCCACCAGCCCCAGGCTCCCCAAGGGGCCCCGCCACCTCTGTAAGGGTCCTCAACCTGTCCCTCGGCCTCATCCTCTGTCCAGGGCCCTGGCCACTCCTCCCTGCTGGCTCTGCCTCTACATGGTGACCCTCAAGCCCTTCCTCCTGGAGGCCACAGTTCCCCTTCTAAAAGGTGATCTGAGCAGTTCCTACAATCTCCATCCCACTGTCGCCCTGCTAAGCCCACCCACTTGGACCCACCTCTGTCCTGCTGGGAGGAGTCACCTTGGGAACATACTGGCCTCTCCCGTGGTCTTAGGAGACAGACACCCCCACCTTGTCCTCACGGCGTCGGCACCGGGGCCCCCGGTCAGCAGAGAGCAGAGTCGTTCACAGACGCACACACCTGCCCACAGATACACACTCACGTGTACACATGCTCACATGCACACGCGCACATGCACACACGTGACTGGCTCTCCCACCTCAGGTGCCCTGTCTGCCAGGGTGCCACAGGGACGGAGCCCTGGATGGCCACTCAGGGCCAGCCCCGGCCCCCACCTGCATGAGCACCCTCCCTCGAGGTCTCCACACAGGGCGGGGGCTGACGGCTAAACGCCCCCAACACCCAGCGCCTGGCGCAGCAGCTCCGGGGACAGCGAGGAAGGTGCCCCAGAGGTGACTGATGGCCATGGCGCGGCGGAGGTCGGGCAGAGCACGAGACAGTTAGCTCTTAAGTGTGCCCATTGCTAACCCCAGACAGCCCCCCGCTTGGCGAGACAAAGGCGACACATTCCCCTCCACGTGCGTAATTTATCCTCCATGAGTGCTGGCGACAACCTGACAAATTAAATCTCTTTTCAATGTAATCTGTCTCTAATAGTTAGCAGAAAGGGGAAAGCCCTACCTGGCTTTGAATATTTAAACCTCCACATAAAAATTTTAAACCCCAGGAGCACGCGTGCGTTAAGGAACCTAATATTATCTTTAGGGAAGAGGTCTGCTGGCCCCGTTCACTCCCTGATGCAAATGTACCATTTTTATCTGTGGCTTACAGGCATGTCACAAATAGGATTACAAAAATCATTTCGTGAAATGGAAACGGACAGGATTTAATGGAAAAACCAAGAGCTGATACGAGATCCATTTTTCTTTAATGGTATTTCCAGCCAGAAGAGTCCCCTGAGTCACCTCCCAGGATGAACCCCCAGGACACCTGCCCCCACCCCCAGGAGGCAGTAGGAAGAGCTGAGGGACCCCGTAAGAGGGGCCCTGGTGAGAAGAAAAGACGGGCCACCAGCCAGCCTGGAAGCCATCACGCGACGCATCTGCCAGCAGAATTCACTTAACAGCTTCACTGGGGTCTGATTGCCGTGAACAACGTAATCTGCTGAGCTGGGAGTCCATCCTGGGGTCGTCTGGGGATGGCCCTCCAAGCCCAGGGTCCAGAAATGACCGCGCTGGGCACGCTGACCTGCGGGCCGGCCACACACCCAGAGGGGTGTCTGACATGGGGGCCACCCTGTCTGTCTGTCCTTCTGCCCATCTCCCTGGCACCCCACCAGCCGGTACTGCCCGAGTCACACCCAGCGGGTGGTGCAGTCACCCCCAAGTCCCTCGCCCCCTTCCTCCTAGGTTGCAAAGGAGACAGAATTCCAGAGTCTTCTGTTGTGGCTTCCCGGGAACCCTCCACCTTGCCCTTTCACACCCACGACCCTTTGCCCACCCTCTGGCCCGACTCCCAGATCCTCGGCCTCTGGGCCATCTGTCTCCATACACATCCACCGCCACCGCAAGCACATGCCCTCACCGAGCCCCTGTCTGCCCCTTCGGGCAGCTGCACCCCTCCCCGGGTCTCCGTGCTGGGAGCCCCTGCCTGCCCTCTGCCCGGCCAGCCCAGGTCTTTGAATGGCACTCACCCATTCCCCGCCCTTCCCCCACGGCACCAGGCCGGCTCAGCTGCACCCCAGAAGGGCCCTCTCCAGACACTTTTCTTCATGGCGGTCCCCAGGTCCACGGCACGCTCACCCACAGACACGTTTGTCCGTGCCCCCGCCCAGGCCAGGGCCCCTGCAGCCAGAACGGCTTTCACCCTCAGGCCAGATCAGCTACCCTGCTCAGCACACCCCAGTGCCCATGGGGCCCTCCATCCCGGCCCTGTCTCCCCACAACCTGACCACCTCACTCTCCAGCCCTACAGCTTTGCTTCACCACCCTCAGCACACCAGGCTCCACCCACCTCCTGCCTCCCTTCTTGCTGGTCCCTCCATCTAGAGGACCTGCTGCTTCTGGTCCTCTGGCAAGACTCAGCTCAGATGCCACCTCCTCCAAGCAGTCTTCCAAGCCTGACTCCCAGCTAGAGCCCGTTGTTCACTCCTTCAGGGTTGCAGCACTCATCACACTGCAGTCCCCATGACTGCAGGTTGGTCTTCCCGCCCCAGACATCAGAGGTGTGGTGCCTGCAAGCTAGGTGACCCAGACCTGGCCCAGCCCCACTTGGAAGTGACCTGGTCTCTCTCTTCTGGCCTCAGTTTTCCCTCCTAGTAGCAAGGAGGTCGATCAGGATGAGCTTGGAGCCTTCCTGGCCCGGCCCAGGCACCATCCCACACCTCTCACCTGCTGGAACAGTCTCTCCCACTCACCAGGGATCCGGCCTCCACCCCCACGCCCCTGACATGCGCCCCAATGTCACCGAGCAGGGTGGGAGCCCTGGAAGGCAGCGCCCTTCCCTCTGCCCCCACCCAATCCGCAGCAGGGCTGTGTGGGGCCCCGGGGGCACCGCCTGGGGCCGTCGCACTTACTGGGCTCACTGGTCCCGTGAGGCAGCACGGGCTGGGGTGCAGGGCGAGGCCACAACAGCGACCTGCCGGGCAGGAGGCCCAGGACAGGCGCAGAGCCCCTCAGAGGGCTCGGGGAACGGCAGTGGGCATCCAGATGGACGTCACAGACAGACAGAGTCTTTCTGGGCCCTCAGAGCCGCATTAGGAAGAACACTAGTGTGTCCAAGCAGAAGGGAGAAGGAGAGGCAGCCAGACAAGGGCTCAGGTGCCCGCTGCACTGTCCAGCTTCTGCTGGGGGTCCCCGTCCACTCAGCCCCAAGCTGGCCCACCACCTCCTGCCAGCTTCCAGGAGGCCCTTGCCTCCCAAACTTCTCTACGTCCAGCGGGTCGGCCAGAGCTTCCCGGGCATGTGGCCATCTGCCGGGCCCAGGGGAGGATTCCAGGCTGGTGGGGGTGGGGAGCAAGGTTCAGACACAAACTTCTGTAATCTCAGGAAAAAAGTGCTCGATACCCAAGAAAGGGACAGACAGAGGCTGTGGGAACTCCAAGGAAGAGTGACTGAGATTTCAGGGAAGGCTCCTTGGAGGAGGCGGCATTCCGGGAGGCATTCCAGCCTGGCTGGGTGGGCGAGATTCCAAGAGGTGAAGGCAGAGCTGGGAAGGAAGAGGCTAGAGCCCAAGAGACAGGTGGGATGGGGATGTGTCACGTGCCTTCAGGGGCTGCTCACCCAATTTGGCCAGATTCAAGCATTGTGGGCTGGGTTGTGTCCCCCCCAAATCTGCGGGTTGAACTTCTGACCCCCAGCACCACAGTGTGGCTCAGACAATAAATGTCTGTTGTTTAAGCCCCCCAGCTGCAGGACCGTATTCCATGCAGCAGCCCAAGCCAATGGGTACTCGAAGGTCCGGGAAGGGAGCAGGGTGATGCGAAATCAGGCCGTGCCAGGCATCAGGGAGCCAGGGACGGCGTGTAGCAGGGCAGAGCCACGACCACACGACCAGAGCTGAGCCTCTGGGAGCTCGACCTGACAGTGCAGCCCAGACAGAGGCCTGGGGCGAAGGGGCCCGCCTGGTCTGCCTGCCACCCCCCACATACCCACAGCCCCACCTATGGGCATCCGATTCTGCTAAGATACTGTCATCAAGGCCACCCCCTGGGAGCAGGTAGCCAGTCCCCAGAACACACTCCCTCTGCCTACGGCCGGAGGGGCAGGGCTGGGTGACCCCTTCTGGGCTGCCTGGGTGTCCAGAGATTTCTAACCCCGGTGGACTTTTAACACCTAAAATAAACACATCTTCAAAATATTTGTCCTCCCAACAAATACCCAGAAGGAGGCAGGAGGCCGGGATGGTTAGAGTGTCCCCTCTCCACACCCTGGACCGTCACTGGGCAGCCCGAGTCTCACCCCCTCGCCACCTCCCCTCGCGAGGGAGCCAGGACGTAGTTATTCCTGCGACGCCCCCAGGACGAGGCTGCAGGACATGCTGAAAGATGGAGTCAGTGATGGAAGGACGGACGGAGTGTGTGCACATACCGCCTCCCCTCCCTCTGGCAACCTCGCCTCTGCCGAGCTCTCCAAATGCAAATTCTCCAGTTAGGTGTTAGAGCTTAGCTGTAGGGTTTGAGGAAACCTGGTTGGAAACGAGCACTCTTTATAACTGTGCCTCCCCACTCAGCTTAAACCCAGAGCAATGGATATGCCTTTCGTGGGACATCCCCGGCGCCGACCTTGAGCATTCTGGAGGCTGGGATACTGAGGGGCCAGGGGTCGCACTGCCCCCCGCTGATGAGCAGATGTGCTGGCCATCTCAAGGTCCTGTCAGCTGTCCCTTCCAACTGTGCCACCACGCCTGCCCCTACAGCCCCCTCCTCCGTACCGTCTGCCCACCTGCTGCATCGGGTCGGAAACCAGAAAGTGACATTTGCTGGAATTGAGTTTAAAATGTGGGTCTGAGTACCAGCCTAGGGGCTGGCCTGCCAGGCTGCCTCTACCCAGGCCCTGGGTGAATGAGGTGTCCCTGGACCTGAGAAGTGAAATCTTATTTTTAAAATCAAATTTGAGGAGCAATCCCTGACACTGAAATTTTTTACATTTTTTTTCTCTTGTTTCAAGACAGCTCAAGGTCATGTGGAAAACCAAGCAACAAAGGAAAGAGGGCCGGTCGCCCTGTCCCGGGCTGAATCCGCCCAGGCCCGTCACCCGGTGCCCTTCCCGGCTCCCGGAGCCTTCACACCCCCGGGCTCAGGGCTTGGGGCAGACAGAGGCCCCTGTCCAGCATTTTGTTCCTGACCCCTTCGCATAATGAGACGTCACACCCTTGTTCTGTAGAGGAACAGCTCCTTCACTGCACCTGCCCAGGTCACCAGTGGCCAGCACGGCCCTCTCGGAGCTGACTGTCGAGGAACAAAGATGGCCAGGGCTGCAGGGGTTTGCCCGGGGGTATGGACAGCCAGGGGGCCCCACCCGCCCCAGGGGCCGCACCGCCAGGCCCGTGCGGATGCCCGCCCTGTTGCAGTTGCGGCGCAGCTCCACTCCAGTCCCCGTCCTGCCATTGCTGATCTGGAGACGCATGGCTCCGCCAGGTCCAATGTTTACATAATCAGCATTTCACAAACATTTCTCAGCCCGAGCGGCTTATGGTCTGCCATGTGCCGCGCACAGGACACACAGGAAGCTGGCCCGGCTCCCGAGCCCCTCGGCTGCCCAAGCTCCATGCCCACCAGGCGCCAGGGGAGGGCGGTGGGAGCCCCGGCCTGCCCCCCATCGCCAGGCCGCCCTGCCCCTCCCTCCACCGTCCTGCAGCTTCCACCGCCCAAATGTTCTGAGATGCCCCAGCTCCACCGTGAGTTCAGGGCTCAGGGTACCCACGAGCTTGAGGTTAGCACCCCCGCAAAAGGCAGAGACTGGGAAAGTGTGGCCCCTCTTCTGCTCCACGACCCTGTGGGCTCTTCCCATGGTTCCCCAGCATCGTTCACTCACTCGCCCCCTCACTCACCAGGTCTCTGGGGAGCAGGTGAGCCCAGGCCTCCCCGCCACCCTCTCTCCACGGGGGCCTGCTCATCGCACTGGGCCAGCAGCTTAGCTACGTGGGGAGGCAGAGAGGAGAGCGCCCCGGGAGCGACCAGCCGCCTAAGAGCCCTGCCAGCCACAGACTCATTACTGACGTGATTAGTGCTAACAGCTTTCCTGGGCAGCCTCCGCAGGGCCGGTTCCAGGAGCAATTAACTGTAATTATTCCCAGTCCCCGCACCACCCCGCCAGCCCACCCTCAGTCCTCAGAGGAGAAGTATCAGGGCTGTATGAGGTCCCCGGGGTTACAGCCTGAGTCCGGCAGGTCCCTGCCCTCTGGGGCCCGGATTGCCTGTCCCTGGCAGGGAAGGAGGGAGGGAGGTGGCTCCCAGAAGGGCGGGGGCAGGCTCCTCCCTTCTGCCCGTTGCACACCCCCCAGCTCCACCCACCACCCCACCCACCGACCACACGGGGTGGGGGGTGCCAGCCCCTGCCCCATACCACCCGTGCCCCATGCCCACCAGCACATTCTGTGTCTCTGGGTCCTTCCACGCCCTCTCTGGCCTTGCACTGCTGGGGGCGAGCAGGGCACAGCAGTGCCTGTTTCCATCTCAAGGAGAGACAGCTCCCGGGTGGGGTGGAGCCAGGAGCCCCGGGCAGGGTGGCATCAGGCCTGGCAGGGCCGACCTAGAGGCGGGGCTCTGACTCCTACCCCACCCAGCCCAGAGTGAGAGCTCCCACCACCCAGCACCGCTCCGGGCCCGTGGGGTAGCCAGGGTCAGAAAGGAGGGCCAGGTGGCCCCCTCTACCCAGCCTGGACTACAGGGGAGCGATGGCTCCTCCAGTAGCGCTGGGGACACGGGCAAAGGGGGCAGCAACGAGTCCTCTTTGGGATACGTTGAAACAGAGGCCTGGGGTTGCCAGGGAGACATGTACAAACGGCAGTGGGACACCTGGGTCTGGAGTTCAAGCAGCAGGACCAGCTGGAGGTAGACGTAGGGACTGAGGTGAGGATCCGGGACACCGCGGGACAGGTTGGGGGCAGGCAGCAGAGACAACCAGGAGCGAGTCCGGGCGTGGGGTAAGGGATAGTGGAGGCTGCTCCCCTAGAAGCCCAAGGCCCCGCCCATCTGTCCTCTGCCCAGGGTTCTCAGCCCCTCCCTCTGCCTGCGCCCTGCAAAGCGCCCACCTGGGGTGTGGCGAGAACCCCCTGCACTGCGGGGGGCCAAGGGCAGGGACAAAGGAGTCTCTGGGGAGGTGGCACAGGCTGAGTGAGCAGCGGTGGGAGGGACAGGACAGCCAGGCCCCTGGGGACAAGGTGGGACTCTTCCCACAGCCTCCCGTGCAGAAGCAGCTGGGAAGGCTGGAGGCAGGAAGAAGCCGGCTGGACCCAGACACCAAAGGCCACTCAAAAGGCCAAGCCGGCCACAAGGGGGCTGGTATTTGCTGAACTGTGTCCCCAGATTCACAGGCTGAAGCCACCGCCCACACCCCAGCACCTCAGAATGTGACTATACTCAGAGACAAGGCCTTGAAAGGAGCGATTATATTAAAACGAGGCCCTTCGGGTGGGTCAGAATCCAGGATGACTGGTGCCCCTGTAAGAGAGTTGGACGCACAGAGAGACACCAGGGCTCCGCATGCACAAGAGAAAGGCCACTTGAGGGCACAGCGGGAAGAAGCCATCTGCCAGCCAGGCAGAGGCCTCGAGGGACACCAGCCTGCAGACACCTGGACCTGAGACTTCCAGCCTCCAGGCGACGAGAGAATACACGTCTAAGGCCCAGGCTGGGTGCCCTGCTCCGGCGGCCCTGGGGAGGCCAGACAGGGCTTTGCACCGAGAAGCCAGGCTGCGGCCAAGGCCAGGCAGAGGGCAGGCAGGCGGGTGCCAGCTCTCAGCTCCTCTGCAAGGCTGTTAGGACCCCAGCCCCAGGCCCTGGGCCTGAACTGTCCCCCTCCCTTCCCTCACCTCCTGAAACCCACCTAGTCCAGCCCTCCTCCTCAGAGCCTCTCAGGGCCTCAGTCCTGCTCCATGCTGCCCACCCCACAGCCCAAGAGCCTCTAGGGGAGGTGGAGGCAGCCCCCCACCCAAGGAGCCCCCTGCCCAGATCGGCCCCTCCCTCCCCTGGCCAACCCCAAGCCAGCCTTTTGCCAAACACAGTCAATAAATTATTCAGTTTGCAAAATGCCATTATGTGTGAGTTTACTTAATTGAATAGAATAATTTATGGTAAAACCTGAGGAAAGAAAGATCGATGAGGAATGGCAGAGAAGAATGATTGAGTTTCAGTGAAGGCAATTTGATTTTTATCCCTCATTATAATAATGTTAAGGGGGAAACATCCACTTGGGTCAGAATCAATATTTGCAGAGCGGCTGGACCATGAATTTTAACTGGAGGTGGCGGGAGGTGCGCAGGCATGTCAATAATTAATGCCTCTCTGCCGCCGCAAATAATCACGGAGCGTGGGTACCGATGCCCGCCACACACAGACTCGCTGGTGATCGTAAAAGATAATTTAGGAACAAGCCTGTTCGCGATACGTGTGTAACTCCCCCCCACCCCGACATGATTCAGGACGCAGCTCCACGGCGGCTCCAACAAATCACCCCGAGACAGATGACGCTTTCCATCGGAGCCCTGCCCGCGCGAGCTGCCAAGCTCCCAGCACCCTGACCGGCTCGGCCGTACCGGGCTATGGCTGCCCCACCGCCCTGCATCCCCGATGCCCAGGGCGGGGCCAGCTCAGCCCGTGGAGGGCAGCTCAGGGGGACGCTTCTGCCAGCCGTGGGACCCCGGGCCCATCACCTCCACTGGGAGCCTCAGTGCTCTTGACGGAAGCAAACAGACGCCCCGCCTCTCTGTTCTGTGAGAATCAGGGGACCCTGGCTGCTGCTGAGCCTGCCCTCCTCTGACTGAGAGAGGTCCCTGGTCTGACATATTCAGTCCAGACACCCATCCCATCCGTGTCCACAGGCACATGCATAGACAGACCCACGGCCGCACCCTCTGCCGAGAAAACCTCTGGCGTCAGCCCTGCACATGGAGGGAGCAGCAGAGTTCCCAGGCCCCCAGGGGTGGCTCCCTGACCACAGTCCCCAGGCTCCTTACCTTGGCTCTGGGGTTTCCTGAGCCCCCAGTGGCCTTGCTGTGACCCCTCGTGCCACCCCACACACACATGCCCAAGTGGTCAGCTGCAGGGAGCCTGGACAGCTGTCCCCGGTTTCTAGATGAGAAAACTGAAGCCCAGGGAGGTTGAGGGACTTGCCCAAGGCCACTCACTCCAGTGGTAAAGCCAGGTCCCCTCTTCAGACAATCTGGCTGCTTCTAGAAACTAGCCTTGTGTGGGCTCTGCAGAGGGGATGGGGTGAGACAGACCAAGCACTAAGGTCCTGGAGGCCTGGCACAGCCACCACCTTGGGCCCCTGTGGAGACCAGGGACCTCTGCTCTGAGCAGAAAGTGGCGGCCAGCTTTTTGCCTTATGGGCAGACGGTGGTACCAGGGCATGGCTCCTGTACGACTTTGGACACAGCCCTCCTCTCTCTGGCCTGACTCCGTCTCTCTAAGGGCCTCCCCAGACCCTCAGTGTCCCCAGGGCTGGGCGGCAGGGAGGAGGGAGAACGCAGCCTCTACCGACAACACAGGAAACGGCAGGGCCGGTGCCTGCGGGCATGGCCCACAGCTGCGTCTCTCCTGCACGGCAGGGCAGCCAGAGCCCAGGCCCCGTCCATCAAGACCAGGTGGTCCAGACGCCATCGGACACACACAGACCCTGCAAACACACTTCCCACAGAAGCCTCTCCTGCAGGCTGAGGGGTCTCCAGGGGCCGGATCACACCTGCCTCATGTCTGTGCCCTGACCCGCACTCTGAAGTCCAGCACCAAGTAGCCCTAATTGTTGTTGGATGAATGAATGAGTGGGTGGTTGGATGGGTGGATGAGTGGGTAGATGTTTGGATGGATGGATAATGGGTGGGTAGATGGCTGATGGATGGGTGGGTGGATGATGGATGGATGGATGGATGGAAGGATGGATGGGTATTGATGGATGGGTGGAAGATGTGCAGATGGATGGATGGCTGATGGGTGGATGATGGGTGGATGGCTGAATAGACAGATGAGGATTTGTAAAATAGACAGTAGACAGCTGGACACGTAGCTGAATGCAAAGGAACTGTGGAAAGTGAGCAGACAGATTGGGGGTTGGTGAATGGTGGACAGAATGAGAAGAAGGGAGGATGGCTAGTTAGGAGGGTGGAATGGCATATGGTGGGACTGGCCTCAGGAAGGCAAGAACTATACCTTCATCAGTTCCTGGTACTCAATAGATATTTATCAAATGGATGAATGGACAGGTGGAAGGTGGGCCACTGGAGCAGCAATTCTACCCCCACCCCGCATACTGAAAAGACAGAAAGAGCCAAGGCTCTGACCCATCGGTTTCTCCCCCACGTCATGAGGGCAGAGCTGGGACAGACCCCAGGGCCAGTCCCCTGGCCCCGACGCCTCCCCTGGGACGGCGAGGCCCCTGGCCCAGCCCTGTCTCTCTGTCCACTCGCCTCCCTCCTGCGGCTTAGGTCTCGATTGATGCAAAAGGCACCTGGGGTCAGCAAGAGGCAGAGACCCACGCCCCCTTCTCCTCGCCCTCTGGGTCCCCTGCTTCAGGCAAGTGGGCCTGTCGGACCCCTGGGGACATCAGGCAGCCACCCCACGGAGAGCACTGCCAACCCCCCACCCTGATTGACAAGCACATTAATGTTTCGTCACAGCTGCGAGGCTCACTCCAGACGTCCCACTGAAACAGGGTGCTCTGCAGGGGCACCTGTCAGCCAGGGGACAGGCAAAGGCAGCTGAGGGCGGGCAGGCTGGCTGGGGTTAGGCACCAGTCAGGGGGTCCAGGCGGCAGCTGTCTGTCATGACAAAGGATGAGAGATGGCGATGGACGGAAATGGCCTGGAGAGAAACTGGATGGAACGTGCTTTGGGAAGGAGCCACCTCGGTTTCGAAAAGAAAATGCAAGCAGCCAGACCAAAAGCCCACCCCTGTGAGCCCCCGGGACCCTGCCCTGGCCCACGGCTGCCACCAAAAGCCACCTCCCTCCACATCTAGGCCCCTCCCGTTGGCAAACCCTGACCCTGATCCAGCCACCACCCTCCCCATCCTCAGCTCTCTGTCCCCACCTGGACGCATCCAAATAGCTTCCCTCCACCCCAAGAAGCACCTCCCCGCCGCCCGCCCCAAGGGTGTGCTGGCTGCCTGTCAGCAGCCCCCTCCGTGAGGAAGCAGCAGGTGCTTGTTAGCACAGGTTCAGCCGTGCTGGCAACCTGGGGGTCCCGGGCCTCACACCTCGCCAGTCTCCTAAACCGGAATGGATCTGGGCGAGGCTTTGCCCAGAGGCCTGCCACGCTGAACACTAGCTCTATGCTGGCTCCATGCTTCCCGTCCACTGGCAGAGGGGCTGTGGAGAGACCTGGCACCAGGGCAGGGATGCTGCGAGGGTGCTCAGTGAACAAAGGAGGTGGCCAGCATACCGCTTTTCCTCCCTCTGCCCTGTCCTCAGCCTGGCCACCCCGATGGGCCTCCCTCCCTGGCAGTCATGGCAGCGGTGGAACTGGACCACTAGCCTTTCGGTGCACACCCCTCCAGTATACCTACCACCCCTCCTTCCAGGAGGACGCCCACCCCTGCCTGTCTGATCCTCTCTATCTTCCAGGATCCCACTAAGAGCCTCCTCTTCCAGGAAGCCTTCCCTAACTAACCCTGCCCCAGGTGGAAGGAACTCCCTTCCTCTGAGCCACCCCCAAATACTTTCTCTGGCTTCTCTCCTGACTTAGATCACCTCCCAGACTGTTGTTCACTGGCTGGACCATAGGTCCAGCTCCTGGGACCCTCGGGTGCTCGGCCTGTGCAGTGGTCACACAGGCACCTGTTCCCCCTGAGGGCAGTATTCTTATTCCCTAGCCGATTGATTTGTGGGGCGGAGTCCCGCTGCCCCACGCTGAGCTGAACAATAGAGAATTCTATGTAAATATGTGTTTCTTTAAAAGAGCGCTAGGCCCACATCTGGAGCAACTCAGCAAACAGACACGCATGGCCAGAAAGAGACTAAAAAGAGCAGACTGGATTGGACTGGAGCAGACTGGAGTAGGAAGCACACTTTCTTTGTCTTTGTAAGTGAAGTGCTGAGTTATGAGTACAGAGGACCCTCTGACCCAAGTGTCTCTGAGAGACGCCCCCTTCCATTGCTCCCTCCCTGGGGCTGGGACCCCTGGGTCTTTCTTGGCTGTGCCTGAGCGCCAGGACTGGTGTGGCTATGGGGTTGGGGTGGACGCGTCGGCAGGAGTGGGGAGCCCAGCTCACTCCAGGCTCTGGGAAGGGGACAGAGTTCCCACAACGGAAGCAGGGACAGTGAAAGGCGGCTTAGAGGGGAAGAGAAAGCACTGGTTTTGATCTCGCAGGTCTGGGGAGTCTGAGGGGCACAGGGCAGATGCCCTGGTGGGCTGGGCGACAGAATCACAGATCTGGGGACTGGGAGCCCTGGTGTCCAGAGGGGACGTGAAGCTACAGAGCCGGGCAAGGTGGTCCTGGGGGAGCACAGAGAGGACGAGGGCCACCAAAAGGAGGAGCATCCAGGGAGGAAGGAGATGAGAGGAGGCAAGGAGGGGCCCAGGTGCCTGGCTGCACTGCCTTGTCTGCCGGGCTCTGTTGACCTCAGCATGGGGGAGGGGAGACTGGGTGGCCCTGAGCAAGTCCCCGCCCCCACCCGGGTCTCCCCTACCTGGCACTGGGGTGATGCCCCAGCAAGCCAGGGGGGCCAGATCTTACCTTAGGCACCCCCTCCCCCCACCCCCACTCCTGGGTGGTGGGTCCATTTGCAAGTCTAACGGTCCCACTCCCCTGGCTCTGCAGCTCACACCGCATATATTGGCACCCACCGTTAGGTGCCGCCTGGATGAGCTGCGTCTAGAAGCTGACAAGTGTGGGGGCCCCCTCCTCACCCTACTGACAGCACAGGAGCCAGGACAGGGAGCCCTGAAGGGTCAGGCAGGAAGGTGTGAGGAGAGGGCCTTGGCCAGGCTGGGGCCCCCGGGGCTTCCTGGAGAAGGCGGCCGGGAACACACAGGGGCAGGGCTCACTCCTCTCTCTGCCTCCCCACCACCCACAGCTCACAGTGGGACCACCTGCCATTCAAGCCCTGGCAGAGAGAAAACCCAGCCCACCCAGATCCCAGCCAGTCCCCTCTCCCCGTCTCCATCCAGCCCTCCAGAGGTGGAGGGCACCCATGGCTCAGCTTCAGTTGCCGAGCTGCCCTGGGGACAAAGGGGCCCCGGGATCATAGAAGTGATGGGAAACCAGGCTCCTGGGCCAGCTTCTCAGGGCTGATGGGTCTCAGGGGAGCAAGGGCAGAGCCTTTGCCAAGCGGGAGGGGACCCCTCTACCACACCCGCCATCACCAGTGGCCTGAGTCTCCCCCTTGCACACTCCAGGGGCAGATGTAACCAAGCGTGTGGGCCCTGGGGCAGGCCTCTGACCCCCCGCCTGATTCCTGGAGCCTTTCCACCACCCACAGTCAGCCCAGAGGGGCACCACAGAGGGAGCCCAGCCCAGGTTCCCCACCTGACGGGGGCCCTCCCTAGCCAGGCTCAGCTTGGCCTGTGCACTGGCACAGACACACACCACCCATAAGTGCACACGCAGATACCAGCCCTGCACCCTGCTGGATCCTCTCTGAAACCCTAAGAAGCAGGTGCCAATATGGGTCCCCATTTTCCAGATGAGCAAACAGAGGCACAGGGAAGTTCAGCAGCGTCCCTGGGGTCACACTGGTAGGGTTTTGCACCTCGACAGTCTAGCGGGACCAGGTAGTCCCTGACCCTGTGACCTGTGTCCCTGTGACCCTAGATGGGTCTCTGAGCCCCGTGCTTAGCAGGCAGAGGGGTCTGGCGAGCAGGGCCCAGTCCTCCAGCCTGAGTGGACTCCCCCAGAAGGAGGTGCAGGGGGAGGCCCGGCCCAGGGCCTCTCCTGCAGGATGGAGATTCCCTCCTCACCTCCCCACTCGGCGCCCCCCCCCTGCCAGGCCTCCCCAGCTCCCCCAGCTCAGGGATCTACCCACACCACTGTTTAGGGGTCCCCAGGTCCCTGGTGGGATAACCAAAGCCTAGAGGGCTGAGGTCACAGATCAGAGTTGGCTCTGAGGCAAAAAGGTCATCAAGGGTCTATGTCCTCATTTCACCACAGAGGACAGTGCTGAACAGAGAGGTCAAGGGGCTCTCCGAGGTCACACAGCAGTTTTTGATGATGCATCTGGGACTAGAGCCCCTCTCCAGGGGACCCCAGTATCTGGTCTGTCAGCCTCTGAGCCTGGCTCAACGGCAGGGGATGGGGAGAAGAGATAGGGTGGAGGGACTGGAGTTCAGGCAGGGAGCGGGGAGCAGATGGGGCCCGACTCCCCCAGGGCTAGGAATGGAGAATGCCAAGAAGGAGGCCAAAGCTGAGCATTAACACAGTGGGGGTCCGGAGCGTGGCTCTGGGACTGCGCAGACCTCAGCCCTGCTCCCTCCCCTCCACCCTGCCACCTCCTCCCTAGTTCCAGCCCAGGAAGCTTCCCTGGCCCTCCCTCACTGCCCCTCCCCTGAGCCCCACATCTGCTGCATCTGCGAGGCCCTGGGCCCACCGCCTTTGGGGAGACCCTCAAGGGTCAGGCCCACTCTGCCTGGGATGCTAGACTGGGAGGCCAGGGGCTGCTCAAGGCCCACTGACCCCTTGCATGGCCTTGCCAGGCACCAGCCACAGACAGTGGTGGCCCACAGACACTTCTGAAAGAGAACATTTCCGTCAAACTCCAGATTCCTTAGGGAGACTCCGAAGTAGCCCAGGGCCCTGAGCTGGGCCCCCAGATGCCCAGAGTCTCAGATTCCTAAGTCCTCCCTCCCTCAGAGCCTCACTGCCTCAGCCCCCCAGACCAGCAGACCCTCAGATCCTCGGACCCCAGACCCGCCGGCAGAGCCCCCCACACCCGGAGGGAGGAAGTTCTCGCTACTAGAGGTCAGAGCCCAGGCCGCAGAGCCCCCACAGAGGAGCAGCTAGGACAGTTGACGGTTTGAGCAGAGCTCAGGGTGAAGGTCTGGAATCGATGAAGAACTTCTGGAAGCTTCCATCACCCACCAAAAGGAAGGGCCTCCTCACTTGTGCCACACTCAGACCTCACGTACCCCCTTCCTCCCTGTGAGGCAGCCTGTCCTGACCCCAGCAACGGGGCAGGGGACGTGGGGGCCTGCCAGGAGGGCAGCAGGAGACTCTCCCCCACTGCTCAAGCCCCCACTTCAGGAGGGCTCTGCTGGGGATGGAGAGGCAGGCAGGGAGGCCGGAGATGCCCAGATGCCCAGACAGCATGGCAGGAGAGGGCTGTTTCAGGGAGGCGGGGGGGGGGGGGTCTGAGCCAGAGGTATGCTCCCGCCCCACCCCTCCCTTCCCCACTCATTATGCAGAGGGACAGAATGGGGGCCTCCTGGGAAGAAGCCACCTCGTGATGTAAGTGCCAGGACCAGTCCTGGAAACCAGATGCGTATGTCCTCGTCCTCACCCACAGCCCCCGGGGAGGGCCAGCAGGGGCAGGGCAGGTGACCAAGGCCTCTAAACATTCGGGGACAGAACCATCAGTGAGGGACAAAGTGTCAGGGGCAGAGGGGCAGAGGAACACAGACGGAGAGGGACACAGACAAGGACAGAACAGGAAGGTGACAGTGACCCGGGGGCCCAGGTCCAGTCCCGACCCCTCTGACTGCCTGGGAGACCAGAGCGGCCCCCCTCTTCGCTCATTTCCCCTCCCCTTGCTGAAGGAGGCTGACATTGGCGCCCCGCCCCCAGCAGACCCCGGGGAAGGGAGCCTGGACTGCAGGAACTTGCTGGGGCAACGCTGGGCTGGCTGCTGGCGGCTCCCAGGGCCTCCTCCGGGGCAGCCACCTCCGTACTCCCCGTCATGCCCCAGCCCTCCCTCGGCTCAGTCTGTCTTCCTTGTCTGCGCCCCGCCTATGTGTGCGGCTCCACTCGCATCGCCCAGGCCAGGCGCACAGTAGGCCTACAGCAGAGCAAACTAAGGATGAGGGCCTCTGCCGGGAGGAGCTCCGCCCAGGATGAGACAGGCGGATCCAGCATTGCCCTGCTGAGGGCTGACCCCAGGGCTGTCAGCCAGGGGACTGGGGCGGGCCAGCCCACCAGAGACCCGCCCCCTGAGGCCAGGGCCCTCTCTGCCCGCGGAGCCACCGGGGCTCTGGAGAGGAATATTTCTGGAGAAACAAGCCCGGAGGATGGATGAGGAAATACCCTTTTTTTAAAGTTGAGTGTCCCCCACACAGCATCCATCCAGCCCTCACCGGGGACAGTCCTGGCGCCCTCCCTCCCCCTCCCTCCCGCACTCATCCTGCAATCTCCCTGGCCCCGGCTCCTCCCAGCCCCGGGCTCCTCTTCTCCAGGGGCTCCCAGAGAGGCGGGGTCCCCTGCAGAGCCTCACCACCTCGGCTTTGACGGCCAGGAGCCTGGCCCCCTGCCCCCACCGCAGAGGGAAGGAGGGCTCCTTGGGCTGGCCCTGGGGAGACTTGGAGTCCCAGGTGAAGCCCTCATCCCACCGGGCCAAGGACCAGCTCAGATGCCATTAGCCAGTGCAGCTAAGTAGGTGGATTCTTAAATTAACACTTGAAGACCTCTGTGCGAACGAGCAGGGAGGCTGGCGGGGGTCTGCGCTGGCCTCTGTAGACCAGAGTGCCCACAGACCCTGCTCCCCCTACCCCAGCACCAGCCAAGGGCTGCCTGCCCAGCCCCCAACCCCCTCCTCCCGGCGAGCTCCGGGGCCCTCCTGCTGCCCTAGTGTCAGATTCTGGACTCCTTCCCCCAGCAGCCCCCGGTGTCCAGCAGTGCCGAGTTTGGGACGCCCAGCCCACCCACCTTCTGCTCACGTGTCACACACTCACAGCTCGGAAGGTCACCACTCTGCCCTCTGAGCTGAAGTCAGCCGGCTGTCCCACCAGGAGCAGGGGAGGTGGGGAAGGAGGCTGAGACTGGCGTCCCCCTCTGAGCTGCACGGAACCCTCTGGCCGGGGGCCCCCACAGCTCAGCGGGCCAGGTTTGCCCTTCGTCCCAAATCTGTAGGGTAAAAGGCTGGGTCCTCTGCTCCCCACAGGCTTGCCAGAAAGCACTGGGGGTGGGAGTGGGTGTGAAAGACTCCCCCAACATCAGAATTCCGAGAATTTTGATGTGACAAGCACAGACATCAGGGCCGAAACTCCCGCACATCTGCATGTGTGCGCGTGCGTGTGCGTGTGTGTGCGCACACACACACCAAGTAATAAATCTGGCCTTCTGGGGGAGGCGTGCCTCCCACTGAGGTCTATTCTCTGTGGCTTATTAACAAATCGCATGGCTTGACACGCGTTTCCCAAGGGACTGAACCTCCTCATCAGATCAGCATCATGTGAATTAACTAAACACTGGGATGCCTGCACGGCCTGCTCGGCCAGTCGGCCACCCCCCACCCTGACCCAGCCCCGGGCCCTGCCACAGGACTGGCCGGGACTCGACCCTCCCCCAAGGGCTCAGGGCCCTGCGGGGCTCCCAGCCCACACTGCCTGTCATGGCTGGGGTGGGGGGCTGGGACCCCCAGGACTGTCCCCAGGCCCCCAGGCCCCCCTCATGCAGCTGCCAGCCCTGGGACCCGCCGCAGCTGCGGCTCCGTCCTGGTCCAGAGCCTGGGCAGCCTGTGCTTCCCTTCTGTGGAAAGGATGCCCCCCGGTGTGTGCGCGAGGCCAGCCTTTTCTGACAGGCTCACAGGTGAGCGTGTTGGCTGAGCCTGGATCCCTCCTGAGGAAAGTCACATGCTTAGCCAGAAAGAGACACCAGCAGACAATCACTTACAGAGGCAAGAGCAGGGTCTCCCCTGTCTGCTGGGCGGTTTAGGTACCAGGATCCCAGATACGGGAGACATACGTAGGCAGAGGGTGAAGTCGGGGGTGGCCAGCAGGCCTGGGCGCAGAGTGGGCCCCAGTCAAGGGTCTTCCTGCAGCGATCCAGGCGGACAGCCAGCCAGGTGCCCAATGGAGCTGAGGTTCTTGTGGAGGCTGGAGGCTGGGGCTTGGTGGGAGCCCAAGGAGGGGCTGGTGAGACAGGGCAAGGAGGCTCAGAGGATCCCAAATGTGTCCTGCTGGGATGGTCACTGATGCATGCAGACCAGCAGGGACAAGCAGGCAACAGCACGCCGGACCCAGCTGCCTGCCGGGTGGGCCAGCTTCTCGTCCCAGGGCTGCCACTGCCCACGCCTTGGGAGGCCCACAGGGCCCTCGTCAGAGGCTGGCCCTTATGCTGGGCCCACCATCCTGCTTCTGGCCCGCCCATGCATGCTTAGGCCCTGCCCCTCCCACCACCACCTGCGCCTCCCCTCGGCTCTGCACATCCCAGTAGGAGCAGCTCTGGGAGCTGGGCACTTCATTAGAACTGTGACCACTTCCAGGCAAACCAAATCACCCAAAGATGAGCCGCCAGAAACTGGGGCCGGGAACTTTGCTCCAGGAAGGAGGCAGCAGGTTCCTGGGGAACGATGGACGCAGGAAACCCAGAGGAGAGCCGGCCTGTGGGGCAGGCTGCGCTGACAGGGTGGGGGAGGGGCAGGACCAGGAGTCAGCCCTGCCCTGAGGTTAGAACAGCGGAGGCTGGCGCTCGGGGACACACTGAAGGGCTGGGGACACACTGAAGGGCTGCGCACACAGCCCGCGTGACCCTTGCTCTTACCTCATCAGCTCTGCTCCGGAGATGGTGAGGCCCCAGGTGGCAGAGTGGGATTCGAACCCAGTGTTTGGTGCCAGAGGCCACCATGGAACGTCGATGCTCTGCTGGCTGCTTGGGAATCACAGGGCAGGACACCCTTCTCGCCTTCCAGCCTCCAGATCAGCACACACAGGTCCCTCCTGCCCTGGCTAGCACGTGTCACCTCCCCTTGCCCAGGAAGCCCCAGTCCCCTGCAGTGGGACCTGGGTCTCCCTCCACTGTCCCCCTTGGCTCAGCCCAGCCCAAGGCTGGACACACAGGGCTTGGGGAGTCCCTAGCGATGACTGTGTCCCATGAGAATTCCTTCCTGAAGCCAAATTTTAGGATATCTGGAGCAAGCACCAACATCTCGCCTTCAGTCTGAGGTCCAAGTCACAGCTGACCCGGACCTGGCTTCAGGGACCCTGTGTGGATGGTGGACGGGCAGGCAGGGCAGTTCCAGTTGTAGATCACCCTCTCCTGTCCCAGGTTCTCAGCTGAGCCTCATCCTGCCTCATAAAGATGCCAGCGAGCCCTGGGCCAGCACATGCAGGCCCACAAATCAGCGCCGGGGGCTAGATTTAGAGCATCACCCCTCTGCTAGGCGGATCAGCTTCCCAGACGGCCACCGCAGCTGCAAGAAATACAGCCCGCCATCTCCACTGCTGGAGAAAACAGGAGAGATTTATTCCAAGCCGGAGAGACCTGTGTCCGCTGTCCGAGCAACTCAGACTGCACCCAGCAACACCTCCTTCCACAGGAGGAGAAACGAAGGCACAGGAGTGGGGTCTGCTCAGGCCCCACATCCAGGGGCTCAGTCTGGGGATGCCTGGCCCTCAGCAGCCCCCAGGTCAGCAGTTTTCTCTATGGGACACCTGCATCTTCTTCAGACTGTGGGTGGAAACATCTTATCAACCTAGACCGTGTTTTCCCAGGAGCCGAGGGGGGAAGCGGCTGCTTTCCTTTTGGTTGGTGGGGTGACAGATGGCTGTTCCTGGAGTTGGATGGGAGTCAGTGGGGGGTGTGGCACGGATCAGGTGACCCATGGCAGGAGGCCTGGCTGCCTGGAGGTGGCGGCATGTCCCAGCTGACCGCACACGCCCTGTGACGGCAGTGTGAAGGTGGGTATAGGGCGACCTCACCCTGGAGCCGCCCTGTGGGTTCTCAGGGACGTCACTGCCCCTTCTCCAGCCCCCAGGCCGGGCTGGGCTGCCAGGTCACTCCAGCAATTAGACTGACATCGTCAGCACTGTAGCCACTGCCCTGTGGCCTTCAGCCTGCAGGCCGCCTCCTGTGCACCCCTCCCTCACGGTCAGCCACTGAGCCGCTGAGTGAGGCCCAGAGCCCAGCACCCAGCTGTGGCAGCGGAGGGGAGTGACAGCCTCCTGCAGCCCCCAGGGCCTCAACCCTCACAGCTATTATTTCAGAGGCTCAGAGCCTCCCAGCCGTGGGGACCCAGGCCCACAGGTGCAGAATGTCCAGTGGGAGCCTGGTGTGGACAGTGAGGCCACTGGCCTAGAGGCAGCAGAAAGGCCAGGCTAGGTCAGGTGGGGCCGAATCTGTCACCAGGTGGCTAGTGGGACGCCCATTCCAGACTGGGTGACCCTGGGAGGGCACAGGGGCCTCCCTGCAACCATCGAGGATTTTAAAAATGACTCTGGCCAGACGTGAAGGCTCCCAGTGGCCAAAGCTGGAGGAATTTTAGTAACAAAATTAAGTAGCATTGGATTAGGACCAAAGTCTAAAGTAAATATCTGCAAATCCATACGGATAGAAGTAAGTGACGGTGCAATTAATAAACAGGAGAGAAGAGACGGTGCTCACGTGCGCGGGATAATTCCAAATAATTCATCTAGGTGCCCCCACCCTTTCAGCATGGGATTCTGGATGGGACGCTAGACCAGAAGAAGGACGTTAGGAAACGTCTGAGCGAAGTATGGACTTGGGTGCACAGTAATGTATGAATACTTGCTCCCTGACTGTAACAAATGAACCAGACACATCACACTAACATAAGATGTTAATATTAAGGGAAGCTGGGTGTGGGGCATATGGGAACTCTCGGTACCATCTTCAGAATTTTTCCACAAATCTAAGATAAAGTTTATTCTGAAAACACGATTCTGAAGCAAACACTGCCCAGCAGGAGGCCAAGGCCTGATGCAGGTGGGCGGTGGGTGCACCCCGGAATTCTGGGCTTGTTTCCGTGCTGGGTGTCTCGCCAGGTATGGAGAGGAGATGGGGGGGGGGACAACACACTCCTGAAGGCCTCCAGGGCCGAGGTCCCACCCGTCCCAGAAGGCTCTTTCCGTGAGACCTCCAGTGTTGTCCTGCTCCCACCCGCCCCCATGCCAGGCCTCACTGGACTCTGGGGAGGGGGAGACACAGCCCCCTTTGGGGCCCCTTCCCCGTCTGTTGGGGAAATATTCCCGGGCCTAGGGCCTTAGTGTCCCCAGCCGCAACGTGGTTCCGGGGCTGGGGGTCCCAGAAGGACTTCCAGGGCCACCCAGCCCTGAGTTCTGAGTGAAGAGAGGCCTCTCCAAGCTTTTGGCTAATCCCTTCCCCAAGTCCACCCCCCACCCCACCCCCGACACTGCGGGCCTAACCCACAGGAAGCCCAGCTTCTTGGCCAGCCCAGGGAATTTCTTCCCAGCCCCCTCCCAGCCTCCTGGGTTTCCTGTGTGGAAACGGGGCCTGGATTCCGCCTTGGTAAACACAATATCGGGGGGAGAAATCACCCTTCCAGCTTCCTGTTTGCTGGGAGCAGGCTCCAGGGCCAAGCCCCAGCTCCTGGGGTCTCCCAGGCTTACTGTCAGGGCACATGGCCGGCCTCTGCCCTTGAGACAAACATTGCCCCCCCCCCAGGGCTGAGGGAGAGCCCCTGAGGGCCTCGAGCTCCCCAGGACCTGTGGCCAGAGGCCCCAGGGGAGTGCCGTGGACCCCAAGACAGGTCGTGCACCAAGAGGCGGGCCAGCGACGGGAGCAACGCCCCGCCACAAACTGGCGTGGACAGAGGGAAGCCAAGGCTCCCCTGCCCTCTGCTGCCCCCACCCCCAACCTCAGGAGATCGCCAGGGGCCCTGAGGGGCAGGTGGGCAGGCCAGTCGCTGAGTGGTGGCCCTCTGCTGCTTATACAGGGCCCATCACCTTAGGCTCCCCAGGCTGCAGGGCTCGGGCCCCGGGGGGGCCCCATGGAGGCTGCTGCTGTGATCTCACTCCTGTTCCCAGGGGGACATAGGTCAGGAGGGGACAGGGCCCCACAGCTGGCTTCACAGGGGCCAGAGCCCGGGAAACAGATGGCCCCGTGGGCAGAGAGGGCCTGAGGCAAGCAAAAAGCTCCAGAAGGCCTCAGGCTGGTGGCCAGCTCACACATCTCCACAGCCACCATCCCCAGAACCACTGCTGCCACCATTGTGACCCCACCCTGTCAAACTGCATTGCTGGGGAGGCTTTAGAGGGGGCTCAGAGCAGGCTCAGAGCGGGCTCAGAGGGCTGACGGCTCATTCTCAAAGCTCCAGGCTATTTCTCTGGTGACTGCAGCCCTGGGTGGGGGTCCTCATGCCCTTTGTCCAGATACAGCCCAGGAAGGCAGAGGCCGGGCTCTCCTGGGGGCTGCAGGCCCCGCCAAACGCTCACAGTGAGGTGGGCTCAGTTCTTGCACCGCCCGCCTGCCCACCTACCCTGGCTCCCGCTGTTCCCAGCCACCCACTGGGCCCGCTAAGCCCCTTGCCCCTGGCCACCCAGCCCAGCCTGACCCCCACCAGGCCCCACCTCCCCATGTGGCCTCCAGGTGCCCAGGGCTGGGGCGGGCAGGTCTGGAGGAGCAGGCCTGGACTCGCAGGGTGAGTCAGGCGGGCACCTCGCCCGGGGGAGCTGGCTGGCCGGACGCCAGGCCAGCCTCAGAGGCCGTGAGAGACACCGCCTGGGTGGACTGACGCCCTTGTCCCCGCATGGCCCAGGTGGGCACCCTGCCCCCCTGCTGGCTCCTGGGTGAGGGGGACGTCACTCCCATCCCGTCTTGATTAATCCTGGCCCTCCACCAGCAGCACCCCTCTCCCTGCCCCTCCTCCAAAGAGAAGGGACACCAGAGCCGGGGCCTGAGCAGCCCCCGCCCACTCTGGGTCTCAGCTTCCCCAGATGTTCAAGGAGTAGGATGCCCAGACCCCTGGCCGGCAGTGTTACAGGGGCTACCGGGGCTGTGCTCCAGGAGCTGGGGCCAGGTGGCAGCTGCTTTCCCATCCATAAAATGGGCGTCCTCGTCCTCACCGCTGCTCCCCGCCTGGGTTCCCAGCCTGTAATGACAGGGCTGAGGGCTTTGATGGCCCAGATGAAAAGCCACCCAGGCTCCCGGGCTGGCCCCAGGACAAGCGGTTCCCATCGCTAAGAGCAGGCACCGCCCTCCCGAGCCTCCCCTGGGCTGTGGGAAGCGGGTTCCACTGGCCCCAAAGGCCAGCAGCCCGGCCTGCGCCTGTTGCACAGAGGCCCCCAGCCAGGACGAGCGCTGAGGTGTGGGGGGGGCAGCAAGGAGAGAGGGTGGGAGGGGGCTCCCTGGGCGAGGAGCAGGCTCTGGGCCCCTCAGCGGTCAAGGGCTGGGGAGGGAGCAGGGGATTCTATGCGAAAGGAAGGAGCCCACCCAGCGTGCCCCACGCACTGCCCATCCCCCACACAGCCCAGGTGCAGAGGTGCCGGGCATGCTGAGAGCAAGAGTACAGCCCTCACCATGGACCCCAGGCTCAGAGGCCAGCCCTGGACCCTGAGGATGGAGCCCTGGCCCAACCAGACCCCAGCACTGCCCTGGTCCCTCGGGACAGAGGGCCCCCTGGGTCGGGCCAGTGCCTACACAGCATGGTCAGACCCTGGATCACTGGAGCTACAGCCAGGAGAGCTTCTCGGCCCCTCCCCTCGGATCTCAGGTCCTGAAAGGGTCCATCTCCCCATCCCCGCCGAGTCCCACCACACTTGCCCTTACTGCCTAGAGTTTCCCAAATTCAAGGACAGAGAAGCAGGCTGGGTGGCACCTGGCGGGGTTCCTGCTGAGAACCAGATCTGGCCTCAGAACAGAAAGGGAGAGCCCCCAGGGCAGGGTGGGGGTTCCAGGCTTCAGCTGGCATGTGCCCGTAATCCCAGGGGGGCCCAAAGGCCATCCATCGACAACAAAGGGCACGGAGGTAGCCTGGGGCAGAGGCCTCAGTGAGGCCCACCCTGTGGCCGGACCACAGGGGGCCGCAACAGCCACACAAAGGACCAGGCCTGTTCTAGTTCAAGGAGGCCCAGGGAAGCATTCTGCAAGCTGTTAAATGCTCAGTCTTGGACCTGCTCAGCCCGGCTGGGACCCTCCTGAAGGAGCAGCCTCTTCCATTCCCTCCTTCCAGCCTGCAGCAAGCACCCCCAAGCTCCCCCGGGGGCCCAGCCCTGCGCCTGATGAAGGGTGCAGCAGTGACTCAGCCCCCACCCCGCCCCTGAGGGGCCCTTCGAGGCTGGGAGACAGGCAGAGACCACACAGGGTGTGCCAAGCCAGGTGGAGGCAGCCCAGGGCAGCAAGGCCACCAAGGAGGGGCCCCCACAATCGCCACCTGGAGGGTGAGTCCCAGGCATAGGGGCCATGAGAGGCGGCTGGGAGGGGCCTTGCAGCGCCGGAGCCTGGGGTGAGGGGCACCCAGACAGGGTGGAGGGAGCAGCCAGGCAACACCCAGGGCCATCAGGTCGGGTGCCCTGAGCCAGCAGAAAGGTGCAGAGTAGGGAGGGTGGCTGTGCTGGGTGGGGATTCCTGCGGGCTCGGGGGTCCTGAACCTTGACGTGTCCTGGAGTGTCTGCTCCTCTGTCTCCGGGAAAGGCAGGTGGGGGCAGAGGAAGGAGGCTGGGGGTACCCCAAGGGATCACCGTCGCCGCTGCCCTGATCTCCCAGCTAACACAACCCCTGGGAAGGAGGCCAGGAGCCCACCAGAAAACACTTTCCCACCAGCCCCACCCCCACCCCTGGCTCCCTGCCTCAGCCCCCGGCCCCAGAGAGCTGGGTGACTCAAGACAGTGGCTCGAGACGGGAGACAGAGAGGAGATGGGGTTTTGAGTCCCAGTTCTCGAAGTCAGTCCTCTCTCGTCTGCAGGACCGGTCCCTGTAGGGGCTGCTGTAGGGTTTGTGGGCAGAAGGGTCCCCTGTTGTCCCCGAAGCCCTCGGACCCCGTGAACACGTCCCTCCCACGTTTTGCATCCCTCTGGCCCCAGGACCCTCGGAGGACAGCATGTCCGGTGAACCCAAGAGCCGTGTGAACAACAGGTGCATCTTTTATTCACAAATAAAAGCTGTGGCAAGAGATTATCTACACATTTGTACAAAGGCTTGGACGACCCTAGAAAATGCACAACGGTCAGAAAACTGAGCTCACCCCTGGTCTTCATTTGGCAAGAAGTGCCTTCCGGGGACCCCACCCTGCCCAGGCGCACCCTACCTAGAAAACCATAAAAACATAGATCATTTGTCTTCAAATTCCCACTGCAAATACCTCATTTATAGGCAAAATGATATAAAAATATGAACCTAACAGAATGTTTACAAAACCCTCATTCCCTCATCTTTTATTTGTTTTGTTTTTTGCTTGTGGTTTTGGTAAGAATTCCTGCCGTGGAAGAAGGCGCCACGTGCCTTCAACTCAGCCCTTGGGCACTGCCCTCCCGGTCCTGGGTGAGGGAGGGTCGGCCACCTCTGCCGGAAGACCCCACTGGCTCAATCTGCGGAGAGAACTACACGCGGCCCCAGGGCCCAGAGACCCCTAAGACAGGCCCTGCCAAGAGGAAACACTATAAAGGAAAAGTGATCCTGAACCCTAAGACAGGCCCGGTGAGTCCAGGGCTGTCCTGCTACATGAAACTGCTCGGCTGCTAAAAAAAAAAGGCAAGATCAGCTCAAACAGCTGACTCCACCGCCCCCAGAGCCACAGCCCCACCCAGGCCGCAGCCCCACACACACCGTCTGCTGGTGTCTCAAGTCCTCAGCACCAAATGCAATAAGGAAAGAAGTCCAGTCCAAGGTTAAAGGCACTTGCGTTGCTGCCTGGGAGGCGACAGTCCTCCCGTCTCCTGCACGCTCGCTCTTCCGTCTGGGCCGCTTAGCTGGCCCCTTGCCTCCCCCACACTCCATCACGCCCAAGACCCCCAGTCCTGCACCAGGCCCTCTGCATCCTCGTCCCTCCAACCCCCGCCACATTCTCACTCCATCCCACGTCCTGTCCTCGAGCCCCTGACGTCCCCTCCCCCGTGTCTCGGTGCCCAGCCTCAGACATCCACCTCCTGTAGCCCTGGGGCGGCAGCCGAGGGGGTGACACTGATGTCGAAGCAGGTGACCATCATGACGTGGGCCTTGCACAGGTTCACACACTGCTCCAGGGCAGCCGTGGTGCGCTCCAGGGCCTCCAGGTATTCAGCCGACTCAGGCTCCAGCTCAGGGTCCACCTCGACTGAGGAAGGACCGCAAACAGCTGGTCAGGGCGGGGCCCCCCAGGGCCGAGAAAGTGCTTCTCCCCCTCCCAGCTTCTGGGCCCTTGCCGGGGTAGAGACGAAGTAGCTGGATTGGGGGCGCAGGGTGGGCAAGGGAGCCAGGGCAGGGCGCGGAGTCTGGGGTCCCACAAGCCTGCACCTTCCCCGGGTGGGTGGGGGACTCACACTGCTCCAGCCAGCGGCCAGGCTCCACCATCAGTCGGCCCTGGGTCTCTGCCAGCTCCTCGCACAGCAGCTCGTGCCTCGCGCGCACCTCCCGCAGCCGCTGCTGCCTGCGCTCGGCCAGCCGCAGCTGCGCGCTGATGCCCACCGGGCCCTGGGCGGCAGGGGACAGGCGGGGGTGGGCTTGGGCATGGAGGACAGCTTGCCACCAGGGGCTCCCAGCACCCTTGCCCCCAGCCTCCACCATGAGCCTCCCTCCATCCTCCGGGCCTGGACAGGCGCGCCTGGGAGCCTCAAAGGTGGGCCGGGATAGGATCTGGGCCCCCACAGGTGAGAGGGCACTGTGGTGGGAACCTCCCCACCAGGCACAACTCAGGGGATGACAGCGGCGGCCTCAGGACCCAAGAGCCATCCACTCTCTGCCCAAGGCGCCATCGGCTCAGGGCCAAGAAGGGCCAATTCCTACCTTCTCGGCGTCCTGGGAGGGCTGTGGACAAGAGGGGAAGGTGCAGTTAGCAGGCTGCCCAGCCACAGCCCTGGATCCACCCTGCCCTTCAGGGCCTCCCATCACCAGACAGCTCCAGTCCCCCAGCAGGCTGCCGGCCCTGACCTCAGCCGGGTCCTCCCTGGGGGGAGGACGGTGCCGCTGCAGACGCTCCACGTCATCGATCTCGTACACCTTGATCTCGAAGGGTTCCTTCAGCGAGCCGGGCGGGGGCAGGTCCACCCACTGCCCAGGGAGGCTGGGCTTGCGGCCCAGGGCCGCGGCATCGGGCAGCGGGGCCGGGATCAGCCGTCGCCGCTGCAGACCTGGAACAGAGAGCCGGGCGCTGAGTGAGCAGAAGCTGCACCCCCAGGTCCTATTCCCCGGCCAGGAGCCGCAATCAGAGCCAGGCCAGGGGAAACAGCACAGGGGCCCAACTCAGAAGTGCTCAGCCTGGCGCTGGCTGGGAGCCCTGGCCACCTGTGCCCCGTGGAGCAGACAGCAGGCTCGTCCCTCAGTCCCTGAGCCAGCCACCTCTTGCCTGCAGAGCCACACCAGCCTCCCCGAACAATAGCAGCCTCACAGTCAGCCCTCCAACACCCTAGCTGGTCACACTGTGTCCTAACTCCCCACCGTCCCCTGTTCCCACTGCACCCAAGACAGACCCCTGAGCCAGGCCCACACTGGCACCCCCGCCCACACCTCCCAAGGTCCCCCTCCCTGCTCCTCATGTGGGCCTCCAGCTTTCCCACCCCAGTCCTGATCCCAGGGTGCACCTGCCCCTCCTACACATCAGCCCATGACCAAATCCCCCCAACCACACAGCATGAGAAACAGGCCCACCCTACCCAGGTCCCCAGAGACAAGGGTCCCGGGCATGGTGGCGGGAGCAGCCCTGCAGGGGGCTTCCAGGCACCTGGGCACTAGGCCAGGAGGGCAGCGGGTTTGGTGCCCCCACACCAAGTCCCCTCCTGTGCGGACTCATCCCTGCCAGCCTGCTCTAATGGGGATGGAGACCAGCCTCTGGGGCAGTGTGTTTATAAACTGTAGAGGGCTGAGCACACCTGCACACTGAAAAGCCCAGGCCCGTTTGTGAACCTGTCAAGGGCTGCGTGCATCTGGGGTCCGTGAAGGTCATGCCCAGCTGTGCAGGGTCCCCAGTTCCGGGAGCAGCAGGGGTGTGCCCCACCCACCTGTGGCCCTCTTCTTGGGGGACTTGAGGCTGCGGGCGCGGGCACCCGGGGAGGCAGCCCCACTATCACTCATGGAGTCGGGGGCGGAGGAGGCGCTGCCGGTGGCCTCGCTGTCGCGCATCATGCTCTCGTAGCCGCTGCTGCCGCCGCTGTGGCAGAAGAGGGCAGTGCGGCCCATGGCGGGAGGGAGCTCCCCACTCAGCACGCTGCTGTTGTCACTGCCGTGGCCGCTGCTGTAACGCTGGGGCCGCCGCGGAGCAGTCACCTTGCTGTAAGGAGAGGGCAGAGCCGGGCCCGCGGGCGGCCGCTCCTCGGCCACGTTCACGCCACTGTCGTTGCCACTGTCCGAGTCGGCCGAGCCCCACGAGGGGCCACCTCGGCCGCGGGCTCCACTGGCCGCCAGCTCGTTGACGCGGCTGTGGGCAGCCCGGAGCGCCTGCTTTGTGCCCATGACAGTGCCACGGCTGGCTCTGGCCCCAGCTCCCGGCACCGCCCGGGGGGTGACCCTGGGACCCATCACAGGGCCACCAGCGCTCCTGCCGGCTGCAGGGCCCAGCAGCTTCACCGAAGTACCAGGAGCCCTGGACCCGCCAGCCACTAGGCTGCGGCCCTTGCTTCCACTGGCGGGGGGCTTGGGGACCCCCACAGCCTTGATCGGGCTGCTCCTACAGGCAGAAGCAGGCAAGGGTGTGGGGCTGGTGGGAGGCACACCTAATCTAGGCACAGCCCGGGCCGGCCTCCCGGGGCCTTCCCTGGCCTTGCTGCTGTGCACCAGGCCCTCACACCGCTCTAGAGACCCGTGGGCGGCAGGATGGCTCACCGCCTCTGGCTTGCCAGCCCGGGATTTCAGGCTGGACGTGGCCCTGGGGACTGGAGTGGTCAGTCCGGCCACTGGGCCTGGCATCCCCCTCCCCTCGGAGGAGGGCAGAAGCCCCAGCCCAAACCAGGCCCCCGGCCTGGGGAAGGGCCACGGCCGGGCCACTCTTGTGCTCCAGGCTGGACTTGCGCACAGGCGGGGCGGGGGGGGCCACCCCGCTAGGCTTCAGACAGAGGCCCCCTTTGGGAGCCACACTCTTCCTGCTGCAGGAGGCAGCCTTCGGGCTGGCCAAGCAGGCCACTGCCTCGGCTGGGGCATCCCCAAAGGATGCGGAGGGCGTGGTCACACCCAGCGTGGTGGCCCCCCTCCGCAGCGGTGGGATCTGAGCCACGGCCTCAGGTCTGTGGACTGCTCTGGATAGCTCACAGCCATCCACCACCCTCCGGGCACAAGCTAGCACTGGGGCCGGGCTGGGGGCCCTGCTGGCAGAGGCCAGGTGGAGCGAACCACCTTCGTCCGCCCGGAGCATCCAAGGGTCCTCAAAGAGGCCTCCAGGGCCAGGTGGGCCTGGGGCCAGGCGAGGACAGCCCACACGATCGGCCACTGAGGTAGTTCTCGGTTTCCGGGGAAGGCTGGAGTGGATAGTTTGTGCTGGGGCTGCCCCCCGGGGAGACGCAGCCTGGGGCTCCTGGCCAGGTCGGGTGGGAGCTGCTGCCGCCTGCTCCCCAGGACGAGGACTCGGGGCAGGGGCCGGGCTGCCTGGGCGGCGATGCACTGCAAGCTGGAAGCTGCTGTCCTCCAGGGAGTCCTCCAGGAGCAGGGGGCCTGAGAGCCTCAGGCCCTGCTGACGAGTCAGGGCTGCAGGGGTCTGGGCTGGCCCGCGAGGGAGGGTGTGGCACCAGGCCCAGGCTGTCGGCTGTGCAGACGTCGGCCGTGCTGTCCGGGGACCTGCTGGGGGCCTGGGAGGTTTGGGCGTCGAACTCGTCGTTCATGCTGCTGATGAATGCTGACCGGCCGCGAGCCCGAGGCCAGGGCCCGCAGGGAGCAGTCACTGCCAAAGCTGGCCAGGCTGGCAGGACGCCCGGGGCCAGCAAGGCCCCCCAGGCTCAGCTCCTCCACCAGCGTGAACACCAACTCGTCCTCGCCGTTGAGCTCCACGGGCTGCTGCAGGGTCACCGTGGTGGTCAGCAGGCCCCGCTCCAGGCGGTGGCCGCGTGCTGGTGAGCAGGGGCAGCCCGCCTGCCCGCTCATGCCCACGGGGGGCGTCCGTACCACAGCCTCGGCTCCCCCAGGGTCCTCCAGGGCTCTGCCAGCTTCTGGCTGCCGAGGTGGGGGGGGTGCCGGGCTGGGAAGCGGCCTCCGCCCCCCGGCCCCTGTGGCCTTGTCCGGTGTAGGCAGCTCAGGCCTGGTGCAGTCCTCCCTCTGGTCCCCGCCAGCCCTGGAGGGTTCCGGGCCACCCCGGCGGGCGTCTGAGCCAGGGCTGCTGCGGGGTGTGCTGGCAGCCATCAGGGAGCCCACCGCCTTCCTGGGGGCCACGGCCTCGGGCGGCGAGGGCTTCCTGCTGCCGTGGGCCAGGCTGGCCTGGGCCCTGTCGACTCCGCCCGGGGCTCCCGACGGGCCCTCACTGCCATCGATGCGGCCCAGCAGCCCCTGCAGCTCTGCGAAGGTGCTGCAGCGGAAGTGGTCAGCGTCTGGTGGGCCTTCAGAGGGCCGGTGGTGGCTCAGGGCCGGGATGATGGGCACAAAGTCAGGCGGGCCCTCGTTGTCAGTGAGCTCGCGGTCCGACAGCGCGGTCCCGCCAGGCCCCACATAGATGACTGTGTCGCAGGACTGGTCGCTGCTGGATGAATAGTCAGGGTCGCCGGGCGAGCTAGGGGCCAGGCGGTCAGGGTCTGGGGCCACTGAGCGGGGGTGGAAAGGTCGCAGGTGCGGTGGCCGGCGGGCTTGGCCTTCCTCACAGGAGCTGTCCCCACCCGAGGAGCTGGATGTGTACTGGGGACAGAGGAAGCCCACCTAAGCAGCCAGCTCTGCCCGGCCCGTCTTCCCCTGCGCCACCAGCCACAGACACCACATTCCAGTGAAGGAAGTGACAGTGGCCACCCCCACCACGCCCCACCACACACGGGAACAGCATGAAAGATCTCAGGCACTGAACACAACCTGATCTCAGCAACCAAGGAAGCAGCAAGCTGCCTCTCAGGGAGGGGAAAACGCATGGCGCATAAGCACAAACCCAGGATTCAGACCCAGGGCTGCCGGACCCCTTAAGTCCACTCTCCAGCCCCACTGAGGGCTGTCCCAGGCGTTCCTTGCTGGACCAGGCCTGGGAGGTGTACAGGCCACGGGGGTCCCGCCAGGCGGCCCTGACCATGTCCCCACCCCAGGCCAGGCAGACAAAGACCAGGCATTCACAGCCCCCAGTATGAGCAGGTCCAGCTCTGCTCAGGGCATCCAGGCGACCTTGGTCACAGCCCCTCCACCTCCTCCAGGCAGGGCCACAAGGGTGCAGCCCTGACACCCCAGGGCACTCGGGAAGTCTGACCAGGGCTTGGTACCTGGCATCCAAACCTTGCGAGCAGGGCCTGAGGAAGCCACCCGGAGGGCCCTCCAGGCAGGGAAGAGGCAGGAACTAACCTTGGGAGAGGAAGGTGGAACTAACCTTGACCTTCTTCCTGCGCAGGCGGTGGATGCGGGCTGCCAGCTGCACGGTGCTGAGTGTCTCCGCATGGCTGGCCGGCGCATCAGAGACGTGGGCGATCATGGCAGTGCGGCAGCTGGGGGTGGCCAGGGACTCCTGCAGCAGCATGGTGAGCCTGTGCTCCCTGGGGGCCAGCGGGGCAGGGGGTCAGGGCGGGAGGCTGGGCGAGGGGCTGCTGCAAGACTGGAGGGAGGCAGGCAGGCCCCTTGCTGGACCAAGGCTGTGCCGGAGCCCTGGGGTCAGGTCTGGTACCCACATCTTTCCCCAGCCCCCTGGACGCTGGGACCACCCCACCTCCACCAGCCCCTGGACAGCAAGCCCCTTCGGGTGATGGAGGAACAAAGATTCAAGGGCTCGGGGGGCCACAGACACATTGGGCCGCCCTGACCTGCCCTGAGCTGGTTCCCCGGGCTCTGGTCAGGGCCCACCCATGGGCCCACCACTCACCTGTAGGGCACATGCCTGGCTCCACTGACCAGCGCCAAGATGACACTGCCCAAGGCTGACAAGGACAGACACAGGGGTCCCCCAGGGGCCTCTCCAGCCCTTGCCAGGCACCCCCTCACAGCTGCCCAGGTCGATAAGGTGCAGGCGACTGCGGCCTCCAGACACTGAAACCACAGGGCAGGAGGGTGAAGGCTGGGCCCCGGGCCCAGGACCCTGCCGCAGCCCAGCCCAGCCCTGGCTGCACGCACGCCCGACACCTACTTCCCCCCTTGCCGCACTTCTCCACGCGGTACTGGTAGACGTGCAGCGTGAAGAGCATGTGGGAGCCACACCCGGCGTCCTCGCTGCCACCGGCCCGGCTGGGGCTGCGGGCGGCCAGTGCGGCATCCAGGTAGAAGGCCGCCTTCTCAGCTGTGGGTGCCCGCAGCTCGCTCTGGTTCTGGAGCTGCAGGTGGACAGAGGGGATGATGCCCGAGTGGCTCAGGGCCGAGCCGCAGCCCCCTGCCCGCCTCCCCGAGGCCACCCCTGCAGCCCCCAGCCCGCCAGCACTGCCCGCCGCGTGGTGGCCGTGGTGTCGGCGTACCTGCGCCCCGCAGACAGGGTCCTCCCGCAGGTACACACCCGGAGACTGGGCATCCTGGAGGCTGCCAGAGGCCACCTCGGCCAGCAGGTCCCGCAGGCTCTGGTCCCGGCCGTACACCTCCACGGCCGAGACGCGGACCGAGAAGCGGGTGCCCGTCCTCTCCTTGCGCTCGTCGATGAGCCGGAAGAGCCAGGAGATGGCACAGGGCATGACTGCCCAGGCTCTGGGGTGAGCTGTCCTTCCCGATCATGGTGTAGGACTTGCCTGGGGGCCATGTGGGGTGACGGGCTCAGCATGACATGCCCAGCCAGACCCGGCAGCTGCTTCCCTGGCCCTGCCCAGCCCTCAGGGCCAACCTGGAACCACTGAGACCCCAGGACACTTCTCTGATCCGCTCCGCCACCCACTGTGTTCTAGGTCCACAGGGTTTCAGCTTCCTCTCCAAGAGCCCCCCACCTCAGGTGCCCACCCACCGCCCATATGGGACGTGCCTACACCCCACTGCCCCACCTGGAAATGGCACCCGGTGACTGCAGAGAGGAAGCACTTACCAAGGCTTGTGTGGCCAAAGGAGAAAACGCAGCCATCTGCTCCCCCGACCACAGACTGGAGCACGTCGGCCACTGTCCCCGAGCAGACCTCGGCCTAAGGGGGCCCAGAGTCAGGCAGGCGTCAGGGCCAAGAGGCCACCATCAGGCCACCCACCACGGCTGTCTCATCACACGCAGAGTCAGAGAGTATGTCCACAAGGCAGCCCGGCGGGCACGCAGGACCAAAACTACAGAGATCTCCACGTGTAACAAACGCATGGACAGGACACACACACAGCATGAGCCGGCCGCACAGGGCTGACAGGCACACGCAGCGCCCAGGCGCACACAGACATGCACACACACAGGTCACACTGCCGCCGTGGACACCCCGGGCACAGACCCTGCCGCATGTGGGGTCACTGTGCACACAGGATGCCCGGGGGAGCATGCTGGGTAAAACCACCACCCCTCGGAAAGCTTCCGCAGAGGGTAGGCTCTGAAAACCGGGCGCTTCCCTGGAAAGTTAGCCTGAGAACCAGGCCAGGGACTGAGTGGAGGCACCCCGAGGGCAAGGGAGGCTAGCGAGGAGGGAAACACAGCAGGCCTGCCGGCCTCTGCTCCCAAGCCTCCTGTACCCGGGCCTCCTCTCGGAATCTCCGTCCCCCAACCTGGCGCAAGAAGGGATGCAGGTCTGCCCCTCATCCCATCGTCCAGAGCCGGGAGCCCGGCCCCCGGCCCCTGGCCCCCGGCCCGAGGACACCACCACCCTCACCTGCTCCGAGTCCTGGGGGAAGACGGCATCAAAGGCAAACATCTTGGGAATGGAAGCCGAGCAGGCACGTCGGGGGCCCGAGCTGCCCGGGGTCCCCACGGCAGGGTCATAGAGGGTCACCTGCTTCTTCCGAGGGTCCACCTTCAGGAAGGACGTGGACTCTGCCGAGCGCTGGGCCCCCTGTGCCGGCCAGATCCGCAGCATGACCTTCACCTGGGGAGGCAGGCGGAGCGCACATCTGAGCAGCCGCTAATTACAGGGCAGGAGGAGCCCGCGCGAGCTGGGACAGCGGGCCAGGCCTCAGCACGGGATCTCCACCGCAGGAATGCAGGCACCCGCGCCCCAGCTCCAGGCCAGAGCTCATCCCACATGAGGCCAGTGGGAGGAGAGACTGGCCAGGCGCTGAGCACGTCAGCACAGAACGGGGGGCACAGGAAGGGGGGCAAAACAGGGGAGCAGACCCCAGATGCCCCAGGGGGCAGAGGGACCCCATTGGCCCTCTCGCTGACTCCGATGCAGAGCCAGCATCAAGGGAGCTGAACCCAAAGACTCAGAGCCTTTGAGAGCAGAGTCACCCACACAGACATACCCCAGTTCCCGGGTGGAGCAGCCATCACAGCGACCCCCCACCCCCTGGCTCGAGAAGGGAGGAAATGTGCCCAAGAGAGGTCACCTGTCTTGCCCACGTCACACAGCCTGCAAGTGGGCCTCCTGGAATCCCAAACCCCAAATGTGGGGTTGGGGGAGGGAGAAAAGGAGAGACGGGGCATCAGGACCCCACCCACCCAGAAAGTAAGGCTCGCGCTCTGTCCCTCCCAGCAGGTCCGCCGCTCAGGGCCCCACACCTGCTCCTCTGAGGGTGCCTCCTCCACCCCCGATGAAGGAAAGGGGCTGCCTCAGAGCCAGGGCCTCCCTGCAACCCCCCAGCTCCCGACCACGGACAGCCGGGCTCAGCACATGGTAAGGTGGGCAGGCAGAGGGATGCGTTCCCTCTCCCCCCAGCCCCACCATATCTCTATCCACCCTCATCTCCTCCCGGAAGCCCCTCCCTCCCAGCTCCCAGCCCTAAGCCAGAAGGCTTCAGGGCCCTGAGAGCACCTGGGGAGATGGTGGGGAGACCGAGGCCAGGATGCGGGGTCAAGGCAGAGGAGGGAGGGGGCAGGGCCAGATGGGGCTCGTCCGAGCTCAGGGGCCAGCAGGTGACCATGCAGCCTCAGCTCCTATGTGTCCTCAAAGCACAAGGACAGACAGAAGACCTGCCCGGACCCCCACTCACATTCTTGCCCAGCTCCCTGGGGATGGACCACCAACCCTGATGCCCTCAAGGGAACAGAAGGCTCAGTGGGGAGGGGAGCGAGGAACCGAGACACAAGAGCCCCGTGCAAGCTGCACTACCAGCACCCCAAAACCTGCACGGAGAACCAACACCCCATGCATCTTGCGGACGGCCAAGGGGCCGAGTTCTGACTCGGGTGAGCCACCTTGAGTGAGCACCCCTCCTGGGAGAAGGCGCCAGACTCCGGTTTCTGCAGGAAGACACCACGCTCCACTCTCCGGCGACATCTCCGATTTCTCTACCACAGTGTAAATCAAATTACCAGGCTCATCTCAGAGCCAATATTTTTCACGGATTTAATTGTAAGTGACAGATACATAACGCCAGCAAAATTGGTTTACCGTGGGTAGTTCGCACGAGGCGCCATACTCCCCTTCAGCATGTGGCAAGTTGACGCGCAAAATCGCTCCGAGTAAGGAGCGCACGGTCCTCCGGGGAGACTCGCAAAGAAATACTTTTCTACTGAGCTCCCCCGAACCTGGGCTCCATTAGGCGAGAATCGATTCTTTCATTCCCCGATGACATGAACAAAACTATTTCACTTCCAAACGCGGCTGCCAAGCAGACGAAAATGTGCACTTCTCAGTAATTTTTGGCCACTTTTTTTCCAGCGTGAACTCCTGGCCACTTCAGGAGCCAAATGGGTTCTGCAGATTGGAGAGTGTTCCTCGGAGGAAGAAGCCTCGAGAAGCCACTCTTGCCACCCGCTCTGCTGATGGCTGCGGGACTGGGGACCCACCGCCCAAGGGAGGGGACCTGCCCCGGCCCCACACTGCGCTGCCCACCCTAGCTAAACGCCCGAGTCATTGTCTGCGAGAATCCTTCCATTACCGCGGGGAAATGACAGGGTTTTGCGCTACACGAGCACGTCTAAATGTTCTGATATTGCAAAGCCCCGCTGCATAGCTTTCCAGGGAGGGGAAAAAAGAAAAAACACATTTTGCATAAAAGGGTGGCTTCCACTCCTAGGAGGTGGCCCCCGCTGGAGAGGGGGGAGGGGCTGCGAGGGGGCAGTCTTCTTCAATACCGCAGGATGATGAATTACCTTAAGTGGCACATTAATGTCAGGAATTGAGGGTAATCTAACTTCTTTTCTTTGACAATATTAAATGCCTTTCAGGAGGCATTTCTGACTATGTGATATTCGTGCAGATAACACACAGGGAGCTGGGGAGGGGGCCCTGGGGTGGGCGGTGAGAGGATGGGTGGCCACATGCTCCTTGCCTGGGGAGGGTGGGGGCATCGGGGCGGTGGGGGACCAGGGCAGAGGGGGTGGTCTGCCACTGAGAGGCGGGAGGAGCCCCCACCCTGGAATGCTTGGGCCTGGTCCCAGGGGGAGGTGGTGGAGGCCTACTGGGGCCCCAAGTCACGTAGCAGCTGCAAGAAAGCAGGGGCCTGTGCTGGAAGGGTCCTTAACCCTCCGCCTCCCACCCCTGACCCAACCCAGACGCTTAGAGCCCCTCCCCCACAGCCAGTTCGCTGGACCCAGTTTGCAGGGTCCTCCCTCCGGCCCCTGCACTCCCACACCCACATCCCAGGCAGGGCCCAGATTCCGCATTGCAGCAAGTTCCCAGGGGACCCTGGTGCCATTCAGCTTGTCTGGGGCCACGAGGGTCTCTTTCTCAGGGTCTGGGAGCCCAGGAGGCCCCTTGTAGGGGTAACAGGGGTAGGGAAGGCTTCTTGGAACAGGGAAGCCTGGCCGAGTCACAAAAGTCCAGCAGGCCCCACTGTGAGGAGAGATAAGTCCCAGACAGAGGGGCTGCCCTTCGGGGGGCTGTGCATAAAGGACAGAGCTCAAGCCCAGGCAGGGTACCCTCTGCAAATGCATCAGCCCCTCTCCAGACTAGGAGCAGAAGCCCCCTGGAGGGTATCCTGGGTGGCAGGACAGACTGAGCCCAGGAGAGCATGGAACCCACCCCACCACTCTGCGGGGGGTGAGTCCTCTGGGCGCTGGAGAGGCCGGGCCCAATGCACGGGTGAGCAGCCAGTTCAGGGACCCCCCTAAACCCTGCCACTCTCTGGGAGGCACCTGGGAGGGGCCAGTGGCTGGCAGAGTGGACAGAAGGTCAGGGAAAAGCACTCGGGTGCACACTTAGGGTCGGGGCCCAATCCTCACCCCGGAGCCATGTGGCCCTGGCGACAGGCCAGCCCCTTGGTGCCTCAGTCTCCTCGCCCTCAATGGGCACAGAGCCCCCTCACCAATGTGCTCACACAGATCCGCACACGCAGGACCCTGACCCAGGTGTGGGGTGCAGTTATAAGCAACTCAGACGGGGCCAGCACGGAAATCTGGTCTCAGCACAAGGCCACAAGAGTCAGGGGGCGGCCAGCCTGTTCCCTGACTGAGCAAGGCCCTTCTCCACTCTGGGCCTCAGTTTCCCCATCTGAACCCTGTGGCAGTCTAACTCACTGATCACACGCCCCCCTCTGACTGTGTCAGGCCATGGCTGGGGTCTGCCCAGAACTGAAGGGCCCAGGGGTCCCACCCGTGCCCCCAGCCCCACCCTCCAACAGAGACCAGGCAAAGGGGCTCCTGCAGTCAGATCCCGACCCTTAGTCCCCAGGAGTCCTGGCTGACCCAATCCACACTGAGACCAGCACATGTGCCTGGGACCCCCACCCATGTCTCCACCACAGTCTCCCAGGCTCCCGGCCACCACTGGAGCCGTTAGGTAGGCCTGGGCCTCAATCACCCCACCCGGACCTGGGAGAAGGAAGCAGGGCCCCTCCATCTCTCGATCGCCCTCCCTGCACCTGCTCAGACACCCTCAGCCTCATCCCAGGGTCGCCCCAAGTCAGGGTAGGGCCTACCTTTCCGGCGCTGCTGGGGTTGTCCTTGGTCTTCGAGGCGGCCCTGAGCAGGCAGGGGGGCACGGGGGGCGGCCACAGCTGCAGGACCCCGCTGAAGTCCGTGGGGTAGGTGGAGGCTCCGCGGGAGGTAGGGGGTGGTGGTGGGTGGGGCTTCTTGCGCTTGGAGGCCAGGCTGAGCTTCTGGGCCGCCCTGGGGAGGGGAGGAGCAGGGGGGCGCACTCAGAGAGGTCTTGCCACCTGCCCTCCCCCAAATGCAGCCGTGCAGTCTGCACTTCACTTCCCCCAGCCAAGTAGGGGCACCGGGGGCTGGGGCTGCCACGTCGAGGCCAGGCGACAAGGGGCCCAGGCAGACACCGGACCCCAGGGCTGTGCCCTTCCCTGCACCCTGCACCGAGGACATCCTCCTGCCACCAATGTGCACCTGCCCCATGTCCCCCACCCAGCAGCCAGGGCAGGACAGCACATGCTGAGGTCTGTCTCTCACAGGCTGTGTGACCCAGGCATGGTGACTTAGTCTCTCTGTGCCTCGGTTTCCTCTGACCACCAGAGGCCCTCATGTGCGGCCCTGATGAGCTAATACACTCAAGACACCCAGTGCAGGCCTCCAGCACAGGTGACACTAATGGTTAAGAACACACAGCGGGCCTGGGTCCACACCTGGGCTCTACCCACTGTGCCCAGACTTCAGCCCCTGCCCGACTTCCCAGGTGAAAGGGGCTGGAGTCCAGGGCAGGTGTCAGCTCAGAGCTGGAAGCACCTGCCCACCAGCCAGGGGGGCCCCTCCCACCAGTCGTGCGGCGCCCACTCCCCATTCTCCCAAGCCCCTTGGGCCTCTCTATTTTCTCCTCCTCAACAGAACCTTAAGAGAAGGGCCTGCGCCCTGATAGGGCCGCGCAGCCCCTCAGCCCGCCTCCCACTTGGCAAGAGCTACCGCCGGCGTTTTGCTTAACTCCTCTCATCTTTAATAGGAGTTGTCTTTTAAGAGACCCCAGGGACAGCTTTCCTCCTAGCGAGGTGTCATCATGGAAAATAAAAGTAATCTATGGTGTGGAGCGGACCCTTAAGAGAGCAGTGGCGGCGGCTGGTGTGTGGCCAGCGGGGCGGGGGGCACAGAGAGGGCACAAGGGTCCCATGAGTGGAATCCACAAGCTGCCCAGACCCCTGGGGCCGGGGACCCTAAGCCAGGATCATGGGTCCCCCGGCCACAAGCAGGTGCTACCCTGGTTCCTGCCTGAGCCCACCTGCCTGAGTATTTGTAAACCTGAAACCTCCTTGCTCCCTGGCTCCAGGATCACGCAGCAGGCAGGATGGGGCTGACAGCGTCACCCAGCCACAGGGTGAAAGGTTTGGCCCAGGGAGCTCTGCCGCACCAAGTCGCAGCAAGGCCATCTTAGGGGCCTGGGGAGACCCAGGCTGGGGGCCGGGGGAAGCTGGGGCCGTTTTATCAGAGCCTCAGCTCCTGGGGCTCCCCCGACCCAGCCCACCCCTAGCCTCGGCCTGCTGCCCTGGGTTACATCACAGCTTCCTGCCAACCACCCCCATGGGAAGCAACTACAAGCAGACTTAGAGGACGTCAGAGTCCAGCAGGCAGCCACAACCCCACTGCCCTGCACTGCCCAGGGCTGGAGCCGCCAGGGAGGGCGGAGCGCCTCGGGGATAACCTGGCGGGGCGGGCTGCGGCGGGCACAGCCAGGACAGCCGCTGCCTGTGAAGGTGGAGGAGGTCCTGTGGACGCTCCCACTTCTACGCGGTGCAGTGGTGCTGCTCCCAGCACTCGGAGAAGGACAGCGCACCAGGGCTGGTGTGCCTGCAGAGCGCCGGCCGGGCCCTCAGGGCGACCGGACAGTCAGCAGACAGCCATGGCCGAGGCGTGCCCCGCCCGGGGGGCTCCCTGCCCACCCCCCCCCCCAGGCCGGGCGGGGGTTGAGGGGGTGAGGGGGTGAGGGGCCTGGCCCACCACCCCAAGGCTCAAGAGGACTCAGAGGCCGAGAGGACCTGTGGCCAAAGGAGGAGGAGTTGGGGGGGGGGGGCCAGGGGACGCCAGGCTGCAGAAGCCACAGTCAGGGGGTCACACACGCAGCCGCGGACAGCTCTACAGCCTCCATGGCCCTCCCAGGGGCCAGTTTCCAGCACAGTCCTCACCCCGTCCTCCCGTCACCTTCAGGGCCCCAGCAGCGGAGTATGGGGAGGTGTCCTTCCCCCCGGACACGCCCAGGTCTAGCCTGGGCAGGAGCTGGGACCAGAGCCCCTGAGGTCCCGCCAACCCAGGAGGCTGGAATGCTGCTGGCCATGGTCTGACCTAACTCAGGGCGACCCCGCCTCCCTTCCTGGCCCAGGTTCAGCCCCTGTGGGACCCAGAGCTGAGAAGCTGCGCCCGGCCTGCCCAGCCCTCCAGGTCCCTGTGCTCACAGGCCTGCCTCGCGGCATGACTCAAAGGCCCCAGGACAGTGCTCTGTCCTTTGATGAAATCCAGGCCCTCCACCACCAGGACAAGCCCATCAGCCACCCGCTACTGCAGCTCAGCTCACACCGCCTGCAGGGGCGCTCCAGGCCAGCCCGCCCTGAAGGGCCCCAGCCTTCTGGGAGCACAGACCTGGTTTCTGAGCAGTGGGGATGGGGAGGAAGTGACACCAGGCTTCACAGAGGCTCAGAGAACACACTGGCACCACACTCAGGACCACAGACGCCCACTGCATTGTTGGGGAGCTGGCGGGGGGGGGTGTCAAGGCGGGACCTGCAGGGGGAGTGTGGGAGAATCTGAGTGCTCCGGCTCTGAAGGGAAGACTTGAAGAAGCAGGCACTTCACCTGCACACACAGCTCTCCTCACGCTCCGTGAACATCTCCCCTGGGAAGCCCGCCCCGATGCCCCCACGCGGGGCTTCCCCAGACCCTGTGCCTCCTGCTACCACAGGAACCACTCCCTGTCCTGAGACACAGGTTTACAAGGCTGTGCCCCCACCGGGTGGGGGCTCCAGAGGGCAGACGTTTGCCAAGCCCAGGCCCAGGACACAGGGGCACTCAGGAGGAGGCCGTGAGCGAGTGAGTGAGTGACCGCGCTCCCCTACCGGCCGCTCCCTGTCCTCCCAGGGGCCTCTCCCCGGGCTCACTGGCCCTGGTCACTGATTCACAGAAACAGAAAGGGAAATATTTGCCATTTTACAAAGAAAAACGGCCTTTTCCAAACAAGATGGTCATTTCACAGGCCGTTGGCCTTGATGGTAAGGCCCTTAATTACCCCGAGGAGACACACAGGCCCGTTTGGATGTGTTGGGGGGTCAGTTACACCAACCCAGGGTTTCCTAACTGGGCGGCGATGAGGCTGGTGGACTGGGCCACAAGCCACACCCCCATCCCCACCCTGAGGAGCTGTAACCCCCAGGCCCTGAGAGCCCCCAGGATCTGCCCATCAGGGTCCAGAAGGCAGGGCTGCTAAGGAGGCCTAGACCCCCAAGGCCAAGGCCCAAGGTCCCAGCAGCCCTGACCCTTGACCCTTGCCCCCTGCCATGGCCAGCATTTTCCACATCACCAGGGAACAGGCTATGCGGCTTCCTCGGCCCCACCCTGCCAGGGAGGGCCCCCTCTCCACAGAGCCCCCCTATCCATGTGCCTCTGGGCAGCACCCACTGTGGTTCTGGGCCTCTGCTGGGTGCCTGGCATCAGGGCAGATGGGGGGCAGGGGATCCACAGAGGCTGCAATGCAGCGGGCAGGTGGGGGGTGCCCACGAGTGCAGGGGGGTATCCTGGCACCCAAAGGAAACCCCAGCACTCCCCCGACCCTGTGCCTGCCGAGGAGACCCTCAACATTCCTCCGACACCATGCAGATTCAGGGGTCCAGGAGGTGACCCCCCCGCAAAGAAACGCCCAGAAGGGCAGGCAGGAGAGCGAGCTAATGCAGGCATCTGGGGGAGGGGAGAGGAGAGACTACAGAGACAGGAAGGACAGGGGAGTGGGAGGACACGGGAAGGGGGAGTCAAGGTCACCAGAGCCTCCTGAGAAAACGTAATTACAGCGGTGGCCCAGCCTTTCCAGGACTCTGGTGGGGGCTGGCACGCTGCTGCCGCTGCCACGCCCTAGCTGCCCACCCAGACCCAGCAGAAGGGGGCAGGGCACTGGGCCTTACTCCCCTGCTCTATACCCCATGGGCGTTAACAAGACCTTGGCCACCAAATCACACACGGAATCACTCCCTGCCTGGGCTGCCCCACACAGGGTGAGGAGCCAGCGGGGTCCAGAAGGCTCAGGAAGGCCCAGGAAGGCCCGAGGCCGGTGCCAGCCCATAGGGAGTGCTCGGGGACCAGTGGAGAACCCAGCTCCTAACCTCATCCTATTCTGCCTCCATTTGGCAAACACCAGACTCCTACTCAACTCTCAAAGCCCAACTCTGTGTCCCACAGCCCTGAGGACAACACTGTTCTCTGCCCCTTCACAGATTCCACGCTGCCATCAGACCACCCCCTTACACCCAGCTAACCAGAAACTTCTGAGGGGCAGGCATGGGCGAGGGATAGCTTTACCCCCAGGTCCCTGGCAAGGGGTGGAATTAGGGGCACAGAACATACACTCAGCTCACGCCTGAGACCCTCCCCACCCCCGCACAGGATCCAGCAGCTCCACGTCTCTTGGGGACTCTGGACAAGCCCCTTCCCTCTCTGAGCCACAGCCTCTCCCCACAAAACACGGGAGTGGATGTACAGCTGAGAGCACCCAGACCCCACCCTGGTGGTTAAGGGTGCAACCGCCCCAAGAGCAGAGGGTCTCGGCCTAAATCAGGCACGTGCTCGGGACGGTGTTTCCGGCTGGAACACCCACCCCTCGAACGGCCTCTGACCCTTCAGGGAGCCGCTGTGATTCAGGGCGTCCAACAGGCTGGAAATAATGACAGCTGGCAGTGCAGCCCCCGTAAAACCTGCCTCCACCGTCCCGGCCCCCGGCCCCCGGCCCCGGCCGAAGCGCCTGTTCCTATGGTAACTTCCCAAGGGCAGCAGAGGCGGCCTTGCTCAGCTGGAACAAAAGGCAGCCCGGCTCTGGGGCCACGGGGTCGCTAATGAGCCAGCGTGGCCCCCCGCGCAGGACCACAGGAGCTGGTCTTCCTCCTTCTCAGACAGTCTCAGGCTTGAAATCCTCCTGCAAGCACCACCTGATGGAGGGTGGCCAAGGCCGAAAGCCCCGAGGGAGAGACTAGCTGGGGCAGGACACTCCCAGATGCCAGGTGTGCCCTGCCCTGGTCTCTTACACGGGGGCCCCCAGGCCCGCGAGGTAGGCTCCCATCCACCCCACAGCCAGAGAATCGCAGCCGGGCTCTCTGCGCCTAATTGGGGCAGTGGGCCCCCAACCACGCTGATAAGGCACCCTGTCCCCGCAGGGGCCGCTAATGGGACAGCGACCCGCCAGGCCCACCATCACCGCTCATTAACCCCATCACACCCTGTGATCCTCACACCATGGTGGGGGGAGCCCCGCCTCAGGTCCCCAGGACCCAAGGGCACTACAGGGAGGGGCTTGAGCCGGGGAAGAGGCCCCCCACTTCCCACCTCTGCACCTTGCTCACAGAGTCCCCTGCCTGACAGGCCTCACCAGCCAACAGGTGCCTGCAGGGCCGTGGCTAGGCATCCCGGGGGTGTGGAGGGAGCAAACCCCAGGCTGCAGTCAGCCCCACCCCCGGAGCTCCAGACTGAGACCAGGACCCACTCGGCCCCTGGCTGCCGGAGGAGCCAGATCTAACAGCCGTAAGGGTGGCCATTAACAGGGAATGTGCCCGCAGCACCCCCAGGGAGTGCAGCAGGTGGGCTCTGGGTGCAGCCTGCCCCCAGGACACCTTCCCTAGCTCACCCCCACCTCCTCAGGTGCCTAGGGATGCTCCCTCAGGCCAGTTCCACCCCGTGCTCCCCAACTGCAGGGGCACCTGCCCCAAGGCCTGCCGGCATCAACCCACCACCCCCACCAACGCTGGGCCAGCTTGCTCTCAGGACTCGCTGCAACACACAGCATCTCGGAGGAAAGGGTCATCTGACAGGGGAGGAAACTGAGGCACAGAGAGGTTGCATGACCTGTCCGAGGCTGCAAAGCTCCGAGGGGCAGATTCTGAGTTTGAACCCTATCCTTCAACTGCACCCTCCTCTCAGGGCGAGCGGCCTCCACTGGACAGTGCTGTGACGTGGTGCCCAGGGAGGCCAGCCGGCCCGCCCCCTGAGCCCTACCCTTCTGCTGGACTCAGCAGCAGCGAGGCCGCGGTTCTCCCAGGGGAGGCCCGCCACCACTGGGGCCAGGAGCTGAGGCCCGCAGGCCCCTCCTACTGTTCTTGTCCAAGCTGCCCCCGAGCCAGGCCCCACCCTGCGCCACCCTGCGCCAGAGGACGTACCTGAGGAAGAAGGAGGCTGCCGCCGACGGGCCCGAGGTGCCCCCCGCCGGGGCGCCGGGGGCTGGAGTGACCAGGGCTGCAGTGCAGGCCCCACCGCGGCCCCATGTCTTCGGCACACCATCAGGTCCCACGGAAGGGGGGCCATCCCGCACTGTGTCCGCCACCGCCACCGCGGCCACCGCTGCTTCAGCCTGGAGGGAAGGAGGGGACCTGCCTGAGCAGCAGGCCTCAGCCGGGAGCTGGGGAGCAGACCTGCGCACGCCAGAGCCCAGCGTGCTCCCAGGGGCCCCTACTCATGGGACCCAGCCAGCTCGGGGAAGGAGGGCAGTCTGCCCCACGGGACCCCGTGGGGGAGAGGTGGACACAGATGTCCGCCCAGGGACCTCACTTTCCAGCCCCTCCTCCTTCAAGTTCCAGAAATGCAGTGACCCCAGTGACCCCAGTGGTTGGGACAGATGGACAGGGACCCCCGCGCCCCTCACCGCTGGGCCACCCGCCTGCGAGCACCCAGAGGCATGGTTACAGAAGGAACCACAGCGAGTGTTTGCCGCGAGCACTGACTGCCCCGTGCACGGTGATGTGTGATCCTCCCACCAGCTGAAGTGCCCCGCTGGCGTCTCCAGCTAGTCAGCTAAATTAAGTTCCAGAGAGGGAGACAGCCTCGTAATGAAGCACAAACATAATTAAAGGCTCCCCAGGACGGCGCTGGCAAACTTGAGATCCGGCCACTGTGTATTTTATTTATGTGCACCTGTCGGGCCCTGGACCCCAAGGCCAGCCCCAGCCCCAGGGGGGTGGGCGTGGCCCCTGGCAGAGGAGGGAAGCAGCCTGCCTTAGCCCGGCCACCCCCAGCCCCATCCTCTTCCCCCAGCCGCCCAACCCCGGCCCCAGGCTTCAGGGCTCCCCAGGCACCTTGGCCCCGTCCCTGGGGCTCCCGGCCCCACTCCACCCCAAGCACCACTGACAACCACTGTCCGAGGTGTCCCCTGTGCCAGGCTGGATGAGGCCTGCGGTCCTCACGCTGACAGGACACGGGCCTCTAGTGGCCCTGCAGGAGAGGAGCCCAGGAAGCAGCCACTCTGGAGGGCCCACCATCCTCAGGGTCTCCCAGGTGACACAGCCAGATGCCAGGGTGGCACTTCCACAGGCCCCAGGAGCAGCGTTCTGGCAGGAGGCCTGCCAGCTCAGGGCAGCATCCCTCCCCACCGGGATGGAGTCCCATCCCGCCCAGACTGTGGTCAGCACCAGCTCCCAGGCTCCCCGAGGGTCACAGCAAAACCACATCTGCAAAGGAAGCTCAAAGAGAGCCCCAAATCTTAGGCTGGATGATAGCCAAGGACCCCCTACCTGGCCCTCTCTGCACCAGCAGCTCCCCCAGGGCCGTGAGGACAGGTCAGTGGCAGAGAAGGGCAAACCTGGAACAATCCAGGCCCCCACCAGGCACTGTGCCAGCACACCTCGCCCTGCCACCTGCCTTGCATTTGCCTATACGGCAGGAACTCCTGTGCATCCCTCAGCACCCAGCCCAGCCAGGCCTCCCCTTCTCCAAGCCACTCCCTGGGCCTGCCCCAGGTGCCCTGCCCTGGCCTCCCCCAGCCCTGAGATCTCTCCCCGGCTTCACCTAGGCTACGTAGTGCTGCCCACCCCCAGAGTAACAGGGCCGTGCTTGACTTCTCAGCACCATGTTCTCTTCTCCCACCAGCTTGTGTGAGCACCTGGTGTGTGCCAGGAATCAGGAGGCCCCTGGGGGGCACCTACCACACCTGCTTGGTCTCCCCACGCCTGGCACCTTGCCTTGGCAATGGCAGGTGTTCAATATATCTGTCCTCCAGGGGCACAGTCTGGGACACAGGCATGAGACACACAGAGCCCACAGCCAGGAGGCAGGCTCTGCACCCAAGAGAAAGGGGGCTGCAGGATCAGAGGGGGCACCTGGTCACAGGGGCATTACAGAGGGGGGTCAGGCAGGCCTAGGCCCGTGTGATGGGAACCGGATGCTGCTTCTCCTCCAGGCAGACGTGAGGATGTGGTGCAGCCAAGGACCCTGACGCCAGCCTCCCCACGTGGCCTGCCGTGCACAGGACCTGCGATGTTCCCTCACCTCAAACATCAACCCCTCTAACGCACATGCTCCCCAGGAAAGGTCTGACCTCCTTTGTTAAGCAGGGCGGTATAGGACATTTTAAAGTTGCGTCACCTGCAGGGCCTGAACTGCTCGGAGCAGAGCTGGGTTTGGCAGAGCGCCCACCAGGCGAGCAGCACGGGCAGGGGCTCCCTGGGACCGAAGCGGGCTCACGCCGCAGTGCCGGCACCCACGCTGCCCCACCCAGCCCGTGACGGCTCTGCCACGGGGCCCACCGCCGGCCCAGGCCAGCCAGTGAGCCCGCCCAGTGAGGCACCTGGACAGCAGGGGACAGAGCTGGGGGGTCGCCCCACAGCCCCTCCGCCCACTCCCACGGGGCCTGAGCCATCCCACCGTCTCAGGCGGGCATCACTGCCTCCAGCCGGAATGCTCCGGCACCATCGGCAACGGTGCAGGCCCCCCAGCACTGACCTGTCTCGGGGGTGCCGCACGCACCTCGGCTCCGCCGTCCCACGAGCTGCCGAGACACGGCTCCGGCCATCGGGACGGCCGCTGCCGATTCCTGCCAGAAGCAGAGCCCGGGCATGCCAAAAGAAGCCAGGGGGGCGGGGAGGACGGCGAGAGGGAAGACCACAACACGGGGACAGAAGAGAGGGAGCGAGGGGAGGGCAGGCGGGCGGCCAAACAGAAAACGTGATGGAGGCGCCAGAGCAGCAACGAAAGAAAAGCATGAAGAGAGGAGAGCGTGAGGTGGGCCGCGCCACCGTCCCCGGGGAGGCCCCTGCCAGAGGCTCCTGACCTCAGCCGGTGCCCGGGGGGCCCAGAGTGGGCGCCAGGGTTCCACAGAGCACTGGTTTGGGAAACACCAGACTAACCCATTTCTTAGGAACCCTCCGGGCCTGAATTCCACGTCTGTAAGATCCCGGCAGGTGAAGAACAGTGTCCACCCGCTCCTCGGGAGAAACACCTCACTGCGGGCTATTTCATGCCGAGAGGTGGGGAGGCCAGAAGGGGCAGGAGGCTGAGGGGTCTCACAGACACGGTCTCAGCCCTGCAGAGGGCACAGGGGGCATCGCTCAGGGGGCATGTGCCAGACACCAGGGTCTCCTCGAAGCTCTGCCTGGTCCCCCAGAGGCCCCCAGGCCAGGAATGTCCTTCCCCTGCAGGCGCTAGTCACAGGAATAGCATCACAGCAGCTCCCCTGAAAGTGTGGCCATCCTCTCCTGAAGCCCAGAGGGGGCACCAACAGTGGGTCGGGTCAGAGACAGGCCAGAATACAAAGCTCCCTCCAGCCCCGCCATGTCCCTGAGGATGGGTGGACACCTACCAGGGACCCCCGCCAGTGCTCACAGGAAGTGGGGGGGGGGGCAGCAGGAGCAACATCCCCAAGCTGGTGTCACCGAAACTCCATGGACAGACAGAAACCGTGGCTCCACCAAAATGACCTCACCTCCCACTCAAAGCAGCATGCAGCACCTCCTCCAGGAAGCCCTCCATCCTCCCTGTCCAGGCTGAGCCTCTGCTGCCCCAGACCCCATGGCAGGCTGGGAACCCTCCGCTCCAGGTCCTCCTCCCTGGACTGTGAGCCCTGAGACCCTGGGCAGGGCCTGGCCCGTGTCTGCAGGACTAGGGAAGGTTTGCACAAGTCTCCACTCACCCAGACCTGGGGCAGCTCCTTTCACTGTTTCCCGCAGTCCCACCCTCAGCTGCCCCAGGCTGTGCTACCTCTAGCCTACTGCGGGGTCAGGAGGACAAAGCCTTAATGTCATCTGTAAAGTGAGTGCAGGTGTCCTGCGGACATCTGACAGGCACCCTGTCGACCTGGGGGAGACACCACGGTTCACAGCTGTGTCCCCATGAAGCAGGCGGAGGCAGAGCACCTGGGGTGGCCCCACGCTCTCAGGGTAGCCAGGGAGGGTGACAGGCCACAGTCCCGCTCCCGTGGGCACCCACGTCCTCCATGGTGGCAGAGCTGCCTCTACCGGACACAGTCTGGAAGGCAACTGCTCGACGGTCCCAGCTGGGAAGCTTCCCCGGACACTCGGGAGGTGAATGACCCGGAAAGGGCCGAGCTCTGTGCTCCCGGACGGGGAAGTGGACTGTGGCCTGGATTAGGCCAGGGCAGGCCGAGGGCTGCTCCACCCAGACACCAGGCTCTCTAGCTGGCCATGCCCACAGAAGGACCCACGGGGCCAGCTCCCAGCCAAAGCACCCGGAATGTTCCAGGCCCGCGCCTCCCACCCCAGCAGCCCAGATCCACGCTCGCCTGGAAACAGTCACACGCGGGCCCGCCAGGGGACTGTGGTGGCGATTCGCAGCACGCCTCTCCAGAAGCCTGTCGTTCTAGAGCCTAACACGCAGTGTTTCCACATTCCAGGCCCGCCTCTAATGATCAACGGCCTGGTTCGGGGAAACCACCTCATGTGGGTCCAAAAGTTCTATTTATGGTTTAAGTAACGTCTCCATCAATCGCCAGGACTGTTGTCTCATCATAGTCCATCACCACCCGCCCGAACGCGATCAGTGCACATAAAACCAGGAGGGAGCCTTGAATGCTCACGTGTTATGGTGAGCTGGCTGCCAGTAGGGCTGCCCAGCAAAAGGCCCGTGACCCCACCAGGCACACAGAGGCAGACAGGCCGCCAGCCTGTCCTCTCCAGCTCACACCCCTATGCTGCCTCCCGGGACCCTCAGGGCCAAGACCAACCCCTCTCTCTACCTGGTGTCTAAGGCCCCCTGGCTATTCCCAGTGGCCTCCTGTGCCCCCATCACATCTCCCGCTGGGCCCACTGTCTCTGCCACTTCCCTCCAGGCCCGGCTCAATGCCACCTCCTCCAGGAAGCTGCCCAGCTCTCTAGAGCTGCCTCCTCACCTCTGCTTTCCCCCTTCCACCGACCCCGCAGGCGCATTCCTTCCCAGGCAGCCCAGCTCTCAGGCCAGGAGGCACCACAGGACTGGCACAGCAGAGGCTGGCCTCCCCCTTCTTGGCCTCGCCCTAGGACTTAGCAAACGGAGGAGCTGGAAGCAGAAAAGCCACCCCTAGGGTGCATTGTCACAACAGGTGGAGGCCAGGTCAGATCCAGAAGTTCTTCCCAGGGGTGCCCTGGGCACCCCAAGCTACTGAGGGTCAGGGAGGCTCCAAAGACAGGGCACCCTCAGAGGGGCCAGCCCCAGCAAGGCCACACTTGAGATGGCAACATTCAGCCTGCAAACCACACCCCCTTCAGAGGGGCCGGCAAGTCCAGAGGTGGGGGCGGGCCAGGGGACTCATGGGACTTTGCCGCAGCAGCTGGGGGCCCTCGCCGTGCCTCCACCCCCACAGCCCTCGGGCACAGAGACCACAGGAGAGGACTGCTGAGGCTCTATTTCCGAGACACTCACCGGGCAAGTTTGTGCAGCTGACTGCAGTGACTAGAAAGGCTTCCACAGCCATCTACCTATCTCTCTGCCCCGGGGCCCCACGGGGGACAGATGGCGCAGCAGGAGCTTCTCCAGGCAGCCACAAACGCCTGTGCAGCTCCACCACTGGGTCCCACCTGACCCAGTACCCCACCGCAGCTCTACCACCAGGGTCACACCTCCAGGGAGGCCTCCAGGGTTCATACCTCCAGGCTCCACACAGACCCTTCCCTCCGCTTGGAGGGTCCTTTCTATTTCATTTGCCTGGAGAACCCTATGCTGGGCACTGCTGGGCCCTCAGCAAGCAGATGGGGGCAGCCGGGGGCACGAACCCCCAGGAGAAGGCATCCCTCAGTCGTGCAAGAGCTTCTGGGGAAAGGTCCTACTGGGACCACCCCAGCACAGCTACCCCCATGCACCACCAAGCCAGAACCAACGCCCTCCAGTGTCCCAGGAAACCCCGCTCCAACAACCCGCCCTCTCCTGACCCCCCACCCTGGTGCCCCTTCTCCCGGATGGAAAACTGGGGGACACAGGGGACACCTGGGAGAGACCCCCACCAGCAGAACTCTGTAAGCAACAGGCGCCAGGCCCCAGCCCCACCCCCCAGAGCTCATCTCAGACCGCTGGGCCCTGCCTGGGCACACCCAGCCCGGGTCCATGGCACCTCAGGACCCACCGGTGGCCAGAGCTGGCTCCACGGAGGCCATGCCACTGCTGTGGGTGACACTCTGGTAGGCCTGAGGAGGGGAGCCCTGGAGGGTGGGGAAGGCAGTCCGCAGTCACCTGGAAAGAGGTGGCTTCTGAGGGACCAAGCGTGTGCAGGAGTGAGCACACAGCTCCCACCACCTGCGGGCCTCCCACTACACTCCAGGCTGTGTCACTTGTCCACAGGGCAGGGCCATGTCACCCAGGTCTGCCTGTGCTCTGGGCAAGAGAGCCTGGCCAGGGAGGGACCAGGAGGAGATGTTCCCTCTACTCCAACCCTGAGGATGAGGGTCTGATCTCATCCTGGGAGCCCACGGGGCCCTTGTGTCAGCCCACAGCACTCTCAGAGTGGCCACAACCATCCTCACCCACGTGCCTGTGCTGCGTGGCAGCAACACTCCCAGGGACACAAGAGGACCCTGCCCACCAGCGACCTGGCAGGTGGACTTGACCTGGGCCTTAGGAGTGTCTGCAGCCCCCTTGCTTTGAGGGGAGCCATGCTGCAGGGCACCCATTGAGCTCAGTGGGTGCAGACGTGGACTCAGCACGTCCAGGGCACTCACCAGGCATGACGGCGGCAGGAAGCTGTTGACCCGCGAGACGCTCCACATGCCGTCCAGGCACTGCTGAGCCTGGATGGTGACCGTGCTCAGGGCCCCGCCCAAGCCAGCAGGCGCCACCGACACCTGGACACTGGGCCCGGACGGCCAGGCCAGCCCCTTTCTCCGGTCTGGTCCCACTCGGCCCGGCTGCCTCCCCACCAGGCCCGCCAGCGCTGGTACCTCCCTCGGGCTGGCGGCAGCGCCAGGGCTGGGGGGCGCGAGGCCAGAGCCTCCGTGAGGGGCATCCAGCTCTTCGCGGCTGGCAGGGGCCTGCAGCAGCCGCAGGGCCTCCCGCGTGAGCTGGTTCAGGTGTGCGGCACAGACGTCACAGCGGCGCTCGGCCTCTGGGCGACACGCAGGCAGAGCCCCAGGTGCCGGCAGCTTGTCAAGAAGCAGAGCAGAGAGACATGGATCCTGGGGGTACAAGGGACAGAGGTAGTCAGTGCCCGGGCACCAGGACCCACCCCCCTCCCTGACGCCGGGCCGGCCCACACGACAGCCACTACATAATCCAGAACTGGTTAATATGCCCGAAATGGTGTCATCTGCAGGCACGCAGCAGGAAAAGAGCCACTGGGGCTTAACAGGGAGGCCCGCGGTGCCCTGGACAACTGCCCCCCTCCTCCAGCCACCATTCCCGAGCTTGCCTGCGGCCAACAAGGCGTCCATCTGCACGGCCCCCAACAACTGGGCCACAGCAGCCAGGCCGCATGGCCAAGCAGCAGCCCAGGGGCTGGCGGAAGGGGCCCATCCACGGTGGGCTGAGGGCCCCAGTTGAAAGCAGCGTCGCTTCCAAAGCCCGTCAAGGTGGGTCTGGCGGGCTGGAGACCCTCTGCCTGCCTTTGCGGCGTCTCCAGCCCTGGCCGGGATTGGGAGGAAATGTAAACGGACCCCAGGAGCCAGGCTGTGTGATAGGACTGCAGGGGTGAGCAGGTGGCCCAGGTCCACGGGAAGATGGAGGCCCGAGCACGGCTGGCAGGAGGCAGGAGGCCAGTCTCAGTGGCCCCCACGCTCCACTGCAGACATGGAGTTGGCCGCTGGGGCCTATGCTGCCTGGTGGAGGCCCCTGCAGCCCATCCCCCTGCCCTGTACTGAAGGGGACACGTGGGTCTCCCTAACCATGAGCCTGCTGTCTCAAGAGGGCTAAGAACAGAAGCCAGGAGGTCCAGGAGGGCTTCCTGGAAGAGGGGACACCTCTGGAAAAAAGGGGAGGCGGAGGGAACCAATCCTCAGAAGGAACCTCACTGGAGGGAAGCTATCGAAAGTCACATTCCCAGGGCCCATCCCCTACCCTCGACCCCAACAACAGGCTCTGCCTCAGCCTCTCCCCTGGGCAGCCCCTCAGCATACTTGCCCTTTCCCGAGGGGCAAGCCCAAACTACAGATGCTTGGCCAGGACACCCCCTTGACTGGAGCAGCGGCCCATCCTGGACTTGCCACAAATCCTCCCTCCCCAGCCACAAAGCATCCCCTGCTCAATGGCTGGCCACACTGGCCCCAAAGGACACTGGGCGCATCCAGATGCCCTGCTGGCCACAAAAACGCATCCCTCCTTCAGATTCGGAAGCCAAAGGCACCACGCAAAAGGGGCAGCCCATTCATCCCGCCCAGGCTCCCCGAGCCTGGCCTGTGGCCAGCCTGACTGGTGTCCACAGACGCCAAGGGAGAGCTCCGTGGGTGCCAGCTGTGACAGGGCGGCCTGGCTGTGAGGGGACACTGCTCGGCTCTTGTGTCCCCGGGCCAGGCAGACCCCGGAGATACTTCGGATTCAGTCCAGATCACCATGACAAACCGAGTGTTGAAATAAAGCAAATCACGTGAATTCTTTGGCGTCCCAATTATAAAAGTTATGCTCACACAATACTGTAGTCTAGTAAGTGTGCAAGAACATCGGGTCTTAAAAAATTTTAACACTAAAAAACAGCATCGGTTAAAAAATAACGCTGCTGGGAAAATGGTGCTGACAGACCGGCTCAAAGCAGGGCTGCCCCAAATCCTCGGGCTGTGAGAAGCGCACAGAAAAGCAAAGCACGGCGAAACCAGGGGCCCAGCCGCCCCACGTGCCCCAGGCAGACCAGGTCGGATGAAAGCGAGGCCCGGCCAGGCCGCGCCTTGCCGCTGCCTGATGTACGGGCTTTCCTCCGGTGGGGGCTGGGGGCCTCTGAAGTGCCCGGCGTGTCTGGTCCCAATTAGCGGACACCCCCACACCCTCCTGCTCCCCCGTGGGGAATTCACTGCAGACCCCAGGGAGCCCTGCGGAGGTGGGGGGCAGGCACGGACACGCTGCGGGAACCCCACCCGGGTCGCCCACGGGCCACAGATGGAATGCAGACGCCCTGCCCCCGCCACGCAGGGCTCAGACAGGCCTGCTGCCACTCCATCACCCCTGCCTGTTTTCCAGGCCCAGCTCTGATTACCCTGGTTTTTCCACTCAGCGGGAGGCAGCTAATGGTGGGCTGGTGTGAGGGGAAGGAAGTGCCGCCTGCTACAGCCATTAACCCGACTTGAAAGGCGGCCCAGACCCCGCCCGGCCCCCAGGCCCCACAGCCCATTGTTCTGGGGCCTCTGCCTGTCTTGGGGACCTTGGGCCTCTGGGGAGCCACTCCCTCCAGGAAGCGGGGAGTGCAAGGGATGGGGGGTTGCTGACTGACCTGGGCCCACACCAGAACCAGACCCCCACCACACCCCCACAGTTGCCCCTGCCCACCCCCCTCCCCCAGCTCGTCAGGCAGAATTCAGGTGGCGGCTGTCAGGGAGGCCTCAGCCACCCGCCCACCCCGCACCCAGGCCTCGGGCTCTGAGCATCCAAGCCCCATGTGGGAACCACAGGGGTCTGCTCTGAGGAGGGGGAGCCCTCCAAGCTCAAGCACTCCTCTCACAGGGAGACAAGCCCAGGGCCGCCAGATCACCAGCTCAGGAAGCCAAGTGCAGGGGCTTACAAGCCCATGGGCCTCCAGGCCATGGTCTCCCCTGAGTCCCACTTCACAAGCTCCCAGAAGGTTCGGGGCCCCGACACACCCGGGCCCCACCCCACGGCCAAAGCCTACTTTGGGAGACAAGCACCCCTTCCAGCACTGGCAGCCAAGCCCACCTCTCGGGGGACCCTCACCACCTTCACTGGGGAGGTGACGATGCTGCAGGCCCAGCAGATCCCCCAGGCCTGGGGGCCACCTCTCCAATTTCTGCCTGGTATCACACACCTGAGATGGCAGAGACCGGCCAGGAGGAGAGACCCACCTGGGGTGACCACACAGAGACTGCAGTGGGCCCTGAGCCCCTCAGGCAGGCCAGGCAGCAGAGGCTGGGCCAGCTCGGGGGCCAGGAACAGGGCAGCAACAAGGGATGCTCACTGTGGTCGTCCAGTCAGAACCCCGCCCCACAGCCTGCAGACCAGCAAGCCCTGGGCAAGACAGACCTTGAGTCAGGGTCCAGCACCCTGGCCCAGCATTCAGGGCTCCAGGGAGGGGGGCTTCTCCCAGGATGGGCACCCTGGGCCCCAGAAGGTGAGGGACGAGAGCATCTTCCACACCACCTGCTGCCCCCTCCCCAGGCACAAGCCAACAACCCTCAGACTCCAGCACAGAGGGCAGCTGGGGAAGGCCAAGGAGGAACAGGTCGCCCTTCCCTGAGGCCAGTGCCCTCTCCCAGCCGTGGGACAGCTCCTGGCAGCTGCAGGGAGGGCTCAAGCCCCCAAGAGGTCACGGCCCCAGTTTCCAGAATTTTAATCCCTGAAAGCCCCAGCCACCATGAGGCCTAGAGCCCACCCCTCCCGTCCAGAGCCCAGCGCCTTCAGACAGGAATCACCCTGCTGCAAAATAATACTTTTAATTTCCTCTTTATGGTCTAATTAAACAGATATTTTACTTGCATTTGGAAAACGTTTTTCTTAATTTGATTCAATTTAGCACTGCATACCCATCACACCACCTGGGTTTTCGGGGGCCTTCCCCCACTTAAGAATGATGGCTTTTTATCTTCCGTCGTGTTTCTGGGATTTCCGAGTTACTTTAAGTAATCCTTCTATTTTCTCCTGTGAGGGAGCCCTAGAGGGGCTTCACCGGGGGAGCTGCCCCACCATCACCACCAGGGGAGGCTTCCCCGGGGTCCAGGAAGGCCAGGCTCACCCCTGGGGCAGGGCGGGAGCTGACCAGACCCCCCCGCAGAAGCTCCCATGGGAGAAAGTGAGAAGGAGGTCTACTCCCCAATTCAGAAAAGCCCCCAGACCTCAGGGCTGTGAGAAGACCCTCTCTGAGCCCCCATCATCCCGTCTTTTAAAAGGGGGCCCCAGCACCCACTGGCAGGGTGGCTGGGAGAGCGCCCAGGACCAGAGTTCAGCCTGGAGGAGTGCGCGAGGCCAGCCACACTGTCAGGAGTGGCCTGCAGGCAGCTGAGCGCGTCCAGTCCTGCCTTCTCTCCACAAACAAAGCGTGCTGGGCCCTGACCCCGGGCAGCCACGTTTCCGGAGTTGACAACAGGTCCAGGAAGGGACCCCGGCTGCCGGGCTGGGCGCTGCCCTCTCAGGCTGACATTCCGAGGTTGCATGCAGCCTGGCGGGATGGAGCTGGGGGGTTCAGTTTTCCAGCCCCACCTTGGCTGCCCCAGGCCCTCCCATCTGCCAGGCTCCTCTCTGGGGGTGGAACCCCTAGCCCGAGGCCCCGCCCACCCACATCTGCTGGGTCCAGTGGGAAGACCTGGAGACCCCCCTTCCCCAGCACAATCCTCCCTAGCCTGCCAGCCAGGACACTGCAGACATCCCATCCTGCAGGCCTTCAGTTCTGAGGCCCCATAGCTGACCCAGGGGGAGGGGCAGGGGGATGGGGGCCGCAGCCTGGCCACCCAGCACTGCCCGGCACCCGTCCCCAAGGCCCTGCACCAGGCGCCAGCCAGCTGGGCAGCTTGGGGCACACACAAGTTCATTGAGACCTCTTCCCCTCAATGGCCTCCCTGTCCTCTGCCAATGCCACACAGAATGGGGGAGGGGGCCAGGGGGCTAAAGGCCAGCCAGACAGGATGGCCTCAGTGGAAGGGGCTGATAGAGAAGCAGCTTCATCGGGAACTGAAGCTCACCCAGACACGGCGTTCAGTCCGCTGTCCCATTCTGGGTCGGGGCACAGAATCTGTGGACCTCAGCTTCCTCATCTGAGCAACAGGGCCAACAGCAGATTCTCACCACCAGGGCGGGGCACACCACACCCTGCAGGCCCAGCACCACTCCGGGGGCTGAGCCCAGCAAAGGGGCAGGTGCAGAAGCAGAATGGGGCCCCTGTCCCTCAGCTGGCCCCAGGCGTCCCGAGTTCTCCTGCTGGGAACCTCTGCACGTAGGTGGCCCCAGACCTGTCCCCGGCTACCAACCCCTTCCAATGAGTCTTCCAGGAGAACCAAGACTACAGCTCTTTATTAAAGGACTCTCCAGAACACCGCAGGCCCCAACCTCTGCTCCTGGGCTGGAGCACAACTGCTCTCTACCACACCTCCCCACCTATGACCGCATCCTAGCTTCCCCCCAGCCTGGCACCCCAAGACACAGTCTCCACAAGTGCTCAAAGCATCCCCATCCTGGAGCTCTCGATGCTCCCACCATCTCTGTGGGTCTAATTCTAGCCCAGATCAAATGCCATCTCCTCCAGGAGGCCCTCCTGGATTCCCCTTCCCAGAGCCTTCCCTCCCAGGATCCACAGCACTTTGGTTAAGAGCACAAACTTTGGAGTGGGAGAAACCAGGGTGAGAGGCCTTGAGCAAGTCCTCCACACCCTTGTGTCTACTATTTCTGCCCTGCCACGCAGGGCGGTGGAGCTGAGGACGTAATTGCCCAGAGGCCTGCTGACTGGCTGATGGCACTGTCCCTCCTGGGGACGGCCGGCTCTGCCCACTTCCTGCAGCACAATCCCGCCAGCCAGGTAGGCCGGAGGAATGCAGGGATAAACATCGGGCCCAGCCTGGCCACCCTGGATGCCCACCCTGAAGCTCCTGTCCAGGCCTCAGGAGCATCCAGGGAGGGGAGAGGTTCCACTCCCCACAGCAAAAACCCTGCTGATCATCCAGCAGAGGGGACAGACAGCAGGTGGGTTGGGCCCCTGGCATACCTCGAGATCCAACACCCAGGCACACCATGGCCCGGCAGCCCCAGGCCGCCTGCTGGCCAGCTGTACTGGCCAAAAGTCCCCTTGGAGCGCCAGGCACCCACCCCCTGGGAACCACCTCACTCGTTGGCTGCCGTGAGTGTGCTCCCTTTACAGACCAAGGCTCAGAGACACTAAGACACTTGGCTCAGGCCACACAGCTTGGGTGCAGAGCTGGGACTTAAAGTGTAGGGGCATGGACCAAAGAAAGGGGCCTCGGGGATAAGACCGGGGGCCTGCGCTGAGCTACAGGCAGCCACTGGGTGGGGCCAAGCTGAAAGGGCTCCCAACAACCTCTCAGGTTTCAGAGACGGCCACGGGTGTGGGGCTGGCAAGGGCTCCAGGAGGCAGAGCTGGGCTGTGGCCGTGCACCGAGGCTGTGAGGGGGAGGACAGGGGACGGGGAGCGTAGGCTCAGACAGCTCGGAGGGAGCCGGCCCTGCAGCCCACGACCCCGCGCAGGGCACAGGGCAGGGCCCGCACCTGGCATGCTCCACCCGGAAACAGGCAGTGGCCCGGGCCAGCATTCATCACACAGGGTCAGACGTGAGTGCACACGGAGGTGTAATAACATCCACCCGAGGCTGGATGCAGCAGGCGCAGAGCAGCCTAGCGCAGGGCCGTGCAGGACTATAAACCTGCCAGCCCTAGGCGCCCAGCTGAGCCCACTCACCCCTGCCCCAGCCCAGCCCCCACCGCCTGAGATGCCACCAAGGGACAGGGATGGGACCAGATGAGGCCAGGGAGCCCTCCCACAGAGCACCAGGAACCCTGACATCCACATGGTCCCTCAACCACAAAACACAACACCAGCAGTAAAAGTGCCCTTTATCCGGAGGGAGCAATGACCCTGTTCCCAGATGGGGAAGCTGAGGCGCTACCAAGGAGTGACCACACCACAGGAGGTGGTGCCCCCCACTCCCATCCTGACCAGGAGAGTCTCATCAGCCACGGTGTTCACCCAGCGGGAAGGAAGAAGCCACAGCTTGGAGATCAGGGGACCACCAGAGAGTGGTTCCCAGAGACACGGCCACCCAGGCTGCTACCAGCAACCTGACAGGGGACAGTCCAGCCTCAAATGCCACTCCCCACTGCACAGGCTCCCTGTTCTTATGAAGCAGATGAGCAGACGGAGGCCAGACACGCCGATGGGACATTCAGTCCATTTTCACTCTATTTAGTTATTCATACCTCACACCTCCTCACATAAAAACTGTGCGATGGCTTCCAGGAACGACACGGCATAAACTGAAAACAAAACCACATGGCTAGAGACAGCCACATTAGAACAAATAGAAGTGATCAGTTCCCAGAGACACGGTAGAAAGAGCTCTTCTGGTCAGCAGAAGCTGAAAAGTACATGTGCCATGAGCTTCCTGGCAGGCAAAGGAAAAAGGAAACTAGACTTTCCTTGCTATTTAAGACAAGAACCAGCTCTTCTGACTCCCAAGTATAAGATTCCTTCAGGACACTCAAGCGAAACTTGAGAAGGCCCCAGACTCACTCCTTTAACCCATCCTAAACCAAGACAAGCCCCCAGCAAGGCTCTGACCAGCCAAGGTGCAGGGGTGACTGTAGCCTCCCTCCCTCCCTGAACCTCCACCTCTCAGCAGAGGGGCAATAAGACCAGTCACCACAACTTACACCCCTGCTCAGCCCCACCTCTGACCACAGCTGGACTCCCCACAAGCAAACTCTGTCCTGCAAAGAGGCAGAGCTCCATACCCTAGACCCACAGCGCCTGCATCCCAGCCAGCCCCCGGTGCCCCACCCTCACCCCCTGAAACCCCAGACCAGCAAGGACATAGAACAGGCACCAGGAGTCTGTGATTCCATCACAGGAACGAAGGAAATCCCCAGGGACAGAAGGGAACACCAGCTAGACGACCATCTATCTAGGGAGAGGGGAGCCAGGGGAGGGTGGAGAGGGGTCAGCCAAGGTCTCGCAGAGGCCAGGTGGTGAGGCTAGGCTGGCGGGGATTGCCTCCTCCCTCCCTCTGCCTGGGCTCCATCCCACAGAGTAGCCTGGGAGCCTCCAAGCCCCATAGATGGATCCCTTCCCAGCTGAGTCATCCAGTTCCCTGCCAGCTGGGAGAGTGCCCGGCAGACAGCCCCAGGGAGCACCCGCCCCACTCACACCTCCCTGGCTGCCTCTGGAGTCTGCCAACACCTGGCTCAGCTGAGGAACACTGCTGACGCCAGGTGCCCCGCCCTGTGGAGCCCTGAGGCAGACAGATATTGTGGCCCTGACCACCCCCCAGAAGCTGGTGGAGTTCAGGTCAGGCTCCAAACAGCATGGGGGGAGCAGGGGTCCAGGGACTCTGACCCCAAGTGGCAAATGGGCTCAGCCCCTGCCCCAACCAGGCCCACAGCCTGGTGGGGATGACAGATCCAGGACCCTACCATTGTACACCAGTGCAGTCAGAGCTGGGGGCTCTGGGGACAAAGGACACCCACACCACGCAGGCTTCCTGGAGGCGAGACAGAGGAATGGACCACCACTGATAGGATCCACACCCCCGAGTCAGGCCCCAGAGAGAGGCCAGAGGGTTCTCTAGAAGCCTGGTGACATCACCCCAAGCTGTGCACGGGACGAGAGCCCTTGGCCTCCCCAGTAGCCTTCAGACTTGTTGCCCAGCTTGGTGAAAAATGTGAACCGATGCTGGGGTTGCATGGGTGGGCAGGGGCCATGAGCAGTGGTTCTGGAATTTGCAGGGTTGGGGAGGACAAAACCCCTGCCTGGGTGAGCCCGAGATTCACAAGAGAGAAATAAGATTTGAAACTTTGCCCCATCAGAGTGCTAATCAGTTCAATGCCAGGATCGACACATCAAAGTCACAGCTCCGGAGGAGTCACCACCTACTCATGATACATCTGGGCAGCAGCTGGGGCGAACCCGCAAGCAGTATCCCCACCCCACTGCTGCTAGGGGCCTGGGGATTGCCATCCTCCCGAGGGGCGTCATCGGGAGGTTGAGGTGGGGAGGAGAGAGCCAGAATCCAGCCCAGCAGCCCCCAGGGTGAACACAGCAGGCTGTGGGAGGAAAAGCCTAGTCATTCAGTCATTCAACAAACATTTCAGGGGCACCCAGACCTCGTGGTGCCCTGACAGAGCTCCTAGCCTGGGGGTGGCACACTGAACAAAGGGACCACCCAATGACCAAGGAGTGTGGGAAGAGCTGAGAAAAGGTGGGGTCAGGTGGCAGCAGAGGTGGCCTCCCTGAGAAGGTGGAGATGTGGGGGAGGGGAAGCTCTCTGCACACAGAGGGGCCCCAGAGCTCTGCGCCCTGAAGTCAAAGTGGGGTCGGTCACCATGGTCCAGACACCACAGCCGGAGCCCCGGGCAGCTCAGGCTGTGTGGTTCTGCCAATGAGCCTGGGAGGGATGAGGGCTGGGGGTCTGCAAAAGGGGTGCTGCAGTGAACAACCACGGGACAGAGAGGACACTCGTGCCCAGGGGCTGCACCTTTCAGGGGGCCTCAGTTTGGCAGGGCCAAGCTGGGACAGCAGGACCCAGGACCGTCCAGAGACCCTCCTGATGGAGCCAAGGTCCGATGAGTCCCCTCTGGCTGCCCGAAGAGTGGGCAGCGGGGGGTGGGCAAGCACTGGGAGCGGGGCAGGGCTGTGGACAATGAAAGGGGTCTGCAGGGACCCAGTGACCAGCATGCCTCGGGGGTCTGGGGCCTCAGGTTCTGAGTCAGGGGACAAGAGGGGCAGAGTGGTCAGTGGTGGCAGAAGAGGAAGGCCTGGCTTTGGCCTCAGGTGGGAAGCACTGGGAGCCCCAGGCAGAGACTTCTCAGAGGCAGGGGCACAGGGAGAGCAGAGAAGGGATTTGGCAGGGTTGCAGGGGTGGGGGTGAGGGGGTGGGGCAGAGCAAGGCGTCTGCAGCAGGCCCGAGGGGAGTGACCCAAGGAGGCTACAGGAGGACGTCTGGAGAGGGTAGCTCCAGGCCACGCAGGGGTCCAGAAGGGGTTCCCAGAAGATGAGGCCAGGGCCCCTGGTGAGAACAGAGAGTGGCTCAGTGGGGGACCCAGAGGCCCAGCCTGGTAGCCCCTCCACACCCAGGCCCAGCACCCTTCGTGGTTCAGGCAGGACAGTCTCCTGGCAACAACCCGGGCCGGCAGAGCACGGCCCCTCCCCCACGCCCCCGGGCATTGGAAATCAAAGATGGGGGAGGGCACAGTCCTAACTGCTCCGCATGAGGAGTCCCTGGATGGGAACCACGCTCACCCCCACTGCCCAGACAGGGACACCGAGGCAGCTGCAGTGAGAAGGTACCAAAGGCAGCCGGGAAGAGGCAGGCCTCCCGCCCAGGCCGCCCGATGGCTGAGCAGGCCTCCGACCGCCTGGGCACAGCATGACCCCCGAGCCCATGCCCCAGCAAAAGCAACACGGCCTGAGGTGTACAGGCCAGCCTGCGCCACTGCCAGCCCCACACACCTGTGGAAGGGGTACAAAGTGGTCCCCAGTACAGAAAGGGAAACTGAGGCCACAAGTTTTCATAAGCCAGCACGGAGTCCCACAGCCGGAACTGTCTGCCCGGGGGGGGGGGGGGGGGGGGGGGGAGGGCAGGCATCAGGCCCCGGCAGGGTGACTGGGGCTGGCTGAAGACCGCTGTCCTCGACCCTCTCAAGCCTCCCTCTACACCTGAGACCAGGCAGAGACCCAGGAGGCAGAGGCCCCTAGGCCATCCTCACCTTGAGCCGTGGAGCCCAGCGGGCCACCTCCCTTCCCAGCCTCCCCAGATGCCACAAGCAGGAGACCAAGTGAGGTGACAGCAGCAAAGTTCTCTGTAAACTGTGGGGTGCCGACCCCACGAAGCTCATCTCCTCATGGTAAGAAACAAGCAAGGGCCCCCGGGGAAAACTCTAGAACACAGACTCTACACTCTAGTGGCCTGTCAGCCTCAGAGCAGAGCCCAGTGCCCCTGGACCATGGGGCCAGACTGACAGGAGCACCCACTGGGGCTCACCCAGAGCCGGTCACACACGGGGGCCCCCTGGCTGCCTCAACGAGCTCTCCCTCCCAAAGCAGAAGCAGCTGTGTGCACACATCCTGGGTACCACCTCCCCAGCCTTCCTTGATAGGATCTACGGGGCAGGCCCGTCAGGTGAGGCTGTAGGCTGTGTGCCAATCAGCCAGGATGCTGGCGAAAGCCTGGGTCTCATAGGACAATGAGACCCATCAAGGTCCCAGGATTGCAGGCCCAACCACCGATGATGTTCCATGGCCCAGATGGCTCAGCCCAAGGGCCTGAAGCCCCCTGGGCCCGTTTCCATCTTCTCTGGAGAAACAGTGGATGAAGGGGCCTTCCCTCCCTCAGGCACAGCACCCTACAGGTTGGACAGCGCCCCCTAGAGGCTACCCCCAACTGACAAAGGAGTAAACAGAGCCGGGGAGAGGGCCAAAGAAAGGAACAAAGCATGAGACCCTCGTCTGCTGGGTGAGCAGGCCACTGCGTGACAGGGATGGCTGGGCAGGGGGTGAGCCTTCACCTGGCACTGAGGGGTACCCAGTGTCAAACGTCAAATTCGGGGGAGGCCAGGAGAGGTGGGTGGTGAGCACCGCAGGTGGTCCCAGAGCTTCCCTGATGAGCTGTCTGCAGGCAGAGACCATTGAGGCCTCCCAGATGAGGGCCCCCGAATCCACCAGCGACTGGTGTGACCTGCAGCTCTCTCCACCCAGCTCCCCTGTCCACCTGGTGGCCAGCCGGCCACATGTCCAGCACCACCAGGCAAAGCCCAGCTCAGTCACTAAAGCCCCTCCTCTCTGGCCTCACTTTCCCCCAGTGGGGTAGCAAAAACTCTGTACCAAAACACTCTTTTCTGGGGCCCTTCTGGTGACTTTTCAACCAGATTCAAGCCATCTGGGGCACAGAGCTAGGCAAGGCTGCTCCCTGCTCAGAGAGCAGATGTGGGAGGGTCCAGCCCCGCCCCAGGACAGGCCACAGGTCCTCTCCCCTGAACGCAGAGAGAAGGTGCCCAAAACACAAGCCGGACTCACATGACCTCCCCACACCCCACCCTGCCAGACACAGGGAACACCCGTGGGACCCCAGGAGGCCAGGGTCTGGCCCAGACCGCATGGCCTCCTTAGAGAACTATATTTAGATTCAATGGGGATTATTCGGACTTCCCAGGAATGCTTTCAGAAAGACTGAAGGTCAGGCGGGAAGGGCTTCCTCTGGAGACCCCCACCTTCCCAGGCTTTGCAAACTTCCAGGGCGCATTGTTCCCGGAACAATGGTCCCAGCTCCTCCCAAGCCCCGGGCAAGCCCACTGGCTGGAGAGTTCAGCAGAGCCCCCTCCCCAGGCAAACACCTTGGTGCTGGCGCTTAGAGCCTGGGGAACCCAGGGGCCCAGTCACTCAGTTCCCAGATGGGCAGCCACTGCCAGAATGGCAAAGCTCCAAGCTGTGTCCCACACACAACTCTCATCCGTGAAGCAGGAGGTGGAGGGAAGGGGCTCCCCTCACAGTAGCTGGCCCACCCGCTGGCCTTCCCAGCCCTCCTGCCCCAGGTGTGCAGTCTCCAGACATTGGCTGGGGACCCAGGTGCCCCAAGGGCGACATCGCACCAGATAACCTCTTGCTGCTGGCAAAGCAGGAGCGGTCCCTCCCAGGGCGGGGTCCCTGCCCCCTCCCTCTCCCTTCCCCCCCAAAGCAGACTGTGGTTCCAGCTGTAGGACATCTGCAGCAGAAACACCCGCCCAATCCTGCTCCAATCGGACCTTGGGACCCTCTTAGGGTAAAATGCCCCGATTCACACAAGGTGTCACAAATGGGGAAACCGAGGCCCAGAGAAGGGAAGGGATTGGCCAGAAATCCTTGGAACCTCGCCTCCTTCCAGATCCCAAGGTCTCCCAAGTTCCAGCATGGGCCCCTGTCCCACGGCTGCCTGAGGAAGGGTCACTTACCCGGAGGGATGTCCCGGGCCCGCTGACCAGCTTCCACGCTTGTCGCTTGAGCTCGGCGAGCTTCGTGTGGCAGTGGCGGCACCAGCCGCCTCCACCGGCCGAATGGCCCTGCTCTGCGCCTGCCCCTGCCCCGGCGCCCTCGGGCGCAGGGCGGCTGCCGTAGGGGTCCTGTTCCGGCCCGGCGGTCAGCCTCTTGCGGGGTGACCCCTCCAGCAGCTGCAGCGGCTCGCGGGCCGGGCCGCCCTCGGCTACCTGCGGGGGGTGGGGCGGAAAGGGACCCTGAGCCTGAGCCACTGGGCGGCGCCATCCCGGGACCCAGCACCGGTGCCTCCAGACCTCAGAGCGACCCAGCACCAGAGTGACGCAATCGACAAAGTTAAGAGCGCTGGGCGCGAACCAGCCGCCCACCGTCTTCTTCCATCCCAGGTCTCGACTGGGTCCCCTACCCCAGCAGGAGGCTCGGCGCCACCCGCGCTCCGCTACAGGACGGGCCCCCAGGGCTCTGTGCATCCTCTGTGTCCCGTGCTCTGTCCCGGGCGGCCTGGCGTCTCCCAGCCGCCAGCCTCCCTCTCGGGCCCGGCCGCGCGTACCGCGGGTTGCGCCGCGCACAGGGTAGCGCCACGGCTGCCCATGGCCAGGACGTGGGAAGGACTTGGCGGTCGCTTCGGGGCCACTCGGGCTCTCCGGGGCGCCGTGGCTACGTGATCCTGTCCGGGGACGCCCCCATGACCCGGCCGGCCACTCCGAAGTTCGCGGCCCGGACGAGCGGCGGAGAGCGCGCGGCGGTGGCGGCGGCGGCGGTCGGTCGGTCGGTCGGTCGCGCTGGGAGGCGAGGGCGGGGCCGGGGCGGGGCTGGGGACTCCGGGGGCGGGGCAGGGGCGGGGCTCTGGAGGGCTGTCCGGACCCGCCCAAGCCCTCGCTCAGCAGTGCTTGGGGGAGGGGGTCCTGCTTTCCCCCGTGGCTCCACCCATTCCGAGGCCCCCAACCTGTTAGGCGAGTCCCAGCGCAAGAGAGGAGCGCTGGGGGCCACGGTGAGAGAACCGGTACACGCGCGCGCATGCGCTTTCCTGCTCCGCTCCTGGGACTCTGGGACCTCCCGGGACATACCAACCCACTCCTCACTTTACAGGAGAGAAAACTAAGGCCGAAGAGTGGAAGGTCTTTCCCAAGGTCACACAACAAAGTGGAAGGAAGAAGGGGCTGAACCCCAGCCCCCAGACTCCCGGTCGCTTTTTCCTGCAAATCCAGCGCACTCTGCGTGTCGCTGGCCACCTTTTGGGTCTGTCCCGCGTGGGTGAGTGTCGCCATGGTCTGCGCCTCGGAACGTGCGGTGCCTGCTCCAGTGTTTCTGTGTCTAGGCGTGTCTGCAAACGGCACGCGTGTGTCTGTAGCCGCGCGTGTGCATGATGTTGGGTGTGCGCGCTGTGCGCGGGGGAAGCGGAAGGAGGTGGCCCTGAGGGTGTGCGGGGGACCTGTTGTCAGCCAACCTGGCAGATGGGAACTTAGCTTCGGAATTAATTGCCTGTTTGTCTCAGGCTGGGAGGTCGCCTCCCTTCTCCGGCGACCAGTTGCTCCCGCTCCAGTCCAACTCTTAAGAGTTGCCGTTATCCAAGGCTGCAGGCGGCTCCCGGTCCCAGCTCTGGGTCAGCCCGAAACCCGAGGTTGGGCTCAGCGGGCGCGGCCGCCCGGCTTCTCGTGACGCGAGCGCCCCCTGCTGGCTGTCGCTCACCCGCCGCCGCGAGGCTCGGGAGACCCGGCACCGCCGTCCGGGGCGAACAGGCGCGCCCGAGAGACTAGGAGGAGCGAAGCCAGAGCAGAGGCGGCTGGCGGGCGGCAGTCCAGGCGGAGACCCGGGCCAGCGGCTCCTCGGCCGCAGTGAGACCCTCACCCAGATTCGAGCAGCTCCCCGCCTCTCCTGATCCCCTCAAAGCGATCCCTTCTTTATGTTTTGCCCACCCTCCCTTTCACTAGGAAGGTCCTCTCCACACACGCAGCACCTCCCCAAAAAGAGAGGACTGGGGGTGATCCTCCCGTCTTGGCTTTCTGAGTCGTTTATGGCATGCAACGTGCGTCGGGGTAGCAAAAAGTGGGCAGAGGCTCCCCCCACTCTCACTCCACGATCCCACATCTTCCAGCCCCTTTCCACCCGGCCCGGCGGCCGGAAGCTCTTCGCCTTTCCTACCTCACCTCAGCTTCCTAAAGGAAAACGGGCGTCAGCCCCCATCTGGATCTCAGTACCGCGGGACACCACAGCCCCCGCCCTTCAACTGCTCTGGGGCACACCCACACACACATTCCCCACTTGCACCCCTAGAAACACACTGGCGCCAGGAGCCGGGGTCCTATGCCCCGGGCCGGCCACACCCGCAACTCCGTTGGTCCGCACCGTTGAGACGCTATAGGAAGCACACGCTCACACCCGACACCCCGATTCCTGGAGGCGGCCGGGACACAGCCCTGCAGAACCTAGAGGTGCAGGCGGGACTCGAACACCTCAGGACTCAGGATCAGCCAGGAGGCCACAGACCCCCTGCCTCGCCCACCCCGGGAAGACGCGCGGTGGGACTCAGAGTCCCGGCGCTGCACTGTCCGCCCTAGCTGACGGTCCCCCGCTCAGGATGCAGCATTGAGGGGACAGAGAGATGGGGCAGCACTAACGGGGAAGTGCGGCAGCGAGTCCCCGACCCGGCCTGCGGGATGCGGCTCCGGACCTGCTGCCTCTTTTCCCGGCGCCGCACCCAGAGACGCAGGAGCCGCGCGGCAAAGTCGCGGGACAGCGCCTCTGCCGCCAGCTGGGTCTCGCCGCCCGGCCCTCACCTTGGCTCGCCGCCGCAGGAGGTGGCTAGTGAAGCCCAGGATGATCTCCGAGTCCAGGCAGAGCGCCCCCATCTCCAGCAGGCTGGGCGCCTTGCGGGGCGCGCCGCGGGGCGGCTCGGGCGGCCCGGGCAGAGCCATCGAGGAGCGGAGCGCGGGGAGCGGCGCCGAGCTCCTCCCGCCGCCGTCGCCGCCACCTCCCAGCCCGCGCGCTCACTGGCCGCGCGCCCGACGCCGCCGCGCCCCGCACGGCGCAGGGCCGCCCGCCAGGCCCCCAGTCCGCCGCGGCCCGCGCCCGCCGCCCCTGCGCTCGCTCTGCGCCGCGCGCCCCCGCGCTCCGGCCCCGCCCGCCCGCGCCGACAGCGCCCCCTCTGCCCGCGTGGCGAGCCAGACTCCCGGACACGCGGACCTGAGGAGGAGGGGCGGGGGTCGAGGACCCCGCCCGCCGTGGGGCGGAGGATGGGGGCCAGAACCTGACCTAGGTCCTCACCCCTCTGCCTCGCGCGCCTCCTACCGGGTGCTCCCTCCCGGAAGCACAGAGAGGGGGCTGCGACGCTGAGCGAGGTTCCGGGAAACCCCTGCAGATAGGGGACCTATCGCAGCACCTCCCCATCCAATCCGTCCTGGGGACTCTGCGCCTTGGGGTCCCAGTCCCTGGAGAAGTATAGGCAGCCCAGTGACCTTGCGCTGCCCGCTCTGCTCATGCTCAGAGCGTCCCTGTCTGTAGCGCCTCCTTGGAAGCACCCCATCCCACACGCAGGACTCGGCCTATCAACTCCCAGGGCCCACCCACCGGGACCCCAGAGCGCCCCCACTCAGGACCCGGATTCCACCGCCACCTGCAACCTTCTCTGCGTCTGACCCAGACCCCTCTAGCCGCTCCTGGAACTCCCTGCGGGCAGGAGGATCCCTGCTGTTCTCCAGACACGACCAAATTTCAGCGTCCGTGGCGCGGCGTTTGGGGAGGAGGGAGTGGGCTCTATCTGTATACAAACTCAGGCCTGGGCGCTTCGCTCCTACTCGGCGCAGCCCCAGTCTTGCAGCCTAGAGGGCACCCTTTGGAGGCGCAGGCCCCGAGGCTGCACGCCTGCCTGGGAAGGGTGGAGCCCGGAGACAGGATAGCTTAAATAGCCTAGGCCCAGGGGGGAGGTCTTTGGTAATTAGGGGGGTGTATTAGGGACCACTGTGGGGGTGAGGGAGGACCTTGAACAGCACCTGGAAAGTAAGCAAGCAAAGAAGGAAGACTGAAGCAGCGAGGACCTGGTGGTCACAGCGCTGGGCCCCTTCAGAGGTGCAGGTGCGCAGTTGCTATAACGTGACAGCTGGGCTGGGGTCTAGGGCAGGACCAGCTCAGCAGGCCTCTCTGCCCCCTGGGGAGGACCGTGGAATCTCCCTACGCCCCACTCTTACGTGGGGTGGGTGACCCTCCTGCTCCCCAGGGTTCCTCCCCGGCACTCCAAGTGGCAGCTGGAAGACATTGTCTCCTCCTGCCTGCACCCAATGGGCTCATCCCACCGCTGCCCATTCCCACCGCTCTGCCCCACCCAGAACTTCCGATCAAGAGGGACACCCTGGGAGGAGCTTCCTGCTTCCCTGTCCCCACATTCACCGCTGGCCTGGGTCGGCGATCAGGGCAAGCCAAAAGGCGGGGTCAGAGTCCCCCCGCTGCACCCCCCAGACCCCTTCTCTGGGCTCCAGGAAGCCACACTGGGAATGCCCGGCTCTCCTCCCTCCCCGGCATTGGGCAGGCACTGGGGTGACTGTCCTGTCCCCCACCTCCTCCAAGACCCTGAGCCTGGGCGGGGGGGGGGGCTCCCTCCAGTGGAGGAGGTCACCGCCATCTCAGTGGATTGATTAAAGTCATCGTGGGTTTTTTTTTTTAACATTTAATTTACCAAGCATGCCACGGCCAGTCAGAGCTGTCCCCGGGGAAATCTAGGCCAAGGGAGCAAAATAGAAAAACCCCGGCAATTGAGCAGGGCTGCGACAGGATTAATTGCTGGACTCAGCTTCCAATCAGACCCCATGTGGCCATATTTCAGGAAGGTAGGAGGACCCCTGGCGGAGTGGTCAGATTCCTGCATCAGGCATGGGGAGCCCTGAGCCCCCATAACACCTCTCACCCTGACCCACTGGGGACATTGGGAACACCCCCCCCCAGCTCCACATGCAGCCCACCTACAGCCAGGAAGGGGCCAAATCCTTTCAGTCAGCAATTTGAGACCTGAGAAGGCACCCTGACGTGCTCCCATGGTGCACTTTGGGGGAAATGAATACCTTGCAGCAGTCTCTGTGGTGATGGGAAACTGGACCAGCAGGGAAATGAACAGCAAACCCTAACACTTGATCCTTGGCAACAGTGGTCACAGGTGAAAAACCAGGGCTCCTGGGAAGATACCCAGACACAGTGTGCAGCACGGTCAGGTTTGCATTTCTAAGGAACATTTATGCCCATAAAGCCTGGATCTTTCCTGGGAGAGATGCAACAGACAGGTAAGAGTTGTTACTTCTGGGGAGAGGAGAGGGTGGGTCCACTCTCTACCCTTCCATGTGGTTTTAACTTTTGCAGGGTTTTTAACCCTGAGTTTTCACATTTCATAAAGACATCAGGAAGGGTTGGAATGCCTAAGTTGCCAGAGGTGAAATGTTCAAACTAGGACCACACTCAGCATGGAGCAGACCCTCCCTCCCCACCATGGGTGGAATAGGGGAGAGAAAGAAACATTACCCCTTCATCTTAAGGGGACTTGGGACCCTCCCAACTTCCCCAAGTGAGGTCAGCTCACCAAGCTTCCCGCTCAGCACCCCTCCAGGAGTCAGGGCGCATGTCTGGGGTGGAAGAAGGATGCTTTAGGAGGGAAGCCAGTGATGCCAGCCCAGCCATGTCCACGAGGAAAGCCCACCTCGGCTGAGGGCAGGGTCTCCTGGCCAGGCCACACCCCTCCTCCTCCTTACCTCTGAGAGCAGTTTTCAAGTGGAGAAAATATCGTAGTTAAGCCAGTTCTCCCTCCTAGGGGGGGCTGAATGCTGGGGGAGGGCAGGTCCTATCTGTTGGGTTAGCAAACACTGGCATTTACCAGGGACAGGCTCTGCTTCACCCACGCAAATATTTACTCCCTTAATTCTCACAACAACTCTAGGAGGCGGTGTGATTGTGATTCCCATCATACAGGTGAGGAAATGGTCCAGAATGGTGAAGTAACTTGCCAGAATGCTTCCCAGGCAGTCTGGATCAAGAGTCCGGCTAGTAACCCCTTCGCCCCCCAGAGCCTGGCCTCAGTAGTGCAGCGGGGCTGGCGGGATGGGGCCTTGACCTGGGGTGCTCCCGGCCTGGGGTCAGAAGCGGGAGCAGAGGGTGATCAGCTCCTCCCACCCCTACAGTGGGCAGCAGGGTAAGAGTTTGTCATGTAGGGAGAGGGAGAGAAGCCATCAGGGTCAGGGTAGAACAGAGGCCCTCACTTGTCACTTGGCTAGCCCCTCCTGCCCTCTGCCCGGCACCCTCGCCCAGCACCCCACACTGGGAGGAGCCCCAAGGCCGGGAGCAAAGGGACCACCTCTGGCAGCGTGGCTTCAGCACCTCGGCCAGCGCCAGTGCCGGTAGAGGGGCTTCTGAAGGGCAAGGGCCTGCCTTTCTGCCCTTTCTTCAAGTCAGGTAAGGATGGGACAGTGGATGAGGGAGGCTTCTGGGTGTTGGATCATCACTCACTTGCTCATTCATTCACTCAATTCAATCACCCTGGAGTCATCCTGGACTCCTGCTTGCTGTCACCGCCCTTGTGTCCTACCCATCAAGATTCCCTGTTCCCGTTCCCTTAATGGTATGTCCAGCCAGGCCATTGTTCATAGCCTGTGCTGCCCACACCCATCTCGGCCATCAGGTTTATGGAAGTAACCCCCAACTGGAGGCTCTGTGACCATTGCCACCCCTAGCATCTGGTCTCAACAGGCAGCCAAATGCTCTTTGTTGCCAATTCCTGTGTGAATTCCCATTGCAGAAGGGCTCCTGCCCTCCATCCCCTGCCTGGGCACAGCCATCCTGGCCCCAGCCTGGATGTCTGCTCTGGTCTCCTCACTGGCTCCTAACTGTCTCCTCCCTCCCACCCTATCCAGAGTATGGCTGACTTGACCAGACCCACCCAGCCCAGCCCTGTGTCAGCTGGGTGGACCAGCCTGAGGATGATTCCTGGCCCAGATGGAAGAATTCCTGATCCATCTGTGCCTTTCCAGCTCCTGAGAGGAAATGCACGTGGCACTGAGTGGCCTCCCCCAAACCCCATAACCAGTGCCCTCCCTGTGATGGGAGAACTCTGGCCCTCCAGCCCAACCTGCCTGAGTTCCCAGCCCTGGTAGAAATTCCAAGCCCTTCCGTGATACCCCACTGAAAGTGGCAGTCCCTCAACCACTCTGCAAGGCCCCCACCTGAGTCTCCTCCTCTTTGGGCTCAGCTCCCCCTCCCACCCAAGGGTCCACCTGTCTTAACTTCATTTTCATCTTTGCCTTGACCTCTCCCTCATAGGCAGCCAACTCCAACTTCAGGTCACACTCAGATGCCACCTCTTCCAGGAAGGCAGAGTTAGTCCCCCAGTCCTGGTACTCCGCCACACCTGACACATTCCTGTACCTCCGAGCACAGGCATCATTGACTTCTGGGTATCAGTGAATGTTTAAGGAAGACAGGCAGCCAGTCAGGAAGGTTGACAGGTAGCAGGAACAGAGCCCTCCTCCCTGACTCCCTGGGTTGACGAGGTCAGACAGGAGGAACAAGGGCTATGGCTAGCCAATCCCCTGCATCCACAGAGCCACATCTCAAATGGGGACACTCATTTGTGGCCACCAGATGGCGCAGCTTGGCCATAGTTTCTGCTAAAAGGAACACATGTAAGAGATGAGCTGTCTGGTTTCCATCTCATGCAGATGGGGAAACTGAGGCCCCGACAGGGCAGGGACTTGCCCTAAGCCCCCGAGAGTAAGAGGTGCACAAAGAGGTCCTGCTAGCCCCGAGGCCTCCCCAGCATCCCCATCACGTGTATCCCCATGTTGCCCCATCCCACCCCTGACTTCTTGCTCCCTTTCCCCATCCCTCGAAGGCCTTGGCTCAGCCTCCAGCTTCAGGGCAGGCAATGACCGGGGTGACCGGACACACGGGGGGGCAAGGCCAGAAATGGGGCCCTGAGGGGCCCATCTGGGTGAATCTCCCACATGAAACAGCCCCCTGCACCTCTCCAAGGCAGTGGCAGATCCCAGCTCAGCCCTGGATCGCAGGGACCAGGGCTGGACATGAAGGTGGCCTTATGAACACAGGCTCCGTGTGTGTGACAGGGCGGATACAGCTCACACACGTGTGTACAGCATGATGTGTCACAGAGTGAAGAAAGCACAAATGAATAAAGGTGGGGTGGCGGAGGGAGCCCGGGGCCCAGGCACAGCGCTGGCCACCTTGAGAGCAGCCGCACGCCTCCGGAGCGCCTCCCCTCAGCCCCACACTCCGCCTGGGCCTTGCTCTGGGCGTTCCTCAGAGAGACAGGAGGCACTGAGCTCTATGAACTTAAGTAGAGCAGCAATTCAGATGACAGTACATGAAGCACTGGGGAAATAAAACAATGATAACAGAAATAAAATTCAAAAGAAGGATTGAAATATAAAGTCAAGGAAATATCCCAGAAAGTGGAGGGAAAAGAAAGAGAAAAATCAGAGCAGGGAGAAAGCAAAAGTGACAGGATTAGAGCAGGAAGTTCAATGTCTGAACAACAGCAGTTCCAGGAAAAAAGAACAGAGAAGGTGCAGCTAAGGAAGGAATGGGGAGGGGGGTATCCCAGAAGTAAGAGCTGAGGATTTAGTGCCTTCCACAGTGAAAGGAAGGACGGACGGTAGGAAGGAAGGGAGGGAGGGAGGGAGAGAAACACCCATGGCCACAGCAGCATCACTCACAGCAGCAAAAGGTGGAAGCAACTCAAGTGCTCATCGACAGAAGAATGGACAAGCAAACTGTGGCCCATTCACACAACGGAATATTGTTCAGCCTTGAAAAGGAAGGAAACTCTGAAGCCTGCTACCCCATGGATGAACCCTGGAGACGTATACTCCATGAAATGAGCAAGTCACAGAAGATGGAAATACTTATTCCACTGACATGAGCTCGTTGGAGCGGACAAATTCCTAGAGACAGAAAGGAGAACGGCGGGTGTAGGGGAGCGGGGCGGGGTGGCACTGTTGTTTAATGCAGACAGAGTTTCAGGACTGCAAGTCGAAAAAAACATTCTGGGAAAATGGTGCCGGGCACCACAACAGCAACAGAACTCTGCAGTTTTCTGGGGTTTGTTTTCTATCTTTTTTTTAATGGAGTGTGCCGCTGTCTCTGCAACTTTGTTCAGGCGCCGGCAGAGCCCGGGGGAGCTGCTGCTGCTGCTGCTGCATGACATACTGCCGGCGGTGTCTTTATATAAGTAAAAGAAGTTTATCCATATAGACAGACAGATATATGATCTATCTATATATATTATATATATATACATACATAATTTAAATCTTTGGAAGCTTTGTGCTGTCAACTTTGGAAAAAATACCCCCGTTGTACCGTGTTGGGTGAGCAGTGTACAGAAATTAACAGCCATATTGGTCTAGACACATTAAACAGGATTTTGTCCATTTGTACAGGGGTAACGCACTGTATTAAATACATAAGGTCTTATCTACATGGGTTTGATTACAGAAACTAGTAAAGTATTTTCTAAACAATGAAAAAAATGTTCTGGAGATGGATGGTGGTGATGGTTGCACAACACTGTGAGTATACTTAACACTACAGAACTGTATCCTTTAAAAGGGTTGAAATATTAAACCTTATGTATTGTATATTTTCCCATAATTAAAAAAAAATGTTTTCAACATGCTGGGAGTGGTGTGTGTTCCCACCAACAAAAAAGGAATAAGCCTCATCATTGGCAAGGCAAAGGGTAAAGCACTCACAAGGACTGCCTCATTGTGGGGGAAATAGAATAAAACAGAATAAACGTTGAGCTGGTCCAGCCTAACAAGACTAAAAGCAATCCTCAGAAGGATCATGTGCTCTGTAAGTAGCTCCACCGTTCCTAGAACAAGGCTTACAACATTGGTAAGATACGAAATTACCCAGCACCCAAGAACATGAAAGCCACAATGTTTGGCAGCCAATCGAAAATTACCAGGCACCCAAAGAAACAGAAAACTACATAACGAGGAGAAAAAGCAATCAATAGAAACAGACCCAGAAATGATGCAGATGATAAAATTAGTTGACAAGCACATGAACGTGATTGTTTCAAGTATATTTCAGTATATTCAAGAAGGTCTAGGAAACTGAATCACTGTGCTGTACACCAGAAACTAACAACATTGTAAATAAAAATGTCTTTTAAATCTAAAGATGCTCAAATACGTTAAGCAGAGATATGGACATTATAAAACAGACCCAATCAAACTTCCATAGATGGAAAATCTGTCCAGGATGACAATTACATTGACAGAACTCATAGCAAATTAGACCCTGCAGAAGAGGCAAGTCTTTAGCTAGAAACAGACACTTTCCAAAATGAAGCAGAGGAAACAGGCCAGTAAACCATAAACAGAGCTTCAGGGAGCTTTGGGTCAACCTCAAATGGCCTAATAGACACCACCTTCGGAAGCCAGAAAAGCAGAACAAACAAAACCTAAAGTAAATAGAAGAGAAACAACAGAGATAAGAGGAGCAACAACGACATAGGAAAGAGGACAGTAACAGCGACATTCATGAAACCACAGGCTGGTTCTCTCAGAAGATCGGCAACAACGATCAATCTCTAGTCAGGCTGAGGAAACAGAAACCATCAACATTAAGAATGGGAGGTAGGACAGACTCACAGACACAGTCAACAAACTCATGGTTACCAGCAGGGGAAGGGGGTGGGAAGGGATAAACTGGGAGTTCCAGGTTTGGGCATACTGACTACTGTATAGAAAATAGATAAACGACAAGTTTCTACTGTACAGCTCAGGGAACTATATTCAGTACCTTGCGGAAACCTATACTGAAAAAGAATATGCAAACCAATATGTTTTAAAAAAATGGGAAGTGGGACACTGCTCTAGTTTCTACAGACACTAAAAGGATAACAATGGAGTATTACACATAACTTCATACCAACAAATCTGACAACTTAGGTTAAATAAACAAATTCCTTGAGAGACACAAACGGATAAAAGTCACCTGGGAAGAAATAGGTAACTTGAACAGTCCTATATCCATGAAAGAACATGCAGCTGAAAACCTTCCAACAAAGAAGACTTTGGGGGTGGGGAGGGCGGGGCTGGGGGAAGGGAGGAAGAAATCAAGAAGAGCCAGGTCTGCCCTGTTGGCTGGTGGATTTAATCGGTACCTTGAGCACGGTGATGGTTTCACAGATGTATGCGTACATCGAAAGTCATCAGAGTGTACACTGTAAATAAACTTTGAACGACTTACAGTACGTTCATTATACCTCTATAAACTGAAATAAATAAAGAAATAAGGAGAAGGGTGGTCTCTAGCGAGCAGAGGGCTCAAGGGAAGCCTGCTGGGACACACGCCCTCCCGTCAGGGTCCCCACAGCCTCTAAGAGCCACAGCAGGTGCTCAGAGATCCGCTCCCAGCTGGCCCCGGAGCCCTCGGAGCGGACAGACCTGTTCTCCTGCACGGGTCCCCAAGCTGCCGAGAGGGTGAAGAGCTTAGGGAACTGTCATCTGTCCCTCCTTTTCTCTGTGATGATTCTCAACTGCAGAAGCACTTGGAATTAGACTCGTGGTAGCCTGGCGAGAGCCCTCAGCGGGGACTTGGGCAGGGGTGCTGGGGATGGAGGGTCTGTTCTGGGCTCGTGCTCCCCTGGGGATCGGAGGCTCAGGACATCGCCAAAAGCCACAGGTGCAGGGGTCTGTTTTCCCTCTCTACCTCCAATTCCTTCCTCTTGCTGGGGTCTACTACAGAAGACACTAACAGCTTTCAGCCTCAGGCCCCGATCAGAGCCATTCAGGAACTCAGCAGAGGGGCAGACTCCCTGCCCATCCTGCGCCACGAAGCCTGGGCCTCAGTGATCTTCACTGACTCAGAACGCTGCTTTAGTTACTTTAATAGAGACCAAAATAACAGTGGCTTTAAACAGACAGAAGGTTCATTTCTCTTGTGGAAAAGACAAGCTGGTAAATGGTCCAAGGAGCTAGGGTGGCAGGTCCCCCTAGCTGACCCAGGTAAGGTAACCAGCTGTCCCAGTCTGCCCAGGACAAAGAGGGTTCCCAGGACACAAGCCTTCTGGTGTGAAAACTGGGAAGTCCCAGGAAAACCTCAGTGAGCTGGTCAGCCTCGTCCAGGGATGTTCTGCCACGCCCGGGTGGCCCTCTATCTGCTTGGGCAGGCTGGACTCAGCACCATGGTGGCCCTGTTCCACCCAGAAAGGGGACAGAGGACTAGGGGCCAGTGAGAAGTTGAAGCCACCTCTTCCATTCACCTCGCAATGGCCAGAGCCCCACAGAAGCAGCCGAGGGGGCCATGGCCCAGCTGACACTATGGACCTTCAAGAGAAGGGATACTGGGACACTCACTGAGCCAGCAGAGGGGAGAGGTTGGGGAGGTGGGGAGGGGGCAGTGTGTGTCAGGAAAGACACCAAAAAGTAGGAGCTGTCTGTCCTCCAGGAAGCCCCAGGGACTGGGGGAGCCTGTTGTGAGACCCCACCCCATTGCTACCTTGGGGTTTCCCCCCCACCAGCCTCCCCACAAGGTATGACAGGGTCCCTGGACAAGCTCCACCTCTGCTCCACGTCAGCGCTCCGGGAGTTTGGCTGCATCGTCTCCATGGCCCCTCCAGCGAACCCCATGAGGTGGGCATCACATCCCTCTTTGCAAGAGGGAGAAATCTGCTCTGAGAGGAAGAGGGACTTGCTAAGATCACTTGCTTTTGGGCAGCAGGGCTGAGAACTGTAGTCACGGCTGACTCAGTCTGTGCCAGAAATGGGGGTGGGGGTGTGGCCAAGGACGGTCCTCCATCACTTCAGCCCCTAAGCTCTCCAACCTTGCCCCCGACCAATGACTAGAGCCTGGCCAGGCTGGACATGGTAGCAGCCAGCCAGGGGCCCAGTACGGGGGGAGGCTGGAAGCAGGCTGGAGCTGCCTGAAACTGGGGCCCTGGGGACCAAGTCCTTTCCCCAGCCTGGCTCCTCAAGGCAGTAGTAGCTCAAAGCAGAAAGGAGGGTGTGTGGCCCAGGGGTCTGGTTCAAGGAGGTGGGAAGTTTGCTGGATCCTGGAGGCATCTCTTCCTCAGCTAAGAGAAGGCTGGTTGCAGGGACCGGGGGACTCACTGGGAGACCACAGTGCCAAAGGCAAGGCTGAGGCTGGAAGCCAGGTCCAGGGTGAGGACCTGGTCATCCCTCCCATAACTACCCTCATTTCTATCCCTCTGGGGTGGGAAGGAAGGGTGAGGTCTGGAAGAGAAAGGACAGCTCCTCCAGGACACGGTAATGCTTTAGAACATATTTTCATCAAGTTTATTTTCATCAATCTGTAGTACATATGTTCGCTTCTTACAAAATGATGCTAAGCTGCAGACTAGGGAACACCCTGTGATTCCTCACCTGAGCCCCAGCAGGGGAGCCCCTCTCACTGAGCTGCTGGAGGGCGGGCAGGGCAGATATCACACGCTGCACGATGAAATCACCACCCAGAGGCACTGGGTGCAGAGGCAGCATGGCCAAGACCCTCCAGGGCCCTCGCAGCACCCCGGGCCTGGCCTGGCACTGTGTCCCACTGAGAGACGGCTGTAGTGGAGTCTGCTGGGACACCCCGCCACACACCAGCACATTCACGGGCAGGTGACTGGCCCAAGGCCACTCAGCCGGTCCATGCACTGATGGGCCTTAAACCCAGGTGGGTCTGACCCACCAGCTCCCCCAAACGCTGAGCCAAGGAGGAAGGGATCTTTTCTCCCCAGAGGGTGTGGCCAGGCCAGCGGGCCAAGCGGGCTCCGGGACAGGTTAGTCTCATCCCGCAGGCAGAAGTGACCTCGCCCCTGGCGGGAGGTGGGAATGGAATGACACTTGGCTGAGCCCCTCCCAGAGCCAGCTCCTCCCAGGGATTACGCCAGGCTCTCTCCGCTCCCACAAGACCTCTGGGGCCGGGGCGCAAGACCCACTTCAGCAGGGAGCCGTAGGCCTCAGGAGTGACAGCCTGCAGGCCTGTCCCCCTCCCTGGGGCGTGGTCTCCCAGTTTCCTCCCCACCCTCAGTTTCTGTCCCTCGGGGTCCTCCATTCATTCCGCGCTCGCCCTCCACGGACCCTCTGAAGTGAAGGCTCAGACAGACTACGGCTCTGGGGGACGCGGTGGCCGCAACCCCAGCTCCCAGGAAGCCGGGAAACAGGAGCGCTCCTTCACCCCACGGGGCCCACCCCCAGGTCCCGGCTGGGAATTCGGCGCAGTTTCGAGAAGGGTGGGGACCCTCAAGGCCCAAGAGGGCGGTGGCGGTGTCTCCAGGCCGGCAACGCGCCAGGAGCGTGGGCTTGGTGCGCCCGAACCCCAGCCGTTCCCAGCCGTCGCCAGCAGTCCCCCGCGGTCCCCAGCCGTTCCCAGCGGTCCCCAGCGCTCGGCGCCACCACGCCCGGCCTATTCGGGCTGTGCCCGGCCCCGAGGTCTGCCGGCGCGGTGCGCAGGTCTCAGGCCGGCCTGGGGCGCGCGGAGCCGGGTCCGCGGACTCCTTCCCGGCGGCTCCGGTGCACGTCGGCCCCCCGCCCCTGCTCCCGGGCCGCGCGGGGGCCGCCCCGTCGTGTCGCCGCCGTCGCCGGGCCCGCCGGGTCTAGTGGTCCTAAACATTTCACAATTGCGCTACAGAACTGTTGAACTGTTAAGAACCACTGCACCCAGCGCGCCAGTCCGGGCCCGCCGCGCTGTGGGGAGAAGAGCCCTTCCGCCCCGCGCCCTGCTGGCCGTCCGCCCCGGCGCCCCCAGCGCCCCCCATCGCCCCGACGCCGGGCGCAGGGGCAGCGCGGCCGCCGAGCCCCCGCGAGCCCAGCCGTCCAGGCGGCGCGTCCCCTGCGCCCGCGGCCCCGCGCGGCCCTGCGGCTGCGTCCGAACGGCGGCGGCCAGCGCCGCGGCGCCTTTTAAGGGGGCGGCCGCCCTCCCCCGCCGCCAGAATGTGCCCGCGCCGCGCCGGCCCGACCGGTTTTTCCAGGCGGGGCGGCTCCCGGGCCGGCAGGTCGCGCTGCGGGTCGTCCGCGGCCCGGGTACCTGCTCGTCGCGCCCACGCAGGGGTGGCCCTGACTCACCGGCCTCGCGGCCCCGCCCGGCGCCCCCGCCGCCAGCGCCCAGCTTGGGCGCACCTGGAGTCCCCGGGGTCCTCGCCCCAGGCCCGGGGGCCACACCCACCCCGGCTCGCCCCGGACCCGGGGATGTGGGGACCCAGGCTCACGGGGGTGAGGAGCGGGTGACGCCGGCCACGTCGGTGCCCAGGTGATGACCGGAGCCGGCGGGAGCCTGGGCCCAGGTTGGGTCTGCGGTGAGGGTGCGGGCCGGCTGGACACACCCATCCCTCTCCCTCTCACTTCAAAGGAACTTCATGGGAGGGGGAAGGAGGGGGACAAAGAGAAAGTGAAACTAGATGGAGGGCTAGAACGGGCCGGGCAGGTTTCTGGTTCTCAGACCCTGCCTTTTCCCAGAGAGTAAGGAGGGCGGCTGGGACCCCTGTCAGAGCCCACACGGGGAGTCCCATCTACCCTTTACTCCTCATACGGGGTGGGGGCACAGCTCTGCTCTGCGCCACACGGGGGCAAGAGCCCCCAACACTCCCCAACACACGCACACATACGCACACACACACAGACACAGCACATGGCTTTGGCCTGCCCACTTCAGTCACCTGGAGATGTTGGGGCCCGACCAGCCAGCCTCAGGGGACTCTGCCTTACAGCAGAGCTGCCTGTGGGGGGTTAATGGGGGGGGGCGCAGCTTTAGGAAGGAGAAAATTCGGAGGGAGGTGAGCCCTAAAGTCCTCAGCACACATCTTGAGCCACCAGTGCAGCTGCATGACGATGGGTGGCCGGCAGTGGTCACCATCATTTAGCTGAGCCCCGGGCAGTTACATGCCCACACGACCAGCCTGAGACCAGTGTCCTTTGGGCTCAGGAGCCCCGGGTTAGTCCCAGGCCAGGGATGAAGCCATCAAGTTGTGATGGGCCCTCAAGAGGTTTCCACCTATGTTAGGGGCAGTTTACCTATCACCACCAGCCTGGAAAGTGAGTAGCAACGGTTTTATTGTTTCCATTTTGCACTCAGGGAAACTGAGGCTCAGAGAGAGGCAGTGACTTCTCAAAGTTTCAACAGCTCTCTGTGGTGGAACTGGGACTCTGCAGCCGGCACCTCTGCTGAGTCGGCTGCCTGAGTGTCAGCGTGGGGATCAGGCACTAGGAGAGGGAGGGAGCAGTGGAAGGGGACACAGAGGTGTGTGACCGGGAAGAGGAGCTTGGGAATTCCTCCCCCAACTGCCACCACCACCACCGCCACCACCACCGCGTGGGTGGAAAGCACCCACCTCTCCTGTCCCCAGTCTTAAGCCCTGGTACAGCCCAGCCCAGGGCAGACCCTCCCTGCACACCGTCACTGTCTCCAGCACTAGAGGGGACAGGTAAGAGCCGAGAGGAAGAGGGAACAGTGCAAACGTCTGTGGTTCCCACTTGCAGCAGGAGGTACTGAGGTGTGGCCAGAAGGGGAACTTCCCCAGGTGACCTATAGCTGGGGTGAGACTGGCCCCGACCGAGAAGTCTGATTTTATGGTGGAAAACACTGAGTACACGTGGACAGTGGCCTGAGTGAGAGAGAGAAGTTTCCCAGAGGTGATGCCGGGCTCCCAGGGACCTGAGACGGGCCGCTGCGAGCCAGCACCTCGCCCAAGTGAAACCACTGGGTGTGAGCAATGCGGCTCTCATCCATCCAGGGAGTATGGTCCCTGCGAGACCCTGCGGGGCGCAGGGGGCCTCCCACGTTGCCCCAGCCCTCCCCATGCCAAGCCTTGCTCCACATCTCATGCCAGCCCCTTGCCATGTCCCCGGGTGGCTACCTGCAGAGGTGACGGGGCTGGGGCAGGTGCCAGTGTGGACCCTGCGCACAGGACTGGGCCTGAGTTTCTCAGAGCCCTCTCTGGGCAGGATGGGATGGACGGAAGAGGCTGGCCGGCGGTGTGAGCCTCCAACACTGTCCCCCGTGCAGCTGCCCCCTCACACGGTGCTGGGAGCACAGAGGACAGACCCTTAGTCCCCCTGCTGCTGTTCAGAGATCCTCTGAGGAGCTCAACAGAGAATGGCCCTGGGGAACTTTCCAGACATGTGCATGAGACTTTCCAGAACTTTCTGAGACACTTGTCCAGTCCAAGAGCTGCTCACTGTGGGGCTCTGCATCCCATGAGCATGTGGAGGGGCCGAGAACAGGGGCCTGGCCGCCCATCCCTGGTGGGGAGCTCCCTGCAACTGCTGGGCTGGCAGAAGCTTCTCCCGGCTGTCAGTGACCCTCTTGGGGAAAAGCCAGCTCAGCAAGTGCTCTCTCCGTGGGCACTGAGGACACTGGGGCACCTCTGCACTGGCGGGTCGGCACCTGCTCTGTGAGGGAGGTGCCCTGTGGGGTAACAGGAGGCACTGGCAGCTTTCACAACCCCAGGCTCTGAGGAGGCCTGGGGAAGGGCTGGGAGCAGTGGGCTCTGCCTTGTCCCCCATCCGTCCCTGGGGGTGGGTGTTTCTGATGAGCTGCTGCGTGCCGGGCACCAGAGGGGATGTCCCACCGCCCTCTGGCCTTCTGAAGATCCCAGTCCACCAGCAATAGCAAGGGCTCCTGGCTCTGGACCCCCAAGGTCCCTCCTTCCCCCCATGTCCCCCCCACGCCCCCCACCCCTTGGGCCTTCATCAGGGGGTGGGGCACCATCACCCACTGCGCTTATGTGGTGCTACCTGGTTGTGCAAGGCCAGGCACACCCGTGTCTGGGCGAGATCTGGAAGGCTGCCAGCCACGGTGCCAGCCCGGGCCTGGGAACTGGGCTGAGAAGCCCGGGGGTGCGGGTGGAGCTGCCCCAGGCCGGGCCCCTCTGGGAGAGGCTGCATGGGAGGTGCCAAGGGAGAGCTCTTTGGGGTCACACTTTGGCCCAGTACCTACGGGGAGCATGCCCTCAGGCTGGGCCCAGCGTCTTCCTGAGACCTCAGTCCAGGGGCCAGATGGCCAGATAGAAGGCAGCCCTCCTGTGGGCAGTTAGTCACCGAGGTACAGGCGGTACATAGAGCGGGGCGGCCTGCACAGCTCCTCATGCCCAGCCTGAGGGTCGGACACTGTGTGCGGGGGGAAGTGGGGAGCCCAGGCCCTGGCCCCACCGGACTGCTTATGGTTCGCCTAGAGAACAGGCCTGGGGTCCAAACGCCTCAGCCCCAGCTGGGTCTCTGAGCAGGAACAGCAGCAACCTCGGAGCGCCACGCCCACCAGGCCTGGGCCTACCCCGCCCATCCCACAACTGCCCACAGCCGGGCTGCTTCCACCTGCTGCCCACCCAGGCTGCTGCAACCAAGGCCAGTGCAGGCCGCCCCTTCTCTGCCTCCCCAAGGCGGGCCCAGCTCATAATAGGTAGTGGGTCAGGGGTTACAGGCAGTTCAGGGGCTGGAGTGAACCATGCCAAGGGGCCAGCACACCAGAGACCCTGTGAAAAGCAGCCAGGAGGGACCAGGACAAGAGAGATGGTCTCTGCCAGGAGTTAAGCAGGAGCAGATATGGGTGGGGGCGCTGCCTGGAGGAGGTGACTCCAAGCCCCAAGAATGACTGGGATGAAAGGGGATGGGGCAGAGGCTGTCTGGAGGAGGGAAAGCCCGCCCACCCCAACTCAGCCAGGCTCACACCCACACTCACTCATGCTGCGCAAGGATTAGCAGAGCGTCCCTCGCCCCCAGAGTGCTGGAGACACCGCCCTCTGACCCAGAGCCTGGGGCCGGACACCCCACACACACCCCCACAGTCCTGGGACCCAGACAGACCCATTGGAGCTGGGCTTTGGGGATCTGGAGAGCGAATGGTCCCCAGAGAGACTTCATTGCCAGTCTACCCAACAGAGACCTTTAGGCTGCAACTTAGAAACAGAATGGGAAGCAGTTCCACAGAGGAAGGGGGCGGAGGGGTGGACACATCAGTCAGAGCCCCGGGGGTGGGGTGACTGCGATCCCTCCAGCAGGTCACAACAGGAAGGAATGGCTTGCACTGCAGCAGGACAGCTTCAGGTTAGACACCAGGCAGAACTTCCTGGAAATGGGAGGTCTCCAGAGAACAAGTGGAGGCCCACGTACTGAAAGGGGGCAGGGCAGACAAGCCCGGGCACATGTCAGTGGGGCCCAGCCTTTCACAGGAGAGGGACCAAAGGACCTGAGCAAACCCAACCAGCCTGGAGAGTTCCAGAGAGCCAGCTGATGGGGCAGGGATGGGGAGTTAGCTCAGGACCTGGCCTACCCAGCCTGGGAGGCAGGAGGGAGCACCCAGCCCAGTGGGTGCTGGTCCCGGTGAGGAGGAGGTGCAGGGTGGGCAGGTCCCCTGAAGGCTTCATGAGCTTCTTGGCAATGGCTGGGGCCTCCGGTGCTGTGTTGGGTGCGCTACGAAGCAGCCTGACATGACAGAACACAGCGGGTCTGAGGTTGGCCCTTCCTCTGGAGAGCCTTCCCTCTGGGCACTTTGCAGCTCTGGACAGTGTACTCCCCGCCCACAGGAGGGGCAGACCCGACTGGTTTGACCTTCTCAGCCTCCTCCGGCTCTGTCCCCAGGACCTGCCCTTGGACACATTCCCCAAGCCAGGGTCCAGCCACGGAGCACGAGGAGACTTACCGGGCCCAGGGCCCCGACACCAGCCCCATGCTGGAGGCTCTGCAGAAAGGTCACCACGTCCAGGTTCCCAACTGCCTCTGCCTGGGGCGGGTGGGACGTGGGAGGGGCTGCCTAAGGGACTCTGACCAGCAGTCTGGCCCCTAATCCCCAGCCACCAGGACGCCCTCTCGCCCATGCATGAAGGACCCCACGTCTCCTCCATTCCCCTTGTCCCCAAAGCTCTGGTCCCTGGGAGGGACCTGGGACAGGAAAAGGGACAGCACCCCCCCCCATGCTCGTGGTTCCAGCACACCAGGAGAGCAGGAGTCGGGCATTTGGGAAGGGGGAGTCAGTGGAGCTGTCAGGGAGGGCTTCCGGGAGGACAAGGCCTTGGAGAGGGCAGCAGGGGCACTGGGGGCACTCACGATGAGCTGGGCGCTGCGCCCGTCATACCCCGGCTGCCTCAGGTCGGCCCCCGCCTGCCACCACGCCCGCAGGCCTTCTAGGTCGGCCCTGGATGCCAGCCTGGGAGGGGGGCAGAGGAGGGGGAGCAGTCAGGGACTGCTGGGCGGCCGTCATCTGCCCAGGGGCACCTTTACAACACCAGCCTCAAACAGCTGACCCAGCAGCGGCGAGCCCGGGGAAGGCGTGCAGGAGTCGCTGGGGGCCAGCAGGAGGCCTGGCGTCTGGTTTCACCCTGCGGAGGTGACTGTGACTCAGGTCAAGGGCGCACCCAGGAAAGCACACGCACGAGAAAGCACACACACACACACGGGTGTACCGCACACACACGCACGTGCACACACCCCCCCGCTGCGAGCTGCACACCAGTTTCACATTTCACAACACAGGTCTCCCTGGGTGGGGTCCACGGAGGCAGGAGGAAAGTCTGAGGTGGCCCCATGGTTCAAAGAGGAACACACAGGAGGGCGGGGTGGGGGGCTGTGTGGCCCTGGGTCCAGCAGGCCGCCTGGGGGGTCTGGGCTGGGAGGGGGCCTGGGCCAGCCTGCCCTAGAGAGGTGAGGGGGGCAGAGAGGTCCTCTCAGGCCCTCATCGGGCCCTCCACACCTCCTGCTGCTCCCAGAAGAGCCCACTCCTCGCCCTGGGAAAGGGCAAGGAAGGGGTCCATGCCAGGTGCACTGGCCAGGGCTGGGGGGAGGGAAGGGTCACCCCCCAGCCCACTAAGGGGGCCTTAGTGACAGTGCTGCTGGGTCATTTCTAGGGTGTTGCATAGGGGGCCTGGTGCCACAGGCCCCTCCCAGACCAGCTCCCTGGGCCGCTCGGAAGGGCGGGCTAAGGGCCTCCCAAATCCAGCCAAGCAGTGGGGTTGGACGAGCCACTCCCGTGGGACCTGCCTGTCACCTCCCCACTCTGCCCCAGTTTCCCTATCTGTGGGTGGGGACATCAAAGCTCACCTGGGGTACAGCCCTGAACCAAGTCACCCCAGAAGCCCCTTCAGCGCCAAGACCAGTAGCTGTGGGCAGGGCCCTCCCTGCCTGGGCCCCACCTCCCCACACACATCAGAGAGCCCCCTCAGCCCTGTCCTTGCTGGGGAGCCGGGGCCGGTCAGCTAGCAGGATTTGTCCCAGGGGACACTGAACTCCAGGGAGAGGCAGCTAAGGCTGGGACCCGTGAGGTGTCCCCACCCCTTCCATACCTAGGATGGTGGTCCCTGGCACCAGGTGAGGCCCCGCTGACACCAAGGCATGGGGGTAGGGGAGACGCTGCGGGCGGGACACGGGGCCAGAACTTCAGGCCCTCTCCCTGGTGAGCAGGCAGCTCACCTGCTCCTCACAACAGCCAGTCAGCCTGAGACGTCACCCTTGTCACCCACTCCCCACACCTGGGGGCTCAGACTTTCAGGGACCCAGGCCCAGGCCCAGGCCACTTCCAGGCCTCCGCCCCCAGCCTGGCTACCACTGGTGCCCCAGCCTGGCCTCTGGGACAGGCCTCCCCTACCACTGCCTCCCTTTCTCCACAGCCGCCCCGGTCCCTCCCCTCCTTCTCAGCCCTCAGACCCCAGGGGGACACAAGAGGAGCTGGTGGGCCCAGGGGAGGCAGTGACAGTTCCAGCAGCACCATGGGGAGGGGTCCCGGGGACAGAGGAAGGAGCTGAGCTGGGCAGCCCAGGGCCTGCCCTCTGCCCAGCCCACCACCACCACCTCCCTGGGGACCTTTGGGTCCGGCACCGCCCTGGGCTTCAAGTCTTCCCAGGCCTGCCCAGGGGCCAGGCTGTTGGCTGACTGCCATGCACCAGGGCAGGGCAGCCGCTGGCCTGTGGTCAGTTTTCCCCAGGATGGGGACCAGGCCCGGCACCAAGGGACCACACTGGAGCTCACCCCGCTGGGGAGCATGGGATCTCCTGACACCTGACAAGCCCTTCCCCCCCCCCCCCCACCTCCCACATGCAGCCCAGGCCTTCCCCAGGCCTCCCTGCAGCCCAGGCCCCTCTCCCGCCCACCCCTGCATGGCGCCCCCCCAGGCCCCTCCCTGCCTCCTTTGCTGGACTGTCCTCTCTGCCCAGAACAACCACCACCCTCCAAGAGTGCGGGGTGGCGTCTCCCTCCTCTGAAGCCCCCACCCAGCCGACTGTCCCTCCCTGCAAGCCTTGGCCTCACGTCCCCGGGGAGCACAAGAGTGCCTGCGGCCCTCACCTGCACAACTCCGTCCCCGAGTCCTCCAGGTCCTGGGTTGACAGGCAGGCCCCAGCTGCCCGCAGCAGCCCAATGACATCCTGATGCCTGACATGAGAGGCCCGTGGTGACCGTCTGCCCCAGGCAGCCCCTGCTCGATGCCAGCGAAGGACCAGCAAAGGTGTCCTGTGCACAGGGCCAGACCAGGCCACCCCCAGCCCCTCAGTCCCCCTCACTTGGCCCCATGGAGAGGGGGTGAGTCAGCCCTCTGCCCAGGGACCCAAGGCACAGCTGTGGGTCCCTGGGGACAGCCCACTGTGGAGGAGCTTCCACACCAAGCTGGCCGGCCCCACGGCTCACACACAGCGGGTGGCTCCCATACAGGGCTGGATTGGGGGAAACTGAGGCCACCAGGCCCATGCTCTGCCCTTGGGGTGGAGGGGTAGGGATGAGACCCCAATGGACAAACATGGGGGTTCGGCTGGCCCAGAGCAGGGCCTGATATCCGAGGGTGCCCAGAGGCACCTGGCCTGAGCCAAGCCTGGAGCCCACAGTGGGGTAAGCGTCTGTCCGTGGGGGCTCACAGAGTGGGGAGGGGGTTCGGGCAAGGCCGAGGCAGAGAGAGCAGAGGCCCGAGGCCGCGCAGGCTGTCTTGGTGGGCAGACACTGACCTGCAGCATAACTGCACCTGCCTTCCCGGTGTTGGGGGTATACCATAAACTGCATGGTCACCCCACTTGTAGGGAGCCTGGGGAGGGTGGGGCCCCCCAGGCCTTGCCCCTACCCCCAGCCCCCAAGAGGCCTCCAGGGTGGGGCAGCACCTCTGTGCCACTCCAGGGCACAGCAGGGCCCAGTGAGGGGTGAGCCGGGAGACCAGTTTGGGAGGTGGGGGAGGTGCTGGGATAGCCAGCTGAGGGTGAGGGGGTGGGACCAGGACAGGGTGAGCTCACCAAGGCACCCACCCACGCCCAAGGACACGCGGCCTGCATGCTCCAGCCAGATGGCGGCGGCCTGGGTGCACGTCTCACCGGCGCCCTCACCCTCTGTCTGCAGCCAGGCCTGTCCTGAGAAGCCTTTGATGCTCATGGGAGCCTGGGGAGGAGGGTGCTACGCCACCCCAGGACTCTCAGATGGGGAAGGCGCCCAGGACTTGACCCGAACAGTCTGGTGACCAGGGCCCGAACAGTCTGGTGACCAGGGCTCAGACACTCTCAGCCTCTCTCCCTCTCTGCATGAGACTCACAAAACCCCTCAAAATAACCCAGGGTCCTGCGGGCCAAGAGCCCCCTGGGGAGGGACCCTGGGGCCTCCTGCAAGCGCTAAACAGAGATCGGCCCTGCTGACGTCTGGCACTATGTAACCTGCTTTGCACCTGCTCCATTCCAGGGCTGGGCCGGGGGCTTCTCCCTTGGCCCCACCCCAAGTCCCTCAGGTGGATGACGTGGGAAACACATGAGACCCTTGTGCTGTCTGTGTTTGTCTTTTCTAGAAATTCCAGGCCAAGGTCTTGCTGTCCCTGCCTGGCTCAGCTAGGAGGTCACCTCCAGGAAGCACTCCCTGACTACCCCACCAGAGTCGATCCTCCCACGCTGGGCTCTGTTCCTACTCAGCACGGTCACTGCTAGTATCCAGGGCCCAGGCTGGGGGTGGGTGAGGCAAGGCGGCAGGCGTCCCTGGTCCCGCCCAGCTCTGTCTGAGGAAGCTGTGTGGCCACAGGCAAACTGAGAGCCCTCTCTGAGGCAGCTCTGTCCGGGCCCTGCCCCACGCAGCTCCCCTGCCCACACATGCCCTGCAGTGCCCGGCCCCTGAGTACCTGCCCCTCACGGCCAGTAGCAACGGGCTGAGGCCGTCCTGGTCTCGTGCGTTCACGTCCACCCCGCTCTGCAGCAGCGCGGTCACCATCCCAGCCTGGCCCCCCCGGGCGGCCGCGTGCAGCGGAGTTCGACCGCTGAAGTCCTCCAGGCTCAGGTCACCTCCCTGGGGTGGTGCAGGGGCCCGTCACTCTCTGACGGAGGGCCAGGTGGGGCCAGGGAAGGGGCGGGGTTCTGGGTGCACCCTGCAGGGGCCCCAGCACAGCCGTGTGCTCTCTTGGCTGCAGGGAGGCCTGAGCAGCTGGCCACAAATCCCGGAGGATTAGGGGGCACAGGGTGAGTGGGCCCAGGAAGGGCCGTCCTGCCCAGAGCTGGCCAGCGCCCCCACCCACGGGTGGGTCCCCAAGGGTAGGCAGGGGCTCACCAGCTCTGCAAGCACCTGCAGGGCCTCCAGGTCCCCAGCATGGGCCGCAGCACAGGCCAGGCTGGGCGCCAGCGCGTCCCGCACAGCATCGGCCTCCTGGGTGGGGCAGCAACACCTTGGGACCTGTGCCTTTTCCTGGTGTCCTCAGCACCCTCACAAGTCAGAAGGGCGAGGAGCAGCAGGGGGAAGGGTGGGCTAAGCAGGTGGGGCCCAGGAACCGCGGGAACGCTGCTGGCCCCCACACCGCGCTGGCAGTTGGTCCCAGGATGGGGTCCAGCCACCTCCTTAAGTGATCTCATGGGAAAAGAAAGAGCTTGAGTGCCACGCTGAGGCCCACCCAGGACCCCCACCCCTCAGAGCAAATTCCAGGCAGGAGATGAAGCCACGATCAGGCTCCAGCCTCACCAGCCGTGTGACCTGCCACCCGCCCTCTGCGATGTGTCTCCACCACTATCGAGGATGTGGGGAGAGATCTAACAAGGCGCCCACCTGGGGCGGTGGGGAGGGGTCGGGAAGGGGTGCCTGGCTCCTTTCTGGAAGGAAGGGCCTGCTCCCCACATCTGCACAAGTCCCCGCAGGGCCTCCTGCCCCAGCACTGGGAATTCCACGGGTTGTCTAAGAGCTCCCCAAGATGCCAGAAGGCTGGGGGTCCCATCAGAGACCCCTGCAGGCAGCCTGCCACCAGGCACCGCGGCCAGCCCTGAGCACAAGACTGCTGCTGGCCGGCCTGCATCACTCAAGTCCCAACGGCCCAATGCTTCCCCCTTATGACAGGCCACACGCGCCTGACCACTGCCCACCGCTGGCAAGCAGGTTAACCCACCACAGCTCCCCAGGACAGGCTCTCCCCTACCCTCACTCTTCAGGGGAAACAGGCAGGCAGCGTGACCCAGGGCAGCAGGGGACCAACAGCTCCTGCACTAGGTCCGGATGCTTTGCCCAAAAGCCTGGTGTGGTGGGCGGAGGAGGGCACTGGGAGGCCTGATCCCCCTTGTGGGCCTGGCCCAGCTTGAATCCTAGACCCCTTCCTGGGCCCAGGCACCTTGGTCGAGGAGGGGAAGGAGGGCTCCTCGCCGTTCGGAGCCTAGGAGACCCCAAAGCAGACACCCCTCTTCCTCTAGCACCCAGGGTGGGTGGGGCACCCATGCCACCCGAGAGCTCCCCTGTCACGAGGCAGCCCTGCACCACTGGGTGACCAGGCCACATTCTGTCCACCGTGTACTCACCACAAGGGCTCCTCTAAACCCACCCCCCACCCCTTTCCACATGCCGGGCCACCAATCCTTGCAAATCCTCCCTGCTGTGGCCTTGAGCCCTCCACTGGGGCCCAGGACCGGGCCATGTCCTGGTGCATTTCTGCTCCTGCACCAGAATGTCAATGGCAGGGGCTAGCACCTAGCCTGTCCCTCAGGGGTCCACTGCTCAGGCCTCCTGCCACACCAGTACCCTTCACTGGACAGTAAGTACCTGGCTCAGACTGAGGAGCTGGGCAACCCCGTGGCTCAGTGCATTGCCCTGCACAGAGGACCAGAGCTCGTCCACTGCAGGCGGTGTCATCTCCCCCCGAAGGTCCCTGACCAACAGCTGGGGACAAGTACACAGGGTACCAGGTCAGCTCTGCCAGGGCCAGGCCCAGCAGCCCAGGCACAGGGTGAGGGCTGCCCTGGGCCTGAACCTTCTCCATCCCGCTCCCTCCCTCGAGCCTGAGTGTGATCCCAGCCCGGCTCCCACACCAGGCCAGTCCTACCCTAGAGTCCTCCAGCTCAGGGTGTCCCAAGGCCCCAGTGGCCTCTGCACAGCCCAAGGGTCTGGGGACAGCTGAGTCTGAGGCCAGCCTGGGAAATGTGGGGGAGGGGATACCTGGGAGCAGCTTGGGGAGTCACAGCCCGAGCCAGGCCTGGGCATGGGGCCAGCAATGGGCAGGGGGTGCCCACCATCCCTGCCCTCCTTCAAACCCAGGCTCACACCCCCAGAACTGGCCCCTACCCTCTGCCAGGTCACGCACCTCCTTCCTGCGGCTCAGGCCCAGCCCCGGCAGGCCCAGCACATAGGACAGCTTGGCCAAGGCCGCCTCTGAGGTCATGTCGAAGCCTGAGACGGTGCCAGCCCCTGCCATGGCCTGGGGGAAGGAGGCACAGGTGGAAAGTGGGGCGAGGGGTCCCGGCCCAAGCCTCCCCTGCCCTCCCTCTCCAGGCCTGGGGGCCCCGCCCCCACCACGCCAGCGCCGTAGTCCGAGGTGACGGCACCCTGAAGGCAATGGGTGCAGTTGACGATGACCAGGCCTCTCTCAGCCGCCGCCCGCAGCTCCTGAAGCAGGTCAGGCTTGGTGGGCCCATTCCCTGAGCCGAAGGTCTCCAAGACCACGCCCTTCAGGGGGGGCTGCAGGAAGGCCCTGACCTGTGGGGGCCGGGAGGTGCCGGTGAGGCCTCTGCTTCCTGCTCTAGCAACAGAGACCAGCGGGCCACCTGCCAGGCTCCCCACCACATCCTCCCAAGGAGACACCCCATCCCCTTTGAAGCGTTCAGGCCGTGACTGGCAGGTAGTAATGAAAACACCGCGTAAATGCATCAGGGGCGGTCGCAGGGAGCCGCTGGAGATGAGAAAGGCCCATCAGAGGGGCCGGGCTGCCCCACCACTCCTCCCAGCACCGTGGCCCTTCTACCCTGCCCCGACTGACGCACAACAGGTGATGCTCCAGGGAAAGGGCCTTGCAGCCAAACGTGCATGCGGGGTTCTGTGCGCATCCCCAAGGTTCCAAGGCTGCACTCAGAAGAGAGAGGCCGGGGCCTGGGGTCCACCTCAAATGCCCCTGTGGGGACACCTGTTCCCCAGCTCAGCCATGCCCTGTGTGGGCACTAGTGGGCACAGCCCAGAGGCCCCAGGGCCAATCGCTCTGTCTGTCCCTGAACCTGCTACACAGGTGGGAGCCCAGAGGCTAAGCCGCTGGCCTGGGGATGGCGCTTCTGTGCAGGCAGACGCGTCCGCCTATCTGGCTGTCCCTCTCGGAGCCCTCATCCCTCATCAGAACTGCCATCAGCTCCCTCTGCTTCTCCAGGTAGAAGCCAAGTGAAAGCACACCTGTTCCTGACAGGCCCCAGGGAACAGGGAGGCTGGACACAAGGACCACTGCTGGCCGACTCGCCACCCGCAGGCCCTGTCCCAACGGCCCAGGAGCCTCGGAGACCAGCAACTGCTGGCCCACTAGCCCCCATTAAGTGAACCCCCCAGGGGCCAGACAGCTCCAGGATGTTCTAGAAAGATTTCACAGACCAGCATGATTTTTCCAGACAGATCCTGTACATCTCAGTCCCGCTTAACACGGCAGCCTTGTGCAGTGGTCTCTGGCTGCTACACCTCATGAGACCCTGCATGTGGGCTCCCTGTCTAGCAGCTCCTGGGACAGCTCTCATCTGCAAGGCCAGTCCTCACCAGGGTGCACCTCCAACACACCCCTTCCTGTCCCATTGCAGCTCCAGCCGAGAGCTGTCCTCACGAGGCTGCTGTGACCCGGGGGGACCAGGCAGCCCAGCCTCGGCGCCCTCCACAGCCCGCCTCCCACTCTGCGGGTCTCTGGCCATCACAGGCCCCCAGCCACGGCAGGGAGGCCATGTGCCCAGTCGTGCCTCTGCCTGTCTGGGGGGGCTGGGGTCCCAGGAGCATGTGGCCCCCACCGTGGCTCCCAGAACAGTGTCCAGGACCATCTCTGGGCTGGTCCCGGGCCCTGTTAAGGCTGTGTTTGCCAGAACAATACAGCCCCAGCCCTTCCTACCTGGCCTCCCACAGCACGTGGTCACCTCTCTCACTCCCCCAAATACTGCAGAAGGCCTGTCCTGTGCGGCCCCAAGGGGCGTGTGGAGGACAGCCCACCCCGTCTGTTCCCAGCGCCTGGGGAGGGGAGCTGGCACCAGTTCATAGACTGCGGCCCAGGGGTTAAGGGTAGCTTGGTGCCAGGTTCTGGTGGGGCCAGGCCACCCTGTCTGTGGGGATTTGCCTGGGAAGCCACGTCTGTCCAACTAGAAGAGAGGGCTGCAGGGCCCGCCGGTCGCACCCTGAGGCCAGCATGCCGAGCTGTGGCGCCCGCCACCCCACCTCCCCGCAGCCCGGCACTGCCTCTGAGCCCAGCGCCCACAGCCTGCTCTCAGCTCCGGGGCCGCGCTCACCTGGGAGCCGCTACCCGGCAGGCAGCACAGTGTCCGAGCCCAACTCACAAGGCAGGACGGAGGCAGGCGCTGTGTCTGCCCCAGGGACAGCTGGCAGCTGAGGGGCTGAGAGGGACCACCAGAGCAGCCCCGAGAAGCAGCAGGGACTGGGGCCGCACTCCATCGGCCTCAGAGGAACCGCCAGACCAGGCGCCCTGAGCCCACGGACGTCCACTGGGACAAGCCCGTGTCACAAATGAGTGAGATGGCCCCGAAGCCTTGGCTGAGGCCGGGGAGGGGGTGTAGGGCTCAGCCTTGTGGGTGTGGAGGCTGAGGGGCTCTGTGTGATTGCCTCGAGGGGCGGGGAGGGGACATGCAGGGGCAGGAAGGGAGGGGCCGAGGGCCTACCAGAGGGGCGGGGATCCCAGGGTACAAGCGCAGCAGGCCCACGTCGCGCTCCACACTGCTGTGGACCATCAGCCGGCCCTTCCCGCCGGCCCTGCGCACCAGCTCCCGGTTGACTGTGTGGACACAGAGACAGAGGGACCGAGGGTGGACCTTCACACCCTCTGCCAGCAACCGCCCAGCCCGGCTCCACCAGCCCTCTCTGCGCCGCTTGGCCCGGCCTCCCACTGGTGTCTCCAGAGCCCTGAGCCCTCACACGGCCCCTGGCCCTCCTCCAGCCTGAGCCTATCTCCATGGTGGGCGTGGGCTTCAGGGGAAAAGGACCCTGCAGGGACAGGACAGAGGCTGCCTGGGCCTCTCAGGCTGCACGGGTGTGGGGAGAGGGGAGGTGGAGGAAGGGCATTCCGGGCAGAGGGAACAGCACGCGCAAAGGCTCGGAAGCACAGCAGACGTGGCAGAGCTGTGGAACGGCAGTCTGCTGTCCTGGACGCCAGCAGCCGTCAGGGCGGCATTCTCTGACCACCTGGCCTCACATACCCCTGACTAGGCACTTCCCTCGGCCACAGCCCAGAGAGTCAATGAATGAGTGAGTTACCTGGATCCCTCCCCTCGGGGAAAGAAAGCCTCCATTTCATTCACCCCGAAGTCTGAGGCTTAACGTGAGTGCAGCCCACTCCCCAGGGTGGCTCCCAGGCCCCGTGGAAAGTAGAAAGGGGACATCACTTGAGGTCAGGGCCCACCACGCAGAGAGCGGCCCTGAGGGGCAGGCTGCCTAGGAGTCTGTGGGCGCCTGGCTACCAGAGGCCTCCCCACCCTCGTGTCCCACTCTTGGGCAGGGGACAGCGGGCTAGGCAGTGGGCCTGGCTTTGACCCTCAGGAGCCGGGAGCTTTCAGCCCCTCGCACTCGGCAGCCTTGAGCGGGCAGAGGCTGTCGTGGGGTCTATGGACCCCCTGGTCCAGCCCAGGGGAACCGAGGCCAAGAGAGAGAAAGAGCTTTGCCCGAGGCTGCCCAGAGGTGGGCGCAGAGCCCGGAGGAGGCGGGGGCTCCAGGACCCCAGCTCAGGGCTTCCCCCATCCAGCCCTGCGGGAGGTGTAAGTCTGCGTGCCTCCTGCTGTTCCCACCGGAGAAACACTCGTGTGACGATAAGCAGAGGGACGTTCTGGACACAGGCCTGCCCTCGCCCGGGGAGCTGGACAGGTGGGAGCTGTGGGGCGCTGGGGGATGGGCCTCAGGGGGCGGGTGGCCTCAGCATCGGTCAGCAGTGAGGCACCTTTCAATTTAGGGCCCTGTGTTCCAGCTGGGCGAGCAGATAAGACAGCAGTGGTGGGAGCGCTGTCACCAGCCAGGAGTTACGGCCGCAGAGGGGCTCAGAGACAAAGAGGGCCTGCGCCCCCCACATGGCCAGCCCATCCCCCTGAGAGCCCATGGAATCCCGTGCTCCCGCCTGGGCCTAGGGACGTCAGGGAACCGCTGTCCCTGTGCAGACAGGCCAAGGGAGGAGGGAGGGCAGCAGGAAGCACGCGGTGGCCAGGAGAGCTCCCTGCCCCGAAGTCAGTGCTGCAGGAGGCAGCAGACTGGCTTCAGGGCCATGCGGCCGAACCCACGCACCAGGGGACCTGGGTCCCCTGAGGCCGGTGTGACTGCACACACCTCGGTTACCCAGGGAAGGGCAAGGCCAAGGGGCCAGGTTCCCAACACAACCATGCACCCCTCCTCGCCCGGCTCAGCTCCCCCTCCTGAGCCCGAGCCCCTGGCCCGTAAGGGCTTCACGGAAGGCAGTAAAAATGCAACAGAGAGTGGTGAGAGGGCCCCCGACTGCCCCAGAGGCGGTGCCATCGCCAGCTGCCCACAAGGGCAGGCGTACATCCGCGAATTCAGGTGGCCCCACAGCCTCTGTAGCCCCTCTCCAGAGGCCCCCCGGCCACACCCTGGGCTGAGCCTGGTATTTCTCAACACCAGGTGCCCTAACTGGCCTGGCGCCTGACAGCAGAGCTGGGGAGGGCGGGCTGCAGGTTCCCACACACCGCTCGGGCACCCTGGCCAGGGGGAACAGCCCTGGGGGGCCGTGGGCCAGGGGTCCCAGGGTGGCCTCTCCCCCGGGGGCCAGCCTCAGCCCCTCACCCGCCCGGCTGCCGGGCCGGCCTGCACAGGCATGCTCTGGGCCTCGAGGCCTGCCTGGGCGTGGCACCGGCAGAGGCCTGGGGATCCAGGGGGAACTCCTCCGCACCTGCCAGCGGGCTGCGTCCCTGGAAGCTCCACTCTGAGCCCCAGATAAGGCGTGTCTCAGTCCCCACAGGGGAGGCGGGCCTGCAGAGCAGTGTCTCCTTCCTTGGCTGGCTGGCCCCCGGGAAGGAAGCTGACACCCTCTGCCAGCACCAGCACACATGCCACCTCTGCTGGGAAGCCCTCCTGACTGCTCTGGCCTTCATAAAACAAGTGGACCCCTGCCTGGTCCCCAGAACCCTGGGCCTCTGGGCATGCCACACATGCTTTAGATGCACTGATGTGTTCAAGGCCTTACAACCACCACCCCCCCGGGAGTACTGGCCAAGCAGGGTGGGTGGGCAGGGGCGGTCAGTGCAGGGCAAGACCCCCAGAATGATGGCAGGGCTCAGGACCGCAACACCGCCCTGCGTGGTCCTTCCACTCTCTGCCTCAGTTTCCCGCCTTGTGGTCTCCTCCTGCCCTGGCCAGCTGTAGCCACACTACCACCTGGCAGAAGGCCAGCAGGTGGCCAGCAGGTCCCACCTGCCACCATTCCCACATCCATGTGTCCTACTGGGACCCGAAGGCACTGGAGGCTTTCAAGTTACACGACCAGCCCACCTGACCCTGGAAAGGGCCGGCTGCACGGACAGCTCTGGCCCTCCCGCCAGAGCCCCTCAGCACTCCCCGTCCTCACTGACGCCTTCCAGAAAGGTCCTGCCCTGTAGTCCCTTCCCAGCTTGGTCCTGGAGCACCTGAGAGTCCCTGCCTCCATGAGGACATCCCAGGAAGCCGCGCCTCTAAGAGGTCAAGGCCCTGGCGGCCCACAGCCCACCCCTCCCCAGGTCCTGCTGTGTCCCCTGGTCTCCTGCTGCACCTGAAGACCCCAAAGGGCTGTTCTCGTGCTGGCCCCCAGAACTACACCTTGGGCTCCCACGGGCCCTGATGGGCTCTGCCAGGACCTGGAGCCCCCCAGAAGGGTCCCTGGGACAGGGTCTCACAGCTGGAGGGGAGGGGACAGATGCCTAGGCCCAGCAACACCAGCCCCAGGACCCCTGGCTCAGTCAGGAGGAGACACAGGGCAGGTGTAGGGGTGGCGCTGAGACAGCAGGGCCACTGCAGCGAACACATCTGTCACAGAAAGAGCCTCCTGCCTGCCCTGGGGAGGGGGGCCAGGTGCCAAGTGGGGGTCACAGGGGCTGGCTGTGCCCACCGTGGGGCCGGAGACACACAGGAGAGCAGATATCCTGGGTGGAGTGACTCCCCATGGCCACGAGGGCAGACTGAGTCAGACGAGGCCAGAGGCAGCTCCTGTGCATGGGCAAGTGCAGGGCGGGGGGGGTGGGTCTCTCCAGGGGTACCCACCACCCACTGGAGACCTCGGTCAGCCCCACAATGGGGGCTGGGCTACCTGCCAGGCCCGGGGGACAGAGACTTCCCCCTGGAATTCCCAGGGACAAGGCTGCACCACAGGAACCACATCCCAGGGAGACCAAGGTGAGTGGCAGAGCCATGGATGGTCACTGAGAGGGGCTAGTGGGCCCGGGGCCACATGGCCTGGGAGGGGACACTTGAGAGAGAGAGGCTGATACCCCAAACGTGCTCCTCGCCGAGGACAGTCCCCTGGCTCTGAGCTGGGCCTCCCACCTCTGAGGCCCATGCATCCCACCCTTTCTGAGCAGCGGCCCCACTCTGGCTTCTCCACAGCCCAGGGCAGTGCCCATCCCAGGGCAGCACCCACAGCCCCTGAACACCTACATGACCCAGGGCAGGCACCCTCGTCGGCTGGCCCTGCTCACTCACTCGTGACGTCAGCACCCACGATGGCCAGAGGGGGCAGGTTGGGGGAGCAGAAGGCTGCGAACCTGCGTGTGTCCACCTTGGTCACTCGGTTGCCCCGAAACAGCTGATTCTGGAAGAACAGGCAGACCTGTGGGAGGGGAGGGTGGCTCAGCACTGGGGAGCCCCTGCCCCTGCGGCTTCCTCCTTATGGACCAGGCAGTGCCCGCAGCTGGAGCCCTCCCTACCCTGCGGCCCGTGTCTGAGCTGCTCCCCTGGGGAGGGGCCAGGGGGCCCACGGCAGGGAGACAGGACCTGAGCTGCACTCCAGCGAAGCCCCGTCCCCAGGGCGGCTCCTCTCCCTGTCCCCTGCGACGGGAGGAGGACCTTCTAAACGGCTTCCTGGGCCACCACGTGACAAGGAAAGACTGTGAAAAGGGAAAAAGCCCACCCCAGACTATGCTCCGCGCAGCCTATGTTTATGGAAACTTACACACACGTGTACACGACGTAAATAAACACGTGCCACATCACATCTGCGACGTTACTTAAGTAAGTGCGCATGAATCACGCGCACACGTGGCCCGGAGGAAGAGCCCCACTGGCAGCAGCGCGCTCTCTGGGGCGGGAGAGGCAGTGGCGTCCTCGCCACTCTCCTGTTTCCTCCAGCGATGGTGTATTTCACTCTCAAGGTGAAAGACGAGTCTTTAAACCCTGCCAGACCCCTCACCTGCAGGCCCTACCTGAGCACCACACCCTCGGGCCCCCCTCCCCGGGTTCTTGGGAGCATGCAGGCGCCCCCACCCACCGCTGGACCCAGGACACGGGCCAGGCCCACCCACCCGGCCAGAGGGGAGGAGGGTGGTACCTCGGGGATCACGTACTGGCCGGCCAGGAGCAGGGCACCCAGAAGGTTCTCACGGCCATCGTTCCAAAGGGCGTGGATGGGCACCTGGGGAGAGGCCACGGAGAGGGGCTGAGGCTCAGGCAGCAGGGAGGGACCCAGCAGTGGAGCCCGGGCAGGGGTCCGGGAGAGGGGGCGGGGCAGGCCCGGGCTGGTGGGCGGCCTGGGAGACGGGGGTCTCCAGGGACCTCCGCTCAGGGGGCAGCTCCTGCTGGACAGACCAGCCTGGCCCAGCCCGGCCCCTCTGCTCCCTGTGCGGGCCCCAGTGCCCACTGCCGGAGGCCACGCCCCTCACTGGGGGGAGCACACATTGGGCCTCACTGCTGCCCAGCCCACCTCCCCGGCCCCAAGGGCACTGAGGCCCACCCGTGGGCACGGCCAGGCAGAGGGCGGCCAAGGAGTGATGGCGGGTGGGTGTGACAGTCAGAAGTCCCATCCAGGGCATCCAAGCAGCAGTCACAGACCTACCCCCATGTCCACCATGGGGGCCGATGTCCAGAGTGAATGACCAGTACCCAGCTCCCCACCACCCTGCCCAGGATGGTGGAAACTGGCTGGACTGCCGTGGGGTGTGCGGAGGGGCTGGCAGATCAGCAGACAACGGTCAGCACAAGGCCCCAGAGAGGAGGCCATGCCTCAGCGTCCCCCAGGGTGTAACCGGGGTGAGGCTGCTCCGTCAGGCCCGGGCGAGGGTTAGAAAAACATGACCACGACCCTTCCTGGGGCCAGCCGTGCTCCCAGACCTGCCCTTCGTCCCTTGATAGAGGCCAGCAAGGTGACCTGTGCCCAGGGGCTCAGGAGGGTCTGGGAAGAGCCAGGGTCAGCCTGGCTCGAGCCCTCCACCCGAGCTCCGAGCAACTGGGTGTGTGCGGTGAGCCCTGGGCCTTCCCTGAGTGGGGACCGCCCTGCTGTGACACCCACTGGGGGACCAGGCACAGAGCAGGGCAGGCTGCTGGGTCGGCACCCAACAGGACTTCCCAGAGCCTCTACCAGAACTTTTCAAAGGGACACGGGCACTGGCTTCTCATGCAAAGGCCTCGGCCTCTGGACACTGGGGAAGGCTTTCCAGGGGCCCAGGTGGGGCTGGCCCAGTGGTGTGGGGTTTGCATGTCTGCAGCTGCAGGCAATGGGGACTCCAAGGCAGCCTCTGATACAGGCCCTGACGGGGGTCCAGACTTCCCCTGCCACCTCCCCCCAAATCTAGCAGTTTTCTAGAACATTCCACCTGCTGGCTTTGGGGATTGTGCTGGGTCAGGGTGAGAGGGGACGGGGTGGCATGTGCCCAGGTTGGTGGGAACCACAGTGGGAAGATGAAGAGAGGGTCAAAGGCCAGGCCCTGCACAAGGCCGACAGCAGCCTGCGAGCCGGCGCCTAGGGTGGCGGGGCTGGCACTGGGCAAGACCAAGGCGCTGCCAGCACCGGCCAGCTCAGGCGAAGCAGGAACCACCTCGTGGAGCCGCAGGACTGAGGAAGAGCCCAGGGTCCTGCCTGCACCAGCAGCTATGCTGACCGGCCCTACGGCGCCAGGAGGCCCCGCCCACATGGGCCCGGGATGTTACCTGGGCACCAGTGAAGATGATGGTTTTCTGCAGGTTTTCCAGCACGAAGGAGAGCACAGAGGCGGCGAAGGCCATGGTGTCAGTGCCGTGGATGACCACAAAGCCGTCATACTGCGCATAGTGTCTCTGCAGGAGATGGTGGGCTCAGGCAGGTCCAGCCTGCCCCACTGCTGGCCTCCTCCTGGGCAGACACTGGTCCCCTCCACCACCAAGAAGAGGAAGGAAGGGCCCCACACCCAGCTGGAGGGACTCGGGGAGGTACCAGAGGGACCCTGGTCACTGGTGGCCGGTAAGGGCCTCTGGAAACGGAGCCCCTGCCTGGGGTCCCCGTCCCCATGCTCTCTCTGACCCCTCGTGAGCCTGCAGTGCTGTGGGTCTCCCCACGACACCCCTCACCTACGAAAGAACTCAGGTCGGGGTCTCTGGATGGTCTTAACCCGAGGATGGGAAGGTCTCCCCCAGGATAACCACTCTGGACTCCCGAGCACACTGGTCAGCTGGAGGACTGTGCTGGAACTCAGCTCCGTGCTCCAGGAGGGCCCCTTGCAGAGTGACTGCTGCCTCCAGGACAGCAGGGGCTGCGGGGAGAGCAAGCCCACCAGCCTCTCTCTCGGTCCAGTGGGAGGGCCAGGCGTGGAAACAGCACCGGCACAAGGTGCAGCCAGCGCTGGGAGGCGGCCAGGATGACGGCAGGCAAACACAAGGAAGGGTCCCTCCAAGCACGGCCAGAAGGCCTCCCAGGCACCCCAGCCAGCTCTGCAGGGGCATCCTCCGGCCACCGCCTCCTAGAAGGCAGCTGGCTTGGGCCGTCATTTCGGGGGCACAGTTCTGGGAGCCAAGGGGACCTGAGGGGACCAATTCTCATGGTCCATTGAAAGGCCAAGCCAGGCAGGCTGGAACTGCAGGGTAGCGGAGCCAAGCGGCGGGCTGGGGCGCCCTCTGCTGGCCATATGTGGCACAGGAGCAGGCAGGGCCGCCCAGGCTGCAGGGACCCTTTGTGAGTCTGCAGGTGGCGGGACCCTGCCCCTAGGACCGTTTGGGGTCAGGCCCCACCCAGGGGATGCTGCTGGCCACAAGCCAGGGAGACTGCCCCAGAGAATGGCTGGACATGCCCAATGGCACCCAGTGGCCCCACTCGAGACATAAGGGCCAGGCCCCAGGCCACAGGTTGTCCTGGGTGCTCACAGTGAGATGGGACGAGGCCCAGGAAGCTGTTCTCCCCCAAGCAGAAGGAGACAAGCGTGTGACTGGGGCCAGCCCCCAGCTGCCAGGAAGGGAGGCTTGTGTGACCAGCTTCTGGGGCACAGGGTTTCTTAAGGGAGGAAGGTGGGAAGTGGGCCTGGAGGGGGTGGGAGAGCCCCCAACTCTGGGAGGCAGTCGAGGTAACTCAAGCACAGGGCCAGGCTCGTGCAGGTTGGGGCGCGGCGGGGACGAGAGAGAAAAGCTGATGGTAGGGAGGTGGCTTTGGCCTCAGGTAAGGCAGCCACATTGTAAACCACGAGACCTTCCCGTGCTTCTGTGCCCTAAATCCACCAAGGCTGCAGCTTTAGGGTGGGCGTGGGGTGGACAGAGCAGGGGTGGGCCAGGCACAGAGCTCGTCAGTCTGCAGGGACGCACTGCACACTCAGCCTGGGATACTAACTGGGACAAACTAACTGTTTAAACAGATCAAGACAGTCATCCGGGCCCTTTCCTCGCCGGGAAAGGGGACATGGCTCTCACTGCCCAGCCTCCACTCCACTGGCACAGGAGAAAGGGCCTCGGGAGCCTTGCTGCTGAGGTGAGACCAGCCCACCTCCTAGCCACCCCCATGCTGCGCCCACACCCCCCAGCTACCTCGATGGTCTGGGCAATCTGAACCCACTCAGCGATGGTCATGTCACTGGAGTCAAAGAGGGGCTGGCACTCCAGCACTGTGTAGACGACCCTCTGGCCGGGGCTGGCAGGTCTGCGGGAGGCAGAACGGCAGGCCCCCAGTCTGTGGCCTCCTCCCCTGGCGGCTCTGCCCAGCCCGGACCCCACACCTGCACCCTGGGATGTGTGCAAGGCCTCCGCACACCCACCAGGCATCCCAACCTCCCCTCCACCCAAGTCCCCAGGAACAAGGCCCGTGGTCCCCAGGAGGAGCCAAGGACAGGCCAGGACGGACTGCTCCAGGGCAGGGTCCCCTCCCACAACCAGCTCCAAGAAGGGGGCTGGGCCATGGCAGGGAGCCAGAATGGCCCTGGGAGGACGACTATGGGCAGGAGGGAGGTTGGTGACCAGAAGGAGAGTCCCCACTCAGCCTGCTAGCAGCCTGGGCCAGGAACTGGGAAACAGAAGGACCTTCACATGGGGGCTGGGGAGCCTGGGGCCACCCCTGCCTCTCTGCATGGGCTTAGGTCCCTGCATGGCCAGGGCGGCCTGCAGCCCCGCAAGGTGGTAGGAGTCTGAGGCTTCTTTGAAAGGGGGCAGCTCTAAAGCCATGAAAGTGTGAGGATGCCGAGGACAGCCTCCTGCAAATGGCTCGCATGGACGCACTGAGAAACCACAGCCTGTTCCACGGACCTGGCAGGTGCCACCCAGTCTGGGGATGGCCCTCCCCCGACAACCGCTGGCTGTCAACTCCACCCGGGGCCCCAGGGGAGCCCCTACTCACGGCAGCACCAGGGTGTCCTCAGGGAGACCCCGGGCCCGGGCGTGCTCCTCATCATGGAACATGGGCAGCGTCCTCAGCACAGCAGCCAGGCCCGTCCCAGGGACGAGCACTGCAGGCAGAGTCCCGGGGGGGGTGGAGGGTGCCGTCAGCCTCCGTAGACACCAGCTCCGGCCTCTGCGTGGGGACCAGGCCCAGAGCAGGGGTGGGAGCCGGGGCCAGGACAGGGGTGCTGGGCCAGGCGGGCTCTGCCCTCAGGGAAGCCAGGCACAGGCGGACGGGCATGCGGCTGCCCCAGAGCTCCGGCCAGAGCGGGCAGCCGGCTGCTGTCCGGATGGTATGTCTTCCTCCCTTGGAGCCCAGGTCAACTGCTGCTCTCACCCAGACGGCCCCAGGGGCTCTGTAACACCCCCATCTCCGGGTGGGCCCCAACCACCTACCGAGGCTCAGGGGGCCCTGGCCCTGTCACAACTCGGCCACAAGTGCCCACTTTTCTTCCCCCACTTCCCAGAGTGCACACACTCGCTCCACCCACGGACACACCGTTGGCTCTGCCTGGAAGTCCTCTGCTTCTCACCCTAGAGGTTCTTCACCTCAGCTCAGGGCACCACCTCCAGGAAGCCCTCCTTGAGGTCCAGGCCCTGGTGCTCTTCCCACATGTTCCCTAGTTGCCCTTGCTCCCTCCCTGGACTGTGTGTAACCCTCCAGAGTCGAGCCGAGGCCTTCTGCCTGCAACCTCCATGTCCCAGGAACACGCATCTGACTCTGAGTCTGTAAATTGTGTTAATTTTACTAACAAGGGCCCCCAAGCTTCAGGCGCTACAAAACCAGAAACTGCCCAGCCTGAGCCTCGTCCCTGAACCACACAGACGCACTCACCTCGTCCCTGGGCCACACAGACACACTCACCTCATCCCTGGGCCTCATTCCTGGGCCACACAGGCACACTCACCTCGTCCCTGGGCCACACAGACACACTCACCTCGTCCCTGGGCCTCATTCCTGGGCCACACAGGCACACTCACCTCGTCCCTGGGCCACACAGACACACTCACCTCGTCCCTAGGCCTCGTGCCTGGGCCGCACAGGCACACTCACCTCGTCCCTGGGCCTCGTGCCTGGGCTGCACAGGCACACTCACCTCGTCCCTGGGCCTCATCCCTGGGCCACACAGATGCACTCACCTCGTCCCTGGGCCACACAGATGCACTCACCTCATCCCTGGGCCACACAGATGCACTCACCGGTAAGGGCCGGTCTGTCCCCAGGACAGCCGGCGCCCCTCAAACCACTATGGTTTGGCTATGAAATGCTGAACTTGCGTGTGTGGCAACATAGTCAGGACGGGGGTCTAGACCCTTAGCAGCCAGGCCCCGGAGCCCTGCCCACCTTGCTGAGCCCGCCAGGGGCCGGCTTGTCGGCTGTCTGGATTCACGCTGCCCCTTGACCAGAGACAGCTTCGCTGAACTCAGAGGGGATGGGCCGAGGGGTGTCCCTAGCTGCCAGAGCCTCCCCGGAGCCTCCTCCCCCAACCCCCTCTCCGCCACCCTGACCTTTGGCAGGGCTCACACGTGCAGCACTGACTGCCCTGCAGGCCAGTGTTTACCAGCTGGTGCGGAACTGCTCCCAACAGTGACAATCCAAACAGCTGCGCTGTGGCCGCTCTCCTCACTGCCCCTCACCACTGTCACTAGGCCAGAGCCCACGCCCGCAGTGCCAGGCACGTTAATCATTGACACCCCGTCCCAACTGGAACTCCGGGGCAGGCCAGGCATGGAGCGTCGGAGACCCCCAGGCCCCCAGCCAGGCTCAGGGAGGGCAGAGGTCCGCAGGTCACAGCCTCCCGCCCCCCGACCTCCGAGCCTCAGGCCTGGTTCTCCCATAGTCCCCTCTCAATCCTTCCCCCACCTGGGGTGCTGCCCTAGGGATCTCAGAAGACTCTTCCTGACTGGAAGTTGCTCCCCACCACTCTCCATCTTTCTAGAGTCAAAGCCTCCGGTTCACCCTCCAGATGTGGAAGTTTGCAGCCTCTTTGGAAAACGCGGTCCCTGTGAGAGTGAGCCACGCAGCTGCTTGGGGAGCCCATGGGCCCAGGGCGGGGATGGGGAGGGGGCTCAACGCAGGGCAGGGGGGATCAGGGTCAGACTCCACCCTGTCCCTGCAGCCTAGACCCCTGAGAGCTATGTGCTGAGCTCAGCAGAATCACAGGAATCACAGCTGGCCACGTGCTAAGCCCAGAGGGGCAGCACAAGGGGTGGGACAGGGCCCCAGACAGCGTCTGCGGACCCAGACAGAGGCAGCCGGCTCCCCTCTCCGCCCCAGCCCTGCAGGGCTGCAGCAGCGGAGGACAGATCCCGGAAGCCCAGGGTGGAAGAGCTGGGGTAAGTGTGTGAGGGGGTGTGGAAACCACACCCCCACACCTGAGCCCTACGATACAGGGCCCTGTGCGGGCCTGAGTCCTGGGCCCCACATGGAGGGGCCTCAAGAGCCGCCTGTGAATTGACAGTCAGGGGTGGTATTAACAGGGACAGAAGACAGAGAAGCAGCTGTTGGAGAAAGTGCCAGTGGTGTCTGAGTGGCTGCTTCAGTGGAAACGGGTGTCCAGGAAGGGAGGGATCGGGATATGGCCCAAGGACCAAGGGCAAAGGAGAATGTTCTCAGCTCGCCCAAGGGCAGGGGCAGGAGGGAGGGGCAGGAGCCGGAGCTGGTTCCCAGGCAGGGAGGGGGCTGGGAGGGCAGCAATGGAGCCAGGAGAGGATTCTAGTCGGAGGGGTCTCCAGGGCCAGGTGAGGGGCTGCCCAGTGTGAGCTCCCGCCTGGGGCGGCAGGGAGGGGCAGCAGGCTGGGCCGGGGAGGGAGCCTGGGAGGAGGAGGGTGGAGAAGGACCAGCACCCACCAGAACCAGGCTCCTTAGGGAAAGTGAATGCCTGGACAGCAGACTGGAAAAGAGGCTCAAGAATGAGGCTGAGGATTCGTGGTGGCCCACCATGGGGGTGGAAGCACCTCGCACATAACAGAACCGAGAGGAGACTTTGTGGAGGGTAGCTTCACCGTCCACCCTCCCGGGGAATGCTGGAACATTCCGGATGCTCAGTGTGCAGCCCTCTTCCCACCCCTGCAGGGCCCCAGAGTCTCTAAACTGGGTGCCTCCCTGGGATGTTCCGCCCTGGTGGCACCCCTGCCCCGGCGGCCCATAGAACTGGGTGCTGGCGCCCAGGACCTCACCCCATACAGACCAGTGACCGCCTGGCCGACCTGAATCAGGCCAATGACACGGAGCAGAGAAAACGCCAAAACCGCTCAGGCGCCTCGTGCGCGTGAGCGCTTCCCACAGGAGCCAGGTGCCGCGCTGCCGGGCTAGGAGCCCAGGGCCCTGGAGCAGCGGGGAGCGGGTGAGGGCCGCGACGCGGTCACTCGGTGGCCCCTAGTGGGGGGCTCCTCTTTGCACCTGCCCACCTGTCTGTCCCGGGGAGGGGTCAGACGTGCTCGGGGGTCCCTCCCGGCCCCATGTGCCGGGGCTGTAGATGCTGGGCCGTCAGAGGAGCGCGCCCCCGCCCAGAAGACGCTGCGACCCGGGGGCGGGCTGATCGCTGACCGCGAGCCGTGGGGTCAAGGTGCGCCGCACCGCGGGGGGCCCGGAGGCCTGGGGAAGGCCGGACAGCACGACGACGCCCGTCCCACCCCTCAGCGCCCCGGGCGCCCTCAGGACTCACCGCCACGCTCGCTCCGCATGCCGATGGTACCGCCGGTGTAGACGGCCAGGACCCGCCGCTCGGGCCCCTTCGCGCGCGCCATACCCGTGACCCAGGGGACCCGGCGGGACCGACCCGCGGAACCAGGGGTCTGAGAGGCCCGGGCACGCCGCCGCTGGCATCCGGGGAGGGGCGGGGCCTGCGGGGGGCGGGGCCTGCGAGGGCTTAGAGGGACCCGCCTGGGGGCGGACACTCGCCAGAGGGTCGGGGCCGTCGAGGGTGGGAGCGGGGTGGGGGCGGGGGCAGGGGACAGGTCCTGCGCCGCCCCTGGCGATCCGATTTCCGACGCTGTGCAGTGGTCCCGGGGGTGTTTGCGTAGCTGTGACTTGAGCCCCAAAGGCCACATGCCTCACCGGCAGTGACAGAGGGCCCCCAACGCGGAGCGGCGGTGGCCCTCCCCGCCCAGACAGTCCCCATGGCTCCTAGCGCTCGAGCAAACCCAGCATCTTGACTTGCCCTCGGTGTCCACGCCTCAGGATAGCCGGCGGCAGAGACCCCTGCCTGACCACTCACACCATCCAGAAGGGCTGGAGGGGACCCCTTCCAGGGCTAAAGCCCACCCACTTACGTCCCAGGAGAGGCTGCGGCGGGGAGGCGAACCTAGGATGGAGGGTGCCAAGAGGAAGAGACTGCAGGCTTCATCTTGGGAGGGTTCAGAGTCTGTACCTCCCTCCCTGGGGCCGCCCATCAAAGCCCTCTACACCCTGACTACTGGGTGGGGACCATGACAGTTTGGTGGAAAACTGCATCCTCTCCGGAAAGAGCCCTTCCTGAACCTGAGTTTGATCCCCTGGAAGTGATGAAGTAAAATTCCTGTATTATGGCGGGACAAGTATAATGAAAACATTCTGGCTTTGAGGGGAAGACGCCCTCCCAGGCTCTTCTCTCCCTTGCCTTTGAGATGCGAACATTCCGCCTGGACGTCTCCAGGAATGCTGCTCTAGGCCTTCTTTCTAAAATGCAAACTTCAGAAAGGTAACTCTTATCCCAAGAAAAAACAAATGGGGTGAATAGGTAGTTTGGAATTGGCTTGCCAAGGACAGACACAAATCCTAAATGTCTTCTCCACATATATTAGTAAAAAGGGTAGAAAGGGTTCAGCTGTCTAAACAGGTGACCAGGATTTGTTCTGTCTGCCAGAAACCCAATTTGAATCCAACCTCTTTTGTAACTGATGAGTTTTTTTGGTAACTACTTTTTAATTGAAGTATAGTTGATGTACAATATATAAGTTACAGGTGAACAACATAGTGATTCACAATTTTCAAAGGTTATATTCCATTTATAGTTATTATAAAATATGTAACCGATGGGTTTTGTATTAGTGTACCTGATTCTTGGAATTCTGGCATCTCTGTCTGTTGAGTGTATCCATATACGTGTATGTGTTGTAGATGTGTGGCACTGCCAAAATTAATTTGTAAAAGAGCTGTATTTAATTGGCTTAAAGGGAATTAAGCGATTATACAAATACTCAGAAATATAAAAGAAACAAATTCAAATGATTTTCAGGATCATGTGACCTGGGATTAATTTTTAATGAATGAAGACAAACTTAAGCTCGTTGTTTTGCTTAATACAGACGTGTCTCCAGGGTCATCAGCACCAAGCACGACAGTCTCACGGTACCTCAGTTTATTTACCAAAAGTCAAAGAAGGTGTTGTTTCTGTTGCAAAATTTGTCAGCAAGAAAAATAACTTGATATGAAAAAACGTTTAAGTAAATTAAATATAACTTAGATTGAATTTAACTGAGTAAATGAATTTTGTTATTAAAAATAAGCTGGTGCAAAACTGGAGTACGATTTTCTCTCTCTCTGTTAAGAGAAGAAAGTTTTCTTAGACTATTAATCTACTTTTGATAACAGATTGTAAAGTTTAACTTATAATTAATCTATTTTAACCTTCTGTATCTGCCTTTGAAATCTTTTATTGTCATCTGGTTAAGTGATTAAGTATTGTTTCTAGAGACCTATGTTCCTTTTCCACCAAATGTCTTTTAAAACCTTTTTGACATTTTCGACAAACTTCCCAAAGATCAAATTCTAACTGAAGTCTGTTTGACCTCTAACTGTGAGGTCTCCCAAAGGCCCCGGAGCACCTCAAGGGGATGTCCTCTCCTTATCAAAGAAACATGTTAGACTAATTAGGCTTAAGGGAAACATTGTTAAGTAAGTGATTAACCGTCTTAGGTTATATTGTATAGGTAAATTTTATTCATATAGATATTCTAGAAATTATTTGGAACTCTTAAAAATCTCTTTTATCTCCTGGTAAAATATTATCAGTCATAATTCTAGTTATTACCTTAAAATGTCGTACATCACGACAGTGACCAAGTTTCTCTGTCAGTTGCACTGCAATCAGATCCTGAACAATGCCTTTTAAAGTCTTCTGTCATTTATTCAGATACTGTTTTACTCAGAAGCTTTTGCAAAAATGCTGGATCTTCAAGAAGATTCATAGACAGGACTTTGCGACAAGTACAGACTTCTGATCACTTTCAAATCGCACTGCTGAACTGGGTAAGAAAGTAAAGAATTCTAATGGAAAGCCTGCTGGCTTCATAGAACTGAAAAGAAGATCAAGCATTGGTCTCATATGACTGAGTAAACTGATGAACGTGGTTACAGTTTGGGGGGTTTTTGTCTGAAATATCACTGGCTTTTAATCTGTGTTTTCCAGATATAAGGAGACCCTTCCCCCTCAAGCTAATTACTACTTACCATAAATTACACCTTTGTAAGCAGAACTAAAACATTTTATCTTTTCTCTCTACCTGATCCCTCCAGAAACTGTAAACTCTTAAGCTTGCCAGGTGAGTAAGGCAGGCTACCTCCTGACAGGTGCAAATATCTCAAGAAAAATATCTGGAGGATCGCCAGGAGAGAGGAACCTACCCGAACGTGCATGTGTCCCAGACAGAATCTGGCAGCACGCCGTTGCTGTGGATTTTCCGGCCTTAAGAGGCCTTTTAAAAGTTCAATTTGAGATTCTTTGTAAAAAGTTCCAACACGGCCAACTTGTAAGACCCCGTATGATCAGTTACATTTACGTAAGTAATCAGGCCCATTTTACTGAAACCAGTCTTATTTTTGCAAGTTAATTAGCCTAATTTGGCTATCTAGTAGAAATGGGTGTAATTTTAGATAGAAAAAAATTTTCAGTGAGCATTAACTTGTCTTTAGGGGGTTTGTTTTTGTTTTTTGTATTTACTGCTTTAGAACAACCTCCCAGATGGCTCCTTGTTGCTGTTATATCATTGCAAAGTTTAATTGAAGTATATTAAAAGGACATTGTCAGTTTGCTTCTGAAGTTTATCACAGTATCTGTCTTTGGGTGGAGGTCAGATGTCTCACGACTAGCCGCCAGGCGATCGTGCGTAATGGAAAAGGCATCAGAGGAAGGACTCTGCATCAGAGTGGAAGAGCCCACTCCAGGCCTCCTCTCCTGAATGAGCGGCAACTCCTGTTTCTGACACCCAGCCTCAGCGCACTGAGACCAGCACCACCAGACCAGGGCAGGACAGTGGCTGACCCGAGCTGCCGGACCAAGCTTGTGTACTCATTACTTTGATAATTGTTCACACTTTTGCTTTATGAACCAAATGTATTTCTCCTGTGGGCTCAGGGTCACCTACAGGCAGTTTTGGAAACAGCCCCCGCCAATCTGTCTTTAATGCAAGCACACTGGGTTTGATCAGTTTTCCAAAGGTATGACCATTTGGCTGTGGTATTTGTTCCTTCACGTGAAATAGATGTCATTAACCATATAGAGGCTTTTAAAAAATTCACTCAGCAAGCTCTGAATGACAGGCATCAAGCCATTAGCTTGTTCAGTTTGGAAGTCTCCACAATGAGAAAAATGGTCCCATAGGACCTCACGGCCCTCAGTGTTCTAAATGCCTCCTGGGGGGACACATGCCGTGATGCATGCACTGAACGTTGGGCTTTATAGCTGATGAGTCTTCTAACGTAACTCAGCTCTGAATGGTCCTCTCCCAGTTTAGGGGAAATACCAGGAAAATGGTTTGGTTCAGGAGCTTCTTGGCTTACACCTTTACCAATAACACTGTTACGCCTATTGTCAATTTTGGTTAGTTTGTATAACACATAAAGTGATAGTTTCTTGCCTTCAATGCTGTGTATCACCTACTCCTATTAAGATGATCTCTAAACAACTTGAAACTGCTGATCGCATCTATATTTCTCCATAAATTAATGAACATGCACAGCGCACATGCAAAGTAAAAGTGGCGTAAGTCCTATTGGACAACACGGAATCACCATCAGTCCTTGCCAGACATCGTGCTCATACAACCCTCTAAAGGGAAGCAGAGAACCGGGCTGTTAACACCTAACATCGAGGGACGTGGAAGACCCAGGGCAGGGGGGCAGCCGCCCTGCCATCGAGGGACCAAATACTTGACCACCTAATGCTCTCCATCAAAAGATTAACAGTCAAAGGGGAAACTGATGAAATAAAATTTTATAGCAAGACAAGAAAAAATTTTAACATGAAATCTTCCTCTGCCTCTTCAGGTCTCCTCCCTCCTCTTCAGTGTGTGGGGTGCGGGGTGCGTGGGCGTGAGCCAGCCCTCCTGAGTACTTAACATTCCTTCTTTATCTTGTAACAGGGCAGGACGACCCAGCACCTGATAGCTTCTTAGGAGACAGCCCTTCCTTCTCAGTCTTGTAGGGGGTCACAGTGGCCCGTTGCTTACTCTGAGTGTGCAGATCTGGGTTGTTAAACTGTCAATACTTTATTCGACATATAACACCTTGTCTCAAAAAAAAACCACTATAATTGTGCTTTGACCTCCACTGTGTGGAACAGTCCTCTGAGCTTTATGAAAGACTGTCTCCCAGATTATAATCCTCAGGGTGGCTCAAATAAAATTTTCCATTCTTTCTTAGATTGACTATTAATTTATTTTCATCAACAGAAGTTATTTTGATAACCGACAACAATGCAAAAGTGCTTCTTGTCTACACACAAGCAAGTGAACCTGCCCGGGGGTGCGCTACTAGTCTGACAGGAGTACTGCAGCCCGGGGCCTGAACAGCAGAGGCACGGCTTGGGGGCCGGAGCCGCGCAGGGAGCTGTGGGCAGCGAGGGCTTCTTCCGGGGCCGCCCCTCTGTGCTCGCGCGTCTCTTCGCTTGTCTCTTTTTGTGAACTTCCTCATCTTCTAGCAACACCAGTCAGATTGGATCAGGACCCACCAGGGGCCTTGTTTGAACCTAATCTCCTTGTGCAAGGTCCCACCTCCAAGTGCAGTCACATTCTGAGGTGCTGGCGGTCCGGGCTTCACCGTGAACTCAGGGGAGACACAGTTCAGCCCCTCCCTGGAGAGCCCGGTTTTGCCTGTTCGCAGTTCACATCACTGCCCACCCCCCAGCCTCCTAAGTGTGTCTGTCGTGGGGCTGCTCCCCGAGTGGCCCTAACGCCTGCCTGGCCCTCCCCAAGGGTGAGTGAGCTCTTTCACACGCGCTCCTTCTCCGCCTGCATGAGCCACGTTTCACTCTCGGGAAGCCATTCCCTAACAACCCACCAGCTACCGCAAGTCCCAGGAAGCCGCGTGTGGGCCCCAAGCAGGCCTTCGCTGGTGGTATCTCAGCAGTGGCTTCTCCCCCAGGGTGTAGACTCAGCGCCCCTTGCAGACGCCAGCTGTCTTGAGGCAGCTCAGCCGTTCTGCCAGCCTTCTCTGTCCTGCTTCAGTTGTATTTTCGCTTACAGCTTCCTACATCTAAAAGTTCTCTTACTGCACCATTTATGCCACACGAGCACACGTGCCTGCTCTGTGCCGGGCGCTTCTCTAGGCCCCAGGGACCCGGCCCCCAGTCTCCTTACCTTCTGCTGGGGAGGGGCAGCCACAGACAACCCTTCTCCGGTGTCAGGTGGTGAGTGACAAGTTCTGTGAGGAACAACAGCGAGTGGAGACAGATGGGCTATTTCCAGCAGGGTGGCAAAGGACAGTCTCTCTGAAGGGCTGGTGTTCAAGCAGAGCCTAAGCAGGGAGCAAGCACCCTGGGCAGGTGCCAGGGCCCCGGAAGGAACGAGCTTGGGGAGTCTGGACAATGCCCAGGAGGGCAAGACGAGCCGTTGGACAGAAGGGATGCTGGCTAAGGGGCTATGGGGCCAGGTCAGGGCACTGGATTTAAGCCTAAATGTGACTGCCAGCGCCCAGAGGGCTGGGCTGGTATGCCTCAAACTCTGCTGTGAGAGAGGCAGACGAGAGGGGTCAGGAGAGCTGCTGCAGGTCCGGCAGGAGAGCGACAGCGGCTGCGGAGGAAGTGAGAGGTGCTCATACTGCGGATGCACTTTGAAGCTTGGGGCACAAAGCAAAGGGAAGAGTCAGGGTGACTCAAGTGTGGGCCAGAGCAGCACCTCTGATGAGATGCTCTTTACCAAGTGGAGACAGTGTGGGGCCAGGTGAGGTGGCAGGTGCTGGGTGCATCGTGTCTGAGATGCCACCTGGACGGCGCTGAGGAAATAGCTGTGTTCTGGAGTCAAGAGCACAGGGGTGATTTCATGGCAACAACCAGGTGCCTAGGAGTGGAAGTGGAGTTCGAGGCCCGGCCTGAAGCCATGAGGCCAGGAAGGGAAGAAGCCAGGGGTCGGCGGGCCAGCACCAGGGCTCGAGTGTGGGGGTGGGGGATGCCCATGAATGAGCAACCTGATCCCCAGCTGAGGAGCGGAGGGGACAAATGCCCCACTGGAGGGCTGCTTCAGTGCCCACTCTGCCCCCGGCTGGAGGCACCGGCTTCTCCCACATGGACTGGGCTCCTTGACTCTGTGGCCCCCAATCCTCTCTCCCCTCCTGGGAGCAGGGAGCTGTCCCCAACCTTCTCCCTCAGGACTAGGACCCGTCCCAACCCTGACCCTCTCCCAGGACTGGGAGCTGTTCCAGGACCCCCAGGGCTCCTCCACTGGGCAGGCCTCACCAGTGGCACTAAGACCAGGAGGTGAGTCAGGAGGACCTGGGCAGACCAAGGCCACCGCCCCCCCCTTCACATCCCCCTCCCCAAGCCTTCATGTTTTATTTCTCAAGCTGTTCAGAGGAAGTTGTTTCTTGGACCCCCGGGGATCCCGAGGACCCTCTTCTCTCTCTCTCTCCCCATGTTCACCCTTGCTAGAGCCACTTCCTGCGTGCAAATAGGAGGCCCGGCCCCACCCTAGACAGAGGGACAGAGGGGGAGGGGTGCCCTGGGTGGTCCCCACGGCCCACAGCCTGCCCGCTGGCTCCCGTGCCCACTGCCTTTTCCTCCTCATCTTCTAGGGCAGGATCGCAAAGCATGGGTCTGGTCTGGAGCCTCACCTGGAACCTGGAAACGCAAACTTGCCAGACTGCCGGACTCAGAAACTCTGGGGTGGACCCTGGGAATCCACGCTCCAATGTGCCCTCCGGGTCCAGACCAGGCGCTGGCAAACTGTGACTCACAGGCAAAATGCGGCCCAGGCCCACCTGTTCCTGTAAGGAAAGTGTTCAGGAACAATCACACCACTCACTCAGGTACAAGCTAGGGGAGAGCCAGGAGAGAGCCGGTGGACAGGGTTCCAGGGATCAACATGGTTGCTGGCCTTCCAGGGGCAGGCGGGGAACCCCTGCCCCCGCCACACTCAGTCCATTCACGGGGTCAGGCTCCTGTACCCCGATCATCGCCTCCACCCTGAGGCTGGGAGGGAGCCTCACGGGTCTGGAGCAGCAGTCCACAAGCCGGTCCCCTCCAGACAGGCAAGTGAAGACTCCGCACAGAGCTACCGGCAGCCACAGGCGAGGGCACACCACACGCTGGCCCACACCACACATGTGCCCTTCCTGTACGTTCTGAACACGACAGTTGTCAAGGGAAGGGAGCCCCTCATAAGCCCTCCAAGAAAAGCACAGGCAATCCCGCATGAGGTCCCCAGCCCAGCGCTGCAGGCGCCCGGGGGGCCACGGGTCCCCCAGCTCCTGTGCCACTCACCCTTCCACACGCCCGCCCTGCTTACAGATACTCATGCATTCACCCTGGTTCCAACCCCGAGGCAGAGAGTGATGCTCCTGTTCGTCAGCTGAGAGAACCGGGGCATGGAGAGGGTCCCCCAGCCGAGGGGCAGCTGTGGGGGCTGGGGACACCGTGTGGGGGCCGTGGCAGCTGTATGGAGGCAACAGGCACCACTTCAAACGGCTGGAGTGGAAACTGAGGGCTGTCAGGGAGGAATGGTGGAATAAACCCCCTTCAGTGTGCTTGCGCACCTGTGTTATACGTTAACGAGGTCCCCCTGGAAGGCAGGGAATGCCTGCTTGCCAAAAAAAGTTTCCTCCTGGTGCCAGCAAGGTAATTCCTCAGGAGATAACACTCCCTTCTCAATCCTGTAAGGGGTCACAATGACCACTACTCCCCTGGGCGGACTATGCAATCCATCAGTAAGTTACTTTGATGTGGCACTGAGACAGGAGGGAAGGGGGCAGGGCACGGCCATTCAAGGAATGACACAGCAATTAGCACCAAGATGGTGGAAAATCTAACTCCCGTAGGCTTGAAGCCCAAGATGGCGGGAGATTTGACTTCCAGCAGACCTTGACCTTCATTATATGCTCACTGTAATTATTAGCATGGCCAGTGACACTCCCATAGGCGCAGAACGGGTCCAAGGCTGACCATAAAAGGTCACAAGGTGGGCCGTGGCCCAGTTCCTAACCCTTTCCCCAAAGTGGCTGGAATAAGCTCCCACCTGTTAGCAGAGGCGGTGCCTGAGCCCAGGAAAACCAGCGCCCACCCCCCTCACGCCGCGCTCCCTCCGAGTGACAGGCCGCGCTGTCTCTGGCGCGTGTCTGAGTAACCGTGGCTCGCTCAGACTCTTCCCGCGTGAAGCCAAGGACCCACCTCGGCGGGGCGCACCCCAGAGACCAGCCAGGACCTGGGACACGGCCCTCCGCTCGTCCCGCACTTTTTTCCTGTATCATCACCGTTTCCTCAAAAACTTAGGTAACTGCGCTTTGGCCTCTAACTGGGCAGAAGAGTCCTCACTGTTTTCTGAAAGACTGCCTCTTGGGTTATAATCCTCAGACTGGCTTGAATAAAATTTCACACTTTTTTCTTAGATTGACTATTGATTCTCGTTTTTCCTTGACAGGAAGCTGGAGAACAGAGCAGGAACTGGGGTGCGCCTGGGGCACAGGGAGAGGCAGCCTCAGAATCCGACCCGATGGGGCTGGGGAGGGGCTCGGGGGATAGGGGCCGGGGACAAGAGTGAGAGCATCTTTGGCAAAGGGGCCAGTCTGAGCTGAGTGTGGTGGAGCCCAAAGGGTCCCCTTAGCTCAGGGCAACTCGAGAATCCTCCCGGACACTGTTGCCCCACGTACCCCGTCCGCGTCCCCCCGCTTCTCCCAGGCTCACTGGTGGGCGCAGACGCTGAGACCCGGGGCTCGCCCACCAGGAGGGAGGCGCCTAGGCCTCCTGCCGCCAGAACTCAGGCACTTGCCCCCAGAGGTCCAAAGCAGGCTCTGCCGACCGGGAGGGCACTACTGAGAGGGCCCCTTCCTGGCCCCCTCACCGCGTTTTAGTGAGGTTTCCCAGTCCTTTTGTCATAGCCTGGTATCTGCGACTGAGACGTTCCCCTGAGTTCTGTGAGCCGCTTTAGGAAATGAGCTGAACCTGAGGGGGTCGTGGAGCCTCTGAGTTACAGACAGCGAGTCAGAGGTGCAGGTGACAGCCTTGGTTTGCAGCTGGGGTCTGAAGCTGAGGGGCAGGAGACGGCCTTGGGGGGCTGAACCCTAACCTGTGGGGGCTGAGGTGAGCTCTCAGACACCCTGCTGGGGCCCGAGAGCTGCTTGCTGGGGGAGCGGGGGGGCTGCCCCCACTCCAGGATCTGGCGGAGGAACCCGAAAGAGACCAGAAGTACGTTTCGCACACCAAGACTGTGCCGCACGTGTGACAAAGGGCTTTGGGAATATTAAGCTGATGTCCCCCCTCCCCTACAGGCCCAGCTCCCCTGCAGGTGCACCAGTGCGGCCACGTCCTGAGGCTGGAACACAGCCCCTTGTTCCACGGGGTGGTGTGGAGCAACCAGACCCAGAGCCAGAGCCTCAGTCCCAGGGAGCTGATGTTGACCGTGAGCGGGGTCAGCTGGGTCTCTGCCTGTCTGGGGTCCAGTCCCAGGAGACCTCAGCCAGCCCGGGGCCGGGATGGGTCACTGGACACACGTTTCTGCTGGAGGAAAGTGTGAACTTGGGTGGCATAGCACATTTTCAGCAAAACAAACAAACAAACAGTCTCCAGAGAGGACAAGACTGGCAGCTGAAGGCCCTGACCAGCTGGATGGGAACATCTGTCATCCCTGAGTGGAAACCAGTGGTGCCTCCCCGCACCACTACCCCCGCGCCCCCCATGGCGGGAAGCTCCGACTAGCTGAACCAGATCGGCGCATGGAGCAAAAATCCTCACCCTTACCTCACCAACTCGGAAGTTAATCTGATACGGTAGCAAACTCAAGTATAAAAGGCTTTTTAAAACTATAAAGTTTCTAGAAAAAAACAGAAGAACTTCTTTGTGACTTGGTTTTCAACAAAGATTTCTCAGGAAACTTAAGGAACTAACCATAAAATAAAAATTTTACACTGATAAACATCAAAAGCTCAAACTACTGTTCATCTAAAGACACTTAAAAAAAATGAATAGACCACATATAAAAAATAACTCAAAACGGATTAAAGACCTAAATGTAAGACCTGAAACTGACAAAACCCCTAGGAGAAAACCTCGGGGGAAGCTTTGTGACCCTAGACTTGGCGGTGAGTCCTTGGCTGTGACATCAAAAGCACAGACAACAGAAGAAAAAAGAGACAAACGGGACTACATCAGACTTAAAAACTTTCGTGCATCAAATGATGCAACCAACAGAGGGAAAAAGCAACCTACAGAATCAAAGGAAATATTTGCAAATCATGATAAGGGCTAATATCCAGAATGTATAACGGCTCCCTGCAGCTCAGCAAAAATCATGTAACTCAATTAAGAAATGAACAAAGGACCTGGAGAGACGTTTCTCTAGATTATATACAAATGACCCATGCACACATGAAAAGGTGCTCAGCATCGCGGATCATCAGAGGAGTGCAAATCGTAACTGCAGGGAGAGACCAACTCACATCCAGTGGATGACAGTGACCAAGCAAACAGAAAACAACAAGTGCTGGCGAGGATGCAGACAAACTTAAAGCCTGTGCACGCAGGGTGGGGTGTTAAAGGAGCAGTCACCATGGGAAGCAGTATGGAGTTCCCTCAAAAAATACAAATAGAGCCAGCAGGCGGCCCGCCAACCCCCCCTCTGGTGCACATGCACGAGGACCAGGAACCGCATCCTGAGGACGTACCTGCAGCCATGCTCACAGCAGCACTATTCACAGCAGCCACGAGGTGCACGCACCCCACGTGCCCACGGGTGGATGGCAGGATAACGTGGCCTGTCCACACAGCGGACTATTACTCAGCCTTGAAAAGGAGGGGAATTCTGCACATGCTGCAACATGGATGAGCCACGAGAATGTTATGCTAAACGAGGTCAGTCAGTCACGAAAAGTTAAATGCTGTGTTAGCCTACTTACACGAGGTCTCTAAAGCAGACACACTTAGAGCAGGAGGTGCCAGGGGCTGGGGTAGGAGGAAAGGGAGGTGGTGTTCAATGCGGACAGAGGTTCAGATTTGCAAGATGAGAAAGTTCTGGGGATCTGTTTCACAATAATATAAATACACTTAACATCTTTCAATGGTTAAGATGGTAATTTTTGTTTGGTTTTAGCACAATAAAACGAACACACAAGGAAAGATCTGGGTAAAATGTTTCTGAAACATGTATCTGACAAAGAACTTAAATCCTAAATAAAGAACTCCTGCAACTCAACAGTAAACACACAAACAAGCCCCACTGAATGGGCACGAGACTTGAACAAATACTTCCTAAAGGAAGACACGGGTAAAATGTAAGATAAATGATGAATAAAAGGCAAGTAACTCCTCAGAGGGGTGAACAGAATTCTAAAGAACACGGGAAGAGAAGACGCGAAGCAGCCACTACTTCGGAAAACCCGGTGGTGTTCAGAGCTAAACCACCCTCTGCTCTGCGACCCTGACCCAACCACTCGGAGGCTTCCATCCGGGAGAGATGAAAACACACGTCTGTGAAGACTTGTTCGTGGCAACTGTACTCATGATGGGCGCAAAGTGAAAACGACCCACGTGCCCATCAGAAGGAGAGAGGATAAACAACTGGTGTGTTTGTACAGTGAACAGTCAGAGAACCAGCTCCCAGTTCGCACGCATGCACGCGCCCCAGCGCCGGCACCGCGGGCTCCATCCGCACCAGGGCCGCGGGGGCCGGGGCCCCCCCACCGTGAGAGGGGGCAGCCAGCGCTGCCGTGTGCGTGGGGGCTTCCCGTGGGGATGGAAACAGTCTGTTACCTTAGCACAGGGCGGCCGCGTGAATCCTCCGGCTCTCGCTGAGCTGTGACACGGACCTGTATGCTTCCAAGTGTATAAGCTATACCTCACCTAAAAAATAACCTCTTATTTAGAGCTATATGAAAAAAAGGAGAGAACATCAAAAAGTTAGTAATATCTTTGCACATTATAAAATCCAAAATCAAGTTATTCTATAATAAAACTAAATAACCAACAATATACAAACAATAAAACCTACATAACTCTCCACAATGTTTATAAAAATGCTTCCATAAAGTTGGGAGTTCTGCTTTCTCATCATGATTTCTCAGCTTTTTTATTTCATTTATTAGGTATTCCCTACTATTAGTCATTTGCAAGCTAGCATTTAGAAAAGCTTCCAAAGCTTTGCTATCAGGACCGCCAGCAGTGGGGGCAAAACCTGCAACCCCATGGGAAATGGCTAGGTGGCAGCGCCGCGGCTCCACGGGTCTCAGTCTAGGAGACTGGGTTTGCTGAACCGTCTAAGTAGCTCATTATGAAATGCAATTTAAGCAAGAAAATATTATAAATGTAGAAAATGTGCCGCCCCCCAATTGCAGGGCTTAAACAGCTCAGCCCAACGTGAGGCTCCTCTAAGTCTTTGCTCAACGGCTTCCAACACTGAACCCCTCCTCTGAGGTTGTAACAGCATCCCTCTCTTCAGCTTAAATGTTCTGCGATCACGTTCCAGCACAAAAGCAGGACCAGGGGGTGTCCTGGAACGTGTCTGCAGGCAGAGCTCCCGTGGCACCTGCCCACTGGTGGACCACCTCACCCTCCTGGCTCCTGGTGTCCGCGCAGCAGGGCCCGGGTCGGACCCATCCTTCGTGTTCCTGAATGCAGAGGGTAACTTCAGGCTGGAGAGACAAGCTGCTTAGTATTTACTCCCTTGAGTTCCGATGACCTGGAGTCCGTGCTCTTAAAAGGAAGCCTGGGCTTTTCAGAGTGGGAGGCAAGGGGTCAAGAGTTATGTGGAATTCAGGCAGGTCCAAAAAAATACGCACAACCACACTTCATCCAGGACCAAGCCATGTGCATGGTCCGCCATGAGTGTCACTACTCCTCGTGTAACTGAGCACTTTGTTGACTGAATGTGTATTCTTTTAATTTTCAAGCTTTTTTTTTTTTAAAGTACGTACTATATCAAACAGGAACTATGCTTGGCTGCTTGTAACACAGACCAAAAACAATGGAGGCTTTAAAAAGTTCACCTCCCTCTCAGGTAAAAAAAGTCTAGAGGAGGGCGGTCCAGGTAGGGCCAGTGGGATGGCTCCGTGGGTGACAGGAACCAGGTTCTGCCACTGTCTGTGGGTGGCTTCCACCATCAAGGTTGCCTCAGGGCTGAAGATGGCTGCTGAAGCTCCCGTCATCAGGTCTGAGTTCTAGGAAAGCAGCAGGAAGAAAGCTGAATGAAAAGGGCCCTCCCACACCTCCCATCCCAGGTGACTTCTGGAGGTCCTTCTCTAGAACCTGTCCTTCCACATTCCTCTGTGCTCTCAACCCCACCCAGACATGTACCAGCACACATGTGTACCTGTAAAGTGGGGGTTTCAGCTGCTTACTTCCAAATGACACCCTGTGCATTTCTGCATCTTTCTGCTCCCACGTGCCCTTCCTCGTGGAAACCCCTTCAGGTAATGGCTGTGACCCCGAACTCGGTCTTGGCACAGAGCACACTCTACCCCACGTCCACGCCACACCTCCCTGGCTCCCCTCCATGGGAGCTCACTGCTTCTGCTGCTCCGCCTCGCGCCGTGCATGTGGCTGTTCCAACTTACCAAAGCGACAGGAGAGGCCTACTTTCAACGCTCATGGGTGCTGCCAGATTGATTCCCAAAGAAGCTAAAACACTTCATAACCTACCAGCAACTGTAACTACTGTTTTCCTCCACCTCCCACCAGCAACAAACGACACGGCACTTTCCAGAGCCTTGCCGCCAGCGTGTGGGGTGAAGCGCCCTGGCTTCTAGCCCGTTACCATTAAGAGCTTGAGCACTTCCACGTTTCTTGGCCATTAGGATTTGGGCCTCCCATCCATACAGTTGTCCTGTGTTTCTGTTTGACTGCTGTTCTTTCCTGGAAAGTTTTAGAAGGCTTTTGTACAGTATGCATTAGCCCTCTGTCATCTACATCACAAGCATTTTCCAACCAACAGCGGCCGGGTCATGGCATCTCTGGCCGTACGTTCTCCCACATTGACCACGTCTGCCTCTGCCTTCCTGAGCGGCCCCTGGTTTCCCAGTCTAGGCAAGGCTCCCCTGCCCCGCGAATAGGAGTCAATCCTCAGGCATTTTTTCATCCACAAACATCTTAAGGTAATTTTATCCAATTCCAACAAGACACCTCACTGGGACTCCTGCTGGAGCTGCACCGTATCTGCATATCAACGACACCTTTCACGGTATAGAGCCTCCCACACATGCTTCCACCTGCTTGGGTTTTGTGTCTTTCAGTAAGATCTGTCTTCTTCATATGGGTATAGGTCCTACACCTTTACTCTGAAACGTGTTTATTTTCTCACCACGCACACAGAACGTTTTCTAGGCTCTTACTGCCATGGAGATAAGCTAATGACTCTGGATCTCTAGCCTGCACCCAGAAGCCTTCCCCAAGCATCTTGTGATATGCAGACAGGCTGTGGAGCAGGAGCCCACACAGCAGGCCCGACGCGGGGCTCCTCAGGAAGTGCCTGCAAGGCTGGCATCACCCGGCACCCAGGAGCATCTGGGAGCTGAGATTTTGGGAGGGTCCCCGCCGTCCTGACTGCTAGGATGGCTCACTGTGCCTGAACTGTCTGCGGAAACACTCGAGGTGTATGCTGAGCCAAGAGATGGGAATCATGGTACACGTGGGGCAGAGGGTGCCCCTGTGACCAGCCTCTGACACAAACCCTGTGCACCGAGACGCCAAGGAATTTCCTGGCAGACACCATCGCACACAAGTTGTCACAGCTCGTTGCTGGACGAATTGAACACAACCTGTGTGGCTTCACCAGAGGAGGACTCCTGGAATTGCCCTGTATGCCTCTTCCCTTTGGAGCCTCTCACCGCAGGAAATCTGGGCTGAGAGACAACCACACCCGAGTCCCGCGAGTCCTGCCGGTGAACCGCCACGCCTGGAGGTGGTCCTAAGGACCCCAACACACAGGTACACGTCACATTGGCAGAAAGAGCTGGACCTCGGCCTAAGCTGGGTCAGTCACTCCACCTGCCGAGCTTACCGCATCTTAATGACAGGGACCGCGGACACCCTAATGCTGCTCTGCAATCTAAGCGAACACTGGCTGCTGGTTTCCAGTTTTCATTCCTTTAAGTGGCACCAGTCCCCGACACTATGGTTCAGCTGCCAGTCCCCACGGCGTCAGCTGTGAGCAACGGCAGGGGCACGTGCTGCCCCTCCATGCAGGGGCTGCCCGTCTAAGCCTCTCCTCCCTGGACAGTCGTGGGCAGGCCCTCCCCCACAGAAAAGTAATCCCTCCCCAAACTACTGTGGGTTCTCCTCAAACCCGTATGTGAATATCAAATAGGTGTCAGGTCGTGAGATTCAGAAATTAACACAATACACACTCTGCCCTTCAGAGACCTGTAACACAACGTGGAAAGTCCCCTCGTAGGAGGCTTACCACTTAGTAAGGGCTCGGTCATTTAACCAAAATCCCCACAAGGCAGCCCAAAACGCTTGTGAAACAGATGAACTGTTTAATTCTGGTAGCATAAGCAAATGTGGGCGACGCAGGGGAAGGGATACTTAATTGTGCCCAGAGACTCACAGATAGCTTTGCAGGCCAAAGGACGCCTGTGTGGGCTGCACAGAGGAGGTTTCACCGGGGGGCCAGCAGGGGCAGGACTCAGTCCAAGCAGAACAGTGCATGTAAGGAGAGGATGTCAAAGTATACAACATGCTCAGGAAATGATGAGAAACTGCCCTGCAGGCCCAGGCCCGGGCTGCAAGGCCAAGCAGTGACACAGCAGCCACTGCAGGCTGTGTGCAGGCTGGACCAGAGGCCCCCCCCCCCAGTCAGGGAGGAGGCACGTGCAGGCTGGACCGGAGGCCCCCCCCCCAGCCAGGGAGGCACGTGCAGGCTGGACCAGAGGCCCCCCCAGCCAGGGAGATGCGTGCAGGCTGGACCAGAGGCTCCCCCCCAGCCAGGGAGGCACATGCAGGCTGGACCAGAGGCCCCCCCCAGCCAGGGAGGCGCGTGCAGGCTGGACCAGAGGCCCCCCCCAGCCAGGGAGGCGCGTGCAGGCTGGACCGGAGGATCCCCCCCAGCCAGGGAGGCGCGTGCAGGCTGGACCGGAGTCTCCCCCCCAGCCAGGGAGGCACGTGCAGGCTGGACCGGAGGCCCCCCCAGCTGGGGAGGCGGCACTGCTGAGGTGATGTGCACCTGGGTCACAGAGCAGGGCGGGGCAGCAACCAGACATGGAGGAGACCTCAGCAACAAGGCTCCCTGCCCCCGGACACCACTTTGACGACGTGTGTCTGAGTCTGCACAAGCTAGTCGGCGTTTGCCAGCAAGGATGGATTTTCAGGGGAGAAGCATTTTCTGGAAGGAACTTCACTACGTCTGTATAATTCCCTGTTCAACTTTCTAAACAATGTAGTGAGTTTCTTTTTCTTTTTCTTTTAATCTCCTCTTTCTTTTTTTCCTCCTAAAAGATCTTCCACTGGGGTTAACTCTCTTCCAGAGAACATCTGGGGTGGTGGGTTCTAGCTACGGTTTTATCAGTCAGAGCTTCTGTCCTTGTGGGGTTTTTCTGCAGCCATTTTTCCCACACATTAGATTTTATAAAGATGACTGTTCTATCCATTGTTAGACAGTAACAACTGCCACTGAACACGGCTTCAAGACTGACGATCCCTACCTGGCTTCCTTTTCCCTAATGTCACCAACCAGATACGACTCTTCAGTTCTTTACCTGGAATCCATCTTACCAGCCCGTTACATTTCATGCTGTAATTCATAACAGATACTGTCAGAAAAAGTACCAATGACCGAGGCCGTGTCCGCTTCCTGGCTAGTCCAGAGGGTGGCCATATCAAGGTCAAGTGAGGTGCCCTTCAGCAGGGCTGAAAACAAGGAGACGGCCCGCCTCCCGTGTCCCTCACCAAAACAACATGAACAAAAGCACAAAGCCAGGGGCCTGTCCCCATCAGGCGGGGTTCACCGGAGGGCAAGACAACAGGAAGAATCTGGCCTCAAAAACACCAGGTTCTGCACACGTCTGAGTTCTTTATGCCCACAGTCCTGAGTGTCAGGAAAGCTGAGGTACCTGCCCCCCCCACAGGCTCACCACACGTGTTTAACATCACCACCACCGACAACTGAAAGCCAAACCACGAGGCACAAACGGTGACAGGGTGACAGCGCAGGGGCTTCCCTCACTCCCTGCACCGCCCAGCGGGAAGGATCTGTGCAGGCAGGGCCACGAAGCCAGACCCAGGCTCTGTCACCCTGGAGGGACAGCCACATGCTGAGGGCAGGCCCCCGGGGGATCACAGTGGGTGACCTTTCCGCGTGCCGTCTGATTCGCCGTGCTGCTGTTTTTGAGGATGTCTGCGTTTATACTCAAGAGGGCGGCTGGTCCGTGGTTTTCCGGTGCTGTCTGTCTAGCTTAGGCAGCCAGCTAACGCTGACCTCACAGGTTAGGAAGTGCTCCCTCCTCCTCCTCCTTGGGAAGTTTCAGGAGGATGAGTGCTAATCCCCCATGACTGTTTCGCACGGTGTCTGCTAGCGGAGCCACATGTTCCTGGACTTTTCTTTGTTGGGAGGTTCTAACCTACGCGGTCTCTCCTTGTGATGGTCTGCTGAGATTTTCTGCTTCTTCTTGAGTGTTTCTAGAAACTTGTCTATCTCACCTAGACTACCTAGTCTGTTGGTGTAGAACTGTTCACAGCAATAAATCTTACAACACGTCTAACTTCTGTAAGGTTGGTAGTAAAGTCCTGACTTACCTGTGCGTTCTGTTCTCCGTTGAGCTGAACTTGGACCTCGACCTCACTCCAGGTATAAAGATTCAGCTCAGGAGGGATCAACAACTGGAGCTAAAACTATAAAACTACTGGGAAAGGGGAACACAGGAGTAAATCTTCACGATCTCAGATTTGGCAATAGAGTCTTTGATTTAACACCAAAATGAAAAATAGCTGAATTAAACCTACTCAAAAGTAAACCCTTTTTGCATCAAAGGACATCACCAAGAATTTTAAAAGACCACCTACAGAGTGGGAGAAAACCCTTTTTGCATCAAAGGACATCATCAAGAATTTTAAAAGACCACCTACAGAGTGGGAGAAAACACCTGTAAACCACGTATCTGACGAGGCGTCAACATCCAGAATACACGAAGAGCTCCCACAACTCAACAACAAAAAGCAAAACCACCAACTGTGAAACAGGCAGAGGACTTGAATATAAGACACACAAATGGCCAACAAGTACGTGGAAAGATGCTCAACATCACTGGTCATTAAGGAAATAGAATGAAAACCATGGGGAGATACCACTTCATACCTACCACAATGGCATCACTCTAAGAAAAGGGGGGGGTTGGTGACACACAAGTACCCTTTGCTGGTGAGGGTGTGGAGAGATGAGAGCCCCCAGACACCGCGGGTGGGAATGTAGAATGGTGGGAAGCGGTCTGGCGGCTCCCCATAAAGGTAAACACAGAGCTACTGTCCGGCTCGCAAGGCTGGCCCGAGGTGTGCACTCGAGAGAAATAAAGACTCTCGTCCACACTGAAAGCGGGATGTGAGCGTTCACAGCAGCATTATCCACACCAGCCAAGAGGTGGAAACAACTCAAACGCCCATCAGTGGATGAATAGGCAAACCGGCCCTGCTGTACACCAGTAACAGGAAATCATTCAGCCACGGAAGGAGCAGAGTACCGATGCATACTACAGCCTGGACAGACCTCAAACACACATTATGCTCAGCGAGCAAAGCAGAGGCCCCACGCTGCGTGAGCCTCCTTCGTGAGGTGCCTAGGGTAGGCAAACCTAGAGACAGAAGGCAGGCGAGCAGGCACGAGGGGACGGGTAAGCGGGAAGTGGGGGAAGGGGCAACAGGAGTGACTAGTGAACGGGTATCGGGCATTTTTCTGGGTAATGAAAACAGGTGGAAAGGAGAAACGGTGTGAATACAGTCAACACCCTAAATTGTACACTTTAAAATGGTTAATGGTAAGAGACGTGAGTTTCCCCAAATTTAAAAAGTAAAGGGCTGGAGAAGGACACAGCATCCTAACACAAACCAGAAGAGAGCTGCAGCAGCCGTGCTAACTTCAGACACGGAGCCTTGAGACGGAGAAGACGATTTAGGATGAAGGAGCGCGTTCGACGATGAAAAAGATCAGTCCTCCAAGAAGACGTAGCCAGGCTTAACGTGCACGCGCCTAACGACAACAGTGTCAAGACCCCTGTGACCAAGACTAAGAAGACTTAGGAGAAACAGACTCGTCACATGTATGGCTGGAGACGTCAACGTCCTCCCACCACCAGCAGGATCCTGCGAGTGGAGAGTCAGTAAAGGCCCCGTCAATCAACTGGATTTAACTGGCACCTCACAGAACACTTCACCCAACAGCAGCAGAGCACACATTCTTTTCGCGCTCACACAGAACGTTCACCACGACGGACTGTATTCTGAGACGTAAAACACACCTTAACACGTTTAACAGAACTCTCAGAGCACAGGGGTATTAAACCAGAGGTCAACAGCAAAGACAGATGGGAAATCCCACAAAGTATTTTGAACTAAATGAAAATTAAAACACAACTTATCAAAATATGTGACATGTGGCACAATTTACAGCATTGAAACACTTACGCTAGAAAGAAGAGAACTCTAAAATCAATCCTCTAAGCCTCCACTTGGAGAAGCTAGAGAAGAGTAACAAACACACGAACAGAAAGCGCAGAGAAAAGAAAGAGGAGGATCAGAGCAGCAACTACGAGACGGGTAAAACCAGAGAACACTCGTGCGAGTGGTTCTCTGAAAAGATCGATGAAACTGGTAACTCTAGCCAGGCTAACCAAGGAAAAGCAACAAATGTAAATCGCCACTGATCCCACGGGCATTAAACGGTAACAGAGGAGTATTAACAACTCACGCTCTCGCTCACAGCCCTCTGCGAGCCCTCCCTCCGCCTGACTCGGAGAAGCCTGCTTCTCTCTGACTCACCTCCTCACCATTCTTGCTCCGGCCTCGGGGGCCTCTCAGCTGGTCCCCAAATACCCCAGGCACGTGCTGCGTCCTCAGGGCCCTGGCATTTTCCTCTGCCCAGAACACCTGCTGCCCAGATACCCCCAGGCCAGACACCTGCCTGCCGCCCCCCAGAAAGGCTTTCCGCGGTGGCTCTCCAGAGCGCAGCACCGCTCCCCTGCTCTCGCGCGCTCCCGCTTGTTTCCGTAAGTGACGTTTCGCTGGACACAGCCTGCCTCATGGCCCGCGGACCACCTCGGCTGCTTCCGCGCTGCCGCGGCCGAGCGGGCGGGCGTCCACCGCGGCCCTCACGCGGAGAGCCAGCGCACCCTGCCCGCCCCCCTGCTCGCTCTGCGCTCTCACAGCTCTCCCTGAGGACGGGCTAGCCGTCCGTCCTCCGCCTCCGCCCACTGTGACGTCAGCCCCGCCGGGACCGGGAAACCGGGCACACCTCGCTCCCAGTGGGTCGTCGGTGTCCGGAAGCCTGTGCCCCGGGGCCGGCCGCGCGGATGCTGCTCGGCAAACAGCCGCTGAACGCCCGCGCGGGCGGAGAGAGGCGGCCGCCGCGGGGAGAGCTGGGCGGTGGGCGGGGCGGGCGGAGGCCGACTGGCCACGCCCCTCTAGCGCCTCCTCGTCGTACCACGGACACGTGACTACTAAGCACATAAATCACCTCTTGAGAAGTGTGGCTAGAGAATTACCCACGTGAAAGGCAAGGCAACTGCCCTCTGAGCTAAAGTTGTGTGGAAGGAGATGCGCTCAGATACACACCTGCTTTTGGAGAAAACGCTGTTTACAACGCCAGCGTGACGAAGGACGGCGACCGACTGAGGCCGCAGCACCGCTGCGGCGGCGGCACCGCGGGCGCGCGACGAGCGCGCGTGAGGAGCGCAGCCGTCACCCACCCGAGCGGCAACTAGCGACTGAAGCGCAAATCATGAAAAAGCACAATTCACTTAACAAAATACTTAGCAAGATGGAGGCGATTCCAGAAAAAAATAAGAGTTACAACAGTTTCCTTTGAGGGTTAGAAACAAATTTAAAAACTGGGTCTCTTTTTTTTTTAACAAGCCTCGGGTGCTATTTGGTCCTATTTAACTTTTAACCATCCACGTAACTGACTAAGAAGTAGCCAGCGGAGAGCTCAGATCAGCCCGCGCGGCCACTCCCACGCCGTGCACACACCCGCAGAGCAAAGAGCAGACAGCAGGGTCCAAACACCCTGCTTCTTTTCTCAAGACGCCCGTCTGAAAAGGCAGGTGAGATCTTCACCTTAAAGCTGAGCAGGGGGCCTGAGCTGCCGGCTTGGCGGCACCGCCTCCTGTCTTACGCTGGACCGCTTTTGCCCAGAGCTGCCCCGAGAAGCAGCCGAGCGAGGCGGGCACACGGGAGCGGAGGTCGGTGCACATAAGGTCGGACGGACGCACACGCATCGCCGGCTTCCCCACCCGGCTGCCCCGCAGAAGCCCACACGGCACCGGGCCTGCCCAGCGGACAGCGGCCCCCAGACCCGGCGGCTGCCCGGTCCTCTCCGGGAGCTCCGGCCGTGTCCCCCCGTGGGGACCGCAGGCGCGTGCTCTTCGGCCTCCTCGCAGGCCCCCACCTGCCCAGGGACCCGCCCCGGTCCCTCCACTTGCCTGCCGCTGTCGCCCTCCGCACTGCTCTTCCGGTGAGACGCTGTCTGACAAAAGTTCTTTTAGAAAAAAGTCTCCATTCCTTTATCAGTTTTATCAATTCCAAATTTTTAGAATGAAACATACTTTAATCTCCTCTGTCATAAACAAACTTAGTCTCATGCTTTTATTGTTTTAACATAGATATACTAGTGGCCAGATAATCTCTAATTTCCAAAATGTGTACCAAGAATTGAAACTTAAGTGAAAATCTAAAACATACAAAAATGAAGTAGTTTTAACCAAAATTAGGTATCTTCCCCCATGGGAAAAAAGTCAGAAAAATGCAACATGGTTTTTGAAAAATAGAAACAAACAAAAAAACCAGGGCTTTTCCCTTGGGCTAAACTGGGAGCCCTAGTTTTTCCTGTACCCCAGGTTTAAGTCACTGTAACAAAATAGAACATACAAGCACACTATGGAACCTTACACGGACATTAGCTACCTTAAGAAATTTACTGCAAAATATAGCTCTTTTTCCAAACAAAATCTTCTTTCAGAGTAATTTTTCCCGAAATGTTTAATACAGTGATTTTCTGTTTCTAGAAAAGACCAGGCTTTCCAATCCTTCCCACCTGAACAGAAACACCACTCTCCGGCCACCAGCCAAAGAGAAGAGGGGCCAGGACAGAGAAGGCCTCTCAGACGCAGCAGACAGACCATGACACTCAGATCAGAGGAAGGCAGGTGGTGGATGGAGCCTTTATCGGCCTCTGAGCGTCCCCAGGAGGAGCTAGAACACCACCGCAGCACATCTAGGTACTGAGGACAATGAGTTTGTGCAGCTGGTATAGGAAGGTGTTCTTGCTTCTGCTGCTCGCCCTGTCAGTCTGCTCCATGACCAGCTTCGGATCAACCTAGTGGGGCAGAGAAAAGGGCCAGTCAGGCTCTGCAGAGGGGCTTTTCTAGACAAAACGTAAAATAAATAAAATTCTACACACACATATACAGAGACAAATAAGACAGCAGAAAGTACTCTTTCAGTTTTCCAAGACTATTTACAGAATGCCTCTCTGTTCTCCCAGCAGTTAATACTCTGTAGCTGCTAATTCACCTTTGATAACATGGTCATCTTGGCTCGGAAATCTCCTTCCTGTGTATATGTGAACAGGAGCTTCAGGCGCACTGAAAGCATGTATGTTTTCTAAACACATCAACCTCAGCTGGAATTCTGCTTTCAAATTCAGTCCCACCGTTGGCTTCAAACCCCTCTGCCAAGTCTGCGGGAGACCCGAGTCTGTGCATTGCCCCCAGCGGCCGGGGCAGAGCTCAGCCAGAGCTGGTTCCAGTGACGGGTCCTCGGGGCTCTCAGGAGGGAAGTGGTCGTGGAGCACATGGAGGGGGACATCCTGTGGCACAAGTGACTCTTGGGCTCAGGTGGGAAAACTCTCCGGGGCCACCTTCTCACTTCCACTGCCAAAGGGACGAGGAACTAGTGCCCCAGCTGGTTTGTTTATAAAGACGTCTCTGACTCTGGGGTTAAAGCTTAGAATTCCTCCCTGAGTTCCTTTCCCTGAAATCACATTTTACTCTATTTTTTAAACCTTAGAGATAGGTAGGGCCCTGCCCTACTTCACAACTGCTGTGGACTGAACTGTGTCCCCCAGAGTCACACACTGAAGAGCAAATCCCCACCATGATGGTCTTCAGGGGCGGGGCCTCTGGGAGGTCACTGCAGTTAGAGGTCACGAGGGAGGCATTCATGATAGGATTCGTGCCTGATGAGAAGAGACACCAGGGAGCTCGTCCCCACTCCCTCTGCCACATGAGGACCCCATGGGAAGGTGGAGGGCTCCCAGCCAGAGGACAGCCCTCACTGGACCTCAGCCACACTGGTACCCCGATCTCTGCTGTGTGAGCTACCCAGGCAATGGTACGTTGCAAACTAAGACAACCACCAATGTACCTAAAAGCTCATCCAGACACTCGCACCTGTTTTATCTAAAATGAATGGATACAAGCCACCTGTGGGGTCTGTGACATCGCCCCCTTAACCAACAGAACCACCTCTCTGCCACCAGCCTCTTTCCGCTCTCCCAGCAGCCTCCACCGACCCTTTTCCGGAGACCCCGAGTTCACGGCGCACCTGTTCCCTTCGGTCCTGGCGGCAGGCTGCTCTCACTCACCTGATTCCACTCATACGGCTTTTCATGCCACTTAGGGACAATTCTCTCTCTTGGTTTCAACTGACAGAACAAACTAAAATTTAAAGAAAGAGAGTTTAAGTTATCTTAATTGTATTATTAGTAATTGAAAACACTACTGTGGTTTTTAAAAAGAATTTTAAATCCTATATACCGTCCCTCAGAATTCTAACTCCAGTAAGTTTTTCAAAGGTGAAAATTTATGTAGTTATGATCAGAGACTATTTTAATCCACTAAACATTCAAAAACAGAAAAAAATGGAGCAGAGCAGGTCTATAAGCCCCACACTGTCCTGGGTGCTGGCTCAGTGACCCGTGGACACTGCCCCACAACCACACTTCGCTGCATCACTTAGCCAGGTTCTGGGAAATGTAACAGGATCTTTTTCTGTCACTTACTCATACAGGAGAAGCTGGGAATACTATCAGCATAAAGAGGCAGAGACAGAGAATTCTAGTAACGAGAGAGTAAAGAGGTCCGCACGTCTCCCTGCACCTCCGCCCCAAACAACTAGAAAACTAAACAAAACCGTCCAAAAAGCCCATCTGAAGGCTCAGGATATTAACCAAAATCAGACAAGTTCAGAAGTATTCATTCAGGAAAAACTGCTGACCTCCAGGGAAGGACAGCGGAGTCTGGATTCTTGCTCGCGGCTACTCTCACCACCACCTACGCCCACCGTGCCGGCTCAACCTGGCCCCCCAGTGTCCCAGGGCCAGGCTGGCCATGCAGACAACACCTTCACTGCCAGGCTGAGTTTACTTGACTTGGACTAGAGGGTAAAAGCCCTCATGCCTGGCAGCACTGTCAGTAAAAACAGCAAACTCAGCAGGCAATAAACAGAGAAAGCCCACAGCTCTGCGAGCCTTCGGCCATGGCCCCGCCCGCGGCCAGCAGCAGACAGAAGGACAATCCAGAAACGCAAGACGGAGAGCCTGGAAGTGAGGGTACCACGGAGGCTGGGAGGCTGGGAGGCTGGGAGGCTGCGAGGGCTCTCCACGCGGCCCTGGCGGACTGGAGGGAAAGCCCTGGCGAAAAGTAAGAGCCAGGGAAGAGTTCAAAATTGCCTGAACTCTAGAAGAAGAGCAAATTAAACCCAAGGTAATCTGAAGTAAGGGAATAGTAATTATAAGAGTGAACATCAACGAAACAGAAAAAGGATAACCACTGGGCGGGGAAGTAAATGAACAAAACAAACGTTAGTTGATAAACTTTAGCTAAGCTAACCACGAAAAAAGAGAAGAGATACACATGATTCAAATCTGAAGCAAAAAAAAAAAAAAAAAAAGGGCCATAACTATGAACCGTACAGAAAAGAAAAGAATTATAAAAAAGAGATTCTGAACAACTTTATGCCAATAAATTAGTCTATTTAAATGAAATGAGCAAATTTCTGGAAAGACACAAATTACCAAAACTGACTTAAAAAGAAACAGAAAATCTTACTAGACCTGAAACACAGGAAATTGCATCTGTAATTTAAAATCTCCCCACAAAGAGAAGTTCCAAGCTCAAATGGCTTCACTGGTAAATTCCATCAAATACACAGGCTCCTTCAGAAAGTAACAGGAGATGCTCCCTAACTCACCCTACAAGGCCAGCATGCCTGACTCCGATGCAACAGAGACATCACGAGAGAACCAGAACCCAGTAACCCTCGTGAACACAGATGGGAAACTCTTAGCAAAAACACGTAGCAAGCAAGTTCATAAAAAGAATTACATCGCATGTGGTGTTCATCCCAGGAACACAAGGTTAGTGTTAACGCCTGAGAAGCGACTGATACGCCACCATGAATCGGGTAAGAGAAGAGAGAAAGGAAAGGCACGGTCATCCCCTAGATGCAGGGAGAGCGCTTGGCGGGACGCGACCCCTCTCCTGGTAGAGCTCCCGGCAAACCGGGGCCGACAGGGACCCCTTCAGCCCGACAGAGAGCCTCTACAAGCATCCCAGCTCCCACCACACTCAGCGGTGAGGGCTGAGCACCTGCTCTGTAGCACTGGGAACAAGGCAGGCAGAGGCTTTCACCACTGCGCTCTCACCACTGCTACCCAGCTCAGTTCCGAGGGTTCCAGCCAGCGTTAGAACAACAAGAAAAAGGAATTCTGGACATACAGATTGGAAAGGAAGGAGTAAAACTCTCTCCCACAGATGTGATCCTGAATGCAGGAATTTCTAAAGAACCCACACAACCACCAGCACTAATGAGCAGGTGTAACAGGCCACAGGGTAAAAGACCAGCACGTAAAAAGCACTTGTTCGTTTCCAGTAACGAACAACCTAAAAATTAAGAAAATTTAGCTCACAGTAGCATCAATAAAGACTAAAATATTTAGAAATAATTTAATAAAAGTGCAAGATTTGCACCCTGGAAGCCATAAAAAAGCATTAAAGAGAAATTACAGGATACTTGACAGACACTCTGTTTCCATGGATTGGACAAGTCAATGCTGTTAAGGTGGCAATTCTCCTCAAACTGATCTACAGAGTCAGTACAATCCCTATCCCCAGTTCTTGCAAGGCTTGTCAGAGACACTGACAAGCAGATCCTAAATTTATATGGAAAAGGATCTAGAACAGTAAAAACAATTTCGGAGAACAGAATCTGAGGACTGATACCCTCCATTTGAAGACTTACTATTAAAGACAGACATAAATCAACAGAACAAAATAGGAAGCCCAGAAATAAGCCTTTACATTTACGGCCAATGACTTCTGACAGGTGCCAAGGCAATTCAACGGGGGGAAAGGCAGCTCTTCATAAAATGATGTTGTAACACCTGGATGTTCATATGTGGAAAAAAAGTGAACTTAAGACTCTTACATCTCACACCATCTACAAATGTCATCTCAGAATGGATCAAAGACGTAAATACAAGAAGGAAATATAAGAGTTAGAGGAAAACAGAGGAGAAAACATTTGTGACCTTGTTTAGCAAAGATTTTTCAAATTTAACACCAAAAGCATAATCCATTCAAGAAAGATAAAGGAGACATCATCCAAATTAGAAACGTGTGTTCTTCAGAAGACGTCATTAAGAAAATGAAAAGACAATCAAGAAGACATGGAAAATGTCTGCAAGTTACATATTCATAAGAGACTTAGCTAGAATTTATAAAGAATTTCCACAACTCAGTAGTAAGATGACAACCCAATTAAAAAACCAGGCAAAGGTGTATGAGAAAAGGTGTATGACTGGTTAATGAGGAGATAAAAAGATGCTCTGTATCATCAGCCCTTAAAGGGTGCAAAGTAAAACCACACTGAGGTACTGCCATAATTCCACCAGACTGACAATGAAGAGTGCACTGGCAATATCAGTGCCGGCACAGAGGCGCACAAACTGGGACTGTCACAAGTTGCCAGTGGGGCTATAATGTGGGAATCACTTTGGGAAAGTTTGTCCATTTCTTAAAAAATTAACATAAACTTACCACACAACCTACCAGTTCTACTTCTACACATCTGCCCAAGAGGGAAGAGAATATATGTTCACACACAGACTTCACATGGCTTTTTATAGTAGCATTATTCACAACAGCCAAATACTGGAAACAACCCAAATATCTCATCAACTGGTGAATGGATATACAAAACGTGGCAGGTACAAACAGTGGAGTATTATTCAGTCATTAAAAAGAACAAACGTGTTACAACACGGAGGAACCTCAAACATATTATGCAAAACGAAAGCAGCCAGATTTGTTGAAGAAAACACTAGGCTATGTATGTAAAACTCTCAGAGAAGGCCTGTCTAGAGAGACAGAAAGCGGGTCAGTGGTTGCCTGGAATTGGGGGTGGGAACAGGAGTTGCTTACAAATGGGCAGGAAGAACTTATGTTTTTAAAAACAGCTTCAATGAGGTATAATTTATATACCAGAAGTTAATTAAAGGACACAACTTAATAATCTTGGTAAACTTACAGAGTGTGTAACTATCTCCATGATTCAGTTTTAAAATATTTACAAGTGAACTTGTGGGGATGATAGAAATACTATAAAACTGAGATGTGGTGATGGTTAGCAGAACTACAAACTTACTGAAAGCCCTGAACTGCCACCCAAATCCCCTGCCCCGTCTACGACCTAACCGCTCAGGACGCAGTCACCTCGCTGGGCGGGGCTGTGAGGAGAAGCAGCGGAGCAGGTCACGGTCCTGCGCTGCCAGGCACAGCTGTGCAAGAACGGGCAGCATCTGGCATCTCGTTGACTTTCCGCTCCTTCCCATATGCATTTTGGGTGGATTTCTTTTAGTTTTAGAAGCACTTTGAATGTTTTTATAACATGGTTTCCATCCAAGTGCAGGTCACTTGGCGCATTCACTGTGTGCGAACACACTTTACGTGTGTTAATATCAACACAAAGTTCGCGTAAAAATATTTTTACGTAAAAAATGAAGAGAGAAAACGAAAATCAGCCTTTCTCACAGTCACTAAGGCAGCTCTGTATATTTAATCCCTCTCTCACCCGCTCTCACACAGCTCTCCTCCCGGCAGCACAGGACACTGTTCTAGGCAAGGAAGGAGTTGCCACTGGCCTGGGAGGGCGGTGAGACAGGGTGCAGGGCCGCACACACCGGGAGCCTTCTAGCTTGATCCTCCACGACCCCATCTACTCTCCTCGGCCTCCTCTAGCTGTCCAGGCTGACCTGGGCTCGTGGGCTGCACCAACGAGGCCCCTGTCCTAGGGAGTCCGGCGAGTGGTGAGGGTGGGGCAGGATGCTTATCACCAGACCACCTTCCTGGGGGAAGCTTAGTAGAGGGGCCAGGTCCCAGCAGGTGGTCCTCTCCACACATCCCCCACCCCAGGCCCCACTGCCTCCTTTGGCCCAAGGCGCCCACTGTTACCTGTGGGCACTGCACAGCCCACCACAGTTTCCCTCTGCCCTGCCTGTGCTGTTTGAAAGGGTCTCTCTACTACATTTTCCTCAAATCACCCACACCGCACGTGCCCACTGTGTCCTGTTGGACGCGGGCACCCAGGACAGAGCTGGCTGCTCTCCCATGAGCTGCCGCCTCCTGGACACCGCCTCCCGCACTGGAACCCCACTCCAGACGCCCTACCCGGCACATCACACACAGCTCAGAGCACTCACAGTCCAGACAGCTAAGGCAGCTGACCGCAAGGAAGGAGGGAAACCCATGTCATCACTCAGCTCACCCCAGAAGTTTCTGACGCGCGTCATCCTGCAACTGTGCGATCCCTTCAGGCCCAAGACGCTTGGGTCCATGTGGTCCGTCACATGCCAGCTTGTTAACAGCGGCCCTGAGAATATTAACCTGTAAATGACAACACAAGTACTCATGCTTCTACCGTAACTGAATTTCATTCCACGTATCATTAATTCATAAGCATTCACATTCATATTCGTATGATTATCATCAGTAGGGTTTCCGGAACAAATTATTAAAACAACACAAATAACATCAATAACCACTATCATAATTTAAGAAGCAGTAACAACAGAAAAAATACAATTCAGCAAGAAAGGTTCAGACTTTTCAGCATAAGCACACTTTTTAAACTATTACATTTTAAAGTAGAAGTTTAACTGATGGGTTACACAGTTCAAAATCTACTTGTATCACATACCAAGGAACGGATTCCTTGCATCTGTGGATTCAACCAAGCCTGGACCAGATAATTCAGGAAAAAATCCCAGAAGTTTCGAAAAAGCAGAACTTGAATTTGCCACGCGCTGGCAACTATTCATACAGCATTTCCACCGTATTAGGCACTACAAGCGACCTAGACGCGATTTAAAGCACATGGGAGGGTGTGCACAGGTCACATGCACACACTACACCCCCTTTCATAAGGGACTTGAGTGCCTGGGGACCCTGGAACCAGCCCCCATGGGTGCCGAGGGATGACCACGTACTCCCCCAACTCTGTGTCTCAGCCGAGGCAAAACTGGTGGGAAGCGAGGTGCCAGCACCAGGCGTGCGGCAGAGCAACTCAGCACTTGCGCTGCAAAGCGATGGCCCCGTGAGTCTGGGGACCATCCGCCCCCGCGTAACTGGCCCCCTTCACCCTCTCACCCCTGCGGCCCTGCTGCCACTCGTCCGTGTGGCCCGTTGAACCCTGAGGAGTGTCGCCCCCACGGGCACAGCACCCATTTCCTTACCTGCCCGTGTCGGGGGTTCTCATAAACCCTCCACTTGGGGTAGTCCAAGCTCCCGGCAGAGCCCCACCCGCCCCCGGGAACGCCTGTCACAGCCGAGAGGCCGACTTTGGTGCACAGCTACGCACTGGACTCCAGCTCGACGGGAACCTGGCAGCTCTCCTCCGCATCCTCTTTCTGTCCCTGGGCCGGACACAGGCACCACACTGCACCCGCTGTCACCTCCCCCAGGTCTCCTCTGGGCCAGGACAGTTTCTCAGCCTTCTCTTGTCTTTCTGTCCTGGACGGTTCTGAGGAGTTGCAGTCAGGAGTTCTGCAGGATGCCCCCGTCTGGGCTGGTGCGGCACTTTCCTCATGATTCGCCTGGGGTGGCAAAGTCGGGGGAGAGCCCCTGAGAGGAGCCTCCTCAGCATCTCCCACTGGGGTGTGTGTGCCGTCATCACGACAGGGCACCTCGCTGCGCAGGGTCTGCCAGGCTCAGCGGAAGCCCCTCGCTCAGGCTGGCCCACCCACACCCGCAGGCCAGGGAAGAGGAGGCCCTGCCCCCGGGGGGGCACGGGCGCCGCTGGGGCCTCGTGTGTGCAGGACCTGCCCTCCCTCCCCTTCCGTTCGCGCAGGCACTTGTTTACAGCCCTGTGGACACGTGGATGATTGCGTCACGAACCCACACAGCAGTTGCTCGTTCTGTTGCTCTAGCTGTGCCAGCTCTGGCCACTGGGAGCTCCTGCGTCCCTGTGACACGTCTTCTGAGCACATCTTTACCTCCCGGCACTGCAAGCAGCTCCAGGCTTAGTCTGTATCTCCTTTGTCCAACCCTAGACAAAGCCACTTCTCCAAGGAGCCCTGGTTCCTTTCACTGGAAAATCCTATCAGAAACCACAACCTGGCCACTGGGTTTGTTCAGGGCTGCTGGGATGTCGCCGTTCCTGGCCCTCAGAGAGCAGGGTAATACAAGTGCGTGTGTGCGACCACGTGCACGCACACCCACCCAGCTGTGCACAGGACGTGCCGATAAACAGGCATTTGCACTGAACGGTGTCCCCCACTCACCGGTGCCACAGGGCCGGTTCCGGCCCGCCTTCCTGGCCCACCCCCAGTGCCCAGTGCTCACGTCCAGCTACTTATTAGTCCAGCCCAGTACATCAAGCGCAGCTACAGAGGAAGGGCTTCTGTGCAGCTCTATCTGCCTGCGACAGAGCCTTGCCAAAGCTGCTCCCCACCCTTTCAGTGCACAGTTATCCCCCGATCCTGGGGGGAGGGGGATGATGACTGCATTTATGAGAGCCCCACTCTTTCACGGGGGCAGGCCAGGGTGCTGACAAAACCCTGACACACAGAGCAGCTGTGTCCTCTCCAGCCCGTGGGACTCTCTGCAGCCCACCACCCCTCCACCCGCAGGCATCACGAATCTATGCTCTGGCCTCTCCCAGAGTGTCACAGGAAGAGAACCACACCGTTCCCAGCCCGAGCGCGGGCCTTGCTCATGCAGCAACGTGCACGTAAGACTCACTCATGTTGCTGCGTGAATCAACTGCCCACTCCTTTTCATGGCCGGGCGTGGATGCACCACGGTTGGTTTGTCCTTTCCCCTGCTGAAGGATATCTTGGTTGCTTCCAGTTTTTAGCGACTATGAATTATGAATGCTGCCATCAGTATTCACAAACAGGTTTTACGTGGGTGTAAGTTTTCAAATCTCTTGGATAAACACTTAACAGTCGGATTGCTGGGTCTTATGGTAGGTATGTGCTGAACTTTGAAGAATCTTATCTTCCAAAATAGGAGCTTCATTCGCATTCCCACCAGCATTAACAGAGTTCCTGTTGCTCCACATCCTCACTGGCAATGGTTATTTTCAGGTTTTTATTTTTTCTTTAGCCATTCTGAGAGGTTATGTCACTGTGATCTTAATTTGCATTTTCCTAATGACATGATGTTGAGCGTCTTTTCATTTGCTTTTTGCCATACATACTTTAATCTAGTTGCTTATTTTATTATTGAGTTTTAAGAGTTCCTTATATATTATGGATAAAAGCTCTTTCTCAGATACATATTTGCAAATATTTCCTCCTAGTACGTAGCCTGTCTTTTCATCCTTTTAACAGGGTCTTTAGCAAAGCAAAAGTTTTTAATTTCGATTAAGTCTAACCTCTCAGTTTTTCCTTTCACAGATCGTGCTTTTGGTGTTTCATCTACAAACTCCACCAAAGGAGAAAATCAGAGAGCGTAGCACTGTCAGGAAGCTACATGACACGGAACAGTGAGCAACACAGGCCGGGCGGGGAGGGCGGGCACCTCCAAGACCAGCAGGGTGCAACTCCGTCTGAAGCACCGTGTCAGACACGTGCTCTCCTAACGGGTGTCTTGGCAAACAAGGCAGAGGAGGAGCCACCACGCAGCGATGAACCACTGCTCTCACCTCCACGACGTCCTCCACGCCGAGCTGCACGTCAAACGCCAGCTCTATGTCGTGCTCCGGCAGGACAGGGGCCCCTGTGGTCGGGCTCCACCCCAAACCACAGAGGGCTCCAGTGTAACACTTTCCCTCTCGATCAACCCTAAATGAAAAGTTTGGAGAAAAGTTAATACTTCAAAATGGTTAAGCCACTGTTTTAATGTTAAAGGAACTGACCAATAAAAATGCCCAATAAAATCATTCTAAATTCTAGGACAGCAACTAATTTCATTTTTGCATTTTCTCTTCCAGTTTTATTAGAAATAATAGAGAGAGAGAGAGAGAGAGAGAGTGTGTGTGTGTGTGTGTGTGTGTGTGTGTATAGTTGTAAAGACAGTAAGTTAAGTATTTTTACTAATCCATTATTTAAGTTTCTAATTCTTACTGCAGTACATGAGACAACATAAAGAGTATTTTATCACAACTAGTTTTCCCCTACCTTTGAACTCCTTCTATGAGTTACAGGCTTATTAGGGTGATGCACGTGTTTACGACCTGGGAAAGAAGTCTGGCACTTAGGAAAAGCTTACAAGACTTTGTGCTCCGCCTCTCACCCTAGAACAACTACACCCACTAATGATACAAAGCCCACAGCTTCCCTCCAACCACCCTGAGTCCTGTCTTCTCCATTTCTCAGGTTTCCCATATCTGTTGGCCCCTCCACCTCTGTGACCACCAGCCTCATCCAAACCACCGTCGTTTCCCGCCTGGACTTGCGCAATAGCTCCCTGACGGATGTCCCACACCTGCTCCTGCTTCTCCCCATGCGTTCTGCACAACAGCAGACAGTGCTGGCTTTTCAAAACCTGCCCAGTAGGCTTCCGTCCTTGCTTCAGGGCTCCCGGCGGCTTCTGCTGCATTCTCAGCGACATGATGAGCCACCGGCCTGGCCGGGCTCTGCTGGGCTCCACCGCCCTCACCCCCAGGCCTCTCTCCAGCCTAAGGAGCTCAGCTCCTCCAGCAGAAGCCCCCTCTCCCCCACCACGTCCCCCAGAGCCCTTGACTCACGAGGCCCTTCTCATGTCCCAGGCATCAGTGTAAGTCTCAGGGTCAACAGAGAAATACAAAGTGAATGAACATTCATACTGAACACATTTTACACAGTCGGGTAGTTTTCTTTGACTCCTAATCAACTCAGACCTTTCCCATCATCTAGGTCAATAAAATGTTGACGAAAATACTCTGGACAAAAACAGTTTCCTTCTTAGTCCTAAACACATGAACTCATCCTTTTTTCACATTAATGACGATAAAAGAGAATCTCACTCTAAGAAGAGACTCAGAATTCAGACTTACAAATCAGGTGCTGAGTATTTGCTTTACAGAACAGTCACCAAAATGCTTCTTTAAATAGTAAGCTCCCCTACGTTATTTTTAACGAGTATACTTTATTATTCCAATTTATATAAAAACTTTCCAAAACAGAAGTAATAACCAGAGGTCACCAAGATGAAGAACAAGAGCGACCCCCCACAGCAATGAGACGCCGCGTCGCGTTGCCCGCGTCGCCGTCGCCCCCGCCGCACTGACAGCCGCCGAGACGCCCCTGGCTGCCCACATGTGGCAACACCGGCCCTGCAGCAAGGACCGTCCTGAAAGCCTCAGCCTTGACCTGACCCAATCCAACCTGGGGCTGCCATTCTCTGCTCAGCTGCTCAGAGTCTGAACTCAGTAAAGCAACCACAGCACTAGGCTTAATTCTCTTCGAGGAATCCTACGTACCGATGTGAACCTGAGAGTCACTGAGAACGTGGATTTTTACCTCCTTTATAAAGCATATTTATGACTGCAACACTCATGGCTGGAACAAAAGCAAGCACACTCCACACAGTGTGCAGCCAAGGGCAGACGGCCACGCTGAAACAGCGCGCAGGGGAGCTGCAGCTGGCACAAGCTGACGGCTGCGACGCTCAGGAGGACTCACCGCTCCAGAAAATGATGTTTAAAGTTGTTAAAGCAAAACGGGAGCCTCTCCTGCAAGCTAATATTCCAGAACTCTTCACACAAGCCACATGAGGAAACACACTTCCTCAGAAGTTAAATGGTAGTCAGTCTGAAACTCGCATGTGAAGGAAGCACTGTTCAATGCTTTGTAGCCAATGTGCACGGCGCTCACGTGCCAAGCGTGAGAAGTCTAACGAGGCTCCCCGCCTGCCCAGGCCGCCCTGGCGACGCTCCGACGCCCGCGCTAGCCCTGGGCGCCGGCCCCTGTGGTCACCACGCAGACACCTCTCCCTGCACCCCTCGACCACCAGCGACCTCGGAGGTGCACGCCTGGCCCCCGCTGCCACCGCCTTCCTCCTGAACCACCTTGGCCGTCGGACTGCCGCCCACCGGGACAGGACGGCCACAGCACCAGAGACGGGCTGACACCACCGATGCGGTGGCCAGCAGCCAGGTCCAGCGGGGCGCCCGGGCAGCAGCAGGGAGGCCACGGCTCAAAGGACACCCCTTTCTGCGAGCACACCCAGGACACTGACAGGCCCCAGGCCCGGTCCACACTGGGGAGCCACAGGAGGCCACACGCCCAGATCAAATGCCTCTCTCATCTACTCATCTCAAAAATGGTAGCTCCTGATTCCACAGGAGCGACAAAACTCACACAACTAACCAGACGCAGAGTATGGATGAAAACCCACCCCCAGGCCCTGTCTGCCTTTCCTGATGATCCCCGCGCTGGGCCTGAGGACTCAGAGAAACTACTCTCATGGACGTTGTCATATAAACTGTCCCGTTTTGGCTCATTCAAACTAAATGAGACAGAATGAATACAAAGTATCAGTTATGTGCAAAGCACTGCGTACTGTTGATATAAGCCTATTAAACTTACTTTTTTCTAGAAAGATACTATTTTAAATTTAAGTATTTCTTGAGTGTCTACCACCTAACCACCTGCACTTTGGAGATTTAAAAATAATATACTGTATTAGTCACAACCTCAAGAAGCTTATATTTAAAAGAAAAGCACCGAAGCAGGAGTTCGGTCCAGCTGGAGACGAGAAGGCCGTCAGAGCAGCCAGAGGGGAAAGCGCAGGTTTACGCCCTCCATCCTCCAGGTCTCACCCTCCACGAGGAGAGGGGGCCACAGCGGAGGACGGGGTGAGCACCCCACACCCCTCCTGTGCACAGAGGCCTCACTCAGTACGGCCAAGGTCACTTCCGTCTTGCCCACCAGGACGTGGGCTCCTAACGGCCGCACGTGACCTCCTTCCCTGCCCCGACCCCCATGCCAAAGCCCATCAGGCCTTCGGCCGCAGTGAGTGCTCTGCACACCCTGCTGCTGAGATCAGAGCCCTGCGGAGCCGTGGCCTCCAAGGCAGGCGCTCCCGGAGCTCACGCTGCCACGCGGCCCTCCCCACCAAGGTGTCTGGAGGCCCCTGGCGTGAGATCCTGGCGCCAAGGGGAGCTGCCAACGCTTGCAGTTTGTCTTCCCACCTCACGGCCACCACCGTAAAGTGCACTCACATCTATGGCCCACTGACCATGGGGTGTCCATCACCACGTGCTGACCCTGAGCCTTAATTCTGCCTCCAGTTTCACCGCTCCTGCCCCACTTTAACTCACACTCCCAAGAGAACCCTGGTAAGCTCTCTGAGCCTCTTTCTAAGTCCAAGTGCAGCTCTGGGAAGGAAGTAAAGCCTCCTGGAGGCACACGAAGCACAGGAAAGGGCCAGCAGCTGATGCAGTGGACGCCGCGGGCACTTCCCCTCCAAGTCGGGGGGCGCCGAGTCCTCCCCCACCGAGCGGGTGAGCGCGCCATACCTTAGCTCCATCACTGGCGTGAACAGCATGCTGAGGAGGGCCAGGAGGCCGGGGATGTGCGGCATCAGGGAGGTCTCCCTCAGCAGCATCGTGGACCCTGTCACATAGGCACCAGGAGAGCAGCGTCAGGGGCGCGACATCCCCACCTGGCCAGCACCGCCCCCCTCAGGCAGCCCTTCCCGCATGGACATGTCCCCCAAGATGCCAGGTAGCACAGCGCTCCCCGGTGCAGCCGCAGCGCCCTGAGAGGGACCCTGTGCCTCGGCTCGCGGTCTGGCCCCTCGCCCGCTGGGACGGGCTCTGTTGGGTTACTCGTCTCCCTTTCTTCCCCTAGGCCATCGGGTCTGTCCCAGGACCAGGAACTTGGGCCCGTGTCCTCCGCAGGCAAGCACGACGAACGAGCGCGTGGCCAAGGCACCACTTTACGCGTCCCTGCACGCCAGGACCGGGGGCAGTGCCCATCCCTCAAGCCTGCGTCGCCACACAGTTGGGAAACGGTCTATAACACAGCATGCACACGTACAGTGGCTCTCTGATCCCAGGACAAACTGCTCCCATGCCTGGGGCCCCGGGAGGAGGAGCAGAGCCAAGGCCAGGAGCAGGCGGCCTCCACTCACCCGTGGCGTTGACCGACAGGGAGGCTGCGACCAGCACTCTCTGGTGTTCTTCAGGGCTGTCGCTGACGACGACAGAGTTGATGCTCTCCTTCTCGATCCACACACACCTGAGAGGAGGTTGTGGGGAGGCAGCGGGTCGCCCACCGACCAGGCAGTGCATGTGCCAGACCCACAGGCGGCCAAGTACGCAACCACAGGTGCCACCCGCACTGTCCCGGGCCCCTACCCTGCAGGGCCGCCGCCTACCCCCGGCCAGGCTATCCAGGTCCGTCCAGAGGAATCGCGGCTTGGCCCACCCCCCCTCCTCTCCCACACTCCCAGAGGCCCAGGCTCGGGCACCCGCCGCTCTGGCTCTTCCCTGCCATCCACTCCCGCCACCCCCGCTTCAGCACCAGCCTGATGATTCCACACCCGGAGCTCCTGCCACGGACTCAGCACAGCCCATGCCGCCCCAATGGACTACAGCAGTGACTGGCCTCAGAGGAACACTCCCACCCAGAGAGCCTTCTGCTCCAAATCCAATGCATTCTCCAGGCTGGGGCTCTGCAAACTTAAAAGTGCATGTGGACCACCCACAGCTCTCTTCCAAAGGTGGGTGGGGCCTGGCCCCCGCACTCCTGACCAGCTCAGGACGCCCACGCCGCCGGTCCTGGAGGCGACTCTGAGAAGCCAGGTTTCCCCTCGCAGCCCGAGTGATCATTTCAAAACACACACAATTAGGCTTCCCGCCTGTCTGAGGATGGAGTCCAGTGCATCTCAGGAGGACGTGGCTTGTAGGCTCCCCCTGCAGTGCCCCTCCCCACCGAGTCTCCACCCCTGCACGACTCAAGAGGAGCGGACTCTTAAAGCAAGGCCTGCACGCCTGCTGCTGGAACCACCACCCCCCCAAGCCTTCCCGGCACCGCCGGACACCTGTGCCAGCTCGAACTCCTCTGCGTGCCTCAGGCCTCACATTTCTCTGAAAACCTCGAGGGCCTCCCAAGAGTGGTGAGGGGCTGCCCTTGGACACCTTCAGGGTGCCCTGCGGCCCGGTCCAGACCCTCATCAACTGCTCTTGGAATAGCTGGTTTTCTTTTCTGAACCACTGCCCACTGGACCCGTAACCTGGGGAGGACACCAGCTGTGTTTTGTTCTCCACTGTTCTCCCCAAACTGTTCCCAGGACACAGCAGGCACTCACAGATTTCCTAAATGAGTAACAATTCTAAAAGGAACAGGAAAAATGAGGGCTCAACACGTCCTACACAAAATGGCTTTCAGGTAAGGAAGAAAGGCAATCTCAGATCTGGAGCTAATGGAGAAGTTGGAAGGAGTCAGAAAAAGTAACACGTTTCTACAGGTTAGAGATAAAGAAGATTGATTTCTAATGAGCTCTGTAAATAGAAAAGCAGAGAAAAAAATTTTTCACAGGAAACAAGTAATGATCATACCTGAACTTGGATATTCTGGTCAGACTATGACACTTCAGTTCATAAGGGTTAAACGGCCCATGAAGTATCGCCTGTACACATAAATACACAGAATGTTACCAATAAGTGAAATATCATTTAACACACATTTTAAAAATCCAAAAGTCAGCTCATGGTTTAAAAAGGAAAAAGCTTCACCTCAGTCATAACATCTGTAAGATTCAGAGGGGGAAACGCCTTAAAGAAGGTTATTTTCTGGGATGCAACAGACCTCTTCAACGGTTTCACTAACATTCCTCAAAATACATACTTAACAAGGCCTTTGGTCACAGAAGGAAACCGTGCCCAGTGCTTTAGAAAAGCTGCTGCCTTCTCACTGCAGCACGTCAGCCCAGCGAAATCAGCAGGCCTAAGACAGCACAGCAAGAGGCGGGGCAGCAACAGCAATGTCCCCGGGGAGGGGACATTCCAGCCAGCCCTCTCCTCCAAACAGCGCAGGCAGCCCCGCCTCCAGCGCCGCTGCGGGAGGGGCCGGAGCACCCCCACGGGCTGAGCTGAGCACTGACACTGCTTCCCAAACCCCACACTGCGCTGCCTTCCATCTGATAAACAATCACTGGCCGCCTCTGGAAAGGCTGGTTTAAAAGAAGAACTAGTCAAAGCATTTCTCTACACTAGACCCTGGGTTTTTCTCTTATCAATACAGGCTCCATTGTGAGAAAAGCAACAGCGTTAACCCCCAGGAGAGACAGAAACACCGTGTATGACCAGTGATGGCTCAGCTTATAAACGTAGCACAATTACACGTTTTTAAGTTCTAAAACGACTCCTGAATTACCTTGCAGTTCGGGTGACCCAGTTTGTTGGAAGAAAAGCTCTCTAACAGAACCCGGAGCAGATACTTTTCATCATCTTTTACCGGGGATGGCACAGACCTGTCTGTCACGCTGTCTACTGATTTGGAAAAGAGACCCTTGAGAACTTCATGGTTTTGCTGAACAAAATAAGAAAAGTTCATTTTGCTGAAAGAAAAAACTGTATTAAGAGCACTTCATTTCAAACTACTCAAAGTATTTCGCAGGCATAACCTTATTCTTGGGTGAGCTTTAGGTCATTAAGGTGTCAAAAGACAATTTTATCAAGTACATTAAGAACATTTTAAAACCTAAACAAAAAAAGTAAGACAGGATTCATTGAAGGCTCAATTCATTAGTCTTTTTACCTTTCAGCCATCAGAGAACTGTGACAAAAACAATTTTTTCGTATATAAAACTTCAGTTTCACACTGGGAATATTACCAGGGTCCCCAGAAGTGTTCTCCAACATGGAAACACAAACCCAGCCAGCTCTCTAGGGACGTTTTTTCTGCCTGCCTGTCCCTTCCCCAACTCAGCCCCAACTCCTCTGCAGAAATTACAGAAGGAAAACTGTCTTCAACATAAGCCTCAAAGTGGCATCTCTGAAAACTTCAGATCAAGAAAAATAGCTTCAGAACTGACTTTGGAAGAAACAGTTGAACATAGTGAAATGTCTGAAATACATGAAACATTTTATTAATTATTTCATTAGGGAGATAAATCTTGGAATCCATTAAAAAAAACCCTCCAACAGAGAACGTTTTCACATCTAATTTTCATTCCAAGAAGAAAGACAACAGATAACAGCTTCAGAATAGAAAACCAACAACAAAAAAAACACCCAGCCAGGTAATCTGGTCTCAAAGAAACCTAATGTTTAAAATGGTACTGATGGTAACACACGGTTACCAGACACTGCGTTCATCCTCCGGCTCTCTGCACCCCCTCACACACGCTCCAACAGGGCGAAGTGCGTACCTTGGACGCATAGGGCTCCTCGGCCAGCTCGGCGTGGCCCTCAGTGACCAGGACGTCTCGGATGTTGACGGCATCCTGGACCCCCGAGCAGCGGTACACGTCCACATGCAGGACGCTGTGCACAACAGAGAAGACCTTCACCAGGAGGGCGCAGCCGCTGACCAGGGAGGCAAACCGCTGGCTGGCCCCGCTGCTCCAGGGCTCACCACACACCAGAGACCTTGCGGATGGGCGCATTTTGCAAATCTTAAATTCCAGGGCCTACGGGACAGAAGCGCACGGCTGAGCCAGTCCTGTAAACGAGTGGAATGCTCAGCCACACGCCACTGACAAGTGCCCCTGGCCCAGGTGTCTTCACCACTGATCTCATAAATGTCCTACCAAAAACAATTTGGGGGTTAGGGAAGACTTTATAGGTAAAAAAACTCAGTTTTGCTTTTCAACATCAACAAAACAACTTCTACACCTCTCCACACTGGCAGAAGGTGCATGTGTGAGCGTCTCCAGCCCGCCTTAACTGTCTGCTTTCAACATAAACCTTAGACACAGCATTAGAAAATACCACTGAATTAAAACAACTACTTTTTACTAAGTTTAAAACCCTCTATATATTTAAACTCATTACAAAAGAAGTATTGGAAAAAAAAAAAAAAAACCTACAGCAGTGTTTTTGGAAAAAAGCAGAAACCAAACCTGGCGAGTGTGACAGAGCGAGTCCTCCCTGCCGGCGGCCTCAGCCTGAGCTGAGGGCGAGGCTGCGGGCCACACGGCCGTGGCCACCCCCCCACCCCACCCCCACCTCCCTGCTCACACCCCGGGAGCCGCTCCATCTCACCTGAAACGGCAGCTCCAGAAACTGACAGGGCATCTCCATCAGGAGATGCAGAGCGACGTGAGCCCGGTTGCCGTAGTCCACGAAGAAGACCTGGAAGAGGAGGGCGCACACCCCACAGCCCCGTCAGCCCCGCTGCGGCGCCACCACCACGGGATTCGCAGCGACTGGGGCTTAAGTCCTCCCGTCACTCAGAGAAACAACTTTCCCACCAGACTATGTTTAATTCCCATTTAAAATCAGAAAAGGCTTCCAGCCAACTGCTGTAGGTTTCTCTCATTTCCCTTTGACTGATTTGTGACAGAAGAACATACCTCAGCAGAATCTCCAGAAACATAAAGGATCTGCGCTCTGAAGTAGCTTTCTTTATCAAAATCAGCGAAAGGAGCCAGACAGACCAAGTCCGGGTGCGGGTGGACGGCCAAGGGCAGCAACTTCAGGCGGTTTATTTCAGCAGTGAGCTTCTTGAGAATCTCGGAGTTTTTTTCGTCAATCCTATATCCCCAAAAGTGCCCCACTTCAACCACCTAAAAAGGAGGAGGAGGAGCACAGGTGAAACCTAGAAAGCTCAACTGCAGGGCTGACGTCCAGCTACCGCACTCGCAACTCCAGTCCTGGGAACCTAAGTGTTCTACAGGCTTCTAGGAGGTGCCCACTAGGAAGAAAGGGGTTTCTGGCTCAGGTGAGGCGAGGAAGTGTGTACTACATCCCCTCCTGGAGGTGCAAGACTCGCTCACACACACAAGCACTGAAGGCTCTGAGGGGCGTGTAAGAAAGAACTGCTCTGTCTCCGAGCAGCCCCACGGGCTGGCAGGCGCCCTCCAGGGTGGCGAGGGCTGGGTGTGAACGCACAGCCCAGGGGACGAGCAGCGGAGGAACGGGAGAGAGGACGTTCCATCCAAAAGGACCCCGCTGGGGAGCGCCCCGCCCCGCGGCCACGGGACGGCAAGAGCCCACCCCACCAGCATCCGGCAATCGCCTGGAATCCAGGTTTCTCCATGAAGTCTCCCAACAAAGGGCAGCCACGGGCTCACCAGGAGACGCGATGCATTTTAACTGGGATTTTACTATGAATAAGCAGAAACCATACCTGACAGACAGCAGCGCCAGGGCTAGCTTTGTTGTTATACTTTGAACTACACAAATATCATGAGGCCAATTAAGATTTTCACACCTATCTTGTCACTTAAACTGATTTTTTTAGCAGTTTAAACGTACTAACATTTTAAAGATTAAACTTTGATTCTAGAATACGCATCTGTCCTTCATTTTGTGTTACAGCCACAATTCCGTTTAACAAATACTGCAATTCAAGCTCACCAGGTGCGAACAACCCGGGTCTGACCTGCCAGGGCGCCCTTACAGGGACGCTTTCCAACAGTGAGCACCACAGCGCAACAGTGAGCCCGGCCCGTGGGTGTTCGAATCCAAGGGCACAGAGGGACCACAGAGCGGGCCAACTCTAAGCCATCCAGGAATTCACCCCCACGCTGCTCAAGGGTCAAGTGCAGACGGTGCCGCACTCAGGCTGCATGTGTCCACAGTCCAGTATGTCACGTGCACAGCGTGCCAGGCCTGCATTAAGAAGACAGAGAAGCTCCAGTGACTGGGTCCCACCATTCTCACCTCTGTGACATCGATTGTTAAAAGGAGATCTGTGACCATCTGGGATCCGTCCAGTGTGTTGAAGGAGACTTGCATGGGATCTACCGTCTGCTTCTGGAAGTCCACATTCACCCTATTAATACAGTTTTTTAAAAAAGCAATCGAGTGTTACAAAGAAAACATGTTTACACATGCAGTTACTGCCTGAACTATTCCACTGTTCCTACAAGAAAAGAACATTTTAATAAAATACCTAACGCCAGAGATGTCAAATTTGATTTTGTCTCAAATGTGAGTTTCTGCAGCTTCCTGAGCCCCCCGGGGGTGGGCTGCACCCAGCAGTTACCTACCATCCTTCAGGAATATATTCTAAAGGTCCAGACTCTGATGAAATATCTTCCAAGGATGTAAATTCTGAATCTGGGGCCTGCAGTGTCTCCTAGCTTGTGGTGTCGAGGTGAGTGACTCTGAACTTCAGAAAGCCACAAGAGTCCACGCCCGTGGAATGTTGTTAGAAGACACACACAAGATTTTCTAATGAACCCAAGAAATACCATTTCTCCCTTAAAGCAATAATATAGTAGATGCTTAAATTTTGGGAGATGAAACATAAATTTGACAAAAATTTATTTCCTCGTAACTTTATTCTTAAATGAAGAGGAGGAATTATAAGAAATGCTGGTCCACCTCTCCTCCTCATCTTCAGATCCACTTGTTAAATAGGAGTGACTGAGGCAAAACCACCCAGCAGGGCAGGTCTACTCTGTGTTACAGCCTGAACCCACGGAACTCTCCAGCTCTCCGAAGCAGAACATCCCACGCTGGATGAAACTGAATGAACCTCCTTCCCTTCCTCACCAATGCCTCAAGCTCCTGTCACCTTCCTCATAGGGTTAAAAAGGCTGCAAACCAGAAATGGTACTTGAGAATTCCCGCAGACAGTACTGTGAGAACACACTATAACACAGAATGCTGACTTTAATTTGGTCCCAGAGGAGAAACCTGCAAGCGAGGTTCCAGGTCCCATGTCCATGGCAGCTGCCCAGCAGGGAGGCCACTGCTCTGGGCAGCTCTCCCTCCTGCACCAAGCAGGTGAAGGGAGAGACCCTGCCCAACAAGGAAGGGAGGCTCGGGAGGGAAGCATCTCCACTCTGCCCCACTGTCGGCTCTGCTAAGGACAAGAAATATTCCACTTTGCTTAAAAAGAGAAAACAGTGTATACAGCTACCAAACTCCATCAGAGCGCGCATCTGAAACACGTGCAGCTTACTGTGCAGGAGCCACACCACGATAAAGGTGCTTAAAAAGAGAGAAAATTAACAAATATAAGGAGGAAAAAGAAAACTACATTACGTTTAATCCCTGTGGTCTAAACTGAAAATTACATAAACGACTCCACTCAGTCCTCCAAAGAGCCTTGCACAGCAGGCATCACATCTATTATAAACAGGTGAAACCACTGAGGTTCAGAGAGGTCAAGCAATGTGCCCCAGCACACACAGCCAGAAGATGATGACCCCAGGATCTGAAGCAGCGCTGCCCAGGTACAGCGCCAGCGCTTCCAGTGTGAGCTTGAGCAAGGGAGAACAGCTGTTTAGAAATAATATTTGAAAATGTGAGAGCAGGCAGACAGGTCATGCCCGCCTCCCGTCTGAAAATACCTTGTGTTCCTGAGCTTTGACACCGCCCCTCCGAGCACCTTCCCTTCAATGTCCTCTGCAGAGTGAACGCTGAGTTCAAGGGAGACTTTGAGCTGAGACATCTTAATTGCCATGTACACCGCGAGGAGAGTTTTAAACCTCTCTGTCGGATTCCGTGAAAACTCCACGAAGGCTCTGCTCCACAAATACAAATGAAAAAAACAAATTTGTCAGGTGTCTGTAAAAAAAGAACTAAGTGCATGTTAGTTTCTCTCAAGACTAGACAGAGATTTTCAGTTACACGTCTCCTCAGAACACCAGCAACGCTTCATTCTGCAGTTAATCAAAAAGTATTCACTTAAGAGGAAATTATTCACTTAAGAGAAACACAAATTACAATGCCGTATCATTAAAGTAAAACCAAGGATCACCCGTATGTATTATGCAGCATCTAATGCAGAATAGAGACTGAGTTCAAATGGAATTTTCAGCTAAGAAACCTGAATCCTCATAATTAGAATACAGTGAGAGATTTGGGAGTTTGTTTTTTTGTAAAGATGCAGACAGAGACACCCACACGACTGAGGAGTTCAGTTACCTCCCCGCCCTCCCTCCAAGAACATCCAGTCTACTACCCAGTGATGCTGATGAGCACCCACCCTTACCATCCCTCCCACATCCCAGGGTCCTACCCCAGCCCCTCTCTGAGGGGAGAATCAAGGACGCATAAGGGTGCCTGCCAGGCATTTCCTGGTATCAAGGAAAAAAGCTTCAAGTTTGCATTTATTTATATGTGAAGGTCAAAACCTCCTGGGTCAAAACATCATACTGACAGACTCACGCCCCTCCCGCTGCTGTCGTGGGACTGTGCCAACCTGACAGACCTGGAAGGGCCCCGAGCTGTGAAGAGCATCAAGTGTGGCCCCAGCGTGAGGGTGGAGTGGCGGTTCAGCCCGTGCCCTGCCCGGCCTGCCCTCTCGGCCCCTGGCCTCCCCTCCTCTGTCCACTGCACGGTCCCAGCCCACCTCCCTCTCAGCCTCCTCCCCCGTACCACAGGAGCCACCACACGCGCTCTCCTCCTGGCCTCCACTTCATTCACTCCCTTCCATTTCTATCCTCTTTCTCCAGGCGGCTTCCAAGTCTCTCTCAGAAGTAATTCCTTTTAAACCCTAGACCTCATTTCCAAGACTCTCATCTTTCCTGAGTATTTCCAACTCAACATGTGGCGGGAGCCAAGCCCGTGACAGCCCCCCACCCCGTGCAGCCCCCTCATCAGTGTGAGGCCAGGCCCTGACCCTCTGCTCTGCTCCCTCCATCCCCACCCCCAGCCCCGCAGCCAGATCACCACCCCCCCACCCCACCCCCGCCACCTCCGGGCACTGCAAACGCCCACCCAGCTCACGCTCGCATCTCACTCCCTCTGGCTGGACGGCTGCTGAGTGGACTGACTCTGATTTCCTCTCCTCGTCCTCATTTCCTAAGTTCCACAAGACACAGTTCAGACTGGAACCCTCAGGGGTCTCAACTGCCCATCTAGTCATGTCCATACCAGTCAGCTGGCCACAGACACCATCCAGAAGACAGCGCCTGGGGGGGGGTGCTCAGTGGAGGAGTGCTTAATGTACCGGAGGTCCTGGGTTCAGTCCCCAACACCCCCATTAAAATAAATAAACAAAAGCCTAACCACCTCAACCTCCGCCCCCCCCCCCAAAAAAAGGGACCACGTCTGACCTCCCCCTGTTCAGACTCGACCTGACACAAAACCAGCTCCAGGCAAAGCGGCTTCTGGCTCCTGCCCATGCCCTGCACTTCCCCAAACCACAGCTCTGCACTCCTGGCTCCTGCCTGAGCCCAAGCCAACCCTGCCTGCCCCGCCCGCTCGCCTGCGGCCTCCTCCTCTCCAAAGCCCACCCAAACATCTCCCGAGAGGCACCAAGTGAGCACTTCTGCTCCTACTCTGAGCCTCAGCTAGGTCTTCCGAACACCCGGGCCTCTCCCACGACCCTTCACGACAGGCACCCCCCCCCCAACTCACTGAACCGAAAACTTCCAGACGTCCACACAGGAGCCCTGCTCCGGGGCCCTTCACCTCACACGGGCGCTGCTCTCAGCAGGCCCTGCTTGGTGCCAAGAGGGGCAGGCTTTACTCTTTCAACCACTATTTTATGTCATTTTTGCCTTTAAAATTTGACACACAGGAACTGTTACACCCAGAGGAACACTGTTACACCCTCAAGTGATTGGCATGACATTGGTATTGTGACCATACATCAGAAATCTATGAGGAATCATAGACTTAAAACATCTACAGAGAGAGCCCTGGCGCACACAGACTCCAAGCCTGCAGTGAAGACCAAGGCCAGGGGCTGCCAGGGGCTGCCAGGGGCGAGAGGCCAGATGCTGCCCACCCAGACCAGCCGGGGGAGCAGCCCCATGCCTGCAGCCGGGGCCCCGCACACTCCGGCAGGACCACAGCTGCGAGCCCAGTTTCAAATAGGCAACGTCACACACGTGACCAGGAGTCTGACTGCTGTAACTTGTGGTAGATTATCTGAGCAAACTCGAGACACTGTACGTTTAGTTAAACCTGCAGCAGATGAAAGTACTGAGAAAGGTTCTAATTAGGGTTGTGAATTTGCCACATGAGGCATTCACACACTTACAGAGAAAACCAATACATTAGTCATAGGAACGGAGCTTAAACTGTCTGAAGCAATTAGCCCAAATTTTAGGAGTGAGTATGTTTAACTTGAGTTATTAGACATTAATCAAAGAAAAACTAAGTTTCCTATGTGCTAAATTTACACAGCTTTGTATGTTAAATAAAATTTATAGAACACCAGAAAAATATTTCTAAAAACTTAAAAATCAATTTTAAAACTGTAAACAGCCTTTTCTGTGCACAAACATTCCTTCTTGGAGGTGAAAACTCAAAGCGATTCTCCAAAACACACCGCCCGTCCTCACCTGCCATTAAAATAAGGTCAGGTGTAACTGCAGTTTTTGTCTTCCAAAAATATTCAGACCTCGGAAGTTCTAAGTAACTCTAGGCGGATAAGCTCTCCTGTGGGCACCAGTGACCTGGGGGTAACTCGCTGTGAGACCGGGGACAGACGCACCAGGGACAGCCGCTCTCAGCACCTCGGCGCGCTGCTCAGCCTTCTGGGCATCAGGCCGCTGGCCACACAGCTTAGAACCTGGAGGAGGTCACTTGGTTGCAAGACAAGATAAACTGCTACTGACAACAAGAGAAAGCAGAGCTCCACTGCAAGCATGCCTGCAGCGGCCCTCGGGAAGACCCATGTCCACACGCGCTCACTTTACACAACTGGGCCCATAAACGCGAGGCCCTCACGGTTCTTTCCCGACTGCAGCAGACAGCTAAAGCACGCTACTTACTTCGCGCCATCAAACACGATGGATTTGACTTGGCCGCACTGTCTGAAGAGAGACTGCAGTTGTTTGTAGTAGAGAAACCCATAGGGAGGGATGTGCTTCAGCTGCAAGACACAACAGGGCCTCGGTGAGAGCAGGCGAAGGGCTGGCAGGACAGCTGCTGCGTCCACACAGAGCACGCTGCCTCTCACCATCAGAGGCAGGCTCTAGGGCACCGTGTGTAATGACTGATGACGTTTAGATTATAAGTGAGTTTAATGATAAACACATGTCAAATACTGGCTAATTCTTCCTGTTAAAATAGTTCAAAAGTCCAAAAGAAAAATGAAGACCTGTTTTTTTAACCTAAAAATCATCAAGCTGACTAAACACATCTTTTTAAAACATAATTGTTTCTACACAAACAGTAACGGGAACTTAAACTTTCAAGGAAAATACACCACTAGTCAGAGGAGGCAGAATTTCCTCACGCCCAGAGCCAGAGGTAAACTCACACCCCACCTGCCCAGCCGGGGCTGCCCATCTCCGCCGCCCGACGTGCTTCCTCCCCACGGCAGGGAGGCTCGCGCTCCGAGCTCTGGCTCCAGCACGAAACCTGGAGTGCCTGCCCCTGGGACCAGGTCCTACTTATCCCAGGGCCCACACAACTCCAGGAGAGGCAGCGGGTGGACGAAAAACAAGAGCTGTGGACTCAGGCCTGCGTTCAAATCCTGCTTGTCAAGTTTCCTGAGGCAGGTGATGGATGCCCCAGGACTCCCCAGCTGCGTCATCAGCTAAGGATGAAGACAGATCCCCACTCAGAGTCAGCGTGACGCTCAGAGAACAACGAGTCAAAGCCCTTAACAGAGGCCCTCTCAGACGGTAAGGCCAGCTCTGCCACACACACAGCAGGCATTCTTCTGGCCCCCGGGGGCACGGGGAGCAGCAGGCAGGCACAGCTCCGCAGAGGGGGAGTGTCCCGCGGGGCTCTTCCCCCAGCGCACAGGCCAGGGAGATCAGCCCCAGCGGGGAGAGGAAGCCCACCAGGAGGGCTGGGGCCCCATCATACCTCCTCAATAGCAACCAAAGGCTAATGACCACCTTTTAAATGAAAATCCCCTCCCTTGGTATAAACTGCAAGTTAGCTGCGAGCGCCCAGCGTGAGCTCCAGCTCCCGTCCAGTGCTCTGTCTGCAGTGCTCCGGGAATCCGTGACACCCGCCCTTTGAACTCCACCTCTTCAGTAACAGTAGCGATGGAAACACTAACAGGAATGAAAATGGAGCATTTACTGTACGCCAGGGACTCTGCTAAGTGCTCTGTGCCCTTTATTAGACGCAGGCCAAGAAGAGTCTGGTTCCCAAACGCTCCACTCCCGCTGTGTCCTGAGGCTGTTCTGTGCTCAGGTTCAAACAGAGGTCCACAGATGTTGGCCCAACAGTCAGCGCCTGTGACTGACCATCAGGTTCTCCCAGAGCATGTGCTAAAAGCACGGGCTACTGAACACTGCTGTCCAGGCCGCACTCTCTAGCTCAGCTGTGCGGCAGGGGCCCTTCAGTCTGAATTCTGAAACAGACCCTCTCCAGGTGGTTCTGTTGGGCACGAATGGGGATTGGAGTGTAAACCACAGCAATGCTGCCAACCAAACTGTCTCCACTTGTGTGAAATGAAGCTGCTGGTTAACTAAACGTCCTTAAATTCATGGAGAAGTCTCTCAAATCCCTCACAATGGCACACGATCGATCAACACCAGGCTAATGAACACATAACATCTTAGGACTTTCTTTCACGACCAGGTCTGCAGAAAGGGAAGCAAGACTGGAAGCAGGAGGTGTGTGTGAAAGGCCGTAACACTCACTTCAGGGGAAGATCCACTCAGTACTCATACAAACAGAGACGAATGAAGAGAGAAAACGCTCCGCATCAGCCACGCTGGAGTGAAGCCCCTGCTAGAAACCGACAGCTCAGCCCCCCGCCCCCCGGGGAGGGCCCACCTACCACAACGGTGGTCTTTGGGTCTTTGCCCGCCAGCTCCCGCACTGCCATCTCTTCGTCAGGCTGCCCAAAAGTGAAGTAATTTGGATAAAAAGCACCTGCCAGCACAACCTGGAAGAGAAACTTATTTTCATGAAGCAACAGAATTATTTTATCATGCTGTCTCACAGACATCCTGATCTCATCCTAGGGTGACTGACATCTATAATGTAAAACATGAGTTTACACGACAAGAAAACTGGACCTTTAACCAGCCAAGCAGAAAGTCACAATGCTGTGGGTCTGCAGATTGCTTTGGGTAGTACGTCCATTTTGATAAAGTTGATTCTTCCAATCCAAGAGCACAAGACATCTTTCCATTTCTTTGTATCATCTTCAGTTTCCTTCATCAATGTTTTACAGGTTTCAGAGTATAGGTAACCTCCTTGGTTAAGCTGATTTCTAGGTATTTTGTTGTTTTTGATGCAATGGAAATGTTTATGCCAGTTACAAAACTGGGTTTTTGAAGGGAAAAAAAGTGAATGAAGGGCCACAAATGGCAAAATATCCTTTTTTATGGCTGAGTTGTGTTCCATGACAAATACATGCTGCCTCTTCTTTATCCATTCATCTGTTGACATGCACTTAGGATGTGTTCATATCTTGGCAATTCTAAAGAATGTTGCTTTTAACAGTGGAATGTGTGTATCTTTTTAAATTAATTTTTATTTTGTGGTTGGCTTTATTCCTTGATAACTATGTAAGTTTAAAAAGCTAAAGCTCTAAATGTTCTTAGAAACAATGAACAGTACATACATGTAAATTTTAAAAAATACGTGCAGTATATTGTGTGTATTTACATGCAATATATTGTGCATGTGCAGTCAAATTGTAGCAACTTTACCTAATAAAACAGAAAAATGAAAAAAAAAAGTCACAATGCTGGTTACTCCACCATATCAGAAACCCTTTCCACATGGTCTTTCTTCAAAGGAGCTTGAGCACTTCCCAGCCTGAGGCTGAGGCAACAGCTCAGAGCCCAAGACTAGTCTGCTTTTTCTACCTTCTCCCCGACGTACTTACTTTTATGGGTCAGGCACTTTCCCAAATGTTCAGATAAAATTCCAACTGGGATACTCAGATCTAGTGCAGCAGGCTTGTACCCAATACTCACTTCTAAGAAGCACTTTGCCAAGATCCCTTCTTCAATAAAAATAGACCATTTGAAACATACAGCCATGGAAGACTTCCCCAACCTTAACAACCTGACATCTAGGAAAACACTCCCTTTTCCAGCATCACCCAGTTTACAGTCTCTTCCTAGAACCGGCTCCACACGCCCCGGCCAGAGCACTGGCGCTTCCAGAGCGTGCTTCTCAGAACCCCGAAATCAGCAGCACTGGCCCCTTGTCTACTCTTCCCTCCACACAATCCCTAGAAGGTTACGTCCAAAAGCTAACTGATTATGGCCTCCAAAGGTAAAGCAATTTTTCAGTGTAAAAGAAGAATGACCTAATAATATTAAGAACATTTTTACTTAAAAGCTACATACAGCAGAAGACTCTCTCCCGGAGCAGTGATAAAGTCAGCACTCTTTTAGAAACACTGCTCCAGAGATTAGAGAAAGAAAACCTAAACTAAGCAAGACCAGAGTTTTTCCTGATTCCCAAACACAGTATGAACCTGTAACCTAAAACCTCCTTTGAGGCATGATCTGCATCAGAAAGGGGGAGTACGCACTTCCACCACCATGAGACCTAATGAGAAGAGCCGGGAGACGACGCCAGGGGCCCCAGCGCACCTGCAGGATGAAGCGCTGCTTATAGACATACTCTTGGTCCATGACAGGCCGCCGGGAATCAACATACATGTTGAACTGGGAGATTCTAGTCTTCAGTTCTTCGTACAACTCAGCAACCTACGAAAAACACATGGGAAGTGACATCTCCGAGGCCACACGCTGCTCAGAGCAGCGGCACGGCACGGGGAAACAGCGGGCCATCGGCCAGAGGCGGCGCCGCAGCCGTCAGCCGTCTCACTAAAGGCTGCTTAGTGAAGAACGGAGTGGACGCTCAGGACCCCAGCAGAAAACACCCGCACACAAAGCTGTGCACGCACGCGCGCGCACACACGAGACCACCGCACGTGCACAGCCATGTGCCTGCAGGCATCAGAAGAACAGGTGGCCACGACCCCAGCCTTGGCTTTCGGTCCTCTAAACACTTCCAGAACTTCTGCCATAAACGTACATGGCTTCTATGATTAAAAACAAAGTAACCAATGGCCAGTCACTCAACCGAAAAGTCCCACCTCGTTTCAATAAAACTCATCTCACACAGAACACATCAAACTTCAAATGCACACTCATAAGAGCACACAACTCCCAATACCTGTGAACTCACCACGAAATTATCTCAATAATTACAAAAAGGAAACTCCTAAAAGCCAGGACCTGCGAGGAGGGAGGAAGCCTAGGGACAGGGGAGGAAGGGCCAGGCCTGTCCACATGGCAGCCCGTGTGTGTCCATGCCACTGACATCCTCCGTGGGCCGTGGCACAGGCGACTTCTCTAATTAAAAACAACTTAAAATCATACCAGGCACCTTCTCTGACCCAGACACAGTAACACTTTTAAAATTAACAACAAGACAAGACATCTGAAAATATTTCTACCTGCAAACTCAAATCCTTCTAAAAAATCTTGAGTCGAGGAGGAAGACGACACTACCACAGCTGTGTTCCGAGCAGGAATAACACCAAGACCCTACATGTCAAACACCAAAGGGGTGTGGCCCCAGCTGTGCTCACAGGAAAACGCAAACCTTTAAATGCTGCTAACCAGAAAGACTGAAATATTAATAAATTAAATTCTCATCTCAGTAAGACTAAAAAAGTAAACCAAGAGACACAGAAGAACTAAATTAATGAAAAAAAGCAAAAAGCAATCAGCTGGAACACCCCCCATTTCTCCTCCACCCCCAGAGCACCTGCACAGCAAAGCTGGCACACCAAGCCCAGAGTCAGTTCTCTAAACACGCACAGCACACACTAAGCATCTTGCCAACCAACTCAGCAGGCCTGCGGTGCCCACAGCCCGGACGTTCCAAAGAAAGGTCTGGCTCCTGGCAGGTCACCTCCAGGCCCTTGGAACATCCTGCCTCATAAGAGTGTCTCTGTGTACCTGAGGCCCTGGCCACAACCAGCGGCAGGGAGGAGCAGTGTGACTTCTGCATGGTGGGGGCCTTGGCCAGCAGTGACCTCTGGCAGGGCTAACACTAAGGAGGTAACATAAGCCACAGGGCACCCCATGCCTATATACCCAACCTCCAGAAAACCCTGGACACCGAGGCGGGGGGAGCCTCCCTACAAGCAGTACTTGGTGCCTGGTGTTGCCTGGTGTCACCTGGTGCTGCCCGGGAGACCCCGCCTGGAGAGGACGCTGGCATGCAGTCTCCTCCGGCTCCTCCCCGCACACCCTTTACCCTGGCTGATTCTCATCTGTCTCCTTAGCTATAATAAGCCATAACCATGAATGGAACAGCTTTTCTGAATTCTGTGAGCTCTTCTAGTGAATCGCTGGACCCAAGGGTGGTCTCGGGGACCCCCAAACACACAAATCTAATCAGAATCAGAGGACACAACTACATAACATGCAAAATGAGAAAGAAGATGGTAACAATTTTGAAATGGTAAGAGTGTTACCTAAAACTACATGTAATTACATTATATAAAATATGTAATTATATGCAAGTATAAAAATGTTCATCAACTATTATATAAACATAGTAATTGTATTATTAATTATATACACATAAATTCTACTAAAGCTGGAAACAGAAAATGTATTTCTTAAAATACTCATTACTACCCTGTGTGTTACTGGTATCTGATAAACATTTGATAAGTCATCTTCATTTGCATTCATAGAATTCACAACTTACCTCTCTAATTCTCTTGATTTGAATGTAATTTAACCGTCCCCAGTCAAGTTCATCCTTTACATACACAAAAAGGTAATACTCAGTATTAATGTAAAACATTAAAGCTAATTCAGCTACCATAAAATGTGTATCTCAGCTAAAAATATATACCATAGAGAACATATACTACGAAGAAAAATAACACGACCGAGAGGCAGCGTTAGCGAGTGTAGTCACGTTAAGGATACGTCCAGACGACCAGACGCGGCAAATGTAAATACACTGCCATCAACAGCCGAAGAGCAGAGCCTGACTGCTCTCCCCCGCCCCCAAACCTGCCACAAAACGAAGGCTAACAGAATGAGCTGTTTAAGCCCATCATCTAAAGCCTGGCCGACAACCGCAGCAGAAAAGCTTCAGGTTCTCAGTTTTGAGAGAACACATCTGGGCGCGTGCCCACAGGCACCGGGGGCCGGCAGGGAAGGGGCCCGACGCCCCGGGCCGGCCTGCGGCAGAGGACAGGTTCCCAGGGGCCCCCGCCGTCCGGCCCCACCTCACGACACAGACAGACACAGCCCACCGACCTTTGGGTGCCGCAGCTCTCCTCGCTGTCTGCAAGCCTGCCAAGCCTGAAAATAAACGGCCCACGGGTTCACACACTTCACTGGCTAATTGAATTTTTTAAAAGTTCAATTTCAACACATTCTGACCACAGAAAATTTATGAATTTAATTTTTTTCACTCAACTTTCATAGTTCTGGACTGTCACCCCATCTACTTCTTCCAACACAGTTTATTTAATATTGGACATTAAAAGCCCTAACAGAGCTTCTGAGAGAAAGCTGCAGTAACAATCTCTGGTGGCTGCTCCGCAGCACAGAGAAAACTTACTTTAAATGCTTCAACAAGTGCGATACAGTCACTCTTACTGTTGCCAGAGAAATTCACTTTGTTCCTATAAACAGATAACAAAGAATGTCATTTGATACCATTAAAACAACAGTGGCTTTTAAAAACATGAATGTTAAATACCTATATCCATCCAGATGCTGCCTAAAAGGCATTGCAAAAAAATTCTTCAACGAAAGAGATGCCGCTAACAAGAGAAAAGACACAGAACGTCAGACGGCAGCGGGGCGCTGCACACCCCGCCTCCAGCTCTCTGCCCCCCACTCACCTATGATAAGACACTCGTCCAGGCACCCAAACACGTGTCCGAGGACGATGAGTTTCCCGAGCTGCTGGCTGACAGGAAGCTGGGCTAACACTCTTCCTAAGAAGGTCAGTTCACCGTCATGGGGGTTCTCATCCTCTCTCTGCCCGCTCACTGCAAGCGCTCCAACCTTTATAGAATCAGTTAGTGCCATCAGCAAGCATCAATTCACTCTTTCTCCTTCAGGCAGGGAGTTTAAAACAGGAAATGAAGACCAAATTTTGGTGAATCAGGTTCTAAAAGACATCTAAGTCAATGTCAGAAAGACTGATACTACCAAAAAGGTTTTAAATTTGTCTTTTGGAAGTTAGAGCACATTGTTTTTAATACCGGGAGGTAACACTCAAGGATATGCCCACAGACGTCTACTTAACTCACAAATGACCATGGCGTGCCCAACACAAAGCCGAAAGCCCGACCACCACACCGCGGTGGGCACTCACAACAAAGTGGACCCACTGTGCACAGAAAAGCTTCCTCATCTTCCCTGAGTGCATTTCATGGACACCCAAGCAGGTGTCGGAGGTATCAGAGGTGCCCCCAAAGTCAAGGACCGGAGGCAGAACATCCACAGCCCTGACCAACAGCAGGGAGACCAGGACGCAGCTCGTGCCCGGGCACAGGTGCCAGTAGCAAGAGCAGGGCGTGAGTCAGGTGTGTGGTCAGACTCCAAGGAGCAGAGCGGGGCATCTAGCACCAGGAGGAGGAGAAGCCAGGATGAGGGTGAAGGGCAGAACTTGAGGGAAGTGAGGAGAAGACTGATGCAGCAACAGCGGAGAACAGGGCTCACTGGTGCCCACAGCCCATTGCTTCTCAGCAAAGGGGACAGTGATGGGGAGAGAGGTAGGGGAGGAGGCGCCTCAGCAAGACAACAAACAAATTGGTCCAGATGATGCGTGTGAAATCCGGAACCAACAACCAGTCACCACACGTGCTTCCCCAAGCAAACGCTGAGTATTCACAACTGTCAGGATACCTTCAAGAGAGCTGCAGTGCGAGACTTCTGAAATTCACCCTGGAATCTGAGCTTCCCCAGCACGGCCCGGCAGCAGGGTCCTACCTCCTTCAGCAGCAGGATGGTGCGCTCCAGGCCACTCAGGCTGGGCGGGGATAGGGCCGTGGCCAGCAAGGCTCTCGGTTCACCCATGTCAAGTAACTTCACTTTCAACACTGTGCTTCCCAAGGGACAGCGCTGAAAAGAACACAACTTAAATTCAGAAACAGTAAAATAAGTAAATCACAATGAACCTATTCCCGTGACCAGTACTTTTAGAGAGAGAAGCAGGAGAGAGGGAAAGAGAAGAAAGGGAAGGGGGGCGGGAGGGAGAAAGGGAAGGGAAAGGGTGAGAAGGAGCAGAGGATGCGGGGGAGAGGGACAGAGCCTGAATTACAAAAGGAAAGAGCCCCCTGGGAGCCGCAGATGCCCAAGGCTGGGTTCGTTAGGAAGGAACACAGCTGTGAAGTCCACGGCCAAGGGCCTGGTGCTTAATGAATGGAAGCTGGTACTGCAACTCAAGACGATTCTGGTCAGACTGATTTTTCCAGGATCAAAATTATATGACACCCAAAATTATATCACTTAGACTGCTCAGTAAAACTGTCTATAAAAAACAAGGGGTGAAGATGCCCAAAGTTTATTACCAACATCTCAGGAATGACATGGTCAGGGATGGAGTTGTCCCAGAACTCCTTGTATACAAGTCTGTAACAGTATCCTTTAGACACTCGTCCGGCACGGCCTTCAAAGGAAAAACATTGGAACTTTGGCATTAATTACTTTAACACAAGCATAAAGATATATTTAAGAATAACCATTAAACATAAAGAAGATCTGTTCTCTTCTGCCAAGCCAGGTCAGTAAACACTTTAGGAGAAGTCATCGTATACACACAGCCGAAGTGCTGACCCCCACTCAGCGGTGTACAGGATAAAACCCGGTGCTGCTTCTAAAGCAAACAACCTGCGCCCAGAATGCAGTGGAAATCCAAACATGCTGAATGCCACACACTTCCTGCAAATGCATGCTGGTTTATACTGGTAAAAATGCAGAGGTCACTAAACAAAAGTGATGAAGTTGGCAAGAGAAGCTGTGGGTTTGTCATGTATGGCCCTGCTCTCTCTCATTTTATTGTGTTTTGGGATAAGGGAGTTTCTGTTCCACAAGCAATATAATCACGAGAGAACATCCGTTCATAGGATGGTCTCTGTGGGCCAGGCCTGGCTTTTAGTTCTCTGTGTGTAATCACTCATCCGACACAAAGCAGCTGTCTTGAAGGACGCATCTACACAATAGCCAAAACAGTCTTGAAAAAGAACAGAGCTGAGGGAGTCAGGCTCCCTGACTTCAGGCTATGCTACAAAGCTACAGTAACCAAAACAGTATGGGACAGGCACAAAAACAGACACATAGACCAATGGAAAAAGGAAGTCCAAAAGTAAACCCACGCACGTATGGTCCATTAATCTACAGCAAAGGAGGCAGGAACACACAGGGGAGAAAAGACAGTCTCTTCAACAAGCAGCGCTGGGAAACTGGACAGCTGCCTATAAAAGACTGAAATTAGAACATTCCCTAACACCGTGTACAAACATAAACTCAAATGGATTAAAGACCTAAACGTAAGACCAGATACTGTAAAACCCCTAGAGGATGACACCAATCACAGCGATATTTTTTTTTGAACCAGCTCCTGAAGTCATGGAAATAAAAGCAAAAATAAACAGATGTGATCTAATTAAACTTAAGAGCTTTTGCACAGCTAAGGACACCATCAACAAAATGAAAAGACAGCCTACAGAATGGGAGAAAATATTTGCAAATGATGTGACCAACAAGGCACGAATTCCCAGAATATACAAACAGCTCATGCAGCTTAGTATCAAAAAAAATAGTAATGAGCAACACAATCAAAAAATGGGCAGAAGGCCTAAACAGACACCTCTCCAAAGAAGACAGACAGACGGCCAACAGGCACGTGAGAAGACGCTCAGCGTCATAACTGTCAGAGAAGCGCAAATCAAAACTGCAGCGAGGTCCTGCCTCACACCAGCCAGAGCGGCCGTCACCGAAAGTCCACGACGACAGATGCTGGGGAGGGTGTGGAGAAAAGGGAGCCCTCCTGCACTGCTGGCGGGAATGCAAATTGGGGAAGCCACTGTGGAGGACAGTATGGAGTTTCCTTTAAAAACTAAAAATAAACTTACCATGTGATCCAGCAATCTCACTCCTGGGCATATTATCTGGAGGAAAATATAATCCGAAGACACAAGCACCCCAATGTTCACAGCAGCACTATTTACAATAGCCAAGATACAGAAGCAACCTAAATGTCCACTGACAGAGGACTGGATAAAGTAGCTGTGGCATATTTGTACAATGGAATAGTACTCATCAATAAAAAAGATAAAATAATGCCATTTGCAGCAGCATGGATGGACCTGGGCATGGTCATTCTAAGTGAAGCAAGCCATAAAGAGGAAGAAAAATACCATATAGCATCACTTACATGTGGGCTCTTAAAAAAAAAGGACACATATGAACTTATCTACAAATCAGAAACAGACTCACAGACATAGAGAACAAACTTATGGTTACCAGGGCATAAAGCGGGTGGGAAGGGATAAATTGGGAGTTCAAAACTTGCACCTATTGGAGAGTGATGGAAATGTTAGCTACCTTGATTGTGGCAGTAGTTTCATGAGTGTCTACATCTATCAAAAGTCATCAAATTGTACATCTATGTGTAGTTTACTGTACAGGAATCATACCATAATAAAGGTGTTTAAAAATTAAAAAATAAAATTTTTTAAATAGTAATAATAAATAAATCATTTTTTAAAAAATGAGAGCGAGTGGAAGGGCAGAGAAGGGCAACCCTCAATAAATACACAGCTTTTAAAAAATGGGGTAGTCCAGGGAGGTGCTTTCCTTCCCCATCTGTGGAGTCTGGACCCCTGCCCTGTCTACCCCCAGGGGTTCCCCTCACCACCAGGAGACCCAGTGGAGAGTCCAGACTTCCATCTCCATCACCTTCTCCCCCACCTTATCTTCAAATGATAGGATTGTTTAAACATAAAAATCCCAAGGTAATGACAAAACCAAAGTCATCTCCTAGAACTAATCAGTGAAATCAGCAAGTCACAGGATATAATGACAACACACAAAACTCAATCGCATTCCTATATACTAGAAACGAACATGTGGACAGCTGAGTTACAGATGCAATGCCATTTAATCACTCTAAATTAAACTAAAAACTTAGGTGTAAATCTAGCAAAACATGCACAGGATCTGCATGCTTTGAAAACAACACAATGCTGATTAAAGAAACTGAAGACGACCTAAATAAATGGAGACACACTTTGTTCAGGGACTGAAGACTCAATGCAGCAAAAACATGAACTCTCCACAAACTGATCTACAGGACAGCACAATTCCTAGTACAATCACAGGAAGCTTTTCTTGTGCATATAGGCAAGCTAATTCTAAAATCCCCATGGAAAGGCAAAGTGGAATAGTTAAAACAGTTTTGAAAATGAAGACTAAAGTGGGAAGAATCCACCTGGCTCGTGCTGAGTTTTCATATACAGTGATGAAGACAGGGCGGTGCTGGTGGAGAGACAGACACAGGCAGCAGGACGCAATAAACAATGAGAAACAGACCCAGGCGAGTGCACCCACGCAGAGCTTCTCAGAGGTGCGGAAGCCACCCACTGGCGGGACAACGGGGGTGCTGGAACACCTGGACACCCACAGGCAAGCCCCACCCCGCCCACAAAAGCTAACCCACATGGACCACAGACAAAGGCACCTATGGAACTTTTATAAGAACACACAGGAGAACCACCTTTGCAGCCTCAGGCTGGGTGAAGAGTCATTACACATGAACCAGAAGTATGACCCATAGAAGGACAAACTGATAAATGAGGCCTCACGAACATTTAAAACTTTTTCTCGATGAAATACCCTGCTAAGAGGTGAAAAGACCAAACATAGACTAAGGGAAAATATTTGCAAGCCACCCATCTAACAAAAGACTGTATCTAGGATATATTTTTTTAAAAACTCCCAAACCTCTGTGTAGCACAGGGAAATATACACAAGATCATATGGCAGCTCACAGAGAAAAAAATGTGACAATGCATATATGTATGTTCATGTGTAACTGAAAAATTGTGCTCTACATTGGAATTTGACACAACATTGTAAAATGATTATAAATCAATAAAAAATGTTAAAAAAAACAAAAACAAAAACTCCCAAACCTCAACAGTAAAAAGACAAACACCCAATCAGAAAGTAAACAGGTGAAAAACGTGGACATCTCACTGAAGAGACACAGAAGGCAAATCAGCACAGGAAAAGGCGCCCCACCTCGCGAGCACTAAGGAGACGCACATCAACCTGCAGGGAGACATCACGACGCACCTGCAGAGCGGCTGAGGGAACACCAGTGCCAACACCCAGCGCCTGCAAGCACGTGGGGGACGGGGGTCTCACCCACGCCGGCAGAGCTGCGCAGTGGTGTAGCCTCCACGGACGTCTTACAAAGCTGCAGGTGGACCTCCCACGTCAGCCGGGGCCTGCACTTCTGGGCTTCTACCCCAGAGAAATGAGCATCTGCATTCACACAGAAGCCTCTCCATCAGTACCCACAGTGGCTTTACGTGCAATTGCCAAGAACGGGAAACAACTCAATGTCCTTCAACAGGTGAATGGTACTGCTGACCTTAAAAATAAAAGTAGTTATTTAACCAGCAAAAATGGGTTTATTCAGAAACAGCAGAGAATTGCAATTTGGGACAAACTCTGGCAAAAACCACAGCCATGTCCCAGACAAAGAGGAAGAACAGTATTGTATAGAGAAAAAGGAGAAGGCTGGGAGGGGCTGTTCTGAGCAGAGTCCACTGGAGACGTGTATGGTTCGGGGTGGTGACAGCTCCTCACTGGCCGAGCTGCTGAGGCGGCGTTCTCGTGGGAGGGACCTGGGGCTGGCGCCTCTCCCGCGCCCGCAGTGACAGTTCTTCCATAGCTGACCTCAGTGGTGCTGGGAGTGGTGCTGCAGGGCCGCTCCCCGCGGGCCCCCCTCTCCATTCCAGTGACGGGTCCCTTTATTAATTTCCAAAGGATGACGGAACACTGTTCAGCAACGAAAAGGAATGAACTATTGGACACTCAGCAACTTGGATGGATCTTAAGAACACCACAGGGAATGAAGAAAGCCGGTCCCAGAAGGTTACGTGCAGTACAGTTCCACCTGCACAACATCCTGAAACGACGCAGCTGCGGTCAGCCGAGTGGCGGGGCAGAATGGCTGTAAGGAGGCAGCACCAGGCCACCCCGCGTGGCAGGTGGAGCAGCTCTGCGTTCCGATCGTGCTGGTCTAGAGAACGCGCTCATACGACCAGCTGGAGAGAAGCCCACACGGCGGGGACTGGGAGGCGGACAAGGTGCTGATGCTGCGCCGGGTGTTGGTTAGGAGGGTCACTGACGAACAAGCTGAGACACCAGGGCAAGGGTTTAAGAGACTCTAGGAATGATTTTTGCAACCTTCTGTATAGGAAAAAAGTCTAATCCTAGAAATTTTGAACATACAAAAAAACAAAAGATAAATTCCTAAAATCTCAAGACTGACTCAAAGATAATCACTTTAAACATTTCTGTATATATACTTCTAGCCATTTTTTTCTAAGCATAGTTTTATGCCTTGGGGGAGGTGTCTGTATAACAATACATAACATAAGGATTTTCCAAGTTGGTAAGAAGCTCTTTATGATCGTATTTCAATGACTCCTTAATCTGTCTCTAGGCAAGTGGTTTCAAGAGAGGTCTAACAGCAGCAAAGGGGTCAGGACGGCAGACTGCAGCCGGGCTTTGGACCCGTCCCAACCCTGCCCCTTCCCCCGGGTGACCTGAGCAGGCTCCCTCCACTCTGTAGCTGCGTCCCTGAGAAGTGGGGATGTGACAGTGCCCTGCCTCCCAGGGTGGTATGAGGGTTAGACGAATGCACAGAAAAGGCTCCAAACCGCGCTTGGCACGTGGCAAACAGTCAGTAAACGCTGCCTCTATGCTATTTTTTGATACAGTAGCTCTTTAACCCAACAGGTATTCTTGGAACGGTCCCTCGCCCATCCTCCCCGAATGGACTTCTAAAAAGCACAAGCCATGTCTCGGTCCACACAGAGGACGCTGTGCCCAGGAGCCAGCCCCCAGCAGGTGACTTCAGTCTGACTGCACCTCCGCTGTGGCCAAACCCCCCAGGCCCTCGTCTCCCCAGTGATACAATGTGTGCTTGTCACAGCAAAGGCCAAACCCTCCGTGCAGCCAGTGCAGGAAAGACCCCAGAAGGAGCGAGACTTGGAGAGAAGTCAGAAGAAGGATCAGCAGAATTCAGCGAAGTGATCCCCATGGCTTCTGTTACTATTCGCCAAACATTTTTAAAATTCACTGTGAAAAATGACAGTGTTGAGATGACAGAAGACAGCCATTACGGACAAAGGTTATCACCCAATTCAATGAACAAGAAGGTGACTGTGGATTTAAATCGAGAATCTGACAATATGAAATGTTGCTTAAAAGTTAAAACTGGTTCCAATAAGGGAAATATCTGAATAAGGCTCAAAACACAAAAAGCAAAACATATAAAGAGCCCCGAACGAGCGCCAGGCCCCACAACGGTACGGGAGCGCGGATGCCTTACCTTTCCTCTGGCTGCAGCTGGTCTTGGAGGCCCAGCTCAGCCGCAGACTCTGGTAATTCGTGTCTTCATCGCAGACCAGAGTTCTAGTCAAACAAAAATCTATAACTGTCATTTAAAAAAGGGGCTGTAAGTACCATGCTAACAAGAAACAACTGTGTCGCAAGCGCAATACACAGTGATAGGACAGTTTATGACACACTGAGCCCTTGGATTAGTGCACTCACAGAGGCCTCTGCGAGTGCTCGGCCGCCCCCTAAACTGTCCTCAGTGACATACTTGGGCTCCTTCCTCAACCCCCACCTCCCTCGTCACAGAACTCCAGCTGGCTGCCCCGAAGCTCTCCTGCCCACAGACCCCTTGAAACCCCCCCCCCCCGAACACCTCCTGACAGCAACCTCGCCCCAGGGGCTGCCCCTGCGAAGCGACCTGAGGGCTGGGGAGGACCCAGGGGACAAAGAATGTGGGAGAAACTTACAAACCTGCTTTTCTAAATTCTCTCCTCCAGAACTGGGGCGGGGGGAGGGTTGGGGAAGAGGAGGAAGAACAACTCCCCGGGGACAGATAAGTCCACAACCCCTAGACCTTGTGGGTAAACAGAGAGGCAACTCACCGTATTTGACATCTGGAACTGTGACAGAACTCTCCGCAATGTTTGTGGACAGAATAATCTATCAAACACCAAAAAGAAGAATCTGACATTCTTACTGCATGCTGGAAATTAGGCAAAGTTAAAAGACTCAAACTCAAAAATTATTTAAAAGCAAAAATACTGGACGCAAATTTTGAAATGGGTCATTTTCCTATTTTATACAAAATCACAACTGAGCAAGGGTCCCGGGGGCGGTGCAAGGAGGGGGCACCGGTGCCACGCGGGCTCCACAGTCAGGCTGGCCGCGACCCCAGCTCTGCTCCAGGCAACGGGCGCCCTGGCCCATGACCGCACTCCCCTCATGCAAAAAACGGAGACAGTATAACTCCCACCCTCACAGGGCTGCTGTGAGGGCCACTTGAGTCAATAAACGTAACATGCGCACACCTGCTCCAGGCAAGAGCCCAGGGATCAGCAAGCACTAGCTCTCACCTGTCACACGTCATCCGCTACCCGGACGCCTACGCCACACCAGGCCCTGCAGAGCCACCGCAACCCACACACAGACACACGCCACCGCAGTCAGCCTTCCTAACTGCTCCGCAAGGTAGATGCTACTGACCCTACTTTCAGTCAAATTAGATCTTGGAGACCAACCTGCTCAACAACCACAGAGGTGCAGACCCAGGCCACCTGCCCAAGTCCACATGCAGGCTCTTCGTCCCTACACCTCATCAGTTACAGCCTCTTCCCGGCGGACTCCCTCGCAAGGGCCCAGCAGATGCCCCCCCGCGCACAGAAACCAGGCCCCTGCAGCGCAGCGGGCGCCCAGAAGCAGCTGGCGAGAGCCAGGGCGAAGGCAGCCCTTCCTGAGCTCAGACATGGCGCCGCAGGGGCTGGCCGGGGCAGGACGCACAGCCCAGCACTCACACGAAGGGCTGCCCTGGAGATGCAGGGCCCTGCCACTGGCTCGGGGCCTGCGGCTCTCAGGAAGCACCAGCAGGCGGCGCTCGGCCAGGCCCGCTGCTCACAGACACCCGCCCTGAGAGCAAAGCGAACCCATAAACCAGGACCACAAATGTGGGGTCCAAGCCAACTCTCCAGAGCAGAGCCAGGACCAGAGGACAGACCCACAGCCTGAGAAACGCCAGAGTCAAAAGCCCTGAAATCCACTGGAAACAATGCCCCGGAGCTGAGGCAGTAAAAAAACCTTAGAAAACTGCCTTACAAAATAAAGACAAAACCCACGAACCCACCTGGCTCATCAGGCGAGTCTCTGCGCAGGTGCCTGACCACCAGCTACAGAACCCCGCGCACCACCCGCGGCAACGCCGTTTCCCACCGGCAGAGCCTTGGAGGAAAAGGCTCGGCGCTGCTCCGAGCCGGGCTCCCAGGCCTCCTACCTTTCTGTACCCGGGCACTGGGCTCAAAAACACATTATTCTGTTCTTCCAAAGTCACACTCGAATGGAGTGGATAGACCTGTAACCTACAAAACAAATCAATGAAACAAAATACCCATAAAGGACAAATATACGTGAGAACTTTCAAAAATGAATGACTACTCACTGAGGTAATTTAAATGATTTAAGGCAGAAACAATACAATGCTTTACAAGGAACAATATAACTAACTATATCATTTTAAACACACCTTTTGTGAACCATGTTTGTGAGAAGTTCATGCATATAGTTTATTTCACCCAGACCTAGGGAAGAAAAAAAGTGGAGGGAAAAAAATTTGTACTTATTGCTAAAAACAACCTTTGAATTAAGATGACATCTTTTTCAAAGATGGCCCCACCAATTCGTTTTGACTTTTTATCCTCTTCACCTAAATGTATCAGAATTGTAAGTGATGATGACATTGATTACTAGTAATTCAAAAATACAAGAAACACCACACTCTTCCACTGTTTTCCTTCCCACAGCACCTACCTGTGAGTGCTGGCCATATGAGTAATTCTACATTTCTTTTTTTCCCCTCACTCACTTTCTAAATTTCCTACATTGATCATGCAGAATTTTACAACCAAAAAATAGTATTTAAAAAGTGTTGGTTACACAGATGTGCTAAATTTTTTTCATTAGTTGCAAAATACTTTCATTGATATAAAGCTTGCACATGATTCTGCCACATCCTGAGTTATCAATATTTGAACCTATGATGGGTTCAACTATGTCCCCCTAAAAGGTGTGGAAGTCCTAACCCAAGCCCCTCAGAATGTGACTTAATCTGCAGATAAAGCATCACTGCTTTATATAGTTAGTTAAGATGAGGTCACACTGGAGTAGAATGGGCCTTTATTCCACCAGGACTGGTGTCCTCTTAAAATGGGAAGAGACACAAAGACACACACAGAGAGAACACCACGTAACGATGGAGGCAGAGATGGGAGTGACACAGCCACAGTCCAAGAAGGACGGAGGCTGACGGCCACCAGAAAAGCTGGAGGGGGCAAGGAAGCAGAGCCCCTGAGGGAGCAGGGCCCGCCAACACCTTGATTTTGGATTTCCAGCCCCCAGAACAATGAGAGGGTACATTTCTGTTGCTCAAAGCCTCCCCGTCAATGGCACTTTGTCACAGTGGCCCTAGAAGGCTAATACAGAACTATTCTCAAAAGATCAATGAAACAAACACATCATCAGACTCGAACTCACAAAAACATGTAACAGAAAGACAACAAACTAAACTGTAAAATACCATGCATAGACACTCTAACTCAGGTAGCGTGTAGCAGTTAGGAAGCATTTACCCCACGCCAGGCATTCTTAAGACATACTGCCATGGCTTGACTGGGGTCATTTTTCCCTTGACACGAAGTTATGCACGCAGCAGTCTCTCTCTGATGGATGCTTACTGGGGCAAATGCGACCCCACCCCGCTGTCAGCTAACGGTTATTTTCTGGATACAAAACTAACCTGTGTCAACCTAAGCAGCACAGGGTCAAAAGTCTTAAACTCACATGTTGCCATCCAAAGCAAAGTAGGTTATTTTATTCATCCTTTCATTCTCCACCAGAGTTAGCACAAACACTCACACGCTCTGTATGTTACCTTTCAACAGTAAAAGATAGGAGTTATTGTTTCATGGTCTCATCACGCTAGACAACCTGATTTTTTAAAAATCATCATTTTGAAAAAGAAGTACAATTTAACATAAATTAACCTTTTCAAGTATTTTAAAAGATTATTTTCTCAAATACTAAAGAAAAAGGAACTCAAGGACTATGCTGATGGCCGTCCTGGCGCAATGATGATGCTGTCATTAACTGAGCTTCAAGTACAGGCTGACAGCAGCGACCTCACACAATCGTACGCGTGAAACCGCAAATCTAACAAAGCCAAAGTTCTGAAGGGGGTAAGACTGCCCTCAAAAAGTTAAACTCTTCATTATCAACATTTTTAGGAACACAAAGGTTATAGTAAGAAGTCAAACTGAAACTGACATTTATTCACATTCTAAGAGTCTAAAAAAGAATAAATGACTGCGAACGCCGCTTTTCACAATCTGTGCAAAAGGAAGGAGCCTCTACCCGGGTCGCAACTCCAGGCCACAAAAGCATGACACTCACCTGGCAGAAACACCAGCACGCTGCTCCGCACAGGCGCAGATGGGGCCCCCGACCAGGTCCTGCTCCTGCTAAAGTGTGAGGTGCACAGTTAGTCAAAGCTAAGCGGCAGTGCTTTTCCAGAATCCGAACATGACAGGCTTCCGAGCTGGAAAGGCTCTCACATCTGAGCATCCAGTATGATGTCCACTCTTTCACGAAGAAACCACAGAGGCCCCAGCCCCGCGATCATCCAGGGCCCAGCCTCTCGAGTCTGTTTTCCCCGAGAAACACACCAGCTGCAAAAGTCAGCAGTTATTACAATCCAGAACCTCAAAATACAAAATATTTCAAATAACTACTACAAACAACACTGAACACTAAGGAATCCAAACTCTTACGAGGAAGCGTTTTTACAGATCAAGCTCTCCAACATCCACTCGCCCCCCGACTAGCAGCACCGTGTGAAGTCACCACTGTCACCCCCCACCCCGCTGGGTGCCCCTGCCATGTGCCAGGCCCTCCCTGTGCAGGCCAGTGCAGGGTGAACCAGACAAGCCCCTGCTCTCTGGAGCTTGCATTCCAGCAGGAGCGGCAGACAGGAAACAAGGAGGGTGCACCTTCAGTTTGGCGGTAAGACCAGGACAGACACAAGCCGAGAAGACACAGCCACACGTGCAGTGGTTACCGCTCCTGGGCACAGCCTGTGTTATTTCTTGGCTTTCCCAAGAAAAAAATAAAGATTACAGTGGAAATTAATGAAATAAAGAAAGAAAAACAACAAAGAAAAGTCAATGAAACAAAAACCTGGTTCTTGGAAAAGATCAACAAACTGACAAATCTAGCTAGTCTGATCCAGAGAAAAAGAGAAAGTCAAGTGGCTGCAATCAGAAATGAAGGAGAAGACATTACCACTGACGTTACAGAAGCAAAAAGGATTACAAAGGAATGCTGTGAACTGGACACCAACAAACTAGACAGCTTACATGAAATGGACATATTCCTAAAAAGACACGAACTACTGAAACTGGCCCAAGGAAAAAAAGACAATCGGAATGGACCAATAACAAATGAAGAGACTGAACTGGCAGTTTTAAGACTACCCATAAAGAAAAGCCCTTACCTCGACAGCTTCACAGCTGGACTCCACAGAACACTCAAAGGAGTAATACCAATTCTTCACAAACTCATCCCAAAACCAGAATACTTCCCAACTTACTTTATGAGACCAGAATTACCCTGATACCAAAACCAGGCAGGAAAATTACAGACCAACATTTCATGAATATGAACATAAAACCCTCAACAAGGTATCAGCAAACCAAATCCAGCAACATATAAAAAGGACACACCATGACCAAGTGGGCTTTATCCCAGGGGTACAAAGTTGACTTAACATCTAAAAATCGATTAAGGTAAAACATCATTCCAACAGAATAAAGACAAAAACCACACGATTATCTCAACAGACAAAGGAAAAGCATTTAACCAAATCTAACACTTTTTAGTTAAAATACTCGACAGATTAGAAATGGAAGTGAACTTCCTCCACTGATGAAAGTCATCTCCAAAGAGCCCACAGCAAACACTCTAACCTAACCGTGAAAGACAGGATGGCCTTCCCTCACATCAGGAACAAGACAAGAACGTGCACTTCTTTTCTGCATGGCCCTGGAGTCCTAGCCAGGGCCACCAGGCAAGAGAAAGGAAAGCAAGGCATCCAGATCAGAAAGGGAGAAACAGAACCATCCCTGTTCAGTAGATGACATGACCTCGTGTACAGAAAACCGTAAGGGCTCGTCCCAGAACCAATAAACAAGCCCAGCAAGGCTGGGTGCAGAGTACACAACGGGGAGGGGGTCGGCCGCAGAATACACGATCGGGGGGGAGTGGGTACAGCTCAGCAGTAGAGCGTGGGCTCAGCATGCACAAGGTCCTGGGTTCAGTCCCCAGTCCCTCCATTAAAAAAATAAATAATCCTAATTACCCCTCTCCCCCTGCCAAAACAAACAAGCAAACAAAAAAACACAAACAGAATACAAGCCTGATATACCAAGATCAACTGGTATTTCTACACATTTGCACTGAATAATCAGACACCAAAATTAAGACAATAATTTCATTCACAATAGCATAAAAAAGAATAAAACACAGGAATAAATTTAACAAGATAAGTACAAAACTTACACTTTGAAAACTACTGACACTGTTGAAAGAAAATTAAAGAAACTGTCAAAAAACAGAAAAACACCTCGTAGTGGAATCCTGAACGCTGTTAAGATGACAATACTCCTGAGATGGGCCTACAGGCTCAGAACCCCTCTCAGAACCCTAGCCGGCTTCTCTGCAGACACTGACAAGCGGGTTCTACACTTAACATGAAATTATAGGGGACTCAGAATAATCAAAATAATCCCCCAAAACAAGAAAGTTAAGAAGACTCATGCTTCTAATTCTAAACATTACTTCAAAGCAATGTCAAGGCAGTGTGGATCTGCACAAGGATACGTAAAACAGCAGAACAAAGAGTCTGGATGTAGGACCAACAGATTTTCAGCAAGGTGCCAGCACCGCACAGCGGGGAAGCACGGGCTCTCAGCCAGCAGCGCTGGGACAGCTGGACTAACACACATGCTGAAGAAGGACACTGGGCCCGGACCTCACACCGACACAGAAATGAGCTCAAAATGGATCAGAGACTTAACACAAAAGAGCCCAACTACCGAACTCTCAGAAGAACACGCAGGGGTGACTCTTCCATGAGCTTGACTCTGGCAAGAGTCTTAGCTATGACACCAAAGCATGAACAACGAAAGGAAAAACAGACAGACAAGACTTCATCAAAATTAAATGCGTGTGCTTCAAAGGACACCATCAAGAAAGTGAAAAAACCACCCTGCAGAAAGGAAGAAAACATTCGCAAATCCTGTACCTGGTAGGGGGCCTGTATCTAGACTATATGAAGAGCTCTTATGACTCAATAACAAAAAGACAATTTAAAGCCCAATTAAAACCCAACTTAAAATGGACAAGGGTTTATGTCTCTAAACATAAGTAAGTATAACATACGTATCCACAGAGCACACACAGGCCAGTGAGCACATGAAGAGGTGCTCAACATCATTATTCATCAGAGAAACAAAGTGACGCCACTTCACAACCACGAGGACAGTCAGAATCAAAACGTCAGGTGCCAACCAGACTGGCAAGGGTGGGGAGAAACGGGGACCCTCACAAGCTGCTGGTGAGGACGTAAAATGATGCAGACACACCAGGAAACAGTACAATCGACCCAGGAACCCGCACAAAGACGTTCATGCAGCATGATTCAAAAAGGCCAAAAGGAGGGGACGCCCCAAATCTCCACCAACATACAAATGGATAAACAAGTGTGGTATGTTCATACAACAGAGTATTACTTGGTCATAAAAAGAAATAAAGCACTGACACGCTCTAAGACGGATGGAACTTGAAAGCTTATGTCCAGTGAAAGAAGCCACAAAAGACCACGTCATACGTGACTTTGTTCACATGGAAGTCAAGACTAGAGAAACCTAGTAAAGACAGAGGGCTGACCAGTGGTCACTTAGGTGCAGGGGTAACGGGAAAGGTGAGGAGCCATAGCCAGAGGGCTTGGGGTTTCCTTCTGAGGTGATGAAAACACTCTAAAATCAACCGTGGTGATGGCTGCACATATACGTGGATGTACCAGAAACTACTGAACCCTTTAAGTGCATGAACTGTGTGGTGTGTGAATTATACCTCGAAAAATCCATTTTTTTTTTTTTGCAGGGAGAGGTAATTAGGTTTTATTTACTTATTTATGTGGAGGTGCTGGGGATTGAACCTGGGACCTTGTGCATGCTGACTAAGCATGTGCTCCACCACTCGAGCCATCCCCTGCCCCCCAGTTAATCCATTTTTAAAATGAGGGGGAGAAGAAAGGAGGATGGAGGGCTTAGAGAGGGACTTACTGTACTTGCCTGCCTCAGAGGTAACGCATGGAAGTCAAGGAGAATTTTCTTAGGTTGACAAGTACCACAAGCCTCTGGAAGGAACAGGAAGACTGTGGGCCTTACACAGAGGTATTAAAGATAAACACAAAAACAAAACTACAAACCTTCCCACTACCAAGAAAAACTTTTGTTCGCTGACGTATCTGAGACTAAACATGTCAGTCATGCAGCAGTAAATATGGCTCAGTAACAAAAATATAACATAAAAGCTAAGAAAAAAGCCAAAGTTCAATTTGAGTTGAAATATTTCATACATATCATTTTTAAAATACATTTCCAGCTATCGACAATAAGCACACGAAAAAAAACAAGCAATGACAGACAGCCCACTTAGAAGAAATGAGCACACCTAGCACCCAAACCCTGCTTTTGGACAGCACTCCTCACTGCAAGAGTCAGGTTCCCTGGGAAAGGGACTCCTGGCCTCGGGCAGGGAAAGAGCAAGCTGGACGGCCTGGACACGCTGCGCCGGGAAGCAAGCGTCCCCCAGTCAGGGGGCCACGGCAGTGACCCAGGGGCCGGCCCACAGAGGCTCCCACTGGCCAAATTACGGACAACCGACCATTAAAAAGGAAAACTGACTATAATCAACTCTGACGTTAAGACCTATGAGTCTCAAGAAAAGGAGAAGACAAGCCACAGACCAAGAGAGAACACTTTCAGAAGACAAACATAATACAAAGAACTGTTAAATATATTTTAAAACCTCTTACATACATATATATAACTCTCTATATATAATTTAACAATAGGAATATGAACAATGCAGTTTCAAAAATGGGCAAAAGCTCTGAAGAGACACATCAGCAGAGAAGACATACAGCTGTCAAATAAACATCTGAAAAGACGGTCCACAACATATGCCATGAGGGAAAGGCAAATTAAAGCAAGGTACCCTTACACACCTACTGGGCTGTCCGAACACTGACAACATCAACTGCCGGTGAGAATGTGGAGCGACAGGAACTCTCCTTCACTGCTGGCAGGAAAGCAAAATGGTACAGCCGCTCTGGAAGACCATTTGGCAGTTTCTCACAAAACTAAACATACTCTTAAACCATATGATCCAACAATTGCACTTGTTGGTATTTACTCAAACGAAATGAAAACACATCCACACAGAACCTGCACTTGGATGTTTATAGTGGTTTTATTCACATTGCCAAAACCTGGAAACAACCAAGATATCCTTCAGGAAGTGAACGGATAAACAGACTGTGGTACATCCAGACAATGAAATTTGATTCCGCACTAAAAGGAAATAAGCTATCAAGCCCCGAAACGACATGAAGGGGCCTCAAATGTGAGTTATCACTAAGTCGAAGCAGCCAACCTCGAAGGCTGCAACTGTAAGATTCCAGCTACACCACATTCTGGGAAAGCAAAACCACAGAGACAAGACAAAGACCCGGGGCTGCACAGAGGGCTCCAAGGAGTCTTTGGGGCTAAGAGGGGATTCCAGTGTAAAGGCTTTGGCGGCCACATGCCGATCACAGTGCGTGTGCTGCCGGGGGGCTTCACGGCAGGGGGGGCTGTGCGTCCGCAGGAGAGGCTGCACAGGAACTCTGCTTTCTGCTCAGCTCTGCCTTGAGCCTGAAACTGCTCTGAAAAAGAAAATCTATCTGAAGAGAAAAAAACCCACGAGTCCACTGACAGTCGTAGAGAGAGACAGGAAGGTAAGAGGCAGGATAATAAAGGAAAAGTCCTCCTCGTGGAGTAATCTCAGAGAGTAACGCAAACAAGTGCGCTCCGTGACACGCGCACCGTAACGTGTGAGCGTGCTAAGTAACACGCCCACCGGTGCCATGGCAGCCCCCAGGCTGGCCACAACAGGTCAAAGTGGTGGCGGCCCAATTCCTGGGAATCCCAGCCCCCTCCCCAGGGCAGCCGGAATTATCCTCCCACTTTCAGGCGTGGGAAGCTACCGAGCCCATAAAGACCGGCAACGCCAAGCCTGGTGGCCTCCTCCTCACTCCCTCCTCCTGGGAGACGGCCCACACTCTGTCTGTGGAGTGTGTACCTGCTTTTACTTCAACCTGAGCACCCAACCCCGACACCTCGTGACCATTCTCTCACCTTCTGAAACAGCCTACACTCTATGCCGTATGTATCTTTCCAAATAGATCTACCTTTACTAAAAAAAAAAAAAAGAGAGAGAGACAAAGACATTTTTTGCTAGATAAAAACAACATTAACCAGCAGACTCCTCAAACTTTTGTAGGATATACTTCAGGAAGAATGGAAATGATCTAAGAAGGAAAGTCTAAGACGAAAGAATAACGAATAGTATATATTTGAGTAAATCTAAACACACTGACGAAATAAAAAATAAAGAATCGTGGGAGCTTAAAAACAGAGCTAAAATAGTACTCAATTGCCTGTAAGCTAGACTTTCCGACTCATGTGCCAAGCACAACTCCCGACACCCGACACGCACGGTCCACACAGGCACACCCCCGGCCCCGTCACTGGAGCAAGCGTGGAGCCAGACGCCCACCATGCCGGAGGGAAATGTCTGGCAGAAAACCTATTTTGAAGACACAGAACATAGCCACCTCACTCTAAGGTATTGCTCAGGGGGACTGCAAGACAATGAACAACCTGATACTTTATGTCTACAATTACGGTGTCTGTGTGAGTCTAGGGCCTGCAAGCGACCAGCCTCCCCCGCAGCCAAGTGCTGGCTGCCGTGGGGAGGTGGAATCTGCGTTCTGTCTGTTGTGATGTGTAAATGGCATTCGTGAGCTGTCACAAGATGAGCATAGTAGTTCTTCACACAGCATAATACTTTGAAAATTAAAGACTCTAACCACCACTTACAGCCTGAAGTTGTTCTCAAGGGAAAAACATGCTCCAGGTTTCAAAGGGCCAGCTAAACGAACGTCTGGATTACAACAGGAGACAGCGAGTATCGGGAATCCATCTTTACAATAAAGGGAAACAAAGGCAAAGAAAGGCTTTCTACAGTTTCTCCTAAGGTGGTCCTTAGTCTTCCCCTCAGGCCTGTGAGCGACGTGACTCCTGCATGTCTGGAAAAACTATTCTAGCTTCAGGCTGTAGTTTCTAGATTTTAAACTGTCAGTCCTGAACCTGTACTTAGCATGGTTTTAACTACTTTAAAATAGAAATTTCCAGTAAAAAATGTGCGAGATATTTATTTTAAAATATGCACGGTGACTGCTGAAAACCTACCCACAGTTATATCCTAGCCTTGTAAAGACACTAAATAGTTTCACGAGGAGTCACGAAGTTTTAATTACACACATTCAAGCGCACTGCCACAGCCACGTAGTGCAGCTCTTACCCACTCTCCTTCAGATCCAGGTCGTCGAACATCTGAATCAGGGAGACAGTGACTTCATACACATCCTTAGTTATCGATGGCTCCTCCAGCCGGTGGGGAGACAGCTAAAAAGAAGAACAGAAAAAGCTGGAATACCAGAATAGGGTTACAAAGGAAATTCTGGGGTTGGATGGGTGCCTCTCTAGTACATCACCGCAACAAATGCCCCAAATAAAAATAACAGCGTTTGTAGCCAAACAGCACTACCTGCGCACTTGCTGAACGCCAGGTGCTACTCCAGGCACCCGGCGCGCACGGTCCATCCTGGCACAGCCCCGACCCCGTCCCCAGAGCAACGGAGGGGTCAGAGGCCCAACGTGCAGGAGGGAAACGCAGATGAAGTTGCTCCAGATGCCTGTGGAGCCCAGGAGGATTTTCTGATCCCAGCCACTGCCCACCTCTGTCACAAGCCCCAAGACTGCAACATAGTCATGCGTGGGAAGGAGCCCTGGAACCGCAAGCACCGACACAAGGTAGTACCCATCTGCACCTGCCAATCTACAGTAGTGACATAACCACGTCAGACTTCACCTGCCAAGGCCTGGCGGAGGGGTCACTAGACTGCTTTTATTTGTGTATTAAAACAAAGCCAAAAGGAGCCCAGTCACTTCAGGACTGCCCTTCGAGTGGTTCTGGAGGACACTGGGGCTCAAACACATTGCCAAGCCCCCAGTGAGGGCAGAAGCCGTGGTCTGAGCTGGCAGCTCCCAGGGGACCGAGGGCGTCACTGTGTGAGGCTCTCTCTACAATACGCAGCACAACAGCTACATCACAGCTTCCATAAAGTCCATTTAATAGCCATTCTAGGTTCTCTCCCACCAACAAGGCTTTTTTCTTTAATAATTTTACTCATCATGTACTAGATGCAAGGCATAACATTTGATTTTGTGAAGTACACATCAGAAGTCTTCAGAAGTTAGCTATAAACGCAAACTTTGTTCCCAATTTTTAGAGTAAATTAAGTCAGCTAGTAATAATCCATTTTCATTATTCTTACAATTCTACATAGAATACGTATGACAAATTGACTTTTACTTAATAATTTTGAGTAAGCATTCCATTTTTAATCATTTTTACTGAAGTATAGTTAATTTACAATTCTGTGTTAGTTTCAAGTGTAAAACAAAGTGATTCAATCATACACATATATTCTCTTTCAGATTCTTTTCTATTACAGGTTATTACAAGATATTGAATATACTTCCCTGTGCTCTACAGTAGGTCATTACTGTTTATCTATTTTATATATAGTAGTTTGTACCTGCTAATCCCAAACTCCTAATTTATTCCTAACCCCTACCTCCGCTTTCCCCTTTGGAAATCACAAGTTTGTTTTCTACGTCTGTGAGTCTATTTCTTTTTGTAAATAAGCTCATTTGTATCATTTTTTGAGATTCCCCATTTAAGTGATGTCATATATTTGTCTTTCTCTGTCTGACTTATTTCACTTAGTATGATAATCTCTAGGTCCATCCATGTTGCTGCAAATGGCATTATTTCATTCTTTTTATGGCTGAATAGTATTCCATTGTGTGTGTATAGAGACACACACACACACACACACACACTACATCTTCTTTATCCAGTCATTTATCAATGGACTTTTAGTAGTTTCTATGTCTTGGCTGTTGTAAATAGTGCTGCTATGAACAATGGGGTGCATGTATCTTTTTGAATTAGAGTTTTTGTTTCTTCCAGATATATGCACAGGAGTAGGATTGCTGGATCATATGGTAGTTCTATTTTCAGTTTTTTAAGGAACCTTCATACTGTTTTCCAGAGTGGCTGCACCAATTTACATTCCCACCAATAGTTTAAGTGTTCCTTTCTCTCCACACCCTCTCAAACATTTGTTATTTGTAGACTTTTTGATGATGGCCATTCTGACTGGTATGAAATGATATCTCATTGCAGTTTTGATTTGCATTTCTCTAATATCAATGACATCGAGCATCTTTTCACGTGCCTACTGGCCATCTGGATGTCTTCTTCAGAGATGTGTCTATTTAGGTCTTCTGTCTATTTTTTAATTTTTTTTTAATATTAAGCTGTATGAGTTATTTGTATATGTTGGAAATTAACCCCTTGTCAGCAGCATCATTTGCAAATATGTTCCCCCAGTTTGTAGGTTGTATTTTTCCCCCATAGGTTGTCTTTGCATTTTGTTGATGGTTTCCTTCACTGTGCAAAAAAGCTTTCAAGCTTGACTAGGTCCCATTTATTTACCTTTGTTTCTATCTGCATAACTTTAGGAGATGGATCCAAAAAAATATTGTTGCAAATTATGTCAAAGAGTGTTTTGCCTATGTTTTCTTCTGGGAATTTTAAAGTATCTGGTCTTACATTTAGGTCTTTAATCCATTTTTTTTTATACAGTGTTAGAGAATGTTGTAATTTCATTCTTTTACATGCAACTGTCCCATTTTCCCAGCACCAATTATTGAAAAGACTGTCTTTCTCCATTGTATGTTTTCGCCCCCTTTGTCATAGATTAATTGGCCATAAGTGCGTGGGCTTATTTCCAGCCTCTCTATCCTGTCCCATGGATCTATGGGTCTGTGTGCCAGTACCATACTGTTATGATTACTGTAGCTTTGTAGTATAGTCTGAAGTCAGGAAGCATGATTCCCCCAGCTCTGTTCTTTCTCAAGATTGTTTTGGCTATTCGGGGTCTTTCATGTTTTCATGTAAATTTAAACCTGTTTTTATTCTAGTTCTGTGAAAAATGTCATTGGTGATTTTGATAGCGACTGCATTGAATCTGTAGACTGCCTTGGGTAGTATGGTTATTTTAACAATATTGATTCTTCCAATCCAAAAACATGGTATATATTTTCATCTGTTTGTGTTGTCTTCAATTTCTTTCATCAGCATCTTCTAGTTTTCAGAGTACAGGCCTTTTGCCTCCTTAGGTAGCTTTATTCCCAGGTATCTTACTCTTTTTGATGTAATACTAAAAGGAATTGTTTCTTTAATTTTTCCTTCTGATATTTCATTGTTAGCACTTAGAAATGCAACAGATTTCTGCATATTAATTCTGTACCCAGCAAATTTACTGAATTCATTGGTGACCTCCAGCAGTTTTTTCTCGTAGTGTCTTTAGGATTTTATATGAATAAGCATTCTTGATGTTCAACAACCTTTACCTTTAATTCTACACTTTATCTCAACAATAACCACTATTTACCATAACTATGCAAAAAAGAAATAGAAAAAAAAGGTATACTCTTCACAAACTTCAACAAGGCCATCTAGAACTGTTTTCCTACAAACAAACAAGGCATGGAAGCATGTCACTGGTTCACAAGTGATTTCATTGATTTCTAGAAGCCAAGCCCAAAGAATATTTCTTAAAACACACTGCTAAGATATCAAACATGGCCCTGCTTCCTCTCAGCCAGCCTTGACACAGGGGACAAAAGAAACACACGGGTCACAGGCAACCAATTCACTTGCTGAACTCATCCCTTCTCGTGTGCGGAAGTAGGGAGGAGACAGCAGACAGGCCTCCGCCTTCCCGGAGAGCACAGTGTGGCTGGAGAAAGTGGACAGGTGGACAAGTCAAGGTGCCATCAGATGGGCCGCTCTGACAGACCATCAGGCGAGGACAGGGAAGCGCTGTCAGTCACACAGCAGGCTCAGGATGACTGCGGCCCTCCCACGAACGTGTTCAGCCACCATGACTGCCACCAGTGCTTCTGTCCCAGGCCGAGACCTCAGAGCCTGCGTGTCTGCCGACATCTGAGACGGCCAGGCCCAGGCTGGCCAGCCTGTCCCCGGAGGAGAGGGGGCATGCAGCAGGTGGGAGGCGCGCAGGCGGTGGGGAGATGGAATGTCAGCCCACCTCACTCGCCCTGTCCTCCAACACGCCCTTCAAATGGATTAAAGCAAACAAAATGGAAATCACATAAAAGCCATGCTCTGGGGCGGTGGGGTGTGGTTCAAAAAAACAATGCACGGGGAGCCCTGGGGAGTGGGCCAGGCTCTGCTTCTGGATCATGCTGCAGATCTCGGGTGTCTACAATCTCATCAGAGCACAATTACATTTTATGTACTTTCCTAAGGGTGGCTTTGTTGGGGGGTTTTCGGCAATTAAAAAAAAAGTTGAAAATAAAGCATGAAAAGGACTCTTCAGAGGAGACTGAAAGGCACAGCCAGAGTTGGTAACGGAAAGACCAGGAGGGCCTCATGGGACTGAGGGCAGGCAGCAGTGTCAGATATTACAGCGAGGCCCCGTGAGTTTAACGTCCCGCGCTCTCAACGTCACGAGGAGATTGCTCGCAATGCTGGCACAGCGGCCTTGGCTGAGGGGCAGGAATGAAGACCGCGGGGAAGCAGGGGACACTGGGAGTGAGACAGAGTCTGGCAAAACTTATGAGAAACAGGGCACCTAAAGAGGGTGTTGTTTTACGATGAGAGACTCAGTTCTGTTCAGATGTGCACAAGAAAGAGTGGGCAGAGGAGGAGCTGGTAAAGATAAGGGGAGGAGGGCAGTGAATGGGACAAGGTCCAGGGAGGGTGGGAGGGCGGGAGGGCAGGACTGTCTCCTCTGCAACATCAGACAGGGGGGAGGTTCTGCGACAGCAGGAGCGACAACGATGATAAAATCCGAATTTTAACAAAAGTCCTCTGACTCCAAAGACTGTCACAGAACCTACATAAAACAAAGTTAACACAGAGTCAACTCGAGTATTCCTTCATGGACGTATTTACTGAGCACCGATCAGGACATGTGGTAAATGGTGCTGAAGCCAGGTGTGCCCAGGCGGGCCGAGCACAACCCACCCACCCCAGCAAGGGCCACCCAGGCTCGAGGACAGCTGCCCCAGCTGAGCCAAGCCCTTGGCACATCCACAAGGAAGCAAACAGACTGAACATCAACGGGAACCAGTTAGAATTTGGCCAGCTGAACAGGTGAAGAGAAGATCAGCACACAGTATTTACTGCTCATATTCCAGAACAGGTCAGATACCACAAAACTTTCAGACGTTATAAACAAGTGCCCCTACCCTCCGCCTTGAGTGCAGGGCACTCAGTGACTCGCTTCCATCAGAGAGCCTGCAGGACAGGGAAGGCTGTGCCCGTACCCTTGCACACCTCAGTGGGCGTGACAGATAATAAGCAAGCAAACAAACCGTACATATTTTTCTTTAAATATGCATAAAGAAAAGGAGGGAGAGTAACCTTGAGGGAGAAGCTTGGGAAATACCCCAGCCAGAAGCCACACTGTAGCTGTGATATGAAAATCAGCCCTTCACCCCACGGTCTTCTTTCCCAAAGCTCATGAGCCCAGTCTAATCACAAGACAAACAAACAAAAACTCCCAAGAGTGCGGTGCCCTAAACACTGCCTGAGAAGCACTCCTAGAAACTGTCACGGTCATGAGAAACAGGACAAGTCTGAGCATCTGTCCCAGCCCAGAGCAGCCTAAGACGACATGACACTAAATGCCACGTGGGGTCTTGGAGCAGAAACTGAAGTTCAGCCAACGGTAATATACCAGTGTTAGTTTCTTAGTTCTCACAGGCTTTTTTTGAAGTGCTACAAACTAAATGTTGACTATAGATGGATAGGTGGGTGGCCACTACAAAATTCTTTGAAATCTTGTTTCGAAATACTGCCATTTAAGAAGGTGGGGGGAAAAAAGAGGTGCTACATTCTAATGGCCATCACTGGCCTCCCTCTGACATAATTAGATTTGACAAAATATGTCTCTAGCGTCAGATGAAACCTAGTCAGCCAATGCACTTCAGCAGAGACGGTTTCCGTTAACACTACAGATGCTTTTAATGAAAGTCAAACTCCTGTACAGAGCAATAAGGTAGTGTCCACCAAAATGCCAAAGGCACACAGCCTTCAACCCAGTAATTCCATTGCCAGGAACTTACACTGTAGGAAGGCATAGCCTAAGCAGGGGACCTCGAGAGGGGCGTTTTACTCCCCAGGGATGTCTAGAAACATTTTTGGTTGTCATGGGGGGCTGGTAGAGGAGCCCAACTTGCACCTGGTGAGTCAAGGCCAGCAACGCTATTAAATATTAAACGTGCTGCAACGCACAGGACAGCCCCTACCACAGAGGATTATCAGGCCCAAAACGCCAACTTGTGCTGAGGTAAGAACCCCGGCCCACAAGATACGCTCTCACATGTGCAAAGATGTTCTATTCGCACTGCTTTTAGTAAGACCAGAAACACTGGACATTAAATAAAGAATACTCTTTGTATTTATATTCATACGGAAGAGCATTACATGGCTCTAAAGAGGGAACAAAGAAACCATACACTGACATGTAAGAGACGTGAAAAGGTAAGTGAAACACTCAGAACGACACACGCAGAACCCTGCCACTCTGTGAAAGAGAGAAACAATACACTCATTTTGCTGGTACAGGAAGGGCCCACAAGAAATTAACAAGAGTTTTCCCGCTGGTCGGGAAGCCGGGCGGGCAGAGGACAGGAGCAGGAAGCAGGTGTTTTACACCTCCACGTGCTGCCTGACTCCCAACCCTGCAAGGGCACAAGCCACACGAGAACAACTGTAAATCAACTGCACCTTTCACAACAGCAGACCACCCGGTTCTCCACTGTTCCCACACGCAATCCTCCCTCCGTTGAGAGCACTGCAACTTAGAAAATTCGAGTTTAACCTAAATAAAACTTGAAATAAAATTATCTCCCACTCCCAGGTGAATCTACGATTTTGCACCTGATCCAAATCTGACATTTTATTCTTCAACAATAACAAAGTACAAATCCAGTTCCAACACTTTTCACAGGGACATATGATATGAGGGCCTGCTATGCCCACAGCTGATGCGCCGGGGCTGTCCTTCCCCTGTTCTTCCCCAGTCCCTCCACGCCGTCCCCCTGCTCCAACAGAGCCTTGCATCTGTAGCTAACGCATGCAGGTTTGATCAAATACAAAAGTACATTCACTAGAAAAGAAACAATGCATGCCCACACACCCTGTTATGATGAATGTGCTCCAGATCATCAAGATAATACTCTTCGATGGAATACGGCTTTCCTTCCACTTCAAAAATATATGCAGGGCTCATCTTGTTCTGAACAGGAACGGCAAAGTAGTCCGCAAACTCCTCGCAGTTGATGGTGGCTGACATCAGGATCACCTGCAGGGCAAGAGCAACCACTAAAACAAACAAAACAGTGATAATAATAACAACTGAAATGAAACACTTTTAAAATTCCAGGCTTGTCTTCTATTTTAACAATTTTCTAAACTTTAACTGAGCACTTCGATTTGACCTCTCGTGTAACACAAATTATTACAGCTTAAAGAATGCTCAGAGATGCCAAGTTTTACTATCTCCCTTCAAATACATTATCAAGTGAAAACTACATCTCCACAATAAAGCTTCATTATAACCATTTACCTAGAAGGACACTTTGCATCAGAAAACCAAGTTAAGACAGAATAAGCTACTAGAGGATATTCTAGAAAAGTGCAGGAGTAAAAGCAGCAAAGAGGAAGAAGACAAGGGCTCCGGGAGACGGTGACCCTGCGCCAAGAAGGTGGAGCAGCCCAGAGGGCCCGGCCGACCGCGGCGGGGGTCGGGCTCCAGGACTCACTGCAGGTGTCAGTTCTGCCAAAAAGCAGACGTGGGGTGATGCCCTCAGGACACTCGGCCACGGACGCCAGCAGCCAGCACCCACAGCCCATCGGATGTGCCCTGGAGGAGGCGGCAGCATGACAAGGCCTCACCATCCACCGTCTCCAGAATGATAAGCGGGAGGCACACACACCACCTTCTGCATGTCTGTGGCATCACTCTCAGCAGAAACAAAAACTTCATATGGCACAGCTACGGGGTAAATAAAATATCTGTATTTTTCCCTCTGTTGTTAGAGACAAATGTCCAAACCATGCTGACTAGAACTGGCTGGGATGAGGTGCCTGCAGTGAGAAGAAAGGCCCTGAGAAGCCACGAGGGGTAAGAACGGCCCCAGGGCACACCCCACCCTGCAGGTGATCTCTAACTGTCTCCTAAGGACCGCTGAGGATAGGGAACTGCAGGGCTGCTGTTCTACTGAGGCAGCAAAAACGTGAGGCCCAATCTGGGCAGCCAGAGCAGCCAGCAGTCCACGTGGCTACCAGATTCCCCACGGGTCACCCTCCCCCAGGCGGCCCTCCTCCACCTCTCCTCCAGACAGCTCAGCAGCCTGCCCGACACCGGCTTGTTCAGGGTGCCGCTGCGCCGAGTCTGACCAGCCGGCCCTGACAGCAGGCCCAGTCGGCTGAGTGATGGCACAAAGCCAGGGGGCTCTAAAGGTCTGGGTGCAGAGTGGATTGGGAGAGCTGAAGGCCCACCCGCCCAGGTTCCTGCATCCAGGACTCTGACAGCAGCTCTCTTCTTGAAAGCAATAGAAGAGGAATTTCTGAGAATTTCAGAAGACTTACTGACAGTTAAGTTATAAAGAACTTGACTTCTAATTCCTTAGCCCAACATTTGTTAAGACATTTATAAGACTCTCTATTTAGAAAATACTCTGCTTCATGTATTTTGAAAAATCATGAAAACACTGGAACTGACAGTTCCTACTACTCATACAATAGGTACCAAATTTCTGACCACCATTGTTAGCAGTGTGGTATATTTTTTAAAATTCACTAATATTCTCAACTCTCTTTACTACTGAAAATTGAAAAAACATGTAACCAAGTCATTATCTTAGAGTAAGAAAGTGAAGTCTTAAGATGACAAAGAAAGGTCTCGATCTATTGAACAATTTTTAATGTCATCTTTAAAAACTAATTAACTAGCCAAACTCTCTCATTCACTTTGCAGTCATCTCAAGCAATGAGACAACTGTCTATTGCAAATTTCAGCTTCCATTTACTTAGCGCCCACCAGGTGGGACCATGAGCACCCTAAGGCTGACAGCCCCACCGTGGGAGTTGGGGGAGAGAGAATAAATGTCTCCCTGAGTTAACAAAGAGATAAAAGCCTTCAAGACAAAGCCCTTTGTGACTCAGAGGCAGCTGGTCTGCAGTGGCAGCGCACCCCTCCCGGCCCTTCATGAAGCTGTTTCCAAGAGACCCCTCCCTACCTGCTCAGCATCGCTGTGTTGACCTATGTTTAAATCACATAATTATTATAAACCCTTTGCTATTTTGGCTTAGTTTACATCCTCCTCCTTTTTGTTCAAATAAAATGTAAAGAATATTTACCATTCCCACAACTTAAGTCTCCTGTAACAACAGTGCACAGAACAGTTCTCAAACTTCAGTGATTTGGTGCTACTTTTAAAACAGAGATTGAAGGTAGAGTCACATATCTTCCAATTACGGTACTTCAAAATCAGTACTCTAATTCCCAGCATTTCGTTAGCGTCAACCACTATTAGATCCTTTTCTGAAGCCTGGAGAATATTTTACAATTTAATGCAACATAATAACCAAGAAGTATTCCTCAGTCTTATTCTAAGAGAATGCCCGTTAGCCAGCTTCCAAGCAAGATATGTAGGACTACACAAGAAAATTAATAATTAATGTTAAGAGTCACTGCTTTCAACTGTTTCTGTTAAAATAAAGAGAAACAAAACTACATAATAACTCTTAACCCTAAATGTTTCAGTTACTCATGAAATCAACTTTACCTTCACAAAACGTGAATTTGTTCTTAAAAGTTTACGAACTACCAACAACAGGAAATCCATTTCTTCAGTCCGCTCGTGTACCTACAAAACAAAAAGGGGGCCCCCACATGCCCTCAAGCAAGACCCACGCCACTGCTGAACGAGCAGAGGAAAAGGGGTTCCAACGTGCACAGGAGGCTGGGGACGAGGTCTCTCTGCTCAACGCAGCTCCTCGGGAAGCTCGGATTACCCCCAGGTAAGGAGGACCAAGAAAACAGCCCACAAACCGGAAGGCACCCCTGGGGCACGCAGCCACTGCCCCCTCGGGGCTTCTCTCTAGGGCCCTGCTGGCACAGGGCAGAGTAATGTTTAGCAGTCTCAGCCCTGTCCATTCAGTGCCAACAGTGCCCCCAGATGATAACAAAACCCATCCCTACCACAGAGAACCACAGGGCAACTCCCTACAGCACCCCAGCCTACTGCTCAGCCCTGCGCGGTCTCCTGTTACACGACTTCAGCAAGTAAGTGCTGTGCCCGGGCAGCAGCGTGTCCCCCAAAAGGACACGCCTCGTGGTGTGCAGGACTGCAGTTCACAAGGGCGGCCCTGGAGAGCTGGCTTGGTCAGTAACAGGTGCCCCAAAACTGGGGGAGGGGCTGGGCCCCCAGGGAGCGCTGCAGGAGCACTCGGGGCCGTGGGGTGGGGGCCCTCCTGGGGACTGTACTCAAGAACTCTATGCTCGGGGAGAGCAGCTGCTTCACAGCCCTTCTCAGACAGACACCTTCCAGGCCGACCAACCAGGACCGTACAGGGCCCCCAGCTCCCAAACCCCAGCCGCCCCGCCCCGGAACAGCTGACACCAAGAGCCAAGTCACCCATGGCTGCATTTCTACCACCGAGTGAGGCTCCCCGACACACCGGGGGACAGGAGACTCTCTGCTGGATCATTTTCACAAAAACAGGTGCCAAATTTGACCTGCTTTCTAAACAAGGAATCTTTTCTTAGTCCTCAACCTCCCCTCCCACATTTTGGAAGTAAGAGCAACAGATAAAAACAGAAAATCAACATTTGTAAGTAGAATAAGCAGATACGGACCCGAAATACTTTTTGGCACTTTACGAGTAGGGGACAGTCAGCGTCACCTGCACTGTGCTCTCTGGTGAAAGAAGAACAGGAACCTAGGGGGGCACTCACTTCATCAATGAAGACATGCGTGAACTCCATCAAGCTCTTGGCGCCGACGACTTTCTGAAGCAGGACCCCGGTCGTCACGTACACTAACTTGGTGTCTTCCGTTGCTACTTTCTCCAGCCCCACCTACAATTGGGGAAGGAAAAAAGAAAATAGAAAGTTTTCAAGTTTAATGGTTCACATTTAACTACCCTTCATAATGAAGGTAAGAAAGGGAACTAAAGAAATTGTTATCTATCACAAAAAATATAGGGTCCAAATTAAAGCTGAAATTCTAGAGTTGATTTTTGCTTGCTTGTTTGGTGATGGGGGAGAATCTGGCTTCTCCAGTCATGCTGCCCATGTCATTCTGATGTTAAGACAACTGTGTATGAAGACACTTTCTACTTACAAAGATACAATCAAAAGAAAAAATTATAAAAGCCATGAGTCTGAGAATTTTCACCTCTCTATTCAACTGAGAAAATTAAATTTATTTTCAGGACATTCAGAGTTTCACTGTTTTTAAAATTATTCCACATTTCTGCTCTATAAGCAACTGCTTTCAGTTTAATTTCCAGCAGAAAACACTCACATCCTATCATGGACTTACAGAAACAAAAAGTCAACAAGGAGAGAGCCGGTTCTCCCCGTCCCACCTGATAGCCCACCAGACCACCCAGAGTCCAGGCGCGCTCTCTACTGATCCAGCGGGCGATGCTGCTGGCCCCTATCTTGCGGGGCTGGGTGACCACGATGTTGCAGTAGGCGGAGCGCTCAACGTAGTGATCCAGGATGTACTGCGGGAGCTGAGTGCTCTTACCGCTGCCCGTGGCACCATGTATGATCACCACAGAGTTACTTTCTATCAAAGAAATGACCTACGATTAAAAAGAAAGTCTTTCAAAATTGCCACAAGTTTAAAAATGATGTAAAGTGTTACCTATGAACCAAAAGCTGTGTCTCGGGGGTTGGGGGAGGATACAGTTCAGCGCAGAGCACATGCTCAGCCGGCACACGGTCCTGGGTTCCAGCCACAGCAAAACTGCACCTCAGAAAGACCTTCAGGATTTATTTTCTTTTCCTCCTTAGAAGCTAAATTATTATTAATCATCTAAACATCACAAGAGAGCAAGAAGGTTACCAGTGGCTACCACACTTGAAACCAGTTTGACCACTGGGACCAGTAACCAGTAGCTCCGGACACCCAGGCCAAGTTCATGGCCTCTAGGTCTCCATCTCTTCACTAATAAAAGTGAAAATACCGAAATGAATTCTATAGCTCTCACTGTCTAAATTCCTATTATTTTTAAATTGTGTAATGAACCTCCGTGTAATTCTACTGAGAAACGCGAAAACACAGCTTTTATTACACTGACGTGGTTTTAAATTTTCGTGTGAAATTCTTCACACACATTTTTAAACAATTAACCTCCACTGTTCCACGTACAGACTAGATGGAGCATTTTCAGACCTCCAATCCAATTCCTCCCCACCACTCCCCTACATTTATTTAAGTTCTTATCACTCGAGCAATTGCTACCATCAGGGAGTACAAATTATTTTGAATACTAGTGTCTTAAAAATTAATAAAAATCTACTCAAGTTGTGTGATTCGATCTAAAATAAAATAAAAATTAAATTTAGAACATTTACAGTTTAATCTATAGCCACTCCTTCCACCAGTATAGTTAATAAAGGTTTCAATACATTTACTTTTAACCACGTTTAGTAACATGTAACTAATTAAAAACTTAACCATCTTGCTGTCATATCTGACCCGACACTGCTCCTAAAATGATCTATCAATGACTGATCAATCACTAGGGAGAAAACCCAGCAAAAGCATAAGGAAACCCCAGCGGAATGCTAGAGAGGAGTGCGGCCAGGGGGCATTACTTGCTTTATAAAAAGACTGGGCAAGGGGTGTGGGTGTAGCTCGGCGGGAGTGTGTGTGCTTGGCGTGCACGAGGTCCTGGGTTCCATCCCCAGTGCCTCCATTGAGGGGAAAAAGAAAAACGACTGGGCAGTGAGCTCTTTCAAGCAGCAGCTCTCCCGGGACAAGCAGGTGTTTACTCACACCTACTTCAGAGGAAGGAGGACTAGGTGAAGAGCTAACATCGGGAGATGCGCTCAGGGGATGCCTGTACAAATGAAGCATGGCCGAAGTAGGCCCATCAACACAGCTACTGCACAGAGCACCTCCCTGGTGCTCACCCAGCCCTGCAGGCTGGAAACCAAAGCGACGGCCCGGGGCATCTACTCAAACAACAAAACCACATTACGATGAAAACCACCTTACCTCTTCCTTACATCGATTTACAGGCAAATCGGGGTACTTATACGTTGTGTCTGGGATGCATATCGCATTGCTTGGTTTAGCTGAAGGAGGCCGTGGACCTGGATTCAGACAAAACAAACACACACAACGGTGCTTCTTATCTGAAAAAGTGTGATCAACCCAAAGCTGTACCTAATCTCACCGACCCCGCACCTACAGCAGCTACACTCGTAAGCACACACCCACTGGCCCACACCCTGCTGGCCGGCACTGCAAGCAGGGCAGTCCCCACTGCATGCCACTGCCACACGCGGAGCGCGGTCAGCCCTCCACCGGCCGTCAGCATGGCAGGCCCAGCACCACCATCTAAGACGAAAGGCCTGCAGGGCACGGCGCTCGTCGCCTGAAAACGGCACTCAAGTGGCTAGCTCAAAGGATAAACGTTTATTTGAAATTTCACACCACTTTGTTGAGTGTTCAGTCCCTGCTACTGACGCAGATCGGCAGCAGACGGCCAACCACCACTCCCAAACAGCCATCGGGAAGGGGTGCCTCCGCTCTGGTAAGGACTGCAGCGGGGCACCCCGCCCGGCCTCACTACACAATGTCCTCTTGTACGTGCAGGTGCCACTCTCCAGCGATGCCATGAATTCTCGACAAACCAACAAATCATCAAAATTCACAGGATACAAACTTTCATTGGGAAATAATTTTTACTCCCCAAATAAACTTTGAAGCTTCCTTGTCTCTCCCAAACTCAGGCCTGTGCTCGTTCCCCTCCAGGTCTGCCCGCTTTCACTTTTCTGCCCCAGCACCCCCTATGTGCTCTGCCGTCACCCCTCCCACCTGATGCGCGTGCATCCACACTCCGCTTGGCTCCCCCGCACCCTCCCCCACATATATCCTCAGTTCCATAATTGGTCTAACAACATATAATTGAAACATGGCCGTTTTCCTCTGGTTGAATTGAGATGTGCAGTACTTGTTCTGAGAAGGAAGAGCAGGAGCCAGTTCTGCTGCCTCTCAAAGCAAAACAGCCTCTTTGTGGACAAGTGTTCCTCCTAGGGCATCACTGGCACTGGCCCCGGGAGAAAGTTCTCAAAGTCCTGACCCCAACAGCCCTCTAGCCGTCTAGTCAACCTCGCTACTGATCACCAAACTCTAAACCTGCATTTTCTTTCCGCTTTCATGTCTCGTCTCCTTCCGTTACTCCTCTCAGTTTTCAAAAAACACAATCCCTGACACCATCCCATTTTCCCTACTGCCGTACTTAATCCCAGTCCCACCCCTGCCAGAAGCTCTCTCAGCTAAAAAGTTCTTAAAATTAACCACGCTACCTTCAAAACACCGAGTTTGAGCAAAATTCAGTGTGTGAACAGTTCCTAACTTACAAATGGTTTCAACATTTTATTAAATTATTTAGAATTCCGAATGGTGGCTGGGTATCCAGCCGGCCCACCAGTGGGAGGCCTAGAGAATCCCCGCAGAAGGAGCAGAAAGCAAGCCCTCCCACTCGGGCTGGTAGGCCTGTCCATCAGCAACAGGCCTTTTTTTAACACAAAGGAAAGGGATGAGACTCCACAGAGCTCAGGAAACAGGAGACAGAGGGAAGGCCTCCTGAGCGGGACTCCACTGGGAGATGCAGTGATAAGCAGTGGGGCACAGAGTGGGGGTGAGCCATCGAGGCGCCCTGCACAGGGGGAGGGAGGTGACAGCCCTTTACAAAGACAAAAAGGCAGAAGCCACATTTCATGCTCTGGGACTTTCAGCCATGGCTCGCGGTGCTGCTGAACGAGCCACCACTCCGACAGCACTGATGGAACCTGCACTCCTTGATGACATGCACTTTGAAGGTTGCTACTTAAAGACAAAAACGCTACAAGAAAAAAATTCCCAGAGTCCTAACCGTACTGTCTAAACCGCAGCCCTTCCTCTGTGTGACATAAAACACAGTCTGACGTTTCCAGGTCAGTGGCTGAAGCCGCCCCAGCACAAATCAAGTCCTGCCTCCACGTCCACTGCCAGAGGGAAGACAGGAAACCAAAGAGGGACACGTCCACGCCATGCAGCTCTGTCGTCTGTGCAGCAGTGACCAAATCAAGGTAGGTGACCAGGAAAACACCATCAGTACACCTCAAAGAGAAAAACCTGGATCATTTAAGGCAAATCAATAAACTATATACGGCAAAGTACATTCCAAAAATGACGTGCGAAATACCTCAACTTCAAAATCTGCTGTCTTTATTTTCCTGTTATCTCTTTATCCTAGGCTAGTACAATTCAAGTATTTCATGTGAGCTGGAAAAACTGGAGACCATGAAAATTGCTAGTTTCTCCTTACTAAGTCACCCTCCTGTATTACCATCAACCAAGGATAAAATCTAACCAAAAAATTCAACAGCTCTGGGTTCCAAACAGTGTAAAACAGATTTTAAATGGAGACCAGAATAACATTACTTATCATAAAATCTAGACATTGTACACTATAGAAAGTAAGTGTAATTACTACATTACTGATTTAACCATAAAATTAAATCTTCAAAATAAATAATTACATATCACTTTCTCCAAGTATGGGATGGTATTCCAAATACAAAATTAAACTTAATTTGAATGTTTCTCTTTTCAGTTATTAAAAATACCACACAGGCGAGGCCATTCTCTTACACCTAGAAGAAAAGCCATAAAAGGATAGAAACAACCACCAAAAATACCATCAAATTAAAAGGGAGGTGGCATGGAGGCGTTTAACCACAGCCTAAAGATGCCGCCCAAGACGCGTTCAAAGCTGCCGTGTGAAAGCGGCAGACACCCGCAGGAGCCCACGACTGGAGCCAAGCTCCAGCTGCCCAGAAATGCTATTAAATCTCAATTACTTAAAAGTGATTTACCTTTAACTATATAAAACTATTCTAATGTAATCCACAGAAATTCACTGAATGTGTTCTTGGATTCCTACTTAGAAATAGTTCTTTTAAGGTACGTAGATGAAGTAACACCTGTATCACACCCAAAGGCAGAAGTGCGCTGTAACTGGATGTAACAACACATTCACGCTGGAATCAGCAGCACTGGCCTGGAATTGGAGGTACAGGTGTGACCTCACGGTGTCAGCGCACGCACACGTGCACACGTGTGACAGCCTCGCCGCGTGCTCCAACAACACAGGGCACCTTCTGGCTTCCCGCGGCCCCTCTCCTCCCTCCCACCTGAATCCACGTGTCACCAGGCCCTGTCCTGTCCATCTCACCACTGCTCCCCACCTCGCCGCCATCACCCCGCCATCTCCCTCCAGTCTCACCTGGACAAGGGCAACTCCTCCTGACTCTCCCCTCAGGTCCTGCTCTGGCCACTCTAATCCAGTCCCTCCAGGGCAGCCAGAGTGGTCTTTCAAAGAGAAGTCTAATCACGGGACACCTCTCCTCCCTTCACACTCCGCCCAAGAGAGGCCTAGAACTTCAGCAGCTCCCCGTGCTCTGGGCACTGAGACCACAGGCCCGGCAGCCCCGGTGCCTCGGCCCCGCCCGGCCCCACCGGCCAGGCTGCTGCTCCCGCACGGACCACAGATGCGCACGGCCAGGCTCCCCTAGTGCCGACTGCCAGGAGTCTGCAAGCTGTCAGGACTGGTGCCCTGGAGGCCCCGTCATCCCTCCCCGGCTCACTGCCCCTTTCCCACAGCTTCCTGCCACACCTCCTGCTGCTGGCTCTGGGCCTCCCGCTGCCTCTCCCACCAGCTGTAAAGACACTGGCCCACCGGACAAGCTCCCCACACAGGCTCCCCAACTCGATCGGAGTGGCAAACCCTCTCACCACGTGACCTAACAGCCACATATGCTGGGGATTGGGACGGGAACCTCTACGGAGCGCTATTACTCAGCCTACAACAGATCCTGCCGAGGCCAACCCACCCCAGCAATATCTCGGGTCCCCCTGCACCAGGGCCGGGCACCAGGCTCCTCCTGGCACAGGCCCGCTGCACGCCCCCGCCTGTCCCGCCTGCCTGTGCAACCTCCACTAAGTCTCCAGCTCCAGGCTCAACTGTAACTCTCCCGACCTCCCTGCTCAGGTCAGGATCCCTTGTCCTCATTCCTCACAGAGCTATCTTTCAGAGCACTTACCTTCAAAAGCAGTCACCTGTGTAACTACATGATTAAATGAAATCTCCATGAGAGAAGGGACAAAGTCTTTTAAGTTTATACCTTTGGTGCCTCATACAGGCACTGACACACATCATGATGAACACTGAGTGACTCCAAGTGCAGCCAAAGCTGGACGCAACCCCCTGGTGAAAAGCTCCAAATACATTAAGATGCCGTGGACAGAGGAAGCAACAGCAGCTTCAGACAGGAATCCAAGTCAGGAGTTATGAGAGCAGACACTCGACTGGCAGGGGCTCATTCATGCCCTAGCTACACAGCAGGATCTGTGCGCGGGCCCCAGCGCCACTGTGCATGGGTGTGACAGAAGGGCCGCATCATCGAGTCATCTGAAAACGACACACCTCCCCAGAGGGAAGCAGTAAACAATGGCGTCTCTCCACAGTAACACATACAGTTTGTCGGGCCTCTGTCAAAGCTGCACATGCCCCCACACAGCCAGAATCACCGCTCCTCTGCTCACTGGTATCTACGAGGCTTCCAAGGCTTCCCTCAGATAAGCCATGAGGAAACGGAAGTTCTTCTGAGCACCGTGTTGTGCTTTTCCTAGCATAAGTCAATGCTGGATGGAGGACACACAACTTCTGGTAGTAACACACTGAGTTGTTCAGACAATACTCCTCCTGAGGGCAACTAGAGACGCTTAATGAAATATACAAACATCATCTTAGGAAAACGGAAGGAATGGTGAGCCAGAGAGGAGACACCAGGCCAAAGTCTAACAAGGCAGGAGCCCGGAGAGGGAGACTAGGAGTGGAAGCCGCTTCCGCCTTGGGCGAAAGGCTAACAATGAGAAACCAACCTGAACACAGTACAGTGACCGAAAACATGAACACAGAGCTAAGCGAGAGAGTGGGGCACAGGTAACGGCTCAGAGTTTTCCAGAACTGATGAAGATACCAATATTCCACACTGTCAAAAAACCCAGACAAATCCCAAGAACAAGGATGAATATTCTATTACATGTGGGCTGTATTTCATAACTGTTAAAAACGCAAAAACAAGGAGGTAAATACTACTCTGACCCCAACTTCCGCCCCTAAGCCTGACCACATGTACACAGGGTAAGAGGACAGGAGGCGGGACTTCCTGATCGAATTGGCAGGAAGTCTACAGTGGCAGACCTTTTATATGGCAAAAAACCAAAACCTGACTTCTGCCATACGACTAGGGCCTAGTGCTAATGAGATAATCAGCTCAGAGAAAGAAACCATATACTCACACTTTTACCTTTTATTTTACAGATTTCTGCATTATTTAAAATTGTTTTAATACATTTATTGTTGTTTAAAAACTATAATAATTTTTAACAATTTTAAGTAATTCTAATTAACAGTAAAGTAAGGGACCATTATTAGTCTTCCAAAGAACAGACTATTGAGAAACTATACTTGAGAGAAAAAAAAGAGCAATTTACAACCATCATATATTCACCCCCCTCCCAAAAAAATCCTGAATTAGGAAGCGGCATGGATTCTTTATTGACACAATACCACATTCCTTGAAGACTTTTAAGAACTTAATGTTTTAAGGTGTGAACAACTCACGCATCATATTTTACGATATTTAAAGACGCCTGTTTACCTGGCCCCCTGCTTGAATGATCACTGCCATACATATCCAATTCTTGTGCTTCAAGCTGTCTGTATTTGTTAATATACTCCATTTCTGGGCTCGTCTGGCTAAGTGGCCTGCAAAGAATATTAAAAGTTAGTATATATACTCTTTACAAAAAGCCAAGAAATTCCCAAATGCTGGAGGAATTCTTAGTTACTTTTACATTAACTTCTAGAAGGAAAAAATGCGAACTGTCAATAAACAAATGAAAATACACTCAAATTCACAGTCACCAAATAGATGCAAGTTAAAACAACGAGAAACTTTTTTTCATCCTCCAAATTGGCAAAATGAACGAATATTCTTAGATTATGAGGAGAGGGTGGTGAGTGAGTATGGCCGTTTATCCCACAGGGCAATCTACCAGCACCTACCGAAACTCCAAACAGGCGGACAATTGTCCCTGTGCAGCTCCCCGAGAGCAGCGGCAGCCGCAGCAGAGGCAGCACATGCACAGCCCCATGCAGAGGCTGCAGGGCTTCAGAACGAGCCCCTAGAATGTGCCACTTCTGCACGAGTACTTTGAACTAAAGTCAGTTAAGGCCCTGAGAGTTCAAGAGAGAATACTGTCCCTGCCCTAACTACCTAGAAGAATTTAAATTGGGAATTTTTCCCAGAAAAAAAGTGATTACCAGAGAGAAATTCTACCTAAGTGGCCCCTTCTATATAGCAAGGCAAACATGCAAGTACCTTCATATTGTTCTGGAAATGACCCTCCTGTCCCTGGAAGCCCCTGTCCCATTCCTTAGCTGAGGATGTCTTATATACCTCCTTTTACCTTTCTTGAGGTCTTTAAACCTCTACTGTATGCGGGGTTAGTGTTCATATAAAATTAAATTTGATATTCTCCTGTTAACCTGTCTCACGTCAATTTAATTCTTAGACCAGCCAGAGGAACCTAGAAGAGGAGAGGGAAGTTCTCCTCCTCGCCAGCAAAGCATTCATTCACTCAGCAAATACTTACTTTTCTCCAGCACGCTCGAGCTCTGTCTTAGACCCAGAGCCACAGCCGTCAGCAAAGTCCTTGCCCTCATCAAGCCAGCATTTGAGTGAAGGAGACACAATAGACATGCAACATGCTCACTAGTGATATGAAGGGAAAATAAAACCAAGTAAGGGTATAAAGGACCCTCCAGGGAGAAAGAATACCTCTTCATAATGTTTGTAATAGTTAACTCCTAAAAAACATGAACGGCAGAGCGCCACGCTAAGCTGTGGCACACTCTTACCAAATATATGCCATTGCCAAAGAAGAGACAAAAATGTCCAAAACATGAACTGAACAAAGGCAATTGCTGTGATATGCAAAACATGCTGTCAATTATGTGTTTGTTATCAACGTCTAATTTGAATGCACTGCTATCAGAAAAGATTGTATAATACCGATTCTTGAAATTAGAGGTTTAATAAAACACCATTTACATTAAAGCCTACTTTTGCCTGATATTAACAGTCACATCAGCACTCTCTGGTTACTGTTTGCATGATACTCACTCAATTCACTCAACAAATCAATAATTAAGAGCCAACTCCATGCCAGGCACTGTTCTAAGGACCTGGGATAAAGCAGTTAGCAGACTGTCCTCATGAAGCTTACAGCCTCACTGCGGGAAAGAAAGGAAGTAAAACATGGAGTATGTTAGACAGTAATAAAAAGAAATACAGGGACAGGAGAGGAGACAGGGTGAGAACACCAGGACATCCTGGCAGAGATGCGAAGAAGAACCGGGCAGCTCTGCAAGGGAATCGGTCGCTGGAAAGCAGGACCCCTGAGGCAAAAACGTGCAGGGGACAGTCTGGAGGTCCCTTAGGCTCCAGCAGGCACAGCCCAGAGGGGAGGCAGGGGAGGGCACAAGAGGTGGGGAAGAGCCGGGGGATGGGGAAGAGAGTACTGGAGGACCGGCAGGGGCTAAAGATTTGGGGTTTTGCTCTGGATGAGATGGTTTTGAGCAGAAGCAGAGAAGTAGTGATATCTGACTCCTATTTTAACAGGATGGCTCTAACCAGGTGAGGTGGGGGGGGGGTGACAGGGCCCAGACACAGCAGAAGCTGAGAGCCCACCCCTGACCACCACAGTAACCAAGGAGAGAGACGATGCGGCCTGGACTAGAGTGGCAGCAGTGACAGTGGGGCCCAAAGAATAAGACGGCATACTAGACATGGGACACGAGGAAAAAAGGAGTCAAGAATGACCCAAGGTTCCAGCTTCTGGTAAGATCAAGTAAGCACCCTGCACCCCGTACCGCCCACAGAATGAAGCTGTCAACCTGGACAGAACGCCTGCAGCTACTGGAGGGCTCTGAAGAGTAAAGGTGACAGGGAGGCTGGGGAAGAGGACCCGAGTTCAGAGCACCACCAAACCAGCAGCACAAGTTTGTCATTTTCTAACCCAGCAGCCCCTGACCTGAGCCGCCCGCACCGCAGACATAGACGCAGGCCCTGGCACAGGCAGTGCGCCCAGGGGCAGGGAAGAGGAGCCCAAGCGCTCAAAATGGGGCAGTGCCCTGCTTTCTCTTGTCCACTCTCTTACACACCAGGGGCAGCAGGAGCATCCAACTCCAGGGGTCCCCTCTCTAAGAGGGCGGGGCAAACTCTCTGCCTTTTTTCTTTCTCTGTGCTCTCACTGCTTGGCCTGGGATGCAGATATAGGTGGATACCACTGCAAGAAGTAGTTAGCAGAGCAGCGCAATAAAGCCCCCATCTTCCAGCCAGAAGACCAAAACAGGGAGGCCCAGTGGCGGAGAGCACCCAGGAAATCGCAGGCACCTGAGGCCATTCAGGAACTGCTGGGCTCACCCCCGGGGCTGGCGGTGCCCTCTCTGACCTCCAGCCTTCCCATCAGGTTTTGAGCACTGAGCTACAGGATGGCCACCAGGTGGCACGGTGCACTGCAAAGGCTGTGACTACTGGATGGACCTTGAATCCACGGCCCACAAAAGGCTGGTTGGAACCCGCAGCCTGAACACTGCTGGTCAGCTGCATTCCCCACAGAACTTAAACAAGGCCCAGAGCCCCATTATACAACATGCAAAATGCCCAGGTCACCCTGCAGTTACTCGGCACACAAGGAAAGAGGAAATCTGGGTGGAGCAATCACTTTGGAGGATGGTTATCCAAGCTGGGGACCCCATTCCCCACACCAATCTCAAACCAATTCCAAACCAACTCAACACCCAGGGACTTACTTGTTTAAGCCTAAAAAGCTAATCTTCTTCTGTATAGTATAACTTTGGAGTAGAGAAGGCCTTAAATTAAGAGCACAAAAAAGGAAATGACAAAAGGAAAATATCAATAAACTAAATTATAAAACTTATGAACAACATCTATAAAGGTTAAAGGGCAAGAAGAGCACACACTCGACACCAAACGTCTGCAACTCACGACACAGGAGTGAACGAAGGGTCCCCTTACTACGTCACTAAGACATGAGCCAACAGAAATACGACTTTAACCTTTAAAAAGTGTATGTCTTAATGTGCTCTAATTAAAATACTTTAAAGATGACTAATAGTGGTAAAGAAAGTTAACATCATAGTTTCTCAAATATTAACTGCGTTTCAATAGCCAAAAAAAACCCCAATAATCCAGAACCTTTAATTCAGTAGCAAATGAATTAAAAACAGAAGGCTACCAGTCTCCTTACGATGAACCCCCCTCCGGCTGCAGCCTGGCGCCGCTGAGCCCCGCGCGCAGCGGCCCTGACACCACACGCCCACCGCCTGGCTCCGGAGCTCACCCTTCCAGATTCCAAAATGCTGTCTTTCCAGACTTTCATACGTTCCTTACTCATCCGAAAATTTTACAAACAGGTACATTATGAATGATATGGTCCTATTTCACCCTGAGTCTTATAAAAATGTCTACTATTCAGCTAAGAAGATGTGGCCTAAAAAACCACGATGGTGACCAAAAAGCAATTAACCTGACTGCTTCATAGTTTAATAACCTTCTCGTCTTCCACACAAAATAGCCTAAGCTGCAATTTACTAGAAACAATTCACTTATTCAACTTACTAAAATGTTTGATAAATAAAATCCAACATTAATCTGGTTATACCATGGTAAGCAGGAAGGATTAATACAAAAGTACGTCCTCACCTTGGTCTACAAATATTTACGTTCTCTGTCTACACGGTAGTAGGGGAACTGCTGTCATCAGAGAACGATATTCGGGTTCTATTTCAAGCTAACACTCTCAGGACATGGACAGAAAAAATAAAATTTACAGTATTACAAGTAGCACACCCTAAGCACTAGGAAAATTGGTTTACATAAGTATCATTAAAGGAAAATGTCCTAAATGTGAGCCAAGGTGGTCAGAAAAGTCCTGTGAAGGTCACACTTGAGCAACAGTCTCCATAGCAAGACAGGCGTTAAATAAGTCAAATTAAGGAGGGAGACAGCCTAGTCTGTCATCTTTAGATCTCTGCTCAAAGCGCATCCCTACCTAGAAAGGCTTTCCCTGGCCTCCACGTGGACCGGCAGTGGTCTGTGCATTCGTGCTGCCTTCCCACTAAAGACCAGCCCCGTGAGGGCAGACAGCAGATCTGTCCGGGTCCCTGCTGAGCCCAGTCCCTCACCAGCCCTGGCCCAGCCAAAACATCCGTGAGTGAATGAGAGCCAGCAGTTACAGCGGAGGACAGAGTGGAATCTAGCTGGAAAGGATCAGAAAACAGGGAGAAGAGAGAACAAAAACATTGACCAGTTTCTCTGTAAGTTTAACAGTAAAGAGAAATAAAACCAGAGTTCAAAGGAACAGGAGGGCCAAGGGAAAACTCATGCTTTCCCTCAGACAGAGTCAAAAATTAGTTGGTATTTAAACTGGGCCCTGAAAAAGAGAATTATAATGTGGGCACCTGGAAAAGAGAAATAAGCATCCCAGAAGGGAGTCAGTGTGACCAAAGCTGAATGTTCAGAGGGAGCCCAGCACGCGCAGGGCGGTCAGTCCAGGAAGAAAGGGCAGTGCCAGCCTGCACAGGGCTGGGACAGAAATCTGGTTCGTGCTCCATATCCAGAACATTTTTGATGTTCTATTACCATTTCATAGGCAGATTCATTGAAATTTTAGTAGGAAATCTGGTAGGACAGTCCTGTCACAATAAACTTAACTCCCTTCCTTTTCAGAGACTACATGTAACATAACGTGAAAACCTTCAAGTTGCAGATAATGAATCCTGACATCTGGCTCCTTCTAACGCACAAGGAACAGGAGCCACAGGATGACCGCACGTCATCTTGATCTGCGTGGCACGCAGGTCTTATGCAAACGAGGTCTAGTCTTCACAGTTCATTTGAAGGAAAAAGCAACAGAAGAAACAAATATTATAAAAGGAAAAGCCACCATGTAGTCATTTTACACAGAACCAGAGAGGAAAGAACCTGTCCACTCTCAAGCAAAAGACATACAAGAGAACTGAAAATCGGCACAATAAAGACCCTCACCCATCAGTACTCGCCCAAACCGTAAGTATCAGTTCCACGTTCAGCTCCAAAACAAACATGAAAATGATTTTCTATAATGAATTAGAAGATTTTGAACTTTATACATTCTTATGTATAAAGACCTTTTTTCCTGACCTTTATCTGTTATTGCCTTATCACCGTGTTTTTAGAGATTCTAAAGTATATTTTAAAGTTTTCTACTTAAACGTACATAATGTCCTCAGGCATTACAACTTCCTTAAATATACAAAATTAACTACTATTTAGAAAGAAAGAAGGTGTACAAAATGTAACATTTATTAAATATTTCACACATGACTGATATCAGCATTCTTTGCCTATTTTGTTCAACTGTGATGAGCTTTCTTAGAACATATATTTTGCCAATAGTCAAGTCTGATCTATTTTTCCTGCTTTCACTAGAGGGAACAGTGACCTGGCTTCTAAATGGCCTGAGAGTTAAGCTGAAGAATAAAAGCAACACGGTTATTTTTAGAGCTCTGCTCTCGGGCACAGAGACACAGCGCCGAGCCCGCGCCCCGCAGCCACGCACAGCGCAGCAGCACGTGGCAGCCTTCCCCGAAGCCGGGAGCGCATCTGCGCTGCTTCCCACAGCCCGTCTTCGTCCCTTCACCAAAGACACGTCCAAACGCATTTAGGACAGAATCCATAGCTGCCGGCATCTTTTCCAAGTAGACTGAGCTACATTCAAAAGGCAGACCATTATATAATTTGTAAAGATTAAATAGTAAGTTATTTTTGTCATTTCCTCTAGCTTACTTACAAGGTGAATTAATGAGCATTCTCTCCAAACGAAAACATCACAGCCTCATTCCTAACATAGAAAGTTATTTATTTCAAACAGAGTTTCAGTGGGTACAGGAGGCTCACTGCTTCAACAGAGGACGCATCCTGGAGGGTAACATATGCCCCGAGTGAAACACGGCTTCACCACCAGCTCAAGTTCACTCTGTGGCAACGTCACCGCATCGAATCCATCAGCTTCACAGGTAAGCCTTAAACCTTTTCTGCACAGAATGTAAGTTCAAAGTATGTTTGTAGATAGCACTTTCCTATATGCTAATACTGTAAAGCGTCCTAAGAACTTTTAATAGCAAGTATTAGTGTTACTTTCAGAAAACGTTCAGTCTGTAGATTATCTCTGTGTATTTCGTTTCTGCTTAGCTCCTACACTAAAGTATTTTCAAAGCCTGGTTTTTGGCAATGACCTAGTTAGAAATTAAAAGACTCTAATCCACTCTAATCTTATTTTGACCTGTGTATCTAACCAGTGAAAAATTCATGCACTTTTCTGGCAAATTTACTGTAAAGAAATAAGTATTTGATCATCAGAACCATAACATTTTATGCAAATAAACAAGTGAGAGTATTTCCATAGGCTAAAAATGCCACTTTTTGGCTGGATGAAATGGCCAAAATACGAATCCTACAGACCCAAGCACTATCCTGACTCAGATGTGGTGGCAAAGACTCTGCTTCGGGAACTAAAATGGCATCTAAAGGAGAGAGAGAGATTAACACAAGAGATCGAAAACGAGCAGAGAGTGAGGAAAACAGGTGGGGATTACACCTGGCTGAGAAACTACCAGAGTCCCCAGGCGGCCATCCCAGCTACTGAGCAAAGACAACTGGAAGTCCTCTGCTCACAAGTTCAGCCGCACCAAGCTGCAACTGTGCTCAGCAGGTGAGGGGCTGCATTCTCTCCCTGTCACCTGTGCCACTGCCAAGTCTAAGCTCCTCGCATATTTAGACTGGAAATTGTGTTCTACCATGTAAATGCTTTAGCCATGTGTGTCAAGTACCCAGCAACCAAAATCCCTAAAGATAGGCTGGACAAAAATATCTGCTGATATCCCACTGGCTAGGAAATGTTTTAAAGTCACAAAATTTCTTTATTAGAAACAAAATTTTAAAGCAATGTGCAGATTACTCAAAAAGTGGGTAACTACTATATGACTACATTATGTGAGCTGAATTTTGGAGATAAAGGGAAATGACAAGAGAAATTTTCTGAAGTCAATATTTATAACTGCTTTGCCCCTAGATTTCGAGAAGTTTTAGCAGAAAATGACGTACTGCCATGGGAAATCGTCTACATCTTCAAGCAAGTTCTGAAAGACTTCTTAAGTAGCACTGACAGAGGCAGTCAGCGAGAGGGCCTGGAACAGTCACGGAGCACAGACTGTCCTGTTCCTTCTGCGATCCCAGGTGAAAACGCCAGGAGTCCAGGCAAAGAGGAAATACCCACTATTTCCAGTTACGTGGACAGAACCACAAGGAACCGGCTCCCAGCATTCTCACACAGAGTATGGAACCTCCCACATTACTACCCGTCAAGTTAAATTACCGTAACCCAGGCAATCCTTATGACCAACTTAGTATCAGAACTCTTAGGGTCAAGGGTAAGAGGAAGTAATGTGACACCACGTTTGTCTCTGTTGCAAGCTCAGAAGTTAACATTCCTGTATGTAGCCTGTGTTTTAAATAGTGTTCCTTTTTTAACCATTCTAAAAATGCAATGTTTTCTTTGAACAGTATGCTTTTAACTAAAGTGCTTCCTAAATATTTTGAAAAAATGTTTGAAGTACTTTCTTATACCTCAAACATCTCACAGGAAGTAAGGCATTTTACTTTGAAATTTGAAATAAGAAATTTGTATGAAAGTTCAAAGCATGAAAAAAAAGAAAGTATAAAGTATGAAATTAGACAAATTACTTAGACATTAACTTTGACTTTTATTCTAGAAGCTGTGTACAGAATAAAATAAATGACTACTGTGAATCTTGTCTTCACACTTTGGCACTGAACCAGTCACTGCCTGTGGGGGAAGGGGTGACCGCAGTGAGGAAGGAAATATTGCATGCGGTTTGAAAACAAAGCAGTGCTTCATCCCCAAGCTCAGATTCACTCTTGATCACAACGTTAAGGGAAAGCATAAAAACCACAGCTCTATACTAAAAGGGTCAAAAGAAATGACTGGTCTGACAACATTAGTAACTGCTACTCTCAAAGAAAAGCAATCAATGCTGACCTATAATTTAAACTGATGTTATGTTCATTTAAAATAGCAAAATATTTCTTAGAAACAATGAGATGTACATATATGTAAATTTTTAAATGGAAAAAATAAAATAGCAAAATATTTAATATACAAAATTTAACCTCTCATAATTTCATCAAGGTAGGAAACTATTCATTAGATTTATTTTTAAGACAAAGACTTAGAATCTTAACCATTCTTAAAAGTCAGTCTAAGGAACCTAATATCCATAACTTTATATTTGGAGATTATTCCGGTGGGTTTTTTTTTTTTTCATCTAAAAGAAGAAAAAAAAAAAGTCCAAGGTGGGAACTAAATACACACTCTAGAGAAAACCCCCTTCGACTGCGCCCTTCCCTGCACTCTTGGCTGACCTCTGCATTATTCTGAAATGGCCTCAATTTGGTCTTCAGTCCTAACCATGTAGTAAATGTCGTCAACCTGACCAGGGTATAAAAAGACAAGGTAAACATAGCCTCATGTGGATTTAAAATAAAAAACACCTCTCGTTCCTGTCCCTTTCTGTTCTGTTTTCATGACACAACAATCTCTGGCTCCTTTAATCACTGCGAGATTTCGTAGAGTGGAAACTATTTGTGGGAGAGAGAGAGGTTCCCCGGTGCACAAGCGCTTACTGTGCAGTGAATACAGAAAACAGCAAACAAGAGCTTCAATATTATGGCTTTAATGACGAGGACAGAATTTTTGTTTTAAACGGAACTTGGACTTTGTCTATGAAACCCAGCACTAGAACTGGCAGCCTCACCACGTATATCAGGAAATACACCAGGAAGAGGCCCCCAGCATTTCACTCTCCTTCCAAGGCACCTCAAACAGCCACTGAACAAAAGACAGGATTGAGTTCACAGCACTTTCAAGAAAGGGCCACCCTCCCTGTTCAGACAGAAAGTAGTTTTTTATTAACCCCTATCAAAAAGCTCACAGTGACTGAAGAAGCTGTAGACTGCTAGTCATCCCACTAGCCCAGGATGAAAACGAACCCCACCCCACTCTAAGTCACCCACGATGTAGTGAATCAATTCTATAACCAGACTTTAAAAGGGGGTGGAAAATACAGTGAGTTCTGGTGTTCTGAGTTTCTACCCCTCAGTTTTGCTTTTGGTAATAACCTAATAACCATGTTTCAAACCATGTATGTAATTTAAAACTACAGTTGTTTCTAGAAAATCTACAAATCAAATATAAGTTATAACATAAATAACTTCCTGAATGTTAACAGATTCACACTTTGACACACTGTGCTATTTATAGTACCTAAAATCAGCAAAGGAATGAGGGTTTAAAATATCAAGGGGGTGCAGACGGGGGAGAGGACTGCTGGGGGAGCTTCAGGTATGCTTTGTAAGTTAAAGCAGTCTTATCACAGTAGCCAAAATTTTACCCAGGGACTAGTGAGGAGTAAACACACTCATCCACGTAGAAGTGCTCTGATAGCCTGACATCAGGTAAGCTCTCAAAACGGGCCTTACCTACCAGCCTAACCCATTTAGTGACATCAAAGTCGTTCTTTTACACGCTAGGCACTGTGATAAGCACTCATTTAACACTCTCATTTAACCTTAAATTTGAAAGTAGGAGATGTTAGTCCATGTGACAGAAGAGCAAACAGCCTCCACCTATTGGAAGGCTTCGTCAACCTTGCAGAGTCAGTGAACGGCAGAGCTCGGACTCCCGTCAGCCCATCAGGCCCCCACACCACCTCCAGCCCCAGCTTACCCTCTGAGCTCCAACTACATACAGCCAACTGCCTACTCGACACCTCCTCTTAGATGCTCACAGGCAACTGAAAATCAACAAGCTCAAAACCAAAATCACAGAGCTGTGTTTCCTAAAAGGATTTTAAAAATTCAGGAAAGGATCAAAGCAATCAAAACAACATACACACAACTAAAAACATAACTCTCTAAACTCTTCAATTAGTGTTTTCTAGTCATTTGTCAGGAAATGACACCACCACCTACCCATCCAATTCTACAAGCCAGAAGCCTCAGAATCACTCTAGTCCCCCCGAGATGGTGGAGGAGCCAAAAACACATCACAAACAAACAAGAATTGGGGCAGATAAGTGCTTTAGAGGAGGAAGAAACATTAAAGGCGGTGAGAGAGCCTGGGCAAGAAGGCAGGAGAGGACTTCTGCAGCCATGGAGGTCACTGGAGACTTTCCCAAGGAGCAGACATTTGAACAGAGCCCCGAATGATGGAAGGAGTCAAGGGAAGAAACAGGGCAGGGGTGGGAAGAAGAGGGCAGGCCCTCCAGGCAGAAGAAAGGGTAGGTGTGGAAGCCCCGGAGTGGAAAGGAGTCTGTCTTCAAGACACAGAAAAATGCCAGCGTGTCCAGAGTGTGGTGAGAGCAGGCAGTGAGCCAGGTGCCAGACGGAGAGCCTGGAGGCCGCAAGACAGAGCTACGTCCGTCCTATACCAACAGCCGCCTGTCCCACAGAAAGTCACGCACATGCTCATCAAACCTTACGTGTGAATATTTGCTCAAGGATTTGTTCATCCAACAAATATTAACTGAGCATCTACCTCACACTAGGTATTCTTCTAGGTGCTAGAATAAATTACTGGGGGCAAAGACAGGAGCCAGGAGACCAAAAATGGAAGTCTTTTGCAATGATCCAGGCCACAGATGATGCTGGTTTCTTTAGACCAGGGTGATGACAGTGTACACAGTGAGACACCTTCTTATTCTGGAAATATTTTACAGTAAACTGCCAGGATATGCTGCTTTGTATTGGACTGACTGTGCACTTGTGTGTGTGTGCACACACACACAAACACACACCCTTTCCTTAGGGAAATCAGCTCTGGTCAGAGGAGTAAGGTAGATTTTAGAATTCATTATGCTGTACACCAGAAATTGACACAATATTTTAAACTGACTATACTTCAATAAAAAGTAAATAAATTTTCAGGGGGAGGGTACGGCTCAGTGGTAGATTATGTGCTTAGCATGCACAAGGTCCTGGGTTTGATCTCCAGCACCTCCATCAAAAATAAATAAATAAATAAACAAATCTAATTATCTCCCCTCAAAAAAAATTTAATTGTCTCAGTCCATAAAGGACTGGAAATTTTAGAAACTTGTCCTTAGCAGTTAAAAGGACATTTAAATCTATGCTTTTCATTTCTGACAAAGTCAATAATAACTTAATTCCAATAACACAGTGAGTTACTTAGAAGCGATACTGTTCTTCCCATTAAGTCTGGGGGGCGCCCATGGGATCATTCACCAGAGTAACCCAAGGAAACCAAGTGTGCAGAAGCGTGAGCAAAACAGCCAAGCTACAGCTCTACAAGGGTCTCTGTCCCCTCTCTGCCTCCAAGAAACAAGCTTACCAAAGATTCCAAGTCACACTTGACTCTTGAAACAACCCAAGAGACCCTGTCTCAGACTCTGAGCTTGCCCACTGGATCAGATGGAACCAATGAATAAGAGTAACTTTACAAAATCAAAAAACAAAACCACCCTCTCAACTGTAAAGGGTGTTGAGCCTGGGGGGAGGGGGCCAAGCAGTGATGCGGATACTCTGAGTCAGGGGTACTGCCACACTTGCCTGCTTTCAAGAGGAGATAGGTGTTTCTACTTAGCAGATTGAGGTCTCCTAAAAATACAGGCATCCTCTTGCCTTTTTAGATCCACTGAAATCACATGAACAGATTAACTGACAGCAGCCACGGCAAAGAACAAAGCAAGGAGGAGCATTAAAACTGGGCAAAGATCCAGCATTACTGCTCCTTGGTATTTACCCAAATGAGCTGAAATTTTTGACCCCACAAATACCTGTGCGGGAATGTTTGTAGCAGCTTTATTCGTAACTGCTAAAACTTGGAAGCCACCAAGATATCCTTCAGTAGGTGAACTGATAAACAATGTGGTACATCCAGACAATGGAATATTATTAAGCACTAAAAAAACCCCGAGCTATCAAGCCCTAAAAAGACATGGATGACCCTTAACAGCCTATGACTAAGTGAAAGAAACCGGTCTGAAAAGGTTTCATACCGTACAATTCTAACTATGAGGGATTCTGAAAAACACAAAACTATAGAGATAATAAAAACATCAGTGGTCGCCAGGCGGTCCGAGGTGGGGGTGAGGAGGAAGGATGGATGAAGAGGCAGAACACAGGATTTGGGGGCAGTGAAACTATTCTGTGTGATACTAACAGGTGGATACATGTCATTATACTTTGTCCAGACCTACAGACGACACACAGACTGCACAACACCAAGAGTGAACCTTCATCTTAACTGCGGACGTACGTTAATAATGTACCCGTGTTGGTTTGTCGCTGTACAAACAAACCACAGTAAAGCATGATGCTACTATAGTATAAGGGAACCTGTTCGGGGCGGAGGAGGTACACAGGACTTCACTTTCTGCTCTGTTTTTCTGTAACCTTAAACAGCTCTAAAAGTAAATAAGTAAATAAATAAAACCTATTTATGAAAAGGTTTTAAACTGAACCAAACTCTGGAGCGGCTCCACTTATGGAAGGGAGATGTTCACCTGGTCCAGGCCACGGAAGGGGGCTTGTTCGGTCGCCAGCTCACTCTGGACGGCCAGACATCACCAGAGCGGCGGAGACCAGGGACGTGGCCGTGAGCAGTGTGGGGCGGCCCAGGTTCCCGCCCCGCAGTCCCCCACCTGCGCTCGCCCCCGGCCCCTCCCCGTCCCCTCCCCGTCCCCCAGCCTCCCGCCTCCTACCTCCTGGGCACCATCGGCCGGGCCTGGGCCGGAGCCGGGGCCTCGGGGCCGACGCCGGGGGCCGCGTCCCTGCGCTGTGCCTCATCCCTGGCCGCGTCGGCCGGGAGGACGGGCGGCGAGCCCAGCAGCTCCACATCGGTCACGGTCTTGCCGATGGTGAACCAGTCGTTGATCTGGTCGAGGGTGAGCTTGCGCAGCATGCTCGCAACCCGGCGTCCGCGCCGCCTCAACCGCCGGTCAGAGCGGCGGGAACCGGCGACGGCGGGAACCCGGCGGCTACGGCGTGCCGTAGCCCCGCCCGACTCCAAACCCTCCAATCAGAGCGCGCCACGCGCCCCCACCGCCCCCACCTCGTGCCGCCGGCCCCACCCAGCTCCCGCGCTAGGCCTGCCGGGAGTGTTGTGCTCCAGCCCGCACCAGGTCCGAAGTCAGCGAAGTGAGCCCCTCGGAGTCTTGTGGAGCCCCTCAGCCGTCTGGGGGCAGGGCCCACATCCGCGGACCCGAGGGGTGCAAGAACGCGGCCTCCAGCCTCTCTCCTACCTCCGCGTTTGACGGTTGCTCCATCTGAGCCTTGGCGCTCCAGGCTGGCAAGGGACAGACATTTATGGAGCGCCTGCCGTGTGCCTCCCCGTGCAGGGTCGCGGTGACGGACCTCAGGGTGGGGAGGTGGAAAGCAAACCAGAGAAGGGATTTGCATTTATAATGTTAAGGTCAACAACTGCCAGGTAAATGGGGACACCTTGCACCCAGTTTGGGGGAAAGGGGCGAGGAAGGCTTCTTGGAGAAAATGACACCCAAACAGACACCTGCTGGAGAACCGGGAACAAGCCGGGTGAAGGAGGACTCGGAGAGAGGTCGCTGGGGGATGTAGTCTGTGAATGCAGGCCTGAAGGCAGGTGGCCCCGCTAGCTGAGTTGAGGACCTGGAAGAAGATCATTGGGCCCAGAACTTGACTAAACTGAGTTCATCATCTACCCTCCTCAGTCTGCCTCTCAGGGGCAGAAGTGGGTGGTGAGGGGTTCAGATTTTGAGGTCATCAGCAACTGAATAGTGGTTAAAACCCTGAGAGCAGCTGAAATGGTCCAAGCCAGAGCGAGTGAGTGGACAGAAACCAGGAAGCAACGTGAAAAAAGGGGCAGAGGAAAATCCAGCGAAGGTGTACAAGGAAGGAAGGCGACAGGGGAAATCGGAAGAGTGACATGACTGCCTGTCCACCATCAGACTGTCAGGGCCCAGTGCAGTGCCTGGCACAGTGTGGGCTGTCAGGAAAGGCCATGTGGCAGGCGCCAAGAGCGCAGCACTGACCAACAGTGTGAAGTCCAATCAGTTAAGGACTGGAAAATGCCCAAAGAGTGATGAATAAGAGGTCAGCTTGACAGCAGTGCAGACAGAAGTCAGACTAGGCTGGGTTGAGCTATTGGTTTTTTTTTTTTACCAAAAATGAGCCCAGCAGGGTACTGAGTTAGGAGTCCCAGATCCTAATATTGGCCCCACTGCTAACATATTATGACCTGTTTTTGACTTTTCCAAATACTGCAGACTTCAGAACTGCCCCTCACGCAGACATCTTTTGGCAGGGGAAAAGGGACATATTTTTCAATCCGTAAGAAAAATGTAATCAGAAAGTCACTGAAATTCTCAGTAAGACATTTGGGAATGACTGGGAAATTCAGCAACTCCATCCTCTTTGTGAGGCTAGCACATGTGCTAAATTCCACAGGGCACAATGAAAGCACTTCAAACTCCACCTCACTTCTGTGTTTCCTACGGTTCCCATGCTGACCTGCTTTGTCCATGTCATGGTGAATATATTTTCAAGTGGAAGTTGCTCTTTTTCTGAGGAGGGTGGCTTTCACACAATCATTTCCTGAGGGGCTTTTTGATCCTTTTGGGCTACCAGCTCCTTCAGCCCTCTTGAGTTTTGAGTTTTTAACTGCCACTGAAGGACACTGGCTTGACGTCTTCAGTTTTGAAATTTGTTCTCATTTCATTGCCACTTTCCAGACTAAGCACTGGTTAACGTGCCAGGAGTGTCATCACAGACTAAGTGTCTCTGAACCCCTCTATTTGGTTAGCGGTTCTTGGTGCTCTGTACTTGCTTAGTCCAGCTCACCTTGCATTCCAGTCCAAAGATCAGAGTTAGAAAGAGGCAACGTGACAGTTCTGGACAGGCATGTAGACGTCTAGGCCAGGGCATGTGGGAAGGCCTCTTGGGTCTTGGTGGAAGTTTTACATATTTGCATTCCCAGACCAGTTTGAGCTGCAGGCCTAAAGGGAAAACAGCTTAAAGCAATTACAAATGATGTTGAGGTGATCCCCAGCCATAGACACGAGCCCGCAGGGATGAGCCGGGACTGGCTGCTGGAGATTGATAAACAAAAAGTTCATACTGTACAGCACAGGGAACTATACTCAATATCTTGTAGTAACGTGGTTAAAAGGAATATGAAAACAAATTTATGTATGTTCCTATATGACTGAAGTAGGGTGCCATACGCCAGAAATTGACACAACATTGTAAAGTGGCTCTACTTCAATAAAAATACTTTAAAAAATAATTTTAGACATTCAGAAGAGTTGAACGTGTGTTTTCTAAGGCTATGTTGGATTAGCAACTAAAGCCATTAAAATTCTGTTGATCTAAAGTCAAGTTTGAAGTTCAAGTGATTTGTCTTGAAATAGCTTACAATGGTGCTCTTCCTTAAGTTTTTCCTCAGTGCTTGTTGTCCTCAACAGGTTCCTAACTTATTATTCAGTCTAAAAACATTCTTTTTCTAAGACAGTGCTTCTCAAACCTGGTCCTTGTCTCAGGATCTCTTTATGCTCTTAAATTTTTTAAAGATCCTAGAGAGCTTCTGTTTACATGGGTTCTATCTACTTTATTAGGGACTACAACTGAGAAATGTTTTATTTACATTTTTAATTCATTTAAAAATAACAATAATAAAACCATTTGATGTTAGGATGATGATGAAAAGTCACTATATTTACCAAAAAATTTTATGTGTGATAAAAGTGACACTTTAACATTTTCACAGTTCTTAATGTCTACCTGAAGGGAAGACAGCTGGATTCTCATATCTGTTTTTGTACTCATTCTTTTGTGACAGCACAAGTCACATAGCCTCTGGAAAACTCCACAATACACTTGTGAGAGAATTCTAGTGAAAAAGACATAACATCTCACCACTATTATGCAAATATCTTACTATTACTATGAAAATAGTTTTGACCCCCAGGGGCCTTGGAAACCCCCAGACCACACTTTGAGAATCACTACCCTAAAATGACAAGCTTTCCAAGTTTTGCACAGAGCTGTATTTGATCCTAAGCTTTTGTTCCTTTGAAGCAGGACCACGTTCACTGCTCTTCCTTTGTGCCTCCCCATCCTTCGATCTGAGCTCACCTTCTCCTAAATAATGAACATTGATTTTATTTTTTTAACTGCAGGTCCACTGGTGATTATTCCCTCATTCTTAGTTTGTCCAGAATGTCTTTTTGCCTTCTTTACTGAACATTAATTTCCTCACGCATGGAATTCTAGATTGGCAGTTACGTTAAGACATGAGTTCCACACATGACTTTCTTGCTGTATCAACTCTCATCTCTTTCGTTTGTGTTTCCAAATGTCTAATCTGTTGCTAGATCAATCCACTTTCTATTTGGTTCTTTTTCAAATAAAAAACATTCGTTTCTTTCTTTTCCCACAATTTTCAGTTTTCTGCTGAAACTTTCAATCTTTTTTATTTCCCTGCCCATAGTAATATGTGGTTTTTTGTTTGTTTTTTAATGGAGGTGCTGGGGATTGAGCCAGGACCTCGCACATGCTGAGCACACTCTCTACCACTGAGCCATGTCCCCACCCCTGGCCTGCTTATTTTTAAAGCCTGCACCTGTCAGTTAGGTCCAGTGCCTGGAGCCCCTGTGGAAGTCTTTATATTGTCTATTGAGTAGAAGTACTATACACAGAACAGAGTCATAAAAATATGCAGGGCAAAAATACAGCAACACAAAGAAAAATGGCAAGAAAACCACAAAGACGTGAGAATTGATGTCTCAGCCTTTAACACAGTCTAACAAGTAGACTCGCTTTTTCAGTAGACAAACTCGTCCACTTTGTCCAAGACCTCCCCGGTTTCAGTAAGTCCCAGGTCCCGGGGATTCCGGACAGTCACCTAATTATGACACACAACCCCCACCACGGCCCCCCCCTCAACCCTCCCCCAGCGAGTCTCCAGGCCCCGCACCTGGGCGGCCGCTGGGGGCGCTGTGGGGCGCAGGCGCGGCTTGGGAGGCGCGTGCCCGTTCCAGGGCGGCGCCGCTCCTTCCGCCTTCCCGGCAGGCCCCGCGCGGTGCCTGCGCACTCAGTGACCTTTCTGAGTCGTTGGTTCTGGGTTAGGGCCCCCCGAGCTGCTGGTCCTGCGCCGAGGTGAGTGCGGGGCTGGGATCCGCGCGGGGCGCCGGGACAGTGACAGGCCAGTCAGCAAGTGGCGGGGCTCCGTGCCCCGGTTGGGCCCCGCGGCGGGGAGCCGGCGGCAGGCGGGACGGCCTCGGTCCCACCGCGGCCACATCTCGACCCGCGCTGACCTTGGGGTCTCAGCCCTCCCCGTGGCCACGCGGGCTTTTCCACCCTGGCCTCCCAGACTGTGGAGGGGCGTCATCCGGGGCTGAGCTGTCGTTGGCAGTAACGCGGAGGCCGCGCTACGCCTTTTCCTTTGGCCTGAACTCATCTGTACCTTCGTACCCGTTTGATAGCGGGCGCACTTGGGCCGTGAGAGGTTCGGCTACGCAAGGTTGTGCAGCTAGTTAGGGATGCAGCCAGGAGTTCTTAACCCACGTTTAGAACCTTCTCTCCTTTATCCCTCAAGTTTCCTTGCAACACATTGGTTCTGAGAGTTACGCTGTACATGCGGCAAGGCCTTTAAGGAGGGGAAACGACGCCCAAGACGGGATCAGGGGCGATGTTTGCCGTTGCACGGAACTCAGTCTGAGATCCCGGTCTGGGGCTCGAGGGTCAGACGTTTCTCACCCGCAGTGTAAGGTCAAGTAATAGTTTGCTTTTAATGTAGCGTGTCAAAAGCTTTGCAGACTTAGGGGGACACCGTGGACACCCACTTGGCCTTTGAATAGGATGCGCCTTTGAACACATGGGTGCTAATAAAACCCACACAGCTGGGAAACGGGGCTGGACTGAGTGGATTCAGGCCTGACTTTATAAACATTGGGACCAGGTCGCTTGTCCAGCCAAATATGGCAATCTTGGGCCGAAGAGAGGGTGGGAGGTAAGCATGTGCAGTAAACTACGTGGCAGCCTCAGTTCATCTTAGTTGAGGAGGTAACGCCGGGGGCCTGGGCCTTGAGCGAAATATGGACGTAACAGAAGTTTTTTTGCCCCTTCTTACCTCTTTTGCGCCCTCCTAGTCGGCTTTGCTCTTTAACTTCTAGATCCTCACTGACCTTGCTCTTGGGCCCCTACCTGGCCTGGGCCTAAGTGAGGGCACCTTAAGTCCTCCCTCTTGGAGTCCCAGGACCGTGGTGCTGCTGCAGTCAGCGGGCATTTGCGGTGATTCTTTCTGCTGTTGCTGTGGCCATTTACTGAGTTCTTATTCTGCAGAAAGCTGGGGTCCTTTATGTTTCCTCCTTAAATTTCGTTGAGAATCCAGTAGGGCAGGTGGAGCTAGCCCTCTTTCACAGAAAGAGAAGCCTCTGAAATGACAGCTTCGGGACTTGCCCAAGGTTTAGGGCAAAGCAAACAAAACTGGTGTGGGAACCCTAGGTTCCCACGCTTCTGGCCCCATTGGTCCTCCTTCCAGGTCTTTGCTGGGTGCGGGGAGCAGAGTGCTACACTCAGTGCCTCTAAACTTTCCCTGTCGGGGCTTCCAGAGGCTTCCTCTGGGTCCTGCTTGGCTTCTATCAGGTGCTTTTTCAAGGCAGGGCTGTTGGTTTCTTGGAACCTGGTGCTGTGACAGAGCATTTAGGAGGGTCTGAGGACAGGAAATGTAGGGGTAGACATATCTGCAAGGGAGTTCAGGAGGAGGATACATCTTCCCAGGTCCCTCGGGGGCTGGTCAGCTTTCAGGCCTGTGCTTCAGCCTGAATGGGTTTGCTCCTCAGAAGAGCTGGAGGCCAGGCCTTGGAGCAGCTTCTCAGTAATAGGAGAAGAGGCCTGGGTGACTTACAGATCCAACTGTGTGATCCCAGGCAACTTCCTCCATGTAGTGCGGGAGCTAAGACCGTAAAGCACCTCACAAATGCTGTTAAATTTGCATGACGTTCTTAAAGTAAAAGCTGAGCTCTTTACTGTGGCCTCCAAGGTCCTATATGACCTGGCCCATCTTCCATCCCATAGTCCAGCCATAATATTTTATGTAACAAGCACTTGCTCTAGGACACCAGTTACTGTAACTGACACAGAGCAACTCCTCCATCTTTATATCAGCCCTTTGCAGTGGATACTATTTTTAATCCCTGTTTTACAGATGAGGAAACCGAGGCAGTTCAAGTTAGCTGGAAAGTTAAGTTAGCAGAGCTAGGACGTGAGTCTGAGCAGCCACGGGGCCTTCGACCCGCTCCTCCCCACCCCAAGTGCGCTCAGACCTCCGGGTCCCAGCACACGTGCCACCTCTGCCGACGACACTTTTCTCCCAGATGTCCTGGCCCTTTAGGAGCTGGCTTCTCGGCTCGTTAAAACAGTGCCTGCCACCTAGTACATACACAGTTCATGTCTGCTGAATGAATAATGGTCACACCATCCAGGTTCAGTAACGGAAAGCCGGAGGCAAGGGAAGAGCAGTGAGACTGTGTCTCCAAGTAGTGATGTCAGAGGAGCAGGAGGTGAGGCTCTGGTCTGGCTAGGGTCGGGTGGCAGAGCAGCGTTTGCAAGGAAGATGGAAAATGCTTATGATTCCTCACGATGATTTGAGTGACTAGTTTAATAGGTCACTTTAGATGTTACAAAGCATATTAAAATGACAATGACAGCATCTGATTTTAAACGTCATCAAAAGCATTACCTTGAGAACTGCACATAAAGGCAAACTGTAAATTCAAAATCTGATGTCTTTTCCTGATCAAATCTGGTAATTATATATTTTTATTCATTAAATTGGTTGTTATAATTGCAGCTTTTACAAAGTGACCTTGTCCTCTTATGCTCTCTGCTTTGTATTTTACAAGACTTCAAGACTGAGATGCAGGTGAAGCATTGTGGCTATAGTTCGTAACACTGTAGTGTATAATTCAAGTTTGCTGAGAGGGTAGAACTGAAAGTTCTCCCCCCCACCCAAAAAATAGTGAGGTGATGGATGTGATAATTAAGTAGATGGAGGCGATCCTTTCACAGTGCATACGTTTATCAGGTTACCACCGTGATGTACACTTTAATATCTTACCATTTTACATGTCAGTTATATTTTCAACTGTTATACAGAGCTGAAATTTAAACAAAGAAAGAAAGGACTAAAATACAGCTGATTAATGAGTGTCCAAGCCTGGGTGTTCATCTCACAAGGAAATCACCTATCCTTGACCGTGTTCTTCTGCTTTGAGTGCCAACAGTTCTTAACATGGTGATGCAAAGATGCTAGTTTTTCAGTTTAAAAGCTGAAAATAATTTTGAGGTGTTAGTGGGGGCCCATTGATGACAGTGTGGGACAGCACAGGCTGGGAGAGCCCTGGGCTGGAGGAACGAGGTGACGGAGTGCCCCGGTGCCAAGGTCAGGGGGCACTGAGGGGTGAGTGGAGCTTGGGAAGCTGTTGAGAGTAGTCATGAGAATGGCTTTGGGGAGCAAGGCTGGCATATGAGCTGCTCCCTGTTGAACAGTCGTGGGAAATAGGGTCAAACTCAATAAATGGAAACCTCTTACCAGTTAGGTTTAAAACAATAGTCATGGTTATATTTATTACTCTGTTCCTTTTCAGATGCTTCAAAGCCTTACTAAGAATGTTTGGATCCCCATGAAGCCCTACTACACCCAGGTTTACCAGGAGATCTGGGTCGGGATGGGGCTGATGAGCTTCATCGTTTATAAAATCAGGAGTGCTGGTAAGTTTCTTAGTGTTTGACTCATTAGAGGTCAGGGAGAAAATTACTTTAAAAGGAATCACAATTCATAAAACAAAGTTAAAAAAATCAATTCATACTGCAAAGGAACTGTGATTCTTAACTAGGAGTAAAACCTCAGAACTCTAGGGGCCTTTGTTAAAATGGGGGGAGTGTACGAGCTATGTCAGCAATAAGAGATATTTGGGGACAGTTGGGGAAATTTGAATAAGATCTTGATGTCAGGGAGGGTACAGCTCGGTGGTAGACAACATGCTTAGCGCGCACAGCATGCACGAGGCCCTGCGTTCATTCCCCAGTACCTCCTCTAAAAAAATAAGCAAGTAAGTAAACTAATTACTAATTAAGTAAGTAAACTAATTACTAATTACTTCCTCCCATCCCCTCCACAAAAAAAAGACCTTGGTGTCAGGGAATTGTGAATTTTCTTAGGTGTGACAGTGGTGTTTAGAGTGCATGGCAGATGTCCTTAGTTTCAAGAGATGCAGGCTGAAAGATTTAGGGATGAAAAGTTGTGGGCCATGCTCCTTTACTGTCCCTTTTCCACTGTTCTGAGTGTTTAAAATATTTTCACAATAAAAGTCAATAGAGCAGAAATGAGGCCCAATTGTGTATTAATAAAGTGGTTGGTTAAAAAGAGGGATAAAAAAAGAAAACTCTAAACTGTGAGACTGAAGTTTGGGGTAGAGTGAGGAGTGCAGAGTTCTGCAGATTCTGAAGGGCCGTTTATCTGCTCTGAGAACGTCTGTGGTAGAAATTTGATCACTTCTCAGCTATGAGACCCTGTAGTAACTCCAGTTTTCTGAAGGCTTCCTGTAACAGCTTTACCTAAGCTGTTGTAGGTTCTGTCCTGCAAAAGTCCCACCGAGACGGAATGAATTGCCCGAGACTGGAAAGGCAAAAGAGCAAGAGGAAGTCAGGGACCAACTCCATGAGCCTCTCAAACACTGCCATGTTTATTGTGCACAATCAAAGAAGAGATCACCAACAATTGTGTCATGGAACGCAGGAGCTTAAGGAAAAACAGGATCGGGTAGAGATCATAAAATCCACAATGAGTAACTGAAGGCTTAATTTACCCTCGGCAGTCATGGGGGGAGAGGAACAAGGTACATTCTTCAGGTATAAGAAGTTGATTACAAAACAGACCACCAGACCAGCCAGTTTCTGTCTTGGGGATATAGACTATCTAAACAGCATAAAGCATGCCCAGCGTTTATAGCTGGGGGCATAGGTCTTCGCTTTGCAAGGAGAAGAGTAAACCCTGAGCTAGGGACCTATGCTTACGATAAACAAGCCGTGTCCTGCATTTATACCAAGAGACACATAATGGCTTTGCCACTGGAAGCAGTTCTAAGCTAAAACCTCAACTATGCAAGCAAGGCATTGTCTCTGCATTTTACGGCAAGGAGACAAGAGTGCAGGTGCACGGGCGCCTGCTAGCAAAGCACATTTGTTCTTCCTTGAAGGTCACAAGCAGCTGGGGTCTGTTGCAGTTTATTACCCCAATCACGGGCTCCCACAAGCTGTGAACTTTTCAACAATAAGTTGACTAAAGGCTTTTTGGAAAAGTATTGATATGACCAATTTTTCTTTCCTTTTATTTTAGATAAAAGAAGTAAAGCCTTGAAAGGTAAGATTTTTGCTTCTCAAAATGGGTGGGGAATAAAAAAACATCATACCTTTCCAGGACAAGGTGTATCACTGTTGTGAAGTGAAGCCCACGTGTAGTTCGGTAATTGTGTAGATGCGGTGGAGTTCTGTTTCTTGAAGCCTGTGTGTTAAACCCCCCGCCCCTGGGCCGGGCACGGCTTCCGGAGCACTAGAAACGGAAACTGACCAGAGCTCACTGCCGCCTCCTAACACGTGTTTCAAAAGAAAGCACCGCATAAATGTGTGCCCTCGTGCTAGACTTTTCTTCACTTTGCTTCCAAATGGCATGAAACTGAAGTCATTTAGGTCCGTCACAAACCCCAGGCTGGCTCACAGCTTTGGGAGCAGCCGTTCCCCTGCCCCTCGGTCCTCGCGCCTGCGGGTGAGCTGTGTGTGCGCATCAGTCCCACAGACCCTCCGTACACTTCATCAGATTGAAAGTTGTCCTTTACACATTCTGACTTGTTACCATGCCCTCATGTGGTAAACTGCATTCTGAGTGTTCCTTCCCTCCTAAATTGTGTCTATTAAGTATCTGTTATGCTTCTCTTTGAAAAGCTTCCAGTCCTGCGCCTGCTCGTGGTCACCATTAACCAGCTTTACGTGGACAGAACGTCAGTCTGGCCGTGTTGATTGGGAACGTGGGACGTCGTGTTGACTTATAGACGTGCCACTGCCCTGATGCATGAATAAACGTACCTGTGAGATCCCCGTGTCCCTCCCTGCACCCCATCCCTGCCGAGCTCTGAGTGGGTCTCTGTGTGCAGTGGGTGCAGCCGGAGCCCCACCAAGATGCCCCATCCTTAGGGGACCTGTGGGGCTGAGGAGTAAGCACTCAGATTAGCGCAGGAGTTGGGGTCAAATCTAGGCACCCACACTCTCATCATGGCAAATAAACGTTAAACAGACGATTCTGCTACTTACACCTGGGACTTCTCTGAGCCTCTGTTTTCTCATCTGGAAAATGGAGCTGATAATATGTAAGTTCTAACTTAGAGTTACTGTGAAGCTCAGTCAGAGAAGATTTGGAAAAGCGTTATTTAAACTGTAAAATGCTTTAGAAATAAGGAAGTATTAGACCCCACAGTGGGTGGAATTCTAAGCTCCAGATCTTATGGAGAAGCCACATGCAAGGCAAAGTGCGTAATACAAATAAATTAGTTTTTTATTTCTAGTTTGGCTAATATTAAATGAATGCTACATAATGTTTTTCTCCATCTAAGGTAATTACCAGGGGGCAGGGTATAGCTCAAGTGGTAGTGTGCATGCTTAGCGTGCATAGGGCCCTGGGTTCCATCCCCAGTACCTCCTCTTAAATAAATAAACAAACAAGCAAACCTGACCCCGCCCAAAAAAAAACCTACTAAGGCAATTACCCAAACCCCTACAATTGCATTTTAAAAAATAGATTTTAAGGCAGTAAGTGTAGGGGTAGACATGAGTCCAGTTTGAAATCTGGTGTTTTGCAGGTGAGTAGGGGTCTGCCTGTGGGATAAAAATGTTGACCCTGGTCCTGGTTTCTTCTTTTAAGGGCAGGGACCATCCATGTTTTCCATTTGTGTCTCCAGCTTTAGTGTCAGGTCTGGCCCGTGGGTGGTGCCTGACAGATGACTGCCATTTACTGTGGGGTCTCTGAGCCTCAGTTTCTTCTGCTGTGAAATGGGGATTAAGCCCACTTGTCTACCTCACAGTTGTTGGTTCAACTGGGAGTTGGCGGGAAAGTGTTACATAGCCCCAGTGAAGTTGGCCCTGCAGCCGGGAGATGGGCCAGGTTCTGGTCCAATGCAGGAAACATGTCTTTTCCGTTAAGGTCTTGTTCTGTTCTCCCTTCAGAGGGTGAATCAGCACTGCAGTTCAGAGAGATCTAATCTTAGAAGTTACTTATCTGGGCCATCTGTTCTCAAACTTGAGCTTGTATCAGAATTACCTGGGGGGCTATTAGCAAAGACTGGTGGGGCCTGGTATTTCTGTTACCACTGGTCTTGGAAGGAACCTGAGAACTTGTATTTCTCACAGGTTCCCAGGATGCGCTGATGGCTGGGGACCACACTTTGAGAACCACGAGTCCGTACAGAGAACGGCCCCCACCAGAGCCCTTGTAGCCCTGTCAGCGTTCCCCATGGTGCTGCGTATCTAAGTACATTTGGGCCTAAGAACTCAGTGCAGTGGAGCTACAGACCCATTTTACAAAGGAGGAAGCTGAGGCCATGACAGTCAGTGATGTGCCAAAGTTCACCTGGCTGGTGCTGGGACCAGGGATCCAGGAGTCTGAGCTCTTATCCAGGGAGGGAGAAGCTGACAGGAGCCAGCCCCGGAGTCTGTAGAAGAGCTGGTGTGCCGGCCCTGTGAGCACATTGCCCTCCACTGCCTATGGGTTCCTTCAGCTATAATCGTCAGTAAATAAAAATTATCCTGTAAGAGATGCTTCTTACCCATCATGGACCTGGTGCCCCTCGCACGCCTGTGCAGAAGCAGAACGGGGTGAGGGGCAGCAGGGACTGATTCTGTGAAGGGAGCTCATGAGATTGAGGGTATCCCATGCAAGGTGGAGCCGGCTGGTGGGCTGCCTGCCCGTAGGCGGTCTGGAGGAGGTCTGCAGAGACCCGCCCCTGCCCCCTTTCCCACCACCACCCCCGGAGATATTGACAGGCGTCCGTCAGCTGTGCTTTTAAGAGTGGAACAAAATAATTTTTTTTTTGAGTAAAGGTAGTTTTATTCAGAGAGATCTATACTCCATGGGCAGAGTTCAGGCTGTCTCAGAAGGCAAGAGAAAAGCCACGAGGTGTGGGGGTTGGGTGCTCAGGTTGAAGTAGAAGTAGACACAGTCCATAGACAGTGCGGGCGTCTTAGAAGTGAAAGCGGCACCCTGCCGCACCAAGTGCTTTCCTGCCCTGATTTCTAAGTGGGGACAGGTGTTGGTCACATAAAGCACTAGGCTTTCCTTGCTGCCACTTACTGGTCCAAAGTCCTCAGCGTGGGGCGCCTGCCGGCCGTGTCCCAAGGTGGCCTGTAGGTGGCGCCGGCGCGCGCCGCCAGCCGGTCCTCACGGCTTCCCTGGGCGCCCGGCGCAAAGACTGGAACCGGGTCCAGAGCAGCCCCGCGGGGCGGTGCCCGCGGACAAGGGGCTGCGGAGGCAGAGGGCCGCAGACCCACCTAGCGCAGGAGCAGCCAGCTTCCAGAGGGAACTCCAAGGAGGCTCTGCTGAGATCCGTGCGCACGTGCCTCCCATCCTTGCCCAGCGCGCGGCTTGTCCGAGAGCCCGGAGCCCCTTGAGGCCGGAGAGCGCGCGCCTCTGAAGCGGAGCCTCCGGGAGGAGGCGCGTGTTTCTTGCTGGTCCCTGTGTATCCCAGGGGGCGTGTGCCCCCATCGAAGCTGCGAATAACTGCAAGATGATAGACCATAAATTGCAGGTTTACCTAAAGGCCATCTTTACGCCTGGTGTCTAACACAGGGCCGGGCGTTAGTAGTAGGCGCTCAACGGAAGTGGAAGCCTGTTCTTTGAGAAGATCAGTAAGATGGGCTAACCACCTAGCCAGACTGGTGAAGAAAAAAATTAAGGGAGAAGAAAAAGTAACACCAGGCATGAGGGAGGTGTCGTTCCTACAGGTTCTACAGATATCCGAGGGTAATCCGGGAAGGTCAGGAAGAGCTTTAGACCAGAAAGTTCTACGGGGTGTGTGAAGTGCACAAATTCCCCATAAGACACAAACCACCACTCAAGAACAAACAGCCAGCCTGAGTAGCCCTGTTCTTCCATAATCTGTAGTTAAAACCTGTCTCACAAAACTCCTCAGGCTCAGATGGCTTCTCTGAGGAGTTACACCAAAGGTTGAAGAATGAAATAATACCAACTGTACACAAGTTTTCCTGAAGAGAACGGGGGAGACACTCCCCAGCTCGGTCTGTGAGATCAGCACTGTCCTGATTCAAAAGGGAAGGGACGTTAAAGGAAGACTGTAGACCAGTATTCCTCTGGAACACAGATGCCAACCTCTCTAACAAAATTTTAGCCAATTGAATTTGATCAAAAGCAAACGTAATAATAAATTATGACCAAGGAGGGGTTGCTTAACATTCAGAAATCAGTGGGACATGGATTTCAGTCAATGGCAACATTCAATCAAAGAGAACGGAGAGAAATTAAGGAGATGTTTAAGAAACCCTGAATGAGATCAGGCTTAAGGTTATGTTGACAGGTTCCCCAAGAGAAAAATATGGCAAATGGCAAAGTACCTACTGATTCTGAGAACAGAGACTAAGTCATGATGTAATCATCAGCTGACTGGCTGATGGTCTGTCTGCAACATTGTTTTCTCCAGAGAGCAGGGATTACTGACACTTTTTAATACATGCACTGAGCTACGTTTTTGAATACATGTGTTAATGCCTAAACTAAAATAGTAGTTGTTTCTTAGGGCAGGATGTTGTTCATGTGTAGCAGAAATAAGGTGCTTAAGAACAGCAGCAGCAAGTAGTTGACCGTGTTAACACAGTAACAAGGAAAAACACGGTCATCTCAGTACTCACCATCAAAAAAGCATTAGGCAGAATTAGGCATCCATTCATGTGGAGTTTCTCAGCACAGTAGGAGTAGAAAGTAACTTCCACAATCTGATGTGCATCTATAAAAGATTTCAGCTAATGTACTCAGTGGTGAATGACTGAATGCTTCCCCTGTGTTTGGGAACAAGGTAAAGTTATCCACACTCATCAGTCCTATTCACTGTTGTACTGGAATTTCAAACCATTGCAGCAGAGCAAGAAAAATAGATAAAAGACATAGGGGATGGAACAAAGTAAAAATTTTATGTGCAGGTGACGTGGTCATCTCTAGAAAATCTTAAGGAATCTTCTATAAAGCAACCAGCCTTCTTAAGTGTGTTTAGCAAGTTTGCAGGATCAAATGTCAATATACAAAGTCAGTTGCATTTCTATATAATAGCAGCAAAGAAGTGGAAGTGAAGCTTTTAAAAATGCCGTATATAGTACTATCATTGTGGAACTGCCGCATGTATGGATAAGTTTGATAAAAGATGTGCAAGACCTGGAAACTATAAAACATCACTGAGAAACAAAGACAAATGGAGAGAGAGAACAGACTCCTGGGTAAGAAGATTCAGTCTTGTTAAGCTGTCAGGCGTCTTCAAGCTGGCCTATGTAGACTGAGGACAATTCCAGGCAAATTCCTGGTAGGTTTTCTCAGAGACTGCCAGGCAGACCCTAGAATGTGGGTGCGCTTGACTGCTCATAGGCTCTTCCTTCATGGTCACCAAAACCCGGGGGGAGATCAAATGTCCATGAACAGGTGAATGGGTGAAGAAGCCGTGCCCTGTGCACACCATGGAGTCTTACTGAGCACCGAGAACTTTTATTGATACACACCACGTGGGTGAATCTCAGAACCACCATGCTGAGTGACAGTAACTAGACAGAAAAGAATACGTACCATATGATTCCACTTACGAAAATTCTGGAACATGCACGCTGATCTGTGGTGACATAAAGGAGGTCGTGGCTGCCTGGAGTGGGAGGAGTGGACTCCAAAGGCAGGAGGAAGCCTGGTGTTGGTGCCTCTGTTCATTTTCTTGATTATAGTTATGGTTTGATGAGCATATACGTATGTCAAAACTCAAATTGTACATTTAAAGCATGGAGTTTATTGTACTTCCATTATATTTCAATAAAGCTGTAAAAACAAGGGTTTAAAATTTTTAGTCAGAGCCCATCAAAAAATAAAGACCTGGTTATTCAACTGAATGAACTGAAGAGGCTGGAGCAATAAATCTCGTCAGTTCAGCCTCCATTAATTTGCCCTTATTTGAGCAAATCATTTCTGAGTAGATGGAGAAATTGAGTTTTTTTAATGCAGGCATAATATTAAAATATTTGAGGGGTCCTGAAATGTAAGTACCCACTTGCACTTAGATGTGCACATTCAGAATAGCTGAGTGAGGGGCAGTTCTTCATCCTTCCCCAGGACCGCAAGCTCGAGATGCAGCGGGAACCTGCAAGCAGCCAGAACTGACAACGCTGCCTCCTTCCTGAAGCTGAGTATTAAATGAGCTAGAATAAGGCTTAATTTAAAAACATTTTGTCACTCTGTTTTTTATAACTAAAACTTCCTGTCTCTTCAGTTCAATGAATGAGATTTCATTAAATTCTCAGGTTGAATTCAAAACGGAATTCACTGAAGGTTGATTTGGAAACATAATATACTTAGAATGCAACAGAAAAGTCTACAGCTGTCACATGCAAATGTCTGGGGATCTCCCACCATGTGTTTGGGGACGTTCTCATCACCATGACTCGCAGGGGTCCGCAGAAGCTGCGCTGCGAATTGCGCCCCCTGCCTCTAATGGAAACAGTGTGAGTGCACAGGATCTGGGCAAAGGCTCTGTCCTCCCAGAGGAAAACACAGGTTTAACACAGTGCCCCAAATGCACGTGACCTTGAGGTCCCTTCTTCCTGGAACACGCGCATCGCCAGCTGTCATTCCTGAACCTCCCCATGTGGCACTGGCTCAGCACTCTCCAGCTCTTCCCCAGCCCGGGGTCAGCCTAGGGAGCCGCGAGGCCGGCTCCCACGCTCCACGTGTTTTGCATGCGCCCTTTTGGTGTCGCTAAGCTCTTTTAATCGTCACGCGTCTTCCTTGTTAAACGACAAGAATGTCTTGAAAGAATTATAAGGACGTTTTCTTTCCCAGCTTGAAGGGTCTAGAGAGGACTCAGATGGGGTAGACACTGTCGCTGCTCGCCCAGACCCCTGGGGTCAGCTCACAGCCCGAGTGACCTCCCGGCTTTGCTGGCTTCCCCCACGGCCATCCCCACCTCCTGGGGACTGGCCCAAGGAGGAGCCAGGAGTACTGGGAGTCCCTGCCCCTCACAGTGGCCTGTGACCGCCACCTGCGGAGGCACCACTCCCTCCACGGGACCCCTGGAATGGCTTCTTCCACTTTCAGGGCTACAGTAAAGCCTGCTCCTCCCCACCCTCCCCATCTCCCCTGGGCTCACTTCCCCAGTAAGCCACCTGTACCTGAACCCCACCGGGGAGTCAGCTTCTGACAATGCACCCTGAGCCTCCGGACACCTTCCAGATGGGTATGACGGAGTCACAGGGTGTCGGGACCCGGCACGCACTCGGCACCTCAGCAGGGCTGCCACGCTCCTGCACCCTCCCAGTCACAGCCCCTTCCTGTGGCTTGGGAGCATCACAAGGGACCTAACAGTGTCCTGAAGTACCCAGGAGACTGGCCAGGGGGCCACCACCTGCCCTGCCCCACAAAGGGGCTCCTGCGAGGAGCTGCAGTCCCGAGGGCTCAGGTTCTGCCCGCTGTGAACAATGTGGGGCTCAGCGTGCATGCTGCCAGGGAAGAGTGGGCTTCCTGCCTTGTGACAATAGGCCGGGAGGAGCCTTGTGTTCACATCGCCTCTCTGGCCTCCAAACACAGTGGGTTTTTTGGTGAAACCAGCACCGTGGCCTCCCGTGGCCCGACCCGGGAAGCCTGAGTGGCCCCAAAGCCCACCCCACATGCCGAGGCAGCACTGGGCACAGAACCTTCGCCAGCCATTGAGGGGGGTCCCCCAACCCTGGCTCCCCCATCCATGCTGAGACCCCCCTCTTCCACAGATCAGCTCTGCCCTGAGGCGCCGGCACTGCCTAGGGGTCGCCCCACCCCCGCTTCAGGACGGGGGGCGAGGGGCTCGGCCCTCACACTGTTGATCCCACCCTTGGAGCCCACACACTATAAAGCCACTTGCTCCCCGGAGGTGGTTCACTTGTACTTGATGAGGCTGTGGCTCCCTTTGAAAGGCGCTGCAGATGCAGCCAATGTTTGCAAATAAATCCTCTCCGAAATGGCCTCCAGCCCTAGGGGCGGCAGCCCCAGGAAATGCGAATGCTCAGGCCCCGCCCCAGACCTGCCGCATCACACGCTCTCGGCTGGCAGTGACCTGTGCTCTAAGGAGCCCTCCAGGGAAATCTGGTCCCACTGAGGTCAAGACCCAGTGACCTTGGGAGTGCCTGCCTCTAAGGGAAGCCTGGAGCCAAGGTTTCTGTGGGACCATGAGCCACCCACAGTGCTGCCAGCTCAGTGAGTCAGACGTGGGCATGGCATCTCTTCATAACGCAGGGCCCATGATCCTTCCCAGAGAAGCCCCTCCAGCCCAGCATCCAGATGTCACCGGGAAACAGCTGTATACCTGAACACTTGCCTCCCTCCCTCCCTCCCTCCCGCTCCTGCCCAGGGCTGGAGCCCCGCCCACCAGTGCCTGGGGGCTATCTTTAGCCTTGCGGCCTTAAGCTCAATTTGAGAGAGAGCTTGCCCAGTGTCATCTCCCCTGCAGCCCCTCTGGGCTTGTCCCCTGACTCTCAGCCCTGATTGCACTGTAAAGCACCTTCCTCCCGGTGCTGCCCCCTCTCTGCAGGAGACGGGCCCTCCTCTAACCCCCAGTTCGTGGTCAGACGCATCAACCACAAAGACGGAGTTAGTGTCACTACTGACCAGAGTCTCCCTGGTGCCCCTCCCACCGAGTTGTCCCTGTGTTCGCCAGGCCTCTTTCGTAGCTGGGCCACTCTTTCACAGCCAGGCTTCTCGTCACCCCTCCCCACCTGGACCTAATACCAACAGCCCAGTCCCAGCATCCCAGCATCCCAGTATGTGAACCAATGCGAGCTGACCTGCATTTACCAGCAGGTGGCCCTTGAAGCCACACTGGGCCATCACAGAGCCACCCTCACCTTGTGCAGGTGACAGCCCCAACTCCACTCCTGCCCCTGCTCATTTCCCAGCTCTGCCTGTAAACCGAGGCAGGACAGAAGGAGAGCAGACTCCGGTGTCCACAGATGTCTATCCTGGGTGTCCTCACTCTCCTGTAACTCACATCAGCCCAGGCAGGACCGAGGATCCCCCGGGAACCCAAGGAAAGCACTGGGCCTCCCTTTATCCCTCCACGGCCTCTGGCCTCACCCCTGCCAGCATTTCTTCTCCCTGGTGCCCACTCCTCCTCTCCCTCCTGGTCTTGGCCTGACGACAAGGTCAGAATGCCATGTGGGGCCCTCGTGGCCTCTGCGTGACAGCTCCTGTGTTGCCCAGTCCCACCTGAGGGGGACACCGACTGCGCTGGGCACCAGGGAGCTGCCTTCAGGTCAGGTGTCCACCCGATCCACTTGGTGTGACCAGGGGAGCGTGTGGAAGCCAATTTTCCTTCATGACAGCTCTGACCACCTCTCACTCTATCATTGAAATCCCCATCTGGGCTTTCTAAGTTTTGATTTATAAGACCCCCATGTTTGTGAAGTCATATTTAATGTTGTATGTCAACCCCACGACCCTGCCCTGGAAGTCCAGGTTTGGTGGCAGTTGCTATGGGTGTGCACTGGGCCCTGGTGCCCAGGGCCGGCCGGGCCCTGCATGCCCCCTTCTCCATCCAGGAGCCCAAACCGACTCATGTTCTCAAAAAGTGGGAACTGAACAGACAGGTTTCTCACCTCCCAGAGGAAAAGGAGCCTCTGCTCAGCCTGTAGTTCCGCTGCTCAGACAGTCAAGGGCTCACTGGTCACCTGCACTGTCCTTCAGAGGAGGCTAAGGGGCCCCCCAAGGACTGGGGTTCTCAGGACGAACTTGGGGTCCAGGTGATAGCCACACCCAGCTTCTCCTCGCCCATGTGGGCAGTGGTTCATAAACCCCTGGGCCAGGGGCGGAGGTAGGGAATGCCTTTCTTCCAGGAAATTAGTTCAGGGAAGCTTGGTGGCCCGGATCAAGTCTCCTGTTAAAGAGTAACTGACACCCCATATTACATTCAAGTCTGGGGAGTAACTATCCAGGGGAAGTGTTTATTTTAACGGGAGAACAAAGCATCCTTTGTGGGCCAGCTCTGCCAGCGCCAGGATCTCCCTTGACAGGAACTGGCTGGGGGGCCCCTGGGATTGTGCCGTCTTGTGGTTGACCAGCTAACCGCTTTCCTGGGTGGCTTTATCTGCTCTGGTCTTTGCCTTCTTGGAAGCACTGGGTTGACAGGGCTGTCAGCACCCCTCCCAGGCGGCCATGAGGGAACTGGCACCTCTCGCCTGGACCCCCCCCAGGTCAGTGCGGGGTGGGATCTGTCTCCCCTCATCTGGAGTGAAGGTTTGCCCTCAGAGTGGGCCTTCCAAACCTGGACTTCCAGGTCAGGCTCGTTGGATTGACACCCTACCTGTGCCTTCTCTCTGGGGTCTCACAGTGTCTCCCGGAGGCAGCATCACAGGTCTGCCAGCTCTGAGCTCTCCCCACCAGCTGCACCTCCACGTCTCCTAGATGGAAACTTGGCTAAAATACACTCTTCCTGGGCCCCAGACTGGATGACCCAATTAAATCCCTGAGGGTGACAGTCTGACACTTGTACTCAAAAAGCAAACAAACAAAACCTCCTTGGCTTGATTCAAAACAATACAGGAAGAAGGGAACTGGAAGAGTCTAAATAAACAGACGGGCGTGAGCTGGTTATAGACACAGGGTTAGGAAAGCTCACACTAAGTCCTGTCTCCTGCTGTGAAAAGTCTCACGTGGAAAACATGAACAGTGGTTGACATAACGAAAGTTTTCATAAACACTCCCGAAGAGATTCCGCCTTGCCCCCAGGCTGAGAACTCCACAAGCGAGCCCCGTGGGAGCTGATGGAACTACGGTCGCACGGACGAGACGCAAGCCCGGGGAGCCGGGGGGCCACCCCGCACCAGTGCAACAGCATGCAGTGGGCGCCGCTGCATCCCCTCTGAACACAGGGCGCCGTCTGGCCCAGGTGGGAGCGCATGAGACAGATCTGAGCAACTCCATCGTGGCTCAGGAAGGCCACAGGGCCAGAGGTATCTGGTCCAAGCCATAGGGCCAGCTGAGGAGGAGGGCCTGGGCTGCACAGGACCCGCAGACCAAGCCCCAGGCCCCGTGGGCTGGGACGTTCTCCTGGAACTCTTGCGAAGCCCTGAGAGGGAGGCAGAGCCTGCTGGCAGCAGTGCCCTGAGCCGGGGACACAAGTGACCCTGTGAATAGCCGGTGGCCTCCAAGGAGATAGGCACAAGGTGGTCAGGTGGGGCACAGCCCTGGGGAAACTAGGCCAAGGACGCCGTATGGGTGCTGGCGCCGTGGACACACCCCGGCCGCACCCAGATGTCTCCCTGTCCCCACCCAGCCCACCCCAACCCTGGCCTCTTTCAGCCAAATGCCTGGGGAGTAGGTCAGTGGAGGCAGGCCCATCTGGGGAGAACGGGGCAAGGTCCATGAACTGGCAGGTGCCCCGGCAGGTGCCCCTACATTTGGGGAGGTTTGGTGACTCCTGGCTGGCGGGAGTCAGGAGGAAACAAAGCACTGAGGAGGCTGGAGGTCACTTCCCCAGGTTCTTCTGCCCTAATTAGCACCTTGGCTGGCTGGCCAGGCCTTCGTGGGAAGAACTGAAGGTCACCCTCGGTTCGTCCAGGTGGCTTGGCCTTTCTGGCACGTGCCTCACCCTGACCTAAGTCCTGAGCTGAGTTACTGCCAGAACCACCGAGATTCCCAGCGGCACCGATTGGTTTCCTCCCTCTGGGCTCTGGGCTCTGGGCTCCAGGCTGGCGGCCCCCAGCCTGCTCCCTTCTTTGTGCTCCACACTCACCAGCCACACCTGCCTCTCTCAGTCCCTGCTAGACCCTGACCCTCACACAGGCAGGAAGAGACCCTGGGCACATTGCACAACCTCTGTGAGCCTCAACTTCCTCCTCTGCGAAATGGGTGTGACAATTCCCGTGGCGGCCCATCTGCTGCCATGCCGGTCCTCCCCAGCAGGTGCAGGTCAGAAGGAAGATCTGTCTCTACATACTGACAACATCTCCCAGATCAGTCTGCTCAGAGGGAAAAGCAATTTGCAGGACAGTCAAGCGGAGCGACACTGTTTGAGTTTAAAGACACACATGGGCACAAAACTCAAATTATGTGTGTATGTGGGCAGGTGCTTGTATACAAGTGGAAATTCTGGCAAACATGCACCAAAACAAAACAGCCAATACACTGGGAGTCAGGGCACAATTAAAGGGAATTGATCAAGATGAACTTGGACTTTATTGGTAACACTTTGATTTTTACAAGACTGTGTTCAAGAATCACTGTATGATTTCAAATAAATAAAATTTTAAATTGCATCCTTACTCCTAGGGCATGGGGAGAATTACACCCTAAGAGCCTAATGCAGCCCTGCCCTCCTGACCTTCTTGGCACCTCCATTCCAGGTCGTTTATTCACTCAACAAGCATGTGCTGCCACCTCCTCTATGCTGGCCTCAGGCTGGATTCGGGGTCAGAGGCAGTTCCAAGGTGAGCCTAGCCAGGAGAGGCTCCCTGCCCCACGGGACCCCGCAGCCAGGCGGGAGGACTTTACACCCAGACCAGCTTCAACACGTGTCTCCCAAATGTCCGGAAGTGCCAGGAAACCCAGCAATAGTATCTTTTCATGCCAGACAGCCATGAACAAACGTGTTCTTCAAAAGAGGAAATTTGTCAGACCAAAATGAACTAGCCAAATGGTAAAATACACAGCAAAGCTAAAGGGGCCAGTGAACCTGCTCCTCAGCACCAACCAAGTAACAAAACGGGTGACTTGGAGGACTTTTCCAAGCACCTGCAGCACCCCTGTAAGGTGTCCCACACTTGGGACTCTCCTAGGGGTGCCCTTAGGCAGCAGTGGTGATGGCAGCGCCCAGCAGAGCTCCACACTGGTCCTCCGCCCCCTCAGCACCCTGCCCCTTCCTGATACCCTCTTCCCAATCCCTTCTGTCAGCCCAAAGCAGGTCCAGGCATCGCTAAGCCAAGTGTGCCCACGACCCACCTGTCCCCGGGCACAGCTGGCAAACACAGCAGACCTGCCCTGAGCCAGACCCTGGGGGCACAGCATCCAGCCATAAGCCCAGGTTCCCAGATCACCCCAGGAGTTCTGGGGGTTCCCCAGACCTGGCCACCTACACCCCAAAGGTTCACACCTAGCCCTGGGAAAAATGTGTGTGTCAGGCTCAGTGGAATGCAGTCCCAAGGAGGGCACCAGGAGAAACAAGTTCCAAGGTTAGCCTCCCAGGAGATCACAGCCCCTGCCTGGTCACTGCTGGGGCCTGGGAGCCCCTGCTCCCCGAAGACGGGCAGCAGCCTCATGTCCACAGGGTCCAGGGCCTAGTGAGGGCAGGGAGCTGGGAGATGGGGGCGGGGGCTTGGAATGGTGCAAGTTAAACTCAGCCACTTAGTAGCTCTGGATACGTGAACTTCACCCCCAAGGGTCAGTTTCCTTACCTGTGTAAGGTCCACGACAGCAGCTCATGGTAAGACCACACAAAATGATCTCAGGTGTCTGCGTTCCTCAGGGCGCGATGGTCTGGGGGCAGGGAGGGGCGTGTCCCCAAAATCAGGACCGCAGAAACAGTCCCAGCACAGAGTACCTCCACAGGACCCCTACCTCCAGTGCTCTCCCCAGAGGAGCCTCATGCATGCAGCCCAGGTCCCTTCACTTAGAGGAAGGGGGCCACCCCCTGCCCACCAGCTCTCAGTGGCCTCCCCTAACCCTGGGAATCACCAGGGTCTCAGAGCAGCCCAGCCCCACCCCCACCCCCAGATCCAGCAACAGGAGAAACCATGTGGGCCACAGCCACCAGCAGCCTGGGACTGTGCCAGCACCTGCTCTTAGACCCCTCCCCTGCCCCGACGTCCCCAGGACTGTGCAGAAAATACCCTTGTTCTCGGTCAACTTCAGGTTGGGAGGACCGGGGTGTAGACTCTGTCTGTCTGTCAGCAGCCCTACCTGGCTGTGTCCCGAGGGACATGGACTAAATCCTCCTTGTCCTCCTGCTGCTGGTACTGATGAATTGCCATAGGGTGCATCACCTCCCCTCCGCATGACCCCAGCTGATGGCACACCCACTGGTGCTCACAGGTCTTTGTCATGAGTGTGTATCACTTTGGTAATCAGAAAATAACAATGGTGCACTTTAAAAACAAAGAAATAATCCCCAGCCAAGCCGGGGGCGGGCATCCGTGAGATCGCGTGGGGAGGGCCTTCCCGAGCTCCCCATCGGTGGGTGTCAGACCTCTTGACGTGGGCGTTGGCGTTTGACCACGACCATGGTGGCCGGGGCCTCGAGGAAGCCGCAGGATTACTCACCTCCCACTGCCCCGCCCTTTAGTTGGCAGCTGGGGCCGGTGCCTCAGTCCACGGCCTGAGCGTTTCTGCCCCTTTGTCCTGGCCGAGGCTGTGCAGTCAGCCTCCTGCCAGGAAGGAAAGACAGACCCTGCTTCCAGCACTGCCCTTGGTGGGGCCCTAAGGCAGCCCTTATGGTGGCACCCTACCGAGCCACACTCCTGACCCCCATCCCAGACCCCAGGCTGTGGCGGTGGCCTCAGTCTCCCCAAGTACACAGAGCAGCTTGCAGGTCCAGGACCGGGCTGCGGAGAGTGAGGCCCCCAGGCACGACGCTGAAGAGGTGCCCACTCTCAAGGCCACTGGCGCTGCCCGAGGCCACCCCAGCCCCTCCGGTGATGCTCCTCTGCCCTGTCCTGTCCCACCCTGACAGCATTATTGCGGTCCGGCTCCGGGAGCCTGGACCTTTGAAGTGGTTTTCCCTAAGGGCCTCAGGGGCTTCCATTGTATGAGGATTTGGGTAAGATTGTTAAATGCCAACCCTGACTTGCAAACACTGTGGTGTAGTTTAAAGTTTATATTTCACGGTGCAATCTCTCACTCGCCTGAACCCCCAGGAGAAACCGCCCGCAAACAGGTGCTGTAGGCTGACAGTTGCGGCCTCTGTGAGGGTGGCTCCAGGCATGGCCCCATCTCCACCCCCGGGCCCTGTGCACCCGCTCTGTGCCCGCGCTCCGCAGCAGCCTGGGCACGGCCCCGTCCTGTCTTCTCAGTGCAGGGCCTGGCGCAGGCTGGGGGCACAGAGCTGGTGCGGAGCGCAGACAGAGGGACAGTGGAGCTCGGGCAGGGGCCTCCTGCAAGCGAGGCCACTCCGGCAGCAATGTCACACTCCCGCCCTCTCAGCCTCCGAGAGACAGTCCTGGTAATAACCCGCTTCCTCCTCCCGCTCCTGTGATTCACCTGCACTCGGTCTCGTCACACCTGACTCACTTTCGGCATCTGCTGAGCGTGGCCGGAAGATGACTGACTCTATGGGGACCCGAGGGCCAGAGGGAAACGCGGGGTGGCGGGGCGGGAGAGGGGCAGCCCAGCAGGAGATGCAGCTGCTTCTCTGCTGCTGCCTCGGAGAGGAACCCTGCTTCCTGCTTCCTTTGTGCCCTCACAGCACTCTACAGTTTATACAGCTGTCTCCCCAAAGAGGGCAGGAGCGGGATTTCCTTCTGGTGATGGGGAAACAGAGGCTGCAGGGGACCTTGACCGCCCAGGGAGGGAAGCACGGGATGGAAGGCCAGCCTCCGGACTGCACCTGGTGCCTTCCCGCGGCATTCCGCAGAACCCAGGGGTCAGTCCGTTCCGCCCCCGTGCCAGGCTTCAACCCCAAGCCCAGGACAAGGGGGAGAGCACTTGGGGTGGGGGTGGGGAGAAGAAGGGCCAGAAGCGGGCACAGCAGGTGCTGGTCCTTGGAAAGATTTTCAAGAGCACCACCCCCCATCTCCTCCCAGGCCTCCGGTTTAACCTGCCTGGGAAAGGTTGGAGGTCAGAGGTAGCTGCAGAGGGGCAGCCGGTCCGGGCGGTGGGCTGGGCAGAGGTGAAAAAGGCATCACATCTCCAGCTGGTTCAGGGGGAGACTGGCACACCCACTGGGTGCTGTGCGTGGGGCTCCCCCCAGCCTCACAACAGCCCTGAAAGGAAGCCATTGCCAACAGGCGGAGGTTCAGGTGGACAAAAAGCCACGCTGGCCAGCCACCCCATGAACCACACGCCCCCACCAGAGTGCCCAGCCCAGAAGGCCTTGCGGCCCCATGTGTGTGTCTCCTGGGGGCCCAGGAGATGCCCAGGGAGCATGGGTGGGCGGGAGGCCCAGCGGGTGCCCCTCTGTGCTGGGCGTGCCTGAGCCCAGCCTCCGGAAGACGGAAGACATGAGGCCAGCCAACTCCGGGCCTGCCCCGACTGGCGGGAGCTTCTATTTTTACATCCACACTTCCCACTTCTTTTCCTGTTCTAGGAAAAAGCTGACAGAGCTTCACAGAGCCTGGGATTTCTCCCTGGAGCTGGAGGCAGCCAGGCAGCACCTCTGCCCTGATCTTGCTATCTGGAAAAAGCTGTCCCCAAAGGGGCTCTCCTCCTGCAGTGTAGCCTCAGGGACACCGCTCCTTGCCAGAGCCTTGCAGGGTCAGGGGATCCAGGGACACTGTAGGAACTGGCCTTGTGCCAGAGGCGGTGGCCCCTGAGAGGGGTCTGAAGCCACTGCCCGCTTGTCTGGTCTGTCCTGCCCACGCCCTCCTCTCACCCCCAGACTCCCTCTCCCAGCCTAAGAGCAAACATAGGAAGAACCGGGGAAGAAGGAAGGCGTGGGCAGAAGAAACTGGGGAGGAATCTGCTTACCTTTCTTTAAAAAGGACACCCCGCAGCGGGAAGGGCAGAGCTCAGGGGCATAACACATGCTCAGCATGCACGAGGCTCTGGGTTCAATTCCCAGTCCCTCCATTAAAAAAAAAAAAGAGCCTGCAAACTAGCTCACTGTGACTTAAACAATGAAAAGATATGAACACCTGAGAAACTGGAGAGATGGCAGTGGGACGTTGTGACTTCTGTCACTCACAGCTTTGTCCTGCCCTAGGTGCTGTTGCCAGCAGCCTGCTTGTTTGCTCAGAAGTCCAGCACCTTGTTTGGAGCCTGAGAATGATTTAAGGAGAAAGGTGTAAGCCATATTTCTGCTCAGCTCCAGTCTGAAGAAAGAACAAAGCACACATAATGGAATCTAACTCTCAGAGGACATCAAAAATGGAATTTTCAAAACAGCAAGGTCCTGCTGCACAGGGAGCTGTGTTCAGCGCCTGGTGATGGCCTGAACTGAAAAATAATATGAAAAGGAATTTATGTATGTATAACTGAATCACTATGCTGTACACCAGAAATTATCACAACATTATAAACTGACTCTACTTCAACAAAAAGGTTAAAAATAAAAAATTTAATATAATTTAAAAAATGGAATTTTCAAGTAATTTCTTATACAACTTGGCTGTTCAAATTAGCATGCAATCATTTCAGCCTTTCTAAAGAAAAGTTGTACTTTTTTAAACCTTCAAAAAAAATAAGTAAAAAGAACAGCCTGAACATGAATTCTCAGAAGTGACTCAGGGCCCGAAGGGAAGGCAGCCAACCTTACCCCTCTCAGTGTCCTCACCTGAGAAGTGGGATCGGGGCTGCGGCTGTGGGGAGTGACACTCAGCTTTGCTTGGGGCACGGCCATGGCAGGAAGGCCATTATTCCTTCTATGAGAACTAAGAAACCAGTTCTGGGAAGTCAGGCCACAAGGAGACGGACAGGAAGGAGATGAGGTTAACGTAGGAGCTAGACCAGCGGGCCTGCTGTGCTGAGCTCAGGGGCCTCTTCTGGGCTGGCCACGTCTCCACCAGGCAAAGCCGGCTCAGTGCCCCCGGAAATGTTTCCATTTCTTCTCAAATCAGGAGAAAAAAAATGACCTTTTCTGTTGAAGAAAATGTTTCCAAATATAATATGTATATACTCATCTTTCTGCCAGCACAGTTGGAAAATGCCATTTTTAACATTCTTCTCTGGAGGAGGAAGGGGTGGTGCCACCAGGTGGAGCCGCCAGGTCTCCTCGTGGGCCAATCCAGAGTCAGATTTCCAGGTGGGGGATTCTGATTGGTCTGCTCAAGTTAGAGGTCCAGACCGGGACTAACAACTGAGGCCAGTGGGCGGGGTGATCAGGCCCAGCCTTGGCCACTGGGCACCCTGTATAAGGGCCTCCCTGAGAATGGGCGGTGGCTGGGAGCCCCCACCATGGGGGTCTAACCTGATCATTACGGTCCCCTGTAGGGGTGAAGTCCTACCCTAGCAGAGACCACTGTGGACATGACTATGTTCAGGGTGAGTGTTGCCAGTCATGACCTTGGCCACGGGACACCTCAGGGACATGCCTGAGCACCTGAATGAGGAATCATCAGAATGAGGAATCCACCACAATGAGGCCTCCACCAGGTTCCCCTGATGGCTGGGGTGAGGAGGGACTCTGGGCTACAGAATCTGGGGTACAGTATAGGGTGGGCCATCCTTACTGACCATGGTGGCCTTTTTCCATCCCCTCCACGTCTCATTGAAAAAACAGATTTAGATTTAAAGCCGACTTGGCCTTGAACCAACAGTGGAACTCTGTGAGCTCTCTCCTCTCTGAGCCTTGTTTTCCTTTTCTGTAAAGAAACCCAATGCAAGGAGAGGACCTCACAGCGTTGCAGGGGCCACAGGAACAGGAGAAGGGTCAGGAGAAACTCCAGAGACAGGGCCGATTCTCAGCTAACACTTCAAACCTTTACTATATGCACTTGCTTGGTCCTTCCAGGCACCTTGGGGACTTAAAATGAAAATGTTAGCCCAGCCCCCCAGCTGGCCAGCCTGCACTGCACTGTCCAGAGGCTCTGCCAGAAAGCACAGGGCAGGGGGCGCCCAGGAGGAAAGTTCCAGTAGGCCGCCCCCCTTGGCCTTCAGCCAGCCCCCAGCTGGGCTGGCCCCTCCCTGCCAGCCTTTGCTCAGCCCCTCCTCCGTGTGCCTGGGCGAGCACCCAGGCGTCGTCCTGAGCACTGGCCACGTGCCAGGTGCCTGGACTATGCCCTCTGACCAACTCGGGGAAGTGCTGGTTCTTATTCCCATTTTACAGATGAGGAGATCGAGGCTCGAGGAACTGAGGTGCTTGTAGGTCTGTCTGCATCATCTCTGCAAATGCACCAACCTTATCACAGTATTTCATAAAAAGCAGCTTCCCTACTGGTCTCTTAAAGGGTCTGGAGCTGGGGCGGGTCTGGTTCATGTCGGCCACGTCTAAGAAGTGTCAGGTATGCAGGGAAGGGCTGACCGGGGGCCCCTGCCAGGCCCCCTGCTCACCCAGGCTGCCAGGCTGCCTCCCCACCCAGCCTGTCCCACTTGGCACTGAACCAGTGTAGGCTGCAGCTGTCCACCGTCCCCCAGCTCAGTGGGGAGCACCCAACACCAGGTCAGGCCCCCAGTGCTGGTCCTCACAGGCTCACAGTGGCTGTTACTGGGGCAAGGGACCCCACCCAGGCCTGCAGCCTCCTGTGTTCCCTGCTGCCCCAGGGCCCAAGCGTTGGCATGCACACAAAGCATCCAGCCGAGCTGGCCTGGGCAGGGCCCAGAATAGGAGGTGGTTCCCCCAAACATCTGGAAAACATCGGCTCCCTCTCCCAGGCGGCGCTGGAGATAACAGCCTGTTCGGGGGAGTGCACATCCCTGGCCCTGCCTGAGGCCGGCGAGGGGGTGGGGTGGCACCACTACCTTCTTACCGGAGCCTGGCGGGGGTGGAGGGCGGGGAGTGCGGGGGGGTAGCTGGCGGAAGCGCCCCTCTCCTGGGCAGAACACCCCTCCTCGGGCGGCCTCAGGCCTACAATTTCCCTGTAAAGAATCCAGAGCAGCCACTGCTGACGTTCAGCACTTTCATCCCCCCAGAACGTATCTGTCCGGGCAGCTACTGAACAAGCAGCCAGCTTCCCGCACACCCTGCTGACAGAGCTGTGCAGCCACCTCTCTGTGGGTCAAGTTCTTTAAGATTTTAAGTTTGTTCCGAAAAGCAACAGAGACTAGTAAACAAGTCTAAGCCAGGGAGTCAGGCCACAGCAAGCACGAAGCGGGGCGGGCGGCCAGGCGGCCCCCGCTCTGGCCCAGGGAGCTCGGTGGCAGCAGGACTGCAAAGGAGAGGTCGGGCTCAGAAGGGGCTTGGAGAGTCTGCCCCAGCGAGGCTCCAGCTGGCCTCGCCTGTGAGCACCCCAGCTCTCGGGCACAGGGCTCTGGCTCTCCTGGCAGGGCCAAGAACAGGGTCGCAGGTTCTGCTGCAAGACAGAGGTGGGGCTGCTGGGGCCCAGGAGACTCCTGCTTGAGTCCTTCTTAATTTCCTGGATTCCAGGAAGGCTCCCCGGGAGCGGTGGGCAAGCCCCAAGCAGGGTGTGCCCATCCGGCAGCTCCCAACAGCCCTTCCGGTGCCTCGGCTGGCTGGAGCCTCGGGGAGTGTCTGATCATCTGGAGCTGGGGGCTGGTGGGCAGCAAGGCCCCAAAGCCTCACAGAACAGCAGGGAGTGAAGCCCAGAGACCAGGGTCACAGAGCAGAGCCACAGGGGGAGGCCCGGGGCTATTTGTGAAAAACAGGCAGTGGCGGTGGCTGCACCCAGGCTCTGGCCCCCACCACCGGGGCACCCTGGCCCCCAAGGCCCTTCCCAGTCTGAGAGATATTGACTGACTGGCCCCCTAAGCCCCCTCCAGCTAACAAGTTGGGAGCATCCAGGGTTGTGCCCAGCTGGGTGCTGACTGTGTGGTCACCCCTGAGCAAGACCATGTGACCTGTCCCTTGGGACACCAGCACTGTAGTGGGGACACAGACACAGCACACTGTTTGCAGGGACAGGTTATGGGCCAGTTGGAAGGGAACGGCAGGGAAGGTGAAAGCGGGCAGATGTGAGGTTTCAGTCTCACGTTCCTGGGCTGAGTTGGGGCAGGACTCAGGGGGCAGAAGTGCAGGAAAGTGGCGGTGGGGCATCCAGACAGTTCTGGGTGGGGTGGGTTCCCAGGAGGGGAGGCCAGTGGGGTCCCTCTGCGGTGCTGACCACTGGGTAGTCGGCATTTCAGGCTGGACAATAGGCTACATCTGAACAGACAGGTCATGTTGGGAGTGAGCTAAGGCGGGGCAGGGGGTCCTGTGAAGGTCACGACGAGAGCCACCACCGCCATCCCAAGCAGGCCTCTCTCAATCTGCCACCCCTTCCAGCCAGCTGCTCCCAAAATGCCACAGCAGCAGAAACACAGTGAGGCCCCGAGCCTCCCTGGGCTGTTCTCGGGAGAGGGTCAGAGAATGGGGTCTGGGTGGGAGTCAGGCCAGCAGGAGTCAGGGAAAGTAGGAGGGTGGGGAGGCCGGGCTCGGGCACCTCTCGGTGACCTCCAGCAAGCTGGCTCAGGTCGCGGAGAGCCCTGACCGGACACCGCGAGTTGGAGTGCACATGTGGTGGGGAGCTCACTCCCGCACCCTGCCATAGCTGCTCCTCCCGGGAGTGGTTGAGAGGTGGGCATCGCTGCCCAGGCCACCGCCTGGGCTGGGAGGACAGGGCACCCACTTCTCCCATCGGCTTCTCACTCCAGGAGCCTAGAACCAACAGGCCAATTGGATAGACACCAACTATTCCCCAGCAGCCTCCAGTGGTTCTGCCCAGAGCAGGCGCATCTCGGGGCACTCTGCCGACCTCAGAGCCACGCCTGGGCGGATGCCACCTCACAGGCCACATTTTAAAGCCAATTTTCTAGAGACTATTTCACAGTCGCGCACAGGCGAGTCCCTTGGTTCCGTCCCACGGAGGCGCAGATGCCGAGAGGCCAGCACTGGTTAATGGCCCTTTCTTTATTCTAGCTCTGTCAGCTAATGGCAGCTAAAAGTGATTTTACACAAAATAATGTGTCAGAGATAATTGCTGCTGGGCACAGCTCCCAAATTCCAACCTGAAACCAAAGGCCAAACGTGCCGGTTAATGATTAAACCCCTGCAGTCGGTGCTGAGGGGCAGTGCGGCAGGGAGGGGTTGCTGGCCGGGGCCCAGCGCTGGCCCTGCCCAGCAGGAACCGGTTCCTGCTCTGTGGAGGAGGGGAGCGGCTTCACCACCAAGGGAAAGCTAAATACTGTCTAATCCCTGCACCCGGGACAGCAAACAGGCCTCCCATTGTCTGTCAGGAAGCAGGTCGCAGTCATGGTCACGGCCCAGCCTGCACCCACCAGAGGTCAGGATGAAGGCCCGGGGAGACTGGAGCATCCTGGCCTGGGCAGGTAAGATGGGGTGGGTCGGGAGTAGGGCGGGGCCTGCCTCTACCGCCTCTCTCTGCACCAAGGGACAGTCTGAAAGAGGCCTTGCGTTGCACAGAGAGCTTCAGCCACGCGAAATGGACAGGTATAAATGAGCACAGAAAGCAAACGTGGGCTGTTCTGGGCGGTCAAGAGTTCTGGATGGCTACTCTGAGAGGCCTGGGCTCCAATCCCAGCTCTGCCACCTTTCAGCTGCCGTGTGAAGTGAAGCCTCAGTTGCCTCCTCTGTAAAATGGGAACATAGAACCCAACCTCAGGTCAGCCTGAGGCTTCGTGAGGTAACGCCTGTAGAACACGGAGCGCCGTCGCCTTGGGCACGTGGTAAGCGTTCAATCGGCAGCAGTTATGTTTCTCATCACAACAGGATTTGGTTCCCTTGCAAGACTGTCTCCCAACCTCAGCGCCCTACTATCTGTTGGTGGGCATCTGCAGCTTGATGTCGGACAGTATTTAGGTTCTGGAGCTGACTGTGGTGGCATGGGGGAGGGGAAGGGAGGACCCCAGTAATCTTGCCTCCCCAAGACGGGGTCAGAAGTTAGTGTGAATAAATATATATTTTTTCATATAACAGCTTTATTGATATATAGTTCACCTAGCATAAAACATGCCCTTTCAGCATGTACGAGTCCGTGGGTTTTAGTATATTCGCAAGGCTGAACAGCCATCACTACTACCCAATGCCATCATTTTCATCACCCCAAACAGAAACCCTGAAAGGGGGGGAGGGTGCAGCTCAGCAGTAGGGTGTGTGCCTTGCGTGCACAAGGTCCTAGGATCAATCTCCAGTACCTCCATTAAAAAAACAAACTTAATTACCCCCACCGTAAAAAGAAACCCTGTGCAGCAGTCCAATTCTCCCATGTCTCCCTCCCCACCACCGCCGGCATCCACAACCCTACTGTCTCTCCCAGTGGATTTGCCTATTCTGGACATTTCATGCAAACAGAGCCAGACAATGTATGTTGTGTGTGTGTGTGTCTGCTGCTTTCATTTAGCGCAACATGCTCAGTGGCACAGCATGACTTGATACCTCATTCCTGTTTGCACCTGAGTAATATTCCACTGTACAGACAAATCACATCTTGTTTCTCCATTCATCAGCTGATGGACATTTGAGTTGTTCGCACCTTTGGGCTATTGTGAGTGATGCTGCTGTCAGTATCTGTGTACGGGTTTTTGTGTGGACATTATGTTTCACGTCTCCTGGGTATATACCTAGCGTTGGAATTCCTAGGTTATACGCTAGAAAGAATGTTCTTTAAAATCACCAAAAAAAGCAGTATAAGAATAGAAGTAATTATGTAAGTATGAAAGGTAGGAGGGTACTGTACAATTGACCCTTGAATAAGATGGGTTTGAACTGCATGAGTTCACGTCTACGCAGATTTTTTTCACTCAATACGTACTATTGTACCACACGATCTGCTGTTGGTTGAATCTTCGGATGTGGAATTTCAGATAGGAGAACCAACTGTAAAGTTACACTCAGATTTTCAACTGTGTAGGGAGTCAGTTGGTGCCCCTAATTCTTGAGTTGTTCAAAGGTCAACTGTAATGTACTTAAACTTCCATCTTTTGTATTGAGGAGTCCATAGTGTCTGAAATTTGGCAAATCAGGGACGAGAGACAGAGATACGGAGTGGAGCTGCAGGACCACTGTGAGTGGCACCAAGCACTCTGAGACAGAAGACCGGCCCTGGGGAGGGTGTCGGGGGGGGCACCATGTGACTTTGCGTCATGCTCACCTCTGTGTTGCTGTAATGCTTATGATAAAAAAGACACTTTGTTAAGTATAATGTTGGGAGTCACAGACCATTCTGGAATTGAAAACGTAACAGCAGGAAGACGGTGTTCCCTGCACCAGTTGTCAGGAGCACAGCAGAGAGGAGGCGAGCTCCGGCAGTTGGCTTTGCCTCAAGAGACCATCTGCCTCCCTCCCACTTCCACCGCTAGTCCTCGGTCCACAGGGTCAGGGCGAGGCGTCCTTGCCTCCTCCCAGGGGGAGCCCTCCAAAGCCTCAAAGCCCTTGTCCTCTGCAGACTAAACATCACCCACCTGCTCAGCTGTTTTACAGCCTGCATGACTCCTTCCTGGCCAGGAGCCCTGGGGCACTTGGGTGTACAGGGAGGCGGCGGGGCCTGCTGGTCTCTGTTGGGAACATGCCATCTGCCCGCTCATCCAGCCATTCACCCATCCATCCATCCACCCACCCACTAAACCATCCACCCACCTACCTGTCCATCCATCCTTCCACGCATCCACCCACTCACCACCCATCCACCCGCCCCCTCACCCGTCCATCTACCCACCCATTACCCATCTACCCACCTACCTGTCTGTCCATCCATCCTTCCACCCCCTCACTCATCCAACCACCCATCCATCCACTCACATATTGATCCATCTCTCCATCCACTCATCCTTCCAACCATCACTTGCTGATGTCTCCTCAGAGCCAGCCCCTTGGGACCTATCCTCAGGGAGTTACCCAGTGAGAAGACCAGACTGACCTGTAAGCCAGCAGTGACCATGCTGGCTGAGAAGTGCAGGGGCAGAGATCAGCCCTTGAAGCATCAAAGCAGACTTTCTCCTTGGGGGAAACAGTGAGGAAGATGCTTAAATAAACAGCCTCGGAGTCAAGGCAGCAGCGAGCTGGAGAAAGGGGGGGTGGTCTGATCAATCCAGGGGTCAGGTCAGAACGGGCACACTGGAGTCACTAGTCGTAATGATCTTACAGCTGTCCCCAGCTTCCTTCAGTGGACATTATTTTCAGGGACTCTGGAGGACTCCCCGGCTCCAGCATAGCACATGCACTGGTCAGCTGGGGCTTTGGACCCCCTCCCAGCTGGCGGAGGCCAGCTTCTCCAGTGGGGCATCCGGCGTAGGGCCATGACCTGAACTTCCCGGGCCTCTCTTATCCACCTGCATAACAGGAAACAATTACACCATGGAACGTTCTTGGGGGTTCACTTGACAAGAGCTCATGGAGCACCTGGTCCGTGTAAGACACAGGGGTAGGCTCTGGGGACACAGCTGTGAGCTGAAGTACTGCCTCCGGGCACTAGAAGCAGAGAGAGTGCCTGGACGGCTAGCAGGACATGGCCGTGCCTTCCCGCACATCACTACAGAGCCAGAAGAAGTGCCCACGACACACAGGGCATCCCTCTGAGGGGCGCTGGGTCCCCTCCATCCTTCTGGTGTGGGCAGACCCAAAGCCATCTGCGAGGAGAATGTGCTGGCGGACTCTGCCTGGTGGAGACATTCTGCTGACCCTCTGTGTCCATTTGCCCTTAAGAAAACTCAGGTCTTGCTGGGTGGAGGGGTGGAATAGGAGCCAGAGGCCCTTCCTCCCACAGGTCCCACGTTGCTCAGCTTCCTGGCCCCTCAGCACCAGAAGTCACAAGCCGTAGGAAGACTCCATCCTGGGTCTTGTGGGAAAAGATCCTTGTAGCTGTGTTGGGCCATGTTGCTGGTGGCCATTGTGGAAGTGATCTACCGATGGCCTGCCTTGGGGATTGCGATGACACTGCTGGGAGGTCACAGGTTGTCAGGGAGGGGTGATGAGTGTGACTCTCGGAGGTGAGAGTCCCTCCTGGGAGAGGGTACTTCGGGGAGGGACGGGGGGGGGGGGTGAGCAGGCTTAGAGGGCTGAGCCAGGGCGGTCAGAGTGGGAGGGTCTGGGTAGAGGCGGAAGCCTTGAGGTTCTGGCCTGGGGCGGGATGTCTGCTGACTGAGGACCCTCCCCAGGCTGGGGCCTGGGAAAGGCGGAGGGTGTCGCCAAAGCTCTCTTAATGGTCCTCATTGTCATTGTCACCAGGCCTAAGACACAGGATGGAAGGAGAGAGGGTGGCTGTGGGTGGGGTGGGCCTGGCGCCGGGGGAAAGAATAGCAGGACCCCGCGCGGCGAGACACAAGCCCCCATCCGGAAGGAAGTGTGGCGGGCCAGTTGGTGGGGGACCCCCCTCCCCGCAAGTCTCTGAAAACAGGCTCCGCCCCAGCCCGTTTAGGCCTCGCCCCCAGCCGGAGTTGGCACACCCGCGTGCCTCTGCAGACCCCAGGGCGCACCCTCCTCCCCTGCGTGCCCGCAGTACCCTTCGTGGCGTTCCGCCCCCATCCTCTGCTGCCCATCCACACACAGGATCTGCACAGGGTGGTGCGGGAATGCTGCTGCCCCACGTCACAGTTCTCCCTGCCTGGGAGAGTCACAGGCACCTGAGGGCTGGATCTTGTCTGAGCTTGGGGTCAGGGTGTGACCTCCATGACAAGAGAAGGTCCAGAGATGAAGAGGGTGGTGGACCTGCCTCCTGCCAGCCCCAGTGAAGCACTTTCTTCCTGGGAGGAGGCCCTGCCGGATAGGGTGCCCCATCAGGGCAGCAGGACACAACCTGGGCAGGTGGGCTTCTCAGGGCCCTTTGTCCAGACCCCCTCTTTGGAACAGGCAGCACTGACCCCAGACATGGGGCAAGAGCACCAGCCATAGATATTTCAGTGGCCACCTCAGGCAGCCTGCACACACCTGTGGATTACTGCTCAGCTTGCTGGTGATTCCACCTGTCCAGAGCCCGTGCCCGGGGAGGATGGTCCCAGGGCGCACCTAGCAGGCCATCAGAGCCAGCGACAGGCATGGGATGCTGTGCTTGGTCCAGCTGGCAGCAAGACAGCGGGGGGGGGGGGGTGCATAGCCCGAGGAGGGCACCCAGAACAAGGCTGTAGTCCTGAGGGGCCCACGCAAGGCCTGGTGGGGTGGGTGGTAAGAAGGCTCTGCCCTCGAGGTACAACGCAGGGACTTAGCTATTTAAGTCCCCCCTGCCTCCGTCTGGCTTGGCCCCTGGGGCTGGACTGGAGCTGGGGGACTGGGGGATGGGCAGGCGGCAGGCAAAGAAGAAAAAGCATGTGTCTCCAGCAGTCTTGAGGCAGGAAGTTCGGCCAGACCTGAGACTCCACCTTCAGGGCTCAGAGGCCCGGCTCTGTGCCCTATGGGCTGTTCTGACCAAGGCCACACTGTTTCTGCTGACATCCCCTGAGGCCCAGGCCTGGGGTGGGCAGGGGTGAGGGTGAGCTGGGAGGTGGAGCCTCAGGAACTCTGGTTGCTAAGAGACTGCCGGAGAGAAGCAGGTCACAGGATGTGGCCCCAGCAGCTTCTGGGAATATCCCCCAGTGGCCTAACATTATCACTGGACACACCATCTCACACTCACCCACATTCACACATGCCCTCACGCACGCCCACCCAGGGTTGGAAAAGCTGTGCTCGGCCCAGCCGCTCAGTGCAGGGCGGTGGTTCACCTACATCTGGACAAGGCTCAGCGCCACCACCTCCTGCCTGGGGACCCCCTTACTTCTCCTGTCTTAAGGGCAGTCCAGGCACAGGAGGCAGAGATGCAGGGCCTTGAACTCTGGGTACAGGAGCAGGCAATTGGGAGCCAGAAGTCAGGGTGGCCTGTCAGATCTGGGTTTCAGCCGACAGCTGTGTGAACACTTGGGAAGAGTGAGGTTGGGGACAGGAAGCCCGGTGAGTGGTACTGTCTGTGAAGAGGCAGTGGGGGCCTGGCTGGGTGGAAACTGACAGGTTGCAGTGGTGGGCCTGGGGGCTGGAGAAATTCAAGGCCCCTGGCATTTGCCCCAGGATGCCTAGGGATGGCTCCCACCCCCATGCGTCTTTGGGTCCCTTGTCCCCTTCCCTGGAGACCCAGCAGAGCTGGTGCTGCTCCGCTCCCATCCCAGCTGCCCAGGCTGCTGTGGACATGCAGACAACTGAGCTCCGGTCAGGACAGGTGCGGGACAACACCCAGCAGTGTCCCCAGGATGCTCGCTGGCCTGAGACTGACCTGTAACTGCAGATCTTGGAGCCTTCCGGAACCCAGATCCCAACCTGAGATCAAGCTGAAGACCTGGTTTAAGGTCCCTTGTTTGGCTTGCAGCCTCCCAGCACTGACCCACTTCACAGTGTGTCCTTGGGCCAGCCTCTCCCGGCCCCCACAACCTCCCTTGGCCTTGGCTTTCCCAACTGCAAAACGAGAGGGGGCCGGAGATATCTGAGGTCCTTCCTCACTCACCCACACTCCTACCCTGTGCACTTCTGGGTGCCAGGCCCTTGCAGAGTGGTGGGGTCACGAAGGGTTGCAGACAGAGTGGAGGAACAGACATGTACCAGGAAGGTGACTCTCATGACAGTGGAACTGTAGAAGGTGGGGGAGGAGTTCAGGTGGGGACATCATAGTGCCCTAGAAGGTTGGATTGAGGCAGAGCCCCACCCCTCCCTCCCCACCGCAGCTCCCAGCACCCAGCACCCAGCACCCAACACCAGCTCTTGCGCATAGGCCTGGTTGATGAGCTGATAAGTTATCATTAGTAGCAGCTACCAGTTAACTACTAATAAGTGTGAAGCCTATTGAGTTACAAAGGCCTGACTCACTACAGCTTGGTTTGCCTTCCAGCAGTGCACGCCTGGGCCTTAAGGGAAGTCTAAGCTCTAATTCAAAACTAAGGAGACTGCGGGTCAGAGTGGTGCACATCACTGACTGTCAGCGAGTGGCCCTGTGGGGCAGCCCTGAGCCTCGCTGGGGTAGGGGTGCATCCCTGGGGACTAGAGTGGGCCGGGTGCTTAGGACCCCTTCCTGCAGCCCTGGGAAGCCCATCTGGAGAGCCTTCGGAGTGAAGCCCAGGGCAACCACCCCAAGGATTTGGGAGCCTGGGGCCCAGCCCACACCCTTCCTTCCGGCCTGCCCTGAGTGTGGGAGCAGGAAGTGGGGGCAAGGCTGAGCCTCCCGGAGGCTGTGTCTGGTTGCTGTAGGGATTAGTTGAGATAAAGCCTGCTGAGTGCTTAGCCCAATGTCAGGAGATAGATGAGAAGAGAAGGTGGGTGGACCAGGGACAGCTCCGAGGAGGAGGGAGTATCTGGGCTGAAGCTTGAAGAACAGGTAGGATTCTCACCAGAGAAGATGGAACCAAGGACATCCTGGGGTGCAATGACAGCAGGAGTAAAGGCAGGGGTGAGAGGGGAGGCAGATGAGGGAGTGACAAGGGGGAGGCTGGGGGGCAGCCCCCAGGGGAGGTGGAATGGAGAACCCAAGAGCCAGGCCTCCTTCAGCAACTGGGACCCATAGGTCACCGGCAGATCACTGCTGTGTTGAGCGCTGAAGGGGCCACCAGGGTGAGCATTACCCCCTCCCAGAACACTCACTATTGTTGTTTGCCTTCGAGGCCAGCAGCCCAGAGCAGCACACTGTTGCCAGGCTAGGATGAAACTTGGTCAGTGGCCCCCAGCCTGGAAGGCATGGGAGCAAGGAAGGCAAGGGTTGAGGGACCAGAGAGCCCAACTGGCTGGTGGAGGAGATGAGAAATTTGGGTCTGACAGGTAACCAGATGGACTGTTTTCCGGGCTAACTGGCCCTGAGCTGGTGCCTGCAGGCCCGGGCATGACTGCCATCCTCCAGAACCCCTACCACCTGGCAGGGGTGTTTGATGGCAGAACTGGAGGGACGGTTACTGCCACCCAAAGGCCTGGGAGCTCCTGGAACAGAGCCTGAGGGTCCAGGCCCATAGGCAGGTGTGACCGTGGGTGGCAAGTTAGCCAGCCTCAGTTTCCTCATCCATCAAATGGGGATGTGGTGGCAGGACTCACTTCCCAGGGACCGTGGTGAGGATAGAAGACTGTGTGAAAGCGCACTCGGGGAGCCAGCATAAGGCAGACTCACTACAAAACCATGTCGGAGTTACCTGACAAGTCCGCTCAACCTCAGAGGAGGTCAGAGGCAGCAGGAGGTGCTGGGAAGGCTTCTAACCGGCAGGGTTCTGGAACCCAGGCCAGTGCTTGAGCCCCTCTTAGTGTCCTTCCAGCACCACAGCTCCTTATCTCCTCCCCAGGGACAGCTCCCAGTCCCTCGTGGTGGGAGTCCCGGCCCCTCCTCCAAACCCAGCAGTGATAATCTGGGCCTTTGGGACCTGAATGGCTGGAGCTGCCCGCTGCAGGTGTGGCCTGTCACCCGCAGGGGAGAAGGCCACCTGTACTGTCCCCATCCCGGAGCCTGGGCTGCTTGTTGAGGTGCCCAGTGAGTCCCCCTGCCGCCCCTCCCCAGCTGGGAAGCACTGGGACACGCCTCTGTCCTTTCTTCGGTGCTGCCCCGCCCCCCGGCTGCTCCCTGCCGAGCTGAGGGAGGTGGGTATTGATTGCCCTGCCAAGGCTCTGGAAGCCTTGGGAAAGAGCAGCAAGGTCTGGCTCCAGACCCCCAGGCACCTGGCCCGGAGCGCAGCCCCGCCCCAGAGCCTAACCGTGAGTAACGCAGGCTCCCGCGGAGGGCTCGCGCGGCGGCGCTCCCCGCCCGCCGTCTGGGATCCGGACAGCGAGGCAGCTGGAGGCCTGTGACCTGGTAGAGCCCGGAGGCTCTGCCGTAGTTGGAGGCCCAGGTTCAAGTCCCCGCCCAGACACTTAGCAGCTGCGCGCCTCCGGCAAGTTGCTCCACCTTCCTACCGAGTAGCCCCCAGGAAGCCCCGCCCTTAGGACTAGAACTCTGAATTCCAGGGAAGCAGGACTGAGAAGGAGGAAGGGGCTGGCGAGGAAGGCCTGCCGGGCGTGGGTGCGCTCCAGGACTCCACACCTCTGAGGGGCTGACGACAAGTCCACGAGGGCAGCAACAGGACACAGACGCGGAGCCCGAGTCCAGTGCTGGTTTTGAAGGTGGAAAGCAGCGGGAGGTGAGTTGACAAGGCTGAGAAGGCTGCAGAAGGATGAGAGTCACTCATTCATTCATTCCTTTATCTGTTTTTTCAGTTTGTTAGCTGAGCATCTCTGATGTGCTGGGCGCTTTTCTAGGTGCTGGTAGATTTCTCCCCCATGGGGCATGTTTCAGGGGTCCGGGACAGACTTTATTTTTTAATTTATTATTAATTCTTTTAGAGGCAGATTTTAAAAAATACTCCTACTGCTATCTAGAGTGCCAGGAAAGGGTGTGCCAGGTGTGGTGGGAGGGGCAGGGGTGGCCTCCCTGATGAGACAGGGAGAAAAGCCGGCACAAGGTCTGCTTCTTGGACCAGCACAGTCACCCAGGGTCCCGCCCTGTTGGTCCCACCCTCAGGGCTTGTGCTCTGTGCCCTCTTCTGGAAAGTCTTGATAATTTTACCCTTGAATGTGTGCTGTGTAAGTGGAGTCCAGCGGGATAACGGAGCATGCCTAATGGGTTATCTTCCTTTCCGCTGTTCCCCTGCCTTGTGGCTGCCCGCTCCTCTGCTGGCTGGTGCCCTGGACCCCATCAGAGCCACACACACCAGTCCACCAACTGCTGTTACCTTCCACCCTCAATGGGAAACTGAGATGGGCACAGGGATGGTCAGGACCGTCACATGCGCCCCAGGGCATCTCAGGACATGGAGGTGGCTGTCCCTGCCCCAGGCTGGCAGCCATCCAGCATATTCTGTAAGTGATTTGGTAGGGGCAAGGTACTGAGTACTTCCTGCACAGAGGTTATAACCCCTTGGGTGTCACCCATGGGAAGGGGAGATTATTTTCTCTTCCCTGCTAATAAGGATTACTCAGCAGCCAGTGATTTGTGTGTGTACCAAGTGTGGGACCCTGGGTACCAGTCAGGGTCTGCAAGCTCTTGGCAAACATCCTTTTGCCCCAGGGAGTGCAACAATAAGTAACAAATTAAAAAGATTGGGACAGATCAAGAGAGAGAGACTTTGTCTTGGAAGAAAGGAAAACATTTTCTAGTTTGGTACATTTAATATGATACATTTTTCCCCTGCTCTTTGAATGAGGAATCCCCCATTTTCACTCTGCCCTGGGCCCCACAAATGATGTAGCCAGCCCTAGTCATATAGAATCTGGGAAGACTCCCCAGGTGGAGGGAAGAGAAAGTACAAAGACCCTGAGGCATGAGTGGGGTTGGTATAATTGAGCCAGGCAGCCAGGAGGCTGGATTAGAGCAAACAAGGGGGAAGTTGCTGGGGATGGTGTGAGAGTGGGGACAGGAGGTGGCACTTGTGTTGACTTTGTGGGCTGTGGAGGGACTTTGGCATGTGCTGGGTGACATGGAGAGCCAGAGAGAGTTGTTGTTGTTTTTCTTTTTGGGGGGTGGGGGGGGGTAATTAGATTTTTATTTATTTACTGGAGGTGCTGGGGATTGAACCCATGACCTTGTGGATGCTAGGCGTGCACTCTACCACTGAACTATACCCTCCTCCCTAGGGAGAGTTTTGAGAGAGGAGTAAAATGATCTTATTTATGTTAAAAGGATCATGCTGGGTGCTAGGTTGAGCATGGACTCAAGGGTGGGTGGTAGGTGGTGAGTGGGCAGCAAAGGCAGAAGCAGGGGCCGTTTTGGACGCTTTGCTAGTGATCCAAGTAAGCCATGGTGCTGCCTTGTCCTGGATGGATGCAGTGGAGGTGGCGAGTTCTGGTGAGGTTCTGAAGATGTTTTGAAGGTAGAACTGAAAGCATTTCCTGGTAGACTGGATTGGGTATGAGACCAAGAGGACTTCAAGGACCACTCTGCTTCAACAAAGGAGACTGGAAGATACAGTGGAGAAGACAGTCTCTTCAGCAAGTGATGCTGGGAAAGCTGGACAGCTACCTGTAAATCAATGAAATCAGAACACTCCCCAACACCATATACAGAAATAAGCTCAAATTGGTTTAAAGATCTTAAATATAAGACATGACACCATAAAACTAGAAGAGAACAGAGGCAAAACATCCTCAGACAGAAATCGTAACAATATTTTCTTAGATCAGTTTTCCACGGTAAAGAAATAAAAGCAAAAATAAACAAGTGGGACCTAATCAAACTAATAATCTTTTGCACAACAAAGGAAACCATCAACAAAATGAAAAGACAGCTTAGGGACTGGGGGAAAATACTTGCAAACAATGTGACCGATAAGGGCTTAATGTCCAAAATATACAAACAGCTCATACAACTCAGTAACAAAAAAAACCCCAAACAACCCAATCAAAAAATGGGCAGAAGACCTAAATAGGTATTTCTCCAAGAAAGCATACAGATGACCAATGGGCACATGAAAAGATGCTCAACGTTGCTAATTATTAGAGAAATGCAAATCAAAACTACAGTGAGGTATTACCTCACACTGCTCAGAATGGCTATCATCAGAAGGTCTACAAATAAAAAATGCTGGAGAGGGTGTGGAGAAAAGGGAACCTTCCCACACTGTTGGTGGGAATGTAAATTGGTGCAGCCACTGTGGAAAACAATATGGAGTTTCCTTAAACTAAAAATAGAGCTACTGTATGATCCAGCAACCCCACTCCTGGGCGTATATCTGGAGAAGACTCTAATTCAAAAAGATATAGCACCCCAGTGTTCATAGCAGCACTATTTGCAATAGCCAAGACATGGAAACAATCCAAGTGCCCATCAACAGATGACTGGTTTAACAAAATATACCTGGAATATTATTACTCAGCCTTAAAAAAAAGAATGAAATATTTCCATTTGCAGCAACATGGATGGAACTAGAGAATATCATACTAAGTCACTAAGTGAAGTAAGTCTGATAAAGACAAATATTATCTGATATCACTTATATGTGGACCTTAAAAAATAATACAAATTAATCTATATACAAAACAGAAACAGATTCACAGATATAGAAAACAAACTTATGGTTACCAAAGGGGAAAGGCGGGGAAGGGATAAATTAGGAGTATGGGATTAAAAGATACAAAGTACTATACAAAAAAACCCAGATAAACAATAAGGGTTTGCTTACCACAATAAAGGTGTTAATAAAAAAAAAAATCAGGATTTACTATATAGCACAGTAACTATATTCAATGTCTTGTAATAACCTACAATGTAAAATACTCTGAAATATAAATATGTATATATATATATCTGAATCACTTTGCTGTACACCTGAAACTAGCACAATATTGTAACTCAATTCTACTTCATTTTCTTTTACTTCAATTTAAAAAAAAAAGAAAATGTTAAACTGTTTTCCAAAGAGGCTGAACCATTTTGCATTCCTAGCAGCCATGCATGAGAGTTCCAGGTGCTCTACCTCCTTGTCAGCACTTGATATCATCTGAGTCATTTAGCCTTCATAGCAAGTGTGTGATGGTATCTCATTGATGATGACCTTTTCATGTGCTTATGTGTCATCTATATCTCGGTTGAAGTGTCTCTTCAAAATCTTTGGCTCATTTTTTTTTTATTGGGTTGTTTGTCTTATGATTGAGTTATAAGAGTTCTTTATATCTTCTCTACACATCCTTTTTTACACCTTGGAACTTTGTAACCAGAGCCCTGATAAATAGTACTAATAAAGATCCTAACACAGTGATTTCTCCTCGGGTATTAGCACTTTAAATCACAGCTGGTCCCTTCTTTGTGGTCTTAGACTTCAGGCTATTGGTTCCTCTCTGGAGATGTTGACTCCTGGAGACGTTCACCTCTAAAAGAGACGAGTTTCATCAGCAATACTATCTAGAGGTAGCTTTCTTTAACCATCAAAAACAAAATGTTTTAATACAGGGCATGTCTTTGCAGCCTCTTCATCTGCACGCTCAGCTTCCCCAGACAGACTGAACACGGAAGGGAGGGATGGGGTCTTACATGACACCATTCTTGCACTCAGGGAAGGCTTTCCTGTGGGATTTTTCAGCTTACCTAAGTTTTTCAGGTCTTCATAGATGGCTAAGGCCCCCTTTTAATTGTTGGAATACTTGTCCCTGTTGACTTCAGAACATTAATACACTGGGGAAAATTGCATATGAAGTACCCAACACCTGGGTTCTACTGACGTCGTCCCTCTGCCTACCAATCACCTGTGAGCTAATGTGCATGAATGAAACACGTGTCATAGCAAAAGTTTGTACGCAACTTGGCTTAGCAGTGAACAGTATTTACAAGGGTACAGTAAGGGAGTCCTGAACATTGTTTAAACCAGAAATAGGATATAGCCGTGTTGTGAAAAGGGAAAAGATGTTTTGAGAGAGAGCAAATAAGATTGCTAAATTCTCATCTGCCATTGTAGGGAGCCAGGTGATAATATCTAGAATGGAAAACAAGAAACAGCGTAGACGTGCGGTATTTATAACTATGAAGATCACAAGCATGTACAATAAAAGAATTGAAGTGAGGCAGAGATGGGCCTGCTGTGTTCATCAGAAGCATTTTCATGCTATTTGCCTGGTTCCAAATCAAGTCCGTGGATTACCTGGATAAGAATATGAATTAATTTTAAACATAACATTAGGCATTTTGTCCAGACGGAACTGTCTTTGCATGTTTGGGCTTTTGAATTGGAATTTGAATCAGATATTCCGACTCTAATCACTGTTACAAGTAGAGGGTTAGAAGTGGACTGCGGAGGTGACAAGCGGGTGATGGGCTGTGACCTATACCTGTGTACGTGTGTGTGTTGTGTTGTGTAAATACCCCTTCAGGCCCAGTGGACACATCTGTGTCAAGACCATGTTCTCCAGCAAGGCTCCCACACAGCCTTGATGTGCTTGTCACTCTTCATTCAGCTGAGCCGCCCTCCTTGCTCAGCCAGGCAGCCTAAGGGGTCCCTAGAAGGCACATCCAGTGTCCTGCTCATTCACTTGGAGGAGTTTCTGGAACGTGTCGAGCATCATCTCAGGCCCCTCAGTACAAATGGTAGCAGTCAGTCATGTCATCTCCACATCCCAAGAGGGCCAACCCTGCCACCAGCTGCCTTCTGAGTTGGCAGAAAGGACAGATCACCCTGTTCTGGCTTGTGTTCACATCTGTGTGGAGGAGGCTGAGGTGGGTGACTGAGTGAAGACACTGCCATTCAGCTGGTGGAGGCGTTTCAAGTTTAGGCTGCACCCCTGGGCACCCAGATCAGCAGACAAGTGCAGTGGCTCTGAGACCAGGGACCCTAGTCTGGCAACAAGTGTCTCACCCAGTACAGGGTAACAGCAAATGCCTGTTTGGCATTCATGGTGTGCCACCCTCATCATTTTATGCAATCCAGACAAAATCGTTGAGGAAGGCACTATCACCCCCATTTTACAGAGGAGCAAACTGAGGCACAGGAATGTTGCATGACTTGCCCAAAATTATACAACCAGACCTGAAGAGCGAGTGGTCTAGCTCCGCAGTCCAAGCTCACAGGTACCATGTGAAAGCTCATTTTTTTGACTTCCTGCTACAAAATATCCAGTTATTGCAAAGTGGATTCTAAGCTTATAAAACAATGCAAAGTGTGTATGAAGTGCAGGATTTAGAGTCATAAGAACTGTGTTTGAATCTTGTGCCCACCTCCATGGTTTGCATCCACAGGTTCCTGACCCAGCGAACCCAGTGGGTTGGCCCAGTGAAGTGCCCTAGTGGGAGGTCAGGGAATCCAGCCCGCTCTTCCGGTGGAGACCTTGGACAGGCAGTGTCACTTGATGGAATGTCATTGCTCTCAAGGTCAGTCATCCCCTCGGTGACTCTTTTATTGTTTGCTGGTGACCTCCCCTCCTGCTTCCCTCCAGCTCTAGGGGTGGTAACTGTCCCCCCACCCCGTGCTGGCCCTGGAGGCTTGGACTCTCTCTCTGGTTCCCTTAACCCCCTCTCCCCTTCTGTAAGCAGTACCCCCTCCTTTGTAAATAACCGTCCTGGATTTTCCTTACTTTGCGGAAGCCATCTGTTTTCCCACGGGATCCTGACTGATGTGACAGCATTATGAATAACGGGGGAAACTGGAAACACCTGAAGTGTGGGAGGCATGGAGGGGGTGCTGATGAGGGGACCTTGCGCGGCGGCTGGACGAGAGGAAAGGATGTTCAGCAGAAGCCGTTACGACCGAGCAGGGGTAGGAAAGCCTAGGGTGGGATGGTTGGGCAGGAACAAAAGACCCGAGACTAAAATGCCTAAATTGTGTCTGTCACGACCTCCAGCAAGCTTCCTGTCGGCAGGTACTCTAACCTACCAGCCTCAAGTCTAGCACGGAGGACACAGTCAAGGTCAGAAACGAATGAATCAGGAAGGGAGGAATGTGTGTCTGGGTCCGACACTGGCCTCGCTCCCTCCCACAGGGGCCCGGGGAGGATCCTAGGAGGAGAGAATGCGGTTTAGGCGTGTTTGTGTATGTGTGGTGTGTGTGTCAGGACGAGTGTGTGTGCGTGTGTGTTTCCGTCCGTCCAGCTTAGACAAGGGGCCCCTGCGGACCCTCCTCAGGCGGGAGCCCCCGCCCACTCGGGAGGCCCCGCCCTCCCGGGGCGGAGTCGGCGGCGCACCGACCCTCTAGGCTCCGCCCGGCTGGAAGGGCGCGCCTGGCGCCGCGGCCCCGGGGCGGCCACCTGCTCCGCCCAGGTTCGATCCCCAGCCACTGCAGTCCCCGCTCCGTAGCCCTGCGCAAGTGGCGAAACCAGGCTTCAGAGAACACCTGCCTCACAGGGTCCCCGCAGGGATGAGCTGAGGCTTCGGGGTGTGTCGCGCACCGGCCGTGTCCTGGGTATGTGGACCCCTTCCCCCCTTCCAGGGCGGTGACCGCGCACCGCCGCACCCGCGGCTGCACCCGAGGCCTGTGTGGGAAGGAAAGCAGCTGCCCAGCCCCCGAGCCCCCGCCCTGAGGTCCCCGACTCCTAGCGTGTGGGAAGCCTTGCGGGAGCGCGGCGTCCGCGGCCTGGGGCGGCAGCTGCGGGGTCTGCGGTGAGTGCCCTTGGGGAGACGGCCGCGGAGACCGCGTCCACCACGCTGTTGGGCGCCGACCCCGTGCTGGGCGCTGGGGACCCGGTGGCGGACACACCCCCGCAGGGCCGCGCCCAGCAGAACAAAACACGGAAATCGCACGCAGAGCGCTGGCTGCGTGCATACCAAGTTCTTTGCTAACATTGATGACACCAAATATTACTATTTGAATGCCCCAGAGGAGCGAATGAAACCGTGACTGGTTCGCAGCCAACATTTGTGGAAACAGGTTTCCCCGGGAACTGTGGGGGCGGACCACGAGCCTCGGCTCCCACTGTCCACACCCCTACACGAGGGGCGGGGAGATGGAGGCACACTGGGATCGTGGAGGTGGGAGGCGGCCTTTGGGCGGAGTGGGAGGGGAAGGAGTTGTCCTGGGGCGGTGGAGGTGAGGGGGCTGTCTAGCAGGGGGAGACGACGCTGGGGAGGGACGGCCCAGGTCCTCAGGGGTTTAACTACCCTCTTCCCCTGGAAGGGAGCCACTGAAGGGTCCCACTGGGGCAGTGGCCAGATATGATTTTCACATTAGAAACACCCCTTTGGCGATAAGGAAGCAAATGGCATACAAGAGGTGAGGGTGGCTCCAGTGGGGGTGGGGCAGGGGGAGAAAACGGACAGGGTGGGCAGCAGTTAGAGGCAGTGGGCAGAGAAGGGGAAAGGCCTAGGCCATGCCTGATGTCTGTCTGGAGTGCCAGATGAAGCGCTGGGTGGGGTGCAGGCCCAGCCTGGCCAGAGGAAGGTAGTTCTGAAACATGGCCCTTGCCAGGGACCACAGAGCGTCAGCACTGGACCTGTGGGCTCCTGCTTGCTAAGGATGCTCTGAACCCCAGCACCCAGCACTGGGTAGAAGCCTGGTCCTTCCCATGCACCACCCTTAAAAGCACATTCCAAATGGGACCCTGTTCCTGTGTCTGCCATCTCCATCTCAGTCCTCTACTGTTGCCATGTGTCAGCCAGCCTCCCCATGGTGGCCACTGGGCACTGGAAAACATAAATCTGGTCTCTCTACTCCCCAGACTGAAATCCAGACTCAGGGCCCACAAGCCCAAACCTGACCTCACCTCCCTCCATTCTCCCCTGCTCTGCCTTCCCAGCCCCCCGGGCTGCCCCGAGCTGCCCTTTCTTCTTTCATTCCTGTCTCACCTGCTCTTCCTTCTCCTTCACACACCCCTGCCCAGGAGCCCCAGAAGGCTGCCTCCTTAGTATTCAGGTCTCAACTCAAATGTCACCTTCTTTGGCAAAAGCAGTTGTCTCTGTCACATTCATCTGACTTTATTATTATTTTTGATTATGCTTTCCAGCATTTGAAGTTATTTTATTTGCTCGTGTTCCTGTTTATCATCTTCTCCCTGACCAGACGTAAGCTCCATGAGGAAAGGGTCCTTGTGTGCCTTACTCAAGTTTGTGCTGCCAGGGCCTGGACCACTGCTGGACACATAGGAGAAACATCAACACTTACTAACTGAATGAGTCTGCTGACTCCTGGGGGAGACAGGTGTGTTTCCAGCCCTGAAGTAGCAGGTTTTGACCAGTGACCCAGGACTAAGCAGTCTGGGAGAAGGTGGTGGAGATGAGTTCTCCTGGGGGAAGCTGGAAAAACCTAGAAGAAGAGAAATAATTTGAATTGTGACGAGAACCGGTAGCACTTCTTGGGGAAATTGGCAGAAGGGCTTCTGCACGCATAGGGAGGTGGATGAACAAGGATCTGGGGGAGGGGAAGGCCAGGCCTCTGGATGGCGAGGGTATCAGAGCTAGGTGTGTGGTGCTGGGGGCATTGGAGGGCAACCTGAAAATGTAGGTTGGGTAGATCCTACGAAGGGTCTTGTTAGGGATGAATTGAATCCCTCCAAGTTTCACATGTTGAAGTTCTAGTCCCTAGGACACTTTGGAATGTGATGATATTTGGAGATAAGTCCTTTTAAAAAGATTAATTTATGTTTTGTGTTTTTTAAGGGGGGTAATTAGGCTTATTTATTTTTAGAGAAGGTACTGGGGATTGAACCCAGGGCCTCCTGCATGCTGTGCATGCTAATCATACACTCTACCACTGAGGTAACCAAGGGGGGAGGGTGTAGGTCAAGTGGTAGCGTGCATTCTTAGCATGCATGAGGTCCTGGGTTCAATCTCCAATACCTCCTCTAAAAATAAATTAAATAAATAAACCTAATTACCACCCCCCACACACAAAGAGTTAATCAAGATTAGATGGAGGTGGGAGGAGGGTATAGCTCAGTGGTAGTGTGTGCTCAGCGTGCACGAGTCCCCAGTACTTCTATTAAAAAAAATTACATGGAGGTCACAAAGGTGGGCCCTAATCCAATACGGCTGACGTCCTTATAGAAAGAGGGAAAGACCCCACAGATACATGCACAGAGAGGAAGGACTGTATGACAAGCTGACAAGAGGGCAGCTGTCTGCAGGCCGAGAAGAGGCCTCGAAAGAACCCAGCCTTGCCGACACTTTAATCTGGGACTTCCAGCCTCCAGAGCTGTGAGAAAGTAAATTTCTGTTGTTTAAGCCCTCCATGCTGTGAGCTTGTATTATGGAAGCCCCTGCAAACTAGCACAGGTCTTACGATTTAAGCCTTTTAATTTTACATAGTCCTCTATTCCCCTGGTTTAAAAATCAAACATGAAAAGTAATAGTGACCAGGTGGTCAAGTCCCCATCAGCAGCGCAGTATCGTGTTGCTAGCATTGCCTTTGACGTGATAGCGTGAAAATGCGGCTTTACCTCTGCCATACTTCTTCTGAGAAAAGCCAGAACCTCAGTCTAATCACGAGGAAAACGTCAGCTAAATCTCAAGTGAGAAATACTCTACAAAACACCTAACTGGTATTCCTCAAAACTGTCAGAGTCTCGAAAAACAAGGTAGGTCTGGGAAACAGTCACAGCCAAGAGGAGCCGGAAGTGACGTGATGACTAAATGTGACGTGGTGTCCTGGGTGGGGTCCTGGAACAAAGGACACTGGGTACACTGAGGGAATCTTAATAAAAATGTGTCGATATTGGTGCATTAAAGACTGGACCGTAGTAATGTGAGATGTTAATAATAGGGGAAACTGGGTGAGGAATACAGGAACTCTGTTATCTTTGCAATTTTTCTGTAACTCGAAAACTGCTCTAAATAAAATTTATTTTTAAAAAGTAATAGTGAACATTCTCACTCCGATTTCTTTCCCTGATCCACCCAGTTCCCGTTCCCACCTACAGTCATCTTTTTATTAGTGTTCTTGATCCTTCAAGAATTCCTTTTTGGGGGGAGTGGGGAGGTAATTAGGTTTAATTTTTCACTTATTTATTTAATGGAGGTACTGGGATTGAACCCAAGACCTCATGCATTCTGAGCACGTGCTTTACCCCTGAGCTATATACCCTCCCCCCTCAAGAATTCCTTTATGCAAATATGAACGTATACTGATTTTTCTCCCACAGTGGACTTTTTATTTGCTCTGAAGATTTACTCACTTTTAACATAAAACAGTTGAAATATACAAAATAGGAAGAAAAACAATGCACCCCATATGCCCATCACTCATTCAACAATTAGCAAGAACTGGCTGAGTAGCTTCAGTTCTCTCCCTGCCTTGCCCTCTCTATCTTTTGCTGAACTGTTTTGCTAGTGTGTGTCTGAGCAACCTGGACATCTTACACCACCCAAAAAACCATATTCCACCACCATCAGTGATCAATGAAGGCCTCTTGTGAACTTTATAATCTGAGCGATGGGAGACACAGAGGGCTTTGCAGGGTGGGGGTGTGTAGGTACTAGCTAATTATGTCCATGTGTGGGATGGTTTGGGCGTGGAGGAGGCTAGAGCAGGGAGGCCAATTATGAAACGCCTTTGGTCTAGATACCAAGGGTGATGGGTGATGGGGCCCGACACTTAGAGGTTGCAGCAGGATGAAGAGGGAGAGGAGGACCAGCTCTTCTGTGGTGGGCTACTGACCAGCCTGGCTGCATTTGGATGCCTGCTGGGAGGACAGAGGGGACCTGGCTGTGAGGGCAGGGCTGCTGCCACTGTCTGTGTCCACAGGTCCTGCAGGCAGGAGTGGGCCCATTAGCCAAGGCTCCCCTTCTCACGAGAGTGAGCTCATTTTGAACATCTCATCCGAGGTGGCACTTTTCCATTGTGCCCTAGTAAAGCCTGTCCCTTGCCTGGCTTAGTGGGCCAGTATCTACTCCTTCACGACTCATGAACATGGCATGTTGGAACTGAAAGGGCCTCAGAGATGGCAGAATCTAACCCTTCTCTGGTTAGAGATGGGGAAACCGAGGCCCAGAGTAGAGAAGTAAGATGTTTAGGGCCACGCAGGGAGTCAGGAGTGCTGGCATTGTCACCTTGGTCTCTTTCTTCCACCCTAGGATCTTCCCTTACCTAGGGCTTCATCTTCTCTCCAAACCCTGCTCCCAAAAGAGATACGTCATTAGCCATTGGTGCCCAGCATGTATAAATTTTTAAATCCCTGGGTAATCCCTCTCCCAGAGGATTACCTGGGATACATTTGTATCCTAAGCCTTCTTGCTAATGATAGTGTAACAGAAAACCACTATTCATTGAGCAGCTTCCGTTGGCCATGAACTGTGCTAGGAGATTTTCACAGACCATGTCTGAGTCTTCCCAAATCCCATGAGGCAGGTGTTATTATTTCTGTAATCTCCCATCATAGAGATGGGCAAATTGAGATACAGAGAGATGTAGCTTGTCTAACACCATCCAGGGAGGGTGTGACAGAGGCAGTGTCTGTCTAACTGGAAAGTCTACACTCTCAACCACTAACCCCTTGGCCTCTGAAGAACAGGGTGGATCCCCACCAAAAGGACGATGGTTGCTCCCTGGTCTCCTCCCTCTTGGTCCTCAACCCCATCCAGCAGCCTCAAGCCCTTCAGAGGAGCACACAGGCTGGAGACAGAGTCTGGCCACCACCTGCTGCCATCTCTAAGGAGCTGGGCCATTCCCAAGGTGGTTGATGGCTTTTGGTGTTTGGGGCTGTAAACAGACTTCTATGTTCCAGATGCTCAAGGAAATTTCAGTGCTGCCTGTTACTGTCTCATCTCTGTCAGGATTCAAGTGAACAGCACAGTGTGAAGGACACAGAAAGGTTGCCTGCCCATTGCGAGGCCTTTACTGAGGGTCTGCTTAGCCGAGGCACCCTGCTCTGGACACATGTATGTCCCTGCCCTGGCCTCTGTTACTCAGGTGCTCGGACCAGGCGGGGAGGTGTCACAGGAGACAGGGCTGTACGGAGAGACTCGGACTCTGGAGATAAGGACAGGGTGCTGTCTTGGGACGTTTGAGCATGGAAGGATGCTGGCACAGGTGCGCACAGGTGTTCTAGGCGGAGGGTGCCGCCTGTGTGAAGGGCAAGGCTGAAGAGTGGATACGTGCCCCGAAGGTCGGCTGGCCGCGGAGAAAGGGCACCGGGAGTGGTAGAAGATGCGCGGAGGCGGTGGTGGTGGGGAACAGGTGTCCAGAGGCCGAGAGCCAGGCCGGTTCGTGGGTTCACTCTGAGCAATGCGGAGCCGGGTCACATGGATGGTGTGGGGCGCACCCATAGCTTTCCGATCTGGCCCCTGGCCGGCAGCCCTGTGGGGCTCAGGGAGCCGGGGTTCAGGACGCGGTCAGAGGCGGGCGCGCGCGCCGTCGCCGCGGGATGCGCCCCGCCCCCGCCGGCCTCCCGGAGCCTGGGGTTCGAGTCTTGGCTCTGCCGTGACTCGCTGCGGTGCCCGCGCCAGGTCCTTGTCTCCTTGGGCCTCCGTTTTCTCATGCCCGAGGTCTCCGAGAGTCCGGAATGTCGGTCCCGCGCGGCCCCGATTCCGCAGGCCGTCACGGGGGGCGGGGCAGCGGCCCGGCTTCCGCAGCGCGCCCGCCCCTCCCCCGCCCGCTCGCGGGAGCGCGGACGCGCTCGGTCGCGCTCGTACCTGGCCGCCGCCGGGAGCGAGGTTGGGCGGGCGGGGCCGGAGTGCCCCGCCCCCGGCCCTGCCCCCACTCCAGCCGGGCCAATCGGAGGGGGCGGATGGCCCCGTGTGGGCTACGCGCTGGGGGCGGGGCCTGCGGGGGATGAGGAGGGAGTCCGCGGGCTGGTGGCGGGAGGCGGTCGGGCGGAGGCGGTGGCGGCGACGGCCGGTCCCGGGACAGCGACGCAGCGCACCGGCGGCCGCGACAGGGCCGATCAGGCTCCGCAGCCCGCCGCAGCCGCCGCCTCGCCGCTGAGGGCCCGAGAACACGGCGGCGGGCGCGCGGCCTGTGAGGGCGGCCGGAGCGGCGGGCGCGGCGCGGCGCCGAGCGTCCTGTCAGGCTGCCGAGGGCGCCGCGGACCCGCGCCGCGATGATGCCGGTGAGTGCGGGCGGCGGCGGTTTCCTACGCGGGCGGCGGGCCAAGCCTCCTTCCTCCCGCGGCTCCCGGCCCCCAGGTCTCGAGCCGGGCGGGCGGGGAAGGAAGTGGCCTGGAGGGTGCGCCCGGCCCCGGCTCCCCCCCGGGCGGGCAGGTGGGGGCGGCGCCGCTGTCAGCTCGGGGCCCTGCCGGGCCGGGGTCCGGGGGTCGGATCGGGGGTCCGGGGTCGAGGTCGGGATCCACGCGGGGATCCCTCGGCCGCCGCGCGGCCCTTCCTGCCGAGCCTCCTGGCTGGGGGCTGTCGGGGAGGGGAAGCCGGAGGTGAAATTGGAGCCGGTTTCCCCTCCGCCCTGGCGTGTGGTCGGACAGGGAGACGGGGGTGTCGTTTGGCGCTCGCCCCATTTCAGGGTCTCTCGGCGCCTCTGACCCCCGCCTGAAATTTGCTGGTGTCGTATTTGGAGTCGGCAGTGTGGGCACCCCCGTGTGGTGTTCCCACGCCGAAACCCACATTTCTCCGTGGTCCTTTCCTGATTCTGAAATCCTGCTGCATTCAGGAATTTACTTAGGGAATGGATTTTGAGAGCCATCTTGGGAATTCCCTTTTACCGTGCCTCGGGATTTGTGCATTTGGCTTTAGCGGGCCTGTTGTCGGTGTGTTCTGAAGGTTGCGCTAGGTTCATTGGTGGTGGTGCCGCCTTTGTCTTGCCCTCAAGGATACGTTCTACTGGAAAGAAGACAGCGGTCATTAAATTTGCCATTCTCCTACCCGACCTCTTCCTTACCTATAATCTGAATAGCAATGGGGGCTGAATTACAATTTTTCTAATCTGGTTTTTGTGAGGTGAATGTCATGACTTGTGGAAAAAATGTAGGACTGGTGGTACCCAGTTGGATGTATTGGTTTTCTGAGTGCCTATATGTTAAGTAAAATTCTCAAACACATTTATAGTAAAGTAACAACAAAATTGTTCTTTTAAACCCACTATTTCTACATTGAAAATCACATCCAGAAGGGAAGTTTCCTCTGCATTTGCTTCTTGAGTACTATTATTCTGCTGTGCTTCATCCAAGGACATATAGATTAGAAATTTTTTTCTCTTGATCTTTCAATTCGTTTCCTGTCTCTTGATAATCTCTTCTCCCCTTTTGAACTGATTCCAACACATCATGTTCACAGAGTCTTAAGGTTTGACCTAGTTGATCCGTAGATCCTTCTTTGGCATCAGGGCTTCTTGGGTTTCTAAATGTTTGAGTTTAAGTGAATGATTATCTTGTAATGGAAGGAGAATTGGATGAGCATCAGAAGATCCAAAGTCAAGTACTGGTTCTGCTACTTTTTAGCAGTGTGACCTTGAACAAGTCAAGGTCTCCAAGCCTGGAATTACCTCTAAAGTAGGGATAAAAACATACCAATATCTGAGGACTGTCTTGGGGATCAAAAAGGTTGATGTATCCAAAACTGCTTGTCAAGTAGAATGCTTTGCACATATTTATTATGGTTATATATAGCTCTGAATTGTTAATTTCTAATTTTAACCTCTGCAAGATAAGGCATTTGGAAACAGTTCCTTCCCTAATTCTCACTGGCTAGATTTAGAAAAGGCATTATGATCTTTTGGAATTTGAAAGCAGTTTTAGTTAAATCCTGTAATAGTTGATTGCTGTATTATACTATAGTAATACTGAAGGATATCTATAGAATTTTGACTGGTTTCATCATTGTGTAATGTTTAATTATAAATACACTGTTAAGAAATTTGGCTTACATTTTCCATGTGGTACAGACATTTTACCTCTATACTCCACATGGTTAGAATTTCTAGTCTCTACCTTACCAGGTTTCCTTTTTAAGAAGTTCATTTAACTGGCAATTGGGACATTTCTTCATGATACTCAAAATAATCAAATACTGTTTTTTAAAAACAGGCCTATTAACCATTTAAAACACACTGCTTTTGTTTCAGAATGCTTTCTAGAAAAAGATGGTGTTTCTCTTAGTTCTCTTCTTGTGTCCTTTACGTTTGTATTTCCTTCTTGTTCCCTAAAAATGCTACTTGTAGGATTGAGTCCTCCCTCTGTAAACATAGTTGGGGTTGGTTGTAAATTTAATAGAAGTTTTAAGAACATGCCATTCTTACTTGATACTATCTTAAACTACGCATCCAAGATATAAATAAGATTTTTCTTACTTCATTATATATTTGGTGTTCATCATTATCATGAATCATCAAAGGGAGATGATCATATTTTGCATAGTGTGTATAGAGTAGCACTATCCCGGAAGAATGGTAATGAGCCACACAAATGCCATTTAAAATTTTCTAGTACCTTCATACAAAAGATGGTGTTACTGGGGGGGGGATGGGGAGGTGATTAAGTAAGACGGTGTTATTTTTAATGTATCTTTTATTAACTCATTATACCAAAAAGGTTATCATTTTAACATGTAATCAATATGATAAATTAACTAAGATGGTATTTTACTTTTTTTTTTGGTACTAAGTCATTGAAATCCATTGTGAATTCAGTGTAAATCCTGTGAAGTTTTACATATAGAGCACACCTCAGTTCAGACTAGGACATTTCAAGTGCTCAGTAGCCACGTGTAGTTAGTGGCTACTATATTGAACAACACAGGTTTGGAAGATATTTTACTTGTTTGAAAATTGGCAATTAGTTTGTAGTACCTGTAATAGCTTTTAAGTGATCAGATGGCTTGCTGCAGCACCCAGTCTCTCAGCTGTTGGAAATAAATGGAAGAGTATCTGGCTATGTTCTCATCTGACACAATAAAATCTTTGTAGACATCTTCAATTTGCCTGTTCCACAAAATTTCATGACTGTCTACTTTTAAACAGAGTCATATTTTGGAATTTTCCCATGTTAGAATATCATTACATTCTAGTATCTATAGTCATTCATCTTTTTGTCTTTTTAAAAATGTTTTCCCAGGTTAAAAAAGGGCTGTTCTTTAAAGATTACTCGTTGACTGCTCTCTAAGATCTAGATTTGAAATCATTTAGGCCATGCCTAAACAACTTTGATAGAAATAAGTATTTTTTTAAAAATAGCCTGGTCAGAGCATGAAAACTGTCTTGATCATAAGCATCATTCTTTTTGAAAGAGAGTGAGCACTGCTGCTGTAAAACTTCTTGTGCACAGGTGAAATGCATCTGGGGAGTGGTGCTAAGGATACTTTTTTCTCTTCCGAAGGAGTGTTGATTTGAGTAAAAGAAGTTTTATGGCTCTGAAGTATGTTTTATTCATAAAAAAGGCACTCTGGTTGTAGTGTTTTGGTGTTAGTGGTGGGACTCCAGTAGACACCCCACAGTCAACTCCACTCATTTCTGTCCTAGGAGCCCTTTCAGCATATTAACTATGGGCTGTGGGTTACATTAGTTTGTGCTTAATATTTAGCTCTCATTAAACAAACACTTATTTCAGGTGTTCACTTTCTCTCCAATGTGGTAGAAAACACTTTGAGGTACAGGAATAGGTCTTTCTCTTTTTTAAACCATCAGCCGTCATGTAATTGATAACACAACAAACTGGAAGTAGGGAGGCTTAGGTTCTGTCCCCAGTTGTTAGTAACTGTGTGGCCTTTGGACTTAATCTCTTTGGGCCTCAGTTTCTCATGTGTAAAAGGAGTTGGTCCTGGATTTCTGAATGTTTGTGGTTGGTCTAGTACTTGATACATAGCAGATACTTTCAAGAAGGTCAGTAGTAGTCCCATTGGCTACATCAAAGGGTGAGGCAACCTGACGCTTGTTTTGGCCGACTTCAGTAAACTCATTCCCGGCCCAGGTATCTTTGTCAGATAGAGCAGATAGGAGGGGCTCAGTAGATGTTCACTATTACTGTTAATTAATAATTAAGTCATTTGGTAGGCTTGAATTTGCAGCCTAATTCAGTAAACAAAACACTGAGGACTGCAGATTTTTGTAAAGCTCTAGTTTCTTTAAGACAAAACTTACAAACAATATTACCATTTAAAATAATAAAACTCTTTTTAGCCTTTGGACTGCTGAAAAGTTCACAAAAGGAAAAGCAAAGCTCCGATCATACTAAGATATGTGTATAAAACAGTTTATTTTTAATACAGTTTTATTGAATTGAAAAATAGTTTATATGGATGACTCTTCTAAAGTCTGCAGTTTTAAGTACAGCAGTAAAAGTTGTGCAGCTGTTTTAACTTCCTACAATTCAGTTTAGTAATAGTGAGTCCTCAATGAATGGTATTTGTCATTATGTGCTAAAGCACTGTGTCGTACGTTTTGTGGTGGGGTCTCCGTTTTTATGGAGAACTGAGGCTGAAGAGGTAAAGAAGCTTGGCTAAGGTCCCCCAGCTAGAATGTGGTAAGACAAAGTTTGAAAATAAACTTTCTGACTCACTGGATAAAGAAGTTGTGGTATATTTATACAATGATATACTACTCAGCCATAAAAAATAAAATAATGCCATTTGCAGCAACATGGATGGACCTAGAGATCGTCATTCTAAGTAAGCTAAAAAGAGAAAGAAAAATACCATATGCTATCACTCACATGTGGAATCTGAAAAAAAGAAAACACTAATGAACTCAACTACAAAACAGAAAAAGACTCACAGTAGTAGTAAACAGTCGTGCTTGTGGGGGCGGAAATGAGGTGGGAATGGATAAATTTGGGAGTTTGAGATTTGTAAATGTTAGCCACTATATATAAAAGTAGATTTAAAAAATTTCTTCAGTATAGCACAGAGAAGTATATTCAATACTTGTAATAACCTTTAATTAAAAAGAATATGAAAATGAATGTATGTATGTATTTATATGTGTGACTGGGACTTTGTGCTGTACCCCAGAAATTGACATACTGTAACTGACTGTTCTTCAATTAGAAAAAAACCTTTCCGATTCAAAAGCCTTTGTTCCTAGCCTCTGTGCCAGTCACTTAGGGAAGTTTGGTATAGTCAAGGTATTTTGCTAGAGGTGCTAGTACATTGAATTGAGCTAAATATTTTCCCTTGATGCTTAGCTCAAATGGAACTTAATATTTAAAAGGATCTCAAGGTGAATTTTTTTGATAAAAGTAATAGTTTTTGCCATCTTGAGTTTGGGGACAACTGTGTTTTAATGTAAATGTGTTGAATGTATCTTTCCTTTCTTAGCATTCTACTTTGAAGAGTATGTGCTAGTATATATGCCTAAGAGTCACTTAGAAGTTTTAGCATGATAGGAACTTAAAATATCACCAGGTTATTGTATTGCGGTTATATAACTGGTTGTCAGCACTTTTTTTATGTGTGTTTGCACAGATGGGCAGTAATTTCTCTGGAAAACTTCGGTAGGACTTTGATGCCTTGAAGTGCTGTTGCCATAGTTATTTCACAAACTGATTCTAGGGCTGAACAGAGGAATGGTGGTAATCAGGTTCTGTTGTGACAGTTTCTTGGCTTGATTGCTCTGTTTTATTTCGCTACAAAGATAGCTGTATGACTGTTGTTTGTACTAATTGGTAAGCAAAAGCTGCTGTTACTGGATTTTGTACAATGAAAATCTTGCATGATGACATCATACAGAACAATAAAACACTAAAGAATTAGGTAATTTTGATTAAAATTAATAAATGACATTTGAAATATTAGTGTACAATTCAGAATAGGATCTTGTTAGCTTTATTTTTAGCATATCTAGAGAAAATGTTAACTGAAGTTTTGATAGAATCGTTATTGATAACGTATGTTGTGATTGTAATCATCATTGCTCAAGCAAATGCAAAGGCCCTGTGGTAGGAGCATGCCCAGCATTGTGGAGAAACAAGGAGGCCTGTGTGGCTGGAGCAGAGTATGTGAGGGGAGAGTGGAGGAGATGAAGTCAGAAAGGTGATGGTGGTGAGTGGATGGGTTAGGATCTTGCAGGGTCTTAGAGGTTATTGTAGAGACAGAATGTGGAGAGAAATTTCTACCAGAAGAAATGAAACACAGTGGTTTACTTCCTGTATCGTAGGTAGGTCTGAATAGCAGACACAGCAGGTAAACACTCTGTAGCAAGTGACAGTAAGGGGCTCGTGTCGTCTGGTTTAAGTGTGGATTCTGGCGTCACCATTTATTGGGTCTCTGAACTTGGGTGAAGTTACTTGATCCCTCAGTTCTTTGTCTTTAAACTGAGGATGATAATAATAATAAAAGTAACAATATAGGGTTGTTAGGAGGATCAGATAGACTATTACAGTGAAAGATGCCTGTTGTGTAGTAAACACTCAGTAAATGTTAGTTGTGTATAGTAAGTTTCATTTCCTCTGGAAAGCTTTCCTGTCTTTGCCTTGGCCAAATACAGCGATAGAGGCGTTCAATCAAACTGTTGTGTCTTTTTTTTTTAAGGTATAATTGAATACCATTAGATTCACCTTTTAATGTGTACAATTTAGCAATTTAAAGTGTATTTATGGGATTGTGCAACCATCACCATTGTCTAATTTCAGAACATTTTGCCTGGTCTGCCTTTACGGTACTTGTCCTAGTTGCAGTCTTAAACATTTGTTTGTGTGACTGATTACTATTTCTTGTCCTAGACTAATTTTCATGACGTCAGGAGCTATCTCTCTTTATTTGCTGTTTACCACCAGTGCCTGTCCCAGTGACCAGCCACATAGTTGGTGTTCAGGACAGTTTGTTGAATGAAAGAAGGCACGATGTGAAGAGTAGTGTTGGTCCCCATTGTGAAGAGGTGTGTATGTGTTGTAATGGGGTTCGCACTTGATTCTGTGGGTGATCAGAAACCACCAAACATTTTAAAAAGTGGAGTGATGCAGTCAGATTTGTATGGCAGATGGAGAATTCTGGAGCCAGGGAAGATGGACCTTGGAGTAAGGGAAATTCAAAAGAACAGAAAGGAGAGTTGGGAGACCAGTTGCTGCAGGCCAGACTTGACCTGAAGGTGAAGGGACAGATCCGGTCAATACGAGGTAAAATAGATTGGATGCTGTGAGAGAGAGTGTGTGTGCATACACGTGTGTGTGTGTGCACTGACGTGTAAGTTTGTGTGATTAAGAGAAAGGAAGGAAGTGCAGTGGCTGGAGTTGAGGATAACGGGTTTATTGCTCAACAGCCGGGCTTGTCTTTCCTGTAACTAAGATAGAAAACACGTGAGAAGGAATGGGTTTAAAGGGCTGTAAGGGGATGAATGAGGTTTACTTTGACTGTGTTGAGCTTGAGATGCCTGCTATATCCAGAGAGATGTCACTCTTAACTCTTAATGAAATGAATATATTTAATCATTTACCCTGTATTAAGTGGTTTTTAATGTTGTGTTTTGGTGTTCTAGATTACTGCCTGGGCATGTGTGGCATGCTGCACATGTATGTCATCCTTTTCACTTGTCTTTTTGCCTGATTAGTCCCCTGAGCCCCACTAGACCAAGCTTCGTGGGGCCGTGGCTGGCCTAGGCCTCCTCCATCTTTGTGCTCTCAGCACCTGGCAGAGCTTATGTGCACATTTTTTATAGCAGTGTAGTCTGTGTCTCTGCACTGATAGTTTGTGTTCTTCTTTTTGCTCTATTGCATGTTTATATTTCTATCTAATGGCAGTCTTGAAAATAATATCAGTAAATAATAATTAAACTCACAGATGCTCAAAATATAGACAGATCTTTGTGTTAGAACTAGAAGTGAGCAGTAAGATTTTTGTCAAAATGTGATGAGAGATGAAGTAAAATTTGACAATTTTAGGATTAACAAAAAAAACCCCAACAACAATAGGAACCAAGTGTTTTTTGGTAGGAAACACAAATGTCAGCCAGCAGGGAGTCGGCTCAGGCTCTGGAGCTGAGACTGTCCAGTTTCAAATTCTAGCTTTGCCGCTTAATAGTTCTGTGACCTGGGACAAATTATTTAGCTTCTCTGTGCCTTATTTTCCCCTTTAAGATGGGTTTAATAACAGTATATTTCAAAAGGGGGCTGTGAGGATTGTTGAGGTCTTGGCGCATTTGTTCACGTGGGGCGCAGGCACTCAGTCGTCTCTGCCCCTCTGAGGTTTTCTCCCGCAGCTGTAAGGCCTCACAGCAGAGGCTTCAATAGCAAAAGATTGGTCCACGCACTTGGCCCCACCGGGCGGATGCTTACGTTCTTTCCACTGAGAGACTGGGGCGGTAGGTGCAAATCTGTCAGGTTGATAGCCCAGAGAGGGAGTGGAGGCTCCGTGAACACAGGGCTTCGTTTCCTTTTCCCAGGGCAGCTGTCCCAGTGCTTAGGACCCGGGCTGCCTCTGGTTGGGGTTCAGCAAGTGCTTGTTTACTGACTGGCCTCAGCAGGCATTTGGGGCACATCCCTTATGTGCTGGGGCTGTGCCAGGGCTGGGCGCACCCCCTGCTGTCAGTGAGTTCACGGTGGGGAGCAACCATGTAAACAAAAAGTCCATCCTGAAACCTAAAGATTGTAAGAGTGGCAGTGTGCAAGCTCCAGTGGGCACAGCGGTGAGTGGAGTCTCCTCAGCCTTGGGTATCAGGGGAATTTTCACGAGCAGGTGACGTCTGAGTGGAGTTGAGAAGGCTGGGAAGCAGGGGAGATGGTGATGGCGGAGGTGTTGTGGGCAGAGGCTTTAACGCTTGCAGGCACTGGGATCTGGACTGGTGTGGTGTGTTGAGGGAGATAAATTGCTTGGAGCTCAAGGCCAAGTGAAGCAAGAAGGAGGCTAGAAAGGGAGGGAGAGGTCAGTTACTGAGAGCCGTGGATGACCTGCTCTTAGTTTGAACTGGATTCCAAGAAAGATATGAAACTGTTGAACGGTGGTTTTTTTTTTTAATTGTGGTAAAATATACATAACAAAATAAACCATTTTAACCATTTTTAAATGTGCAGTTCTGTGGCATTAAGTGCATTCCTGTTGTTCAGCAGCCGTCCCTACTATCCATCTCAGGAATTTCTTCATCTTCTCAAACTGAAACTACTGTCGCAGGATTTTAAGCAGAGTTGTAAGGTGTTCCAATTTCAGTGAAAGTTGGCATGAAGTGTCTGGAGTCAATGAGAAGTGTCTGTTGGGGTGGTCAAGGCAGAAGAGGGTCTCTGAGCAGCCAAAATAGTTGTTAGAGAATCATGTATTGAAGCCAGCGTGCAGGAGGCCCTCTCACTTAACCTTTGTTCTTACATGTTGTGCAATTCTAATTTACCTGGCTTCTACATCTTTAGGCACTGTCTCTGAGGTTGCTGGAGGGGTATAGCTGTGAGCAGACAGATGGCTGGAAACCATAGAAAGACACAGCTTTACGTACAACCTGAGGTTGTGGTCTGAGGATGTGCATCCTGACCTCAGTCAACACCAAAGATATCACGATGACAGATTACAGACTACACACAGGGTGGTGGTTAAAGTTCCTCATGATGACTGAGTCATCAGGAAAAGAGTAAATAATATCAGTGACATAGACAGCAGCCGGACACATTTTACATGAGCTCTGTCCAGCAGAAACATGTGAGCCACTAATGCCATTTTAAAATTTCTAGTAGCCACATAAAAAAATGAAAAGAAACAAGTGAAATTAATTTTAATATATTTTATATAACTTACTATCTCCAAATATTGTTAAACATGTAGTTAATATTAAAACATTATGAGTGAGGTATTTTACATTCTTTTTTTTTCATACTATGCTTCTCAAATTACAGAACATTTTTTAATATGTACAGCACATTTGAATTTGGACTAGCCACATTTCAGGTTCTCAATAGCCATGTGTGGCTAGTGGCCCTATTGAGTGGACAGCACAGTTTCAGATTTTGGCTCAGCTATTCAGAGGACTCTCATTTATAAGAATTAATTCCTCAAGGATTGTAGATGGCTGGTGTTTTATTATAGTAGTTTTCGTTTACTAATTTTTCCTTTTACATTTGAAAAACTATTGAGAGTCCATACAATGTAATAATTAAAGAGCACAGGTTTGAGGGCAGAGTGGGTTTGAATCTCACCTCTTTAATTGCCCGCTTATGTGAGTTACTTAATCTTGCTGTGTCTCAGTGTCCTCATTTGTAAAATGGGGGTCATAGTAGTGCCTACCTCCTTGGGTTTTGTGAGGATTAAATGAGTTGTTATATGTAAAGAATTTATAACAGTGTTTGGTATATAGTAAGCACTATACATGTGTGCTTTTATCTAAATATTTATTATCCCCAATATGTTAAATGATTTTGATTCAGTACATTTTAAAGATGTTCTTGCTTTGGAGACTGCTTAATTTTAGATAGGTAGTTAACAAGTTTTCACAGGTGAAAAAATGTTAAATTGTTATTTTGTGAGGATACTTTCTAATTGATATCTTTGGGTAACTAATTTTCTTGTTTGCTGCAACATTGAGGGTGCTTAACAACCACAGAAATAGTGTAATTACTAATTAAAAGATTTAGGATTATAATTAAAATTAGGAAAAATTTGAAAGGATGATTTTGTCAACATTTAATTACTAGTACTGTTATAATTAAACTATTCAATCTCAGAAATACTTTATCAGCCCTACTATGTCTGGGGAGACTACCTAGTTCTATTTTTTTTCCATTGGTATATTCTAACACTGAATTATTTTGAGATTTCACCTTCTATTATTATCTGTTGTTAGTGTAGGAAAGAATAGTGAAAGTAAAACCAAATATAAAAAGATCCCTGTTTGGCATGTGGAAGACATTTAAGAGAAGTTCCCTTATCACCTTCTAGAGTGAAGCATGGCTGGAAACGTAACCACATTAGGGTATGGTTATTTAAATGTCAAATTTTGGGCACAGAAGAAAGCAGTGCTTAATGAGGGGTTATTTAATCACGGCTGTGTTCATCTGTCGTTGATTGGCGGGCAGTGGAACAGGTAAGCAGACTCTATTTAGAATGTAATCAGCCCACTGCCGGCTCCCACACGCCCTCTCTCCTCCCCTTCCTGGCTAACTCCTGTAGTCTCAGCCCACAGGTTGCTTCCTCTGGGACTTTTTTCATGACACTGGCACCTGGATCAGGCTGTCCTTCTGTGGATCTCATAGCACTCTGCTGTCCCCACTGTAGTTACCTGGTACCTTCTCTGTCTCAGCTCCAAATTCAGTGAAGGGCGATGGTGACCGTGTGTGCCCCGAGCCTGTTCTAAGGCCACGTGGGGTGCAGTAAAATTACCCTAAATGAATGAATGAGCAAGTCTGTAAATGTGTCTGGTTTGATACATACAGTGTAACACTGCTTCACACTATGGGTTTTGGCTCTCCTGCCTGTTCTGCTGCAATGTCTTGTCAGAAAATAAACCCGAGAGCCTAATTTTAATCTCCTTTCTGTGGTTATTTGCCTCTAGACTTGAACAGATCTTCAAATGCCATTGTTAACAGAGAATATCTCATGGTCTAGTTGGTTTCTGGTAGGAGTCCTTTTGGAGAGTTGCTGATAATTAGACAGTAAGGCTTACGTGGGATAACTAGGAGGAAAATGGGTGTTTTTATAATAGTGGTAGTAGCTGCTTACACTTTTGGTAATCAGGTCAAGGTAGCTAAGTTCCATGACTAAATTTAATGGAAAAATGATCTTTTGTGTTTGTTTTGCCGGCTTTTTTTGCTATGCAAAACTGTTACTGAAGTCTCTTGACCTGAAGCTTTGTGGTTAGCGATACAGTAGAAGACCCCACTTGCCGCAGTTGATGAGAGATTGGCTGACAGTCACAGAAGTCTGGTGCTGAAGATCACTAAGATCAAAATTCTGCGCTGCCGTTGAGTCAGGCAGGACAAGACTATAAACATAGGGTTGGTGGGTTCTTTTGGAGGCTCAAATAGACATTTAGATTTTTGCAAAATTTCACTGCCTTCGTATCTTGCCACCCCCAGAACAATCTGCATTTAAGTGATCTATACTTTTGTTTTGAAATTTTCCATTTCTTGTGGGTGGAAGCCTTATTAGTTTGTTGTAAAACCATGGTTTATGATCTCTGTTACTACAAAGTGAGGAAAGGTCCATGTAAATAACTGCTGAAATCCTTTCTAGTGCTAACTGCTAATGATGTTGTGTTAGCAGAAGAGAGTAGTCTCCGTGGGAAAGTCCTCTGTTAAGGAGGCTCTTGGAGGAGCAGCATCTGAGTTTGCGTTGCATGTGAATTCTGAGATGGAGAGAGGCCAAGTGACCCAGGCCAAGAACGGAAGGCGGTTTTATTCTGGGTGTTAGATCCATACTTTTAACAGATATGTCTGTGCCTCCGTTATATGCCAGGCGTTGGGAAAGATACGAATGGCATAGGAGGGAGATAGATGTAGTACAAAAAAAGTGATATTCAGCGGATGTTTACACAACAAATATTTACTACCTTTTATTATATGCCAACATGGTGCTAGGCATTGGAGACCTAAAGACACTAATTTGCTGTCTTCAGGGGGTTTGTAGTCTAGTTGACAAAAACATACAAAACAGGTACCTTGTTGGGCCGAGAACACAGATTTTGGAATCAGGTAGGGCTGGATCAAGCCCTGGTCCTGCTGCTTACTAAATGTGTGACCCTAAGCAAGTTACATGACATGTTGGAACTTATCTCCTCATCCTAAAGTAACAGTGCCTCTCTCTCTAAATTATAGGGCGGCCATAGGGAGAAATAATATATAGCCTAAAAGAAAAGTGGTAGAATGGTGTGTATTCTCGTGGGAAAATGCCCCAAATGTAATGTTGGCCAAAAAGCTCATATTCTATTTATTGTAGTCTCACTGTAATAAAGAAGGAAAGGGCTTTGTGGTGGAGAAAAAGGTCTGAAAAGATATATACCAGCTGTTTAAAGTGTGGGTCATTAGGGGGGCGCTCTATTTTTTATTACATGTATTATTAGATTCTAAAAAAAATTGTACATATGTTACTTTGCTACCTAAAAGGTAATAAAGAAAAACAAAAAACCTCTTCGCAGGATTTCTGGCAGGATTGAATGATATTATGCATGGAGAATGCCCTGCATGAGGTCTAGCACATCGTGAGTGTCAGTCAGTAAATGGGTGCCCGAACTGTTACTGTTGGACTTGGCAGCTGAGGAGGAAGGCTGCTGGACTGCAGAACTCTTGAAGACTGAAGTTGGGTTCTGTGGTTTGAATTTCCAAGGTCAGTTATTTCTTCGGGCATAGGATAAAAACACATCTGCCTCATCTTGAAGGGAGGGTGAGGGGTAGCCTGCCAAGCTGTGATGCCTGTCCTAAAAGAGACTTGGGACCCTCATGCACCATGTGGCTTTTGGAGTCACTCCTGGGTTTAGATTCGGACCTTGAGCAAGGTATTAAGCCTCTCTTGACCCTGCTTCTTCATCTGTAAAATGGGGTGATGCTCCTGTCTCTTTGATTTGCATATCGTAAATGGTTCTGTTCCTTGTTTCTGTTGGATGAAGGGTAGAAAAGAGTCTTTTTTGTAGGTAGGATGAAGGGCTGTCTTTTAAGTGCAGTAAGTGCGAGTGAAGTAGGTAGTTGAAATGACTCTTAATGAAAACAAGATCTATTCTATGGTTTTTGTTTTCTCTGTGGTCTTGATTTTTAAAATATTTGTTGCTTTGTGGTACTCTTCTCTGGAGAGTGTTTTGTTGCAAATGAAACAGTGTAGTTTTTCATAGGCATGATTTATACTGGGTGCCTATCCATCCAGGTGTGCAAGAGAAGGTCTTGGTTTTTACCTGTTGTCCTGGTAGTCTATCTTTTCTTAGCTTTCTTTTCTTTTCTTTTCTTTTCTTTTCTTTTCTTTCCTTTCCTTTCCTTTCCTTTCCTTTCCTTTTCCTTTTCCTTTTCCTTTTCCTTTTCCTTTTCCTTTTCCTTTTCCTTTTCCTTTCCTTTCCTTTCCTTTCCTTTCCTTTCCTTTCCTTTCCTTTCCTTTCCTTTCCTTTCCTTTCCTTTCCTTTCCTTTCCTTTCCTTTCCTTTCCTTTCCTTTCTCTCCTCTTCTCTTCTCTTCTCTTCTCTTCTTTTCACAAAAGAGACCATGTTGGGTTCTTAGTTATATGGTCACCTCAGTTATATCCCAGATGAATGCCTTGGACTTATTTTTAACAAATGCTGTCACTTAGCTTACCTTTTTCAGGGTCACACTGATAGGGAGCCCTCTTATAATATTTTAAAATATGGATGTGTCTTATGATCAGCTACCCTTTATAATTTGTACTTGATAAAGTGTTTCTGTGTCAATTTTGTTTCCTGGTTCTCTTTTGTGATTTAATCTCAGTTCGTTTCTATAATTTTTAAAGTTCTGGGGTCTTTCTAACTTTTGCCAGTGTCCAAAATTGTTGCCAGGTTTTTAAATAAATAAGAAAGGGAGGAAATTAGATTTGAGTGAATACTGTATGTCAGGCTTCTTGCTAGACATTTTACAGACCTTCTCATTTAGTATTGAGTAAACAGTGTAACTAAATAAACTGCTGAGAGGGAGGCATCCTGCTGGGCTGAGAATCAAGAAACCTGATTTCAGTCTTGGTTTTGTTACTAAGATTTATTAACCTTGACAAATTATTTCCTTCTCTGGGCTTCTGCTTCCTCATCTGTAAAATGGGGAAGGACTGGTGGTGAGATAAGGTTCCTTTCTGGCTCTAAGATTTGATGGCTGATCTTTATGATAGCTTAAATTTGAAACTCTCAGTTTATCCCTTTTAATTGCACTGAATGCTTTTTTGAAAGGATTAAGAAGCAAGTGGTCACTTATTCTAAAATAACTCAAATTACCAAAACAATTTTTTTAATCTTTTCTTTTTCCCCAAACAGCTTTAGTGACTGTTGAAAAAAAATTGAGGCACCTATGTACTGTCCTTGCAAATTTGCAGCTTAAAATGTTTGCTTTTAATAGGAACGGTATGAATGTTACCTTAGGGAGCACACTATTTTATTTGTGTGTTAAAATATGGATCCTTGTGAGAATATCCTGAGTGCTGAGCCAACGATAATAACACGTTGACTACTTTTGAGACCAGAGAGGAAAGAAAACTATTTTGTGGCAGTGTAGGGACGTGATAAGACTAAAGGAAAGATGATCTGCCAACCTGTGCCCCATTTCCTCCCCTCTTCTGGATGGAAACAGCTAGAGCTTTCAACTTGGTCCAGAGCTGGTACTTCCCTGTGTTTGCTGAATGGAGTTACTGAGGCTCTGGACCCTGTGGGGCGGCCTGGAAGGAGGGAGGTCCACATAGCAGGATAATCCCTGCTTCTCACACCTGGAAGGGCTCGCAGGAAGGAGCCTTTCTTGCTGACCTTTTCTCCCTGCTTCCCTCCCACTTTGTCTTTGCTTTGATTTTACGCTCTCTCTACCGGTTTGCAGGGAGAGGACCAGTCAGGGCCTGGGAGGCAGTGTGATGTGATGGAACAGGCACAGGCCGTGGAGCCAGGCAGACTTGTGCTCACATCTGCGCTCAGCTACCCAGGCGCTGCGGTGCCCTGGATGCGGGCTGAACCTTTTTATACTTCAGATCTCTCCTTTGTCAAATGGTAACAACTCGAGTTGGTTTTGGTGCGAGTGGCAGAAACTATCTCTTGCTTTCTAACACCTTAGAAAAGAGGGGGTTTATTGACTGGAAGGATTCTGGAGGGAGGGCAGAACAGCTGAATCTTCAGGTGGAGCAGGAACTGGGACAACGCTGGGACCCGGGCAGCGGTGGGGCGGCCTCCTCTCTGTGGCACGTGTTAGAGTCCGTGCCCTCTGCATCGGCAGATCTCGCTGGCGCTACCTTCGGTCTAGCCAGCTTCTGTTTGGCACTAGTGCCAGGATTCTCACTACCTCCTGGACTCCTGTGTTCGCCTCCTAAGGGCTCTTCCCGTTTCTGTGTTCCTTCTCCCTCAGTCTGTTCTCAGTAGAGCAGCCAGAGTGAGCCTGTAAAACACGCTGCTTCTGAGCCGAAAACCACCCCAGGGCTAACGATCTCCGTCTAAGCAAAAGCCTAATCAATGGTTTATTTCTTGTGTCCTACACTTGTCCCCTTAATTTCTCTGCTTCAGCCAGGCTGACTCCTCATTGATTCTGAATCGTACCAGATCCTTCTGCCTCAGGACCTTTGCACTTGGTGCTTCTTCCTGATGCTTCCTGGATGCTCTTCTGTCAAGTTGTCTGCAGGTTTACTCTCTCACCCCTGTCCGGGAGGGCTTTTCTAACCACCTTACTTAAAATTACAATTGCCTGTTCCCAGTCTCCTTTGCTTGCTTTGCCTTTCTCCATAGTGTACGTCACCCCCCACCATACTGCATATGTCCTACCTACTTATTTTGTCTCTTTCCTCAAACTATAATTAAAACTCTCCAAAGACAGGAACTCTGTCTGCTTTGTCAGTGCTGAATCTCCAGTCAGCACCTGGCACACAGTAGGTAGTCAGTAAATACTTGTGGAATGAAGACATTTTTTTGTCAAGTGTCTTCCTTGGTTGAGTCATCAGTGGCAAGAGGGATGGGTGTGTAAAGTGAGCATGACCCTGAAAACCTGCCAAGTGTGAGTCCCAGAGAGGAGGGCAGAGAATTGTCATCTGAAAGCCATCCCAGTTGGGGTCACTGAGGTTGCCCTGGAACTAAATCAATCGGTGTATGATTCTCTAGCAGGGGCTGAGGAAATGTTCATTCTTTTCCCTTTCTGAAAGTGCCTAACTCACTGAAAATATTAATATTCAAAATTCAGTCAAATCCCCGTAATAGAGGTTGCTGTTTGGAAAGGTGAAATATGGGATGTGTAATAAGAAAACTTATATGTAGCCTAATGTTTTAATGAGTAATAGAATATATAATTCTCTTTTTAAAAGAAATGGTGTTAAAATTTTGCAAATTGTACACAGGTTTTTATAAAGGTCCTTCTGGTATCTGAGCAGATCCAAATCTCAGAACCCAGCTCAAGCCAAGAAAGAGGTGACTTCATAAGAGTGAGAAGGCATCGCTTTTCATTTCAGTCTGTCTGAATAGGAACTTTTTGCCTGGAGGCAGTCTCTGTTGAGTACATTCATCTTTGGATTTCATAATGAGTCTCTACTAATTTACTCTTTTGTATTCACACTTAACAATGTTTTGCTTTTCCAAGGAACATGTATGTTTCCAAGGAACACGTTCAAAGTGAGTTCTTCCTTTATATAAAAAAAATAGTTTACTTTATGTATCTATCTGATAACTTTTAGACAGAGATTGTTTCTTACAGTTTCATAGGGATGAAGGACTTGAATAGTTGTGTTGTTTTTTTAGGTGTTCACTGTTTTGTTCCTGAGCTATTCAAGTAGAAACTTAAGCTTTGGAGTCAGACACTCTTGGGTCAGACACTCTGGCACTTCTTATTCACGTGACCTCGGGCAGTCCTTCAGTCTGTCTGTGGTGACAGGATCATCCTAGCAACCCAGCTCCATAGGCCTGTTGGGAGAGTTCAAGGGTAGAATAGGGGTAAATGAAGGGCCTGTTGGTGAATATGGTAAGCCCTGAAATAATAGCTGTTTTTTTTTATTAATAAGTTGTGAAAGTCCTTTGAAGTAAAGTAACTTGTTATGAACTTCATTTTTATTTTAAGCACCTAAGATATGTCAGTACTAGCAGACTTTGAAAAAAAGGAAAAAATTGTAGCTCTGTGTGCATCCTACCTCCAACAAGCAATTTTCCTAAGCATGAAGTATGGACAAGGCATTGATTATGAACCCTGTCTAAAAACTTGGAGGTTTTGCTTTTTAAAGTTGATGACAAAGCTTAGGCAAGTCTCTTTTTTTAAATAATAGGTTTTATATGGAGATGAGTAAATTAATGTTTAGTGTTCCTTTTCACAGTGATTTCTATATCCTGGTTACAGTTGTTATTGAACAGTACTAACACCCAACTTTTTCTTCCATGGAACTAACCTAATTAGGTGAAACTTAATCCACCACATCACTCTGCTGTCACAACAGTGGTCTGTCTTGTTTCGTTAGGACGTCTTATCATGGTTCATGTCATTAGTGCCTGAATTTAGATTCCACAAGGCCTAAGGGACATCTGTGGAACTATTTTCCCTTTGTAAATGGCATAGATAATGTCCAGACACCAGGACTTTTGTTTTCCATGCTTTAGTTTTGCTTTGTTTTCTAAAACTGAGAAATTTTGAGAATGGTAACTCAGAGCATTATAAGCAAATTAAAAATAGCATCATGGTTTTAAAGAGCTAACTCAAATCTGAAAGACAGACTGGACAGTCATTTGTAAAAAGACAGGAGTGCTATTGTATTCTGATTTGGTACAGATGAATAGTCTTTGCTGTGGTGTATCTATACACATGATTATATTAAGTGTTCTTCAGACACATTACTAATTATTCTTGTTTGAAGCTTTGTTTCCTGCTGGCACAAGGATTAGTAGTCCACTTTCAGTGTTAGCAGACATGAAAAAATAGGATTCGTATAATTATAAATCTTTATTGCTAGAGAAAAAAATATATACCAGGAAATTACATAGATATTCTTTAAGGTTGTTTCTATTGGGAAAAATACTTTACTGATTGTATAGGTTGAATAACTGGTACAGCTATTTTTAAATAACAGCTTCATTGATATTTAGTTCATATACCATAAAATTCACTCTTTTGAAGTAGACAATTCAGTGATTTTAATACATTCACAGATTCGTGTGATGGTCACCACTATCTAATTTTAGAACTTTTTCATCACCCCAAGAAGAAACCTGGTACCCATTAGCAGTCACTTCATATCCCTCCTTACCCTGGTCCCCCAGCAACCACTAATCTATTTTCTGACTCTGAATTTCCTATTCTGGACATCTTATGTAAATGGAATCATACAGTGTGTGACCTTTTGTGTCTGCCTGTTTTCGCTTGGCATGTTTCTCAGGTTAACCCATGTTGTAGCATTCACTTCATTCATTTTTATGACCAAGTAATATTCCGCTGTATAGATAGATACATAACATTTGTTTATCCATTCATCAGCTTGGGCTTTTTGGCTATTATGAATAATGCTACCATAAACATTTTGTTCAAGTTTTTGTGTAAACATGTTTTTAATTCTCTTGGGTATATACCTAGGAGTAGATCAATATGTTTTAAAAAATACATATAGGAATATATTTTCTTGAATTTTACAAAGAAATATGTGGAAAGAAGTCTTTTTTTAACTGAAGTATAGTCAGTTATAATGTGTCGATTTCTGTGTACAGCATAATGGTTCAGTCATACATACACATGCATATATTTGTTTTTATACTCTTTTTCATTGTAGGTTACTACAAGATATTGAATATAGTTCCTGTGCTGTACAGAAGAAATTTGTTTTTTTATCTATTTTATATATAGTAGTTAGTATTTACACATCTTGAACTCCCAATTTATCTCTTCCCACCCCCTGAAAGAAGAAGTCTTATTCTGAGAATTGTTAATACACCTAATTTAAATTTTTGAAAGGTCAGGAAAATTTAATTAGAACGTCTATTAGTGAGATCATCTTTCTAATTGAATAATTAGAATAAATGCATGCTTCTTTGTTCTGATTCCCTTCTATGATTAACTTTGCATTTTAGATAGTTTGAACTATCAACACTAGATAAAATTGGTTAATTGAGATGTTGTTTCATAATGGGGGAGTATATTGTGAGTGGGAAGGTATTTATTAAAACTTTGCTGTCTTCATTTTTTATTTGGAAGCAGTTTAGAGTGGTGGTTCAGACCATAGCTTTGGAGTCAGACACATAGGGCTAAATCCTGACCTGGGACTTATTAGCTCAGTGACCTTGGACAAGTTGTTTAACCTCTCCAAGCCTCCTTTCCCTAATCTGTAAAATGACGGGTGGTATTTGTCTCACAGAGCTGGTGTGAGAATTCAGAACGTGTTAAGTGCAGCACGGTGCCTAGTAATCAGCGCTGATTAAAGGGGGTGGGAGTGCTCTTTCCCCAGTGCGGTGAGTTTTCATTTAATCCTGGTGGGTTACACGAGGCCCTAAGAGCAGTATCTTTCAAGTTTCTTGGACCAGAACCCACGTTAAGAAACAGCTTTTACCAGGTGATCTACTTTTACACACACACACACACACTCACACTCATGTATCTCTATATATGGATATATGTAGTCAGAATTTCAGGAGACAGCACTTAACCTTCACCTGAATAGCATACTGTTTTATTTTTAATTTAAAATTAACAGACTCTTTTTTAGAGCAGTTTTAGGTTTACAGAAAAGTTGACCCCCAACAGTTTACCCTATTATTAATCTCTTGCTTTAGTGGGGTACTTTTGTTACAAATAATGAACTACTGTTCAGACATTATTACTAATTAAAGCCCTTAGTTTACGTGAGGGTTCACTCTTTGTGTTGTACAGGTCTGTGGGTTTTGACAAGTATAGAGTGTCATTATCTATGAGGACAGTGTCACACAGAGAGTGGTACTGTAAAATCCTTGTGTTTCACTTACATATCCTTCCTTCTACCCTCAGACCCCGGCACAGGCTGATCTTTTGACCATCTCCATAGTTTTTGCTTTTTCAGAATATAGTTGGAATCATACAGTATGTAGCCTTTTCAGACTGGTTTCTTTCACTTAGCCATATGCATTTATGTTTCTTCATGTCTTTTTGTGACTTGATAACTCATTTCTTTTTGTCACTGCATGATATTCCATTGTTTGGATGTACCACAGTATATTTATCCATTCACCTACTGAAGGATATCTTGACTTCCAAGTTTTGGCAATTATAAACAAAGCTGCTTTAAACATTCATGTGTAGATTTTTGTGTAGATATAAGTTTTCAACTCATTTGGGTAAATACCAAGGATCTTGATTGCTGGGTCATGTGGTAAGAGTATGTTTAGTTTTATAACAGACTGCCAGACTGTCCTCCGAAGTGGCTGTACCATTTCACATTTCTACCAGCAGGTTCCTGTTGCTCCACATCTTTGTCAGCAAATGGTACCGGCCATTCTGCTAGGTGTATAGCAGTATCTCATTGTTTTAATTTGCAGTTCCCTAAGGATCTGTGATGAGCATCTTTTCATATGCTTATTTGCCACCTGTATATCTTCTTTGATGAAGTGTTTGGAGCTTTTGTCCACTTCTTCCCTTTTTTGGGGTCCATTTTTTGGATAGGTTCTTTGTTTTCTTACTGAGTTTTTAGAGTTCTGTGTGTATTTAAGATACAAGTCTGTTATCAGATATGTGTTTTATAAATACTTTCTCCCAGACTCGAGCTTGTCTTTTCATTCTCTTAATACTGTTTTATGGGAGACAGAGAAGATGGCGGAGTAGAAGGACGCTCGCAGGTCACCCTCTCCCACAAATACACCAAGACCCACATCTACAGACCCACTCAGCCAACCAGAGCACCTGCGGAACTCTGACAGAACATCGCCCTCTTCAAAAGATAAAGACGCCAAAAATCTGGTAGGAGAAAAGGAAAAAAGAAAGAACAAAAGGCAAAGCAGCGCAGGACGGGTCCCGCGGGGAGGGAGCGGCAAAGGAGGACTGGCGCTCGCTCGCTGGGTCTCCCCTCTCCAACTGAGAGGCCAGCGGGACGGAGGGGGAGCCTCCGAGGCTCGGATCTGTACAGAGCAGCCATTGACTAACAGAGCTAAGTTAAACGGGCACAGAGCGTCCCCACGACACCCAGCCTGAGACGCGGGCCGGCAGCAGCGGGCAGGGCCAGGCTGCACAAGCCAGGCGGAGGACGGGGGCGGCTGCACCGAGGCAGCCCCGGGGGAACGCAAGGGGCTGCGCGCCGTGGCTGTGGGTGCACAGGGCAGAACAACCTGGGCCCTCCATAAAACAGCAAGGTTGATGTGCTCTCAGGGGAAGGGCGCACACCCCCATCTCTGAAAACCCGCGGAAAGTTTTCAGGGGGAAGAGAGGCGGGGCTCAGGCACAGCCGCCATATCCTCTGCGCTGAGCACTCAGGCGGGGGCGGGGGCGAAACCTGCATCCGCACCGAAGGGCTCAGCAGCCTCAAAGGCCAGACTGAGACTGGCCTGCAGCCCGGGGCAGATAGGATCCTTCCATCCTGGTCCCTCAGAGAACTTGCTCCACAAAGACAAACAAGGAGCTGGGTTTTGGCTTGGAGCAGGGACAGGGCTGCCCCTGGGTCTTCCCCGAGCCCACCCGCGGAGCACCGCAGGGCGGGGCGCCGACCGGGGTGGAGCGCCGACCAGGGCGGAGCGCGCAGCCGCACAGAGCAGCGGAGCTACCAGCGGCGGCGCAGGTAGAGCGAGAGCGGCCCCCCACCTTTCGGGCAGGAACACAGCCCCTGACCCAGGTCCTGGGAGGGGGCACGACCCGCCCTCCTACCCGGCCAGTCTGCAACATCTGACTGCGGCATCCGGAGGGGCAGCGACCCGCCCGCCCACAGCAGAGAGCTGCACCTGACCCACTGTTAGGAGGAGGCGCGATCCGCTTGCGGACAGGTGCTGGGAGCAGCACAGAAGAGGGCGCCAACGGAGGGCCTCTGAAAACAGCAAACTGAGCTTCCAAAACAGGACGAAGACAGAAAGACTTCACATTAAAAACACACAGACTCCAGGAGAACACCGACAACCCCCCCCCTTTTTTTTTAATCTGTTTTTACTTGTTCTATTTTCTATTACTCTCTTAATTTTTACTTCTTAATTCATTTCTATTTCTCTTGGGTTTTGATGTCCTGCTATTGATTAGACACAGGTTTCAAATACATCTATTCATCTCCCCCCCCCCTTTTTTTGTAAAGGTTTTAAAAGGACGTCTCAACCCGATTAATACTCTGCTTCAACTCACTCTTCTATTATTCATTATACACTGTTTTCAAACCCTCTTTCTCCCTTCTTTTAAAATTCTTTCTCTCTCTTTTTTTTTTTCTTTTTTTCCTAAGTTCTATTCCTAAATAGGCATTAGATAGATAAAATCCTTAAGGACCAAAATAAACAACTGGTACTCCATAAACCACAGTGCCAAAGAGGTATGAGCAAGATGAAGAAGCAGAAAAACCTTTCCCAATTAAAAGAACAAGAGAAATCCCCTGAAAGAAAGATCAACGAAATAGACATCGATAGCCTACTAGATCAAGATTTCAAAAAAGGAGTGATCGAATTGCTGAAGGAATTAAAAGAGATAGTGTTTAGAGGTATAAAATATGTCAAAAATGAAATTGAAGCTATAAAGAAGACCAAGTAGAATGGTTAAACTCATTGACAGAGATGAGGAATGATCTAATAGCTGTGCAAAGCCGACTAGATAATGCAGAGGAACGAATTAGTGATCTAGAAGACAGGGCAATAGAAAGCACCCATTCAGAAGAACTACAAGATAAGCAAATAAAAAATAATGAAAATAGCATAAGGGACCTATGGGATAACATAAAGCGTCCCAATCTTCTCATAACAGGGGTCCCAGAAGGAGAAGAAAGATCAAAGGGGATTGAAAAGGTTTTTGAAGAAATCATGACTGAAAACTTCCCAAACTTAAAGAAGGAATCAGATATCCAAGTACAGGACTCTCAGAGGGTCCCAAACAGGAAGAACCCAAATAGACCCACACCAAGACATATCATAATCAAGATGGCCAGAGTCAGGGATAAAGAAATGATTCTAAAGGCAGCAAGAGAAAAGCAAAGAGTAAGTTACAAGGGAACCCCCATAAGGCTCTCAGCTGATTTCTCTACACAAACACTACAGGCCAGAAGGGAGTGGCAAGATATATTCAAAGCCCTGAATGAAAAAAAGATGCAGCCTAGGATCCTTTATCCAGCAAGGCTATCCTTGAGGATAGAAGGAGAAATAAAGAGTTTCACAGACAAAAAAAAAAGCTGCAGGAGTTTAGCAACACTAAACCCATGCTAAAAGAAATATTGAAAGGGCTATTCTAAATAGAAAAGCAGCAGGATGCTACAGAAATGAGAAACACACAACTGGAAAGGTGATAACTCATGAATTACAAATAAAGTAAACATGAAATTATAAAAGAAGACATACAAATTACTGAGAGTGGGAGAGGGAGGCAGGGAAATATAGAATATTTTTTTCTTTCTTTTTTAAATTTTTTTTAACAGTAGGATGGGTTTGAGATTATGTTACTATCAGTTTAATAAAAACAGTCATAGTAACGGGTTGATAGATTTACAAAAAAGGGTAATAACCACAAGCCAAAAATTTACAAAGGAGTCACAAAAATTAAATAAAATCCATGATAATACAAAGGAAAATTACCAAACCACAAAAGGAAGAAGAAAGGAACAAAGAGGATATACCAATTCAACTGCAAAGATAAGTTCAAAATGGCAATAAACACACATCTATCATTAATTACTGTAAATGTTAATGGACTAAATGCTCCAGTCAAAAGACACAGAGTGGCAGACTGGATAATAAAGCAAGAACCTTCAATATGCTGCATACAAGAGACCCACTTTAGGGAGAAGGACACATGTAGATTGAGAGTGAAAGGATGGAAAAGGATATTCCATGCAAATGGAAAAGCCAAAAAAGCAGGTGTTGCAGTACTGATTTCAGACAAAATAGACTTTAAAACAAAGGCCATAAAGAAAGATAAAGAAGGACATTTTATAATGATTAAAGGAGTTATACAAGATGAGGATATTACACTCGTTAATATATATGCACCCAATATAGGAGCACCTAAGTACATACAAGAATTACTAACAGAGATAAAGGGGGATATTGATGGGAATACAATCATAGTTGGAGATTTTAACACTGCATTAACATCACTAGACAGATCTTCCAGACAGAAAATAAACAAGGCAACAGAGAAATTAAATACTACAATAGAAAAACTAGATTTGGTGGATATTTTCAGAACATTACACCCCCCAAAAATAGGATATGCATTCTTTTCAAATGCACATGGAACATTTTCCAGGATCGATCATGTACTTGGGCACAAAAGAAACCTCAACAATTTTAAGAAGATAGAAATTATCTCAAGCATCTTTACTGACCACAATGCCATGAAACTGGAAATCAACAACAGAGAAACAAAGGAGAAAAAAAGGAAAGCATGGAGATTAAACAATATGTTATTGAAAAAACAATGGATCAATGAGGAAATCAAAGCTGAAATTAAAAAATACCTTGAGACAAATGATAATGAAAGCACAACCACTCAAAACCTATGGGACACAGCAAAGGCAGTGCTAAGAGGGAAGTTTATAGCGATACAGGCCTTCCTCAAAAAAGAACAATCTCAAATAAACAATTTAACCCACCACCTGAATGAATTAGAAAAAGAAGAACAAAAAGCCCCAAAAAGCAGCAGAAGGAAGGAAATAATAAAGATCAGAGAGGAATTAAATACAATAGAGATTAACAAGACCATAGAAAAAATCAACCAAACCAAAAGCTGGTTTTTTGAAAAAGTAAATAAAATCGACAACCCCCTGGCCAAACTCACAAAGAAGAAAAAAGAGAGAGCACAAATTAGCAAAATAAGAAAGGAAAATGGAGAAATTACAACAAACAAAATAGAAATACAGAATATCATACGAGAATATTATGAAAAACTATATGGAACCAAACTGGATAACCTAGAGGAGATGGACAAGTTTCTGGAAACATACTGTCCACCAAAACTGAATCAAGAAGAATCTGAACACTTGAACAATCCAATCACTAGAAAGGAAGTAGAAATAGCAATTAAAAACCTCCCTACAAATAAAAGTCCAGGACCGGACAGCTTCACCGGGGAATTCTACCAAACATACAAAGAAGAACTCATACCAGTCCTTCTCAAACTCTTCCAGATGATTGAAAAGGAGGGAATACTCCCAAACTCATTCTATGAAGCCACCATCACCCTGATACCAAAACCAGGCAAAGACACTACAAAAAAAGAGAATTATAGGCCAGTATCACTGATGAACATAGACGCCAAAATCCTCACCAAAATTTTAGCAAATAGAATCCAACAACACATAAAAAAGATTATACATCATGACCAAGTGGGGTTCATCCCAGGGACACAAGGCTGGTTCAACATATGCAAATCAATCAGTGTAATACATCACATCAACAAGAGAAAGGACAAAAACCACATGATCATCTCAATCAATGCAGAAAAAGCATTTGATAAAATTCAACACCCATTTATGATAAAAACTCTCACCAAAGTGGGTATAGAGGGAACGTATCTCAACATAATAAAAGCTATATATGACAAACCTACAGCCAGCATAGTACTCAACGGTGAAAAACTCAAAAGCTTCCCACTAAAATCTGGGACAAGACAAGGATGCCCACTATCACCACTCCTATTCAACATAGTCCTGGAAGTCCTAGTCACAGCAGTCAGGCAAGAGAAAGAAATAAAAGTGGTCCAAATTGGAAAAGAAGAGGTAAAAGTGTCATTATATGCTGATGACATGTACTATATATAGAAAACCCTAAAAGGTCCACACAAAAGCTACTAGAGCTGATTGAAGAATTCAGCAAGGTAGCAGGTTACAAAATTAACGTTCAAAAATCAGTTGCATTTCTTTACACTAACGATAAATCAATAGAAGAAGAAAGTAAAGAAACAATCCCCTTTAAAATAGCACCCAAAGTAATAAAATATCTGGGAATAAATCTAACCAAGGAGGTGAAAGAATTATACACAGAAAACTATAAACCATTGATGAAGGAAATTAAAGAAGACTTTAAAAAATGGAAAGATATTCCATGCTCTTGGATTGGAAGAATCAATATTGTTAAAATGGTCACACTGCCCAAGGCAATCTACAGATTTAATGCAATCCCTATCCAATTACCCAGGACATATTTCACAGAACTAGAAAAAATCATAATAAAATTCATATGGAACCATCAAAGACCTAGAATTGCCAAAGCATTACTGAAGAGAAAGAAAGAGGCTGGAGGAATAACTCTCCCAGACTTCAGACAATACTATAGAGCTACAGTCATCAAGACAGCATGGTATTGGTACCAAAACAGACATATAGACCAATGGAACAGAATAGAGAGCCCAGAAATGAACCCACAAACTTTTGGTCAACTCATCTTCGACAAAGGAGGCAAGAATATACATTGGAATAAAGACAGTCTCTTCAGCAAATGGTGTTGGGAAAACTGGACAGCAGCATGTAAAACAATGAAGCTAGAACACTCCCTTACACCATATACAAAAATCAACTCAAAATGGATTAAAGACTTAAACATAAGACAAGATACAATAAACCTCCTAGAGGAAAACATAGGCAAAACATTATCTGACATACATTTCAAAAATTTTCTCCTAGAAGAAATAAAAGCAAGAATAAACAAATGGGACCTAATGAAACTTACAAGCTTCTGCACAGCAAAGGAAACCAGAAATAAAACAAGAAGAAAACCTACGGAATGGGAGAAAATTTTTGCAAGTGAAACCGACAAAGGCTTGATCTCCAGAATATATAAGCAGCTCATACGACTCAATAAGAAAAAAATAAACAACCCAATCCAAAAATGGGCAGAAGACCTAAAGAAGCAATTCTCCAAGGAAGACATACAAATGATCAAAAAGCACATGAAAAAATGCTCAATATCACTAATTATCAGAAAAATGCAAATCAAAACTACAATGAGGTATCACCTCACACCAGTCAGAATGGCCGTCATTCAAAAATCCACAAATGACAAATGCTGGAGAGGCTGTGGAGAAAGGGGAACCCTCCTACACTGCTGGCGGGAATGCAGTTTGGTGCAGCCACTATGGAAAACAGTGTGGAGGTTCCTCAAAAGACTAGGAATAGACTTACCATATGACCCAGGAATCCCACTCCTGGGCTTGTATCCAGAAGGAAATCTACTTCAGGATGACACCTGCACCCCAATGTTCATAGCAGCACTATTTACAATAGCCAAAACATGGAAACAGCCTAAATGTCCATCAACAGGTGATTGGATAAAGAAGATGTGGTATATTTATACAATGGAATACTACTCAGCCATAAAAACCGACAACATAATGCCATTTGCAGCAACATGGATGCTCCTGGAGAATGTCATTCTAAGTGAAGTAAGCCAGAAAGAGAAAGAAAAATACCATATGAGATCACTCATATGTGGAATCTAAAAAAACAAAAACAAAAACAAACAAACAAAAACAAAGCGTAAATAAAGGACAGAAATAGACTCACAGACAGAGAATACAGACTTGTGGTTACCAGGGGGGTGGAGGGTGGGAAGGGATAGACTGGGATTTCAAAATTGTAGAATAGACTACACTGTATAGCACTGGGAAATATACACAAAATGTTATGATAACTCACAGAGAAAAAAATGTGACAATGAGTGTGTATGTCCATGAATAACTGAAAACTTGTGCTGAACACTGGAATTTGACACAACATTGTAAAATGATTATAAATCAATAAAAAATGTTAAAAAAATACTGTTTTATATTCTGTTCCATTAAAAAATGAAACTAGTCCTGAGGCACTGGTTTTATAGCACATTAGTAGGTCACAACATGTGGTTAAAAATCAGTGTTTGTTCTACTTCCATAATGTTCACATGGACAGTGTCAGTAAAGTGACCATCATTCTGGGCAGTGATTCCCAACACAGGTGAAGAGAGGTGTCCAAGTTGGTACTGCCCTGTTCCTGTTCTAGAGGATGCTGTACATTTTCGTGAGTAGACTGACTGTGGTCAGCTGCATCACCTCCACACGGTATGTAGTAAGGACACGTTTAGGCATTATGGGACGCTTCAAGCATTTTGCATTTCTGTACGGTTTTAGACAGGTTCCCTCAAAATGCATTTGCTTTTAAATACTGGAATGATCAAGTATGCAAGGGGAAGGAAAGTGAAGATGTGTTGTATTTGCAGGAGTAATGTACAACTGGATTTCACCAATGCAGGCTGATGAGATGAAGTTTTTGTATGATAGAATATATATATTTTTAAACGTAGATGCTACTCAGATATTTAAATGTATCTGTCCTCTCAAGAAGGTTAAATATGTACCCCTGCAGTATTACACATCTCATTTATTTAGAAAAAAATGTTCATTGCTCTTCAAAGGTCAGTTATATTTCTTTGCCAAAGGTATACAAATTCCAATTATGGAAATTGAACTTCATGTGATCTTACTAAACTACTCCTTAATTTTGTTTGGAGTTCATTCTTTTCCCCAAAATTTGCAGGAGTGGGGTTAGGGTTGGGGGTAAGACTCACCCCCTGATGCCCTGCAGTGCCACCTTGTGGAAAAAGGGAAAGCTTTAACAAGGGACGTCCATGGGTCTCTAGGTTTGAGTGAAACCTGCCAGATATCACAATGTGTACATATCACAATGTATTACACTAACATTTAAAAAATATTTTTTTTCCGTTTTCTCTCTAATGTGGACTATCTCAGTGATTAGGGGGGTAAAATATTGACCATCTTTTTCTATAGAGACCTTGAATATGAGAAGGTAGACACCTACCCTTTGTGACTCAACCCATTGTAAAAATTTTTTTATATAATTGAGAGAGTTTACTGAGTGCCTACTATGGGCCAGACACTACTCGAGGCACTGGTGATACAGTGGTGGACTAACTAAAATCCCTGCTCTCAGGGGGCTTATGTTCTAGTGGTAGGAGGCAGAGGATAAACAAATAAATAAATATACAACATAGATCAGGTGGTGGTGAATGCAAAGAGGAAGAAAATAAAGCAGGGTGAGAGGACAGAGCATGGTGGAGCAGTGATGTTTGGATAGGATGGTTAGGGAGAGCTTCCCTGATGAGGTGACATTTGAGAAGCAGTCTGAAAGAGTGAGTGATACAACCCTGGTAACAGCTGGGGGAAGGTTGGTCTAGGTCGAGAAGGGCAAGTGCAAAGGCCCTGAGGCGGGAGCTGGCTTGTTCTGTTTGAAGAACAGTGAAAATGCCAGTGCAGCCGGAGCAGGGGAGTGAAGGGAGGTCTGGTAAGAGGTAAGATCGCCTGGGGTGTGTGTGATGCAGGTCATGTGGGACCTTGTAGACAGTACCTAGGATTTTGGAATTTATCCTGAGAGAGGAAGAAGACTGCTAGAGGGCTTTGTGTGAAGTGATATATCTGAAGGGCAAGAGTGAAAATAGACCGATTAGGTTGCTCTTGAAAACGTCCAGTCCAGAGGTGGTGGCAGCGTGGGCCAGGGTAGTGGCAGTGGAAACAAGTGGTCAGATTCTGGTTGTACTTTGCACTTAGGGGCAGCGGGATTGCTGCTATGCTGTTTGTGGGCTGTGAGGGTGAAGGCAGTCAAGGGTGCCTCACAGGCCTGTCTTATTTTACGCTCCTTGCCTGTGCAAGTGGGCAAGAGCTCCCCAGGGTTTATTTTTCAGTCTTTAAGAGGCTGATACAGGGGACTGGGACGAGGCATTCAAGGTGATGATGTCTTAGGCTTATTTTTCCTTACAGCCCTAACGTTTCTGAGAGTCTAAATTTGTGAGCAGTGTCACAACATGTTAGGGCCAGAAGGGAGCTTAGGGTTAATTCTCATATTGGGACATGTGGCCCACTGGAGGGCCGAAAAGGTCCTCTTCTGGCCCCCTACCCCTGCCCCAGCTGATCCTTTCTGTGGCTTTTGTGAGCTGTTTACTCATAAGCTACTTGGTGAGTCATTACAAGTTACTAAAATTTAGTATAGCTTTTATTATCTTATTACTCCTCAATTATTTTTTGTCATCCCTGAGTTTCTTTTCCACTAAGAAGTAGAAGTAGGTTGGGTTGGTGAGCTGAGGGATCTGCTGCTTTACCTGAGTGGCCAGGGCCAGAAAATTCTGAGACCTTGTCCTAAAGGGTATCTCACCCATGTTACCCACTGGGCTCCTGATGAAAAGCCAAGACCCAGAGGTGAGCGAGGGATCAGCTTCTCCAGACAGTCCCAGCAGAGCCTGGGAGACAGCTTGAGCTCATATTCTAGGCTTCTTCGGCCTGCATAAGTCAAGTTCCTTTTTTCCTTTTCTGGAATTTTATAGTTTTTGCTTTTTAAAACAGCTTTCCTGAGGTGTAATTTATGTACCATGAAACTCGCCCACTTTAAGTGAACAATTCAATACTCTTTAGTAAATTTAGAGTTGTGCAACCATCACACCAATCTAATTTTAGAACTCTTACCCCCAAAAGAAATTTTGTTCCTATTTGTAGTTATTCCTCCTTTTATCTAGTTTCTGTGTCTATGGACTTGACTATTATGATCATTTCATATAAATGGAATCATGTAATTTATAGTCTTCTGTGTCTGGTCCCTTCGACCTAGTGTAGTGTTTTCAAGATCTAGTGTAGCCTTTATTAGCACTTTGTTCCTTTTTATGGCTTAATAATTTTCCATGTACAATATATTGCATTTTATTTATCCATTCATCAATTGATGGACATTTAGGTTGTTTCCACTTTTGGGCTATATTGTGATGGTGTTATGAACATTTGCATATGAAACTTTGTATTGGCATGTATTTTTATTCTCTTGGGTAGGTACCTAGGAATAGAGTTACTGGGTCATATAGTAAACATATTAAGAAACTGCTGAACAGTTTTTCAAAATGGCTATACCATTTTATATTTGCACCACCAATGTATGAGAGTTTCAGTTTCTCTATATCCTCATCAACCCTTGCTTTCGTCTGTTCCTTTTTTTTTTTTTTAAATGGGTGACTTTTTCCCTCCAGCTTCATTGAGATACAATGGACATATAGCATTGTATCATTGTATAATTGACATATAATTTTGCATAACACTGTGTACAGTGTGATGATTTGATGTATATGTATATTGCAGATAGTTCTCATTTTTTAAGGGCTCATACATCCCTAATTTGTGCTTTGCTTTGATTTCCTTGGACCAGGAACCTCCTTAAAATACTGAATTTGTAAATGTTTTAAACACTCTATGTAGTTTACTTAGGGATTGATTCCAATCGATTTTCTTTACGTAGCTCAGATGTTCTTGGGCATGAAGATGAGGTGACTTGATATGGTTATGCAGCTGTCTGCCTGCCAGCCTGCCCCATCTTTCATTTGCTGAGCACCACTTACATTTTACTCAGGCACCGAGTTAGAGAACACAGGTCCTGCCCTCAGGGGCCTTATGGCTATTCTGTTTTTTTAAATAACTTTAAAAATATATATATGCAGCTTGAGACACACTTAGATGATTTCAATACCAGGTAATGGGTCATAACTCACTCTTGTGAGTCACAAACACTGTTCCAGTAGAGGATGTAATCATGAAAACCATTGATTATTTAGTGTAAGAATGCTGTGCTAGAAAGAGCCAGTCAGTTATAGGAGAGCAGAAGAAGAGGCTCTGACTCACATTGGGTCAGGATGGGTAGACAGTGGTGTCAGGAAGTACCTCCAAGAGGAGGTGGATGTTGGCACTTGGTGGAGAAGGAAGGACGGAGTGGCAGGGCCTGTTAGCATGGCCTGTCCGGGCAGAGGGGACCGTCTGCGGTAGGGCACGTACAGGGCATCTCATCGTCTCATGCTGTACTTGATACAGCACACAGTATAAATCTTTGTGTGTTTTTCTAACTGTAGTTAACCAAATCTTTTCTTTTAAACATACTTTAGGAAGGATAAACATTTGCTTCTTTTTTTCTTTGTTTTCTTTAGTCCCCGTTAAGTTTTAACCCTAGAATTGGGTAGCATCTCTATTTTATACATACTAGTAAAAAAGAAAAGTATAATAATACCCATTTGATTGTGACCTGCTGCCAATTGTAAGGTGCACTATGATTTCCAATATGTTAAAATATTTTTTTAAAAGTTCATCTAGAATTAATACATACGATATTTGTGTTGGAGATTCTTCAGTTTCTTTTAGTCTGAGGAAACCTTGCTAGAATCATGGCAGCAGTCATGTGCCTCTTCAGCTCTCATTTTAAGGGATGCTTTAGGGAAATATGTACCATCCAGGTCAATGCCAGCTTAATTTATCTTGAAAGCTTAATTAATTAAATTTTAAACATTTTTTATTGAGTTATAGTCATTTTACAATGTTGTGTCAAATTCCAGTGTAGAGCACAATTTTTCAGTTATACCTGAACATACATATATTCATTGTCACATTTTTTTTCACTGTGAGCTACCACAAGATCTTGCATATATTTCCCTGTGCTATACAGTATAATCTTGTTTATCTTTTCTACATTTTGAAATCCCAGTCTGTTCATTCCCACCCCCCCACCCCCTTGAAAGCTTTTAAATCTGTCATGATTGTAATGAAATTAGGTTCGATTGAGTAGTAGAGATTAGGGGAAATGAATTTTGCTAAGATTAAGAAAGATAGGGCTTAAAGACTATAAAATGGAATTTAAAAAGTGAAGTAGTGTTTAGTGACTTTTGGATAAGTTATCTGAGAGTTTTTAGCTTTTCAGAATAAATGTTCAGACTCACAACTTCGCCGTTCTGCCTCTCCTCCATCATGTTGAACTTATTCGTGAGCTGAAAAGTCTTGGTAATTCAGTAAGTGCCCCCAAATAGTGTCATGCCATTGTTCATTCTGACAGCAGGTTCCTAAAGAACTCTGCTTTCTGAGCAGATAAGCACAAGTTGTGCCTTCTTGGGTGCTCTGGGGGCTGCTGTGCCCATGGTGGGTGTGAGCATGTGAGACGCTGGTTCTGGCCAGAGGCCTGACTTCCAGAAGCAAGTGGTTATGCAAACCTTCACTACCTCGTAGTGTGCAGAGCAGATCCTGGGATGTTGTGATAGGACAAGGCGTAAGAGAGGAGAGAGAGACTGGAGAACTGAGGGGAGGAGGTGCACTACTGATTATTAGTGAGTTGCAGTCATAGCACTTAAAGATGATTTTTTAAAAATATTTTTACTGTTTGAAATTTTGATTTATAAAAAGTGTGGTTTGGGGAAATATATTATTAGATCTTGAAAAGCACAGGCTATGAAATCACGTGGGAAAATATTTACCATTAGAAGTGTGTATGTGTAAACAGGAATAAAAGTATATTCCAGTTGTTTGGGTGAAGCTGTTACAGCATTAAGGCTGCTCAGTTCTGGACTTGTTTGCACTGGATCCAAGAATTACCTATTTCATTCCAAATTCTGTAGATTCCAGACACTTATGGAAAGTATTTAAAAGCCCCCATTAAAAAAAAATAAATTCCTCTGTGGGTTAGTAAGCAGAAATAATTTCTTGTAAAATAGAAATTTGTTTATAATATCCTAGAAGAATTGAAGGGAAAATGCTTGTTTATTGAACAGACTGGCTGTACCTTCCTTCGATCATGTGCAGTGTTTCCTTAGTTCTGCGGTACGGTGCAGGTTTTCTATTTCGTGTGTCATTCAGGGAGTCGACCAGATTTCAGTGTGCCTGCCATACTGCAGATACTGACTAGGCAACGGGAATGGAAGATTCAAAAATGAGTTACTGGGAGGAGCGCAGAGCCCAGCGAGGGTGGGAGGCATATTAATACTGTGATGTAATAAAGATCTGTGTGAAGAGTTACTGGATCACAAAGGAAGGAGCATGTAGCCTTCCTGGTGAGAGGAGGTGGTGAAGGGAGGTTTTGCAAAGGTGATAGCGTTATGAACTGAGCTTTGAAGGGTGAATAGGAGTTGACAGGCAGACAGGAAGGGCACTGTGGCAGAGGGACAGCTACCTGAGAGGACTTGACTGGAGTTGAGGGAGCAGGACTTGGTGTGGGAAAGCCCTAGGGCTGGAAGGCTTGGGAGGTGGTGAGGAATCAGGTTTGCCGTGCTAGGAGCCTGCAGTTTCTCCTGTAGTCCGGGCTTTCTCGGGGGTGTTCTGTGGGAATCCAAACCCCGTGAGACTCTCTGGGGGAAAAAAAATCAGGGATCACGCAGACATTACAGCGTTAGACTCTGCTCAATAAAAAAACCTGTTTCCTGTCTGTAAACCAGAAAAAGTGTTTTGGGAAGGACTGCTGTTAGGCAATGCAGAGCTCCTGAATGTTTCAAACAAGGGAGGGACTTCCCTTGGTTGACATTTAGGAGATGAAGTGGCCACAGTGAAGGGTAGGTTGAAGGGAGGGGAAGTGGTAGCGAGGAAACAGTGTATAGCAATTAGCAATTTTGGTAACAAGGTCTGGCCGTCAATATAAAGATGTTCAATCTCAAAATGTAAGAATTTAGGGCACTTCTAAGAAAAACATATTCTAACAATGAACTAAAATACTTGACAGCTGAGATTTTGAGAGGAAAATTTGGGGACAAGTGCAGGTTTTGTTTCTGATTTTGATTAAAGATGAAATACTTTATAACACTGTCTGATAAAGAAAATCTTTGGTTTAGATTGTACTTTAGGAGTAATGTTTTTTAAAAATTCCTTCCAATAAGATCTCTTTAGGTCTTAGATCAAAGTGGTAGGGGTTTTTTAAAGATTTAAAAAAAAATAATGCTGGACAATTTTTATTTTTTAATTTTTCAAATACATTATAATGATTTTCACTTAAGGGCCACTTTTTTCTATTACTATGATATGTTATTTCTTCAGTCAGTTTTAAAAAATAAATTGAACTTTAGATCTTTCTGTTATCAACTTTTAGGTGCCCTTTATATATTAAGGAGATTAGCTTTTTATTTGTAATATGAATTGCCAGTATTTTCCCCCAGTTTGTCTTTTTTTGCTTTGTAAAAGATTCTTGATAGGTAAACAAGTTCTTACCATACAGCACAAGGAACTATATTCAGTATCTTGTAGTAATCTATAATGGAAAATAATCTGAAAAGGAATATATGTGTGTATATGTATAACTGAAACATTATGCTGTACACCAGAAATTGACATAACATTGTAAACTGACTATACTTCAATTTAAAAAAGGAGAAAAAAAAGAAACAAAAGAAAATGATGAAGGGAGGGAAAAAGATTCTTGAATTTAATTACTTGTATGTATCTTTTTTTATAGTGTCTGGTTTTTGAGTCATAGTTAGAAAAGGCTCTGTATGCCAAGGAAAGGAATTTACTCAGTTTTATCCTAGAATTTTTATAGTTTTGTGATTTATATTTAAGTATTTGATCTTTTAGGAGGGAGCTTATGCTTGTGTATGATGTGCAGTATGAATCCATTTTTTTCCCAGATGGGTATTTTAATTGCTCAGACATCATTCATGTTTTCCCTTCAGTTTTGGGATACCTCCAGCATTTACCATTTCTGTTTCTGGGCTTAATGATCTGTCCCATTGTTCTATTTTTGTGCTGGTGCCGTACTGTTTTGAGGCTTTATAATAGCTGGTAGTGCTAGTTCCCTTCTAATATTCTTCTCTTTTGGCGTTTTCCTGATTTTTCTTACATTTTAACTTTCCTACGTGAACTTTAGGATCAAATCACCTAATCCTGTATGCAGTTTGGTGGGTGGGTGTGAGTGGAGTCGGGGTGGGGGAGTGGGGAGGTGCAAGAATCACTTTCAGTTTACAGATGAATCTCTTTAATGTTAAGGACCCTAAGTTGAAGCTTTAATTTCATCTTTCTCTTACAGATGATATTAACCGTGTTCTTGAGCAACAATGAACAGATTTTAACAGAAGTTCCTATAACACCAGAGACAACATGTCGAGATGTCGTAGAATTTTGCAAAGAACCTGGAGAAGGCAGTTGCCATTTGGCGGAAGTGTGGAGGGGAAATGGTATGTATTAGGCTCTAAAAAGATGACTGAGTGCATAAAATCTAATGTTTATCGAGTGCAGAATAGTTTCTGATTCTTTGTTATCTGAGGTAATAAAGAATTGAGTAATTAAAATAAAAGCTGTTCTATTACACAGGGATAGGATGTTACAAATGCTGTTTGTAAAATAGCATGTTATGTGACTTGACCCTTTCCATAGCCGTCTGAAATAAGCTGGGAGGTGGATCCAGCTCCCATGTGAAGTCTCTCTCGGTATCACTACTCACCAAGCAAGTCCTCTGTCCATGGAGGCCTTGCAGTGTTTGTTCCATGTCAGGTTGTTCATCTGGTTTTCTTTTCCCTGTGATAACTTCATGAAGACCAAAGATTATTGTGTTCCCCTTTATACAAAACCTTTGAAATAGTAGGACCTTCATACAGATTTGTTTATTAAATTGAGAAGAGTTAATACTGGCTCTTCCACCTCAGAATTTGTCAGCTAGCTGGGTGGAGAAGATCAGCATAGGTAATATGATTACTGAATACAGAAAACACTGCAGAATAATTTGGACTCTAAAGGAGGCGTTGGATTTAGATAGGGCAGGACATGCTAAGCAAGGGAAGTGGTGTGGAGGAAGGACAAGAGAAGAATCTGGACGTGCTGTGTTGTGCTCCCCAGGCAGTGTTCCTCCCAAGAAAAGGGGAACAGGGGTGGAGACCAGACAGCAAGGCCCCCTGCTCGGCAGAGGAGGGGCTCTAGTCAGCATTCAGCAGAGGTCCTGTGTGGACAGGGCTGTGTCAGCAAGAGCACAGTCAGCTGGAACACTGGGTGAGTTCGAGGTAATGATGAGATGGGCATCCAGTGAGTGTTTAAAGGGCACTGAGGGATAGTCAGTGAATTCATACACTTTTTTTTTTTGATTCTTTAATTGAGGTATAATTGACATACGACATTAAATTAGTTTCAGGTCTACCACGTAATGATTTGATATTTGTATTTACTGTGAAACGATCACCACGATAAGTCTGGTTAACATCCATTGCCATACACAGTTACAAAATGTTTTTTTCTTGCGATGAGAACTTTTAAGATTTGCTCTCTTAACAATACGCAATACAGTATTATTAACTATAGTCACCATGCTGTACATTACACCCCCCAACAAAAGTTCTTGATATGTTCTAGACACAAGCCCTTTACCTGGTATGTGATTTGCAAATATTTTCTTCCAAAGTCTTATGCTTTTAATATTATCCTTAGAAGTCAGAGTAACGACTTTAAGGACATGTTGAGAGAAACTTGATTTTGATAAATGTTAGACTGTTACTAAACTAGAATTAAGAGGGCAGGTCCTCAGTTATCAGTCTGAGAAGAAATGGGAGGGGGTCAGGTAAGTAATGGTAGTTTTTCAGGGGCTTAATGTTCGAGCCTGATCCTTGCATCATGGTCTGTCCTTGCCAGCCTCTTAGCGCTCTTGCCCTTTGTTCCTTGTTGTCACTTCTGATTCCTTCTCTGCCTCTTATATTAGTCAGGGGAGGGGGAATGATATTTTTGCATGAGTTTCGTAGCCCTAGATTGTCCCGGGCCACTTGAAATGTGAGTCACTCAGTACTGTCCTTGTATCCAAGCCCATTGGACATCATAACCTATGGCTTTATCTCATCAGGAATGAGAACAGCCTCCTCAGAGCACAGAGAGTCACAGTGTACTGTGTTTGTTATGGTTTCTGTGCATTGTCTGGAGCCATCCTAGCACCCACCTACCTTTCTTGGTTAGCTTCTGTTCACTCTTTGCCTATCATTCCTTCTTTGAATCTCAAAGGGTGTCCCTTTGAGATTTGCTCCAATACTATCATTGTTTTTCTCAAAATGTATAGTAGCTTTCTGGGGGAGAAGGGATAGACTAGGAGTTTTGGATTAGCAGATACACATTACTGTATGTAAAATAGATAAATAATAAGGACCTACTGCACAGGGAACTCTATTCAGTGTCTTGTAATAATCTGTAATGGAAAAGAATCTGAAAAAGAATGTGTGTGTGTGTGTGTGTGTGTGTGTGTGTGTGTGTAACTGAATCACTTTGCTATACACCTGAAACTAACACAGCATTGTAAATCAGCTATATTTGAATGAAAAAAATAAGCAAAGAAAACAATAGAGTAGCTTTCATGTCTGTCTGATTGGACTGAAATTCCTGAAGGCAGAGACTTGTTTGTTCACCATCATATTCCCAGCGCCCAGCCTTGTGCTCATACTGAGTCCTGAGTAAACTCTTTAATCAGTGAGCAAAATGGAGCAGCAAAGCGGGGATGGTGGATGGACTGAAAGGAAGGGGGAAAAGTACAGCCTTTCTCAATCTTTTTATCCTAGAAGAACTGTTAGTAATTTTCAGGTTTCAGAGAACTCTTTGCATAAAAATGATTGCATCTGTAACTCATGGTACATTCCTCTGATCAATATGTCATAAACACAGTACTGCAGTATAATTGTCAGTGCCTTTGAGAAGTGTATTTCTTTGTGGATCTGTGTATTAGTTCACTCAGGCTGCCGTAACAAAGTATCCCAGACTGAGCAGCTTAAACAAGAGAAATGCATCTTTTCACAGTTCTGGAGGCTGGAGCTCCAGAGATCAGGGTGTCAGCAAGGTTGGTTTCTCCTGAAGCCTCTCTCCTTGGCTTACAGATGGCTGTCCCCTCCCTGTGTCCTCACGTGTCATCCCTCTTCTTATAAGGACATCAGCCACACTGGATTAGGGCCCTCCATGAGGACCTTGTTTTAACTCACTACCTCTTTAAAGATTGTATCTCCAAATAAGGACCCATTCTGAGGTACTAGGGGTTAGGACTTCAACATATGAATTTATATGGGGGGGGGGCAGTTGAGGGGGCGGATCACACACAGCCCAGTTCATAACAGTCTGTTAATTTGGCTAGTTTATTTCCCCACTCCTTTTGTTTCCATTTCTCACACAGGGTGTCAGCTCTAATGCAAATCAGGAGTGTAGGTAGGACCTTCAGTTTTTCCTTTTGTGAATTTCTGCTTGATTTTCTTTCCACCTTATCCAAGAACGCCTGAAAGTCTTACCGTAGATGTCTCCCTTATATAAGGAGTTATATGTATAGTACATGATGTGTGTAGGATAGTTTTGTTTCCACTTTAAAACAAATAACGTTTTTGTTAACCTTTCTTATTTAAAAACAGTAGTGAAGCTTACCTTGCTTTTTTTTAAAAATTGAAGCATAGTTGTTTTATAGTGTTGTGTTAATTTCAGGTGTACAGCAAAGTGGTTCAGATATATAGATATATAGATGCACATGCATACATACACATGTATGTATTCTTTTTTAGATTCTTTTCCATTATAGGTTATTACAAGATATTGAATACAGTTCCCTGTGCTGTACAGTAGGTCCTTGTTGTTTATCTGTTGTATATTTGGTAGTGTTTACATGTTAATCCCAAACCCCTAATTTAGCTCTCCATTCCCCCCTACCCTTTCTCATTTGGTAACCATAAGTTTGTTTTCTACGTCTGTGAGTCTGTTTCTTTTTTGTAAGTTCATTTGTACCTTTTTTTTTTTTTAGATTCCATATATAAGTGATATCATATGATACTTGTCTTTCTTTGTCTGACTTCATTTAATATGATAATCTCTATGTCCATCCATGTTGCTGCAAATGGCATTATTTCACTTTTTTATGGCTGGCTAGTATTCCATTGTATATATACATACCACATCTTCTTTATCCAGTCGTCTGTCGATGGACATTTAGGTTGCTTACATGTCTTGGCTGTTGTAAATAGTGCTGCTGTGAATATTGGAGTGCATGTATCTTTTTGAATTAGAGTCTTCATCTTTTCAGAGTGTATGCCCAGGAGTGGGATTGCTGGATCATATGGTAACTCTGTTTTTAGTTTTTTAAGGACTTGCTTAGCTTGATTTTCTTGAAGTTAATCTTTTCTTAAAAGATTTTTTAGTTGTATAAATTTCTTCTAAATAACTGGCTTAAGGCAAAATGGGATTTAATTTTTATAAAGTTATGGTCAGATTTGGTAGATTTAAATAATGGTTGTAAATTGATTTTATTTAATGTAAAAATTTGTAAATTTTTTTTTTTTTTTTGCTTTATGAGGGGGAGGTAATTAGGTTTATTTATTTATTTCTGTTTGGAGGAGGTACTGGGCATTGAACACGGACCTTGTGCATGCTAAACATGCGCTCTACCACTTGAGCTGTACCCTCCCCCTGTAAATTTTAGTTAATGTAAAAAAAATGAAAATTTATTGACAGTGTTGATTAGTAAAGTGACTTAACACTAAAGCTACTAACACCATAAACTAAGGCAATATAGATAAAAATATGGCCTAAGAGATAACTTTTTGCAAAACTGAGGGACATGATTAGGCTTAAACAGGGGCCTCACAGCTATAAAATTACAATACACATTTTAAAAGAATTTTTTATAGGAATGTATCCATAAAAAGTGCTACTTTCAAAACTAAAAATATGGAATGACTTTTACTTCTTTAGTGTTGAATTTGTGCTTGTTTTTAGCTGTAAAATAGTCAGTTCTAAGTTAAACTAAGCACACACAGATTTCATTTTCGACTGAGATGAGATGCTTTATGTCCTTGCCTTGATGTGCGTTGGGTGAGACAGAGCTTGCCTGCACATGTGGGAAGATGAAATGGCAGCAGTACTGTGTGTGTTGCATTTCTGTGAATGGTGGGATTTTCTTTGTTGAAGCCTGGAACTTATCTAGGGCAGAGCAATAAATCACACCTTGAATGTATGATTGGGCTGCAGCTCGAAAAGTTCTTTCTCTTGACTCAATGTCAAGTTCTCAAACTGAGCAGGAAAAGTCTCTCACACCCCCTCATACACTTGTGTTTACACATTTTTTAAAAAATTGAAGTATAGTCAGTTTACAATGCTGTGTCAATTTCTGGTGTACAGCATGGAGTTTCAGTCATGCATATGTACACATACATTCATTTTCATATTTTTTTTATTTACACATTTTTAAAAACAATTGTGTTAAAAGGAAAAATACTGTTCAGTTTTGTCCGGCGATTTTCCCAGTCAGGTTGTTTTCTATAAGCTTTGGGACTTGCTGATATCCTTTCTCACTTTCAAACATAAGTGGCCTTGGGAACATTTCAAGATTTCCTTTTTTTTTTCTTTTTTCTTTCCCCTTTGATTGAGAGAAAATTCCGTGGTTTTAGGACATTCTCAGTGTTGTGCAACCATCTCCAAACTCTGTAGCTCCCCATTTCTTCCTTCCCAGCCCATGGCAACCACTGGACTACTTTCTGGCTCCGCGTATTTGACTGGTCTGGGTCCCTCGTAAAAATGGAGTCATACAACGTGACTGTTTGTACCTGGCTTCTTTCACTTAGTGTGTTTTTAAGATTCATCCATAATACAGCATGCATCAGTACTTAATTCTATTTTTTTTAGCTGAATAATATTCATTGTATGATATACCACACTTATCCATTCATCAGTTAATAGATATTTGTGTTGTTTCCACTTTGGGGCTACTGTGAATAATGCTGCTATGAATATTCATGTACAGGTGTCTGTGTCAGCTCGCTGAACTGGCCAGAAGTGCATTGTCAGTCCTTTGTATATCTGATTGCCATGTGTAACATTCTAGTGAATGACAAGGTTCGGCCAGTTTGTTAGTGTGTTTCTTTGAAAGAGTGGGAGGAACACTGCTTCATGATAAATACAATAAAGGGCATTTTTTTCAAAATGTTGCAAAATTGCTTTTATGTTTACTTCTTTGTGTTAGGTAAATTATTTCCCATTCATACTCCTGTTTTTACTTCAGTAAAGTTAAAATTTAGTGCTTGTAATATCCTTGAATTCTAATGTATATGTGTGCATTTATTTAAAATTATTTGTATTTTTTTTTTACTTTTGCTAGGAGTCATTTAGTTTGTTTCTGGGGAAAGTAAGATTTTTTAATTTGTTTTGTCCTAGAGCGTCCAATACCCTTTGATTATATGATGTATGAACATCTTCAGAAGTGGGGGCCACGAAGGGAAGAAGTGAAATTTTTTCTTCGACATGAAGATTCCCCAATGGAGAGCAGTGAGCAAGGTAGACAAGTGCTTTTCCCTCCATTTGCCAATTTTTACTATAAAAGTTAATTTAACAAAAGTAGGAATAAATATAGAATTATTTCCTCCCCCTTCACTCACACCGTGGTGAGAGGGAGAGCTGGTGTCTCGCCGTTTTGACCTCTGTTACTGCAGCTTATGATTATTTCACACTCTGAGCACCCAGCCCTTGCCTGCTCCTCGGGACCCTAAGTCAGATAATCCTTGCTGTTGGGAGGGATTGTTTTTGATAAATACCTCATGAATGAAGTATGTAGATTTTAAGAATATATAAAGCCACGAAAGGATTATGAAAATTCTGGGACATGTACGTGTGGAGAGAGAGAGAACAAGACCTTTCTAAGTGTAGCTCTAAACCATGGTAAGAAAGAAAACTGAATAGTTAAACAAATAAGAGACAGGAAAACTCTCTGCAAGGCGTTAACCACCCTAAAGCAAAGTCAAAAGACAAATTATAAACTGGGAAACAGCATTTAGAGCTCATATAGCAAAGGGCTAATTTTCTTTACATACTCTATGAGTTCCTAAAACTGATAAGAAAAAAACCCAGTAAAGAAAATGGGCAAAATATACAGACATGTAGTTCACAGAAGAGGGAATATACGCGGCCCAGAGATACATGAAAAGATGTTCAGCCTCACTCCTAATAAGAAATGCAGGGCGAACACTGAGTCTCTGTCTTTCACCTGTCACACTGGCAAAGATTAGAGCGCTTAATAACACAGCACTGGCAGGGACGGCGAGAAACAGGCGTCCCCCCACGTCGCCGTGGGAGTGTCAGCCGGCAGCTTCTGTGGAGGGCAGTTTGGCAATACCCACGAAGCCTGAAAAAGCACACAGCCTCACCCGGCAGTCTCACTTCCGAGACCTTATCCCAAAGCTGTGCCTGCACACGCACAATAGACGCAGTGCTACTCCTGGAGCCCTGCTGGTAGGAGCAACCCTGAATGCCTCCAGGGGCGTTGGGCCGAAGAGACCGGCATACATCCATGCAGTGTCCTGCTGCGTGCCCTGTCCCAGGCCATCTCCTGGACTTGCTACCTGAACACGCACAGCGCAGAACAGTGTAGACGCATGCTGCCTTCTGTGTAACAGGTGAACGAGTCATCACGTGTGTGTGTATTGGCTTGTGCGTGTATTGTGTGTAAAGTATCTTTGGAAGGATAAGTAAGAAACTGGTAACACTGCTAGCCTGGGGGAAGGCTGCTGGGTAGCAGGAGGAGGGAAGAAAATATTTTAATTTATACCTTTTTGTCCTTTTGAATTTTAAACCATGGGAATCTGTTGCCTGTTTTTGAATTAGAACTTAAACGCAGTAAGGGGTAAGGGGATCTTTTTCCTGAACGGTTAAGAAAGAGACTCTAACTTTTTATTGAATGGCGATTGTGAATTGCTTCTGGTATTTAAAAGATAAACAATAAAAGGATGTCTTTTTGTAAAAAGAAGATTCCTTTATTGCAGGTTACCCCTCTTTATTTGTATTGTTAGAGGACATTGTGTCTCTCGGATGAGCTACTGTCTATTTTAAAATCATCTCCCCAGAGCTGTGCATACTGTTACGGCCCACCACCACTCCAGGGTTTTCATTCCACTGGCTGCTGGTCATCTGGAGTCAAGAGACTAAGGCTCCGGGTCTAGCTCTTCGTCCACTTCTACCTTAGACGAGGGTCCTCCCTCTTTGGACAAACTCCTCCCGAGAAGGAGGGTTAGACTAGCTGGCAGCTAAAGTGCTGTTCTAGTGCTGGGAATTTACTTTAAATCTCTGCTTGAGCTCTCCAAATATTTATACCTTCCCTTACCTGGCTATACTTCAATTTAAAGCTTTATATTTTACTTTTATCAACATAATATGTGTACAGAACCCTTAATGTCCCAGGGTGGTCCAGGGGAGGGGGGAGGTCTTATTTGATTCTCACTTTACGAAGTTTTGAGGTGTTAGGGATACTTGAGGGAACTGTCTAGAGCCCTCAGGGAGGGGACCACACTGCCCTTCCATTCCAGTTGACCTCCATCGTCTTGCGCCGCTGCTCAGCCTGGTTGTGCTGATGCAGCAGGTACGCACGAGGTGAGCGGAAGGGCAGCACGGTGAGCTGGTGGTGGGAGGGAGACAGCCTCCCAGGGAGATGGGGCTTGAGGCGGGCCTTGAAGAGCCAGTAGGACTTGAAGGGGATACAGAGCCGCCGCCTTCTAGACAGGGGATCAGGATGAGGGAGGCGGGTGGTGGCAGGATACTCTTTTCTGACCTGGGCTGGTACCGAGGGTTGGTTGGGCTTGGAAGAACCCGATTCATCACACTGACTTTTATCACTTCTCAGCGAAGTCCCTGTTTCCCTATTTAACGCTCCTCCCTCACTCAGCTTTGGAGGTGCTTGTAACAGGACCCTACCCATCTCTTCAACATCGCTGGCTTGTCTTTCTCTCTTCCACCACACTCTTTCTTGCACGTCTGCTCCCTCTCACGCCCTGTCTTCCTCCAGCTGTGGTGCTCTCCCCTCTGCCTGTGCTGGGCACGTTCTCCCACTCAGAGCTCGAGGGAAGAGGGGCAGATAGGCTGGCTCCCATGGGTGCTTTGTTCCCTGACCTCCTCCCATGGCTATTCTGAGCAGCCGGAGTTAAAGATCCAAAATTTGTGTTTCCTCTCTGCTCCCCACAGAGCTGAGGTCAAGGCAGTTGTCACCGATACATATTATTTAAAAGGGATGACACTTGAGTGTTTCTGTCTATAGAGCTTCGGATATAACCTGCCCCACCTCAGAGTCAGAATTCTCCCTTTGGAAGCTAGAGGAGCTCACAGAGGACACTTACTTCAGTGCCTGTAAGGTGTAAACCTGGGGAAACGGAAGCTCAGAGTGCAGTAACTCGATAAAAGTCACGTGCAGAGAAGAGACCAGAATCCCGGACCTGGTGTGATGGAGCTTGGGGCGAGGCCGCTTGGGTTGGGCACTGGCCATGCTGCTTCCTCAGTGAGGACCTCGGGCAAGTGACTTCACGTCCCTATGCACCCATTTCCTTGTCTGCAGGGTGTGAGGTGTCCTCGCGAAGTGCTCAGAGGGCCTTGGTCACCACAGGTGCTCAATGAATGTCAGCTCTTGCGACTGTTTAACTCCAGAATGCAAAATTACCAAGTTTCTTTCGCCTCAAAGATTAAATGGCACTTGGTATAATTCCAGTGTGGCGTGTTTGGTAGTAGTCTAATTTCTTGATAGTTTGTTGTTTGGAAGAAGCAGCAATTATAGAATATTAAATTAACTCGAGTACCTTATCTCTTAAAAATACAGTAACTAAGAATTGAATTTACCCTGTAAACTGATGGGGGTGTGTGTGCGTGATTTCTGCTCAGAAGGTAGCTTTCATGGAACGGCTGTTGTATGTTACACGACTGTGTTCAGTTGCATGCTGTGTCACTCTCTTTTGTTTAATCTCTTTTTTTCATTATCGCCGCCCCCTCCTCTAGGACCCTTTTTTGAGTATTCTCTTCTTACTTGCCCCTGTCTGCCCCCCATCAGATGGACTCGATATCTGTTTATATAGTCAGTAGCTTTGCTTTATACATAAAAAGAATAAGATTTTTAAATTCTCCCAACAGTCAGTCTTTGCCCCCTTGAGGGTAATCTCACTCTCTTTGAGAATGCATGGTTTAAGGTGAAGCAGTACTTCTATAATGTAATTGTTCTTCAAATTTTTCAAAGTAATAGGGAAGAAATGGAAGAAAAAAAATTTTTAAACATTGGCTTCATGATCCTTTGAGATTATGTATTCTGGGTGGTAAAGCAGGCTCAGGGTGTGATAATTCTCATAACAGCATCGAGTAAAAGCTGGAGAGAGGTGTGAGACAGGAGCAGGCATTCGGCACATCACAGACAGTAACTTGAATGACTTCAGATTCACCTGGCACAGAATTGTGCAGCACACTTTTGTTTAGAAAATATGACAGGACATAAGGGGAATTTTTCCACTTTAAATTTGAAGCCCTTAAAATTTAAAAGAAAAAATTGTGTAGAACAAAGGAGAATTCAGAAGACTGCCCAACTTGAGATGGTGTCCCATCTCAGTTTTAACCCTATTACTGAAGATCAGTTTTGTGCCTCAGTTTTCTTCATTACTCGATATTATAAGTTCTATTTTAGTCTCTTCCAAAATATAAAAACTTTAACTTTCAATAAAAATTAAATGTGGTTAAATACACATAACATAATATTTACCATTGTGACCATTTTTAGTATTAGAAACTTCTTTGATATAAATCAATTTCAAGATTCTGAAGTAGAATATTAGAAGAAAAAAATTGCATTTAAACAACTTTATATATACAGATTGATTGTAAAACATTTTTTCAGCTATACTAATTTTTGAGTTGTTCAGCCTAATATTTTATACTTGTATTCAATAAATATTTAAATAAGTTAAGAAATGATAGGATATTGTTTTTCTAGTATGTCTTTTAGTAAGTTTGGCCCCCTCTTTTCTCTAGGTGGCCGTCAGACCCAAGAGCAAAGAACTCAGAGAAATGTAATAAATGTACCTGGAGAAAAACGCACTGAAAATGGGGTAAGTAATAGTGAATTAAATTGAAATTAAAAAATTTTTTTATGGGTACTAATGAGTTTGGGTTATAATTTACTTCTAAAGAAATATTTTTTGGATGGTGTTAATCTGAAAAAAACAACCAATTATTTTACCAGTAAAACAGGTTTATTTGGGAACAGCAAAGAATTGCAATTCAGGATATGTAGCTATGGCCAGCCACATGCAACTCCACAAACACAAGAAGAAACTCTTTTATAGAGGAGAAGAAAGTTAAGAGGGGCTGTTGTAAATGAAAAGTCCATTGGAGGAAACTGGGAGTCTGATGTGTGGTGGCTTTTCATTGGCTGAGTTGCTGCCCAGCAAGGAGGAAATGGTTCTTCCTCTGGCAGTAAGGCAGCGTTACTTCCTGCTGGAGATGCAAAGTATGTCTCTTTCTCTTGGGATCTGCACCAGTGTCTGGTGGTGTGTGTGTGTGAGAGCTCCCCACTGTGGCCTCCATTTTAGTGAGGTTTTCTTTTATTTTCACCAGAGAAGTTGTCATTTCTGTTGAATATTTCAAACCTTTTTATGAAATTATAAAGGGGCAGTCACTGAGCGGTAGCGGTTTTACCAGTACGCACTGTGGCTGATGCACTGGGTGGTCTCACGCACAGCAGGGCCTTCCATGCCCTTTATGTGTTGCCGCCCATGGCGTGTCCTGCAGCAGCACCTGCGTACTCTGTGCTGGTGACAGTGACCTGTCCCCAGGAAGCAGAGATGAGCAGGCAGACTTGCTTCGGATCTTCAGTGTTGATGTCTTGGTCCTTCTGTCAGGTTTTGAAAGACATGGTGGCTGGTGGGTTGAAGTCTTCATAGCTGTCTCCAGGGGAGAGAACTTCCTTTATCACGTGGTGTAGAGTCAGAGAGGAGGCCTAACACTGATAATAGGTGAGGAAGTTTGAGTGCAGGGTCCGTTTTAAGAAATGTTGGTGCATGTGAAAAGAATGAACACAAATGAATGAGAATGAGTGAATGAGAGAAGAGTGAAGAAGGAGAGAAATTTTCATTGTGGTCTATTTTGGAAATTTTAGTAATAACTTTTCAGAATAATTTTAAAGCTAGAGAATTAGTTTCTTTTTCTGGCTCTGCCACTAACTAGGCATGTAGCCTTGGCCAAGTTACTTCTGAGGACAGTGCTTGGCACAGCCATATACCAGTTTGGGGGAAAAAAAACAAAAGGATCTGGAGCATAGAGGCCCATATTCAGACACTGGCTTCAGAATTTTGTAACTAGCTAAATTTGAGCAGGTTGCTTTGCCACTGTACTTTCCAACTTAATATCACTGATCTGTGATTTTATTTCTTTTATTGGCTACCATTTTGACTTTAAATGATATACTTAAATCTCTATTTCTTTGTACAGTCAACTTTAAACCATATCCCTAGCCCTCCCTCCTCCTAAGATGAGGCTGTCAGCACCCCTCCCTTTTTCTCCATCTGCCCTTCCCTCCTGACTTCCAGCTCGTTCAGCTGTGCTTCCACGTCCCGGTGCTGATAGGGCTTGTGTGCTTTCCTCTGAGTGTGCTTAAGCTTTTCATGCTTTGTTTACAGATTGGTCATCAAGCTGAAAATCATCTCGTAGTGTTTGTTATTTCAGACTTTGCAGGTATTATCCGCTGCAGAGCTAAGGGTATACTAGACTACATTTTCTTCTGTTTGGTTCCAGTGTCCTCATCCTTGTGCCACTCAGGGAGAACTGTTCCTAATGTCACAATTGTGGATTCTTCTTCCTTACCCTCCAGTTTCTAAAGATCATTCCATAGATTCTCTTCTTCTTCCTGCCTGCTGATGCACTTGTCCACTCCACATCCAGAGCCTCTGTGGGCTTCTGCCGGTCCCGTGTGCTTCAGAAAGTCTTAAGAAATAAAGGCCCAGGCCCCACTGGCAGAACTTCTGATTCAGCAAGTCTAGGGTGGGCCTGGAAGACTGCCCATGACTCTGTTGCCCTGCCAGGTTTGGGAACCTGCGGGTTATATGCAAACTCTGTCAGGAGCAGTCAGAACTTACTTGTCCAACAGAATTTTGAAGATCTTTTTGAGTTCTCAGAGTTCCTGTGACCTGAACTTCAGGGAAGATGAAACAAATATATTGAGTAGGCTTTGTGTGTTGAGGGTGGAGATGGGTGTATATGATGAAGGAAAGGATTCCAATGATGTAATAAAGTGAGTTTTGATGTGATGGGTCTGTGGTCTTTTCCAGGATGAAGTTGTTTCTTGTTAACATGGAGATAATGTTTACATTTCAAGATCAACAAAACTGAAACCCAAAACCAAAATTAAAAATGTGTTTGGAGCCTTTATGTGAGCTTGTAGTTAGAGGAAGGTAGAGCTAGTCTAGAGGTATAACTGTGCTGGAAGCATCACATCGAAGGTGTTCCTATATTTTATGGCATGCACACCTGCCTTTTAAGCCTAATAATACATTACCTTTGTAAAGCACTTTATTGTCTACAAAGCACTTTTACATGCATTTTTAAAGTTAATAAGATGTTAAAAATATCTTTCTCCAAAAATGTTTTTGTGTGAACCCTGGATGTGGAATGATGACACACTGAACCCTCTGCCTGTGGGGACAGCTGGCAGGAGCAGCTCAAGCGGCGTGTGGGTTGGACGAAAGGACAGGAAGCAGAGTGGATGTGATTCACGCCCATCAGCGGCTGCCGAGGCAGGAGGCTGGGGGAGTTCTGTCCTCCCCAAATAGCAGGTCATGAGGTCAGGTTGTCTAAGAAATAAAGGCCCAGGCCCTACTGACAGAATTTATGATTCAGTATGTCTGGGTTGGCCTGGAAAATTCCCCATGTGGCTCTGTTGCCCTGCCAGCTTCAGGAACCGCCGGGTTACATGCACACTGTCAGGAGGATTCGGAACTTTCTTGTCCAACAGAGTTTTGAAGATCTGGTTTAACTTTACAGCATAAAGGCAGAACAAAAACATATTCTTGTTGCGTATGGTCGTGTCGGGGTTCTGGGACCACGCCTGGTGTCAGTGGTTTGCTAGGAGGACGCACAGGATGCAGCGTGTGGCTGTACTCACTGCAGCGAGGGCGAGAGGCACACGGGGTGGAGTCCCGGGAGACCGGCGCAGCTGGCACAAGCCTCCCAGGGCCTCTCCCAGCAGGTCGCACAGGATGCACTTGATCCTTCCAGCCACCAACTGTGACAGCGCGTGTGAAGCGCTGTCTGCCAGGGAAGCTCATGAGAGCCCTGGTGCCCGGGCTTTTATTTCGAGCCGCTCAAGTAGGCGGCTTCCATCCAGCAAGCACCACACCTCCAGACTCCCAGAAGGAAAGCAGGTACTTTACTTAGGTGTCCTGTTTTCTCAGCCCGTTGGGCTGAAATCCAAGTCAGTTTCTGCTTCAATGCTGAACACCCAGTAAGTTGCCAAGGCCAGTTGATCCTGCCCCCGCCGCCTGTGTTTTCCTCTGAGAGCTTTATAGTTTTAGCTCTTATATTTAGGTCTGTTGTCCATTTTGAGTTAATTTTTGTGTACGGTGTGAAGTAGGGGATTTACTCCTTTGCAAGTAAATATCCAGGTATCCCAGCACCATTTGGTGCAAAGACTGTTCTTTCCCAATTGAATTGTCCTGGCACCTTTGTGAAGTCAATTGACTGTGTATGTGAGTGTTTATGTCTGGAAGCATTTATTAGTAATGTGGTCACGTAGTCTCCTTGTTTTCCATGTGGTGCCCAGGACTCAGCTGGGACTGTCATCTCCCAGGCCAGGTAACATTTCAGTTGTCTAGAGAATAAACTTCCAGGTTCCAGCCGGGTAGGGGAGAGGCAGGTGCCCGGGTCCAGAGCTGGGAGGGGGTCGAGGGGCTTTACTGCTTTTTCTTTTTTCTTTCTTTTTTTTAAACTGCTTTTTAAATATCTTTCACTAAGTCCGCTTTATTTTAGGTGCCTTACATTTCGTCCACCTTTCCAGAATTACATGGTTTTGCCAATTCCTGAGCCTTTTGAAGGTTCTTTGATGTAACTGGGTTGTTTATCCAGTTTCAGCTCTTCTATCTTGAAGTTTGTCTCAGACCTACTAGGTCAGTTACTTCTCATCCATTCTCTCCAGCTTCCAAACTTTTTTTTTTGTCTCCATTCCTGTTAGCCTGCTTTGTGGTTTTATGTTATTTGATGTCAAAAATCCCTTCGCTCTCATTTAGTTGTTTTGAGAGTTAATGAAGTTAGGATTAAATAGTTCTGCATTCTGAGCGGAACTAGGTGTGCGCTCCTTCTGACTTCTGTTGGGGCTTGTTGTCCTTACTGACTGAGGGCTCTTGACTGTTCTCTCTACAGGTGCTTCTCCTTCCATGTTCTTGCCTTTTTTTCTTCTGGGAACTCTGATTAGACTTGTATCTTTCATTTTATTTTCAATTTCTCTGTCATATTTTCACTTTCTTTGTCTCTTTGTACTGTGTTCTGGATAATTTCTTATCTTTCAGTTAATGAGTTCTGTCTTCGGCTGTGTTTGATTGGGTGTTAGTACATATAATGTGCTTTTTTAACATTAGTCATTATGAAAATACAAGGCGCAGTCTGGGAGGGAATACTTGCAAACCGTATACCCGATAGAGGTCTGTATCCAGAACATAAGAAAGAACTCTCAAATCTCAGTAAGAAAATAAGTTACCCACTTTTAGAAGAAACAGGCAAAAGTTCTGAATAGGTGCTTCACTAAAGAAAATAGATGAGTGTCAAGGAAGCACATGTGAACGTGTACAGCATCATCAGTTTTTAGGAAAATGCAAATTAAAACCACATGCACCTGCTAGACTGTCTAAAACTAAAGACCGTGGAGCGCCTGGGACTCTCATATGTGGCTGCTGAGAATGTAAAACGGTGTAATCGGAAACTGTCGGACACTGCCTTCAAAACTTGAACATAAATCTGTTATATGATCTGACAATTCTACTGCTGAGTATTTTTCCAAGAGAAAGGAAAGCAAATGTCCATATTAACTTGCACATGAATGTTCATGGCAGTTTGATTTGTGGTAGCCAAAATCTAGAAAAACCCTAATGTCTGTTAACAGGTGAATGGACCAAAAAAGTGATACATTCATACAATGAAATATTCCTGAGCAATAAGAAAAGGAGTGAATCGCTGATGCATGCTACAGCTCGGATGAACCGCAGAATCATTATGCTGAAAGAAGGCAGCCAGAAAAAAAGGGCACACACTGTATGATTTCATTTATGTAAAATTTTAGAAAATGTAAACTAATCTCAGTAACAAAAGGTAGATGAGCAGTTGCCTGTGGACCTGGGAGCTGGGGCTGGGTGTGAGGAGGAGGGAGGGGCTACAAAGGAACACCCAGGCATTTTGAGGTTTGGCCGTTTTCTGGATTGTGATGGTGGTTTCATGGTGTGCACGTGTGTCAAAAGGTGTCGGATTGTACACTTTAGAGTGCAGTTCATTATGTCAGCTGTGCTTCAGTAAAGTGGTTTTCAAAATTCATTAAAAAAATTTCAGTTCTAGAGGTTTTGGTTCTTTTTCACCTCTTGGTTACTCTTTGCTCATATTTTAGGCATCTCTTATTTCTTTAAATACACTAAACAGTTATTTTCTATTCTGCAGCTAATCATTTCAATATCTGCATATGTCGCTTCCACTGGCTTTAAGTCGTGGTGCTAGGATCTTTGTGTGCTTTAACTTTTGACAAGTAGCTGCTCATTTTCCCTGGAGCTTCATCTGTGAGTATTTTTGAGGCCTGGATGCAGGCGGGCTTTCCCGGGAGGTTTGCATCTGCCTTGGCGGGTAGCTGGGCATGCAGATGGGCTCAGTCTGTGACCTTCTTTGTGGGTCACGAAGCCTGTGTGAGGGCTGTCTAGTGTTTGTAGGTTCTTACCGTGATGGAGAAGGGCTGGTCTCCATGCTTCCCCCATCTGGGAGTTTGGGGGTGTGTTTCTCACTCGCTCTCACTCTGGGTGGGAGTCTTAGATGGGTGGATGTGGCATCTCCTGTTAGACTCCCCTCCCTGGGTTGGTCCTCACCTTTCCCTCTTAATGCCGGGCTTCAGCAGCTCCAGGGGGCAAACCTCCAGGTGGGCACGAGCCGTCAGTGTGCAAGCCAGTTTTGGTATTTCCTCAGTGCCCAGAGCTGCTGCTGTCCCTTTATTTTTGGCCCCATAGCTTCCTTCCTGTTGTGTCAGCACAGTGATGCTTTTAAAAATAAGTTTTTATGTTTTATCTTGACTTTTAGGTGTTGCTGTCAGGAGTGTAGCTCAGTGTGTTTTGTGGGCCGCACGGTTAGAGGCAGAGCAGTTACCACGGGTGCAGCTGGTTGCGCTCCGGTGGTGCGCAGGTGGTTCCTCCTGGTGTTTGTGCTCTTTGTAGCCCTGTTCTCCTGCCAATCTTTCTAGCTCCAGCTCCTCCTAGCTACTTGCCTGGGTATAAGTGTGTGTTAAACCAAACTGAATTGGTATAGGTGAATTTTAATCATAAGAGTAAATCAAATTTATAGGATATAAAATTGGATATTGTAGCATTACTGCAGGGAGAGGGGAGCCAGTGTATGTTCTAGATGTCTAATTGACGCGTATTAATTTGTGAGACTTAGTAATTAATTGTTGGAAAATGAAATATGCCAGTTACAGAAATACAATGAGATGCTAGAGAGGTTTAATTTTATAGAATGTGTTGTGTGATAAAAATAAGCCTACACATTTGATACCATTCTCATCTACTTTTTTGCTTGCTAAACAGGCAAGTAAAAATACTCTTCAAACCTGAAACTCAACCTTGGAGAGGTAGGAAGAAAGAGGGATGATTTAGTGTTCTAGAATATTATGTGAGCATAAATAGATTTTATCCTAATTACTTTGTCAGTTTTGTTTTAAGGATGTTTGTCATCTTTGAAGTGACATTGTACTTGAGAATCTAATCATACTCTAAAAACATAGTTGTGATTTTTAAACCTGTATCTTGTGATGATTAAATTACTAAGATAAGATACTGGCTGCTTGGTTGAATTCTTTATTTCCTACTTTTTTTTATTGAGAAATACACATACAGAAGAACGTGTAAAACATGTCCAGTGTAAAGAATTGCTAAGCAGACCCTCCTGACAGCAAGCTGGATGCTCTCTCCATGGCACAGGAGGTGTGGCTTGCTGTCAGGAGGTCTGGATTAAGATCCTGACATGGATACCCATCCAGCCGCAGGAACCTGGGACAGTTGGCCACCAGCTGCTCAGAGCCTCAGCCTTCTCATCTGTAAAATAAGCTTATTTTTCCTTATAGGGTTTCTGTAAACATCAAGATAACTATAAACTCAAGTGTACGTAAACGCCTGACACATCTGCTCATTGCATGTTGTTGAATCTCTAGAATTCAGAATTCACTGAGAAATAACTGAGTTCACTCCCATCTCTGGAAGTGACGTCAGATCCTGAGTTTCAGGACAGTTGTGTGAGAAGTTCCTTAGACAATCAGGAGAAACTTCAGGAAGCAGATGGCATTGCCACTCCATCTTCAAAGACAGGAAGAGTTTGGGGCGTAGAGGGACAGGCACTGTGGACAGAGGAGGAATGTGAGCAAAAATATGGAGGTGAGAGGGTGTAGGTTCTAGAATGGAGAAGCAAGCACAGCTGTGAGAGAGAAAGAGCTGAGTAACACACAGCTCCCGCTGGGGCAGGGTGGGCTCAAGTCAGAGATGATGCCAGAGGCATTAGTGAGAGAAGGGAGTTGAGGGAGGAGGCCTGGGTTGGAAGAGAAAGGGGAGGAGTGTGGTTTCAGACGGGGCAGCTGAGGGGCTGGCGGAGCTGGCAGGTGGAAGTGTGAATCTGGCCGGGGGACTCTGGCTCTGAGCTCCTTGGGAGGGAGGCCAGGGTGGACAGCCAGCCTCACCAGCGGGTAGGGTGTTCTCCATATAAACTACGGACAAGAAGAAATGAGTACGATCTGAAAGTGCAGGGAATTTACTGTTTTCCCGAATAACATTACAGTGGCATTCTTGTCTGTTATAACCACAGATGAACTTACTTGGTTGAGTATTAAAATCGTATCAGGATTAGAGCTGACAGCGGAAGTGACCCATTAGCTGGTAGGCGTTTAATTGCTGACCGAATCCACTAGTATTGCTGTTAACTGATTACCAAGAAACGTATGCTGGGCCTTGAGGAGGAAAGCAGCACTTACAGCTGGACCTCTGCTCTTTGCCCCGCTGTCTGACTCTCTTAAACAGAGGCTCTCAAACATTGTGACCGTGCTGTCGAGAGCGGCAACCTGACTTCTCTAAGGAGTGAATGATAAGACGTATGCAGAGTCTTCATGAGCTTTTACAGTAAATGGTTGTGGTGGCTTTCAATTCTGTCTGCAAATTCTTTAATGTGCCTCCCATCAAAGGTGGAGCCTGATTCCCCTCCTCTCCAAGACTTCGTGCCTGGCTCCTAACATACAGAATGTGGGGAGTGAGATGGTGTGACTTCTGAGGCTAGTTCCTAGAAAGATAGCTCCCCCAACTCTCTCTCTTGGATTGCTGGCTCTTGGGAACCCAGCCCCCAGGTCCTGAGGACCCTGGTGCACGCAGCTCTGAGAAGGGCCTACCTGGGGGGGACCTGAGGCCTCCCACCGGCAGCCAGCACGAACTTGGTAGCCGTGTGTAAGCCACCTTGGAACCCTGTCCTGCAACCTTAAAACCACCACAGCCTGGCTGACTTTTGACTCCATCTCCAGCCAGAACCGCCCAGCCACGCTGCTCATGAACCCTTCACCCCCAGAAACCACGCTGTAAGGAACGTGTGGTGGTGTTCTAAGCATGTACCAAGGTCGGGTGTGACTGTCACTCAGCCATAGAGAACTGTACGCGGCCTGTGAAATAAATAAAGGTGGACTGCTGATTCCCAGACTGTTTTCACAGTTGTAAAATATGTGAACGGAACGATGAAGTCATGCTTTTGTAAGTAATAAACAACACATGAACACAGTTGGGACCCGAAATGTCGCGCAGTGAAAGTCTGCTGTATTCGCGAGGAGCGGAGAGGGGGCTTCGCCGGGCGTGGCTGACGGGGAGGGGCTGTTCTCGGGGCGGCTTCGCAGTGTCAGTACTTCCTTTTATATAACTTTCTCCACCAATTTTTCAACTTTTAGGGAGAATACACTCAAAGTGAGCTTAAATAAAGTTATAGGACAGGAAAGCTAAACAAGAGAACACTTGACAACAGATAGAGGGGAGGGTGCATCTCTGTGGTAGAGTGCATGCTTAGCAGGCCGGAGGTCGTGGGTTCAGCCCCAGCACCTCCACTAAAATAAATAAATAACCCTAATAACCCCCCTAAAAAAGGCAAAAATACTACAGGTAGAGGTGGCCTTGTGCACAGGAGACAGCCGCCCCCACCTTCTCCCCATGCTGTGGATGCACTCAGGGCACCACGCGGCTCACCCGGTCCTGCACACAGTTCCTGGTCCGGCCACCAGGTGAGGAGCAGCTGAGAGAGTAAATGGGTCACTGCTTGCTTGCTTGAGACTAATGTCCAAATATCACTTCTTACAGATCATTTATTTAATGTGTTTTTGGATGAGTCATTATACCAAAAGAAAAGTTGTCTGGAAAATGGCATAATTTTTTAGGAAGTGCGATAGTGAACTGGCGCTGTGCACCGAGAGGACCCTTTTGTTGAAGCTGCAGTCTTTGATATTTTGGGGCACGTATTGGAAAAATACATTTGGCACATGTTGGCAGAATGTTTTCAGTAGTGCCTTAGATGGGAGGTAAAACTAAGCCTTCTTACCACTATTGGAAAGACTAAAAGTCTACAAAAACATGTAATTAGTGGCTTAGGATGGGAGATGAGTGTGCGCATGATTGCCTACAGTGGTTTGTTTTGAGAACCTTTACTGCATGTTTTTAATACCTAAAATATGTTACCTCAGGAGATGAAAATACGTTTGATCAAAGCCATGTCATCAGCTGACTGGTGATCTGAAGCTTTTAACCATGATCAAGTGAGTTGTAGTTGTTTAATATCTCAAAAAATCCACTTCTGATAGCCTGTTTGTCAAACATATTTTATTTTGATAGCTTTATGAGCCATGATTCATACACATAATTAGTGCAAATGAGGCATTAGCCTGGGAAATCAGCCCCCCTTTTACATCTAACTTTTGGCAAGTCTAGCCAGCTTATTTATTGAAACTCTGGTCATTGTGTGTTTAGGGGTGATAGCTTAATTATGGTCATTTTAATGCTTGCTTTTTTCCATTATTTATCAAAATCCATTTATATGGAATTCTTTCTTCACCGATGGGTTAACATTTTATTTAAAAGGAGGACAATTAAAATTTAAACACTAGTCAAAAATGTTGGCTAGGATGTGGAGAAGCTAGAACTCTCATATATTGCTGGTGAAAGTGTAAAACGATGCTTCACTTTGGAAAACAATTGGGCAGTTTGTATAAGTTACACATACACTCACCATCCAGCCCACCATTTCCACTTCTTGACATCGATTACCCAAGGGAAGCCAGAATATTTGTCCACGTGAATACTGGTACACGAATGTTCAAGGTGGCTTTATTCCCCATGGCCAGAAAGGAAACAGCCCAAATGCTCATCAGCAGATGAATGGGAAAGCAAAATGGGTGATAGCACATGACTGAATGCTACGTGGGTGGAGGCCACACCCTTGCGGCGAGTGGAGAACCAAACACAAGGAAGTGCACACCATGTGGCCCGTCTGTGTGAGAGCCTCAAGGATACAGACCTGGGCTCCCGTGGACGACAGCCACCCCTCAACAGATTGCTGGTTTGGCGAGGAGGAGCGGGGAGTGGAATTGACTGGGAAGCTCAGCAGGGAACTTTCTGGGATGATGGAAATGTTTTGTGTCCTGGCTGAGGTGGTGGTTACACTGTGATACGCAGTTGTCAAAACTCATTTAGCAGTACGCTTTAAATGGGCACGTGTTACTGTCTGTAAATTGTGCCTCAATAAAGTAAATTTGAAAAGGAAACATTGATTTCACTGTGTATTTCTTAAACTAGCCTGTTGTATTATTTAATTTTGTTAACTTATTACCAATATGGATATTTTTGAAGTTTTGTATCTGAACTAGACTAGAATATATCTTATCAATTTTTTAAAAGGTGCTAATCTTAAATTTAGGAACATAAAAATTAGAAAATCATGTTGTTTTTGTTTATTGTGAGTGTTGTGATTTATTTATACTCTTACACTGTCTCTAGGGGTCAGGAAGTCAAGGCTCGGCTGCGTGCTGTGGCGCGGGGTCTGTAGCGGCGGCGTGGTGGTCAGGATGTCAGCCAGGACAGCCATCGTCGGGAGACTCACTGGGCTGGAGGCTCTGCTTCCAAACCCATGAAATAGTATTTTTATTTGGAATTTCTGTAAAGTCAGGAATAATAATGTAAAGAGGGTTTAGCTTCCAATTTGGATTCACCGTTTTGGGGTAAGAGGTTTAAGAGGCACCTTTTATTTTCAGACCCGCAGTGCCCATGATGCCTGGACTCAGGGTGGCTGAAATGTCCTGAGTTTCTGAGCTGCTCGCGGGCTTCCCAGGAGGAGCGCCAGGCTGAACAGCGCACTTTTACAGCAGCGCATGTGACAGTCCATGTCCTTGCTGCTACTCTGGGAAAATGCTCTTATTTATAAATATAAGAACAAAGAAAAACTGAGCTCAGGTTCTGTTCCTCATAGTTGAATTTGCTGGGCAAACCTGATTGCTTCCCATGTGAGGTTTTTATCTCATCAGAAGAGCCCTCCGGTCTTTTATCTCATCAAAAGAAACTGCATTTTACTTTTCTGTTTCCTACAGTGTCTAGAATTGTACGTGGCATATCGAGGGTAAAGAATTATTACGGAATCAAACTTGTATAGTACTCCAAACCAACCAACCAGCCAGCCAGCACCTGACCACTTCACAGCCACCCTGGCCTGGAAGTCGGGACACCTGCTCACGCTGGGACCTCAAGCACATGGCTCGGTCTCTTCACTGAGGAAGCCCCACTGCTGCTGCTTATAGCCTTTCTGGGCAGATGGGAATGAGGGGACATGGTCAGAAGGGAGGGGAGAGGGGCCCGAGGAAACGTGGATTTCTGAGGTGTCAGGAATGATCTGCTGAGGCAAGTGAAGTGGTGAGGAGGGTATAGACTCTCCATGGGAAGACAGAATTTAAAAAGTCTGAGCTTTCAAGTTTGGAAAGATGCTGTCTGTGTAGGTGTGCGATCAGGGTATGGTGGAAGGATTGAGGAAGTACTGATTTCACGTATAAATCCATTCACCAAACGTTGATCATTGGTCGGGGGGCTGTGGCCAGGCCTGGCCGGGGGCCGGGTGTCAGTGGTCTAGGCCCTGTGGAGTCTCTCCCAGGCTGGCGTGAGCTGGAGGGTCCCTGGTACAAGTTCTCTGTCTGGTGAGTATTTCATATATAAAAGTATTATAAGTTAGAGGAATGAAGTCTCCTAATTCACTGTCCCTGCAAGTAGATTTGTGGGCATCTGGAGAAAGAAGGGAAGGGGATGGTGTGCTCAGAGAAGTGGGGGGGGGGTTCTGTTTTCCTCTGCGCTTGTCAGGGGGTGGGGTGGGTGGGGGGTCGTTAGACCGAGGGACTGTGGGCCATGTTGTGGAAGATGGGTTAGAGGGCAAACTGCATTCGCTGGGCACATGAATACAGGAGAGTCTGGGTAGAATGCTGGTGGGAGAGGGGGCCCTGAGCCCCAGGGCCCGCGGCGGCCCCTGCTGGGAGGAAGGCCGTGGCGGCAGGCCGCAGGCTGGGGTGGGGGGTGCACTTGCTTTCCCTGGGCCTGCATTTATGGAAGCCTGCCGGGCTGTTCCTGAGAGAACTTCCGCACCCATCTTACTGGTCCTGGAAGTGGCTGGCCCTATCTGTGACCTGGACTTGAACTCACTGGATAACTACCGTAATGAGGGACCTTGACGGGCCCAAGGGAACAGGATTTGATTTCTTCTTATTAGATGCAATGAAAAGAAATAAGCGAGGAATTAGGTCATAGGTTTGTCTGAGTAAATTGAGTTCGTATGGAGAATTTTAAATTGCTCCTATGGGGTTTGGTTTATGTGGAGAGAATGCATTCTGAAAGGCCTGTCATAACAGGGTGGAATTTGCATCAGAGGGTTTTTGCTTTCTTAAAAAACTCTGAAGAGGTGCTTTTTGCTAAATTTTCACGTTGAACAAATTAGAGAATAAATACTAAAGTGTAAAATGTTGCATATCTGTTGACTTACAGGTTTATGGTGGCTCATGTTTTTGTAACCCATTTAAAAAGCAATCAAATTACACATGTTCACTTTGAAATAATTCACTGAGCTGTGCACTATGATTTATACAGTTTTCTGTTTGTGATATCTACTTCAGTAAAATTTTATAAAATTACAATGTGTTAGTACACACATAAGGTGTACTGCCTGACTTACTTACGACAGCAGAGTATATCCTAGTTTTACAGCTAGAAACACACGTAGGACACAGCACGCACAGAAAGCCCCGTCTTGCTCACAGGTGTGAACATCAGAATACCAAACGGTTGCATTTCTTTTCATTGTTACTCTAAGCCATTGGAGGGGAGAGGAGACCAAAGAGATAGGTTTTTATTTGTCTTTTCTTCAAGTTGTAAAGTTACAAAATTAATGTAAATTGAAAGTTTTGTTGAATGGGCATCATTTTTCTCTAGTGAAAAACATGTTTAAGGAGTAAAGTTCTGAAAGTTTTAAGAATACCTTTTTTGTGGCGACTAGGAAATCTCAGTAGGTGGAAATTAGAATCCTTTATTAGTGTTAAAACATATTTTGGGCATTATGACAGTTCTACCAGGCATTTTTGTAGAATGGACAAATTTCTTTTCAAATGGAAGTGTCTAGAACTTGGCAGTTCACATCTGGTATTGAGAGGGGCTTGCTCCATGTTGCTATCTAGGGATCTCAGATAAATAGAACAGGCTTCCAGTTAAGACTATGAACACATCCCAATTCCATTTTCCAAGAGTCCAGAATGTGCTTGGCACCGTAAGATTTGGGGAAGACTGGAGTCGGAAGAACAGGGGTTGGACCCCCTGTTAAGAATTACAAGAGGGTGTGAGGCTGGCAGAAGGTAAAGGGGCCCTGAGAGTACAGCTGAACCTAGAAGGAGGAGATGGAGGTCTGAGGAGGGCTCCGCGCCTCCCTGGTGGGCACAGAAGGGCTTGGAGGAAGCAGACTGGGCTGGCACTGGCGCTCAGCCCCTTAGGTCAGTTCTCGGCCCTTAGGTGTGTCCCTTCTCCTTTCTCCTGTGATTCCTCGCCCAGGGTGGGGCTCGTCCACCTGCCACCCAGATTTGTTATGAGGATTGTGTGTACAGTGCGTGTAACGTGCCTAGCGTAGCAGCCCACACCGAGGTGTGTGCCTGGTAGAGGGTGCCGTGTGAGGCGGCCAGGACCTCCACGTCCTGCTCTGTCCTTGTGGGGCGCCCGACCTGCAGCACAGGACATGAGCTGCCCCGCTTGTTTTGCCGTCTGCAGAAGCGGGGGTGGAGCAATGCCTGCCCGCCTGGGTCGTCGTGAGGCTTAGAGGAGTTCATAAATGGGAGGTGGTCGCTTCAGGGACAGGCTCACGGCAAACACAGCAGCAGTGCTTGATGTTATTATTTCTCAGTAACAAGAGGATGGAGACGTGCTTCCGTCAGCTGCCACTCCTCAAGCTGCCACCTTTCTGTGCTCATCTCACGCAGATAATTTCCTGCCGCTGGTGGGTCAGCCTTTGCTGTGCGCCACGCCTGTGGTGTTTTCCATGGGGTGTTTGTACTTTAGAATCTTTCATATATTTTAGCTTCTTGAGACCAAGTGGTGGTGAGATGACATTTGTCCTGAGGTGCCACCTGCATACTTATTTTTTAAGGTTGTGTACCCTTAAACATTTGACATCCCTATTTGCTCAAATAAATTTAATAAAAACAGCCAGCAATTGGGAAACAGCCAACAAGGGGGAAAGCTCCTATGAGAAGATAAACTCGTTTGTGCTCTCCTAACTACTGGGGAGCCTGTTTAAAGTCTTGATGTGTGCGCGTTCTGACACTACAGCAGAATGACTGTGCAGAATGAACGTGCATTCCAGCCTGAGTGTGTCCTGTCTCTGTAGGTTGGGAACCCACGTGTCGAACTCACCCTCTCAGAACTCCAGGACATGGCAGCTAGGCAACAACAGCAAATTGAGAACCAGCAGCAAATGCTGGTCGCCAAGGTAAGTGGTAAAAGCAGAGGTGGGCAAGTGTCCAATGAGTGTGTTCTTCTGCCGTTATTTTAGCTGGGGGGTCAGTGCATTCATGGGTAACCCTTGTAAGCAGGACCATACCGCCAAGTGTTAAACAGTGTCTTTCTCAATTATCTCTCCTGTAACAGTAAATGCGTATGTAGCTTCTTGGAGGTGGGAAAGTACCCAGGCAAGTGCATCTGACCTTTGACATGCTCACGTGTTAGGACAGGAAACGATCGGCCTTACCCAGTTTACCCACTTATAGGTGAAATTTGGAAAGAAAGGAAGCTCCTTTTCCCTCTGGGTATGTTGTCCACTGGTGTAGTTGGCATTAGTGTTCCAGAGGAGGCGAGTGGCCCTGTGACAATACACTGGTCGTGGACTCCAAAGATGGCTTGCCTTTGTCCTACCTGCAGGGAACTTGTTTGGTTTATTGAGGTGCAGGCGTCCTCAGCACTCATTACACACACTGGGTGCTAGATTTGTTGTTGAAACTCTGTAATGGTAGGATTTGAAACTGTTGCCAAATGCAAGTTTGTGTGCCTGACCCACAGTGAGGCCAAACACACCCAAATGTAAATGCCCAAGTTTGGAGCAGAGAAAGGTTTATTGCCAGGCCAAGCAAGGAGAATAGGTAGCTTGTGCTCAAAAAATCCAAACTCCCCAATGGGAAGGCATTTTTATAGGCAAAATTTGGGATGAGGGCTGCAGGGTGTGTGACTTTTTTCTGATTGGTCAGTGGTGAGGTAACGGGTGGTGTCCAGGAATCTTGGGTTTAACCAGTCCTTCCCATCCACCACTTAAGTAGGGGCCTTAGTTCCTGCAGAAGAACTCGAGGACACATTGTTATGTGTCTCCCTTGCGGCTGGAACCAGGACCCTGTTTTATTGCACTGTTGTTTCTTGACTCCTTTATTTCTGCATTCCCTCACTTCCCTGGTTAGGAACTGTTTGGACCTACCTTTTGGGACTCAGGGAAGGTCTAGGAGTCTGAAGCTTTTTTCCTGCAAGACACAGGGACAGAGGAAGGCTTTTGTATCCGGGAGGGCCCCATGGGGTCCTGCTTGGTTTTAAAACTTTTCTAAATAATGGTTTAGTCTTGGACTAAAAGATTAGACCTATCACCCATGCCTGTTGGAAACAATTCATGTTGTAATTATGGTAAATGTTCTGAAACTCAGAGAGAGAGAGAGAGAGAGAGAGAGAATATGTAAACAGCACCGCCTAGGGTCTTACTGCTTTCTCTGTAAAGAGAGTTTCTTAATACCTAGATGTCCAATTCAACTTTTTTCATTTATTGAATAACCGTATAATTCTCTTCGCTTTTATGTAAATAATAGTTTAAGTTGGACTTGTTTTTAAAAGTTGTCTTTCAAAGTTTATTGGATTTACAAGAATAAAAAACAAAAGTTAGGTAAATTGGAAAGTATTTTCATCCCGTTAATAGCATTTCTAAGATAAAATGTCCATGGTATTATGTAATTACAAACTTTTCTAATTCTACTTTTTATTTTGTTCCAACTATTGAGCCAAGAGTATTGCTATTAAAAAAATCTTTAATATTTTCTTTAATATTTTCAGCAGTGTAAATCACAAGTTAATGCTAATTTTTACATATTTCCGCACATATTCCCTTCCCTTAGAGCGCGTTGTGTAACGCCAGCATGGTCACACTTAAATCTCTCCTTAAGTATGTTTAATGCATACAAATAGGGCCATGAATATTTCAACATTGACAGTTACCCTTAAGGCCTGTTTTCACGTTAGGGAAAAAACTGTTGAGTATTGCATGTATTTTCACTTTAGGATTGTCCAGTTCTTGTTCGACTCTGAAATGTCTGATTGCTTGTGAAGACAAGCATCCTAAAGAAAACAAACATTTCCTATTTCATGGCACTTGGCAGATTAGCGGTTCATCCCCTTACGTGTCTCCTTCCAGTAGAAAATCCCCTGCTGGTCTGTGCTCACGTCCTTTAGGAGGCTAAATAAGGGCCTTGGGAAGCCGCTTTGTAGCCCTGGCCACAGGAGAGCTGGGCCGCTGGGGGGGAGGTGGGCTTGTGCTTGTTGTGATGGGTGAGCCTGTGGAATCTGCTTACCCTTTTTTCGGTGTATGAAAGTCAGCATCCATTTCAGTTTTCAAAGTTAGCCGTTTCCCTCTTTTGTTAGGAACAGCGTTTACATTTTCTGAAGCAACAGGAGCGCCGTCAGCAGCAATCTATTTCTGAAAATGAAAAGCTTCAGAAGTTGAAAGAACGAGTCGAAGCCCAGGAAAACAAGTTGAAGAAGATCCGAGCCATGAGAGGACAAGTGGACTACAGCAAAATGATGAACGGGAACCTGTGTACGTGCCCCACCCGCCCGCTGCGGGCCCACCCCGGACTCCGCTGCGTCTGCGCCTGCGCCTGCGCCTTCGCGGCTAGGTTCAGTGATCTGAGGACACTGCAGTGGAGGGGGGCCTCCTGCTGGGTAGCGGCCGCTCTTCAGATCTGGGCAGGGCCACTCCTAAGACTCCACTCATGATGAGGGTCTGTTTCAAGTGAACAGCTTAAATTTTATCTGTGTGTGAAGACACGGCATACACGTGCTCACTTTTTATATTTGTGCGCGTGAATTGTCACTTTATTCACCAGTTCCGTCAGTGCCTACTTTATGGCGCAGCAATAAGCAAGATAGATTTGGATGGGCCTGCCCTCAGGGAGGACTTGGTCTGTTTGGTGCACTGAGATTCTTAAGTGGCTTGACCATGGTAGCTTTTGGACTGGTTGCCCTAATTTAAAATTATTCAATAATTCATGCAAATATAACTTAGCCATATGAGCAGTCGCATCATGTGTTGAAATGTGCTTTGGATTACGTGCAGATTACAGTTTCCTCCCCAAGGTCTGGTGCTAGATGATGCGAGAGTTAAATGTGTAGAAATGAAACAGAACTTAATACACAACAAAACCAGGAAAATACCATGAAAAAATTAACTTCAGTGGTGTTTTTTTCTTTATTGGTGGGAAATTATAGCTGCAGAAATAGAACGGTTCAGTGCCATGTTCCAGGAAAAGAAGCAGGAAGTGCAGACTGCGATTTTAAGAGTTGATCAGCTCAGTCAACAACTGGAAGATTTAAAGAAAGGAAAACTGAACGGGTTCCAGTCTTACAATGGCAAGCTGACTGGGCCGGCTGCGGTGGAGTTGAAACGCCTGTACCAAGAACTACAGGTACCTCACCCGGGGCTGAGGGATGAGTCTATTAAGTCTATTTGCAGCATAGGCTGGAAATCCCAGGAACTGGAAACAAATGACTGGACTCTAATTGAATAACAGACACAAAATGCATTTGGTACAAAATAATTTGTTTTAATGGCAGCACTGGGGAGTGAACCCAGGGCCTCATGCATGCGAAGCACGCCCTCTACCCGAGCTACACCCTCCCCCGACAAGAATTTTTAAAACAGCTTTGAGATGTAATTCACATAGCGTACAATTCACCTTTTAAGTTATACAATTAAGTGGTTTTTTGTATCTTCACGGAGTTCTATAGCTAGCACCACACTCGATTTTAGAACCTCACCTTCGAAAGAAGCCCCACACCTCTTAGCCATCAGCCCACAACCCCCGTCCCTCTGGAGCCAAGCAGCCACGACTCTAATTTTTGTCTCTAGGGATTTGCCTATTCTGGGAATTTCGTATGAATAGAGTCATATAGTTCTTTGTGACTGGCTTCTTTTATTGAGCATGTATGAATTTAATTGGCAGTATAATGAACTGGTAAAGAACTTGGCTTTAGCTGATACTTAAGGCCTCTGTGTTAACTGTGTTTTGACAAGATAGATGCCTACTGTTAAATCTTCATCGTAGCTTGGGTCGCTGTAACAGGATACCCCATACTGGGGGCTTACACAACAGACATTTGTGTCTCAGTCCTGGAGGCTGTGGTCCAAGATCCAGGTGATGGCAAACTTGGTTCGTGGGAGGGTCCACTTCTGGCTGGCACACGGCTGCCGCCTTGCTGTGTCCTCACACACTCTGGTCTCCCTCCTCTGAGAAGGCTACTTAACCCCATCGTGAAGGCCCCACCCTCATGACCTCATCATGGCCCAATTACCTCCTGCAGGCCCATCTCCAAATACTGACACTGTGGATTAGGGCTTTGACATACAAAATTTGGGGAGGCCACAGTCCTAAAACCTTCAAGATTTTCATTTCTCAGAAGCTGTCATTTAGCAGGTGATTTTTCAAGCCAGAAACAAGCTTTGCAATTCTATTACACTTGTTAGAGAAAGTATTATATCATTTTACGAAATGGGAATTCTAATTACAGAGAGTTAACTCACTTGTTGCTGTTAAATTCTGTGACACAAAATGCGTGGAAATTGTTAGAAGACTTTATTCCTTTTTACATTTTAAGCAATTGTTAAAAATGCGGGGTTCCTAAGGATTTTTTTTGGTGAAGTGTGATGAATGTAATATATTTATTTATGTGTATATCCAACTTTTTGACTGCAATCTAGGTTAAAAAGTACATGTTCCCTCCTGTTTGGTACACATGTGCAGGTGTGTCAGTGCTAGTGTAAGCGTGCACATCTGAGATTTTCACGAGACCAGACTTAACCTTCATGCGCAGTGCCCTCTGACACTGTCTCTGTTTCATTTTGTCCAAGTGCTGGTTATGACTCATTAAAATGATACAGGAGCGTTCTATTTGGTGAGTCGGCCAACCTTTGGATTTCCTGCTCCCTCGTTCGGTGGCCTGTGGGGCAGAACAGACACCTCTCCCACACTCATCGTTGGTGCTAGTCATTCCATACATTTTGAAGAAGACACATTTGCCGACATTTGCTCTTTTTTGTTCCATATGAAATATGTTCTGGCTTCATCTGTGCTGTACCTGTCAAATATTAGCACACAGGTGACAGTGAATGTATATAAATACACATGAGAACCAGATGTTCCTTTTTCTTCTTTTTTTAATCTCCCTCACGATGAGAAGTTGACCATTTAATTAATACAAATCGTAAACATATTTTCTATCTTGCAGATTCGTAACCAGCTGAACCAGGAACAGAATTCAAAACTCCAGCAGCAGAAGGAGCTCTTAAATAAGCGCAACATGGAGGTGGCCATGATGGACACGCGGATCAACGAGCTGCGTGAACGTCTTTACGGGAAAAAAATTCAGGCACGTGGAAAAGAAAATATTTCTGTGAGATAAACTGCTAAAAATGGTTCATCCCCAAATTGTCCATCTTCACTGTGATACCATCCTGCTCCCCAGCAGCCAGAGCTGATGAAATATAAATTGGCCACAAACCGTAAAAAACAACAGTAGGGGATGGTTCTTTTTCCCCAAGACACAGCTGGTTCCTGATGTGTGGCATCATCCCTCCCCGGCCGCGGGGCTTCTGCTTCCTCACCCTCCTCCCTGGGGCAGCTCTGTCTTCTCTCTGCTGGGCAGGCTTTGGCCCCCATCTGCAGCGCCCATTTTAAGCTGTGCCATTGGCACAGCTTCCTTGACCTTGTGTCGTCCTGTATTCTTGCCGTGAACTGATTTGCCTTTCCCGGCCCAGGAGTCATCATAAGATTCTTAGAAATAACCCACGTGGAAGGGCTTTGTAAACTCGAGCAGAGTGCTGTATAAGGGGTCTGTGCTTTTTAAAAATCTTGATTTGGTATTTTGAATTTCAAAGGTAATAAATACTCAAAAAAAGACACTTAAAACAAACATTTAAAGGAAAATGTGGAAGTCCCTCCCATTCTTCTCATTCTCCAGGGATGATAGTTGTTAATGGTTCCAGTCTTTTGCTTAAGACAGACAGGAAGGTATTCAGGTTTTAATCGAAATGTAATTGTAGGAATTACATCATCACACTGTTCTGCACCACACTGTTGTTTTTTGGGGGTTTTTTTTCCTTCTTTTTTTAAACCACAACATGAGTATCTTTCCAGGTCATGACCTCATTACTTTTGTAACTTCCGTATACTACTCCGTGTCCCAGGGCCTGTGGTCACTGTACCCAGCCACGTGGTCAGGCAGGGTGTCTCGGGACCTGCTGTTGTTCTTGGTGCTTCGGTGAACACGTGTATCGCTGAGGGCTCACGGGAGGAAAAGGGACCAGCGCTGCGTTGGTATATTTGGCTGGGTCTAGCACCTGACCTTCCTTCCACTCGGGGTGCTCAGGGTCTGATGGAAGTGGTGGCGGAGTGCAGAGCCGATTGGCCTGCCGTCCTCGGGCAGCTGGGACTCGCGCACCGTCCCCTCACCCACACTCCAACATGGGTGTTTTCACGATTGACGCATTCTCTTGTTGGCTTCTGTTGCTCTGAAGGTGGCTCTCAGGTGAGGGGCAGGCTCTAGGGGCTTGGCCTGGTGGGTGGGTGAGGAGGGCGCTGGAGGAGGAAGGCACTGCCTCTTCTGTGGGCATCGTGACTGGCAGTCTCAGGGAAAGCACCTCTGACTTACAGATATACACTTTTTTAAACCAGAGTGCTTCAGGGTCAGTGGTTAATCTGTACAACACTGTGACTGCAGACCAGTGGTTTCCATTTTCTCTCAGTAACAGCGCAGAGACTGTGGGAGAGGGTGCGTGCGCACCTCCATGCTTGCTGACACTGCAGTCTTCAGTGACGGTGTATCAGTCAGGGTTCTCAGGGAAACAGAACCGGTTCTGGGTGTGCATGTGTGTAAAGACAGACCAGCTGACTGATTCTGAGGACTCGCTCCCACGCTTGTGGAGGCTGACATGTCCAAAACCTGCAGGGCTGGCCTGCAGGCCCAGGGAGCCGCAGGCGCTGCCGCGCGAGGCTGCAGCACCTGCCCACAGGATTCTCTCTTCCTGGGAGACCGTAATCTTTTCCTCTAAGGCCTTCAGCCTATTGGATGCAGCCCGTCCATGTTATGAAGGGCAGTCTGCCTTCCTCAGAGTCTGTTGATTCAAATGTTAGTCTCATCTTAAAAAATACTGTCCCAGCAACATCTGGACATGTCTGACCAAATATCCAAGTGTCACATCCTTGCCAGGTTGACACAGAAAATTAACCATCACAGATGCTAGATAAATGGTACTTCTTACATTCCACCTGCTACTTCACGGGGTCCCCCTGAAGAATTTGGTACTTCTGCAGATGTGTGTCTCCACCCAAAGGTTTTAGGTACTTTGAGCAGTTGTCAGAATCATGGACCCTCTCTCCAGAATGACACGTGCTTGTGCTCATGCATGCAGAATTTGGCATTCAGTTGTAGGAGGGGTAGGGACGTCTCACTCAGCCTATCCGGGGACCCCTAAGGAGCCAGCGTTTCTCTAGTTAGACCCTGTTCTGGGCCCTGCTATTGTTGGCATTGTCACGTGACCAGCGTCCCTGCTGAGAACAGCAGAGCTGCCTTCAGGGAACTGGCCAGTCCTCACCTGCTTCCAGGCCCTGTCACCTTGCCCTGCATGGCTTATTACCCTTTATCGTGACTTTTGAATGTGGGCACAGAGATTCAGAGATGTTAAATCACCTGCGCAAGGCAGCACAGCAAGTCAGTGGCAGAGCAGGATTTGAAGCCAGGCTGAGAGCCCAGGCTTTGATGATGCCTCTGTGCCCACCCAGGGGAGGGATCGCATCCCCCCCGATGAGACGGTTATGTGCTTGGAGGGGTCCTAGGAGGCTGTCCAGTTACACCGTCAGCTCCTGGTTTTTCCAGCTCACATTCAGGTAGGTGTTATCGGAGCATTGGTCCTGTGGGACTGTGGGTTGAAGCCCTTTTTTGAAGTCTCACCCTTTCTAGATACTGGTCTTTCAGGGTGACCCCTTCCTAAGCAAAGGTTATTGGGCAAGGGGTTCAGCTCTGAGCAGTCTGTCATGCTCAGCTTACGGTTTCTTTTCACCTGAGGAGACTCCTGACTCTCATTTCTCCCCATTTTATAGCTGAGCCGTGTGAATGGCACATCGTCGCCGCAGTCACCCCTGAGCACGCCAGGCAGGGTGGCTGCAGTGGGGCCTTACATCCAGGTTCCCAGCACCGGCAACTACCCTGTGCCCGGGGACCCCGTAAAGCCCCAGTCTCTCACCATCGCCTCAAGTGCTGCCCATGGAAGATCCAAACCTGGTGAGTGGCCGGGCCCCCTTCCTGGTGGGGAGCGTGAGCAGCAAGGGGGGCTGTGGGGGCACAGCGGCCTCAGAGGAGCCCCTGCCCACCCCCAGTGTCCCCCGAGGCACTCGGTCGTCCAGGGCAGCCGTGGGGAGCTGCGTGCCACCACGCTGACACAGGGACAGGTTCTCTGTATTGAACTCACCACCTTTACTGAGTGGCTTTTCAAAACACAGATTAATGAAGGCTGCACCCTCTCACGGCCCTGGGTTTGTGTACCTGTCAGGCACACGGCGGCCAGTGGTGGCCACTGCACTGCACGCCAGGCCTGCTGCTCGTCCTGGCACGGCCGGCACTGTGGCTGGCCTGCCTTTCCCCACCCAGCACAGTCTTCATCTCTTAGAAAGTCCGCAGACCCATCCCTCTGAATTCCGTGTGGCCGGCCGCGGGGCTCCCCGCGCTGCACAGGTACACAGCCGAGTCCCTCAGCGCCCAGGCTGCCAGCCGAGCGCAGCCCTGATTCTCCGTGGCGAGTCCACTCTCCTGCCTCGGAGGAAGATGGCTGTTTTAAACTGATGCATAAGATGCCGGCACTGCTTTGCAGTGAGACTGTGTGACTGGGGCTGACCCACCGCCCCGTCAAAGTCGCAGGGCGCAGGTGCACAGTGCAGCGATCCGTCACTGGTGACAGCAGGGCTGCGGGCCGGGGCGGGCCTGCACTGCGAGGACGTTCTCAGGGCTGGTGGTAGATGGGTGCTGCCCTTCTGTGTGTGTGCTCCGTGCTCTCGCTGGAGGGCCTGGTGCTTGCCGTGACCCAGGCAGGAGGGTGCGTCGCCAGCCTCAGATTTCTCTGTGGCTGTCTCGTAAGCCATGCGGAGTGTGTGGTGGGCAGGAAAGTCAAATTGCAGCTTTCTTCGATAAGCTGTTGTTTATAGTTCTAAGCACCAGATAGTGGGAGTGGCTGTTTCCAGTGGCAGATAATTAGCACAGCCAGTGGCCTGTCTCCCGACTTAATCATAAACGCTTCCCACGCTGAGAATGGCTCCTGTTTCCCCTCCCCCCCAGGGGTCTGTGCGGGGCCACCTTCACAGGTTGCGGGGAAAGGCCGCACTCTCGGGGCTGGGGGAGGGGCCTTCAGAAGGAGCCTTGGTCTTTCTGCTGTGGTGGGAGGTGAGCAGACGCAGGACGCCTGTGCACCCCCGCCCTGGGGGCGGAATCTCAGCCCAGATGTGGGACTGGAGTGGGAAACCTCCCGGGGAGACTAACCCGCGGGGTCGGCCATCCTTCTGGTTCCGTGTCACACAGATGGCCATGGTCATCCCCGAGCAGCCAGCCCGTGGACAGTGTCAGACCTTGACGTGGGGCCTGACTGCGGTTCGTCTCGGCCCTCTGCGCACCGGTTTGTAAACCGTACGTTGGCTGGCGGGCCTGGTGGGAGGCTCTGGTCCTCAGCACTGCCAAGTCCACAGCGCTTCTCCTTCCAAACTGACAAAGGCTGCTCCTCGCAGTCAGCCGGGGGAAGAGATGCCACACAGGCACGCCTGCCCTGCCCGCCACAGTCGGGCGGCGCCTGGGGCCGGCCACAGCAGCCAGCCCTCTTCAGGGAGGTGCTGGCCCAGGAAGCGTTTTGTGGTTTTGTTTGTACAAACTTAGGATGATTGTCTGAGTTCACTGTGAGGCTTTTAGTTTTATCTTCAGTACAGGAATCTCCCATCAAATTTAAAGACGATTGTCCCTTTATAATAAGAATATATTTCTTCTACACCTCCTCTCTCATCCTGAAGAAGGAAAATCCCTAGGCCCTTCCTTTCTAGTGCCTTTATGGCTGATTTCCATGAAAGTTCCTGCTGCTGTGAGATTTAGGAGCAGCTGGACGGCCACGTTTCCTGTGACACTGAGAGGGGGCCAGGAAACCCAGCTCCCACGGCCAGCCCCGCCCGCCCTCCTGAGTCAGCAGTGGGCTGGGTTTGTTTCCCATCGGCCAGAGTTTGTACCTCGGGGCACTCTTGGTGAACCTGCGCATTTCTGGCCCGTACCCGCCCCCAATCTGATACAATAGAGGGGGTGTGAAAGCACAGCAGCCAGAGCAAAGTGATGGTTTGGACTGAGGCCTTGGAAATGCCCCACCAGGGCCCTCGCTGCCCGGAGGAGGAGGGGTTAGCAGTGCAGCAGCGACTCAGCTGAGCTGCTGCACCGCGTAGACGTGGTCCAGGGGCGGCTGCTGACTGGCCTCCAGGGGCTCCGAGCTGGGGGGAGTCTCCTCTTCCTGTCTTAGCAGCCGCAGGTTTGGGCTGGAGCACTGCTGGTGGACGGAGGGACGGGGCTATGTCCCCTCGGATTTCTCTCCGCCTTGTGTGGCTGGTGGCTGGGCGTTCACCACTTCAGTCTGGCCCGCACCGGGCTGTGAGCTAATCCTACAGAGGCCGTGATGTATCATGTCACTGCGAGTGAGCCTGTCTTACCAGGGAATGCTCCTGCACCCTTTTTCAGTTTGGAAAATGCTGTTAAAAAACATACCTTTTCAATGGCTTTCCTGAAAACGCTGGGCTGATGGCTTTCTAATCACTGCAGCAGAGCAATAACCTGCTACTCCAATCAGTGGGAGCTTGTCCTGTCCTCCTGTGATCATGAGTTACTTTAAGAGGATAGGAATTTCTAAAAGGTTAAGTCAAATTTTTCTTTTAATACTAGAAGCAGTACAGGTCAAACCCGTTAAGAAGTCATAAGAGAAATCTTTTTGTATTGCTGTATGTAACTGTACTTGTAAATACTGTTTGAAAACTGAGTGCCAGCACTTATTTTATTCCCTAGTGTTGATGTAACGGGTTTGACCTGTATCTAAATGGGGGCCAAGAATGTGGCTTTGATCCCTTGGCCCCTGGCCCGGGTTGGCGCAGCCCCGTGCTTGGTCGTCGAGTCTCTGCCCGTGTGACAGCGCTGCCTGCCATGCCGGTGGAGGCCGCCCTCGGTCTTGCCTCGCGCGAGCACGTGTTCAGGGAGGGGGCTTGGCCGCTGGATGATGGAGCTCCAGCAAAGTGTGTGTCCCAGTGGGGTTTTGTTCCTGGCAGGGAGTTAGTCTTATGTTGGTTCAACTAATTTCAAGCAAAGTTTTACTGATACTCTGTTCTTTTCCAGCCAACGATGGAAATTGGCCAACACTGAAACAGAATCCTAGCTCTTCAGTGAAAGCAATGCAGGTTGCCAGTGTGGACTGGAAGGACCCTGGTGTGGAGGGGCCTCTCAAGCAGGGGGCCGTCTCCAGCCAGCCTGTGCCCTTGTCAGCACTAGGAGCTGCGGAGAAGCTGGTAGGCCGTTTGTCTCTGTCACAGAACACAAACAAGCTCCTCACCACCTGCACCCATGTCTGGCTCTCATCTTCATCTTGAGGGTTGGGAGGTGTCCTGAGGCAGGTTCACGCTGCTTGTGCCCAGGCCACACCCATGTCTGAAGGGGCCGGGTGCACGGGTACATGCCTTTGCTCAGGGTCCTTCGTCCCACTGTTCGGTCCCCGCAGTGTGCCGTGTGCCTGGTCACAAGCTGATTTGAAGGATTACAAGTCCTGCTTTGTATTCTCTTGTGACTGTGGAGGGAAATGTGCTTATTAACTTTTCAAAGGGTGACTTTGTCTTTCTTTTTGACCTCTAAATTTAGGGCATTGAGATTGGTAAAGCGCCACCCCCCATGCCTGGTGTCAGCAAGCAGCTGCCCCCAAGCTACGGGACGTACCCAAGTCCTGCACCTGTGGGCCCAGGGTCCACAAACTCCCTGGAGAGGAGGAAGGAGGGCAGCTTGCCCAGGCCCAGCGCAGGCTTGCCCAGTCGGCAGAAACCCACCCCGCTGCCTCCTGCGGGCAGCCCTCACCAGCCAGGTTCCTCACAGCAGATTCAGCAGAGGATTTCCGTGCCGCCAAGTCCTACGTACCCGCCAACGGGGCTGCCTGCATTTCCAGCTGGAGACGGCAAACCTGAACTCCCACTGACAGTGGCCATTAGGCCCTTTCTGGCTGATAAAGGATCAAGGCCACAGTCCCCCAGGAAGGGACCCCAGACAGTGAATTCAAGTTCCATATACTCCGTGTACCTCCAGCAAGCCACACCGCCCAAGAATTACCAGCCAGCGGCGCACAGCGCCTTCAATAAGTCGGTTAAAGCAGGTACGGTGGGCTTGCTGCTCCTCTTGGGCTAGATCCTTTTACTGAAGAAAGTGCCAGTCCGTGTCCTTACTTTGGGACGACATGCTCTTTAGGATTCAACTTGATTTCTGTGTAAAGTGTGGCCTTAGGTACCTGTGTGAGGCAGGGGTAAAGGGTGAACTGCAGGCACAGTTGTGCAGGGCATCGCAGCTGACTTCCTGTCTGCAGCCAGGCCCTAGGGACAGTGATGTAAGGGGGTGTCTGCTGATCTGGGACCCTTTCCCAGAGCCCGCAGGGAGAGAAGCCTTGGTTTGGGTGAGGGGACACCAGCCCTGGGCCAAGGGAAGGCAAGTGAGAGAAGGGAGCCTAGGTCCGCACAGACAGAGACTAACGGAGAGCCTCATCTGTGCGGCCGGCCGGGCTGGGCCTCCCCACGTTCTCGGGCTTCCATACTCCCGTCCAGGACTCTTTAGGCGTGCGTGGCCCCCCGTGCCCAGGGACCCCCTGGCCCGCAGCAGGCTCCGCCCTGTGCTGGGAGAGGCCTGCCCCTTCCCTAGTGCCCCCAGGCCACCAGGTGAGACCTTCCTTCCTGAGGTGGCCTGTTCTATACCATTCAGCTTCGTCCGAGGGTCAGGTAAGTTCTCCTTGGCCAGGAAAGAGCAAGGGTCTGCTTGGGACAGGGCAGGAAGGCAGGTTTGTAACTTCTTTTTTCATTTTTTTCATTTGAAAAATCCCCAATTCTGGAAACCCAAATGTAAAAACTGATAAATTAGAGACACTTCACCTTCAGAAGGAGTTGGTGCTGTTCCGTGAACGGTAGGGTCCCTTTGGGATTTAAAACTAGGCATAGCATCTTCAGCAGCAGATGCCCATCTCTGTAGGAGCCCATCTCTGTGTCACTGATGGTGCTCAGGAGCCAGGCCCCAGAACCCACAGGCTGCTGAAGTCGCCCTGTCCTCTGTCTCCTCCAGTGTACGGGAAACCTGTCTTACCGTCCGGCTCCACATCCCCGTCCCCGTTACCATTTCTTCACGGGTCACTGGCCACAAGCGCCTCGCAGCCACAGCCTCCAGAAAGCACCGAGAAGGAGGCCGAGCAGGACGGCCCCGCCCCGCCTGGGGACGGCACGGGCGCCGTGGAGAGCCTGCCGCGGCCACTCAGCCCCACCAAGCTCACGCCCATCGTGCACTCGCCGCTGCGCTACCAGAGCGACGCCGACCTAGAGGCCCTGCGCAGGAAGCTGGCCAACGCGCCGCGGCCCCTGAAGAAGCGCAGCTCCATCACGGAGCCCGAGGGCCCCAGCGGGCCCAACATCCAGAAGCTGCTGTACCAGCGCTTCAACACCCTGGCCGGCGGCATGGAGGGCGCCCCTTTCTACCAGCCCAGCCCCTCGCAGGACTTCATGGGCACCTTAGCCGACGTGGACAATGGGAACACCAACGCCAACGGGAACCTGGGGGAGGCTGGCCCCGCCCCGCCCACGGCCCCGCTGCCCGCTGAGCCCACCCCCGCCTCCGATGCCAACGACAACAAGCTGCCTTCCCCCGAGCCAGGGGGGCTCCTTTGTCCCGTGAACACCCACCAGGCCCCCGAGCCCGCCGAGGACGACAACAACAATGTGGCCACGACCCCGTCCACAGACCAGCTCCCCAGCCCCGGGGCCGAGGCCCCCTCTCCAGGGCAGGAGCAGGTGGCCCTGCCACTGGCCCCCACCGTGCCCCCAACGGCGGCCTTGACGGTAGGTGTTGCCCTGGGCCAGGGCCACAGCTCCCTCGTCACCCTGCCAGCGCTTGCTGAAGATGCACCTGTGTTGGCGGTGGCACTGGGGTTGGTGGGCCCTGCAGGGCACAGCCCAAGGTGTTCCTGAGGAGGGGAGCCATGGCTGCACCCCAAAGGGCAGGCAATGAGGGGAAGGAGAGCCTTCTAGACAAGGTTCCAGGTGGGAGGGCGACACCGAGGGGGCCAGGCAGGTGGGCTCCCCTGCAGTGGGCGGAACTGAGCAGCTCACTCCCTAAGGAAGCAGCTGAGCTTGGCCATCACCCTCCTCACTGTCACTCACCTTGCTGTGGAGCCGTCCCTCCGGGCAGTGCCAGGCACTGCTCTGCTCAGGCTCTAGACCCTCGCCTTTGCCGCCCGGGCCTGGCTGGTTGGCAAACAGCTTTGAGTCAAAAGCCTGCTTCCTTCCCAATAGAACAAACGGACCAACCTGAAGAAGCCAAACTCGGAGCGGACAGGGCACGGGCTGAGGGTCCGGTTCAGCCCCCTGGCGCTGCTCCTGGATGCCTCTCTGGAAGGAGAGTTCGACCTGGTGCAGAGGGTCATCTACGAGGTGAGTGAGCGCGGCCACCGCGTCGGCTGCCCCGGGCCTGACCGGGGCTCACACAGGCGCCCTGTGTCCTAGGTGGAGGACCCCAGCCAGCCCAATGACGAGGGCATCACCCCACTGCACAACGCCGTCTGCGCCGGCCACCACCACATTGTCAAGTTCCTGCTGGACTTCGGGGTTAATGTGAATGCTGCTGACAGTGACGGCTGGTGAGGGCCCCTGGGGCGTGGGGTCCAGAATGGGGGTTGGGGGGGCAGGAAGGAAGGAGGATGCCAGCACTTGGTCCTGGGGTGTGCATCCTCCGGCCTTTGTTCACTGGGTTTTGTTAAAGGTTTGGCTGGGACGTATTCGCCATTGTAGGCTGAGCGGGAGTCAGTCTGTTTTTCAATGGCCAGAAAGTGCACAGGGAAGGGAGTCTCACAGGCCGGCCTCGTGAGTTGAGGCAGTGGTCTTGCTGCTGTGGGCAGGCCCCTGTGGCCCTGAAGTCGTCGTCACAGGCAGCTGTCTGTCCTGCCTCATTTGGTCATCTGTCAATTGTGGTAAAATACACAGAACAGTTACCACAGCAGCCATTTCTGGGGACATGCCAGTGGTGCGAGGGACACCCGGGTCGCCATTGTATAGGCATCTGTCTCCCAGCCCGCTGCCCACCCGCACTTTTCAGGAACGTGTGTGGTCCTAAACTGTCAGTAGAAATCAGGCCACTGGAAAGACAGCGGCCTGGAGGTGAGCGGGGCCCTGGGTGCACAGCCGCCAGGCCTGCTCAAATGGCCACGCTGTCGGTTCCAGGACCCCGCTGCACTGCGCCGCCTCCTGCAACAGCGTGCACCTCTGCAAGCAGCTGGTGGAGAGTGGCGCCGCCATTTTTGCCTCAACCATCAGTGACGTTGAGACAGCCGCGGACAAGTGCGAAGAGATGGAGGAAGGCTACATCCAGTGTTCCCAGTTTCTGTATGGTACGCGGGGTGGGCGGGCTGGTGCCTCCAGCCCTTCTCCTGGCCGCGTGGGGAGAAGCCCCGGGTTAACCTTGGGGGCAGCCCAGGAAGTCATCACGATGGAGGTCACACTGTCCGTCGGGCTCGTTCCTGAAGACGTGTTGGAAAATCCACATTGTTGCGAGCCCGTGCCAGGTTGCTAGAAACAAAACCACTTCTAGGTTTTGGCTAGATGGTGCCCTCTGGGCAGAGAAGTAGGGGTGGGTGGCTGGGCTGTCTGTGCACTTGGGCTGGGATGCACTGGGACCTGCCTCCGCCCAGAGAGAGGCCTGTGACGGCCGACGGTGTCCCAGTGTGGTGACCGTGGTGGGTGAGCACTGGTCTTCCGTCCCGCTTTTTAGGCAGAGGGGTTGGCAGGGCTGCAGCATCTCTGAGGCTGAAGTCAACAGGTCATCCACCCCACATCTGTGGGTCCAGCCCACCTCAGACCCTCGGCCCTGGGGACAAAGTGATAAATAGGCAGGCTGAGCTCCCAGAACTGGGGGGGCCGCAGTCCCAGGACACCTGTGCCTTGGGGCCTGGCGGCCGGTCCTGGGCATGCACTCACTCCACTGGGGAGAGCTTCCTGCTATCGGAGCAGCAACGCAGCTGCTTTTGACATTGACTTTTGTATGTTCTCGGTGCGGGTTGAGCTTTACTGGAGAAATGTCTTTCAGAACCACAGCCTTTGCTCTGGACTAAAATCCCCAGCAGCACTCCTCCCACCAGGATGTGAGAAGGACTGTGGGTGTTAAGCGGGGGTGGCAGCTGGCCGAGTTGGCAGCGTGGCCCTTCTGGCCCTGGAGCGAACAGGGCTCTTTGCCGCCCACCCGCCACAGGGACCTGACGGTTTGCTCTCCCATCCCAGGGGTGCAGGAGAAGTTGGGTGTGATGAACAAAGGTGTGGTGTACGCCCTGTGGGCTTACGAGGCCCAGAACAGTGACGAGCTGTCCTTCCACGAAGGCGACGCGCTCACCATCCTGAGGCGCAAGGATGAGAGCGAGACCGAGTGGTGGTGGGCCCGCCTGGGGGACCGGGAGGGCTACGTGCCCAAAAACCTGCTGGGGGTGAGTGCTCGGAGCTGCTGGCTCACCCCTTTCTGCCTGCCTGGGGAGCACGGGGCGCTGGGCGAGGTGCGGCTTGCATCCCGTGGGTGACTCAGTGCAGGAGCTCCCCCCAAGCCCTGGTACCCCCACGGGTGGGTGAGTTTGTGGAGCTGGCGGGAGGGTTGGCAGGCCCTGGGGAGCTGTGGAGGTGTTTGCTCTTGGGGAGGCCCCGGGGCAGGCCAGCACCCTGGTGGCGGCTGCTCGCTGTGCTCTGCTCTTAAGGCGCCACCCAGCAGTGTCTTCAGTGGGGGTGGGTGGGGAGATGGGGCACCCGCGGGCTGCTCCCAAGTACTGCATTCACAACCGCATCAGACCTCTCGGCCTGCATGCCCGGCAGGTGCCACGTTCACCCCACCTTCACTGGAAGTCAGTGGCCTACCAGGCACCTTTGGGGGCCTTACAGCCAGTGACAGGGACTTTAGATGGTTTGAGCCCACGGGGATTGAGGGTGGACTCAGTAGGAGGTGACAGCCCAGGAGCTGAGGAGCTGGTGTGCAGCCTCGTGGGGAGCCCGGCTCCACGGCCGTCCCACCCTGACCCCTCTCCCTCGGCCCCCAGTTGTACCCACGGATCAAACCCCGACAGCGAACACTGGCCTGAATGTCCCTCCAGAGCACCGCCCAGACTTGCCGGCGAACAGGAGCCACCCAGGAGATTTCTCCACTTCCCTGGGAAAGCTGAAGCTAGGAGCGGTTTTACTGGTGCTCACTTTAGCAGACGGCGTCCACAATGTGAAACCCCGGCAGTTTCTAGGTGAGGCCCTTTCTCCAGCTCACCCACACCGGGAGGGGTACTTTCACCTCCGAAGAAGACTGAATTTTGCCAATTACTGTAAATCCAAATAAATACCCAGCTTTCTCAACCACCGCCCTTGTTGCCAGAAAGCAGCCCTACAGTTAAGCGCTGGCTGGTGGCCAGTGAAGACCGATGCTCTGCTCGACTTGGGCGCACGGCTGCCCCTCAGTCCCATGTCACTCAGCCCACAGTGAACACTCCCAGCCACTGTGAGGTGTGTCCCCCTGCTGGAGCCCTGCCCACCTGTGGCCTGGAAACCACAGGAACCCAGTGTCCTTTTCTTCCTCACCTCGTGCGTTTCTTCCTAGCATCACCAGAGGGGCCCGTGTGTGGAAACTCCCGTCCCATGGTGGTGTCTGGTGTGCCGGCTCTGGGCCTCAATCTGGGTCACCCAGGCCGCTGGTGCCGGGCTGGACTTCATGCCATGGGCACGAGGACCCTGAGGACGAGGTGACACACAGTCAGGGGTCTCAACGCAGCACTGCCTTCTCTGCAACCTCTTGCTGCCCAGGTGTGGTTCTGACGCCCTCCCAGGGTGGACGGGCCCTGCTGAGTGCAGTCTTGCCCTCGAGCCGGGGGGGTGGGTGGGCGTCGGGAGGGTGGCCCTGGGACAGGAGGGCAGGGCCCAGCCTCCCTGTCCGGGTGGCCATGATGCAATAACATTTGCCCCAGTTCTAGACTTAAAGCAAGTAAGGCACTTCCCTGAGATCTGAACTGTACGTACAGGCTTTTATATACCAAGAGTATTTTTTGACTAGACCACTCGAAGCTATCAGAACCATGTTGGAAATGTTTTCTTCTCTCATTAAAATCCAGGCCCTTAGGCTTTATTTTCCATGTACGAGTCTTGTGTGTACTTTACGTACAAACGTGTAGAGCCTTGCTGTAGTCAACCAGTTTGAAGCACTGATTGTACCCAGCGGGGTGGTGAGGAACGGACACCCCACGGGCAGCCTCTGAGGAGCCGTGTCCACATGCACACAATAAACCGCTGTCTCCCACCGGCGGCTGCGAGTCTTGTGTTCCGGGGCCCGAGCGGAGCTGTGCAGGCAGCTCAGGTGGTCGGGACACAGCGAGGCGAGGCCTGACCCGTATTTTCAAAATAGGTTTTAATCATAAGCTTTATATACAAATTGTTGTACAGTTATTTTAATAAAGTGAAATAGTAAGTGAAAAGTACAAAACACAAAGCTTGCTCCTTCCCCCCGTGAAGTATCAGAGGCGTGTGCACAGCCCCAAATTAGTGACGCAGTGAACGGACAGCCTGTAAAATGGGTTCGGGCCAACTGTAAGCCGCGTACAGGAGACCAGGCAGGCAGCAGGGCCCACCAGGCCAGGTCTCCGCTGCCGGCCCACTTCTGAAGAACAACTAACAAAACGAGCAGCAAGGGGCCAGGACCCGCTCGCACGCTCGGGCCTGACAGCTTACGCTGCACAGTTAGCAGCTGTGCAGCTCAGCGGCTCCCACCCCCGGGTAAGTATCAACAGGGTAACAAATTCTGAAGCACAAGCTGTTGAGAGCGTTAATCAGCGGTGTACGTATTGCACTAGGTAAGCGGACACTTGGTTCTCCGAATACTTGAGTTGCGTTTCCAGTACGTGTCGGGCTGGTTGTGCCTGTGTCCGCAGGGAGCGGGCGCCACGGTCCCACGTTGGCTGACTGGCCTGCGTGGAGTTACTGGTCCCGGGATTCGTAGAGGAGCTTGGCGGCCTGCAAGGTGACCCAAAATAAGCACGGAGCCTGGCAGGGGCGCCCCCGGTGGAGCGGGAGGCAGGTCTTCATCTGGGAAAGGTGGGCAGTGCCCTGGTGGCAGGGCCAGGGCCACGGTACCTTGTGCATGGCCGCCAACCATGCTGTCGCCTGCCTCCTGCTGCCATTTGCGTCCTCACCGGCAGTCAGCTTCAGCTGCATCACGCCCTCTGCCCCTGGGGTTCTGTAGTGCAGGGACATGCCTGTGGCCCGTCCGTTGCCTCCTGGGGGCAGGAGACAAGGTAAGGCTGCCCCGAGGGGACTCTGAGCACCCAGGATGCTGCCAGCCCTGACGTGGTGGCCAGGTGGTGAAGCCTGTGCGAGGGAGGCGCCTTCTGGTGTATGACCCCAAGTAACAAGACTGGAGGTCCAGGACAAACACGGCCACATCACTGAGAGCCCAGGGAGAGAAGCAAGTGCCGCATCTCCCAGCCCCGGCGGGGCACCTGCGGGGGGCGGGGCCTGCACCACCCTGGCCAGCCTCCCACCCGCCCCACCACCGAGAACAGGGTCGAGCAGAGGGAGCCAGAGAAGTGCCACCACCTTGGTCACCAGCACCCCACCCTAGCACATGAGCTCCGGAAAAGATGCCCCGTGTAGGTCAGCCTGCTGGGACGTGGCCTGCCTGCCCCTGGGCTGGGACCAGCTGCTCCATGGACAATGACCCGATTCCTACACCTGTTCTGAGAACCCTTCTGTCCCAACCATGTCAGCAGTCACATGGAGACCAGCTCCTGGTGACGTTCACCTACAGCTCTTCTGCTGACTGTGGGAGGAAGACTCCAGCTCTCAGAAGAGTCCTTCAATCAGACACAGGTCTCCAAGTCAACATGCAGGCCAGTGGGGTCAGGACGCGAGCTGGTAGAGAGGGCGAACCACCACCAGAGAGCTGCCTCCGTGACCTCGCATGAGCCACGGTCCTACCCTGCAAGTCAGTCCAGCTTGGCCCGGCGGGGCTCCCTGTGGGTGCCCCCAGCCGGCTCTGCCCGCCACCTGCTCCGTAAGTGGTTTTACCGGCGCGCCGGCCACACTTCCATGTCTCCTATGCTGCCTCCAGCTCAGGGAGCTGCCCCAGTGCCCCCACTCCCATGAGAAGACAAGGTTCTGGGGATTCAAAGGTTCCAGGAAACTTTTGGCAGAGCAGGGTTCACTGTACTCCCAATGGGCATCATGAGCCCCAGCTGCTGGGACTTCGGAAAGGCTGGCAACTTCACTGGGCCAGCTGGATGGTGACCGCTCCCTGGCCTCTGGTGGGCCACGGCAAGGCCGTTCCTGCGCGCACCCTCCAAGGCTGAGCCCAGCTCCTCCAGACCTGGACTTCCCACCAGGGCACCTGCAACTCAGCCTGCTTGCGCTCAGGGGACAGAGGGGGCCAAACACTGGCCAGGCCCTCCCGCCCCAGCATTCCAGGAGTCGGACGTGCAGGAGGCGCCTCGAAGAACACAGTGAGCCCGGCTGTGAAGGACAGGACCATGTTGGGAGAAGGGCCGCCACCCGCCGGCGGACTGGGCCTGCTGAGGGCCAGCAGATGCTGACGTGAAAGCGTCACTGAGCCCTGCTTTCCCCCGGGACAGAATGAGCAAACTAGACAGAGCTCTTCCGCCAGGATACTGTCTTAGACCCGACCCTCTTCCAAATCAACCAAAAGTGAATGGGTGTTTCGCAGAGAACCCTGACGTGGACCCCTCGAGACAGCAGGATGCGAAGGAGGCGCAGGGCCCGGGCAGTCAGGGGAAAGGCGAGGAGCATGTGTCTGACCTTCAGAGGCGGGCTGGCTCCCCGGGAGGCTGGTGTGAGTGTGAGTGTCTTTTTCTACGTCAAGGAGGTAGGCAGGCAGGAGAGAAGACAAGCAAGAGCCAATCAGAACACAGAAAGCACGGTGGACACAGCCACACGGACTCCTCAGCACACTGTGCAGAGCGGAACACAGACTCCCCTTCGGGGGAAGGGCGGCCGCTGCGCACGGAGGTTTGGGTGGGAAGACCCAGACTGGGCTCCTCCCCGCGAGCCCACGAGGAGCCACAGAGCCTTGTCTCCACAGAAGCCGACGGCAGGGAGTGCCAGGAGGGCCCTGCCCCAGACACTCGGGAATCTGGTGGTGCCAACTGCATCTGGGCTTGATCCTGGGTCCGAGTCCAAAAATACATGAAATGGCACAGGAGAGCGTTCAGACAACGTGTTTAGGCAAATTTTCCTTCGTTGTTTTTTTTACATGTTAAGCCCCTGTTCACTGGCGAGTTCCCGAGCCAGTTACTGGATACAGGCCCACAGGGGAGGACAGGCAGGAGCCTTGGAGACCCTGCCACAGGCTGAGTGGGATGGCCCAACAGACCCTGTCCGCGAGGCTGTGCTTGGCCCCAAAGGTCATCCCGGCTGGCCGCACGCGGCCTTTACCTCCAGGAGGGAAGCCTTCCGTGAGCATCTGCACGGTGGAAACGTGCGCGATCTCCACCTCGCGGCGGCTGTCCCCGTCCAGAAGCAAGTACCTACAGCAAACGAAATGTGTCCATGCCATGCCACTTCCCGGCTCGGTATGACAGCTGTCAGCGCCGGGCCACACCCTGCTCTTACCTCTGGTTGCTGGAAAGACGACAAACCATTGTTTCTGATTTCTCTGAGTTTCCAAAAGTCACGAGGAAGGTGGCTCCTTGGGATGCAAAGCCAAACGTGAGGACATGGCTGCTGCTTTGTTACGTGTGTTCCAGGCTGGCAGGCCAGCTCCCGTGGGACACGCACAGGGCCAGGGCGGGATGAAAGCAAGGCGAGCTCTACCCCGCGGCCCCTGCCGAGGCCCACAAGAGGCACCGCCTCAGGGGAGGCTGTGCTCCAGGTGACCTTACCTCCCAAAGGCCTAGGTCACAGGGCATCACCCCCACCCCCATGCTCAGGAGCAATGGCCCAGAGCAGCAGCGAGAAGGCACAGAGACCCCCCCACCCCACCCCCCTGCTACCAGGAGTGGTACCGCGGGCTGGGGTGAGGGCTGCTCAGTCCTCAGAAGCTCTGGGGGGGCAGACCTGTGTCCCTGAGCCCCGGGTGAGACTCAGCCTGCTGCCGCCCCAGGGAAGTGCCGCCCGAGCCCAGGGTGGACGTCCCCAACCCGGGTCCCAGGCCCAGCAGGTCAGCCAATGTGTCAGGTGTGTCCGTCTCCACAGAGAAGGGCCGGGGCTGCACCCACTTCTCAGGTGCCCACGAGTGCCGGGCCGGGCCGGCCCCAGGCACTTACCACTCAGGAGCACCTTGAGCTGCCTGTCATAAAACTCGGCCTCCTTGTGGGACACCAGGGCGCACTGGGCGCACTGCCGCACAGGGTCCACGAAGCACATGCGCCGCAGTGGCACCTTCTGGCTGCAGCACTTGTCACAGAAGCACTTCCCACAGCGGCGACAGTGGTGCTGGGGACACGGGGCACTCAGTGAGGACGCGCAGGGGCCCCACGGGCAGGCGGCCCCTCACCCATCTCTCCGCAATGGGACCACCGACCAGGCTGCGACTGAGCCAGGGCTCTGACACAGGCCCACCGCCCGCCCCACCCACCCCACGGCCTCAGCTCACCTTCCGGGTGAGAAAGTCAAACTTGGTGTCACACTGCATACACCTTGGGCACTAGGAGAGAAGGTGGCAGAGCGTCAGGACCCGGAGCCCACGCCGCGCAGCCCAGCCCTGACGGCGCAGTCAGCTCCCTCTGAAACCAGCCAGGGAAGCACCCATGAGCCCTGCCTGGTACCGGGGGTGGAGGAAAGCGTGGCCAGGGGCTAGGCGGGGGGCAGTGTCCCGTCGGCAAAGTCAGCACCAGGTAAGTGCTTGAAACACACCTCGGGTCAGGGAACCAGACAGAACAGACCGGACCTGCGACCTGGGGCTCAGGAGGCTGGACCTGCTGGACAGCAAGTCCCATGCCCGCTGCCCCGAGATGCACAGATGATCAGGAGGTTGGGGACAGAGCACCAGAGGGACAGGCGAGGCCCAGGACCTGAAATGGCCACAGCATTGCCAAAGCAACCGACCACACAAAAGAGCTCAGACCCGCCACCCCACGCAAAGTGACAGTCACTTCCACAGACGGGCTGTCCCTGGTGGACACACCTGCCACCCCAGCCCAATGATGCAGTGACAGTGAAACACCACCTCCAGGCAGGGAGCCAGGAATGTAATCAGACACCCTGCCCATGTGACCCAAGGGTGACCCGTCCAACAGGGCGTGTCCCCCAGGGTCCTGCCCTTCTTCCTCACTGACCAGCTGCTCTGGGCGGCCGGAACCCATGCCACCCGGGCTCTGTTCCCCACCCTCCCTGACCCCCCAAAACACAGGGGCTTGGCCCCCCTGCTCTGCACATACCACCTCCAGGCCCAGCTGTGGGACCCAGCACTGCCTGGCCAGTCAGGCCTGTCACTCTGAGGAGATTCACAAGAGGTGCCAATGCCCACCATCCTCAGCTGGTCTAAAACAGCCCCGTGGTGCCGGGGCCCTGCAGATGCTTCTGGAAGGAGCCTGGCCTCCATGGCACAGTGTGCCCTTCTCCATGGAAGGACAGGCATCAGGCGAGCCTGCAGCAGGAAGGCGCCCTCGCCCCACCCAGCCCCACATGGCCGGGGCCCCGCACCGAGCTTCCTGAGATCCCATGACTAACCTCGTTTTCTCTGCTTGTAAGCTGCTTTCTGGACTTGGACCCAGGGCCTGGTCCGCCCTGGCCTTCCAGAACCATCTACAGCTCCCCGCCAACTTCAGGCTCCGGCTGGCTGATCACTGAGCTGCTGCTTCTGCCAGCCCCTGCCTTCCACAGTCAGTTCTGGAATGTTCCCTGTGTTTGGTGCTTGGGCCTCTCCACATGGCAGGGCCTCTGTGTCACGCTCCCTGGTGACCTCACACAACCACCAGCCACAGAATCCACTGGGTGTGGGTGTAGCCAGGGAGGCTGAGCCACTGGGAAAGCCAGCATCAGACCAGGCTTCAGCACACAGAGCTGTGCTCCCGGGGTGGGACGCGGCTCCCAGGGCCGCTCCCTGTATGCTGGGACGTACACATCTGGACCACTGAGAAACCAATTTCTAAACTAAGACCAAATCCAAATTGAAAATTTGCTCCCTTAAAAATATTAGTGAACTAGAAGCTTTTTATTAATCTAAGTAAGCCAATGAGGTTATTTTTAAATATAGTAACTTTCTTGTTATTTACATAAAAGAAACTTTTCAAATGATCAAGAGAACAACTTGATATGAGAACAAAATTAAATAAGGAACTAAAGCAACGGGTGAGGGTATGAGAGTGAAACCCCACCAACGCACTCCTACCCCCAGCCTGATGGAAAGCTGCACCAAAGGCAAGGCACAGCGCCACCCGGCCCCCAGCCCCGCACCCCTGCACTGGGCCAGAGGCTCTGGGCTTCCGGGCACCTGCTCTCTGGGGAGACAGAACGTACCGAAGTCCAGAAATCAGGTGTGATCAACCCATTTCCGCCACGTGCAGCCAGAGGGGCCTGAGATGCCAGCCCCTCAGGCTGCGTGGCACCCAGACCTCCATGTGTTGCCGGGGGTGGCGCTCACACAGGCACAATCGCAGGAGAACCAGGACCCTCCAAAGGGACCCTAGGAGCTCAGGGAGGGCCCTGCCATGAGATGCACGCGCGCACACACACACCCCCCACCCCTGCCAGGACGGGCAGCAGGCCGGCTGTGGAGCGTCTCACTCCACGTGAAGCAGCACGAACAGGCGCGCCTCCAGCCCAGCTCGGGAGCCTGCGCTCACCTCCACAGGGCCCCGGCCCCGCAGATGGGGGAGACCGGTGGGGAGGAGGGGCCTCACTGAAACGTCAGCCCTAGTGAGACACCCCAACTCCAAGCCCGCTGCCGGCTGCGGGTCCCGGAGTCCGAGCCCGGCCGCCCACCGTCGGGCCCTCGCTGGTCCAGCAAACCAGCAGGTGACTCGGGCTCCCTGCCAGCTAAGCTTTCCGGTGGGTAAGTGAGGAGACCATGAGCAGTAACAGGAGAAACCAGAAAGGGCCAGAGGACACTGGCCCGGACCAAAGACGTGAGCACAGAAGGGGCTTCTGGGACTTGGGGGTTCACCCTGCACAGCTGACAGCACAGGCCAGGCACAGAGCTCGATGGAGACGGGTCCTGGCCAACCTGCTGCCCAGATTCAGGCACCAAGAGCCCCTGGTGCCCGGGGCAACCCGTCAGAACTAGTCCCCACCCAAAAGGGTCTGCCCAAGGGCAACTCCCCCTCAGCGTGAAAATAACAAAGTTTTAGGACAGATGCCCACCCTCCCTCTAAGGCTAAGGTGACAAAGGATAGTCATGCCCTCCACACTGTCCTCTCTGAGGCACTGCTGGCGCCTGGCTCTCACACTAGACCAGGTCTTAGGTTCCTCAAAAATAAGCCATAAAAGTTAAGTTTTAAAATACACGTATTAATGTGTCTTCATTAAAAAAGCAGCTTTCTTAAAGAGTAAAAGCTTAACTCCTACAAATAAAGAACGACCCTGAGTTGAAGACTCAACTCTCTGCTGCATTAACAAAGGACCAGGCTCACGCAGCCCCATCTGCTGTGCAGCACAGAGTGGCCTGGAGCTCCGGGGGAAGGGAAGGGGTCCCCCCCAGGCCCAGGGAAGGAGGCCAGACCGCCAGCCTTCCTCAGGGCGCAGGGAGGCCCTGGTGGTGTTTCACAGTCACGCTTTCTCCCAACACCAGAAGCAGCGCCCAGCCAGCCTGAGGGGCCGTGGGCAGCTCTCCTGAGGGAGACAGTGCCCCTGGAGGTCCACTGGCTCCGCAGCCCCAACCCTGCACCATGATGGACTCGCCCAGGATCCTGGGGGCCAGAGATCTGGGAACCCCACTGGTAGTGTTCTAGGAACGCATCTCGCAAAGAACCCCCTCCCCATGTGACTTAGAGAAAACTCACAGACACCCCTGCTCACCCACGACAAGCCAGACACAGACCCCAAATGTGACTGCTGACCAGTCTGTCCCCACTCATCCGTCAGAATAAAATGCCCACTGACCTGACAAAACTTTCATCAATCTTCTCTCCTTCCTTTAGGCCCCCAAACTCCGCTTAGCCTGGGGTGATGCCTCCCCTGATGTGCTGTCAGATCAGCACCTGCCCCTCCACCTCCACCGCTCACCCCCTCCCCTTCTAGCCTGGGTCACTCCTCCCACGAAGGAAACCCGTTGCTGCCTGGTCTTGGACAGTTTGCAGACCCCTTGGTTGGAGCTTCCCCTCCTACAATGACCATAAATCTCTCCCCACCTAAGTCTGACCTTGTTTTTTATCTGACACACCATGCTCTCCCCTCCCTGGTTCTGCATCTGCAGGGTATCTGAGCATCAAAATGACAGCACAGAGCCGTCATCATTGGTTACACCCAGTGCCGAGGATGGGAAAAAAAGGGGGTGAGCATGCAAAACTGCACGGATTTCAAGGAGAAAACTCAGTATTTGGGGCTACATGCCAAACAGCGCACCCCAAGCCCACTCCCCACACTCCCCCACTGCCTCCTGGCCTCACCAGCTCCCAGGGAGGCACGCACTGTGGAATCCTTGACGTTGACACTAGAAAAGAAATCCCCAGTTATTTCTGAGGCAGGAAACCCCCTGAGAAGCCGAGAGCCGCAGACGTTTCCCGCACTTGTAGGGGTGTCCCCCAGGGCCCAAGCTAACAACCTGGTTCAGGGTCACGCACCCAGTAACAGATGCAGAATGGGCTGGCCTCGGACCAGCGGGAGACAGCTGGAATGACAAGAGGGGAGGGTGTCTACAGACATGACAGCAACACTAACCCACACAAGGGCGAGAATGGGGGATGTCGGAGGAAGCCAAAGATGACATGTCACCTCCGGCCCTGCTCTACCTAATTCTTCCGCCTACTCCAGACCACCACAGGTAAACCTGCCCCTCCCAAAACACAGTGATTGTGATCATGACATTCTGGAAGCACCGACCAGGCAAGGAGCAGACTGACCCATCCCAGGCTCCATCCCAAACTTCCCAGCCCAAGCTGCCCCAGTCCAAGGTCCTTTTCCTCCAGAATGCTCCCTTTGGTAATTTCTCGACTCTGGGGCATGTCCCAGTAAATTTCAAGACAAACTTCCTCAGACTCAGAAAGTAGTCCACAGTCACTCAGAGGCCTCCTCCCGTCCTCCAAGCTCCCTCGGCCTCTCAGGCCTCCTCTGGCTGCTCAGACCACAAATAGGGGTTTGTGAGCTCAGATCAGTGTTTCTGAAGGGCACCCGCCACCCCGCCAGCACGGAGCGAAACGTCTGTTAAAGGATGGGGTGCCACGCTGATTCGAGTCTTTCAGCCCGACCCTGTCAGTCTCCTGAGTTCTCCAGTCGGCTGGGCAGAGCTCCAGGCGCACCTCACCGCGTGGCCCTGCAATACGAGGCCCACACAGAAAGGCAACTTACGTGGGAAAACCTATGCAACGAGGATTTCAGGAAAAAGCGAGGGGCCCTGGACAGGAATGGCAGTGGGGATCCCAAGGTCGCACAGCAGCGGTGCCCCGGCTAGACCGTGTTTCCACGCACGTCCGCATGCTCCGAGCAGCGGGGCTCACATCCCTGTGCCAGCCATTCCCCAGGGGATCAACCGGACGGAAAACGTCTAAAGAGGGTCCTCAAGGGGCAGCAGTGGGCAAAGGCTGAGACACATCAGCCTGGCCTCGGGGACACCCTCGGGCGACCGCTCAGGGAGCTGCAGACACTGCAGACACCCGGCCCACCGGGCGCTCGGGCGCCTGGGCTCCCCTCCCCCACAGGGAAGAGAAATTCTCCCTCACGTGCTCGTGCCTGCTCCTTGTCAGTTCGTGCTGCTTTGACTGGTCTTTGAACCATGATAATGTCCACCTGCTTCTCTCACGGATCCAGTTAGATGAAGTCTGACATGCGCTTATGTATGGGAACCAGACCCACGATAACACCTCCTTTTTCCTTTAATCATCTCTCACTGCACTAACCGAGGAGACCAAGTGAGGAAAGGTACGTTCTGTTAGTTCAAAGTGTACAAGGACCAAGAGAAAAATGCAGAAGAGAGCACAAACAGGTCAACAAAGAACAAGAGGGGAGGGGCGACGTGGCCCAGCTCAGTGACCCCGCCACCCACTCCCCAGCACGGCGCCCTCTCTGTGCCCTGACTGCAGGCACCTGGTGACTGCCAGCTCCCCTCAGGGCGCCAGGGCGGTGCCGCTTAAGTGGAAAGAGCAGCCCCGGCAGGACCAGGACGGAGGACTGAGCCCTTCCCCGGGGCTGGCCCCACGGCCCCTCCCCAGCTTCTGGGCAACTCACCACCAGAGTCTTAAAAAACACCTGATTGCATTCCAGTCTCTTAGAAACACCTGACTGCATTCCTCAGCAGAAAACCTGCCGCCTGATAGGTGATTCTCAGGGAAGGGAGGAAAAGTAGTCGATCACAATGCGTGAGGGAGCAGTAACTTATAGCCTTTTCAAAAATCGTGGAGCGCTGGTGTCTCAGACATTTGTGATTTACAGGAATGCACGAAGTTTTTCGCACGGCTTCACGTAGCTGAGAATTACTGGCTTACGGGATCCTGTCCAAACTCCTGGGCCGGCACAGAAGGGCCTTCAGAAGGTGCCGCACCCACTCTGCCGACGGGACAGCTCATGCCTGTCCGCCCCGCACCTCTCGGGAGCAGGTGCAGCTCGCCAGCCCGGACGCCCTCCAGACTCGGTCCGGAGACGCCTACTCACACCCGAGACCTCCCTCAAACACCACCCGCCGCGCAGTGCAGACCCCGAGGGTCCTCCAGGGAGGATGCTGTTTGGTAAACAAACGCCGGACTCCTCGGCTGTCCCGCGGGGTTCCAGCTCAGCAGCTCAACCAATGGGCGCTGTGGGATTCGCAGACGCCCCGGGGGTGGCAAAGCCCGGGTCACATTGTGGGGAGGTCTGTGAGGGGCACAGAAACTTAGGGAGAGCCTGCGCGCCCCGAGGACGGGAGCCAGGCCGGGACAGAGCGCACGGGCAGCAGGGGCGCGGGGGCGCCACCAGAGCGCGGAGCGGGTGCCGCGGGCGGCCGAGGGGGACCCGGAGCGCGGGGGGCGGGCCGGCTGGGGAGGGGCGTCGGGGAGGCAGGGCGGGCCCGGATCGGGGTCCCGGGCCGGAGGGCGGGCGGGAGCAACCTACCTCCTTGTCCGGGACCCATTGCGGCTCCTCCAGGCCGAATGGGCTGCCGAAGGCGCGGTGCTCGGGCACCATGCGCAGGCCGCTGGGTGAGCGCACCAGCTTCTTCGAGTCGCGGCGCGCGGCCACCTCGGAAGACATGACGCCGCCTCAGCGCTCGCCCGCCGCGCGCGACCGGGTCCTCGCCCCGTCGGGAGCCCCGCCCCGCCCCGCCCCGCCAGCGCGGCTGACGGCGCCCGCGCCCAATAGTCTCGCCCGGCCCGGAGCGCGGGCCAATCGGCGCCCAGGATCCGCCCTGTCGCTGCGCTGTCCAATCGGAACGAGGGCACCTCCCCTGGCACCCTGCGGTCTGTCACCAATAGGCAGTGAGGGCCGGCCCGAGCACGCCCCGCCCCTCTCGGGGCAATTGAGACTTTGGATTGGCCAATTAGTCTGCTGCGTGGGCGCTGCTTCGTCTCTTATTGGCACATCGGTCGCAGGGCGCCCGGCGTTCATTGGAGGAGGAGGTTGCGAGGGGCGGGAAGGCGCTAGGAAGCGTGTGGAGCGCGCGAGGTGAGATCGCAGAGTGGTCGTTTGGACGGGGCGGGGGTGGGCTTTGAGGCGGCCTTGGGCTTCGTGAGCCCCTGGGAGCGGACGGGGTCAAATTCGGCGCCTGTGTGGCCCTCTTGCGGGGCTCTCCAGGGGGCGGAGTCCTGCGTCATCGACGCCCCTGAGCCGCGGTTAGGACCCGCGGGCGCGCGGGAGGGAGGGCGGGAGAGAGGGCCCTCGCGGGGCCCTGGTGGTGGAAGGGAGCTCGGGGCCGGTGCAGCGCGGGATGGAGAGCCAGGGTGAGAAGGGAGCGGCCGGCCCTTAGGGCCGCCGGCTCGCAGGGTTTGGAGGAGGCCGCCCAGCTGCGGGGCCAGTTTGGGCCGTGGCAGCAGGCCAGGGGCCCTGGGGTGAACGGTGAACCGGGTTTTAGAGGAGGGAGAGGGTAGGGTCAAGGGTGGCAGGTGGACGACCACGGGGATGCAGCGCTGAGTGGGACGAGCAGGTGTGCGTGGGTGGCAGGTTGCATCTGCGGGACGCCCTGGTCCATGGGGACGGCCAAGTCAGGGGTCTGCTGGACACCCGGGTGTGGGGTAGGCACTGCGGAGTCGGGAGAGCTCAAAGCTACAGGGGCTGAAAAGAGAAGAGGTTCCCAGACGAATAAGAGGGTCCTGAGAAGGGAGGGGACCCAGTAGTCTAGGCTGGGCAGCTCTGGAGAAACCACAGTGGTTGCCCAGGTGTGAGAGGACCTGTGTGGCCACCCAAGGTCCGGGTGAAATCTTCCCCCAGCAGCCTAGGGTGAAGGAGTGCTCATTGCTGCCCTCTTCTGGGGGGGAGCCAGAAAACATGCCCAGTCGTGAGAGTGGGCTGCTCCCAATGCAGCTGGACACCCCCAGGCAGGTTAGCCTGTGGATAACTGAGTTCTCCAGAGGGTGGAGACCAAATGGTTTTGCTGGCTGGGCAAACCCACGGGCTGCAGGGCCCGGGAGCCTTGTGCTTGGGCAGGAGACCAGCCCCCAGGCGCCCAGCTCCTTCCACCCAGCAGCTGCCTCCAGGGTCCCACAAGCACATGGCAGTGGTCCCCTGCCCTGCTGCAGCTGATGCTGCAATTCGGCCTTTTCTGGGCATCTTGCCCATCGCCCCTGCCAGCCCTGTCTCCCTGACCAGACTGTGTGAAACAGAGAGTGCTGGTGGCCTGGCTCTGGAAGCCTCAAAAACAACCTGATAGTGTCTACGTCAGTACCGTATCCCAGGCACTGAAAGGCAAAGCCCACAGTGTGCCACCTCCTCTTGGCCTTGCGAGCCCCCGGGGCGCCAGGCCTTGCTGCTGGACACTGACCCCAGATCCGGCCTGAGTGACTGCCGGCCTGGGCATCCCCGCCCTGCTTCACTTCTTGGTGGGCCACGCTGGAACACTGGGTGACTTGCCGAGGTAGCCAGCAGCGTTGGGCTCCCACAGAATTGCGTGCTCAGGCCGTGGGAGGGGCCTTTCCACCAGGGGGCCGCCACAGGCTTGCCTGGTGAGGGTTGAGGGCTGCGGGCCACAGCCTCCATTGTTCTCTGCCTAAGCAGCCTAGTGGTCACAGACATTCCGGCTTCCTGTCCTTCAATATTCTCCACTCCCTTTTTCCACTCTTTCCAGATCCCCGTGGAGACACATTTCAGGGACTTTAAACTGAAGGATGTAAAACCCACTTCATTTGAGTGAGCCCAGTGCACACAGGTCCCCAGCGTCGCCCCAGAGCAGTGGGTCAGGGCAGGGTACTCACCTGGACCCCGGGCCTGGCAAGGGTGAGGCTGGGACAGGTGCTCCTTTCTTTTCTTTTGCAGAGGATGAAATGGGCTGACCGTCAGAATGCAGGGGGTTGGGGGATTTCTTCAAATGCATGTGTGTGTGGGCATTGAGTCCAAGGTTTCTGAGTTAATTGGCCTGCAGAAGGTTTGCCCTAGATTTATCAGCGGTGTTCCTGGTACAGTGAAGTCTCTCCAACCTCTGGGCCGATGGTGAACCCCAGTCACAGAAGGGACCGCACACCCAGGCCACGGACACTCCTTTGCACTCGGCTCCTGGGCGGCTCGGAGTGACAGCAAGTGTGTTGGAATCACTGTCCCTGGGAGGTGATATCTGTCTTTCTGGTCACCCTGCTGAAGATAATGGATTTAGATCAATTGGACCTGAATCCCAGAATTATTGCTGCAGTGAAGAAAGGTGTGTTTACTGATATTTATATAAAATGATGATGGAAAAGTATGAACGTGCCATGCTCCATACAGGACGTGTGTACAAGCTCGTGTATCCAGGCCTCGAGGACCCTCCCTTTGCTTACTCCTTCCCAAGACGATTGATCCCAGTCAGAGCATTGAGACTGGAACGTGCTGCAGGCTTTTCAGTGTGTGTGTGTGTGTGTGTGTGTGTGTGTGTGTGTGTGTGTTTAACTGAAAGAACTTTTTTAAAGTTAATGTTAACGTGAACTTCCAACATCCTGATGCTGGTTGAGCGCATGGTGGGAGCACTGAGTGCGCGTGGGGGCGAGTGCAGCAGTGGGGTGACGTCCTGCCCCTCCAGGCTTAGCTGTTGTTTCTTTAAGGGCATATCAGTAGTTTGGTTTAGTTCTTCCTTCTATCCAGTCTGACCATCCGTGTCTTTTAGCCAGAGTGTTCAGTGTGTATGGATTTAAGGTAGCTGCTGACAAATTGGGCTTAGCTCTCCCTTGTTATGCTGAGCTGTTTGTCCTATTTCTTTTTCGTGGTTGTGGTTCTCTTTTTTTGGCTGCTTCTGGATTGGTTGGATATATTTTTAGCATATTTTTTTTCTTTTTACTAGTTTGAAAGTAATAGTCTTATCTAAGCTCAAAATTAGTTTATTCACTCTCCTCCCAAAACACCAGCCCCTCGGGCGCATTACCCAGTCACCCTCCCTCCCAGATGCTTTAGCCCCTCTCTCCTCTTGTTGCCCCCCCGTCCCGCGTTCCCAGCCCCTTGGTTCAGTAGGCGTCGGATGGGTCCCTTCGCAGACCCTTCCCCCGGTGTGGCTCCCCTACACTCACCCGCGCCCCGGCCTCCGTCTCTGGCTTGTGTACACGCAGGCCTTTCTTGAGGGGTGTGTTCAGGGACAGACCCGGGCAGAGGCCCCTATGTGCTTGTCTTCTGCTGTAGCTGAGAGGGGGCTTCCCCCAGGCCCCTTCCCTTCTGTCCAGATGTCATCACATCCTGCCTGGGGTTCCTGCAACTTCAGGGAGCAGGCTGATCCGGCCCTCCGCCCACGGTGTCCCCAGAGCTGGGAGGCCCCTGTCGTCACTGCTGTGCTGCCGTGTGCTACTGTGCTTGTCCTATTACTTATTTGTATAATTTCAGCCAAACTGAAATCAGTAAAGGAGGTTCTGCGTTTTTCTGGGCCAGACCTGCAGAGAGTGACCAGCCTCTCGGGCCCTGATGTGCAGTACTTGCTGAGAACAGCCTCCTCACACCTACGGGGGAGCAGCGTGTCCACAGGTGCGGGTCCTGGGGTTTAGGGAGACCCCACGGCCGCTCTGCTGCTCCAGGCTGTGGGGCCGAGGTCACAGCGTCCAGAACAGGGGAGAGTGCAGGGCCGTGGGGGCCTCGCTCAAGGGGTGGTTCCTGAGCCAGGGGAGAGGGCTGAGGGGCGCGGGAGGCCGGGATGAGCCCAGAGCCCGTGGGCCTGCAGCACTGGAGCTCCGCAACTGGAGGGACCTGTCCCGGGCTCCCTGCAGGACTGGGGCCCCCGTCCTCCTGCCAACTCACACCCCCTCCCCACCCCCAGCGCTCCACCTTTACCAGCAGAAGGAGCGGTTCCCCGAGCAGCACCAGCGCCTGAGCCTGGGCTGCCCCGTGCTGGACGGGCTCCTCCGCGGCGGGCTGCCCCTGGACGGCATCACCGAGCTGGCCGGCTGCAGCTCTGCCGGGAAGACCCAGCTGGCGCTGCAGCTCTGCCTGGCCGTGCAGTTCCCGCAGCGCCACGGAGGCCTGGAGGCCGGTGAGTGGCCGCTGGCTTGGGAGGGCAGGTGGGGGCTGGGGGCCCCTGCCTGGCGCTGCTCCATCCAGGTGCTCGGAGGCTCCCCGGCGGGGGCGGTCCGCTACAATTCCCGTCTCTCTGCGTCTGCTTTGTGGTTCCTGCCTCAGAAGGGTCGGGGGGAGGGGTGCCCCCGAGGAGCCCCCGCCGGCTGAGCGCAGGGTCCTGGGGCCATGGACCTGGCCGCACCCCAACCCGCAGGCTCCCCCACACACCCGCGGGGCCGGCACGCACCAGATGTCGCGTTTCTCTTCCCAGGAAGGAGCCGAGGGCGGGGGGGCTGGCCGAGCCAGGGTCTCAGGGGTCCCAGCATTTCCAAGGCGTCCTTAGATGTTAAAAACCATTTCATCGTGAGAACCAGAGTGGACATGAGGCTCCTCGGGCCCTGTGAAACTTACACACGTCCTCACTGTTCCCTGCCCGCCAGGCCATCTGTCCCCAGACCTGGTGCGCAGGGTTCAGTGTGGGTCTCCTGGCCGGAAGTGGAGGCGCTCACACCAGAGGCAGGCGTTGTGGAGGCCTGAGGGCAGGTACCCGGCACCTGGGTGGACCGATGTGACCTTGAAAGTGGGCATGCTGGGTTCACTCCCCAAAAGACCTGCTGTGAAATGAGTCTTGCGCCTGCTCACAACTGGGATGGGGTCCCCCTGGATCGGTGTGTCCGGGGCTCCCGCCTCTGCCTTCTCAGGGGAGGCAGGTATGGTGGGACAGGCGGAGCCTCCATCCTGAAGCTCCTGGGCCTGGTCCTCTTACCCCACAGTGATCTGGGTGTGTCAGCCCAGTGGGGTCCCTGGGAACCCCAGTTTTCTCCTTGGACCGTGACTGGTGTAGTCACCCATTGGCGTCCGTGTTCTGTACACAGTGCGCCAGGCACACAGCAGGTGCTGACTCACCGGGAGAAAGGAAGGGGCACCGCAGGGCAGGTCCTCAGAGCTGCTTGGGGCCTGGGCCCCCCACCCGCCGATGCCAATGCCCTGATAACATCCCTTGGTAAAGCCTGGTCCCTCATGCCCCAGCTCGGGGCCCTGCCTGTGTGCTCTCCCGATTCCAGCGCATGTGGCTGCCTCGTCCACAGCTGGTCTGGAGGGCCTCCCCCAACCCCCATTACCACCATGCAACCCGGGGTCTCCCCTCTTGGTAACAGTCACCTCACATGGATTCCTGGCAACCCCTGCTGGTGACCTGGACTCCACCGGGAGACCGAGGCCATGCTCCCAGCTGTGCCTGCCTCCTCTGTGGACCTTCCCACGCCTGTCAGACATGGACAAGGACCCTGGGAACCCAGAGCCGGTGGACATGAGGCTGGGAGCCCCAGGTTCCCAAGTGACCAGTGAGGTCCTGGGCAGAAGAGCCAGCAGGGCGGGCAAGGACCAGTATCTGTTTGCAGAGATGCAGCTCTCGGCACGGGAGCGGGGCGTGAGGGAAGAGGAGAGCCAGGCCTGGGTGACGCCTTGCAGTGGCCTGGCGGGAGGGAGGCCCCACGGCCACCGTGACCACGTTAAACGTTGGGTCCAGTGCATGTTTTCTTGAGAAAGTGGCTTCCCTAAATCAGGTCTGAAAGCCCTAATTTTGACAATAATGGTCGAGTGGCTTCAGAGTTACTTTGAATCCTGCACTTAAGAAAATGTGGAGCTGGGCCAGGGCCACCTTCCTGCCAGCTTCTCAAAGCCATCTCAGCAACAGCGCAGGCCCTCTGCCGGGTGGGGGCAGCGTGGCGAGTGCCCCGCACACCTCCCCTAACGAGATGTGGGGGTGAGGATCGTCGAGCAGGCGGAGGGGCTTGGAGGACCACGCATGTGGAGGCAGGCTCAGTTCTGAACCTTCCGTCCAGCCCCCTCCCCCGGGATGTGGAGAACAGGGTGACTCAGGGCTGCCCTGGCGGCGTGACAAGGGGTGTTCCCCAGGCAGCACTGCCCCCAGGAAAGACCTGGAACACGCCAAGAAGGTTTAGGAAGGGCTGGGGGTCACAAGCTCACCACCGACAGGGTCAGGCGCGGTGGGGGGTGGTCTCGTCTCCTCATCTTCACCAAGGTTGAAATTGTGTTGAAACAGAATTAGATCAAAGTGAAAGGCCCACTCACAGCAGGACACGCAGACTGCGGCGTGGGCGCTGCTGTCTCTTCGTGTCCCCCCCCTCCCAGGGCCGGGCAGTGACCGGAACAGGAGTTCAGCGTGGCCCTGCGAGTCCGGGGCTCAGCCAGATCACTGGCCTTTCTTCTTCTTTTAAAATTGAGACATAATTCACATACCATAAAATTCATTCTTCAAGTCTACGGTTCATCAGTTTTCAGTACATTCACAAAGCTTGCAGCCATCACTACGATCTAATTCTGGAACATTTTTTTCACCCAGAAAGGAAACTGTCCCCATTGAGCAGTCACTCCCCATTCTCCCTCCCCAGCCCCGGGCAGCCCCCATCTGCTCTGGTCTCTGCACATTCGCCTGTTGGGCTTTTCAAATAGACGGGATCACATGACTTTCTGTGTCTCAGTGTAACGTTTTCAGGGTTCGTCCACATTGGAACACATGTCACTACTTCATTCCTTTTTATGACTGAGCAACATTCCACTGTGTGTCTCGACCACAACTGAGTTACCCATTCCTCTGTTGACAGGCATCTGGGTCCTTCACACCTTTCGTTTACTAGTGGCTTTCGGTGACGGGACACCGAGTAGGATTGCTGGATCATATGGTAGCTGCGTGTTTAGCTCTTTGAGGAACTGCCGGGCTGTCTTCGGCAGCGGCGGCGCCATCTTACTTCCCGTCAACAAGTGTAGGAGGGCCTAGTCCCTCCCCATCCCCACGGGCACTTGGCTTTTTGATGCTGGCTGTCCTGGTGGGTGTGAGGCTGTGTTCCCCTCATGACTGATGTGTCAAGCATCTCTGTGTGCTGCTGGCCATTTGGAGAAATGTCTGTTCAGATCTTTTGCCCATTGAAAAGCTTGGGTCATCTTTTTGTGGTTGAGTTATAGGAGAGCTTTACACAATCTGGATGCTAGACTCTCATCAGATACATGATGTGCGGTGTTGCTTCCTTCTGAATGTTGTTTTTCGTCGTCTTGACGATGTTGTCCTCTGAAGCAGGAAGTTTTCGCTTTGCTGACGTCCTGTTCCCATCTCTCCTCACTTGTGCCTTTGCGCCCATGTCTGCAACTCTGCTGCCTCATCCAAGGTCATGAGATGTACCCCTGCGTTTCCTTCTGAGAGTTTTATGGTTGGGCTCCTGCATCCGATCCGTTGTGACTTCATTTTCATACAAGGTGTGAGGTTAGGGTCTAAGTCATTCTCTCGCGTGTGGATGTCCAGTTGTCCCAGCACCATTTGCTGAAAAGACTACTCTCCCCACTGAATGGTCCTGGGACCTTTGTTGACAATCAGCTGCTACGAACACTGCTTATTGCAGATGCCCCTGGTCCTTTTAAGCTGCAGGACTCCGGGTCCATCCCTGGTGGGGGTTCCAGGTTCCTGGTGACACGTCACCTGCTTTTTGTTTACTAGCTTTTCCAGGGGCAGCAGTTACCCTCGTAGCCCAGAATCACAGGAGGAGCTTTGACGGTGGAATCGAGGAAACATCTGCCCAACAGAGCCTTGGAGGGGCAGCTCCCTACGTCTGCGGGAGGGGCATTTCCAAAAGTCGGGAGAAGTTGGGAGGCCCTGATACTCCACTTCTTCCACCTGGGACAGCCCGGGGGCAGACCCACAGGGTGACACCCTGTTGGCAAGGGGGCTGTGGTGGGAGGCCCGCACCAGCCGGCCTCCATCCTTGTCGGAGGGCAGGCCCCGCGAGGGGCGGCGTTAGAAAGGAAGGAGGCCTCACAGCTTGCTCACCGCACTCTGGCTTCGCAGGGGCCGTGTACGTCTGCACGGAGGACGCCTTCCCCAGCCGGCGTCTTCAGCAGCTCATCGCTCAGCAGCAGTGCCTGCGGGCAGATGTCCCCGGGAACGTGGTCGAGAAGATCAAGTTTGGCAACCAGATCTTCATTGAGCACGCAGCCGACGTGGTGAGTATCTGCGGAAAGTCGGCCCGGTGGGACACACGCACGCGCTCGCGCACATGCAGCTGGTCTGCGGGAATCACGTCCTGGTGGACATGAGCCCCCGTTCCGTCAGCAGTACTCCAACCTGAACCTCAGGTTGAACTGGGCAACCTGTATTTCTGTCAGCCTCCCCCAGAAGGAAACAGGAACGTGACACGCCACCTCCTGCCCCAACAAGCTCCTCCGTCCCCTAGAAAAGGCGGCAACAGGCAAGGGCTCACCCCGTCACAGAGGTGACCACTGCCCAGAGGAGGACAGGACCTGCTGTCCAGGTCACTGCCCAGAAGGAGGGGTCCTGTGGGTGTGACCTCTGCCTCTGGTGGGGGTGAAGTCTGTTGTCGAGGTGCCGGGGCCCCCACCTGGCCAGGCCCAGTGGGCACCCAGCCCAGACCAGCCCATCAGACAACAGCGCGACTGGCCTGGCTGAGCCTCTGGCGCGACACACCTGGAAGCTGCCCCCAAGTCGCATGCCCTCCCCGTGGACAGGTAGTGGGGGCAGCAGAGGGGGCAGTGGCCCTTGGGGAGGGGGAAGGAGGCAGGCAGGCACAGGGGAAGCGGTCAGCTGAGGTCGCTGTTGGGTGGGGGGCCAAGTAGGGAAGGCAGGGCCCTCAGAGGGGAGATGGGACACAGAGGACAGGCCAGTGCACCAAAAGTAAGTCTGTGAAGCTCCCCTCCCCGGGACCTGCCCCAGCTTAAGAACTGTTACAAAAAGAATTTCAAGTAAAGAATAAGATGTATAAACTTTTAATTTTAAAAAATTTTACAATAAAATACATGATCACACATAGCGCGCAGAATAACACGACGAGCAGTGGCCCGGGCAGCAGCCCCTCCCGGGAGGCAGGCACAGGCGGCCTGGGAGGCAGCAGCGCCGGCCCAGCCCGCCGCTAGGGGCCAGCGTGGCCGTGGCTTTTCGAGCGAGTGCGTCCTGACAGCAGTGTGGCTCCTGGTATGACAGTGCGCAGGGTGCGGGGACACAGGAGGAGACGCTTCGTTAGGGGTGTGGGCTCCCCGCCCCAGGCCCTCCAGCCTCGGCGACCATTCCTGGCCGTCACAGGGCCGCTCTGGACGCAGTGAGCAGCTCTGCCCTGGGTCTTCCAGGGCAGGGCGCAGCTTCACTGCAAAGGAAGGCGGTGGGTCAGGGCCAGGCCTGCCAAGTCCCGGTAGTGCCATTTCCAAGTTTTGTTCTGGAAACGGCTTGTGGGGAGGTGGCCCCCACCCTCCCGCTGGTGTGGGCTGCTCGGGGAGGAGGGAGGTGCAGACCTCAGCCTGCTGCTTCTGCACAAACGGGCCCCCCAGGGCCTCGGTCCCCCTTCCACCTCCTGGGGCCCAGGGTCTCCGCACTGGGCCCCTCTCGGAGTCCCAGCCCTGCAAGTGGGCGTGGCTACCACTGGCCTGGCCCCTGCTGTCCCTGGCTGCACGCCTGCGTGGCTGGGGGCACTCACGTTAAGGCTGGCGTCCTCCAGGCCGCTGCTGCCGCTGTCGTTCTCCACAGAGAGAGGCTCCGCTGGAGACGCCCTGCAGATTTAAGCACAGAACTGAACTTTATTCCAGGTCAAGGAAGCAGACACTTGACAGCCCCTAAGAGTGCTGGGTGGGATGGCCAGTGTCTGGCCGCTGGGCACCTGAGGGCCCTCTGCCCTGCCCCCTGGGGAGCCCAGCCATTCTGCCCCCCAGCCAGGCCAGGGCTCCCCGAGCACAGCGCTTAGGGCGTTGGTAGATGGGCAGGGCTGGCCCAGGGATGCCTGCAGCCCCCACCCCGGACCCTGCTTGGTGTCCTAGGATACAGCCCAGGTCGTCTCAGTGGGCATGAACCTGGATGCAGGATGGACTCAGATCTCCCTGTGTCCCTCCGCTGGGTGGGGGTGACAGGCCAGCCCTGGCAATGCGGCTGAGTCCAGCTGGCCAGACGCAGTCACTGATGGTCCCAAGGGGGGCGGGGTCAGACTGCCAGGGACTTGGGACATGAGGATGGGAGGGGCCCTCTGGCGCTGGCAGTGACAGCCACCTCCCCTGGCCTCCAGGACACCCTGCTGGGCTGCATGAGGAAGAGGGTGCCGGTGCTGCTGTCGCGGGGCATGGCCCGCCTGGTGGTCGTCGACTCTGTGGCAGCCCCGTTTCGCTGTGAGTTTGACGGTGCGGCTTCGGCCCACAGGGCCCAGTGTCTGCAGGTGCTGGGGGCAGAGCTGCGCCGGCTGAGCTGCGCCTTCCGGAGCCCCGTGCTGTGCATTAACCAGGTGGGCCGGCCAACACCCCCTCCACCCCGCCCCGTGCTCAGGATGGGGGTTTGGGGCAGAGCCAGCAGAGCTGACCCTGATCCGGCCCTTCCAGGTGACGGAGGCCACAGAGGAGCAGGGAGCGGCAGCCGGGCTGCCTGGGTGAGTGGGGCTGCCCACGGGCAGGAAGGAGGGCAGCATCGGGGCCTCCGTGGTCTCGAAGGTAACAGTGGGGCCTGTTTTCTGTCTCAGTGCCAGGGGAGAGCGGGTGTGTCCAGCCCTTGGGATAACCTGGTCCAACCAGCTCCTGATGCGGCTGATGGTCGACCGTCAGCGCCCCGAAGAGGCTGTCCTGGCCCCACCCAGCCGCACCTTGAGGGTGGTCTTCGCCCCCCACCTGCCGCCCTCGTCCTGTTCCTACACAGTCACCTCCATGGGTGTGCAAGGGACGCCTGGGACCAAGTCCTGCTGACGTGGGGACTACAGATGACCAGCCACATCCCAAGAAAACCTTCCAGCCCCGTAGTGCAGGGGACCAGCCCGCTCAGCATGCCCATCACCGCGTTAGGGTCTCCTCGTCCCATGCCACCCCACCTGGGGGCTGCTCCTCCCTCTGGTTTCGAGATGTGCCTGGCTCTTAGGCCACGAACCCATGCCCCCCACTGCTGCGCTGGCTGCTCTGGTGTCTCCACAATGAGTTCCTGGAACATCCAGCCTCTCAATGAGCAGTTTTCTCCATCCTGTGCCTGGGATCGGGGCCCACAGCCTTCTCGGGCCCACATCCCTGCCCAACAAGCTCTCCACCTCGCCCCCACAGGCTCCTCCCTTCTTCCCGGCTGGTGCCTCTGTCCGAAAGCTCCCAACACCCACACCTTGGGCCACAGTGGGCCAAGGTCAGATGAGCCCCTACTGACATCCTCACCCCCTTGACGGGGTATAACTCCTGGCCCCCAGCACACATCCCATGGCCAAACCTTTGGTTTGGCACAGGGTGGAGAGAACACACCTGCAGGCTGCAGGGTCCAGGGGAGGAGATGGGGATGGGGTAAAGCTGTTACTTCTGCGTTGCCTCTGCCACCAGCCACAGCTGGAGGAAGGAGGAAGGTGGCTTGGCCCACCTGCTAGGAAACCCGTTCTGGGCGAACGAGAACTTTATTCTAAAAAGAGAGCACATCCCGGTGTCTCCTCAGTGCCTCCTCCAAGCCTGGCCTTAGTGGCTAAGATAGCCATCAGCCCTGGCCTGGGGGGGGGCGTCCACGCCAACAAGGCCACCTGCAGAGACCAGCACCCCTACCTGGCCAGGGGCTTACTGCATAGGAAGCCGGATCTCCTGTCGGCACAGGGTCCAGCCACATCTGGCTACAAACTCCAGAATCTGAAATGCTCTTGGAAACGTGAGGCTTAGAGATCACAGAGGGACATGACTGCCCAGGGCAGGCAGGGCTGCGTCCGTTTTCACCCCGACCATCGCCACGTCTGCGCATCTCCACCTGTCGCCCGGCCCAGAGCAGGCCCTGGACAGATAAACATGTGAAGTGAAGGTGCTTGCTCTCTGCAGGCACTGCCCCAAATACATCATCCAGGTGGACACCTGTCCTCGTCAACAGCCCTTGGAGACGGCACTGTTACTACAGCTCTCAGCAGTGACCTGGCCGTCCTCCCACAGCCCATGAGCCGGTGATGACCCCAGATCACCCGAGGCCAGCGCTGGAGGTGGGGCTGTAAATCCCTGTCACCGGGCAGACTCTGCACATTTTTCTAGGGCACGATGATCCATTTACAACTTCCATCGTGTTTTCAGAGTAGTCTGTGGCCCTAAAAAGATTGAGTGGCTAGTTCTTAAATAGGAAAAAGTTCTTTGAGGGTTGGAGTTTTACAAAGAGCCTTTCTGCAAAAGTACAGGGACATTACAACAAGAAATAAAACACTTTATTTTTGTAATTAAATACAAACAGTCCCGAATGATTTCCTAGGCAAGTCACACCAACGAGAAGAGAAAACTATGGCTCCCAGACAGAAGGTCCATTCAGCGGCCGACCCGCGCCCCAGCCCAGCAGGAGCCCGCCCGCACTCAGCCCGCGTCCCGCTGCTGGCGTTCCCGGGAGCCCACCCACCACAGGCCGCGGGACCCGGGCTGTGCGGCTTTCTGTGTCTCAGGAACACCAGCAACCCCCTCCACCAGGGCACCCCGGGGACAGTCCAGTGGGCCTCACAGACCTGTGACCAGCCCCCCAACACCCCGCAGCGCTGGGGAACCAACTCAAGATGGAGTTCGTATCTTTATGTAACGACCCAGTTACACGGAGGCCGCGTCCGCAGGACTACACTCACCCAGCTGGTCTGAACGTCACCTCTATTGGCGCTATCAAGTGTCACCTTAACAGTTTCCAGAAGCCCCATGAGTGTGTGGTACACTGCCCAAAAAAGTGCAAATATAAACAGAAGTCGCCTCATATCTATGTGACATGCCTTCTCCAAGAACATTCTAGAAAGCCGTGACAGCGAGAGGGCCAGTCCACTGCAGACCAACCCGCGCGTCCTTGGCAGCACCTGCACTTTATAACGTGACTTCTAATTCCATGACATTCTTAGCAGCAAGTTAACAGTTTTTTAAGTTCCAGAAAATAACTCTGTACCTGTCCAACGTCGTAAACACAAAGCCCGAGTGCTCTGCCCCCCGGGCCCTCTTGCTTGCGCTCGGGAAGGCGGGGCCTGCAGCTCTCCACCTCTGTCATCTTCCCAGGGGAGTCTGTCTAACCTGAGAGAAACAATGCAGACTCGGGCACTGGCTCCCTCACCACGAAAGGAAAACACAGAAGGGACGGCTGGACCCCCACCTCTCCCCAAAAATGTGAAAATCCTGACCACCAGACTTGAAGCAGGTTACAGCCTGGCTTTTCTCTATTTTGAGTTCAAAAATCAAACTGCAGCTTCCCATGTAACACCCTCTCTGAACCGTGAAGGTTCTGCCGACCCGACTTCACTGGGTTTCTTCCCCCAAGCACCGTCTGCACACAGCCATGCAAAGGCGACCGCCGCCCTCAGCAGGAACCGGGGCCAGCGGGGCTCAAGGCTGGGTCAGGTTCAACCAAGGCTCCTGCAGAGATGGTCTCTTTCCACCAACTGGGAGCTTAAAATGAAATTCTATTCTCACCCCTACATTTACTCTCTCTAAATGCCCTTTGTTTTTCCAGCAAGAACTGTCACCAAGGGAAACTGAGTGGGTTCCAAATGGACTGGGCCAGCTCTGGCTGGGGAGAAAACCTCAAATGGAGCGCGAGGAGGCGGGACAGCTCCCTGGCCCCCTCTCCTGGCTACAACGTGACACACAGACCTGGCGCCCTGCCCTGCACCCGGGCCACGCCACATGGCCCTGCTGCACCTCAGAGCAGACCTGAACGAACGAGCCAGTGCCCAGTCCACATGAGGACAGCTCCGCTTCCTTCCTTTCCCCAGTGGTTATCACAACCCATCAAATGTTTTTAAACACCTCCAGAGAGCATTTAGAAAGTAAGGCCCTGATCCGCCAGAGGCTGCCAAGCCTAAGTGGAGTCAGAGCGGAGGAAAAGGAGCACGGCCAGAGGAGACAGGCTGTGGGAGCCCCACACGCACCGGAGCCACCTGTGGGGGGCCCTGCACACGTCACAAACAAGCACATGTGACCTCTGCCACGAGGTGACCCAGCATTAAACAAGTCTCAGCCTCACTGTTAACAACAGCCTCAGCCCCAAGGACACAGGCAGTCCAAGGGCGCCCCCAGAGCGAGTCCCAGGGAGCACGCTCCCCAGCCCAGTGCGTTCGTGAGGGAAAGGTGGCCTTTGCGGTGACAGCACCTCTGCGCAAACATTAAAATAAGATCACCCTGGCAGCGTTTCACAAGGATACTCATAGCTTTCCAGACCCTCTTTCAAACCCAGAGAGAGTGAATGTGGCTTTTTCACGGTCAGCGTGGCTCTGCCCCGTGCACACACGTGACATCGGGAATTACACCTCGGCATCTGTCAGGTAATTTCCCAACCTGCCAGCGAATCTTACACATTCCCTTAAGGAATAATGCCTAAGGGTTGATGAGAACAGTCCTGTCAGAACCCACCCTGTGTTACTTAACCCTACAAAGAAAAGCTTTTTAAGAAGCAAGCATGCATCTCCGTGTGCTCCCCCCAACCCTGCAGTGTGCAGGGGCCAGGTGGGCGCCCAGAGTGTGTGGGGCGGGGGTGGCGGGAGCCCCACAAGCCCCGCACCGCAGCGCTGGGCTGAGCAGCAGACCCGGGAGGGATGAAGGCCTTCCCGCCAGCCTCTCGTGTCTCCCATGTTCCTCTAAATCCCAGGCATCACTGCCAAGGGCTGTTAGATTCTTATTCTCAAAGGATGCAGTTTAAAGCTCCAATCTTAATGTACAGCCTTAATACAGTATCACAATTTAAAGCAGATTTTGGTGCTGTGGCAAGTGTCCGTGAGCAGCGGCCGAATTCCTAACGTGCTGCAGCCGGCTGCCGCGCCTGGCCAGGGTCACCGTCATGTTTCGGCAGCTCTCCGTCACTACAACTGCAGGCCACTGAACACAGTTCGGGGCAGACATCCTGAGGCTGGTGGAGGTCAGTCACCACCCAGGAAAAGAAGCGCCCCTGGGGCCTTCCGTGCAGAGAGGGGAGGGGACTGGCAAGCTGGGAGGGTCTGTCTGCTCCGTGAGCCCCAGGGGTTCAATCTAGCTCTGCCTCAGCCCTCAGTGGGCCAGGTCAGTGCGGCTGGCACTCAGAGCTCGCCAGTCTGCCACACAATGATTTCGTTCCTGTGTGAAAAAACAAATGGAAAAATTATTGTCAACCAGTACTAAACATGCCAGCTTCCAGTGGTCTCAGCGCTAAGAACCATGGCTGCAGACTCAAGTCAGCACGAGAGTCCTGATGCTCAGATGTGCATGTGCAAGGACCGAGAGATGGGGTCAGAGGACCATGGCAACGCCAGACCTTTCAAAAACAAACCAGCTTCTTTCACCCGCATTAGCAAATAAACTTAAAGCTAACTACCCAGCACCTCGTAACCTCTAACTGGAGGCCCCGGGGACACTCACATCCCAAGGGGGCCAAGGGGGGAGGGGAGGTCAGCACAAGTGCCAGGCCCGCTCCAGTCCGCGAACCCCAACACCGCACCAGTGGGACTGGGGCACCGGGGAAAGCTGCAGGCTCGAGGGTGAGTGAGCAGGAAGCCCAGGCACACGGACCAGCAGACATGTCAGGTCACAGGAGGCTCCTTCTCATCAGCTCGGGCAGCCTGGTCTGCCCAGCCTAGTTGAGAAGCGGGGCCAGGTTCTTGAGTCTGGAAGCCTGGCTAAACCCCAAGTCACACGTACAAAATAAAAAGGCCATTTTTGATGGGGAAGTGAATGCCACCAGTTTTAAATGCGAAGATGCGAGACTTGGGACAGGTGACAAAGTGCTAAAGATTGCCGTCACACTGACAGCATGTCTGGCCTTTTGTCAGTAAAGTTCCGAATGGCTTTAAAGCACTTGAACAACAGCCCAGCTAGCCATTGTATTAGTTATAAACTTATTGGAAGCTAAAATCATATAAACTAATAACACAAATTAATAACTGGTCAGGTTCTGATATTATCAGAACACTTCATTTTTAATAAAGTATTTTTAAAGACCATTATTAGTATACTAAGAATGTTCATAGTGCGAACATTCGCATAATTCAGACAGTTAATGGAGAATACAGAAGTGTCATCATGACGTGGCTCTAGTGAAGTGGCCGTGGTGCCAAGGAAGGGCCCAGCTGACCTGCTCCCGGCAGCGAGGGTGTGGGCAGGGCCGGCTCCTTACTTGGAAATGGTCTTCGGCTGCCTTGCCACCCACGTTAAGGACACTCAGAGAGCTGGCGCGCTTCATGCTGCAACCAGACGGTGGACATGCAAGGACAAGCCGTCAGCATACAGTCAACCAGGAGTGGGAAGCAGAGCAAAGCCGTCCCTCAAAGGCCTGTCACCACAGGGGGCCTGAGTGTCCCTGGCGGAGCGCGGGCCTTATCTCCCTCGGGCTAGGCTGTCCACCCAGTTCTCAACACGGACACCCAGGTCCAACTGTATTTAGCACCCAGTAGAAAAAGGTGCAGTTTCTCTGCGTCTTCCTCAGCAAAATGTTTGTCTTAAAGAACCACATGTAAACCCCAAGTGTTATTACAGCTTCACTTTGTACAGCCTGGCTGCTCTAGGAGCCGAGAGGCTCTGCGGACGCAGCCCACTGACTCAGCCTCGCGAGGGGCTCCAGGAAGGAACTGGACCAGCCAGGTGTCTCATCACCTCCGTGACTGCACTGCACGGTGACCCTAGGCTCACAATTAAGGGCAAATCATAGATATAGTCTATATTTTATGTTTTTGTATATTAAAACTAGGGAGACATTTTTTATTTGTAAAATAAACTGAGGCTAATATTTCTCTGCTTAGAAACCAAAATTTAAAACAAATTTCATGGTTTTAAAGAAATATTGTGATCCATACACATATTTATTTTTTTCTCCCATTTGACACCTTTAAAATAATGAAATAAGCTACAGATTACCTATAACCTAAACTTGAATTATGCATATCCTAAAATTACCTTACTGCCACCACAGATGCCCTCCAACACAAGTCACCTTAGCTTTTAAGGCTAAAAATAACCGATGTGAAGGATTATTTTTAAATGTTTACAGCAGAATCTGTGATTCTGAACTTGAACTACTAGGGCACAAGCAGGGACCACTGTTACTCATTCTACCAGCTGGGCCCGGCTGCAAGGCCGGGGCCCTGGTCAGAGACACACACAAGGCACTCTGGCCGCAGGGATGGAAGGCCTGGCTCAAGCCCGCACGTCGGCCAGCACCATGGGCACAGCACCAGGCAAGGGGTGGACACCTACTGAGCTCCCCCTGAGCGACCGGCCCCCAAAACAAAGATCTTGATCTACTTACTCCCTTCCCCAACCAGGGCGAAACGAGAGCGCCCCGTGCACCCCATACAGCGCACTGGGCCCCAGCAGGCTCCTCCCGATCCGGAACCCCTCAGGAACAGAGGACAAAATTGAACCAAATCACAGGTGAAGTACAGTCTGGCATATTTAATTATTCAATTAATTGGCCAGGTAACTTCTTCTAAGGAAGCTACACAACCCTTGTCCTCAAACTCCCTTTTCCCTACAAGATGAAAGAACAATCTGCCCTGTCAACACTGCTTCCAAATCATATCCACACTTTTCCACTTACACCTGTGGTGGAGCCCACTGACTCCACGGAGTCTGGGAGCTGCTGGCAGCTCTGATCTTACAACGTGGTCCCTGCCAGCCGCACTGCTGGCCTTGCTAGAACTTGCTAGAAAGGCAAACTCACCCCCGCAGACCCCAGCACCAGAGACTCTGGGTGGGGCCACACAGTCTGTCACAAACCCTCTGGCAGGTGCTGAAGAATGCCCAAGTTTGAGAGCGATTTTTAATTTTAAAAATGTTACTCTTACCTGGAAAGATGACTCTGTTTATGCGTTGTATGAGATACAATTTCTAAATTATTTAGTTTTCCAAAAAGTTCAGTAGGGTATCATCCAAATACCGTCCATGAAGAACGTTAGTATATGCAAGCGCGGGTCTGTTTTACACCAGGTCTGGCCAGCAAAGTCTTAGTGCTGTGAACGTGCCACACTGGGGAGTGTTCACACAGTTACATCACGTACAGACAGGAAGACATGGAAGAAACAGAAACTGCGAGCTCTGTCACATGGGAAGGCAGGTCCCGCGTCATGGGGCTCAGTGCCAGAATCGGAGTTTGCATTCGAAAAGCAAAGCTTTCCAACACCCGGAACCTCGAATGAGCAGCGCACGTCTGCCTCAGAGGGGTGAGTGATGGCCAGTACAGACTGACCACACGCCCTGTTCAGATGCCCAGAATGCTGAGAGAAGGTTTGCTCTTTCCAAACTCAGAGCGCCAGACAGTACACGATCATTTTAGTCCTGGGAACTTGTAAACACTTTAAAGCCGGAGTCACCTGAGAGCCTCCTTCCCTCAGGACGGGTTCACCTGTCTCTCAGGCAGGACAGCACCCTGTGCTGGGCCTCATGTGCTGCAAATGCAGCGTCTTCCAGGGCCTCACGGCCAATAGCTACAGAGCTTACAAAGCACCTTCTGCACAAACGGGGCTGGAGACACCCCTGAGAAGGAGGGCAGTGGCCACCCATAAAAATTAAGTCGTTCCTCTTGCCTGAGAAGCCATCAATCAGGAAACATGTTCATCCAACACAGAGAGCCACCCAGGGCACAGAGTTGGGAGCAGGCCTGGCCTCTGCCCCTGCAAGGAGCTGGCCCAGGGGCGCCGGCTAACACCGCAGGGCTCAGGGGCCAGACCCTACCCGACATCAAGAGGGCTAGGACTGGACATGCCTTGAGAACAGCAGAGGAAACAACTGAAAAGGCACACAGCTTTAATGCTACCGAAGTGCCACCCAGAGCTCAGTCTCACAGTCCTCAGACGTTAGACATTAGAATTCTTCCAGAACTTAGAGTGAGATAGCTTTTAAAGTAGAGTTATACCAGGAATCAATCTTTACAAAGGAGGTGCTGTTTTAGGGAGGTAGAGCTTCACAGAACAGCTGACAAAGCAGTGCTTCTGTGAGAAGTGCATCCAAAAACAGGAAGCCATTTTCACCAGAAACAACTCAGAAACCAGAGCAGTTTGTTAGCACCCTAACAGAAAAGCAGTGAGCCCTTCCTCTGATGCAGCTTAGAAAAAACAGAGTATCTCAGAACCAAATTCCTTTAACAGCCTAAATGTTACTGTTCAAAAGACCCTAAAAGACTCATGACTGAAACCTGTTTAACACATGCTAAAGCTAAGGTCTTTTAGAATCTCCTGAAGAAACCTGTTATAATAGAAGTCTCGACGTTGTAATCCTTCTATTTAGAATCATTTTTCTTCCTGTAGTTAATACCTATGTGATAAGATTTAGTATAATCATAGCTAGCACTTGATTTTAAAAGAACAAAATTTTAAAGGATTTAAACGAACGCTAACTTAGAAAATAAATAATGCCTGTTTAGAGTAAACACGTTAATATGCCCAGTGTTTTAATATTAAGCTTCGACTTTTCGCTGCTAAGGCTTTCTCTGCAACGTAATGGAATCAAAGAGCTCCGCAAGCTTCTTTCAAAGGCATTGGCCCTTCTTGCCTCTAAGAGGAAGTTTCACAATTGTTTCTCAACCTGTCCTGGGAAAAGACTGGACTGAAACTACTAAACCTTTCCATTGCTAAAATACGGGCAGCGGGCTGGCGTGTTTTTTCTGAAGCTCTGGAGCAGAGGTGGCCATCAGGCGGGGCGGCGGGGCGGCGGGGCAGCGGCGGGGCGGGGCTGGAGATAGTTACCCGGGGTTCTTTGGCTCACTCTCTCGGGAACTTCCTCCCTTCAGCTTCCTAACCAGCTTCTCGCTGCTGCGTTTAATTGAAGCCCGGAGTTTGCTAAAGGAACCACTGCGTTTTAAAGATCCAGTGCCGTCCTGAAAAAAACGTGAACAAATGTGAAGCTACAGATGCTCCCCCCCCAGCCCCCAAGGGGCAAAGCTGAGCGCAAACAAGGTTCCACACTGCGGCTTATCTGCTAGTCTGTGACTTGCTGGTAATGTGCAGTCCCTGTCAAATTAGCCGTGACATTTTTGACATAACTAGAACAAATAATCCTAAAATTTGCTGGTAATATGATTTCTATGGAAATTACCAATTTGCCGTTATATAAATACACTTCAAAAAGAAATCTATCCATTTTAAATTTCATTCAAGACAATCCAATGATCATGAAAACTTTTGAACATGAAGCTCATTCAAACAAAAGTAATAAGATCCCCAAAGGAAAATTAACTATATTATTATTGTTTTGAAAGAAAAGATACCCAAAAAGTCTCAAGAAAACTAAAGCAGTTTCTAGGAATATCACCAAAATCAAATTCCATGTTTAATAAATGCAGGAGCATCTGATGGTCCATATAGCTGTACAGGACCCAAAACATTTACATCTGACACAGGCAACTTCCTCTTAATAACTTCCTCTAAATGCAACAGATGTACAGTTTCTTCAGTAAGTTTTAGAGGACAGTTTTATTAAATGTGGATTATAAATGTGGTTGGAAGTTTAAATAAAATGCTCATTCTATACCAATAACCAAAACCCCTCAGACATCTTGTAGGAAGCACAAGGAGTGCCCAGCTTTCATTACAGCTGATTCAGACATAAGTGAGACACTCAGCAGTATCTGGATGTGAAAATCAAAACACAGAGTGAAAAAATGTGTACACAGCAACTTTTATTCTCAGAATGAATCTTAGTAAGATTAACAGGAGCCCCATTCCTTCTAGAAGCCAGAGCAATGCTGCATTCCATGGAAAGAGTGAGGAGTTCTACCAAGCAGACAGACACCGAGACACAGGTCAGTTGGAGTGAGTTTATTAGAAGTTAGAAAGACACAAATACACAAATCACTGAACACTTAAAAGATTAGTAGAGAAAAGCAGAGTTGCCAAAATTCCACACAGACTACACAGCCAGTTCTACTTGAGCATGATCCGAAGGGGCCAGGCCTGGAGCCGGGCCAGGTCCCCAGGACGGGAGCAGCACATGCCCTGGGCTCACAGCCGAGCGGGCGTCACGTCACCATCATGCCACTGCAGTAACACCGGGGGAGACCTCTAACTACCTTCTATCAAAGTGAACAGCTATCCTCTTAAGTTTTAAACTCATGTAGTACACAGTAAATGGATTTTATTAATACAGTTTATATTACTAAGTACATATCTGGCAAAGCTACATGTATACAGAGATAAGGAACCCCCCAAAAAGAACAGCAGCACCGAAAGGAGCAGCCAGTCACAGAGGTGCAGCTCTGACAAGAATCCTAGGGGACTGCTAGACACAGCGGTCAGCACTGGAGAGAGGAGAGAAGCTGGAGGAGGTGCCGCCCTCATGCAGGAGACAGTGAGTGTCACACAAGGCAGCTAGGCCTGTTAGACAGAAACGGAGAGAGAGAGCCCAGGTGAGACTTGGGAGGCAAGAGTCAGTTTCCCACTTAGCACAGCTCGGCTTACAGTATTTCTAGGTCACAAAACCTCAGCAGCATTGTGAATTCTTTAGTATTTGGAACTACCTTCTGCTTGCTTCTGTCAGCCCAGGATAAAACAGGGACTGGGCCTCGTGTTACCTTTTACACTGTCTAGACTAACCACTCCTCACCACCCTCAAGATAAAATGCAGCGTGTTTGGAGCACGGACTAGCACTGTGCCGGAAGCCTCCTCAATGCGAGGACAAAAGGGCTTCAAGTGACTGTATGTAAAGGAGATTCTGCAACGAGAACCAGCCCTAGTGACCAACAGACAGACTGCCGTGCACGGGAGGCGTGCGCTCACTCAAGCTGTCACTGAATCAGAGGCCCTTCTAGACCCCTGAACTATCAGCTTCTCTCTGAAAAGCGCTGACGTGGTAGACGTTTCAGAAATTGTAGAAACCGCTGACTGTAAAAGTCTACAGCACATTTTTAACATGCAGTTGATAATCCAAAGCAAAATTAACTAGAAAAGGCATCCACAGCAGCAGCGCATCTGGGTCCTGGCAGACGGGAAAGCCGACGGCCTCGCCCAGAAGCCCCGCGCGGCGGGGACCTTAGCCGCCCGCGCTGACTCACCATGCGACGCTGAGCAAGTCATTTAACCAGCCCGAGCTTCATCTTTCTCATCTTTAAAATGGAAAAATAAAACTTGTTACCAACTCCCCACGAGTGCCGGGAGGACAAGAAAACACAAGTTCTTGCTGCTCTTCAGAAAAGAATGTCAAAATGTTTAACATAATTCTACAAATAGTACTACTCCTGCTGTTCAGTTCAAAATCCAGTGCTGCACTACCACAGCGCTCCTTGTGATATTCCTGCACTAGACGCTCAGCAGAATACAGAAGAGCAGTTTCACTCAGATTCTAAACGTTATTTCTTGTTTTTTGCACACACGCACGCGCACACGCACACACGCACACTCTCTCTCTCTCCGCCCCCCACCCCTCTCCCCACCCCCCACCCCCAACAATGGGCTTGGGAGCAGCACGTGGTCCCGGGGACACTGGATCAGGTCTGCCCACCCTCCCTGCTCTCGCCAGCTGGGACCCTCGCCTGTGAGAACCAGCAGGAAGGACAGGACAAACCCACCAAACCAGGGGGATTTCTACTCAATACAGGCTTTAGAGGCGGGGAGTTTCACTCCATTTCAACACATCTTCATACTGTCATGAATTATTTACATCAAAACAGTGGGCTTCTGAACAGAAGCTAAGAGTATGATGTATTAGTTAAGAGCTACACAGCGGTAATTAGCATCTACGGATTGCAGGTGATTTGGTGGTTTTTAATTTTTTTCTTTGGTATATTCTAGTTGGCTTCCTAATACAATTTTTTAAAAATAAAAATTAAGCTATTTATAATTAACAGTATTATTTTATTCCCCAGTAATCCAGGAAGAGTTCAGTGTATTAAAAGCTTTTAGGGAAAAAACTAGCACAGGAAACAAAAGGAAAAGAATGGGGACATGGGGGTGGGCCTACTTCCAAAGGACCCCAGTAGATACTGGCACCCCGAAACAAAAAGTCTAGTGTAGATGAAGGCTGACTTTGGGACCTTGGGTTCTACTCAGAATGTGAGGGGAGTCTTGTGTCCTGGTGTCCTGGTGGGACCACTGCAAATACAACTCCCTCAAAACAGGGCAGCCCCGAGGCCCCACAGGCCCCAGTGAGGACCCGGCTGCCAGGGACCGACACGGTGGACCGCACAGTTAACACGAAGCCTCGTGGACACAGGGTAAACGGAACCCGGTTTTTCCAGAAAGGATTCCTATGCACAGAGCATCTGTGTTTTTAGAGGCAGGATCATAAAAGAGAACCAATTCAGACTTTTTTTTTAAATTCAGACTTAACTTGACAGTGACCTGTACACCTGCACAATTTATACAAAAACAAGTTCGATGAAGTTATATTTTCAAGTACTTTAATCACAATCTTTATGGTCATAAAGGGAAGGAACAGAATTGTACTTCCCTAAACAAATTACCTACCATGTCAAGAATCTGATCCAAGAACTTCATATGAATTATTAGAATATGTGCAGTAACCTTATTTTTATTTTAACAGCATACAACTCAGTTCTGTGCTGACCCAGACTTACGGCAATCTGCAGGGAGCAGTCATTATAACCCAGCTTGCCTTACCTTAGACCACACCGCCCTCTGTTGAAAATGCCACTTCCGGATGTTGAGAGGGCCTAGGCCTAGTCCGTGTGGATGGCTGCAAGAACCCCAGGGAGAGGGCCTGCCCCCCAGTTCCAGTCCTCCCCACAGAGCAGCTCAGCGCTCTCCCTACGGCAGAAGTTCCCAAACTTCTTAAAGAGTGCTGAAATATTTTAAATCTTTTAAAAAAGTTAAAATCCAATGCAGAACCCCAATAAGAAAATAAAATCTAAACGGCATTTTCTCAACACACAGGTGTAAAAAGTTCTTAGGACAATGAAGTTAAACAGAACAACGAAGCTGCCCTGCAGAACCCACAATCCAAAGCATTAAGTTACAGGCGACAGGTCTGGCCTCAACTCCCAATTTATTTCTGTCTTTTCTCTTGACTGCATAACACTGAGAAAATCCTGACACAGAGATAAGCAGCTGCAAACAGCAACAACTCTTAAACTGTCTGCCTTGTACTGCCAGGGCAACTTGCACTCACACGGGAACAGCACAGACACTCTATTCTCACACCTGGGCAGAGACTGACGTGGGGCTGCAGTGTGTTAACATCTAAACCGAAGATGCTGGAAATGGGCCCCTTTGGTTGCATACAATTATAGCTCAATAAAGTTGATTTTAAAAACATCTAAATGTGCATACTGCCTTTATGGCCTCTTAAAACATAAATGTCTTTACAATTTAAAAAAATCCTTGAAATTAAAAAATGCAGGTACACTGAGCTCTAAAATTGTACCTAAGGGAATCTTTTCTATAGATATACAGGGACACGAAATAAGATAGGGTACAAATTTTATTCTTTGAAACTACTGCAATGGAAAAATATTAAATAATCTTGAGTATCAATTTTTAAAAAAACAAAAAACCACAAATGCTTTGAAAATAAAATTCAAATCAAAGGTGGGAGTGAGCAGCACTACTGCCTCTGAGCCTTCAAGCTTCCAAAGGAAACCAGCCTGAGCGCCACGGCCTCCGGAAGGAGGGCCCAGCTCGCGGCTGTCCCGCTCTGGTAACCTGACCAGCGCTCTACCCGCTGCGTCAGGTGAGACTCCATTTAAAGAAAGGGTTCCTCTCGCTGCTCAAAGTGCTGGATGACCCAAGATCTCGATTCTTCCAGTCAATCGAACCCGGGGCCAAGTAAAGCGCCCTGGGATGGATTCTGTCAGGCTGTGAACTGCTAGTATCCAGAAGTCAAGGAGAAAGATACCCCACGCCAAGCGGGTGAGCATCCCGAATGGCAGCACGTCCCCAGGGAGAGGGATGTGGAATCACAGGGGAGCAAGCAGGCTCTTGAGGGGACAGCTTCTACCTGCTGCACTAGTGATTCTAGCCGCAGTCCCGGCAGGAAGCCACCCGCCAACCCCTCCCCAAGAGGGGAGGGCAGCACTCCCTCAGCCCGAGCCTCCGCCTTGAAGACGGTAACAGGATGCTGAGGTGTCAATAACGTGGTCATCACATGATTTGAAAGGTTGACCTAGAAATACTGTCTCAAGAGAAAGCTCCTCTAGACCCTCACGAGAGAATCAGCGCCTGCTCCCTGGCTCCTGAGGGCCAGAGGCCGGCCGGGCCTCTGCACAAAGCATGCGGACGACGCGGCGGGGTGGGGGGGGGAGCACAGTCCACGGCATGGCTGGACGTGGGCAGGGCAGGCCAGCCGTCCTCGCGTGCGCCTGGCTGCTGCCCCACGGGGCCAAGGGGTCAAAGCGGATGCTGATTGGTTGTCTTGGCACAGGAGAAACCAAAGCAAGGAAGCTGCCAGATAAAGACAGTCAAAAAAGATGTTCCCCCCTGAGGTTCTGGCCAACAACCTCCTGTACGAGATGTCTGTCTAGAATGCTGACCCCTACCAAACTGCTACAGCTACAGAAAACCCCAAGAGTACGTAGATTCAAAAAGACAGATTATAAGAAAGCCCCAAATTCCTATTTGGTAAAACATCTGTACAATTACAACTAGTCAAACTGCATTACGTGACTTCAGAAAAAATCAACAGTGCACCTGAATGCATTAGAGCTAATCCTGCATTCAACCCTCCCTGATAACAGCAAACTCCAAAGACATCAGTTCCACGTGCAAAAAAAACTATCCACGTGTTACAAAAATTCACTAGAAAGAAAATGTCCAGAAGGCCACATGCTCTTTGGCAACCACTGGAGAAACAGTGGTGCAAGAATCTCCGCAGAGGCAGAGGCTGGCCATGGAGGGGACGCTTCCAACACGGCACACGCTCGGGAGACACCTGCAGCAGGCACGTCACTGTGAAGTGTGGTGAACCACCAGGCCCCTCAGGGGACGGAGCTGGGGCGCAAAGAGCAGCTGCCCTAACATCTTTGCTCCTGAACTGCTCTTTTCTATAGTCAAGTTCTGTCTGAAACGTCATTTTCCTTTAAAGTATTTAAACTAATTCTAACAGAATCTATAGCAGCCTCGTCAGTGAAATTAGGAGCACTGAAGTTAGCGATGAAAATGGGTAAGTTAAAAAAGCGAGTTAGTTATCTGCCACACTAATCCTAACATTAAAATAAAACCAGATTATGGATTATGCTTTAAATAACCAGGACACTCAATCAGCATTTAAGTGCTCAAAGTTAAGCCAAACAGCTTTCATGGACTCCTAAAAGGAAGAATATTACCGCTTCCAACAAGTGACAGCCTTGGGCACTGGCAGAAGGCGACCTACAAGGGCCTAGCTGGGACTGACTGAGGAAGGAGGCCGGTGAGGCTCCTGCCGTGCGCTGTACTTACCCCGCTCCACTCTACGCTCATACTCACTTCCTCCCCTCCGTCAGGGCCGCTCTCGTACTTGACCGCGTCCGAGCTGAGGCTCTCCCGGCTTCTCCGCTTCTCCGTGTTCTCAGGGTCATTCAGCACCTCAGCGACTCTCTGTTTGTGAACATTGTCAAGACCCTGGGAGCCAGATAGGGAAAAGGGTTTGATCCATTAGCACTCGAGTTTCCGGAGGGTTTCTAAGATCACTAAACGCGTACTAGGAGAAAACACTGGGGGGGCGGGGGGGAGATCAGAACAGTTGACTCTCAGGAAGGCACACTCAAGACATGTGCATTTCACTGTATGTAAATCTCACCTCAAATCTTAAAAAACTACGAACATATGTTAAGCTCCACTTAATGACCTGTACATTCAAGTATTTAGAAGGCAGTGCAGTGAGGTACACAATTTTGAAATGCATAAAAAAAAAAAAAAAAAAAAAGATTGAAGGACAGATGAAGGGAGAGGTATAAATCAAGTATCATAAACTGCTCTTGACGGAGCCCAGGTGGCAGGTGCTGTTTTGTAAGCGTCTGTAAAGTCTGATGATGAGAGGCCCAGCTTTTAGGACCACGTGCCTGCTGTTTCCCGCCTCCAAACCCAGTCCATGGTTGGACAGCCCTGGACGGTTGTGATGTCTCTGACAGTCAGCGACGGCTGCCTGCAGAAGGTGCTCCAAAAGCAGACTCTTACTCCGGGGAAGGGGTGACCAGCAGCAAGCAGTCGCCGACTTTCTCAGTCTCGCTCCAGCACGTCCCAGTTCAAACGCAACTGGATTAACGCCCAGCAGCAAACACTCTCCATGTTGTTTCAGTGCCGACTGACATCCACGCTCTAAATGGGATTCCAACCCCACAGCTCAGGCAAAACACCCACACCTTCGCTGAACCGCACGGTCTCCCTCTCAGGAGGCACGGTGCTGCTATGACTTTCACAGGGAAACGACTGTGGCAGGAGGGGTGTGGTCAGTGAGGCCCAGGCAGCCTCTTCTCTTAAACTTCTGCAGCTCCTGACTCTGACTCCGACTCTGCGGGTTGGGTGAACACTACGTGCACTGGTTTACAACAAGGCCTGAGGCGCCCCCAGACCACCTGAGCCAGAACCCCACGCAGCACGCACCCAGGCCCAGAGGACCCGGGAAGGATGACGGGGACAAGGAAGGGCTCCTGCAGGGACAGCGACTGGGGGAGTCCCTGACGGTATCCCTGCCGGGCCTTCTCTGGTCACACAATTTCTTCAAAGAAAAAAATTATCAGGTATATATGGGTGACTTTAATCCCAGCTGAAAAGTGGCCACAAACTAACAACTATACAACAGTCTACATACACATCATTCGGGGGAGGAACCCAGACCTGCACCTCCAGCTCTAAAAACAGGAAACAAAACCTGCTGTCTTTACATGCACGCACACACTCAGCAATACACTAACTGCTCACTGCACACCAGTAATCACAGGGCAGGAGCTCAGCCCTTCTCCTGTATTTTCTTTGCAAGCTAACTCCAGCAGAACTGAAACCTCTCAGGTGATGAAGGAAGTGCTTCAGCAGCTCACTAGCTGTTCTTCGCTGACTGACACTGCACTGCATGGCTGGAGCACGCTGTGCAGCTGGTCACCCGTCGATGGGTACATGGTGCTTCCATGCTTAGCCTCCTGGGAGTATCGCTGCCGTGAATGCATGGGGGAGACAGATTCAATCCTCACTATTTACAGAGGCCACAGTCGAGAACTCAGCCACGTGCCAACACGTATTTCTAATCCCCAGTCAACGCTCGAAGTGCTTTCGTGGTCCTTCACAGACACATACAGAGTGGAGGAAAGCTCAGGTCATATAGCACATGTCCCCAGCTAAGACCCAGCAAGGTAGCATTCTGCTTTCTTTTTCCTCCTAAAGCTTTATTTATTTTTTTAAATTGTGTTTGTTTGTTTCTTTGGGGGGGGGTAATAGGTTTGTTTATTTAGTGGAGGCACTGGGGACCGAAGCCAAGACCCTGAGCATGGTGGGCCCGTGCTCCACCACTGAGCTGCACCTCCCTCCCCCTGCTTTCCTGTTTCGTCTTGTACTGTCAACAACTGTCCCCTCCCAGTCTGAATTACTCGGTGCCCAGGCTCTCTGCATTTGTCAGGGACCTCACTGTTTAAAATGGCCCCTAAGAGTGTGCTAAAGTGTCATCTAGTGTCCTAAGCACAAGAAGGCTGGGGTGTGCCCTGCAGAGAGAGGCATGAGTTTCAGAGCTGCTGGCCATGAATTCCTTGTTTCACTGATTCATTAACCAACACCACACACTACACAAGGTGTCTTTAAACAGAAACACACGTTAACACAAGGTTAGGCCTTGAGTTGGCGTGAATGTGACCAGAGGCTCACACGACCCCACCCTTCACTTCCCTCCCCTGGGAGTAGAGGCCTGGCAGTGTCGACTGCGTGTTCAGAGCAACTGCAGACACAATGACTGCGCAGCGGGACTCCGCTGTGCCCGTGTGTGCACCGCTGCTCGGTCTGGGCGCGGACGCCAGGAGTGGACCTGAAGGCCACCTGGCAATTCTCTGCCTGACTCTCTGATGCACCTCCAACCTGTCTTCTATGGCAACCGCGCCACCAGCCCGAGGGGCCAGTTCCCACACCTCCCCAACACCGCTGTTTTGTTTGGTTTTGCTCTAGCCATCCTCACGGGTGCAAAGCAGAGTCTCACCGCAGTTTGGCTCCACCCTCCCTGCTGACTGATGATATGCAGCACCTTTCCACGTGCTTGCTGGCCTCTGTGTCTCACCTCCAGAGCAATGTCTATTCAGGTCATGCGCCGCTTTCTAATGCAGTGGTCCCTCTGCCTTCACACACTCTGGATAGCAGACCTCGCCAGGCGTGTGGGTTACCGGTGCTTCCACCGTGCTGTGCAAGTGCCCACTCCCCTGACAGCGCCCTGGGGCGCAGGTGTCCCCGGTGCTGGCGGCTCTGACTGACTTGTGCTTTTGCTGCTTGTGCTTTTGGTGCCATATTTACCGTCGCTTAAACAATGTAAGTTCTTTATACAAACTAAGATAGTAAACATTTCCTATTCCTAAATCAAGGTTTCAATAAGCCTAGTAAAAGAGAATCATTAAACTCAAAAGTTCTGAAACCTAAGTTAAAAACAGAAGGTTTCTGACTGACCTGTTTACGTGACCTCATGGCCGCTTCTTCCAATGTTTCTGCAGCTTCAAATTTGCCTTGACGTCTGTAAAGTGCCCCAAGGTTTTTTAAAGTAGTTGTAACAGTTGGACTGTAAGAAAGCATACGGCATACAGAACTATTAAATGTAAGTTTTAGAGTGACCACTAGCAACAGCACATGATCTAAAACTCACAGACATGTCAGGCTAACATTCTTCAAACGTCTGTGGTACTTTCTTAACTGAAATTCTAAAGGGCTCTTCTGTCTCAAGCATCCCTGCCAACTGCACCAAGCCCGGTGGCTGACCGACCGCACCCCTGCTCTCCCCATGCTGTGACTGTTCCCACAGACCCCTGGACAGTCTCCACATCTGTGCAGTGACCCCCAGGCCTCCCCTGGGGGCAGAGCACACTCAGTGTCAGGCAGCAAGGAGGACACACGTTTCAGTGTTGCTCTCCACCTCCCCCTTCTCCCTCCAGGCAAAGGGGAAGCAGCCTAAACCCCGAACTCCTCACCAGTGGAAGGAGTCAGGGAATGACAGCTGCGTGTGCGGGAAGAACAGTGTGGACACAGAGGGGGCGTCTCTGTGCTCCTGACAGATAGTCTCACGAAAAAATGAGAAATAAATCTAGTTCATTTCAGCATAGACATATATAACCTCCAAGAGGCTTTGTTCCTTAGGGATGATAGGTGCTTTAGGCACAGAAATAGAGAAGCTATACTCCATGTCTTTGAGAGCACATAAAATTCAGAAATTATGGTTAAGTGCTAGCCCAGAAGAGGTATCTACTCCAAACTAGGGGTTCAGAGAGTTTTCCTGAAACAGACGACTGGTAAACTGAGTCTTAAGGAAGACTGAAAGTTAAAGGAGGAAAAAGACTGTGGAAGGCATTCAAGTCAGAAGAGGCCCCCAGGGCTGTGCTGGAGAAGCTCACACTACCCTCTGTGGACCGCCCCTGCCCTCCCAGGGTGGCGTGGGGAGGCGGGCGTGCGGCCCAGGCACGTCTGCGAAGTGCTGGCTTCCGTGGGTCTGCTGGGCTGTTTCCCAGGAGGTTGCTCCATGGCCACCTTCAACGCTGGGTCCCCATTTAGCCATCTCCTGCAATGCGGCCGCAAGCCTTGGACAGAGTGCTACTGGACAGGACCCATACTGCAAGGGGCTTTGTGTGTGTAAGTTACCTCATTCATAAAGTTACGGGGCTTCCTACTGGAATCTGGGGGAACCACCGTACTGTGCAGCCACGGCGCCCTCAGGGGCGTTCATACTGGCTATTCACGAACTTTGAGGCACTAGCTCTTGCACAGCCGTTTCTCTGTTTCTCTCAGTGAAGCAGACATACCTATCAACTTTGCAGGCTTTGTACCAGCCTCCATACTCTCCAAAAGCTGCCCCATCCTTCTGCTTTCCCTAAATTGTAACAAATAATTTCAGATGAGTAATTATCTTAAGCAATATATCCAACTTAGAAAACTCAAAATAGTTATGTTCTTACTTTGCATTCTTCTCTTTCCTCAGCATGCATCCAAATGGGTTTATTTTCATCTAGGGAAGAAAAAATAACATCCTATAAATTACAGCATAAAAGAGCCCTTAGACTAAGTAGAATTTGTTGAGTTTCACTGACTGCAACGTCTGTTTCGTTTTTCACGCGACCCTTCTCAGGTATTACTTCTCACAACCTGGACAGGTGTCACAATGGAGAAGACAAGACCATAAAGACAGAACCGGACCACAAGAAACAAGCAGGGAATGGCCATTCATGTGCAGCTCTGTGAACAGTCCTCTCCTCTCAGCGCTACCTGGAAAATCATTTCTAAAATTCAAATTAAATTCTATCTTGAAAATACTGCGATGGCTTGGGTACCACCAAGGTCAGGCTGGAAATCACTATTTTTAACGCACCTACGCTGCACCTGCATAGAGAGGAGTGCACCTCTTACCATCAACAGAGCCAAACTCCCTTTCATGCGCACGGGTGAGGATCTCTTTGTACAGGGTTTCTGCCTGCTTGAATTTTCCTTGCTTCAGGTAGCAGGATGCCTTAAAATGAAACAAGTACTTATTACTCTTCACATGCAAATGAAGCACAGTTCCTATCGACAAGTGAAACTACAACAGAGCTCAGACAGATGCCAAAAGGGCCGTCTGGCTCTGTCTGCAGCCACGCCTCTGTCCACACACCAGGTTATTTTTCGTCTTGGCCACGTTGGGGTCGTCAGGCCCCAGCTTCGTCTGGTAGATCTCCAGGGCTCTCTGATAGTAGTACTCCACCTCCTCGTACTTGCCCTGGTTCTGGCACAGTAAGGCCAAGTTATTTAACTGCTTGGCAACATCAGGGTGATCCTTTCCCAAAACCTGGGGATAAAAAAGAGCACATCAGAAACACTCATCACTTGTTTCCCTACCATCCAATCCACTCTCCACCCATTCTGGGGGAGTCTCTCTACACAGAAATACGACTGTGCCTCACTTCCAGGCTTACAGCCTTTGAACGGCTCCCATGCCATGCGATGAGGAAAATAATAGTTTACTGCACTCTCATTCTTGGGGGAAGAAGGGGCTGTGCTGAGCTCCTTCAGATGCTCTAGCGTCTCTCATTCTTCTAACAATCCTACAATGGAGGTGATACGCATGTTCTGAAGATGAGGAAACTGGATTTTATAAAGGCTATGTAACATAACGGCCAAGTTCTGAAGAGCCCAAACTTAAACCCAGCCCCTTCCGACTCTCAAGTCACTGAGTTACACTCATTCCTATGCGTAATAGTCCTCAAAGGAGACTGCCAACTGTTCAACTCGTGTCCTACACACCCTTTCACATTCAGACCCAGAGGCCCTCTGCTATCACCCCAAACTACTTTCCTCAGATTTCAAGCTCCACCTTCAGGGGTCGTCGAACGTGCTGTCCCAGATGCCGTGCTCATCTTCCAGCACCACTCTAGCCCCACCCCTCTCCACCGGCTAATCTTCCAGGCCTCCCCAGAGGGGACTTCCCTATATCCAATTTAAGGGAGCCCTCAGCCCATCCCCACCCACTTAACTCACAAGCACATCACCTGCTTCTCTCTCTCTTTGCAAGTATCACTACCCAAAACTATCTTGTAGGCGGAAGGAAAGAGCAAATACACATGAATGAATTTGGCAGATCATTATATACAGCTCATAATCTGTAATTTGATACACCTGTGGTTCTCCTCGATTTTTAACCCAGTCCACTCAAAATCTGAGTGGATAAATAAATAAAATAAAAACCACTGTATTTTGTAAATATCAGACAGATGGCAGCCTGACAAAACTTCATCTGCGTAATTTGATAATGAGCCTTTTTCATTTTCGCTTTTCCAATTCCTTGCCATAGGTCTCAAAATTAAATGATTAATCTCTCAGTATCAGTGGTAAATACTCACACAAAATCAAATTAAAATATCACGGCAAAGACCTGACATCCAATTCTCTATAACATTTGAATACACAGCCATACAGAGTACTGCTGAAATTACCAAGTCACATTTTTTTAATGCCTAATTACCATAAACTGTAGTAGCAGGTATTAAATACCCATGACACTGACTTAATCTATAGCTCTAAGTTATTCTTCTGTTCTCAAAAATAGTTACTCCATTTTTAAGCTTTATAAGCATATTTGGGTGACCTTATATTTAATATTATTGTTTTTCTTATTGACAGACACATGCCCCATGGTCAAATGAACTGCCCCCACGCCATCCACCTACAAGCCCTCAGAAATTCCTTCTTCAACAGTCGCTTCTTGGCCTCCTCAGGCTGGGGCAGCATGCAGACTCAAGGCTCCACCCTCGGAACACCCACTCCTCCTAAACTCTGATGTAAATGGGTCAGTCTGGCTGCGTTCTGAGCTGCCCATCTGACTGAAAGACTTATTTTCAGTAAATGGCAGTGACGACAGATCACAGCAGTCATTTCTCAAAACTTAAACCCAGAATGTTTAAACAGCACAGGACACTGCTTCTTCAGCAGAGACCCCCGCCCCCGGCCGCACCTTCTCCCGGATCTCCAGGGCTCTCTTGCACAGCGGCTCGGCTTCTTTGTACTTTCCTCTCTTGCCATAAAGCACTGCGAGGTTATTCAGAGTTGCTGCCACCTGCCGACAGAGGGAAGCACGAAGGACAGTAAGGGACCACAGCGGAGAGGACTCAGACGGCGCACATCATTTCTACCCGGTGTGCACAGTGAAGTGCTCTTAGTGGGATGAGGGAATATGACCTCCCTTAAACCCAGAAGAGCAAGTTCATCATATATAAGTACAGCTGTGCAAAGTAACACTGCAGAACATTAAAGTTAAACCAATCAACATCCACATGATTGTGATTTTTTTCCTTTAATTTCACTGGAAGCCACAAAGCCAACCAAAATAGATCTATACGCAAATCTGATCAGATTTTAATAAAAAGACAATACAAAATCTTCAGAAAAAAATTTACAGGAGTACATGCAATTTGATTTAGGATCAAAAAACTTAGTCCGTGATCCATCTGAGGTGGTGGTGATGATAAGCAAGCTAAGTGCACACTGACAGCTGCCGAACATCAGCGACCCCAGCACGGACGCCCCCACTGCTGCGGAGCGCGTGAGGTCCCACCTGCACCGTCCAGGGAAAGGCCGCTCTTAAATCTTCCCTGTTGAGTTTAATGTTAAAATGAGTTGGGTAAAAAAAAATTAGGAAAAATAAAATATAAAAAGGATGAAAGAACCAGATATACAAACCGCAGGATGATCTTTGCCCAAAGTTTTTTCACGGATGGCCAAGGCATCATTCAGTAGATTAGCTGCGTCTTTGTATTTATTCTGGTCTCTAAAGTTAAAAACATACATTAAGTGTTTTAGATAAAGCTTACTGAATCTTTTTAAAATGTAATTTTGGAACTAAAGAAATAAAAGTCAAGCTTCAACTATTAAAAAATGAAAGTTACCTACTAGAACTATTAAAACACCCCTAATGTAGGAGAAAAAGACCCTGTCCACAAATGCACTGGCAAGGTGAGCTTGGAGCCAGGCCTGACCAGCCTTTGAACCTGGCCCTCCACCTAGACTGTCCCCTGGGACAGCACTGCCCCACACTGCTGTGCTCGCCTGCACGTGCCAGATGCCCTGCGGAGGGAGGAAGCCCAGGACCGTGGACGGAGCTTCACTTAGTATCAAACTGAACTCATTCCAGGGTCGGAGTCCAGCTCTGCCAGTTAACGGCTGCGTGGCTTTGGTACATTACGTGGCCTCTGCAGGGGTGGTCGGCCCATCTATAAGGTAGGGATGTGACTCTCAGAGCTGCTCTAAGAAGCTAATGACATGCCACTGCACTAGAAAAGCCTGGGAAACACAAGCATAGGCTGCACACTGCAGTGTCATGATGCAGTCCACAGTTGCCACCGTCTGCGGGAGCAAGGAGGGAGGAAGGGTCTTTCTGACTGTGGTGAGACAGAAACACATCCAGCCCCTATGGTTTAAGAGCTAAATGATGCTGCGGCTGCAAACGAGTTAGTTACTTTGTGAGACTTACTACACATACCTCTCAACTGAGTCAGAACAACTGCTCAGCAAGGCTTTGCCATGCAGAAACCAGTCCGCCCTCCAGAACACTGGAAGGGTTGACAAGGCTTCCAGATCCTCCAAAGTACACCAATTCCAGCCAAGAATATAGATTTATTTTTCTTCAATCATTCTATTACACTTAAAAACTAGCTCGAACTTTTTGTGAAAGTCAGCCAATATGAAATAAAGTTTCAAAAACTAGCAGACACAGTTAACAACAAAAAAACCTAGTAGACACAGCTCTCTGAGAGTGCCGAGAGCTGGGCAGGACGCGGCATCTGAGCACTTCTGTCAACAGTGACGTGACATGAAGGTCAGAGACAGTAACAAGCCAACAGGAAGGCCATACCAGGAGCGAAAGCACTGGTTCTCAGAGGCGGCTCCAAACCACACCTGCAGCCTGTTAGAAACCTGGTCCTCTGCCAGACCTGCTGAATCAGATGCTCTGGGGGCGGGGCCCAGCACTTACTCAAGAAGCCCACCCAGAAATTCACATTTGAAAAGAAAACAAAAGTATACCCTGCAAGCATTAAAATCCTAATAGGAAAGAGGGCCAGATAACAGAACATTCACGAAAGGACACAAATGACTAAAAATATATAATCCGAGAATGCAAATTAAAACACAATGCTACACTTCTCCACTGACAAAGAGTTGGTGACAGTGCACAGGAGCGTAGACCGGCACCATCTTCCTGAAAAGCAGCTGGGCAAAGTACTCTGACAGGTGTAAAAGCTCTATATGCGAGCCTGTTTTAGGAACTGGTATTTTTTTAAAAATCCAGAATCTTGAACAAAACCTAAAAATGTTCATCAGTATAATATTAATGGCCCCCCAAAAGGCTTAAAATTAAATGTTCCTTAATACAAGAACACTGAAATCATGAGTTACGGGGTACAGCTCTAGGATGCAATTTTGAATATGAATGTGGATAAATTTATGTAGCTACTAATTTTTTTCCAAACTTCTTGCTGACATGAGTAAAACCTTCATGCGTTAAGGAAAAACACAAGACTGAGAGAGGCCATCAAATTCCCAGTACTACCACGATGACAACTGTGAAACCAGGCTGCCTACAGACAACAAATCCCAGTTACGTTCTATGTGCATTATTTACAGTAACAATATCCAGTGTTGGCCAGAAACTCTCATGTTCTTAACAGGCATGTAAATTTTAAAAAAAACTCCTCTGGAATGAAATTTAGCATTATCTACCAAGATTTTAAATGCAAATACCCATGACTATAACATACTGTATAACAGTAAAAATTTGCAGACTTAAAAGTCCATCAACAGGAAGTCTGTCAAAAAATTCCAGGACTATTTGTAAAACAGAGCACCACACAGCCATGAAAAAGACTGTGCTGCTATCCAAGTACAGAGTTGCCATGGTGCTACTACAGTGCTAACTTTCCCTCCCATGTTTTTTTGGGTTTTTAGGGTTTTTTTGGTTTTTTTATTTTATTTTTTAACTTTTTTTTTATTGAGTTATAGTCACTTTACAATGTTGTATCAAATTCCAGTGTAGAGCACAATTTTTCAGTTATACATGAACATACATACATTCATTGTCACTTTTCGCTGTGAGCTACCGTAAGTCCCACCTGTGTTTTTTAAAGCAACCACCTTTTTGATGGTTACACTCCTCTCTGTGGAGCCCTCCCTCCCTCCTCACCCTCTACACTGTCCCCATGCCTGCTCAGGTCCCCAGCTCCATCCCCAGAAGACCCCACCTCCAGGCAACCTACTTAATCCCATTCAATTCCTTTACCAAGAGCTTTTGAGTCAGGAAACATGCCCAAGTAACATGAGGTGGAGGGACAAAGGCAACCTGGTTCTCAACTTCAAGGAATCACGATTCCGGGAGAAGAGATGACAAAATTCAAACAACCCGATGCCAAGTATCACAAGCAAGTGCTGTGAGAGGGGTCGGGCAAGGGTTATGGGGCACAATGGGGCCAAGAGGCACATGGAACCCTAGATTCATGAAGGACAGAGAGCTGGACAGGGCCTCAGAAAGATGGGGAGGGGACTGGGAGGCAGAGTGGGAAGGCTATTCTGGACAAAAGAACACTCTGGTACATGGAGTCCTATGGGGAAAAAAATCTTAAAGATTCAGTTTGGCCAAAACAAAGGGTGCGTGTGAGCTATTCTAGGAAGGCTGGACTGGGTGTAGCCAAGCAGTGTCTGTGCCACAGGGTGACATCCTGCTAGAGAGCTTGCCAAATATTCTGAATTTAACTCTCGGCTGTTTGAAGAGAAATGGATAGTAAGGCTGGAAAAGGAGCTTATACCAGTTTATAAAAATATATTTCAGGGCATTTTCATTAAAAATACTGTTTCTATGTAAAATTAAGATAAAAGGAAAACTACTAGCCTGTAGACCAAGGCCAGGATATTCAGCATGGTGGCCACGTCTGGGTGGTCGTGGCCGGAGGTCTTCTCCAGGTCCTCCAGGGCCTGCTTGCAGAGGGGCACGGCAACCTCGTAGCGCCCCTGCGAGGCGTACTGGATGACCAGGTTGTGGAGGGTGCGCAGCCGCGCTGGGATCTCGTAGCCACCCTGCTGGGCAGCTGCCGCCGCACTGCTGTGCTGCTGCTGGACTACACAGAGAGAGTTCACTTCTGGTGAGTTCGAAGAAAACCAGGCAGATCACACCCATTCATTCAGACTCTCTTCTCTAGCTTTGGTCTTGGTCAGCACGTGGCCCCCAGGCTATGGAAGCCCCTCACCAGGACTGGGTAAGAACAGTAACTTGTCAGCGGTGGTGCGTGCCCGACCACAGTGCAGTGAGGCTGCTGCTCTTGACACCAGGAAAACTCATTCTGCCTTTTTCACTCCGTAAGAACCCACAGATCACGTCTGAACTGGTTGCACACGCCCTTGTTAGCTAGGGGCCAGTTTAACATGTTACTATATCCCAACAAGAAAATGGCTTGAAATTGTTCTGGAAAACACAAGCATTCCGAGTGCGCACGTGCTCCTGGGAGGCAGGCTGCGGGCACACCGATTATGGCAACTACGCTCAACAGGACAAGCCACCTTCTGGCTGATGCCGCCATTTAAGCATCCCTTCCACTTACTTCCTTGACCGGGGTCATCATCATCATTTGGGAAAAGGTCGTCCAGAGGTTCTTTGGTGGAATCGGTGTCTTTGTCCTCCTGCAGAACCAACCCAGGACAATCTTAGTCTTACAGCTGCTATAAATCCTGCACTGGAAATCTGGCATGAATTTCAGTTTAATTAAGAATAGAAAATATGGTTCATTTTCAGATCACATATAGGATTATCCACAATTGGGCTTATCCAGCGGGTTAGTGAAGAGTAGTAAAAAGCTTGCTAGACTAAACTCAGGTGCTCAGTGCGAGCAGCGGCAGACCATGATGGCATCTGTGCCTTAGGGTCCTCCCATGTCCTAAGGACGTTCAACGGAGCAAGAAAACCCTTACTTGGAATAAATTTTATCTGGAAATCACATGATTAAGATGGAAAATCTCTGAACACAGAACTGTTGGGCTAGACCCTCCCTCTCCCCGCCCTCTGCCCTCCACCTCCACCACAGGACCCCTACGGGCAATCTGACAGCCTGTGACTGGTGTCTCCCACTGACTGCTGGTGAGGACAGGTTAAAATACACATGGAGACAACTGACCACAGCCTGACCGGGTGAGAAGTGAGCATCGTCCTGGGGCAGACGAACACCAACCACCCCTCCCCTGGAAGGGGTAGTCTGAGAGGGACTTGCAGGCACTTTTGTAACAGTCCCATTTGTGATGCGTAATACAAATGAACTCATGAAGATCATTAGACCAACCCAAGCTGAGGGACCATCTACGATGCAACTGGCCTGTATTCTTCAAAAGCGTCAATGTCATAAAAGACAAAGACTTCTTCCTTTCTTTGGGAGGACCAGCTCCGGACGACAGCTGACTAAAAAGACGCGACAACTCCGCGCAGCGTGCGGGCCTGAGCCAGATCCTGGAATGGGGTGGGAAGACCAGCAAGGCCTCCGCTGAGATGATCAACAAGCGAAGACTCCACGCTGCGGAGGAGATGAAGCGCTGTGCCTGGGTTCAGCCTCCTCAACCTGACCGGCCCCCCAGGGTCCACGGAGAACGCCCTTGAGCTAGGGAAGCGCATCAGCAGAGGGAGGAGGAAGTGGCAGAAACAATCGCTCGGCCCTGCCCCTGACGGGGGAGCTCACTGCACCCAGCTCTTCTCCACGCTAGACATTTCTTCAAAATAAAATGTTCTGAACGTCCCGGACTCTATGACACCATCTTTCCCAGCTTGATATTGCCCAGTTTTCCAGGTGACTCCCTGGCGGACACCAACATCGCCACATATTCTTATTCCCACAGCAGCCTACAGGAGTACATCTTTTAAAGTAAAACATTAGTTGCTCCTGACCTCAAGGTGCAAGGGAGAAATACAGCCTAATAAACAAGCCTAATGTAGAAGGAGGCTATGGACTGTGTCCCCCTCAAAATCATATGTTGAAGCCCTACCCTCCCCACAACATGATGGTATTTGGAGACAGGGTCTTTGAGAGGGAACAGGTTAGATGAAATGACGGGGTGAGGCCCTCACGATGGGATTAGTGCCCTAATAAGAAGAGACACTGGGGAGCTGGCGCTCTCTCCCTGCACTGCCAACCCACCATGTGAGGACACAGTAAGAAGGCAGCTGTCTGTAAGCCAGGAAGAGGGTCCTCACCAGAATTCAGCCATGCTGGCACCCAGCCTCCAGAACTTGTCTATGGTATTTTGCGATGGTAGCCCGAGCTAAGGCACAGGCTAAGTGTAGGTTTGCTGGTGTAATGCACAAACCATTCCAACAGTCTTAGGATGAGGGTTCGGACTGGAAACACAAGTATGGAACTCAACGGTAGACAGACTATGTAGTGAACAAGCCTAGCACCATGTAGGCATTAAAAAAAAAATGTTAGCTAAAATGCAATGTGAAGTCCTGGACTGGCTCCTGGAACAGAAAAGGGACACATTTTAATGGAAGGACTGGTGAAGTCCAAATAAAAGCTGCAGTTCCGTTACCAGTAACGTAACAACATTAATTTCTTACTTTTAACAAAGGTACTCCTATGGACTCAATGTTCATGTCCTCCTACCAAAAATTCCTATGTGGAAGTTCCAGTGCTCAGCATGGTGACATCTGGAGGCTGGGCATTTAGGAGGTAATGTGGACTAGAGGTCACAAGGGTGGGGCTATCATGACGACATCAGTGTCCTCATACAACTCAGAGGAAGACACACTCACTCTCTCTGCACGCAAGCACCAAGGAAGGCCAGGTGGGACACGCCGGGAAGAGATCCTGACCAAGAGCTCGACCAAGCTGATCTCAGACCACAGGCTCCAGAACCGGGCAGAAGGAACGTCCCTGTTTTAAGCCATGCAGCCCTCAGTACTCTGGAGACCACAGTGTCCCAAGTTAACTAAGACATGTACTCAGGTGATGTAAGACGTGACTTCAGAAGAAACTGGGTGAAGGGTACATGGGAATTCTCTTAACAAAATCATCTCAACTTTTCTATGAATCTAAAATTCTTCCAAAATAAAAAAGGTTACTTACAAAAAAGAAAAGTTAACTGAATCAGAGATAAATAGTAGACAAAAAACAGTAACTGAGACTGGGATGAACATTCAGATGGCCAACGGAAAAACGAAAAAAGCAAGACCCTTGGGGAGCCCTAACGTTCCAGGAACTATAAGATGAGCTGGCAAGGGAGACGGAGGAGGCATGAGCGAGGGAGCAGGAGTGCCAGGTGGTGTCCTTGGCAGGGTGGAAGGGACGTTCAAAGAAAAAGTCAAGATCCACAGCGCCATAAAGCAGAGGGAGCCCTGGGTCTGGATCGCAGCTGGCTGGGCCGGGTCACGGCTGAAGGGAAAGTGCTCTGGCAGCGTGATGGGTGTGGGAGCCAGACTGCAGGGGGCTGGGATGCTCAGGACACCTCAAGCTGAGACAGACCTCATGGAAGGTCATGGCGCCTCTCTGCACTGTACCTTGTACTTACACAGTATTTTCACATTTTCTGACCACTGTTCAAAAAAACACATATGAAAAAAAATACTCCAAGGAGAACTCACGTGACTTGCCAGGGACTCAGTCCCGAGACCCATAATCCTCGGTCTTGCTCAGTGGAACCACTCGAGGGGAGCGGAAACCTGCGGCCTTGCTGAGACCCCCACCGCGGCAGCGGGGACACCACGCTGCCTCCCTCCCTCAGGGCCACTTACGGACGGGGAGACGTCATCGTCGTACTTCTTCAGCTGGTTCATGAATTCCAGGTGCTTCTTTTCTTCCTCCAGCTGAGCCACAGACTGCTCACTCTTCTGCAGTTTCTGCTGCGTGTTGGCCAATTCATCCCGCAGCCACTGATTCTCCTGGCATAGACGGCGGACCTGCGCACGCAGTTTCTGCTTCTCTGACTCAACGGCATTCAGGTGATTGGACAGAGCCATCATAACCTGGGCAGAAAGAGAAGGTGACGGCACCGCACCACTCAGTCCAACAAACCCCACCTGCCATCTCCAGCAGCACCCGGGCTGCAGCTCTAGCTTACACCGCAGATGTGTGCTCCAAGTACACGCAGGGAGTGAGTCATTTACCTCTACCCTCACCCTGCAGTCACAGGCTACATTCAGGACATGATCAAGAATACTGCATGTTCAGAACATCTACAAAAATACTTATTTTTTTCTGTCTGAGAGCATCGCAAATGGACCAGCAATGGACAGGCAGCTACTCTTCTGATGAAGCTGTATTTTTTTTACTTTCTATCTAGACAGCTCCAACAGAATTTCTCAGAGACCTTTTCCACCAGTGAGAGCACGTGCACATGCCTGCATATGTGTGCAGAGTATGCAGGTCTCTGTGAGGGCTGGTGGTGGAGCTGAGGTGGGGCAGGCTGACAAGCCTTCCATGTTCCACGGTTAAAGGAGGAAAGCTTGGTGGCTAGCACAGAGAGTCAGAATGCCCCAACGCATTCACAAGCTGAGATCACATCAGGCTCTACCTGTGGTGCACTGACGAGGCTCAGGGACACCTGCCTGAGGCCGTGCCCAGTTCCTGGGAGGACAAGAGCTGAAAGGGTTGGGGAGAAAAGCTGGCTTCAGTCTGTTCCCTCTGCAGACCACGCACATGTGCTTCCCTCTTTACTATCCTCCTAGGTTTAAAAACTGAAACTCCAGAGGGTGGGGCTGCTTCTTCCTTCTTTTAACCCCAGTATCTGCCAAACTGAAAAAGGAAGTTCACATTCCTATCGCTTTTCAACACAGAACTTGCAAAATAATAGATCACAAGAACTAAACAAAGTTCTACAGTTAGCATCTGTAACATGGTTAGGATGAAGAACTCTAAAATTAGGGTATGGAGAGTCACTTCGGTCTAGGAAAGCAGAAACTGGTAACCTAGCACCCCATTTCTGCTTCATTCATTCACTATATGAGAAGAAAACTAAAAAAGAAAGAAGCCAATTTTTAGTATATTTAATTTTACCTAAAATACGCTGGCAGAGCCACATGTTGGGGGTGGAGGCTCACACCCAGGTGTCTCTAATTTTTTGATCTCTCTGTCTAGTTTGACAGAAACAAAGGTTCAGTCAAATATATAAAGCAACCCTGTCTTGGGGTATCAGAGGCTATTAACTGTTGGCCAATATTCACTCTCCCTTCTTCCTCAGGCTTAAGAGCCTGGAACTTTAAGTGAGCAAGACAACATTCCCCAGGGTCTCTCACAACTAGGTGTGGCCATGGAACCAAATTCTGGCCAATGAAATGCAGGCAGAGTGCTGTGCACAGTTCAAGGAAGTGAAACAAGGAGGCACGCCCTTCTGGTCCCTTCCCCGTCTCAGCACAGGGTCACGTGGCTGCAGCTTGAACTCTCAGCCCGCGAGACAGGCTGTCTGCAGTGCAGTGACTGCAGCAGGTGGCAAGGGCCTGGGTACCCCTGACAACCACGCAGCTATACAACCTGTCTGGGACAGCTTACCTGGGTGCCTGTTTTACACACAACTATGACGCTTAAGCCACCATTTTTGTTTTTTGATATGTGCAGCCAAATCAAATCCTAATTGACACACAGGGTTCTCTGTTTTGACTCTACTTTTTAAAATTTAGACATGCCCAAATCAACCATCATTCGTATAACAAACATAACCCACATACAAGTTGACCTATCTATTACTCTATAAGCATCTTCCCTTCAGTTTAGTTACACTGTGTATTTCAGATGAAGTCTCCACTTTTCCAGACTGCTAAGGTCATGTCCATGCCTGAGACTTGTACCTGTGCCTCACTCAGGCCAAGCTCCAACATCTCCAGTGACTTCCGGATCATGTTTGATTTCTCCTCCACCAGATTACTTTCGTCATCTTTCTTCAAACACTTCAGTGTCTCCAGCAAACTTTGTAAAATGGAATTGTGCTCATTCTTCAGAGCTTCTAGCCCCTGAATTACTTGCTTTGTCTTAGAAATAATTTCGTCCTGCGTGAGCTTCTCCAACTTATCTTCCTTTATGTACACCATTGTGGACATGCTGTCGTACATTCTAGGATGGAAAAAGAGAAAACACACATCTCGTTACAGGCTTAATTTCTGTTACCCCTTTAATAAAATACTTTTGAAGACTTTTTTTTTATAGGTGAATAATAAATATGTGTATATTTGTACCTTGAAATACTGTATTATGTACTCTTTCTGTTTTTCCTTTGCAAACCAATTTAACTACTTTTCTGGCTTATGTCTGAATTCTTTTTTATGGAAGAAATGACAACAACTGAAATTAATGCCCAAGATTAAAAGCAGCAAAATATCCAAATGGTATTTCCAAAACACACAGCCTCAGTGAACAAAATTCTCCCTGAATGTTTGCAACCTTTTCTTTCCGTATGAAATGCAGAAGGGACAGTAAATTCTTGGTAACACATTTACCAGACAAGGCCTTGAGAAGTGGTCATACCTGGAAAAAGAAAAGGCAGCAAAGGAACCTGGGGACGACAGAGAGGTGAGCGGAGGGCCGCACGGGTGCAAGGCAGGGTGGGTAAGAGAGGGACACAGGCAGGACGGCCAGTGCTGCAGAGGCTCCGGGAGGAGGAGGGCCCAGCGTGCCCCCAGACCAGACTAGCCAAGAGGTCACGGGGTGAACCATGTGGTGTCTGGGATTGGCTTTAAAATATTCCAGTGAGAAGGAAAAGGAAAGGGGGAAAGGGGCACATAAAACAATGTCACCAAGTGGTGGTGACAGCTAAAATTAAGCAAGAGTTCTTCTTACTATCCTATGTCCTCTCTAGTTGTGTGTATGTTTTAAAATCCCCTAATTTAGCTTTTTTTAAAAAGGCCACAGTGATCATTAGGAAAGCCTGTTCAGGAGTGACAGAGATGGAAGTCAGATTGTATGTCAGAGCGATTTCCTTCAGAGCACTTACCACTGTCTTCACAAAGCATTCAGCCCCCTGAACATGAGCTCTATCTAAAAGGCAGTGACTTTATCGTGTACCCCACTGACTGCATGGTACCTCGGACAGCTCCTGACCCCTACAGTCCGTCTGGTGAGCGGATGAGCTGGTAGATGCTGGCTGAAGGGAAGCAGTGTTGCAGCAGCAGATACAGGCTACACACGCCAGGATTTGGGCATGAAGGCTACACGCAGCTGATGACAGGGTCACATCTGTCCCTGCACCCCCAGTTTCATATTGGAAAACTGATTTTTTTTGCATAATATTAATTAAGACTTTTAAATCCTCTGGAAATTCAGAAGTTGCCTATAGGACTATTCAGAAACTCACCTCCATACCACGAAGAGCCCAGAAAACAACAAAAGAACACAGGCAACTCCTCCATCTGACAGCCTATAGTATCATTAGATTTGTTATATATTTATTCAGCTTGTGGCTCTCCAACTCCAGGAGAGCAGGGACCTCATTTGTCTTATTCAGAAGTATACTCTGAGCCTGTCACACAGTAAATGCTAAATACGTATTTGCTGAATGATGAATGAAACATTCTAGGACTAGCTTCCAATAAACGGGATTCATACCCCTAGGTTAAAGTGGTGATCTGAGCACTGCCTAAGGTTTGCTTTCCAGAACTCGTGTCCCTACAGAAAGGAAAAAAATAAAAATGAAAGCCTCCTTCACCTTTGGCAGTCATGTATTCATGTACTATTTCCTAATAATGCAACATTTATTCTTTTCTTTCCCAAACTAGATGATACAAGCATTTACTAAAATGTACTCTGCGCTAGGCCCTGGCATACACAGGACGAGGGCCTCACCCTCTGGGACATGCAGATGAGGAGAAGACAGGTGACAGGAACTTACAGTGGGAGCATGGTGGGGACAAGGGGGCAGCGGCACTTCCACTGGAGAGGGGAGGCCAGCCATATGGAAGAAGTGACCCCCAACCCCAAGGTGAGCCGCTCTTATCAAATGAGCACATCCTCTCCAGACGAAGTTGAAGTGTGGAGGGCACTGCCAGCTGCAGAGCATCAGGGCCACAGCAGAGGTATGAAAGTGCCTGCAGGTGGCTGCGAGCAAGGCACACAGTGACAAGACTAGAAAGGCAGAGGGGAGCGAGGTCACAGGACACCTGCATTCTACAGGCAGGAGCTGGGGGCAAGGGGGAAGGAAGGGGGCTGCAGCAGGGACAGGAGCGAGAGGAAGGTTCTGGTGACGACACCACAGAACAACCCGTCAGACACACTGTACTCATTTCCCCAGCCCTCTGCCAGCTTAAGGTTCGCTGCCTCTCTTCAGAGAGCCAAGGGCCTAGCCAGCAACTTCCCAGTCTTTTCCAACAACATTAAACGCAAGGGACGCAAAGGAGAGTCCCTAGAACTAATAAGAAACGACAGCAACTTCATTACTCAGACCAGCTCTGGAAAGTAAGCGCTCTCAGGGTGTGAGTGGGCAGCAGTCACACCTACACAAGAGCAAAATCCTGTCCAATCATAAAACAGTCTATGTCAGCACCGCCACAGGTTATAGTGGTGGCAGAAGAGGGAAGAGGGGGCAGTTATTGTTTACGTAAAAGAGAAAAGGGGAAAAGAGTGTTTATACAAAAGTAAAAAACCATAAAAGGTTAAGACTTACTACAGGAAAAAAGTCAAAACAAAGTAAGGAAGACATCACCTTAATTGAGGGGATGCATCTAAAGAAACCCAATTTTAATTCCTTAAGCAATAGGTAGCAAAACTGGTGGCAGGGCACTGCACGCTCACACACCCTTGTACAGGCTTTAACCACACACACGAGCAACCGAATACAAATGTTATCTGCCTGCACACGCGCGCACGCGCACGCACGCACACACACACACACACACACACACACAAACACGAGTTGCTTAAGCCAGTTTTTTTTAATTACCCTTAAAAGAAAATTAATGAGAATCTAATTGCCCTTGGAGGGTACTTAGCTCTCCTGGGCAATGAGATGACAGGTGCTGTGGACAGCCTGGGGCCTGGCAGAGGTCCCCAGACCTCCTCGGGTCTCAGTGGGCAGCAGAGCTCCCTCACCAGGCTTTCAGGAACATGGAAAGGTACAGGTGAGGCACTAAGCACAGCAGCCGACAGTCACACAGGAACCACTCAGTGATCAGTGCACCCTCTGAGCCCAGAGCCAAGGAACAGGGAACAGCCCTGATAAAGGACCGCTCAAGGTCTGCGGACACACTCCCTGTAACACAGGCCTCACTACTTCACAAGATAGTTGGTTCTTGTTAGACTGCTCTAATATTTAGTTAGAAAGTTATTCCTTTTACTGAGTTGATATCTCCCTCCTTGTAACTTCTACCCATTGAGCCAAATTCTTCCCCCTAAAACAAACACAAAATATATTTACTATCTCATCCACAAGATAACATTTCAAATATACTGTGTTACAGGCATACAGTTCTCCGAATCGTCCATCGTCCAAACTCACGCCTCATGCCACTTCCCAGGCATGCCTCAGTCACAGCAGTTTCCTCGTCTCCCACCTGAGTCAGCAGTGCATGGACAGAACAAGGGAAGCACACCATGGCATGCATACCTTTACTGCTTGATACCTTCCTTATTTCTAAGCTAAGCCACTATAACCAAAGGTGGGTTATATAACAACAGTGCTAAGACAACTGGCTATTTGGTGGGGGTGGGAGGGAGACGCATTCCTACCCTTACTATACACTAAAGTAAGTTCCATATTGATTAAAGAACTAGAGGTTAGCTCACGGTGAAAAAGAATATGAAAATGAATGTATGTATGTTCATGTATGACTGAGGGACTGTGCTGTACACCAGAAACTGACACAACACTGTAAACTGACTATAGCTCAAAAACAAAATTTTAGAGGTTAAAAAACTTCTAGAAGCTAGAATAAAATTTAGCCACAGGTCTCTATGCATATGGGTGAAGGTAAAGAACATTCTATGAATAAAACGTACGAGAATTAAGACTGATAAAGAGTTTGCTTAAAATAAAGCTCCTGAAGTGTGGTCTAGAGACTGCACGCCTTTCTGAGGGGGCACTGCTTTGCAGCCCACGCCGAAGAGCTCAAGAGGTCAAGAGAGAGGTTACCCTGGTTTCTTTTTTTTTCTCTTCTTCAACATGCAGAGTTGTATTTTTTTAATTGAAGTACAGTTACAATGTGCCAATTTCTGGCGTACAGCACAATGTCCCAGTCATGCATATACATACATATATTCATTCATTTCCATATTTTTTCATTAAAGTTTATTGTAAGATATTGAATAAAGTTCCCTGTTTGTTTTTTATCTATTTCTATGTACAGTGGCTAACATTTTCAAATCCCAAAACTCCCCAGTTTATCCCTTCCCACCTCCTTTCCCCTAGCAGTAAGGCTGTTTGCGAGTCTGCTTCTGTTTTGCAGGTGAGTTCAGATTTTTTTTTTTCCAGATTCCACACATGAGCGATTATCATATGTCATTTCTCTTTCGAGGTTACACTGATTTCCAAAAGGTAAAAATACTGAGTGTCTAGGTTGACTGAGACATCATATTTTGTCAGCCTATAAATCACACTCCCTAAGACGTCTTCCAACTCTAATGCTGTGAATGCCTTGAGGTGACTCAGTGGAACAATGAATCAGCCGGCACAGAGCCTGGCGCTCGCAGGCACCAATAAGTATGTGCGCAATAATGAACTAAGCAGCTTTAGAGGCAGTGCATCTGAGTCCAATACCCTTTCCTCCTCTCACCTGCTGTGTGAACACCTGGAGCCTCAATCTCACCACGCACCAAGTGGCATGGACACACACCTGCCCTGCAACGTGGTAAAGGTTCAGAAACATTCCCTTCCCTCTGCCCCTCTGACACACTGGCCTCAGGTTGTCTTAATTACCCATGGGAAATTACTTATTGTGCTTTTTTTTCCTCAAGAAAGAGAGAATTCTTTAAAGTCCCATTATTTGCTCTGTGAAAGCAAAAGAACTAAATTCTTAATGCATAATTTCCAAGGTAGAACCTGACAAATCTAACATCCGAGATGAGTTCCTAAAAGGAGAGAAGCCTTCCTAGGATCACACCTCTTCAATCCACGGTTCAACAGGCAAACCTGTCATGGCCTCCGAAGTTCCAAGTCTCAGGAACTCAAGCCCCCAACAAATCCTGTACTGCGTCTTCTGATGGTAAGTGTCACTAACTAAAATAGTGAAGACAAAAATAATCCTAAAGCTTAAGTCTTATTTTTATTTAGTTTTAGAACTATTTTTGTCTCAGTTATTTTAGACAGTGACTCAATCTTTATGATTTTTATTGGGTAATATAACAGTTTTGATAGGTATTTTTAATATGGTCATAAAGACACAAACAATCATGACTGACCTAACCAAAATTAAACTGAGTCTATTGGGAGGCTGTGAAGGTGCGAAGAGTGCACCTGTGTGGTAAGGAGAGGCAAGGAAAGGGGAATCCTACACACCTAGAGCAGGAAGTCAAATACTGAAAAGTCATCAGGTAGCAATACAGACACGTTATTTAGAAATGGTGGTGGTTATGGAAAATCTTAATTTCACTTAAAAGAAGTGAAAAGTTATTTCTGTGGATAGGGAAGAAGAGAGCAAGCGAGTGGCAAAAACCCAATCTTACAAAATGACACGCCTCTAAAACTGCACGTGCACTGCTCTGGTAAGATACAGCAGGAGGCTGCTCGCCCCTAACCAGACCTTTATCTGGCGGGCCGGTCCTGGTCCTCTGGCTGAGGGGGTGAGTGCCGGTCTCCCTGCACTCCCACCCACACGCCACCCTGAGGAAGCAAGTCACTAAGTGCAGCCACACTCGGAGGGTGGGGAGAGGTAAGCGCCCCAGGAGGGAGCGAGTCCATGGACTCCCCCTCAGCGCCCGTCTCTGCCTCTCCCCTCACTTATCGCTGACCTCAGCGCTGGCTGTGGAGCTCTGTGTTAATACTCTGAGCTACACCTAAGAACACTAACCATTAAAAGCAGCAATTATGTTGCTCAAACTGTTCCAGCCCTGACCATGAGAGCTCTTTCGATTACTTCTGTGTCCCCTGCCATGCCCCACCCTTTTGTTTTTCAGGCCCATTTTGTACTCGCCCCCGCCCCAGCCGTAGAATCAGTCATTAATCCAAGGAGCCTGGTTGGTTTGGGTGAATGGTTTAGAAACCAAAACTGGGCCCAGTGGGTCTTCCTCCCCAAAATTTGTAAACCCAATCTAACCACGAGAAAAACATCAAATACAAATTGAGAATTCTACAAAACTCTGACCAGTACTTCTCAAAACTGTCAAGGTCATCAAAAATAAGGAAAATCTAAGAAACTGTCACAGATCAGGAAAAATGGCAGCTAAAAGCCATGTGACGTGGTGTCCTGGATGGGGTCCTGGACTGAACAAGGACATTAGGGGAAAACTAGTAAAATCCAAATAAAATGTGGAGTCTGGTTAATAATTATGTGCCAGTGCTTGTTTCTACTTGTCACAAATGTCGCACAGCAGCACAGGATATTAATGTTAGGGGCAGCTGAGTGCAGGTGTGCAGGAGCTCTATGCTATCTCTGCAACCTCCATGTAAACCTGTAACTATTCTAAAATAAAAAATTTATTTTTCAAAATCAACAAAGAAATCAAAAAGATACATGTATAACTTTGATAAAAACAAAACCAAAAATATATTAAGAATTGACATCAGCCAAGCATTTTACTTTCTGAGCATTTTCATATGTGTATTGTTTTATAAGAACAAAAAAAGTCTATAAGTAGTTTGGTCAGCTATCACTGTAATTCCTTTTCACAGTGGAGGAGACAGACAGCTGAAGGGATTTAAGCTCACGTTTCCCAGAGAAGGAACAGAATCCAGCTCTCTCCACTCTGCTCAGATGCACCTCTGACTCAGTGACCATGCTGCTGCGCACACGCACACGCACACGCACACACACCCTGTGCTTCTGATAGTTCACTAACAAGAAAGCAGAATAATGCCTAAATGGACGGTCTAGGGTTGCAGGCAATGGAACTTCTACAACACTCAAATATAGAAAGAATTTGGCATTTCTGCCACAATAAAAATAGGCCAACCTAACACTGAGGCAAGAATAGAAACACTGAATACAATGAATATTTTATAAGACCAAAAAATTAAAGCAGAACTAGTTAGATTCTAAAGACAAAGATTCAAAAATTACTCTAGATCATACAGACTGAGCTTTTGTCAAGATTATTAATTTTCATGTAATGATCTTGTTTCTCTCTCCACCACCTGATCATTTCATATGTTTATACTCCCTTTGGACCACAGACAATGAGATTACACACACACACAAAATCAAACATCCTACTAATTAGCAAGGAATACAATTTTCAATAACTTGACAAATTTTACCACAAACTTCCCCTTCTCTCAAAAATTTTTAACAAAAGCCAGAGAAGGAAAGAGCATCGTCATCTTGGTCACTTTGCCTCCCCTGGTTTTATTATGTGAGATTCTGCCATGAGGGAGTAAAAAACTCACAGTAAAGAAAGTTTAAAAACAAACAAATAAACAAGCCACGCACTCAAAAGGGAATGTGTGGAATCTGATTAGTGGTGGTGGTGGTTGCCCAACATAGAGAATATACTAAGAAAAAAAAAATCACTCAATTGTACCCTTTAAAATGGCAAATTTTATGTTACATGAACTTCTGTTAGAGCAGGCAGACAGCTAGATATGAGCAGAGAAAGGGGTACACAGACCAAACGGCAGGAACTGGGCAGAAAGGAGGGGCACGGGCCAAATGCAGGGAACCACACATCACGTGAGCAGCAGGGGTCCCTGGGCAGAGAAGGAAAAGCAGGAGCCTTTGGGCTGATAAGGGATCATGCTTTTTGGGGTGACAAGTGGCCTGGAGAAGAACAAAGAAAGATGAGAAAAGGCAGGAATCTCCAGTGTCGGAATGTGACCTTTTGCTCATTATGCCCTCATTTCAATAAATTAGCCTTGGGGATCAGAAGTAGCCATCAAGCACAGACGCTGTGACACTTCTGATCCAGGCTAAATAAGGACAAAAATCCCTCCTCCCTTTGGGAAGGTGGAGTTGGGATGATAATCAGGGAATACGACCCCAAACCCTTCCCTCCTCAATGAATATTCCGCCCATTCATTATTACACCCTATGTAGCTAAGTTGCCAAAGAAACTCAGGGCAGCTGCTCCCCTGAGCCTGCCCGCTCTCCCCTTGAGAGTATACAATCCACCCTTTAATCAATCCTCACTTTACTTTTTTTAACCACTCTGTCTTGTCTCTGAATTCTTTCTGGGATGGGACAAGAACCTTGAACACTGGTTGTATCTATCGGCAACACATATATCAATTTTTTAAAACAGAAATGTTGGTAGGGGGAAGCATCAGGCCTCCGTGCACAGAGTGAGTAATGACCAAGAAAGAAATGTGAGTTATTCTGACATTTCTGGATGTGGAATGAAGTTCCTACAAACAGCGAAGAGTAGCACAGGAAAACGGTAAGATGGAGGGAGAGCACAGAGGTCTTTACCTCGCAAAGAATGGTAGCAGAAAATCACATTTGAGATGTTCTTCCAAGAGCTACCTGAGCTGATCCAGTGGGAAACCCTGGCAGCTGCCCAGGCCACACAGCCCATCCATCTCTGCTCAGACATAAGCTCTGATGAGCACTAGGCATGGGGGTGGAGGGGGTCCTGAAGTGGAGGGAGGGGCAAGGAGAAGCAGACAGGGAGCCTCACTTAGTCTAGAAAACCCAAGCTGTATTCAGAGAAATAAATATTTGGTCTGAAAGTTGGTACCCCTGACCCTGAATTCACATGTTGAAACCTAGCCCCTAAGGTGATGGTACCTGGAGGTGGGGCTTTTGGGAGGTGCTTGAGGGTGGAACCTTGTGAATGGGATTAGTGCTCTTATAAAAGAAACCCCAGGGAGCTCCATAGCCCCTTCCACCAGTGAGGACACAGCAGGGAGACACCACCTATGAAACCACAGCAGGCCCTCGCCAGACACTGAATCTGCCGGCACCATGACCCTGGACTTCCCAGTCTCCAGAACTGTGAGAAATACATTCCTGCTGTTTATAAGTCACCTAGTTTATGGCATTTTGTTACAGCAGTCTGAACGAACTAAGACATCCAGTATCTTGGAACTCAAGATTAGTGTGTTGTGGGTTAAATGATACAGGTGTTAAACTTTAAAAATTAAATTCCACTCCTGGGTATGTATGTATGTACATATGTATATATGTACATGTATGTGTATGTATGTGTGTGTGTATATATATGTATATATATATACACACACCCCAAAAAACTGAAAACATGTTTATGTAAAAACTTATATACGAATGGTCCAAAAAAGTAAAATGCTAGACAAAGGTAAACCTTGTACACAAATATTTTGGCACTATTCGTAAGAGTCAAAATGCAGAAATAACCCAAATGTCCACTGACTAAACAATGGGTAAACAAAATGTAGTATATCCATATAGCGGAATATTATTTGGTGATAAAAAGGAACAAAATGTCACCACATGCTACAACACAGACAACACTACTAACTGAACGAAGTCAGACACGAAAGGCCACATGTTGCATAATTCTATTTATACAAAAAGTCCATGGAGACAGAATACTTTCTGTTAGTGTTAGTAGTTGCCAAAGGCTGGAGGGAAGGATGGGGAATGACTGCTAATGGATACAGGGTTTCTTTTGGGGGTGATGAAAATGTTCTGAATCAGATAGTTGCACAACCCTGTAAATTTTCTCATACATGAATCATATTGCAATAAAATATAACCAGAAATTTTAAAATTAAATGATACAGATCAAAGAAAAACAAAACACAAAACCCCTTTAGCTTTGTTAAGGAGTCAAAGAAAGCTTCATTTCTCAATCTTTTTATCCTATGCTCCCCTTTTGATAAACAACAAAAAAACTCAAACCCTTTTCAATATATTTAGAAATTTCCAAATATACATTATCTACTGCAAAGTAATACAAAGCAAAGTAACCAATAGTAATATTAGAAATAAAATGTACATACTCTTTGGTTCTGAAATTTCAGAACAAAAATTATACACTGTAGAATCAAAGGGGAGATTACAACTTACTTAAAAAGAGGTGACACAAAACAAAAATTCTTGAATTTCCAGGGATGGTTGGTTTTTGTTTTGGTGGGGACAAGAGAAGGCAAGCAGAGAGGAGGCATGTCACTCCCCAGCTCATATAACAAAGTTAAGGTTCATATTTGAGCAAAATCCAAAAAGCTCTCCTGAAGGGTCTCAATATTTTTCAAACCATGATCTCTTTGGATAAAAGCACAAATGTCACACCCCTACATCGTCTGTATTACAACAGTGAGCGAGTTTGTTTTCTATATGTAACACCATACATTCCAACACATCTGTTCTGTCCAGCTGTCCGTGGCCTACCTTCTCCCCCTTAAGAAGCACTCTATTCTCCTCGGGGAGACATGCTGTGTTAGGAACCTCCCGACCAGAAACACCATCTCAGGGCCATGAGCTGACATAGGCGGCTGGGAGACCCGATGCCAGAGCCTGTCACAGCTACAGAGTGGAAATTTTATTGACTCATCACTTACTACTAGATCCAGGGTATCTCCTCTGATCTAATCTTCATCTAATCTGATCTAACCTTGTCTAATCCTTTTATCTCCTCTTCTAAACTTCGATCACTAGAATAAACTGAATGAATCGATTCTGCTGGCCTAAAAATCAGAAAAATCTATAAAGTGAAATATTTTAAAAATAAAGACTCCATAGTTACAGTATCTATTCTGAATTTGTTTCCATCCCAAAACTGTATAAATCACTGGATAAAACAAAAGCCTGAACCTGCCTCTTGAGTGAGTCTATGGTAGACACCTTGCAGAATTAGAGAAATGAAGGCAATCGCTTGGGTACTTTTCCCCACAGCCCTGCTCAGGAAGTTGACTGAGTGTGGATCTGTTTTAAAATCGGTCACCTCTACGTACAGAGATCCTCTGACTCTGCAATAACCTACCCACTCTACCTGTGGGAAGAATTTTGTAAGAGGGCCCTGATCCCCACCAGCTGGTGAAGTGCCTACCCTGCCCCTGGGCAGGGCTCCAGGCCAGGGCCAGGGAGTGGACTGAGGTCATTTAATTGGCAGTGGGACTGCAGGTCCATCCCTTTGGATGCAAGCTGCAAGCATGAGAAACTACAGGGAAGGGTACTACATGAAAATATAGGTGAATATGCTTTTTCCTAAAACAAGGATGAGCAAGCCCAAATGAGCAGATGTCTCCATTACTAGTCCTCAGCTGAGCAAGAAGAAAGGAAAAACAGCTTCGTGGGACAGTGTGACTAAGAGTACGTAACAGGTGCTGTGGGCAACTGGGGCAAAAGAGTACATACATGGAGAGTATTTCTGTGGTTTAAAAAAACGCATTTTACTTCAAAATGAAAAATGTCAGCAGACTAACATAATACCATAAGACTAAATATATCTGTTTAAGTGCTAATCAGTAATATGTATATGGAATAATTTTCTTTCCTAACTAAGGAAAAGCAAATAAAACATTTTAAAAAATCAATTCTCTTTGGAGAGAAGAAATGGGGAAAGAGACAACTCACTTACACTTTTACATCTTTCTGTATCATGAGTTTTCTGAACAGAGTATACATTTTTAATGATTTAAAAACAGAGAAGACAACAGATAGCAGGAATCATTCAAAAAAACTGATAAAGTGGACTTCAAAATTTTAAACTACTGATTATTAAAAGGCACAGCCAAAAAAAAAAAATTTAAGCCCCAGATTGGGAAACAATATTCCCAACATATGACAGAAGACATGAACTCAAATACATAAAGAACTCCTACAATCAATAATAAAGAGACAATCCAATTTTTCAAGTGGGCAGAAGACTTAACAGACACTTCAGAAGAGGCCAATAAGCACATAAGCTCTCCTCACCATTAGCCATCAGGGAAATGCTCACTGAACCCACAACAAGAGGCCCCTACACAGCAGCAGCGACGATGCAGACAGACAACACCGGAAGCTGGAGAGGGTATGAGCAACTGAACACTGGTAGCAGTGTAGAACGCACAGCCACTTTGGAAAACTGGCAGTGTCTTTAACAGTCAATCCTACAACTACCCTACGAGCGATTCCACTCCTAGGTGTTTACACAGAAGAAATGAAAATGTACATCCACACAGCCTCGTACAAGAATGAGTGCCCCCCGCCCCAGATGTGCATCAGGAGAATGGCTAGATGGTGGTGGAGTCACACAAGAACACTACTCAAGAATAGAAAGGAACAAACCACTGATACACACTGTTTGCATGTGCTGAATTTTAAATGGTTATGCCGAGTTAAAGAAGCTGGATGCAAAAAAAAAATTATTTTATATTTAAAATAATCTCATTTGTATGAAATTCTACAACAGACAGAAAGAAGTAACCCATAGTTATAGAAATCAGTATTGCTGGTGGGGAGAGTACATGCCACCTCTGGGAGCTAAGAGAGCCCCCAGCTGACAGCCAGCCAGCAAAAAAAACAGGACATCAGTCCTAAAACCAAAAGAACTGAATTCTGCCACAACCACACAAGCTTGCAAGAGCACCCAGAGCTCTGGAAGAGAACTACAGCCCAACACACAACTGCAGCCTCCAGCCCTGAGCAGAGGACCCAGCCAGGCCATGCCTGCATCCCTCACCCACGGAAACTGTGAAGTAACAACTGGTATTGTTTTAAGCCACTAGATTTGCAGTAATTTATTATACGGTAAATAGAAAACTAACATAAATGTCACACAAAAAAAGCTTTGGAACGTAATGATACTTTAGTAAAAAAAATAGAAATTATGGATGAATCCTGAGGACATTATGCCAAGTGAAATAAGCCAGCCACAAAAAGACAAATGCTGTATGATTCCAGTTACACGAGGTATCTACAGAAGTTAAATTCATAGAAACAGTGACAGAGGGTACAGCTCAAGTGGTAGAGCGCATGTTTAGCATGCACAAGGTCCTGGGTTCATTTCCCAGTACCTCCTCCAAACATAAATAAATAAACCCAACCCCCCCCCAATAAATAAATAAATTCACAGAAAACAGGAAACAGAATGGGGCTTGCCAGGGGCCAAGGGGAGGGTGGGAACTGAAGAGTTATTTAATAGGTACAGTGTTTTAGTTTTGGAAGATGAAAAACTTCTAGAGATCTATTGCACAACAATGTAAATATATTTGAAACTATTGAATTGTACATTTAAAAATGGTTAAGATGGTAAATTTGGGGCTTTTTTAACCACAATTTAAAAAGAATAGAAATTAACATATTTCCCCTCTGTTTGGTCGATAATACAAATCATTTTTTTTTAAATTTATGTGGGGAGAGGGAGGTAATCACATCATTTATTCATTCATTAAATGGAGGCACTGGGGATTGAACACAGGACCTCATGCATGCTAAGCATGTGCTCTACCCCTGAGCTATACCCTCCCCCAATAATACAAATCGTGTTTAAATGGACAGAATAAGTGAATTTAAAACACACCACCTACTCACCCTAAGAACAAAGAATCAACTTTCCCCATGTAGCCTATGCCAGCCTCTGTGAAGAACACAAATGCCACAAACCAATATGGTGACTGAGACACTACACACTAGAACAACCCCAAGGAGTGACCATGACCGTCCTGCAGCACGTGGGCTTTTGAGATAGAAGAGTCTGGCAAGGGTTTCCCAGGTGAAGGCAGCTGGAGAACTGAGCTTGGCATTAACGTGATTCATGACAGCAAGGTGGTTCAAAGCTAGAAACATGCAAGCAAAAAGACGAGTTAGAAGCCTGACTCCACAGCCATATTCTTCTGGTACAGAGCTTGCCCTCCTAATTCTCAATTTCCTCAGCAGTAGAATGGCGGTGATTACCGCACCAATTTTATCTGGTACAGTGCTAAATTCACCATTATAACTCATTTTTGATGTAAGAGTATATTAACCAGGAGGCTACAGGGCCGAATGACACAAGGATGACGTGGGAGAAAAAATGCAGGTCATCTCTGAATTAGCCCTCCTGCCTTAGAAGGTAATATTTTCAAGAAAAGCTTAAAAGGTCACTAATGACCTGCCAGAAGCCAAATTCAACAGATTTTTCTGTCCCAATCTTCCTTCAGCTCTCAGCCAACTTGATACTGCCCTCCTCCTATTCCTTGTGTCCCAGGGCACTCCTCCCACCCTGAGGGCCACTCCCCAAGCCTCCACCAAAGTGTCAGAAGCTCTCTTGGAGAGGTCATTATGAACAAGGCCACTGGCTTTCCACACAGGCTGAGGTCTCTCAAATCTTTATCTCCAGCCCAAGTCTTTGTCTTGAGCTCCAGGCCTGAATCTCCAACTGCCCACTAATCCACTTGACCACCACACAAGCATTTTGGACTTAATCTAACCAAACCCAAGCTCACCATCTTCTCCCATTTCCCCATCTTGGTGGGTGTCACCTGCCAGTGAGTCACCCAAGTTAGAGACAAGGAAGCAATTCCAGATGCATTCCTTCAGTAAACATTGAAGTGCTTATTATGTGCCAAGCACTGACACTGAACACAACAGACAGAAAATCTCCGCCCTGCCCTTGCGGAGACCCTGAATGCAACTACATAAGAAAGTAATTAAGTAATGCAGTATTGCAGGTAGTGAGAAGTGTTAAGGAGCGCCAGGGGCAGCAAGGACACACTGATACCCAGGAAAGCAGGCTCAGGATCTACTTGGGTGTACCTGAATGAGGGCGCGAGTAGGAAGAGGGGAAAGATGGGGTAGGGGTGCTCACAGGACATGGGCAAAAACTTTAGCAGAGGAGTGACAGGATCCAACTTAACACTGCAGTAGTTGGCGCAGATTTTGAACGCTGCCTACAGCCTCCGCCTGCAGCCCCACCTTCCCCCAGTCTATTCAGTCCCAAGTCAGGGCCATACTAACCCTTCCATCCCTCTCCAATTCACCTGTTCCTCTGGCAACTGCCCTGACTCAGCTCTCAGTCCTCACTTGGGGTTAATGGCTTCCTAACCAGTCTCTCTCAGCTCAAAGCACCTGCCACACTAGGCATCTATGCTCTTCCTAAGATGCCACCTCACTTCTTAGAATCCTCCTGTCCCCCTTCCTACCTTTAGGGTGAAAGCAAACCCCTGGACGCGCTGTACAAAGCCTTTCCACGTCTCCCCTTCCCAACTCCACAGCACCACCTCAGGGCTTCTGTCCTCTAGAACCACCACTCCCAGTCCCACCCCAAGTCTTCAAGTCTCACAGCCAGAATAATCTCCTCAGAGCACTCAGCACAGTATTTAACCTGACCAGCGGTCCTTGAGGAAAGTGACTACCCGGCATCCACAGCACCTGCCATTCAGCTGGTTCTCAGCAGACATTTAAGACCTTGCTTTCCTGTTCTAAACAGGCTAATCATTTTTATTCCATGCCCTGAAATTAACACTTCAAGCTTTCCTGTACTTCTGCTTAGGATGTTACTGATCACTTCTTTGTTATACAAAGTTCTAGTTTCTTATCATATTCCATTATGTTTCCAGGTTATACAAATCCTATGTTTTATTCAACTTTTGACTTTTCTGTTTCTAGTTTTCTTTTCATACAATTATGTTTTAAGACAGTTTATAACCCCATACGGAAAGCTACACACTGACATCTGTTTTTCAACATTATGAAACATATTTAAGAAGGTCTAACTTTTTTAAAAGAATATGTGATTTAAGGTAACAGCAGATGAGTTTTTACTTACCATAAAGTATTTAGAATACTGTGTGCCCCTCCCCAGCAGCACATCCTTGCTCCTTGCTGGCAATAATCACTGTACTGATTCCCATCCACGTCTTTCTTCCTTTATTACACTGTTTACAGTATTTTTAGAAGACACTGCCAAGCGAGGTGAAGGAGCCAGGCTGCAGTGAGGTTACCACCCTAGGCTGTCCACACCCCTCAGTAACACCACAGGGCTGCCAGGCTCCACTGCAACATGAGGTTGCATTCTTTGATGACTTGGAGAAACTGGCTCTTAAGAGACCTTACCCTCCCACATATAATCCCACACAATCTGAGATTTTTAATATTTAGTATCATTGTACCCTTAGATATACTTAGGAAACAGAACAATGAATCAAATTTCCCACCTTAGCTAAGGCTTGCTGCCATTCCCTAAAATAAATACATCCAGAACTGTAATAAGATTATGAGATTTAAGGAGGTTGCTCCAATTTCTAACAGGTTTTTCACTGAGTTATTATAATATATTCTGAGCTAAGGATTCTGATCAATGGCTTAGTCATGCTGTACAAAAAAAAAAAAAAAGCCTTGAAATTTAATGCAAAGAATCAGAGAAACCAACTGCTCTTCCACATAACAGTTTAAGTGGTGTGTCAGAAATTTTGCTATTCTCACACTTTTTTAAAAAACATTTTTTTCAAGTCCTCCTTATTAAACGCTCGTGTTAAACTCTAAATATGCTGTTTAAATAACGAAACAGTACAAGGCAGCAACAATACAAAAACTGTAACACAAAATTATCTAGATCTACAAACCTTAAATTATAAAACCATCCAATCCACCAGGCATTAATTTAACTTCTTTAATGCTGTATTTTAATTCTGGGGGGAAAGAGATGCACCAAATTTGACAACCGAGTGAGTATTCCAGAACGGGGATGCTGCAAGTTCAGCGAGAGCACCTCCGGCCTCGGTGAACACTGTCGAGGAGACAGGGTTCCGCGTCTGGCTATGAAAAGAAAGGGGCCGCGAAGCAGGCGAGTAGAGCCGGCCTGTGGCAGGGACCCCGCACGCCTCCCACCCGCCTAGCCGCCGGTCGCCCGCGAGCATGACAGGCGCGTCCGCCCAGGGCGGTGCCGCCGGAGAGGGCGGGGGCCGGAAGGAAGAGGGAGGATTCGGACAAAGCGAGCCGGGCCGGCCGCCCCCTCCCCGCGCGACGCGCTCCCGGGGGCGGACACGTCCCCCGGCTGGCGGCTCCGGGGCCACAGCTGTTCCCGGGAGCGGCCGCCCCCGCCCGCAGCAGGGCCGGGCCGGGGGTGCGGGGCGGCGGTGAGATGGAGACGCGAAGGGGGCCCGAGCCTGGAGCGGACGTGATGGGGAGGGCGCCAGGGACGGAAGGAACAGACCCGGCTAAAGCCCGAGGACCGCGTCCCTGGAAGGGGCCCTGCGGGGCTCGGGAGGGACCCGGGGGCGGGAAGGGGACGCGGGTGAGGCCGGAGGACCCGGGCCCGCCGCGGACTCACCGTGCTGCTCCCGTGGGGCCGCGCGCTCGCGCTGTCAGCACCGGAGGCCGCGGGCGCGTGCGCGGAGCAGGACCACCGGGGCCGCCGCTTCGGCCGCCTCAGGCGCGGCGCCGCAGTCACGAGCGAGGAGCGCCGGCGCGGCCGCCCTGCAGCATCCTCGGTCGCCCGCGCGCGCTGTCCCCCGCGGCTCCTCCTAGCAGCCGCCGCCCCGCGCCCTGCCGGCTCCGGCTCTGCCGCTCCCGCCGCCGAAAATGGCGTCTCCGCGTCCCTCCCCCGACTCGGCGCTCCCGCCCCACAATGCCGCGCGCTGCCGTGACGTCACCCAGCCCCACCGCCGGGGGCGGGGCGGCCCGGGACAGCCAGGAGCCTGGGAACGCCGCCCCAAGGAGCCTTCGCGCGCTGGGCGAGCTGCGGACGGCCGAGCCGGCCTCCCAGACGGGGACGTGGCCCCGTGCCGGCCGCCGCGGGCCATGCTGGGGGCGGGGTGAGGCCCCTCTGAGGGCGGCCGCGGCGACCACCGAGCGCCTGGCGGCTGCCCTTCCCCACAGGCAGGGCCAGAAAGTGGCCTGAGGGTCAGCACCGCGTCCCCGGCCCGGGTCGCGGCCGTCTCCTGCTCTCGCATCAGGAATAATGTCTACAGTGTGCAAACCCTGTCTTCATGTGTTTTATGTGCTCGTTTAAATCTTTCCAGAAACCGCGAGGGGGCTTTCACCAGCCCTTCCAAAGGAAAGGGTCCGGAGGGGCTAGGCTAAGCCGGGAGGCCTCTCCTTTCTCCAGGAAGAATCTGCAGGCTTTGGTCCAGGCCTTGGTCCGCGAACGTCCGCGCTCCTGGACATTGGCTCGCCAAGAATCAGAGCTAAGGGGACCTTCCGAGCCCTCCCCTCAGCCACAAAGACCTCACAGGAGCTGCGCCCCAGACTCATGGGAGGGATGGGGATGCATAACCCCTTCTGCCTGCCAAGAGCAGAGGTGCCACCCACGCTGTCGCACCCCACCACCGGCAGCCATCACCAGTGCAGGCCCCTGGCTGTAGTGCCACGACCTCCAGCCCCAGCCTGAAGGGCAGTCCTTCCAGGTCAGAGAGCGCTGCTGGGCCTCACCCTGCCGCATCGCCAGCTCTGCAGGCCTGACTCAGCAGCCAGCCCGAAGGATGCATGCTGATTCAGTGGGCCAGGCTCAGCTTTCTTTGCCTGCCACCAGCTTGCAAGAACAAGCCCCTCATCCCACCTTCCCCCCAGATGCCTGCAGATGTTCCAAGTGGCGTTATGAACCGGGAGGGGTTCCGGTGCCAGCCCCCCACCCCCACTTGCCTTCTAACTGCTGTGCTTTTCAGATGTTATCACCCCAGCACCAGCAGCCCTTTTAACCCTTCAATTACTGTCAACAGGAAGTAAATGCTCCTAGATTTTCACAGAGGTCCAGTTACTTTGCGTTCATTTATAAATCCAAACGAGCTAAAAGTGAGGGAGCTCCTGCGGTGACACAGCAGTCACTGGGCCCAGAGGGAGACTATTTATCAGATTCAAACAACCCTCTACACTCCCTTAGTGATTCAGCCCCAGTGCAGCTTGGACATCAACCACCTTGGGGCTGGGCACCTGGGCGCAGCAGGGCAGCTGTAACCAAAATGTGCTGGAGAGCGGAGTCGGGTGAGTGAGGCTCCCTTCTCTGTCCTTGACTCGGCTCAGTGACTGTTCCTTCCACTCACCCATCACACAAGCAAGTGTAAAACCTCAGATGCTTATGCTCCCCCGACGGGCGGTCAAGATTCTACTACTTTAATAGTGCTGTCGTCCATCCCCTCTGCACCCCCACTCTGCCACTCTGCTCAGACCCTATTATTTCGTTCTTTTATTCTCTCAACAAATAGTTGTGGAGCTGCCGCGGTCACCACGATAGGAGCGGGGATTTGTAGGCAAAAAGGATAGACAGGACCCCAGATCTCGCTCTCGTGCAGCTAGCCAGAGAATCAGAGTAAGATGACGCGACCAGCAGAGGCAGGCAAGCGAGCTGAGCCGGAAACAATAGGAGGGAGCCAACAGCCCAAAGCCCAGGGAGGAGGGGGTCTGTGGGGGCGGTGTCTGGGGAGGGGCGGCTGGCGAGGGGCGGGGGCACTCCAGGCAAAAGACCAAAGTCCTCAGGCAGGAATGAATCTGAAGTGTTGAGGAGAGGAGAGAAAAGGCCATCAGTCACCCGCTGCATCCGCGGACCCTCCAGAATTTGACCCGGCCCTTCCCTCCTGGACACACTGTCGCTCTCAGGGCGGTGCCCGTCCTCGACAGGGTCTCCCACTGAGGCCAACAAGCGTCTGTTCTCTCTGAGAAGCCCTGAGCTCCCTTGGTCTCTTCAGTCCTCTGATTCCCACAGTAACTCCCGAGAGAAGCATGGCCATTCCCGTTTGACAGATGTTGCTGCTGAGGCTCCACAAGGTCTCAGGTTTGCTGTCTGCTTCCCGGAAAGAGATTAACAGCTTTAGGAAAACCTCAGTCTCCCAGTGCAGGCACTAGCAGAGCCAGGAGTTGATGCCTTTGTGTGCAGAAGCCTCAGCACGGCTACTTAGGGGCAGCAAACCCATTATCTGTCCTTCCCCACAAACCTAGAGGACAGGGCCCCAGGTGGCAAACGTGTGTTCGCACAGGACCCGGTGCCCTTGAGGGTCCCTTTGGCCAATGGCCTGCTGGGCCAGCCAGGGGCCTGGAGGGGCCTGAGGGGCAGCACCTTGGGTCCTTTGGCTAGGGCTGGTCCTGCACCCCACCCCATAGGGCAGGACTAGAGGTTCCTCCAGCAGACATGAGAAAAGCGAGCCTCCTTCTTTGCTCCCTTCTCAGTGCTCCTCTGTTCTGGAAAGGCAGCCTGTGCAGCGTGACCCACATCCTCCTTCTCTCTGCCTGCCTCTGTCTCTCCATCTGCCTGCTTTTCCCAAATGTAGGTGCTGTGTACTCTCCTCTGCCCTCATCCATGTCTGTCACCTTCCCACCTCCAACCCTTTCTCTCCCCTGCCCCAAAGCCTAAGAGATCACCAGGCAGCCTCTAGATGGAAACAGGCTGGGGCCAGGGTGCAGATTTGAAGGCAGCCCTCAAGGCCCGCGTGCAGCTGTGGCTGAGGTCCCTGGTCAAGGAGGAATGGAAACACCACAGGCCATGCCGACCTCCTGCAGTTTCCAGGCACCTGGGCATCGGAGATAAGCCAGGAGCTTGGTCCATGTTCATTCCACTCCCAGTGTTTGTTAAGAACCCCTAGTGTCGGGTGGAGGCTGGGCTGGAGGACAAGGAGCCTCAGCTCTGGTGAGCCGACAACATGCGGAGCTGAGACAGGAGGCTGGGTCAGGTGCTGAGGAGGATCCTCAGGGAACAGGGGACTCCATGGAAGAGAGACTTTGATGTGGCAGATGGGTAGGATCCAGCGGATGATGGTCCAAGAGGAGGAAATGCAGGAAGAAAAAGCTCAGTGCCCAACAAGACACACAGTCATCTGTCTCAGATGGAGGATGGGGCTGGGGCCGGACTTTATCACAGTTTTAAAGCAGTCACCTTTTTATTACAAATGTCTGTGGATGTCTGTGTCCAGGGGCAGCCCTTTGCAGGGGACTGAGATACTGGGATTTCCCTTTGATCCTGAGGGGTCTGCTGTCCAGCGAGTGGGCAGCCCTGGTCCATGAGTGCCTTAAGACGGAGGGAGGGAGGGAGGGCCAGAGGAGGAATGGGAGGAGGCCTCCCCCTGGTAGCAGGGAGGGGCCGGAAAGAGATGCTTTGGTGGGCGTCCTCGGCTCGGAAGGGGCGACCTGTTCCGGTCCGCCGGGCCAGACAGGGGCCCGCGCACCCGCAGAGGGACAGGGACAGGGGAGGGTAAACACAAGCCCTGTGGCCAGGACCCCCAACTCCCCGCCGGCCCCCTCTGCGCGCCGCCCACCTCGTCCCGTGACCGACCGCAGCCCAGGCTCGCACCCCTCCGCAGCCCATCTCCACCCCATCTCCACCCCACCCAATCCCCTAGCCTGGGCGTCTAGCCCAGGCTGCGCACCGCCCCGGAGTCTGGGACCGAGGAGCCTGGGCACCGCCCCCCCGACCCCCGCCCGCCCAGCTAGTGCACCACCCTCCAGCCGCCCCTACGCCAGTCTAGGCCCCGCCCCCACTCTGGGCCCCGCCCCCCAGTTTGGGTACCGCCCCCTAGTCTGGGATGGAGGAGCCAGGGCACCATCAGGTCCGCGACAGGCTTGGGAACGAGTGGCCAGGGCACCCACCAGGAGGGGTAGCTCAGCATCCAGACCGGAGCGGGAACGACTCGGCCTCCTGCCTTGCTCTCCGCGGCAGGTCACACCCTCTTTGGTGTCTAGCTTCAATTTTGAAAATGGTATTTATCAGATTTCCAGGTGCTTTTCCTTTAACGAGCTCGAGGTCCTGGCATTAAGCTCCAGGAACTGCTTTCTCTGACAAAAGGGGAAAAAGCGCAGCACTTGGTGGTGGGAGGAGTGGGCAAGAAGGGAGCGCGGGTGGCTGGACGGAGATGCCCAGCCCGCCTCCCTAAGCCTCTCTCTCCCATCTTTCTCTGATGAAGAGGAATTGAAGCCCGGGTCCTGCGGGGGGAAGTCTGACTCCCGCAAGAGTGCCAGGGCCCCCAGCATTCCTGAATGCTGAGTGCAGTGCATTGTTTTTAGGGCAAACTCACACAACATAAAATACACACATCTTAAGGAGACCATTTGATGCGTTCTGATAAATGCTCAAATCTGCATAACTGAAAAGCCCCATCAGCACACAGAATGTTCCCATCACCCCACGAAATTCCATGTGTCCCTTTGTCAGAGCAGACGGACAGACATGAGAAGGAAGGCATCGGCCACGTGGCAAGAAACTGCACATCTTGAGATGACAAGGGGGCCTAGGGGCCAACAAAACCAGGAAAAACAAGCCCAAACCTCTCCCTCCTCAATGAATATTCCGCCCAGTCATTTTCACACCCCATATAACCAGCTTGCCAAAGGAGCTCTGGGCAGCTGCTCACCTGAGCCTGCCTGCCCTCCCTCCTGATCTCAAGCAACCCTAAAGCCACTGCTGTTTCCTTTTGTTTTTTTCTTTTTTTAATTGAAGTATAGTCAATTTACAATGTGTCCATTTCTGGTGTACAGCATAATGTTTCACTCACACAAATACATACACATATTCCTTTTCATATTCTTTTTCATTATAGGTTACTACAAGATACTGAATTTAGCCCCCTGTGTTACACAGTAGGACCTTATTGTTATCTGTTTTACACATACTAGTTAATATTTGCAAATCTCAAACGTCCAGTTTATCCCTTCCCACCCCTTTCCCTGGGTTGCCGTCAGGCTACCCCATTTCCCTCGTCCCCAAGGCCACATGTGGATTCAAGGCCTGCACTGATCACTCGTGTTCTCTCGCCTCCCTGCCCCATCCACCTGTCTCCACGTTTTATGGCCTAGCACACACTGGCCTCCCCCAGGCAGTCCTCCCTGTCCTTCCCTCTCCCAGGGCCTCTGCTACTTCAGCTCTGCACTCAGAGGTAGGTCGCCAGGCCCTTCCAGAGAGAGATTCTCTTGAATCTTCCCATAAGGCTCTGCTTGTGCAGAATTCGAAAGGCCCAGACACCCACACATTTTGGCTGCCCCCACTCTTTTCACCTGTGATCCCAGGGTAGGTGGACTTGCTCAAGGACACAAATATGGGGGCTCCTCAGATGGGCAGATGGGTAGCTTATTCCACTTTGCAGACAAAAGTAGCCACATAGGTGCCAGGTCTGTCCCAGACAAGGTACAGTGTCTCCCACTCCTCCGCCCATGAACAGACAGTTTGGGGCCTTTAACCTCTGGAGGCCTGACAGCGGCTGACTTGAAGCTCCCAGATGCTCCTCCAGACTCAGCCTCCTCCCTACTCTCTCCACGGTGACCAGCCTCATCCAGTAAGACCAGACCATCTCCCCACTGTTAAGAGTGTTCTGGGAGCACAGACCCCACCTTAATCGCTCTGGTCTCTCCTGCCCTACTCCTTCTCACACACCCCAGGCCTAACTCAGATTCTTCAACATAGTGGTTCTCAGTCAATGGGCATGAACGAATGAATGAACAAATGGACATATGAACAAGGGAGCAATCAACACCCCAGGTACTAGATTTCTCGTGTCGCAGATGGGACTCCTAGTCTGCCTCACCCCTCCCCAGCTCTGCTGGGCCCCACCATCAGGCAGGGGGCTGTGTCCTGTGGCTTTCCTGCCTCTGCCTCCTTCCAGGGTGTGATCCAGCTTCAGCCTGGCTCCCTTCGTAGAAGCAGAAATGGCTGCAACAGTTCTAGATATCACGTCTTTGCACCTCACTGTCCAGAAGGAAAGAGCCTCTCACCTCCCACCCATCAATAATGCCCTGGGCTTCGCTGGGATTCCACCTCCCAGGTCATAATACACCCAGTCCCTACCGGGACCCCACCCCTGGCCACTGCTGGGCTTAGCCAATGGGGGCCTATCCTGGGAACAAGTTGCTGCAGGATAGGGGCTGGGGTGGAGGCTGGGGGCAGCCAGACCTCTCTACAGGAGGCCCTCTGAGCTCACAAAGTCCTGTTTCCCCTTGGGGCGGAGGGGTGGGTACCTCCAAGCAGACCATTTGCACACACCTGCTCTGTGTCACCCAATTGGGCTTGTTAAACCGTTGGGGCCCCATGTCCCACCCTCTGAACTGGCTTTCCTCTTTCCTCCCCCAGAACCGGTTACCAGACCTGCCTGTCTATGTATGGAGTGCCATGTAGGCACTAGTCAGGCTGGATTTTTCTCTCTGAGTGGATTTCTTGGTCCCCGCGTGATCTCGTGGCTTCACAATCATGTTTGGGAGAAAAAGGTCAATTATCTCCGGCCACCAGAATCACCTGCATTTTGGCCCAGCTGAGACCACATGACTTGAGAAACACCCAGGAGAAAGAGGGGTGGGGAGTGAGGCCGGCTGAAGGTGGGCTTAGAGGGTCACTGCAGGCGTGGCACACTCCCACGCCCCAGGACACCCGCTGCGCTGGCCGCCTGTGCAGAGGGAAAGGCCAGGCCTGAGGAACACTGCGGGCAGGGCAGATCCAGGCTGCCCTTGTGCAGGGAGGGTCTCAGCCCTGCCAGTGTTCAGTGCCCTGGGACGGGCTTCTGATTGTATCAGGCCCTGCTCAGCTCTGCAGGATGGGGTGGGGAGGGGGCAATGGGCTATAAAGGAAAACAGCCAGCCTTCAGAAGATCTTGGCTGGGCTGAGCTGGACCATCATGCTGCCCCCTTGGCCTCTACCCTGGTCCAGCACCGGTGATCACTGTCTGCACCAAAACTCAGTAACCACAGACGACCCTCTGGACACTTACTACCCACGAGCACCAGCCAAGGCAGGGAGCACGATTCCACTTTACAGATGGAGAAGTGGAGGCTGGGGAGGGGACACGGGCTGCAAGCTGTAGTCCTTGGACCACATCGAGTGCCCACTTCGCTGCTGCAGTAAGGAAGACAGGCCTTTACCCATGTGCCGCCTCTGGAGATGAGATTCAGGAAGAGGCTTTGAGCAGGGCCTCTGGAAACGTTCATCTGTGGATTCATTCCAGGAGCTGCTGAGCCATCAGACATACATCCTGTTCCCCTTTTCCAGGGCTGCACATTGACCCAACCTCATCCAAAACACCATGAGTCTCTCCCGCCGTTCTCCGCACTAAGCCTCAAGACTGTCAGAGTAGTGTTCCTGTGGCCGCTGGAACAAGTGACCACAACCTGGGGGGCTTACAACAATATAAATATATTCTCTGGAGGCCAGAAGTTAGTTCCCTCCGGAAGCTGAGGGAGAAACTATCACAGGCCTCTCTCCGGCTTCTGGTGTCTCCTGAGGTCCCTAGCTTGAAGACACAGCCCACCAACCCCTACCTTCGTCTGCATGTGGCCTTTCCTCTTGAGTGTCTGTGTCTCAAATCTCCCTCTCCTTTCTAAGGACACTTGTCGTGGGATTTAAGGCCCACCCCACACCCAGGATGATCACATCCTAGCATCCTTATCTTATCTTCCTCTGCCAAGTCCCTGTTTCCAAATGTGGTCAGGATCCCAGATATGAAGGGTTAGGGCAGGGACATCTTTGGGGGCCACCAAGACCATTGGTCTCTTCACAGAACCAGGAAACTAACATAAGCCACAGTCTTATTTAAGATTGTCCCCAGAAGCCACAGTAAAAAAGATGAAAAGAAGCAGATGAAATTAACTTTGATTTTATATATATATATACACACACATAAATTGTTTTTCCAGCAAATTTTATCAGAAATTATTTTTTAATTGTGGCAAAATATACATAACATAAAATTTACCATTTTAACCACGTTAAATGTACAGTTCAGGGACATTAACACATTCACACTGTTGTACAACCATCACAGAAAGTTTTCATCCCAAACTGAAATTCTATACCCATCAGGCAACCTCTCCTCCTCCAGCCCATGGCAACCACCATTCTACCTCCTGCCTCTATGGGTTTGACTACTCCGGGTACCTCCTGGAACTGGAATCACACAGAATGCGTCCTCTTGTATCTGGCTTATTTCATTTTATGCAATGTCCTCGAAGGTTGTCCATTTACAGCATGTCAGAATTTCCTTTCTTTTTAAGACTCTTAATATATCTCACTGAACCCAACACATCTAAGTACTACTTCAGCATGTAATCTACATAACATTTATGAGGTGGTTGCATTCCTTTCCTTGTACTAAGTCTTCGGAATCTGGGGTGCAGAGCTCTGTAAGCACAGATCAGTTCAGACCGGCCACAGCTCAGGTGCTTGCCAGCATGTGGCCATGGCTGCAGTACGGACAGTGGAGTGCTTTCTCATCAGATGTCCTGGGAAAAGCCCAGTGGCCGTGCCTGGCTCAGGAACATCTTCTGGATCCTCTCCGCACTCAGTCAGGTACCGACTCAGCTGGATGGCCCACCTGTCCACCTGGGGACACAGCCTCTTGCATCCCCTCCTCAATTCTCAGCTCTGTCCCGCCCCACCTGCTACCCAGGTCACACTCACACATTCTGAGTTAGCCATGTGTGGCCTCTGGGACCCAAGAAGGAAGAACATGCCCATGGCAACTCCTAGCCCAGAGCCAACTGAACTTTCTGTGATGATGGAAATGTTCCACACCTGTGATGTCCAATACGCAGCCACAAGCCACGTGTGGCTGCTGAGTATTTGACAGGGGTTAGTGCAACCGATGGACTGAGGGTTTTTTAAATTGAAATCTAGTTGATTTACAATGTAGTGTTATTTTCTGATGTACAGCATAGTGATTCAATTATACATATATATTCTTTTTCATTTTAGGTTATTATTGAATTATTGAATATAGTTCCCAAGGGACTGAGTTTTTAATGTCACTTTACTGAAATGTAAATAGCCACACATGGCTAGTGGCTCCGGAACTGGACAGGCCACTTCTCACCCCGGCCACGCCCTGGTTGGAGCCACCTGAGTCCTGCCAGTGGTCTAGATGGGGCTGCCCCCCTGCCCTGGCCCCCTGGCAGAGTGATCAGGCGGTGGCCTCCCTGGCTCAGCGCCCTCAGGGGCTCCCAGCACACCCCGGGGAAAAGCCAGGTCTGTGTGGTGGCCTGCGGGGCCCTGGCCCGTCTCCTTCCAGCCTCCTCCTCCCTGGCTCCCTCTGCCCCAGCACCCTGGCGGTCCTGCTGCTCTCGCCCGGCAGGCACACCGCAGCCCCGGGGCCTTAGTCACTTGCCCAGATCGGGATCAGGCGCCCGCGCCATCTGCTCCTTCCCAAACTCCCTAGCCCGCTTGCTATTTTCCCACAGCACTGAGCATCTAGTAACCTTCTGCATACTCACTTCTTTATTGCATACGTTGTCTTCCCCCTCTAGGATTTCTGCCTGTTTTGGTCACTGACGCCCCCAGCACCGCAGCAGCGGCCGAGAGCCGCCCACCTCCGTGCATTTGCTTGACTGAACATGACACCTGCAAACGGGCTGCACGGCAGCGGTCCTCCCTGCCGGCGTCTGATAGGCCAGGGGGCGGGCCCACGAGCCGGCGGGACCAATCAGGGCAGAGCCTGATTCCAACCCGCCCCTGGATGGACGGGCCTGCGCTGGCCCGGCCCCGCGCTCCGAAAAGCCCCAGATTTGGGGCTGTTTGAGGATGCCAGGCATCTGCCCAAATAAAGCTCTTAGGCCAGTGCCTGGCAGGTAATAACACTTGCTGCTCCTCCTCCTCCTTCTTCTTCGGTGAAGCAGACCACGGCCTTCAGCTGCACTAATTTAGCACATCGCTGCGCTAGGAAGCTTGGGGAGCATTGCGTGGGGTTGGGGGCGGGGGCGCGACGTCAAGGACAAAGGCTGTGTCCGCTGGCCTGGGCTGGGATGTCCCTTGGTGATCTCTGGGCCTTGTGTCTCCAGGACCAGATGTTCAGATTCTGGAGTTTGTAGCCAGATGCAGCAAAACCCTGGCTGATGGGAGGTCCCGCTTTCTATGCAGAAGGCCCCCGGCCACCGTGGGGGAGCTGGGTCTGTGCAGGTGGCCCTGCCAGGTGTCCTGTCACGTCCCTGCCAGAGTGGACGCCCACAGGGCCAGGGCTGTTCTTGACACCTGACCACTGTGCCCAGGCTTGGGGAGGCACCAAGGACACACTAGGATGCTCCTTTCATTTTAAAATAAAAATCTTGTTTGCGCGCTGGTTTTACCAGCAGATGGGCCGAACTTTCACAAGCCGGACCCCACAGCTGTTTGCTCCTTCGTCCAGCAGTGGCTGACGGACCCCGTATGTGTGTGTGTGTGTGTGCCAATGCAGAGATAAACAAGCAGCTCTTCTCGAGGGGCTCTCTGCCACCCTGCACCACGCTGGGGATGTCTGGATGGCAAACAAAAGTCTTAGGGTGTGAGTGTGCTGAGGTAGAGGGAAGAGAGGTGGGCCTAGGTGAATCTAGAACCCCAAGATACCTGGATGGAAACCACCTTGTGACACCTACCAGCCTCGCCCATCCATCTCAGCCCCTCCTCCAGCACAGCTCTTCCTGTACTTTTCCACCAGGTCCTGAGGACTGACTCAGGACAAAGCAAAGACAATCATCACTGAGAATCAATAGTCAAGTAGCTCCAAATGCAGCCTGAGCATTTTTGGAAGATTGATCAATTGATTCTCGATGGCATGAGAAGAAAGAAATGACTTTCCTGGAAGATCAGTGAGGTGAGCAGAATGTCTGAGCAGGGGCACTGCCCAGCAGGAAGGGTGGCCACCCCCACCACGTGGACACACAGCATAGGGGCACAAGATGGGCAGGGCGGCCCATGAGGGCTGTCCATGTGCTGCTCCACTCCCAGTGTCCAGAGCAGGGCCTGGCATGCAGTAGGTGCTCCAGGGCATTTGTTGAATGAATGAACGAATAAGCAACGACCCCAGAAGGAACGCCATCTCGCCCTTTGCCGTGAGGGCTTATCGTTCTCGGTCTGAAGTGCGTGTGAGGCACAGAGGGCTTAGTTGCCACAGCTGAGAGGGGGACCCAGTTTCTCTGCAAACAAACCCGTCTTCGCTACAACATGAATGAGCCTTGAGGACATCACACCAAGGGAAATAAGCCAATCACAAAAGATACTGTATGAAGTCCAAGAGCAGTCAGATTCACAGACAGGAGACTGGTGGGTGCCAGGGGCTGGGGAGGGGGAACGGGGAGTTAGTGTTTAATGGAGACAGAGTTTCAGATGATAAAGTTCTACAGACGGAATGATTGTGGTGATGTGATGTACTTTATGCCACTGAACTGTTCACTTAAAAATGGTAAATTTAATGTTATGTGTATTTTACCACGCACACACTTAGTCTTCATCCTAGTTGGCCTCTGGGCCTCATGGCATCTCTGAGGTGAGGCTCATGCACTCCGAGAGGAGGGTGCCCTGCACAGGCTTCAGGCTTCCTAAGCAGGATGTCACAGAGATGGGCCTTCCGGCAAGAGGTGGCCAGCCGTCCAGCTGTCCACCAGCACCCCTGGCTGACCCAGCTCGCCTAGGCTCAGGTTCAAGGGTGCTTCCAGGGAAGGTGAGCGAGTGACAGGCCAGCTCCAGGACTGGCCTGTAAACCCTCTGCTGCTCCTGCAGGCTGAGGGCAATGTCCTGAACAAAGGCGAGGGCCGGGTCCCCCTGGAGTGCTCCAAGTTCCTTAGGTCACGAGTTGTGGGCCTCTTTTTGGAGGATGGTGCTCCAGAAGGCCAGAGACCCTGGGACGTTTCCCTGGGGAGCCAAGCCTTCTAGCATGAGCAAGTCTGCCAGCTGACCGGGGGTAAGGGCGCTGCAGGCTGCACCTGAGGCCTGGAGAGGTCAGGATGGGGACGGGGCACGGGAGGCGCCTTCTGTAGCGAGCAGAAGGAAGATGCGTGGGGCAGTGCCCTGAGAAGGACCCGCGTGTTGTCTGCACACCCCAACCTGAAGCTCCTGCTGTGAAACATGGCTCTCAGTTTTATGGTGCTGCTTCCTTTCTTTGTGATACTAGCAAGAAAATACTTTAATTAACCAGCACTTAGATGTAATTGCTGTACATTTGAAGGAGACGCTTCTGCAGTTGAAAGAATATAATTAAAATCTACGACTAACCTGGAATATAAACATGAAAATCAGATCAGTTGACTCCATAAAATAGTCTGGTGGGTTCTTCATCATGTGACTCATTTTTTCTCTTACCTTGAATCCTGCTCATCTGTAAGCCCTGCAGGGGCAGCAACTGTAAATCCTCAGTCTCCTAGCCCGGTGCCTGGCACAGACAGGCACTCAGTATTTGTCGGATGAATGAATGTGGATGACGATCTGTTCCCACTCACCCGCCCGCCGGTTCAGGTGCGTGTGGGCAGCGTACAGCTGAAACAGCAGGTGGCCCGGGGCCGGGGCCCACAAGACGCATTGGGCTTCTCCAGCTGTACGGGATGAGACGGTGCACTCAGTACCACGAGGCTAACACCTGGGGAAGAGAGGGAGGAGCTTGAGCACAGATTCAGACAGCGTGGAAGGTGCTAAGAGCAATTACTTTGAAATAAAATAATACAGGCCTGATGGAGTCGGAGAGGGAATCTAACAGAACTGAAGTTGAAGTCTCCCGGATGGGTTTGGCCAAGCGGCTCAGAGGAGGAAAACGTGCTGACGATGCCAAAATCCCAGCTCCCGCTGGCTTCCCAGTCAGGTGGGCTTTCCGGGCAAGAAGGCCCAGCCTCTCCTTTGGGAAAACTGATTCCCCATAAAGGAAGGCTGCTCCTTCGCTGTCTACTCCTTCCTGTTTCACTTTTCTGACCAGAGGCATTGTTAAATTTTCAACTTAAAAAATGATAATAGAATTTGGATATTTGTTTTATTTTTGTTTTTAGAAGCAGAAAAAGAAAACAATGCTAGTCGGGAAAAAACACACACACACACACTTTATCAGTTTCCCAGGAGTTCCGTGACCTCCCCATTAATCAGAAGCGTAAAGCAGTCTTTGCAAACGTGCAGAACCAGAGGGCTGCTGTGCGGGGGCCTCTGTGGCTGCCCGCCCTCCTCCGGTGCAGAAGCATGGCCAGCCACCACCCAGAGCGGAGGAAGGGGCCCAGAGGGCTGGCCAGGAGAAGGGCCGGTGGGACCTGTGCCCTCGGAGGGACGAAGGGCCAGGACACATGAAGCTGGGCGGCACCCAGAGCACGAGGCTTCTCTGTAGCGCCTGCTGCCATGTTTTGTCTAAGGAGCTGCTGTGAGGTTGCCAGGCTAGTGAGGGTGGGCGTGGGCTCACTCGGGAGGGGTAACCCCTGAAGACGCCGGCCTCCCCGCCTGCAGGAACACTCACCTGGCAGAGGCCCTGGGTGCACGCCAACTGCTTGACAGCTTCGGGCCTTCGAAGAGCCCACAGGCATTTCCTGCTCAGACTCCGGCTGGCACGCCAGGGCACTGCTCCCACTCTCCCAGGGACTGGCCTCAGTCCACTCTCCCCAGGGAGACCTTTAGGTGACCGGGAGCCGGCCCCTCCGGATGTTACACATCACTGTAATCCCAGCATCCATGGGGGCCTGTTGAAAGCCGGACACCATTCCCAACACGCCACATGGAGCGCACCCAGGGCCTCTGCCAGGTGAGTGTTACTACCAACAGGGAGGCTGGGGCCTGGAGATGGGCTCAGGCAGACCACCCTGCTCGGAAATTCCCAGGCAATCGTGTTCTGAGGCCGCTTCACTGGACCTCCCAGAGGCAGACCTTCATATTATTATGAAAGATGTTTCGGTCAGGTGCACTGTCAGTGACCTGAGCTGGATGAGCCAAGTCCTCGCACTTCTCCTGGCCATACTGGTTCCTTTTTTGGGGGGGGTGAATATGAGCAATTAAAAAACCAACACCTACAAACAGCACCCAACACACAGAAGGGGGAAGAGACTCAACTTTATTTTACTTTTTAATTCAGAAACAGAAGCATTAAATTTCATCAGAGATGTTTTTTAGGAAAAGCAGTATACAATACATCACTGACATCATCTTTATTCTGTAATTTTTTTAAAGTCTACAAAAATACTTTATTTGAATGACTGTGACAGAATCATCTTAAAACAACCTAATTTTTTGACTAAGCATACAAATTTAGGATCAAAATAACCTTAGCTTAAATTTATTTGGATTTGTTATGATCTGAAGTAACATTTACCATAGTCATTTAATGGTAAATGTTTAAGAATTCAAGAAAGAGGAAAACAGCATTGTTATATCTTCCTTAATTTACTCAGCATTTAAGAACCTAGAAACTCACTAACACCATGAGCTGAGTAACCATTTTGACATTGAATTGTTAAAAAAGATGACACACGGTTACCGTGTTTCAACTACACTAAGTCTTGAGTTGCTAAAACTCTCCCGCCAGGCCTCAGTGTCTGACTACCATGGAACCGACGCCGAGCAGAGAGTCTGAGGAGAAGCACTCTGACTCCGGACACGGGCCTTGGGGGTGCCCTCCACTGTGGCCTCTGCCGCCCGCCCGCCCCAGGGCGGCGAGATACCTGCCACTCCCACCGCACCTCCCAGCCCAGGACGCTGCCACTGCCGGGCGCTGCTCCTTCTGACCATTTTCAAGGGAAACTTTCCTTTCACAGTTTTTACTTTACAAAGTCTAAGGAGCACTTGTGCTTCCTTTGTCTGAACACAGAATACGTTTGCCTTCCATCTTGGAGTCGCTCTTCCCTGGAACTGTGACAGCAGCACCTCTGGGCCTCAGACGTGAGGGGCCTTGGGGTGGGTAAGAGCCTCGAGTCTCTGTTCGGCGCTGCGTTACCTCAGTCACACTGTGGACCCCATGCCCACCCACTGAACAGGGACCTGCCCCAGGCCCAGCCTGTGGTCCGAAGGCCGTCCCTGCCGGACACCGGGGACATACTGTTCCCCAGCTGTAGACCTTTCCCGAATGCAGAGGCCCAGGTGGTCTGTGTCCGGAGCTCTCTGGCTTCCACCAGTTACCTGCCCCCAACCCTTGATCAGCACTCGCTTAATTAAGTTTCTGTTCCTTGAAACCTCAAGAGGCTTGGTTCTAGGAGCCCTGAGGATCTTGAGGTAAATTATGAAACGTGCAGGGAAGAGCTACAGCGGGTAACAGCTCTGTACGTGGTCATACCGGTAGTGGGTCACTGAGCCACCAGCTAAAGGGCAGAATCCACTTGCTCAGTGATTCCGTAAATAAGCTATCTGGAGCAGCTGGCTAACAGCTCGGGGACAACAAGACCTTAACATCTCAGAGGGCGACTCAGGACACCTGTGTCTGCGTGGTTGTTCAGCAGTCCCACCGGTTACAAACACACACCCCCTTTCCATAGTCTCCCTCTGCTTCCACAGAGTTGGGAACATGTAACTCAGTGTATCTTTAACAGTTTGCAATTGGTTACTATGGAAAGTCACCCTCGAAATCTCCAAGAATAGAGGTGCAAAAATAATTAGAAACGACACTGCTGGAAGTTGTCAGAAGAACTTTAAATGACATGGAAGCCACTCAATGAAACTGGTGGGACAGGAGAAGGAATCAAAAGCTAGAAAGCACTTCACGCCTCCGGGCTGGCTCACAAGGACCCCAGCGCCCCTCCCGGTCCCAACCCTGCTGGTTATCACTTTCCCCTGGTTTCTTGGCAGATGCACACAGTGTCACATGGGCTGGTGACAGGCTGTGTTCAGCAGAGGCAGCGGCATTATTTCTGTGAAGCCTCGTGTTCCACGCTGCGTGCTGCACGTGCCCCGCTCTCTGGGGCCCTCTGCCCCAACCTGGGTCAGCAGGCCGCGGGGCTGACTGCCCCAGCGCAGCGCTCCCCGGGAACTATGGCGTTCGGCGATGTTCGGCACACGGGCTTTCCTCTCCGGACTCTCCCTCGCTCCTCCTCGTGGACCTTAACAGCCCGGGGTCGGGGTGGGGAACAACGCGCTCCCTGTCTCTGGAACTCTGTCTTGGAAACCATCCTCAGTGGCAGCAATTTATAAGCCACAGAAGAAACAGTCTTAATGACTGTGCTGTCACACCTCATTTTGGAATAAAACCTGTTTGCCAGTGTCTTCTGGTAAATTCCAGATGCCTCATCTGTGCTCAGAGGACAGGCTCTGAAGGCCACTGCCACTGAAGCAGGTGTCCCTCCTGCAAGCTGCATCCCCCCCCCCCCCACGGCTCCAGGATGCAGTACAAACAAAGCCTCATCTTTTTTTTTTCATTTTTTCTTCAGGTTTTATTAGGATGTAATTGACACACAGCCTGTGTAAGTTTAAGATGTGCAGCATAATGATCTGACTTACCGACATCGTCAAATTACTAGCACAGTAAGTTTAGTGAACATGCGTCATCTCATACAGATGCAAGATCTCTTCATCATGAGCCTCACCATTCTATAACCACATAATTCTATTTCAAACAATGCTGACCTCACAAAAAGTTAAACAGAGGGGCATGGTCCACAGCAAGCTGTCCAGGAAAACTTTGGAAACAGGCTCGGCCTCACTGGAGTGAGTGGGAAAAGTTCTCTGAGGCACCTCCACATCCTGAGGTCTGACACATGCTGCACTTGCCTCCGGGCCTGCACGTGTAAGCCTCCCAGGACGGCTGCGCTTCCACAGGGCCTGGACCCGAGGCCTCCGATAACCAGGGCCCATCGGTCGCGTGAGGGCGTGATAACACTGCAGGAGGCTTACAGGCCACTCGGCAGCCAGTGTCCAAATCAGTCCCATCAGTGGAGTCAAATTTTTCGGTGAAATTTTATTAATATTTTTATATTGTTCTCTTTCAAACTGGTATAATTCAAAAACACAGAAAACAGTACACTGTGCTTGGGTTTTATTTACCATCACTTCTGCGACTGACAGCCAGCCTGGCATCCATGGTCAGGACGGAGCCACGTGGGCCATGCACGGCACAGCAGGACCCGCACCCTCCCAGCCTGCCCTGCGCGGGAACCTGTGTGAAATGAGTTCTTCTACGCGGCTGCTTCTCGTGGAAACTCGGATGCCAGGTGGGCTCCTAACTGCTGGTCTTCTTTTGTTTCAGTCTAAGCTTGTTCCAAATCCTCTCCAGGGCCACTTTTCCCATGAAGAAGGTGATGGCAATATTACGTTTGTACCAGTCCCTGCAGAGGAACAGGACAAGCACGTGTGACCCACTCCAGGACCTAAGGACCAGCACCCGGGCACTGGGGGTGGGTGCCCAGCCTGACTCCTCATCCCCCTTCCTCAACTCTTCCTTTCCCACCCTCATTAAAGCTAAACTGTCCACAAAAGCCTCCTTCCTTCCTTCCTTCCTCCTGGACATTCACCAGGCTGAGAACAAGGCTCAGGAGGGATGTGCCCAGTGCACCCCAACCCTGCTTTCCCCATTCCTGGAGGCCACTACAGCCTTCCTCTGGTTTTGTTAGAAGTCTCCAAAAGAGCCCTTGGAAGCAGCATCCTTGGAGAGACACAGCTGTTGAGTGATGGGGGGTGACCACTGAGTCAAAGGACTGGAGGCTCTGCAGGGACCCGGGGGGACCTTCCCGGCTCCGGCACTTTATTCGCATGAGCAGCACATGACAAAAGTCCTCCATCTGGAGAAGCTGACTTATCACAAGTGCCAACATCACAAAGTTCCACATCCTCTTTTCTAGATGATCTGAACTCTTGGGTAATTTGCGTCTCTAACGAGATCATTCTGACGCTTCCCATACAAACACTGGGGTGGGGTCACACACAGTCACAGGCTCCCTCGCCCGCTCGACAGGACATGTCGAAACTTGCAAATTCACCACATTGTCAACCGTTGAATGGGCAAAGCTTGGCAAGCTTCCACAACCGAATGCACGCATTCCAGGCTCAGTGCTAAGCCCTTGAAAGCTGAAACGCCAACAAGTGCCAGTGCTTTTTGGGCAGAGGAGCTAACGAGGGGACGCGGAACTGATCTTCCAGACTGGACTCACGGGACGTGCTGGGTCTCAGTGTGGAGGAAAGGGGACTATCCGAGGGCTTCGGGAGCAACAGCGAGAGGTGAAAATGCTGGTCTTCCGGGCCTTTGCGCGGCCAGACAGAAAGCCCTCCTCCACATGAGAACAAGCTTTCATTTCTGTCCACTTAGGTGAGGCTATGGACGAGGAGCAAAGCCCCAAACAAGAAAGGCTTCCAAGCAAAGAAACCAGAATCCCGTCAGGACTGCAGTCCTTACGTTATTAAGGAAAAGCCAGATTCCACTGCACAGACAGCTTGATTTGATAAAATGTAGTGGGAAAGACAAACTAAGCTTTTCCTGTTCCCACAGAGGGGCGTTCAGGACCCACCGCTGCCGGGATGTGTCTCTGCTCTGAGCGCCCCGCAGAGCGCACCCAGCTCTGCAGGGTGCAAACGTGCTGCGTCCACACCAGAAATCAAAGGTCCAGAGAAATGCACTGAACACTGGCTGACCGAATAACTTACCTAGTTCAGAGTTCATCAGCAACAGACTGCGGGTGTTGGGGAACCAGCCTTTATACCCGAGTGCGCGCTCACGAGCCCCTCCAGCCTCAAACTCTGCCCCGCTCTCTTGACCCTGCCCCTCCTGCCCCACCCGACACTGTCACGCTCTGTGTTAAAGCAGACCTCAAACACCATGCCGCTCACTTCACCTGGACGTATGCACCATGAAGCAGCGTCCAAACCTTTTTTAGAAACACACAACCACAGCACCGTCACTGCATGTGAGAAAATGAATGATAACTTATCAACAGTCACTGTTTAGTCTCCTCCGATTGTCAAAAATAAATGTCTTTTTACAGGTGGTTTGTCTGAATCAGGATCCAAACAAGGTCTACATACTGCATCAAGTCTCTTTTACTCTCTACCAGTTCCCCCTCCTTTTTTTTAAATCCTAGTTACTCATTGAAACTGGATCATTTGTCTTGTAGAATTTCCAACATTTGGGACCGTAACTCAGGTTATTATTTACACGTGGTCTGTGAACCCCCTCTCAACCCCACAGACACGCTTTGACCTCTTTCCTGTACACTGGCTTTAGGCTTGGAGGCCTCACTAGACCCCAGTCCACTTGTTTGGGTGGGAGCTCCTCGCAGCAGCGCTTCCTCCCAGTCTCAGAGGCGCGCAGGCAGCACCCCACGAGTCAGGAGCGGTCGGCCTGGTCCATCCGTTACGAAGTCCCCTTCAGCCTCCCCACCCACTGGTTCCAGTGGCTGTGGGTGACCATGCCCGGGTCGATTATTTCACTAGGAAAGTGGTAATGTTCTAGCTCCATCACTCCTGCTGCCTCAGCTGTCAGTCTGCTACAGGAAAAATGCCCCTCCACTTAGCTACCCTGAAATACCGTCGCCACAGGGAAGGCAGGAGAGGTGAGCATTCTTTGGAATGTCTCCTTCACTTATCGATTTTCAGGGTAGTGAGCTGGCTGCCCAGCCACATCCCGAGGTGACTCCAAGCCTGTCAGTATCATCATGATCCCAAAGATGTTTGTACACGTGATACATTTTTAACCCACAGCAGTCATTTTGTGTGGCTGAAATGGCTTTCGTCTGTGACCCACGGGAGCCCCTCGAGTTGCCTCCTGCACTGCTCTCACGTGACACCACCCCACCCGGTCTCTGAGCCTCTTTGCTTTTGTACCCCTTGTGCTGTTCCTACCCCAGACCGTGCTTCTCAGAGGAGCCCATGTTCCATTAGTGGGAAGTGCTGTTTAGAATCTCCGGTCCATGCAATAGGGAAGCAAACTGCTACGGGGCTGCCATGCAAACAGACTGAAACGCAGTTTCGTTTAAAAGTGCAAAACCAGTGGGGAGGGCATAGCTCAAGTGGTAGAGCACATGCTTAGCATGCATAAAGTCCTGGGTTCAATTCCCAGCATCTCCACCAAAAAGTAAATAAACCCAACTGCCACCTGCCGCTAAAATAAAATAAGTAATACAGTAATAAAAAATAAGATATTAAAAAAAGAATTGGAGCTAAAAGTGCAAAAACTAAGTTGATAGCAACTTCTACTTTTAACATAAGCATGAATGTTGTTAAATTCAGGCAGGGAAATAATCCTACCCAGTATGGATGTGATATTCAAATTTTCAGGAAGAAAGTAAACACCTACCTGTTATAATACATGTGCTTCCGAAAATTTTTACTTAAAAATTCCTTGTAAAAGTCAGCCATTTCTTCTGCATTCAGTGTTGCTTTTTGACCTGAAAATTAATTTCAATTAATCAAACTTGTTTAATTGGTTCTAAAGAAATTATTAAAGGTAATAAAGGAGTTCAGCACGGTTGCAGGACACAAGATCAATATTCAAGTATCAACCGTATTTCTATACATTTGCAAGAAACAATCTGAAAATGAAATTAAGAAAACAATTCCATTTACAATAACATCAAAAAGAATAAAAGACTTAGGGATAAATTTAAGAAGGGAAGCGTAAGGCTTACACATGGAAACACCACGAAACATAGTCGAAAGAAGTGAAAGACCTGAGCAAATGGAAAGACCTCCCACATCTATGGTTTCAAAGACATAACGCTGTTAGGGTGACACACCCCCGAAAACGGCCCACAAGTTCAGCACAAACCCTATCAAACCTCGGCTGGCCTGGCTGGCTGGCTGGCTGGCTTTCTTTCTTTCTTTCCTTTTCTGCAGAAATTGGTAAGTGGATCCTAAAATTCATATGAAAATGTAAGGAAACCCAGTGGCCAAAACAATCTTGAAAAGGAAGAACATTGGTGGAGGACTTACACTTGTCATATTCAAAACGTACTACAAAGCGACAGTTATCAAGACAGTGTGGTACTGGCAGAAGGACGGACATACAGATCAGCACAACAGCACTTAGATTCCAGAAGTAAACCCCGACATTTGTGGGAAGTGATTTTCCACAAGGGTGCCAAGACAATGCAACGGGGATGGACAGTCTTCTCGACAAACGATGCCTAGGACAACCAGATATCTACATGCAAAAAAAAAAAAAAAAAAGGGCGGGGGAGAAGGTACAGGTCAGTGGCAGAGCACATGCTTAACATGCACAAGGTCCTGGGCTCCATCCCCAGAGCCTGCATTAAAAAAATAATAAATTTTTTTTAAAAAGGATCAATCCCTATCTCACCACGATCAAAATGGCTCAAAGGTCTAAATTTAAGAGCTAAAACTATAAAATTCTCAGAGGAAAACGTGCAAATCTTTATCACCTTGAATTAAGCAATGCATTTTAGTTAAACATGACACCTAAAGCACAGGCAAACAGAGAAAATAGATAAACTGGACCTCATCAAAATGTAGAACTTTTCTGCTTCAAAGAGCACTACTGAGAAAGTGAAAAGATAGCTTATGGAATGTGATAAAATATTTGCAAATCATCCTTCTAATACAGGTTCTAAAACCCAGAGCATGTAAAGTACTCTTACAGTTAGTCAACAATAAAGAGAGAAATAACCCAATCTTAAAATGGGCAAAGGATCTGAATAGACATCTCTCTAAAGGAGACATAGAAATGGCCAAGAAGAACATGAAAAGATATTCAACATCATTAGTCCTTAAGGAAATTCAACTCGAAAAGAGTGAGATACCACTTCACACCCACAAGGATGACTACAATCAAAACCCCGACAATCACAAGTGCTGATGAGGATGTGGAGATTCTGGGACCCTCATACACTACTGGTGGGAATGAAAAACGACTTTGGAAAAACAGCTCAGCAGTTCCTCAAAAAGTTAAACACAGAGTTATCAGTTGACCCCACAATTCCATATACATGATTGTTCATAGCAGCATTATTCATAATAGTCAAAAAATAAAAACAAGCCAAATGTTTGTCCGTCAACTGACAGATAAACAAAATGAGGTATATCCATATAATGGAATATTATTCAGCCATAAAAAAGGAATCTTCGAAGTACTGACACATGCTTCTGAACTGGATGGACCTTGAACACACTCTTTAGTGAAAGAAGGTACACACTGAAGACTGCACTAACGTTACAGGCAGACCTTGGAGATGTTGTGGGTTCCGCTCCAGATCACCACAATGAAGGAAATACTGCAGTAAAGCGAGTCACACAGATTTTCTGGTTTCTCAGTACATATAAAAGTTATGTTTACATTCTACTGTAGTCTATTAAGTTTGCAACAGCATGTCTAAAAAAATACATTCCTTAATTACAAAATACTACTGTTGGAAAAATTGCACCAATGGATACACTCTATGCAGGCTTACCACAAACATTCAATTTATAAAAAACAGTCTCTTCAAAGCACAACAAAGCAGAGCTCAATGAAACGAGGTATGCCTGTATACGATGCCATTTATCTGGGAATGTCCAGAACAAGCAAATCCACAGAAACAAAGTAGATACGTGGCTGTCAGGGGCATGTGGGAGGAGGGACTGTGACTGCCTGCCAGTGGATATGGAGTTTCTTTTTGGGGTGATGAAAATGTTCTGGAATTAGTGGTGATGGTTGTACAATCTTGTGAACACCAAAACCACAGAACTGTACACTTTAAAAGTGTGAACTTTACGGTGTGTGAATTGTATCTCAGTAAAGGAAAAAAGACTTGAGGGGGGAAACACCTTCTTTACCACTAGACCCTAATGGTTATAGGGTAACTAATTTTCCTCACAACTGACACATCCATAGGCGTGGACCTATCCGTGTGTGGTGGGTTTCCTCACTTAGAGACCAATGCTTTCTGAGCTCCTAAGGACCGTGAACTACCGGTGTAGCGATGTCAGATGTTGCCGAACTTGGTTGCATCCTGGGGTGGACAGCAGCCTAACCGTTCCACCTCCAAGTCAGTGAGCACACGCTGAACCAGGTGACACACTAGGTGCTGGAGGGGACTGATGACACAGGGACAGACCCAGTCACCTCTGTGGCAGGAGATGCCAACTGCAGTGCCCACTCTCAGGGCTCCCCCCGCCCCACACTCACACGACTTGAAAGGCCACACAGGACAGGAACCACAGCCTGCCAGTGTCGGGGGAGGGCAGGACCGCACAGCAGCCCAGGGGCCAGTCTCTAGACACCCAGCAATGGCTCAGGGGAAAAGGAATGAGACCACATGGGAGGGGGCACTCTGGCTTGGAAGCCCTAAGCCCCGAACAGGCACCACACCCAGGCTCCTGTACTTCAGAGCAGCCCCACATAGAGATGCCCCCCTCGGGTTCCTCCCAGGGTTTAACCCACTCGCCCCCAACAGGTGTTGTCTCCAAGCAGACGCCATGCTTCCTGGCCGCACAGCCGATGCCAATGCTTCAGCCCCATCTGGGATTCGTGGAGACAGAGGGAGAGCTGGGAGGGGTACCCCAGGGCATGTTTTCACAGAAATGGGAGGGAAAGCAGCCAGCCCAGGACTCACACAGCAGGGAGGCAGATGCTCAGACTGCAGGGCACAAGCAGGTATCCCTCATACAAAGACTGGCGCCACCCCACCAGCCTGGCCATGGGCCTATATGTCGCCTGGACTCCCAATGCCTGAGCAAATGGCCGTTTATTCCAAGTGTCCTGGCTCCTCTGACCCAGCCTCCTGCCACTCCTCAAAACCTCCATCTAGAAGATTCTCTCCCGGACCTCCCTCCAGCTGCCTCCCCTTCAGAGAGGCCTTCTCTGAGGCCTCCGTTTAAACTCCCGCTCCTCCTCACTTCCCTGCTTTTCTCTGCCAGTGGTCAACACACCCAGGAGTGCAGAGTGTATTTACTGAGCTGTTTGTCTGCTGGTCACGCAGGGAGGTCAGCTCTGCAAAGGCAAGACCATGGTTCTGTCTCATCCACACTAGTCCTAGGGACTAGCCCGGAGATGGCAAGTATTCGGAAGTACCTTAATCAATGAACAGATGGCTGCGAAGTGGGGTGAGGGGGGAACAACCAGCTGCCTGAGGGCTTCCAGGGGAGGTGACAGTCAAGCTGGGTCTTGAAGGATGAATACGATCCCACAGGGCAGAGACAGGGGAGGTGCACAGACAGAGGAGAGGCACAGATGTGGCTAAACGCTGAGTGGTGGGGGGCAGGCAGGGCTGGCGCGCCATGAGGGGCCGCAGGTCGGAGACCCCGGCTTCGGGCAGTGAGCGAGCACGCTGGCCCCCGAGCACCAGTGTTTTCTGAGCCAGGAGCGGGTTTCCGCCAGTCTGTTCCCTCCAGCCAGCCTCCCGGCCCATCTCTCCCTGGCCTTCCGCACACAGGAGGAGCTGAAGAGGAGGGACAGGTCCGCCCGGCAGTGGCGGTTAGGGCAGCTCCATGGGGAAGGCGTTCTGTCCCTCCCCGGCTGTACGGTTGAACAGTGGCTCTCAGCCAGAGGCCGCGGTCACCACGGCACCCCTCACAGGCTGCTCTGAGGTGAACTGAGTTGCAGCCTGTGCGGCAGGGGTGGGGGGTGAACGGGGCCCCAAGAGCACACTTGATACCCCGCTGGCAGAACGGCAGGGGTGCCAGGGTCCCGAGGACAGGCCGGGGCCACGGTCAGCGGGTGGTCTACGCTGGTGTGTCACTCAAACGGTCCCAGGCTGACGCCCAGCAAAAAGCAGAAGCGCCGTAAACGTCTGCTGAGGAATTCAGGTTGCACACCTGTCAGCCCTGCAGCGATGAATCTGAGCAAAACTAAGTAAAGAAAGAGCTAAAACGACCCAGCTCACTGCACTCTCGCTGAAAACCCACCACCAGCCGCGTCGACCCACCCGTGGCGCCCGCCCCACCCCGCCCGCATGAACACCTCAGCAGTGAGGGAGCCAGGCGCAGGAGTCCTCCCACGGCACCGCTGAGACCTCATCCGGGACGGGCAGGGTTGAAGCCATGGGCCCTTCCCTCTGCACTTGAAGTCGGCAGCTGTCCTGCACTGCTGCAGAAGCTTCCAGGGAACCTCCAGTGAGCAGGCGGGCCATGCAGCCTTGTCCAATGTGAAGTGACTGAATATTCAGATTCTTCCCATTTTGAGGCAAAGAAGGGTGATGCTGCATGGGACACAGAGTGAGGTCTTCTCCCGTTTTCCTCTAGGACGCTCCGTGGTCATATTTCTCTGCTTCTTGGCATATGTGTACTTCATGCAACTAAGCCCTTCTGGGAAGGGAGCTGGGCATTTTCTACGCCACCAGCAATCGATGAGCAGTGCCCTGTCAACGTGACTCCCGCAGTGCCGAGTCCAGTCACTGAAAACATCCTCACCTTGAGCTCAGTAAGCATAAAATGATGCCTAGGTGCTGTTTTAAAGTGCACTACTAAATTTAGAGTTTGAGCAAAATTCTTTTCTTGTAGTCACATTATGCATCTGTATGTGTCTTATTATTTCTACAAACTTGTTAAGGCTTTTCATAAAGTCCACACTGCCTCTTCCACTGTGCCACAAATGCCCCCTAGTCTGCTGTTCATGTCTGACTGGTTTCCTGGACGCTGACTCCTTTGTCTGCCTGGCCCTCCAGTTTGCTGGGCAGTCTGAGCGTTTCCTGCATCTCGTCTCCATGGGGAAGCCTCGCTCCTTCAACACAACCCCCGCCCCTCAGTCCTCTGCCAGTCCTGGGGCACTCAACTCCCTGCTGGCTGGCCCCGGCCTGGGAAAAGCCTCAGGCTGGCTACTTCCATGAACTAGGGAGGTATAAACTGGGAGGTGGAGGAAGCCTGTCTACAGTAAGACAAGGCTGAAGCAGTGGGGTAGAGAGGGGATTAAATGGGAGGAGGGAGGACGTCCCAGGTCCCTCTAGGTGCCAGCGTCCAAGCGCAGGCCGTGCGTGAGCCCAGCTCTGCCCTGGTCCTGGTCCTGGCCCTGAGCCACATCCGTGTCCCCTCAGCAAACGCTCCTTTCCAGAAGGATACATCACGGGGAGTCTTAACCCATCCCGATGCGGCCAGTTTTCATACTCTTAAATCTTCCCACCTTTACTTTCAAGCAGGGAATCATCACCCCTCCAGATAATGGAGGGTCACTATTATTTTGTTAGACTGTCTATAACCAGGAACGATGTATTTAACTTTTTAATCCACAAAAAATTGATTTTTAATAATTAACTTTTTGATCCATTGGAATACGTGAGTCTAAGTTTATCCTTTCAAGCCGAAAGTAATTAGTTTCTTCAACATCATTCAGTAAACAAAACTCTTCTTCCCTGGGCTCCGTGGGCCCCTGTACTCAGCTGTCAAACTGCACACTCGGGCCCCCGGAGGTGGTGCGCCATCTACCCCCCACTCCTCCCACTGCGGCAGTGAGCGTTTGAACAGCTGGCAGAGCAGGCACCTCCCTTCACGTGTCCTTTCCTCAATCCATTCTTTCCATATTCTGAAATCTAATAAAGGCCTGTCTTTCAAAAGGAATCTCAATGTTATTAAAATAATAAGACCCAAAACAACCTGATGACACGCTGACCGACATGTCTGTGGCCCACACAGCCCAAAGCCTCGCCGGCCAGGGTGGCCAGGACAGCGCGGGGCGAGCGAGCTGAGGGCCACTGTGCGAGGGGAGGTCGGGCAGGCCCCTGGAACCCGACTCCCCAGGTCAGGACCCAGGCCGCTCCACGCACTCGCTGTGCAATTTTGGTCAAATACCCTGCCCTCAGGCTCCTCATCTGTAAAATGGTAAAAGTAACAGCACTTACTTCACTAGGTCATTGCAGGGAATAAAACAGAATGTTTAGGCAAGGACTTGGCACAGCACCAGCACAGCCCAGCCCAGAGCTGTGTGTAGACACAAGAGCCCGGCCTCGTGACAGTGCTGCCTGAGAAAGCCTTCCCGCCACCCAGCACCTGCCTGGCCAGGGCTCAGTGAGCTGGAGGAGGGTCTGATGCGAGTGTGTAAATGTGAGATAGAATGCCTTGGTTGCACCTGTTTGCGGCTTAGCTTTGTATTTGAAAAAAAAAAAAAGGAAATAAACTTTAAAATTATTTGTCACCATAAAAATGAAACAAAAATGTAAAAATGTATTGCCCAGCAAAAACCCAAACAACCTGCTAGGACACAGCACCCTTTCCTGCTCGCTCCTGCCCTCCCAGACTCTGGATGCGGCCCGCGCCGCGGACAGCAAGGGGCTACTGCGTCTTCCCCAGCTTTGCACTCCAAACGCACCCAGGCCAGACCAAGTCGGCAGGGAGACAGGTGACACCTTAGCCCAACAAAGATCTGGCTTTTGGAGTCAGTGGCCTCCGATTGTTCATCAGAATGTTTCATCAGCAGACACCTGTTTAGCAAACAGTATGATGTGTCACCAAGGTCTAACACCAACCCCAAGAAAAAATTATTCAAGTGCACTAGACTTTCCATCCAGAAAGGAAGGACGGCATGGTAGGCAGGGGGAACAGAGTGAAGGCACATCAAGCACAAAGCACGGGAACCAGACGTGACAGGTGAGATGGGCAGGGGCCGGCAGCCCTCGGTCTAGATGGAGGAGCATGGCTGCCACTCTGCAGTCAAAGGAAATCTAAAAACCTAAGCCAGTGGCCAATGTCACATCTGCATTTTGGGTAGAACATCTGCCCACAGCACAAAGAATGGATTTAAGGCAGGAGCTGATAAACTACAGCCTGTAGGCCAAAACTGGCCTACCACCTGTTTTTGTAAATAAAGTTTTATCGAGACACATTCATGCCCATTAATTCATATATTTTCTATGGCTACTTTCACAGGACAACAGCAGAGTTGAGTCACCGAAGCAGAGACCTAACATGGTTCAGAAAGACCAAATTATTTACTACCTAGCCCTTCACAGAAAGTTTGTTGACCCCTGATTTAGAGACTGGGGGCAAGGGAACCAATTAGGAAGTTACTGTAGTAGGCAGAGAATTAACAAGGGCCTGAATTAAAGCAACATTTAAAGGACAAGGAGTAGAGGGAGTGCTGAGAAATGTCTAAGAGATGAAGGGGGAGTCGGGGGAGGCTCCCAGGATGACTCCCAGTTTCCAGCTCTTGGGTGGTGGGACCATGAACTGCCATCAGGAATCCAGGAGCAGGAGCCAGGGTGGGAGAGACAGAGGCTGCAAAAGCCATAGGACCTCAGGATGTAAGTCCAAAGGTCGGAAAGAGTCATCCATGAAGACCAAAAATAATGAGGAGGCTGACCTCACCCAGAGAGAGAGGAGGGAGCAGGAGGGGGACAGACGTCCACCTCGCTGAAGACACCCTCAGGGCACCTGCCCCAGGGGGCCGGGACTTGCCCCTGAACTTGGTCTACTTCACTCAACATCTTTTCTTTTTATCTTCTCATGTAGCTACTCAAACAATAACAGTGCTGGCAGACAAAGAGCAAATGAACTGACCTGATTCAGCTCTCAGTCCCAGGCCTTTAGCTTTTAGTCTTGAGTGAATAAATTCTTCTTTTTCCTGAAAGAAAACAGCTATCAGAATCCCTTTCTAGGTGGGGAGGGTGTGGCTCAAAGAGGTAGAGCACATGCTTAGCATGCACGAGGTCCCAGGTTCGATCCTCAGTATCTCCTCTAAAAAAAAGCAAATAAATGAGTAAACTTAACTACCTCCCTCTCCACCTCTTTGTCTGTCCCTCCATCTCTTCTGGAGGGGCTGGATGTGGGTTTCCCAAGAAGTGGCCCATCTCACAGCCTGTTTGAAACCATCTGAACTTGGTTAGAAGTTTCACGCTTGAAAGAGGATTTGAAAATGAGATGTTTAATGAACTTTCGGAGGTACTGCATGTTTGTAAATCCACAGAATAAGATAAACACACTCCATTTGACTTGGCCCGCAGAAATGGATAAACACCTATTGCCTCGAAGTCTTTCTTCTGGAATTAGAATATTTATGCTTCTTTCTCATGTACTTTATCGACGAGTAGGCTCTTAAGGATTCTGAATTCTCAGAAGAATAACAGCACATCCCAGAAGCACACAAGACACGCACATGTGAAAGACAGAGTTGTAGTTCTGGCTCTGCTACGTCCTGCATTTCCCTGAAGGTCTCAAGATCTGTGATTCTACTAATGACCAATATTTCTTCTGTACAGTTACATGTTGATTCTAAAATTACATACATATGAACATATACCCGTACATGTACACAGGGGAGAGAGACAGACGCTATCAAACTTAAGGCAAAGCATATACTAAGGATGTAGCGCCCCCAAGTGGCCAACTGTATCATTTTCCCATTCTAACATGAAACCTAGACTTACCTTATGAAAAGTCAAATTCTGGTTTGCCCAGAACTGTTGGTTCCATTCTTGTGTTTCTTGTCTTAATTCTCTCAGCTTTTGTTCTAATGGTGATTCATTTTCAGGGATGTAAAAGTGAACAGGTCGAAGGTTTGAATATTTATCTGGGGGTCCTATCCAATCATGGCAAGATTTTCTCGGAGGGCAGAATCTTGAGATCTTTAACAAAATACATGGGATTAATATACAACTAAGAAAAACCCCAGTATTATAAGATGAACACTCGGGGTTTATTAAAGACCCACGTTAGCTTCCTCTTTTGAAGACTATGTGCCAGGGAATATCAAAATTAAAAGAACTGTAATGAATATCATTAACACTATATCAAACTCGTTCAACAGCGGTGCTGGACTAAGTTAACATCCTACGGCAGAAAAACAATGTCAACCTGTACTTTGCACCACAGACAAAACTTAACTCAAAAAGAATCAAAGGCCTAAAATGTAAAACTATAAAACCTCTAAAACACAATAAAAATTTTACAACCTCACATTAGGCAAAGATTTCTCAGATACAACACCAAAAGCACAATCCACAACACAAGAAACAGATGAACTGGACTTCACCAAAGTTAAAATTTTCTGCTCTCCTAAAGACACTACAAAGAAAATGAAAACACCAACCACGGACTGGGAGAAAATATATGTAAAGCTGTAAAAAGGACTTGTTTCCAGAACATACGAAGATTTCTCTAAACTCCATAATAAGAAAACAAACACCCCAATTATAAAACGGGCAAAATATCTAAATAAAAGTTTCTCTGAAGAAGTTATACAGACGGCAAATAAGCACATAAAAAATGCCCAACCTCATTAGTCATTAGGGAAATGCAAATTAAAACCATGATGAGATACCACCACATGCTTATTAATACGGCTAAAAAAAGCCACAAAAAAATCTGCCAAAATGAGTGCTGTCAAGGATGTAAAACAATCGAGCTCTTAAACGTTGCTTGTGGGAATGCAAAACGGCACAACCACTTTGGAAAAAAGGTTGGCAGTCCACCATGAAAAATTAAACACACACTCAACATAAACCCAGCCACCCCTCCCTCCCCAGGTTATTAATCCAAGACACATGGATATGTATGTTCACACAAAACCCTGGATGTGACTGTTTAAAGTGGCTTTTTTTATAGCTGCCCAAATCTGGAAACAGCCCAAGAGCCCTCCCCCTGCTGCATGGTGAGGCCATGTGGTGGGCACTCCTCCACCAGAGGGACCAAAGGCAACGCGGTGAACCTCCCATCACCGTGAGGCCACACCCTGGATGGTTCTGGTCACAAAGCATCCGGGGAAGCCAGGTGCGTGTGGAGGAAGGGGCTGACCATAAAGGGATTCTCCGGGGCAGTAAACGTGTTCTGTGTCCTGAATTGTGGTGTACATGTTTGTCAGGAGTGAATTTTCCTGGCTGCGGACTGGACTTCCATAAACCTGACACTAAACTAAAAAGATGAGCTGAGTAATCAAAGATTAGCTCTCCATTTGCTTGCCAGGAGACCAATGTAACCACAGTTCACGAGGGGAAATAACAGTCAATCTGGAAGTTTCTTGTATCTTACTTGTGAAAAAGCAAGCTCTACTGAACCCGCCTCCCACATCCAGAGCAAGGGTACCCCCACCCGCCCTGCCTCTGTGAACAACCAGAAAACTACTCAGCAACAGGAGTGGGCCACCGACAGGTGCAACGCAGAGGACCTCAAAATAATACACGGAGTGGAAGAGCCCGGCACCAAAGACGACGTGATTGCACATGTGTGACATTCTAGAAAAAGTAATCAGGTCAAGGCGGAGCGCATGGCTCAAGTGGTGGAGCACGAGCTGAACAGGCATGAGGTCCTGGATTCAATTCCCGGTACCTCCTGTAAAAAAGTAAATAAACCTAATTACCTCCCTCCTCCCACCAAAATAAAATAATTAAATTAATACAATAATGAATAAATAAAATATTTTTTAAAAGTAATCAGATCAGTGGTTGCCCGGAGTGAGGGGTGGAGTGATGTTACACATCTTACTGGAGTGGTGACTGCAAGGATTTACACGTTTGTCAAAACTCATCAAATGTACACTCAAAATGGGTGCACTAATTTTAGTATATATAAATTACAACTCAATAAAGTCAATTAAAATTATAAAGACAAAAAATTACCACATCGAACAGTTCTTTTGCATTTAGAGGGCACTTCATTCAGGGTATTTCAGTACTTCACTACCACCATTATAAGCTGCCACTTCCAAGGAACTAAAAACAGAGATGCAGGTTTGCAAAATTTAAGATAAGACAGTTCTTATCTTAGACTTGGCTGCTTACTGACAACTTGAAAAATGTAGAAATAATAGCTAATAATTTCACAAATTAATGCAGCTAACCTGGTACAGCTGTGCATTTTGCAATGTCTCACGTGGTGGGAGCATCACAGAGCGAAGGAGGGACCAAGGAGAAGCTCTACTCTGCCTGTAGCCTGAGCCTTCCTGTCCCCAGTGTGGGTCTGACCCTCTCTTAGGTCCCTGGACTAAACCCTTAACAACTAGGGTAAAGAACCAAGTGTAGACTGATAGGGGAAACCAAGTCACTCTTGAGGAAACACAGCTTGTGCGTTTTCACTTTGACAGCCACCACTAATCACCACCAACGCACACCGAGCAGCCTAAGAACTTGGCGTTAACTGAAGGAGAGTGCTAATTGCAGACCTGCCCGGCGGCACTCCTTGTCTCGGATGCTAGGAGCCTCCTAAGTCTTCTAAATTCCCAAGCAGCCTAAAAACAGAAAGAATGTAAACAGGACAAGGGTAGCAGTGGGTCTGGTTGGGGGCGGGTTACAGGGCTCAGAGCCCACAGAGAACACTTCGGGATGCTGCGTCAGCTCTGGTCACTCCTGAGTTCAGCAGGTCGTTAGGTTACAAAATATGCAGGGGCACCCACTCACGCAAAAAGCTTGAACACACACCTGAGAACACAGCTTCCTTTTTTTACTTTTTTTTTTTTTTTGCAGAAATCAGTACACTTTCCCTAAACTCAATATTGTTTATTTTTTTTTTAAGGTAAAATTTGCACACAATGAAACAGACAAATCTTTAGATAGCTTCTGAGTTGTAACACATTACAGCTCTCCCTTCAGGACAACACTGGCACGTATTTTATTACAAATCTGTCATGTTTAGCTCAGCATCAGAATGCTTACTATTTAGAAAATTATTTTGAGTCTAGAATAAGCGAATGGGCAGGAAATGTTGAAAAGTATATATGATTCCCACAGACTTTCGAGATATTTTTAGAAAACTATCTTTTAAAATAAATTCAAAAATTTAAGGATCCTTGACAGATTAAGTAAAATACAGCGTTTGAATGGGGGAAAAATGGATAGAAAACGTTCAATCACTGAAAAGAAGCTGTATAGTAATAAGTTAAAATTCTGGTGACAATTGTCACTAAGTGGAGTGCTCCCTAAAATTCACCCAAATTTACAGAGCACTGATGGAGCTTAGGCTGGAGGAGGCCCCGGGGACATGAGGAAGGGTCCTGCAGGCCTTCTCGGGAGCAGACGTGGGGAACCTACACTCGGAGAGGGCGGAGAGGACAGAAGTCGTCCTCAGCGGCTGGTGGGGGTGGCATGGGGGGAGAGTAGGGGCTGCAGGGACAGAAGAATGAGGAGAAGGCAGGGGACGGTGGTGAGGAGCCAGACAGAGCTGCCCTCTGGGCAGTAGCCGCTAGAAAACGTTTAATATGGCTGATGAGCAGCACACACTTTACAAGTAATGATAAAATACATGACACTCCTTCTTGTGAATCCCACGCAGCTAAGCAAGTCTCACAAAGCTTTCGTTAACTTTTAACAATAGCTTTAGTGAGAGATAATTCACATACTATAAAATTAACCCTTTTAAAGTAGAGCTGTGCAACCATCACCATTAATTCCAGAACGTTCCATCCCTCCAAAAAGAAACCCGGTGCCCAAGGGCCTGGCGGCCATGACTCTGCCTGGGGCTCTGTGGGTCTGCTTGTTCTGTACATTTCACGTAAACGGGATCACACAAGTATGTGCTTTCTGGGACTGACGTCTTTCACTTAACGTGATTTCAAGGTTCAACCGGTTGCAGCATGCGTCAGCCCATTTCTTTTTATGGCTGGATGACAGTCCATAGGATGGATATAAACACTTTTTATTTACCTGTTTATCAGCTGAGAACATTCGGGTTGTTTCCACTTTGGGGCTATTTTAAACAATGCTGTCATGAACATTCGCGTATTGATTTTTGTGTAGACATCTGTCTTCATCTCTCTTGGGTGTAAATATAGGCGTTTCCAAAGTGTCTGCACTATTTTACATTGCCCCCAGCAACGTAACCAGCTTCTCCACATCCTCGCCAACACTTGCTGCTGTCCGTTGTCTAACTCATGGCCACCCTAGTGGGGATCAAGCGGCATCTTGCTGTGGCTCTTTTGCTGATTTTTGCTAAGTTTGGTGCAAATAGCCAAAACCTGGCTGCAGGTGACTAACTAATAGGCGTACTTGGGACACAAAGGTGATTTCATACTAAGTAGGGTGAACAAGACCCACGTCAGACTCACCCATTGCCAACACACAGCGATTTCTTTGATAAACATGGATAGCAGTTTTGGAGACTAGAAGATTATTCCCTCAGTTCTGGTCTGTTCACAACGTGATGTCAACAGACAAGGTATCCCTCTTAATTTACTCCATGTGACAGCTGACCCTTGAACAATGTGGTGATCAGGGGTGAGGACCCTCCATGTACTTGAAAACCCATGTACAACTCTACAGCCAGCCCTCCAGATCCCAGGTCCCACACCTGCAGATTCAACCAACCTGGGGGTATGTGGTTCTATAGAAAAACTCTGAGCATAAGCAGACCTGTGCAGTTCAAACTCATGTTGTTCCAGGGTCACCTGCAACAACATTTCTCCTTCACTTTCCTAAGTCTAGACAATTAACAAACCAATAAATCAAACCCTGACTGGGAGCATTTGCCCATTTGCATGGTGCAATTACTTACACCACGGATAATTTCAAGCCCGCAAAATGATGTTACTGAACAAGGAGTTGGAAAGAGATGCACAGAAATACCATTGTATGCTCTCTCTACCATACAGGGTAACAGATGCAAATAACCTCAAAAGCAGAGATAATTATAATTTAATTTTTAGTAAAGGAGGCAAAACTTCCCCTCTACCCTCTTAGAATCCCCAAATGGGCCTAAGAGTTAAATTAACACAAGACAGATTAACAAAAGAAAAACATAGATTTTTCACATGCATATGGGAATCCCCATAGGAAAATGAGGACCCCCAAAAAGCAGATAGGCCCAAGTGCCCATATACTAGGCTGAACAAGAAGTCGCCATTGTGGAAAAGTGACTAAAATGTACGGTGAGACTAACCGTAAGTGTTACTTTAAACAATCTGTTTTCACAGACTTCTTTCAGTCTCTGGTGGTGAGAATGCTTCTTTCCTCCTGATTTAGGGAAGGCAGCTTTCACACAGGAGTTTTACCTTCTGCTTTAGGAAGAAAAGAGCAGGCCGGAGCACCCTCTTTGCACCTGCTGCTCTTCCAGTGCCTTTAGCTCAAAACAATCTTTTTGCCAAAGAGGACTATTTTAGGGTGGCTGGTTCTGTCCTTCAGCACTCTAGAAAGCTAAACCTTATCCCATTATTTAAAGTGCCTGAAAGTGTTTTAATTTTCCTAAAGATATTTATGAGGACATAGTTGAAACTTAACAGAATATCCAAAATCATCAACATAATTTTAAAAAGTTTAATTATGTTTCCTATAGTTAATGTCTTGTAGGAGCAAACAAATATAAGTGTGTGTATATTAGAAAAACAGTAAGGAAATCTTTTCTTAAAGAAAACATTTCTAAAATTCTCTGCAGTTTTTACCATAAGAATTCTGTCCAATTAGCCTCATTTCCATGCAATAAACATTAGCAAGCTCTGCTGCTTCTGATACTTTTTTTAATATCATCTTCAGACTTCTGGAGGATGAAGCTGCTAGAATTAAGATCTTCTACCCATTTTACGTTAGTTTATTTCATGACTGATGCAAATATTTTTACTCAGGTGATTTTCTCGCAGCTGCAGAAGTTGCTAGAGCCTACAGCTGATGACCAAGGGAGTCAAACACTGTCTTTTGAGAAGCCTTCTTCTCTGGCCGAGGGAATAAGTCCACGGAATTCCAGGCCCAAGCAACACTGAAGCCTGGCACCCCCACCCCTGGCCCTTTACAGGTAGCTGTTCCCAGGTCTGGAGCGGGAGCTGAGGGCTCCAGCTCTGTAATCAGCTGGTGTAAGCAGCTCCAGCTGCCTCCAGGATGCCCCCACTCCCACTCCTCCAGCCTGCAGCCAAAGTAATCTCCCCAAAACAGTCACTCTCACGGCGATACTCCTCCCCTTAAAAACCACCAGTGACTACTCATTACCCTCAGGATAGTCTAAAATCCTCACTGTGGTCTCGCAGACCAGCCGCCCCACCTCTCCTTCCTTCTCCACCCACACAACTTCCTCTAATGACTGGGGACAGCTGGCCTCTGCCCAGCCTCCGCCCTTCCTCGGGAGGAAACACGGCTTCCTCCACTTCCTTGGCTTCCTTGCTCTGAATCCCGCTCCTCAGTGGTGTCTCCAGGGTGTCCTGAGCCCCCAGCAGACTGCAGGCCCATGGGAGCAGGTGGTGACAAGCACTTGTTAGAGGAATATTCTTCGTAGTTCTTAAAAATCTTTCCGGTTCACCTCCTCTATGTCTATGCAAAGAAATCCACTTCATCTTCAGAAACTCTGACTTATAGGAATGACTTGGGGGAGAGACACCTGACAAAGTTTAACTGGGATACTGCAATTACTGATAGTAACATAAGAATGTCGAGAAGTTCTGAGCGAGACAGAAGCCATTGCTGCCAAGTGTTCTTTACATAACTGCTTGCTGTTGAGTTTCTAGGTCTTCCAGGAGACTTTCAAAGGCGCTGCGTGTTCTGGAGTGTGACGTGCACATGGTGGAAGAACAGGGAGGCACTGGTGCAGGTGGACGGGTCAGAGCTGCAGGGGACTTGGGGAGCCAGGCTGACCGGTTGCCAGAGGGGCACCAAAGCGGGGGAGAAGTTGAGACACAGCTGTCACCTCTTCGTGGCCACTGCTGCTGCAGGTCATAGAGGACACAGTTCACACCCCACACCAGCCTACTGCACCTGACCAACCAGTTCAGCATGGCTAATTCTTCTGCATTCATTTCTTCTTGCAGATCTTTGATCATTTTTACTTTTGACTCGTACTTCCAAAGAGTGTCCCTCGCGGGGTCACTGGGAAGCAGGGTTGAGCCTTAAGAGGCTCAGCCAAAGTGGAAACATCCCAGATGAAAGGCCAGCAAGTCCCCCGGAAAGGACTGAGTTCATCCCTCGTGTGTGAAAGTGGCAGGGCCCTGCTGGTTGGGAGACATCCTGGCCTGCTACCTAAGCCCTGAGACCATGCTTCTCAGCATCAGGACTGAAACATATTGACCTGATACAGGCTGACTTAAGAATCCTTTTTAGAAAGCACAGGCAGGACTGTCACACAAAGATCTTTAACGTTTTACCCACCATTCTAAGAACAATACACTATAACCATGTTTCCCTTTAAAAAAAAAAAACAAACCTTACTTTTCTGCAAGTATTTTTGGACTTCTCCCCCAAAGCCTGTGCATCTGCGATGTTTAGATATTCTTAGAAACTGAAGGAGATTCACACAAAGGGACCCAGTGAGTGGAGACAGAAACAGAGCCAGCCTGGGCCCACTGCTGTGAACATTCGCTGCAAGACAGGGCTCCTTCCCCTGCTCTAAGCAGGCTGAGGGGGCTGCAGAGCTGCCGGGGGTCAGCCCTGCCAGCAGCAAGGGGACAGGGCGGCAGACTTCACCCTAGCTGCACATGTTTACCTGTTTTACCACCTTCCAGAACAGCACCCCACCTCTTCTTACAGGAAATTCTGAGGAAGTCATAACACACATAACAAAGCAAGCTCAAAGAGGAGCCAGGGCTGTCCACTTACTTTTCCATATTTATCTCTGAGTTATTACTTATAAACTGCTTTATAGTTGACACGTGAACTTTGCGACCCAACTCTCGGAGTCCCCTCCATTTCCCACTATAATTCGAGAGACTTTATCTTCAATGATGGCAGAGGTAGTTTCTCTGCTCTCCCCTATAAGCATATATTCTGTCTTTGTTCCCGCAACAACTGCTATTTAAAAGGGAGGAGAAGGGGCCTGGGGGAGGAAGTCCTTCTGTAAAAGGACAAATCCCTCTGAGGTTTGAATAAGCACCATAATTTATTCTTACAGCAAAAGCACGGAGCGCACAGTCTCCTGGGCTCGCCGTGGCCGGGATGCGGTGGGGAAAGCACACAGACCTAACAGTTCCGCTGAGGACTGTGTCTGTTCCTACTTGTCAGACGGAGTTACCATTACTGGGGGGGGGGGAGGTGAACCTTCCAGCTCTTTCTCTTTAACTGTGAACTGCCAGGCTGGGCAGCCCGAGCCCGGGCCTGTCCCCTGCAGGCCCAGCCCGGCTCTCCCTCCCTCCCCCTCCCTTTAGGGCAGGCTCCTGAGCTCCCCTGACATGCGCCCACCCTGGGGCCTCTCCTAGGAGGAGAAGCGGGGATTGGGAGTGGGAGATCTTGCTCCCTGGCCCCTCTCCCAGAAGTGCGGGTATGTAGCACAAAGGTCCTCTCTGAGGGCAGGCTTCACTGCCCGCCGCTGGGAAACCACCGGCAACAAGGACAGGAACGACAATGCTGCCAGGAGCTGCTGTTCTCGGCGCTTCCTGGTCTAGAGCCCTGACTCTTCTGGAGTGGGAACTGAGAGCCTTTCCCTGCTGGAGGGCTGGAGGCCCCAGCCTCCCATCCTAGACGGATGCAGACAAATCAATCGGCACACCAAATCCAGCAGAACGTAAGAGGACCAGTGTGTCAGGACCAAGCTGGGTTTATACTAGGAGGGTAAGGTGGGTTTAACATCAGAAAAGCAATCACCAATGAAGAAGCCTTCTCAAAAACAAAAAAGGCAAATCTGAATGTAGTCAAGGCTCTAGAAGGAACATGTTAAACTGCACCACGGGAATGGAATCAGTAGAATCAGGCTGAGGGAAACTAAAGCATACACACCCTCAGCGCCCACAGATAAACTGCTGTAAGTAAAGGAAGGGACAGAGGTAAAACCTAAGAAACCTGGAAGCCCATCAGCCAACCACCACGTGCAGACCTTACGTGGGTCCTGACAGACGCAGACTGTGAAAGAAAGCACCTCTGACATTTGTACGACAGTGGAAGACATTTACATTGGAAATTTGCTGGAATTAAGAATTGTTATAATTCTTTATAGATGTGACAATGGCATTATGTCTATACATTATATATATCTCTGTATATCCGTATCTTTTAAAGATACACACTGAAATACTTAAGAGATGCCACCACATTATCTGGGAAGGGGGACTGGATGGGGGTAAGGATGAAACAGACAGCCATGAGTGGGTAACTGTGGAAGCAGGGTACTGGATACATCATAATTCTTTACATTCTTCTATCTTTGTACGTTTTAAATTCCCCATAAATAATAACAACAAAAAAAACAATAAATCAGTGTAATTCTCCATATTAACAGAACATACAACAAAAAAAACAATAAATCAGTGTAATTCGCCATATTAACAGAACAGAGGGAAATCATGTAATCATTTAAGTAGATGAAGAAAAAGCACTCAGTAATGTTGGAACACTGGACTGAGAGAGTGAAAACCCTGATTTTAGTCCTGACCCTGTTCTGTGATACCAGGCAGGTCACTTTTCCTCTCTGGGCCTCAATTTCCTCATCTTTATAATACAGTTAAATGACATGGTTTTTAAAATCCTCCCACCTCTGCTTTAATTTGTTTTCCTACTAATTATTGAAAACCTTTTAAATACTAGATATATCCACATTAACCTTAAAATCCTATGACTAGATCTCTCACCAGTTTCTCATTTATCTTGAGTTTCAACTTCTTCCTATGAGATTTATTCCAAACCTAAACTTGGGGATTTTGGAGGTCATGCTCCTTAATGAAAATGTAAGCAAAATACGACACCAGTAGTTCCATTATGTGTTATTTGTAAATATTACCTCTCCATGCTGAGGGCCTGTTTCTTTTTTTTTTTTAATACAAAAATTACTAGAAGAAAATTTTCAGTTCATCATCCTTTGGATAAAGGAACTATATCATGTATATTCCTCATGTGTAAGCCTTAGGATCTTGAAGAAATTATTCAATCTTACTGTGTTTAAGTTTCCTCATCTGTAAAAATGGGATGAAAAAAGTGCCTAATTGACAGAATTTTGAGGCTTAAATAAATTGAAATGTATAAAGCTCTCAGAACAGTGTATGCAAGTGCTTGATAAATGTTAACTATGACTGTAAATGTCAATGAAAGTCACGGCTACAAATATTCATGCATGTACTGTAACTGTGTCCCTAACTTGTGAGCTTATTAGACCTGCCCTTAAGGGTCCTGATGTTATATCTCAAGAAAGCTGGGGGGAGAAAAAACAACTAGACAAACCAAGAAAATAAGTAAATGTCCTGATGTCCAGACTGCATCTGGACCAATTCCATCAGAATCTCTGGGGGTGGGCCCCAGTATTTTTTAGTCTTCCAGATGATTCCAAATGTGCAGATGGTATAAACCAATGATATAAAGACACAGGTAGAATAAGCAGGTATGAAGTAGCTAGAGAACACCTGCTTTGACAGCTGAGTTTAAGTTGCATTTGGAAGGAAAAGTGATGCTTAACTCTAACGTCTACACTGTTTCTCTATTAAAAACTGGTATCCATGAGAGAGGGTAGAGCTCAGTGGTAGAGCACGTGCTTAGCATGAACGAGGTCCTGGATTCAGTCCCCAGGACCACCATCAAAAAAAATAAATAAACCTAATTACCCCCCACCGAAAAGTTTTAAAACTGGTACCCAGGGATTAGAGGGGGAAATAAACAGCAGGCCCTAAAGCCGGCCTCCTTAACGCAAGTGGAAAACAAGGAAGTAATGGAAAATATGAGGGTGAACTAGAAATACAGGAATAAAATAGCTCTCTTTAGATAAAGAAAACCAAAGGTTTACAACCTGTTACTTTTAAGACCTAATACTTAAAATCAAAGTCTGAAAGACAACAATCTCTCTGTGCTGCAGGAACTTAATTACCTGGAGAACTGGCTGTGTGCTTAAGAAGCACACACAGATGGGGCCAAACACATAGGAAACACAAACTGCCTTGAGGTGAGAACGATTCTTTAATGTTCCATCCAATATCTAGCCTAATGGGAAACACATCCTAAAAAGAAAACAAAAACAAAAAGAGCACAAGTCATAAGGCTAGGATTGGGCAGGGTCTGACTCATGAGTCAGCTGCTCCACTTTCAGCGTCATCACAATCATCGCCCGCATGGACCTCAGGCGGTCCAAAGGCGAGCAGCACCGGCTTCCTTGACACTTGGACTGCAAAAGGCTGAGAAGTCTCATCCTGAGGATCAGACCCAAGGTAAGACTTCCTTTAATAAAAGGCTGTATGTCAATAGAAAAGGCCTCGTCTAGGTGCTGTTCACAAAATAAGTTGGGGTAAGTCCTCCCCCTGGGGCAGTTGTTGGTTGATGTTAAGTTTGCCCTCCCAGAACATTTTCAGATACTTGTTGAGTATCCTTCTACCCAAAGTCTGAGATGCTGAGTGGGTTTATATGTTCTAGGAACAGAAGTCAGGACTGTGGCCACTGTATCAGGGAACTAAGTCAGAGGCTTGGGGTATAGGTGACAGGTTACTCCCTATTTAAACTGTAAACGAGACAGAATTTCAAAGCTGCGTTTATAAAAGCATGCTAATAGCAACAGACCAAAATAAACAAAAATTTACAGGCAGGCTCATTTTGGAATTTTTTTTTTAAATACTAAGTGTTGTCTTTTTTTCCCCCAATACTTTTCTTCCTTCCTTCCTTCCTTCCTTCCTTCCTTCCTTCCTTCCTTCCTTCCTTCCTTTCTTTCAGGTACTGGGGATTGAACTCAGGACCTCCTGCATGATAAGCATGTGTTCTACCCCTGAGCTATTTCCCACCCTCTTGGAATTCTTAATAGACATTTCTTTACCCTTCTTTAATTATCGTTTAAAGTATGCTTGCTAGCCTGCCTCTTTAGCCTGTTGGCAAACGAAGTGTTAGTACTTGTACCTTTATTTCATCTGCAGCCCATTCCACACCGTTAGTCAACATTTTCATGTGACAGCTGGAATCAAGGTCCAGGACTCCCTAAAACAAATCATCGTCCTTCTCCAAAGCAGTGCAGTTTTTAAAAACTGCTTGCCACTTGTTGCTGCTGCAGACAGTAATCTCTGCGTATCTTTGGTCAGTGACATATATACAGGCACGCTTTTTCCAAACCAGAAAAACTATTCAACGTGAAGACCTACAAAACACGATGATAAAATTTGCCACCACTTGAAGAAAAGCACTAATAATTTTAACGAAGCCAAAACACACACGTGAGCTGTGCACACCAGGAGCTCTTAAAAAATAAAAACTAACCATACTAGACGAGAAACAGGTACGTATAAACTTGCTAGCTGACTCTGCTATACTTCACAGAAGTTCTGCCAACAGACCCGGGAGTGGCGGCGGCACCGTCAGTTCCACCGACCAAGGAAACTTGGGGGCTCCGGGGCCAGGAGGTCTGCCCGCCCCTCGAGCCAGGGCCTCCCCACTCTCCATCCGCCGGGACCCCCAGGCCGCGTACGCTGCTCCGTGCCAGGCCCGGGCCGGCTCGGGGACGCTGCTCCACGGGGGGCTTAGCCGACGCCGCCAGCGGGCGACACAGGGGAGCGGGACCCACAGGTGTCCCTGAGGGACGCGGCCCGGGTCTGCCGCCCCTTGCGGCCACCCCTCCCGGCCCAACCTCTCCGGGAACCCCGCTTACCCGGCTGGGCGCCGCATCCCTGCGCTCGGTGCCGCGCTCGGGGGCGAGCTGACAGCCGCGGCCTGTGAAGGCGCGGCAGAGAACAGGGAGAAGGGTCTTCCTCCCAGGCCGTAAAGCCGCCATGGCTGTCACCCGCCCGCTCCCGCGGCGCACGGCAGAGTCGCGACGGCGCGAGGGGCTGCCTTACGGCAAGGTCGCGAAGCCAGTGGGAGGGGACGATACGGCCGACCGTGCGCTTTCCCCGCGTGTGACAGGCTGCGGAGGCGGGCGGACGGCGTGGGGGCGTCTGGCGGCGGCTCCTCGGCTCCTGCCATTCTAGGCAGCTGCGCGAGGCAGCTCGCGGCAGGCTCGGCGAGGGTTAAGGTACGGCGCGGTTTACGAAGGACGTTTTTCCCAGGGCAGGGGCTGTTTGGCCCGGAGGCGGGGCTGCTGGGCCCTGGCGACGGCGGGAGCGGAGTGGCGAACGTCGGCGGCGGAGCGCGCGATGGCGCGGGCGGCACAGGTGAGCGAGGCGCGGCGGCGGCGCAGGCCTTCTCCCTCCGCGGGAGCGCGCGGCCTCCCCTGGATGCGGCTCGCGGGCGGACGATCCCTGTGCCGGCGCTCTCACCCGGCTGCGGCCCGGCCCGAGTGGGTGCAGCCCAGCCCTGGGTCCCACGCGGGCCAGGCCTGGTTTCGTCGCTGGGCTCCCCGCAGCCGGCCCGGCCCCGGCCCCTGCGCCGTCCCCTGCTCCGTTCCCTCCCTCCTCGCCGGCGCCCCCAGCCCGGCCGAGCGCGGCCGTCCCCTCCCCTCACGGGCCATTGTGAGGTCAGGGCCCGCGGGCGCGTCGTGGGGTCCGGGCGAGACTCTCGGAGCGGCCGCTGCGGCCAGTAGCTGCCGCCGCCACCGCCGGCCCCTTCACCGGCTGCCCCGTTCAGACCTAGCCGGGAGGGGTGAGAGGGATGCAGCTTGGGGCCCACCTGCCGCGCCGCACCCCGTAAAGGGCTGATCTTCCACCTCGCCACTTCACCCACGGGAAGCCAAGACCAAACCAGCTTAGACCTCTTCTGGGTAAAGTGCTGGGAGGCAAGGGCGAGAAGGGGAGGGAAGAATCGAGGCAGCCTGCCCTTCCTGGGCCTCCAGCGGCGTGTTCTGGGCTCGGACACCCACAAGGGATTGGTTTCAGTGGATTATCCATCCTCCTCCCGTGAGCTGTTTGTGGAAACCCAAGCCCTTGGGGAAAAAAATCCTTTTATTCTGTTTAACAGACAGCCCCAGGGGGAGGGTGGAGGAGGGGAAATGAGGCCTCAGCCCCACCAACCTTCCCAACCCACCCATCTCTACCTTACGTATTTGTAATCTATATACACACCCCAGTGGGTCGGGAGAAGGGGGTACACCCTCAGCGGGGTAAGTCATTCTGGACTTTTAATGGGAGGCTAGTGAATGAATTATTCATAATTGTCACATTCTTGCGGGATGTATTCTGGAGGGGAGGGGAGCATGGTAGGGCACAGGAAGGTATTAGGCCTCCAAAGCCCAAGATGGTGCCTTTAGCACAATCCCATTCGCTTTTCTTGTGGAAGTGTTTATGTGTGCAGAGAAGACTTGTTAGGTACTAAAAGAGTGGAGCAAGAAACAGGGCAGCTTTATAGAAGTGCTTGAAGGGTGGAGAAGCGTGTAGGAGCTGGGGCTTTGGTGGCTGTTTGTGAACCACTGGTGTGTTGGTGGCTCTGTTCCTTTTGCTTAGTTACTTTTTCTGGAAACTAGGCATAGCTCTTTGGCCTGGTGGGGGAGCTTAGATGTACTGATAACGTCTGGAGGGTTAGAAGAGCTACTGTTCACATTGCACAGAGGTGCCCTGCTCCTGCCAGTGTCAAGACCTAAGATACTTGTGCTTTTTCCAAGCTGATAGTTCAACGTAATGCCATGCTTTGAAGGCATATGCTGCTTTCTGTTACAACTGAAGAAACTTGAGATTCACAGGCCCAGAGCCCCACCTCATATTCCACTCCGCAGTAACCCCAGTCTTAATCACGGCGGTGTTTAGGTTATTTTCAGAAGGAGTTGATTAGTCACTCTAATTTCTACTTGAGTATGACTGTCCTTCGGAATGCAATAATGACAAGCCCTTTTTCTTAAGCATATCTCTTTAAAATGAGAATTTTAGAAAGAATATATGATTACCATTCTGCAGGCTTTGTGGTGTAATAAGTTACGATTTTTGTCATCTTTTAGTGCTTGTGAAACTGAACACAACAAAAGCATGGAGATGGGAAACCAACACCCTTCTATTAGTAGGCTTCAGGAAATCCAAAAGGAAGTAAAAAGTATAGAACAGCAAGTAATTGGTTTCAGTGGTCTGTCAGACGACAAGAATTACAAGAAACTGGAGAGGATTCTAACAAAACAACTTTTTGAAATAGACTCTGTAGACACTGAAGGAAAAGGAGACATTCAGCAAGCTAGGAAGAGGGCAGCACGAGAGACAGAGCGGCTGCTCAAAGAGCTGGAGCAGAACGCGAACCACCCGCACCGGCTCGAGATACAGAGCATATTTAAAGAAGCCCAGTCCCTGGTGAAGGAGAAGATCGTGCCATTTTATAGTGGAGGCAACTGTGTAACTGATGAATTTGAAGAAGGCATCCAGGATATCATTTTGCGGTTGACACATGTTAAAACTGGAGGCAAGATCTCCTTGCGGAAAGCTCGGTATCACACTTTAACCAAAATCTGTGCGGTGCAAGAGATTATCGAGGACTGCATGAAGAAGCAGCCTTCCCTGCCACTGTCCGAGGACGCACACCCTTCCGTTGCCAAGATTAACTCTGTGATGTGTGAGGTGAACAAGGCCAGAGGCACTCTGATCGCTCTCCTCATGGGAGTGAACAGTAACGAAACCTGCAGGCACTTGTCCTGTGTGCTCTCGGGGCTGATCGCGGCCCTGGATGCCCTGGATGTGTGCGGGCGCACTGAGATCAGAAACTACCGGAAGGAGGTCGTGGAAGATATCAACAAGTTATTGAAATATTTGGATTTAGAAGAGGAAGCAGATACCACTTACGCGTTTGACCTGGGACAGAATCATTCCATTTTAAAAATAGAGAAAGTCCTCAAGAGAATGCGAGAGATAAAAAACGAACTGCTTCAAGCCCAGAATCCTCCTGAGTTGTACCTAAGTTCCAAAACAGAATTGCAGGGCTTGATTGGACAGCTGGATGAGGTCAGTCTCGAAAAGAACCCCTGTATCCGGGAGGCCAGGAGGAGAGCAGTGATCGAAGTGCAGACCCTCATCACGTACATCGACTTGAAGGAAGCCCTGGAGAAGAGAAAGGCGTTTGTGTGTGAGGAGCACCCCTCACACAAGGCCATCTGGGACGTCCTTGGAAACCTGTCGGAGATCCAGGGAGAAGTCCTCTCATTTGACGGCAACCGGACTGATAAGAACTACATGCGGCTGGAAGAGCTGCTCACCAAGCAGCTGCTGGCCCTGGATGCGGTCGACCCGCAGGGAGAGGAGAAGTGTAAGGCTGCCCGGAAGCAGGCGGTGAAGCTCGCCCAGAACATCCTCAGCTATCTCGACCTGAAATCTGATGAGTGGGAGTACTGAAGCACCCAGCCCGGGCCTGAGCCCTCTTGTTTTGCACTTTATACATACGTCTTTGTATTTATAGAGAGCTTGCAGTTCCTTGAGCCTAAATGTGATTTTTACATGCATATTTCAATCTCCGTATTTATGGTTTTAGCAAATTATATTCAGTATCTCTGCTGCTTTTGATGTTGCAAAACAAATATTACAGCTTATTAACTTTTCCATTTGGATCGTTATCTGTATGTTGTGTGATTTTTTGGTTTTTTTTTTTTTAATCAGAAAATGGAATAGGGGCAGCTTTTTCATTTTTTTTAATAGGTTGTCCAAGCATTCAAATGCAGGTATTTCAGAATCTAGGAATAGTCATAACCTTACATAGTAATTTCTAGGACAATTATGAGAAAGGGGGAAGTTTTTGGTTAAACAGAAGTAAGGTCCAATACTAAAGCAGTACAATTACATATTTCATTATACTAAGTAAAGCAGAAGGATTTTTTTCATTTATAAAACCCGATTAGTCCCACCCAGTTTAACAGGGTGGGAGTTTTTTGTTTTTACAAACAGTCTGTTCTTTCATAAACATTTTTTGTTTGAAGAACGGTGTCTGTGTTTCCCCCCATACTCTGCATTTAGAGGGGGATTCTTATTTTTGTGTGTGACATAGGAAAATTGTGAAAATTAATAGCAAAAAAGTATTTGAGACTACCTTGAAGAAAGAACACCAGCTAATATTTTCAAGTTGCTCTTGTTTATAAAATGTGAACTTCCAGTTTCCCTTAGAAATTAGTAATGGACATTAAAAAAAAAAAAAAGGAAACACCCGTATCCAGAGTAGGATAATGAAAACGAGATTAGTTACCTATTATCAGGTTGTATCAGAGTAAGCAAAAATGAATCTATCATGTCCTGGGCTTCTCCTGTTGTTCAAGGCTGCATGATGAACACACCTGTTAAGCATTCCCCATGCTGCTGTGTGGTGTGTGAGAGCAGAAACTGTCCGCAGCCCTGCGGGACCAGATCCTTGTCGCTTGTTCAGATGAAGTTAGCTGTCAACGCCTGGCACCCGGAAACATCGCACTCTGGGCCCCTGCTGCGCCTCTGAGTTCCTGTCACTGGCACGTGGATGTTTGTCTAGTGCCTAAGAGGACCAGTAAATATCAGTGCATGAAATGTTTTTTCTTCTTCTAAAGGTTATACGTATTTCTGTACCTACGAATTCATGATCCAGTTTTACGGTTGCCTGTTAACGTGAACAAGAGACTTCCCCAGAGTTCTGAAGCACCTAGGCAAGACGCTGCCCCAGCATCGCAGCTAACAGACCGCTCCCTGTAGTCACTCTCAGAGTAACCCTATTAGAGCGCACCCTTTGAGCTCTGTAGTAATTTGTGATATTCTTTCAGAGATATTTGATAACTTTGTAAACAGCTAAAAATAAGATAAAGGAGTAGCCCTGGATACCTGAAAGATTATAAAAAGTGCAGCCCTAGGAGATTTTCACGCTATGTCAGTACTGCCTGCTAATTAAAAGCCCTTGATATGGCCTGCCTACTAGGAATGTTCTAGATTCATTGGATAGTGGGGTCAAAGGGCAGTCAGAGGTCTTGGGGCAAGAGCCCCTCCCGTCTGCACATCCATCAGGCTCTCGAGTGCAGCTTCATTGGTAGTTCATTTTGACCAAAGCTGTTTTAGGATTGCTACTCAGTATAATTTTAGGGTACTCTTAAAATCCTGAAGAGCACTGTTTGAGTTAGCCCACTGGGAAATCGAGGCCGTCCTGACTCACTTCGGACATAACCCGCATACTGCGCCAGGGCCTACTACTTCATGTTAATTTTGGATTTGAAAGTTCAGTGTCCGCCTTTCCTTTCAGAGCAGCCACTGTCACATGAGAGCAGGTCCTCCCCCATCATTCATTTGCAGCGATGTTTCCTGCAACTTCCATGGAGCCAGCTCAGACTGCTCTCCTCAGCCTGTGTGTGTGTGTGTGCGTGTGCGTCGTGCGTGTCAGCCTGCTCTACTTCCTTGGACCTGATTATTCTGTCCCCGTAGGGAGCCCTGGTGACACCAGATGTAGCTGCCCTCGTCCCCCGCTGGGAGCCTCTGCTCAGGGGCGCTGCTGCGTGTATGTTTTCGCTTCACTGTGCTTTTATACTCCTCCGCGGAGAGAATCTGCACTGGAAGTAGAACCTGCCCCAACATGTCTGGCCTTGGGTCTGCATTGAACTGTGTGATCCACGTGCGTGCAAAAAATGGCTGCGAACGTTTGCTTTCCTCACGTCGGTCAGCACTGCGGTCAGATCGTTCTTTATGCAGGTAGATTGAAGTCAATCCTCCTACAGTGAAGCGGTCGTGAAAGTAAGTGCAGCGAGCATCTGCTAGGTACAGGTCACTGCTGTATTTTGCTAAAATGCCTCGATATATTTAACATAATTTTCAGTACGTTTGAAAAGTTTAACCAGTTTTTCTTACTTGTTTTACTTTGCTAGTTTTTAATCTGGTTTTTGAGGGTCTAAGCTTATCCTGTACACACGAGTTTTTTTAAGCAAAGCTTTTTAGCCTTTAACTCACCCAGTGTTTTTCTCAAAAATGATTGGAGAAATATTCGCCATTGATTTGATGTGTTGTAAGGCGTGTTAGTCCAGCGTGAGTTCTTGTCCTCTCCCCGTTAACTAACTGTATGACTGTTGTAATACTGTGTCTTAAATAGTTCAGTGTGATTTTGAGATACACAAACTAGTATACCCTTAATTATTGATGAAATAAAAAAATCTCTTAGCTTATCTCTGCAGTGGAGAAGGGCTGTGAGTCTGAGGTGTGAGTTCTGTTATGTTTTCACCCTCGTGTACTGTCTGCCGTGGGTGTTTCCAGAGCGGGCCAGGCGCTGGGCAGGTGGGCTCCTTGGGTCCTGCTGGTGGCAGAGATGCAAGGAGGCTGTAGCGCTGAACACAGACCAGGATCCAGTCTAGGGTGAGGGGGTAACTTCCCGTAGAAACCACCCAGGAAGTGCGGGGCTGGATGGCGGGGCCTCCCACTCTGCCGGTAGGGGGCGGGGTGCTAACCTTACGTGGAGGAGAAGGGGAAACTGGCAACACCCTCTCCCCAAGGAAAGGTCTGAGTTAAGGTGTGCTGCTGAAACTCCTCCTCTCATTAACAGAGGTGTATTGCTGACCATTCAGTCCTTCCAGTGCTTCCGAAATGCTCTGACTGCAGGCTCCCTCCCCAGCCAGTCCTGCCTCCCGGGGAGGTCACCCTCACTCCTCACTCCGGGGCTGCCGGCCTCGCCCCAGCCTCTTCCTGCGGGCGCCTCTCTGCTGTCCCCCCCTCTGCCTGTGCACACCTCCTGGGTGATCCGGATGGAGACCCCGCGGCAGCCCCCTCAGCAGACACGTGTGATGTGTGATAGGCCAGGAGCGAAAAGAAACAGGTTGTACAGCTTTAAAGACTGACTTGGGGGAAGTTTGACATTTTTAATAAACCCTCTGCCATGCGCCAAGATGCGACCTACTGCATTAGGCCTCGGCTGCTCACACCCGCCCGACAGGAACTCCTCAAGCCTCAGCACTGCCTCGGCGGGACAGGGACCGACGCTGAGGTGGCAAAGGGGAGGGCGAGGCGAATCATGCTCAGAATGGCCGTCTGAGGGGCAGGGCGGGCGCTCAGGCCTGGGAGGCCGAGGGAGGAGGCCCAGGGGCCCCCAAGGCTGATGGGAACCAGATGGGAGAAACCCTGGAGCAGGCTGGGCAGCTCAGCTCTGGCTCCCGGGGCGCTAAAGCGCTACCTGGAGGGCCAGCTAGGCCCAAACCGGAGGCAGGGGGCAGGCCTGAGGGTGCCTGGCTGACGGGGGGTCTGATGGGGCGTCTTACTTACACTTTATTTTTCAAGCTATCATCATTGATTGAACCTTTTCTATGTGCCAGGCCACAGGCAAAACATCTTAGGTGCATCCGTTCCGAGCAGGTTTTGGTGTTACATCTGTTTCACAGATTCGGACACTGCAGTGATCACGTGCCCAAGGAACTGCCCGAGGCCACGCGGTAACGAGGAGGGCAGGACAGTCCCGCCTGGGGCAGTGCCAGCTCAGCGCAAGCTCACCTGTGGCAGGTTTACCTGGAGGGTCCCCCCCGCAGGAGCTCTGATTTCTTCGCTGTGGGTGCAGTCAGGATTTATAAAAGCTCCCGTGTTGGCGACGCTGGCCAAGAGCGTGGAGAGCTCAGGTGGCCTCTGACACTGGTCCAGAGCACTGGGGGTGAAGGGCTCAGCGAGGTTGCTATTTCCCTTCTTAGGATTCTTCGACCTTCCGAGCAGCCAGGAGCCCGTGACACCCAGCTTACAAGATGCTGACTGCCCCCTGCTGCCTCCACCTTGCCCTGCCCTCACTCCATGAGCACTGCAAACAGCTGATTTCATTTGTATGATCATCCTTTCAACTCTTAAACCATTTCCCTGTAGCCTCCTGTCCCCCAGACCAACACTGCCAGTCCTCCCACTCACTGTCCCAGCTCGTCCTCCAGGGAACTCTGGGCGAGCGTGTCTTGGTGGCCTCACCCCTATCCCTCTGAGACTGCAGACGTGGCCTGCGTACCTGCTCCTCTGCCCCTGGCCGCTGGGGGCCTGCTGGTCACCCCCCGCCAGGCTGCAGGCTGCAGGCCAAGGTGCCTCCTATGGTGGGCATCTCCTCGTCCCTGCGGCCACACCCCGGCAGTGGCAGGCCCTCGGAGTGCCCTCGGATGAGCTCTTCTCTGGGAGTGGTGTCCTTGGGTCCTGGCACACAATCCTATTCCAAAAACAACTTGCTGAATAAATAAATGGAAAACCTTAGCTCTTTAGATAGCATCACAGAATTTAAAATCAGCTGCCTTTGTGCTCACTGGGATTCAAAAAACCTTGGTCTACTGTCCCTGCAGCCAGGATCCTGGTGTCACCACCAGGACCTCCCCCTGTGCCCAGCTTGTCTGTTTGGTGGGGTCAGCAGTGCTGGGTCCCAGGTCCGTGTGGTGGGAAGGCTGGCCGGGCTGGAGGGTTGCCACCCTCACCTCTGACCAACTGCCCTTGGCTAAGCACCCAGCTGGGTGAGAAGCCAAAGGGACAGAGCAGCCTCCACGCAAGGGGTGCCCCAGGGGTGCACACCTCGGTCACCTCACCTTCCTGGCCAGGCCCAGGGCTGGCAGATGACAGTCATGAACCACACCGTCCAGGCGCGAGTGCTGTGCCAGGGGACAGGGCATGCACAGACCCGGATGTGTGCCCCTGGGAGGGGGCACCTGTGCTGGGGAGTCCAAACGCTCCGGGGGCACGCCCTTTACCCTGAGACCCCCAGGTGGGAGGGTCTCCCAGTGTGAGGGAGAACCTTGGCAGGAAGCAGGGGATGGAGCAGGGGTACCAGGGGCTGGATGGTGGGGCCCTGGTGAGCCACGGGAGGATTTGGGTCTTTGAGGATGGGGTGCTTTGTTGAATGCTCACCCAGCAGAGATGAGGTGGCAGAGATGGGGGCCGAACTGGGAGCAATGGGGTCAGGGCAGGGGGCCAGGAGGGAGGCTGGGGCAAGAGAAGTAGGCAGAGTGAGTGACCCTGGGAGATGATTTTTGGGGGTGCTGAGGGTGGCACCAGGGGATGGGGGCTCCCAGCAGGAAGGGCTAGTCATGTGGACAGGGTCACAGAAGCAGTGCAAGGATGTAACGACACAGAAGCCAGGTGTACCCCATGGGCCTGGGGCAGCCAGGTGCCCGGCTTCTAGTTCTTGAACCTGAGGTCTTGTCTCAGCACCTTTTCTCCCCTCAGGCGGGTTAGGGAAGCCCAGGGCACTCTCAGGGGCGCTCAGCTCCTGGGTCCATATGCCTTACTTTCTCTGGGAGGCCCAGGTTCCATCTTCCCAGAAAAAGGCATCTTCTGGCCTTCACCCTAGACCCAGCAACTCAAAAGAAAGGCACGTGTCCTAGGATCAATGCGGCTGCTGGCATGGCCTGGTGGTAGGAACTATGCAAGGGTCTGGGGAAGAGTGTGAGGGCTGACCAACAGCTAGTGCAAAGGCCCTGTGGTACAGCAGCTCCTGTGGTTGGAGCCAGGGGAGAGCTCAGGTAAGAGTCTGCAACGCTGGATCCCCTGGGGCCTTGCTGGCTGTGGGGGAACCATGGTCACATAGCAGGGCAGGATTACATCCTGGACCAGAGGCTCCCCAGAACAGCCAGGTACAGATGGCCCTCTGGGACTGGGCACTTCATGGGGAGGGCCTCCCAGGCACAGCCCACAGCAGTGCCACCAAGCTTGGCCCGGTGACATTTGCCATGGATGACTGTCCAGGTGCTGGGCCTGGGCCTGGGCCAGCCTGGGAGTGCGCCCTCAGGGGTCGCCAGATGCGACCCCTAGAGGCTTGTATGAGCCCCCTGCATGCGGGGCCTGCCACTCCGGGTGGGCAGGGATGACCCAGACAGACCCGCCCCACTGCCCAGCCCTCCGCACAGCTGGGCCGGCACCGTCGCTCACCTGCTCACCCGCTCGCAGGCGGGGCCCTTGACCTTAGAGGTCGGTCTCCTGAGCCCCGCGCACCTCCTCTCCGAGCCTCGCCCTCACGGTTTGTTTTCAATGCGGCCGCCAGGGGGCGCTCGCGGCCGGGTTTCGCGGAGCCCAGGACCCTCCCGCAAGGAGGGAGCAGCCGGAAACGGGCAGGAGCAGACAGCCGCGCAGCTGTCGCGCCTGGGCCACCACCGGGCCCACCTGCCCTCGTGATCCTGGACAGGTGGCCGTGGCGCCGCTTGGCTGCGGCTAATACCCGCGAGCTGTGCGGGTTGCGTGACCCGTCTCCGCGACCACACACCCAGAGCGAGGGTCCGCCTGGAGGCCTGTGGATCTCATAGCTTCTGAGTCGCCCCTCGGAGCTGGGGAACCAGGAGGACCGTCTGAGGCCCGGATCGGCGCGCGCACAGCAGCTCACGCGTCATTACACCAGCAGGGTGGAGCCTCGGTGGCCTGGCAGGCAAGGCAGCCTGCTGTGGGCCCACATCTCCGAGCAGTCTGGTCCCTCCCTCCTGGTTTAACTCAGCTCAGCCTTCATGCCCAAGCAAAGTGCTACTTCCTGCAAATGCCGCCTTCCTGCCCCCACCCCACGTGCTGGTCCCATCAGGGCTCCAAGACTCTCTGGCCTTGGACTGACAGCCCCCGGAGCTGGGGGATCCTGGACCCATTCTCTGTTCTCTAGCCCCACTGGGGCTCCTGTGTTTCAGGGTCAAGGGCAGGAAGGCCAAGGAAATTGGTGGGAGCCAAGGAGAAGGAACAGGACGGTCAGCAGCACATGAGTGAGCCTGGGCCGGGGTCTGCGCCCTGCTGTGGGCTGTGGGGAGGAAGGGCTGGTCCTACAAAGCCTAGGCCTCCCGTGGTGCTCCCGGGGCTCCAGGGGCCGAATCAGGCCCTGTCCTTCTCCAGACCGCAGTTACCCCCAGCAGGCCTCCCAGGGCCTGTATCGGCAGCAACCGGGACAGCTCAGGTGACGGTGCCCTGGGCAAAGGTCTCCTGTCACTGTGTAAGGCAGGCCTCTGTCTCCAGGCTACCCACAGCAGCCTGGTGGGGCAGGTATGGGGACCGTGGCACTAGCCCCAGCAGCCTAGCCTACCCCCCCCAGGGCCTGGCGGGTGGCCCAGGGTGTGGCGGGGGTCCTTACCTCCTTGCCCTCCCAGCCTGGCCCCATTAGTGGCACTGTGCCTGTGCCCAAGGCAAGCCTCAGGGCCACTGTCACTTCACCGCCAGGAGCAAGGCCCTCTCCCCGGCCCACACCCCTGATGTTGGGTTGCCTCCTGCCTCGCCCTTCCTCCCCGATGACCCCAGACAGGCCCCCAGCTCCAGCCCACACCACCCCTCCTTGAAGGCCCTCTCCCTCTGCTGCCCCCTACCGTGCCCCTGCCCAGAAAGCTTTCTGAGGCCTCCCAGGACCCACCTCCCCAGATCTGAGCCCAGCCCAGCCCAGCCTTCTCAGAGCCCCCTGAGCACACCTCACACAGCTCTGTGGCTCTGAGAGAGGCCGCGCACCGCCCCGGCGCTGGGCTGGGGGGCTGTGGGGGATCAGCGGTAAGTTGCACACAGTAGGACCCCCACCAGTAAGCCCTGGCCTCTCTGGCCCTCAGGCCTTTGTGCTGAGAGCTCAGGGCCTCTCTCAGGGGCCTTGGGAGCTGACAGCCAGTAGCCCTTTCCCCGAAGGACAGAAGTGCTCCCTGGGGTCACTGCCCCTGCGGCTGGCAGGTCAGAATCACGCAGGCCCAGCTGTTGGTAAGGAGGCCATCTCTCCCACTCCCCTCCTGCCCCTCAGGAGCCAGCATCCGCACAGGCAGGTGGGCGTGGGGACCCCTGTGTTGTCAGACCTGGAGGCTGAGGCAGGGGCCCACGGGGCCCAGCTGTGACCCTCAAAGGGGGGCTGAGAGCTCTCCCCCAGGAAGCGGCCCAGACCCACCTTGTCCCTCCCCAGGGCATCTCCCCCGGAGACTCATCTCCTGTGCCCCACTCCACACCACCCCAGGCTGGGGTCCTTGCCAATGGGGCCACAGGGACCCTGGGGTCAGCTCCACACCGATGCCCAGACTCCACCCTTTGACGTCAGCTGGCAACCCAAGGGAGTTGTGCTGGACCCCTGGGTGCCCAAGGCCCCTCTGCGCCAGAGGCCCAGAGACTGCAGGCGGCCTTGGCCAAGGCAGCTGCCCACCAGGGCCTCCTTGGGCCTCTGTGTGTGAAATGGGCAGTGAAGCCCACTTTGTTGTGGGATCGAGAGTACAGCGAGGCCCAGCGGGGCCCAGGGAGGCCCGTGTGGACTGCTGCTCTGGTCTTGTCTTTAGGCAGCAGAGCCCCCTCCCCTCCCGGTCTCCTTCAGCAAGTCTGCAGGACCATGAGGTGAGGCAGCCCCTGGCCGAGGCCTCTGAGGCCCGGCTCTGGGCTTAGCAGCCCTTCGGAGCCCGGGACGGGTCTTGGAGCTGAAGCTCTGCACTGCAGCCCACCTCCCGCTCCTCCTGGGGGTGAGGCAGAGGCTCCTGCAGCTTCAGGGAGGGCCTGGTGTGGCTGTGCACGTGTGCTGTGTGCACACACACGTGTGCTGTGTGATGAGGTGGCACACTCTGCCACGGCCCCCCAGCAGCCTGTAGGTGGGCAAGGGGCCTGGGGGCAGGGGAGGGCCGGGAGACTGCGAGCAGCCCCAGACTATGGATGGGGCCTGGGCAGGGCTGGGGAGGGATGCCTGGCAGCCAGCTCGAGGTGTCCTGGGAACAGGGCCCAGAAGGAAGCCTGCGCAGTGGCAACGGCGGCGCCATGGCAACACGGCACAAAGCACTGGCCTACTTACACCCCGCCCCCGCCCCACCAGCTCTCCGCTCCAAGGAGGGGGTGCAGGGCTCCTGCGGTCTGCATGTGCCCCAGCCTTTGCGCTCAGTGCCCTGGAAGCCTCGGGCCTCCTCCTGGTCTCCTCCCTAGCCATGATGCTGGGCCAGGGCGGAGGAGACTCAGGTTCCCCATCCATAAATGGGAGTGAAAGAAGGCGGCACAGAAATGCCCCACAGCTAGCGGGTGCTCAGTTGTGTAAGGTCTCTCCCTGTCTCCTGCTGGCAAAAAGGCTTCAGAATTTCCCAGCACAGAAATCTCAGAGCTCTCTGTGCTGCTGTGGTGACTGCAAGCCCAAAGGTCTCCGACCCCAATCAAAGGCCTCAGGCCCAGGCCCCCAAGTCTGGACAGTGTCTGGGTGGGAAGGGCAGCACTGGGGACAGGGCCCTGAGCTGGTGCCCTCCACATGTTCAGACATCCTCTCTGCCTCTGTCCTCAGCGTGGAGAGGACATGGGTCTCCCATGCCTGCCTCCAGGGCCCAGCATGACATTCAGGGCCAGCTCCGCACCTACTGCCTCTGCCTGCAGGAAGCTGGCCTGGCCTGGGGCCTTGGTGCACTCAGAGCCTCAGGGATGGGGGCAAGGGTCTCCAGTGTTGCAGAGGAGACCCGGGGCCTTCACGAGGCAGCCCAAGGGACTCTCTGGGTGCCCCGTGCCAGCTGCACTCTGTGATGTCCACGTGGCCCTGCTGCCACCGGCCACCGTGGGCTCCCTGGCCCAGCAAGGTCTCACACAGTCGTCTCTGGTGCAGGAGCAGGGCCCTGAAGAGGGAGGGCCATGGGCCAGTAAGGCAGTGAGGACGCTTTGTGTAGCACCCAGGTCCTGGGGACGGGAAGCCCTTGGTCCTACAGCGAGTAGATCACCCGACACCACTTATCTCATTGAAAATCAAGTTTCCTTGGCCTCACCTGGGAGCTGGCCGGGCCGGGCGCCTGCTGCGTGGCCTCAGGCCCCCACAGGGACAGATGTGCAGCCATAGGCGTCCAGGTGTCTGCTTGGATGGAGTAGCTCCCTGCCCAGCACTGCAGCTCGGGGGCCACTGTGACTATCTGTCTTGATTCCCTCTCCAGACTGGGAGCCCTGCCCATCACCCGTCCATTCACTCCTTCATCCACCAGATGCTCTTCTGCGCCCCAAGGGCCAGTGCCCAGTGACCATCTGTGGAATGAATGAAGGAGTAGGGGTGAATGAATGAATGAGGCTTGGAGGGGAGCAGCCCCATCCCCCGTGTGTGAATGGGGGTCGGATGTGTCTGCCTGCCTCCAGGCACCAGCTGCAGCTGCCCTCCCCTCCCCTACCCAGCCCCCACTAATTTATGCCGCAAAGGGGGCCGGCCACTCACTGGTCCCCCACCTGGCAGCAGCTTTGTCCCCAGGCAGATTCCCAACGGCCGCCTTGGGGAAGAAAGGGCCCTTCTCTGGTCGGCGGTGAGGTCACCAGGAGGGCCCGTGCTCACAAAGGCCGCGGCCCCCCAGCCCGCTCTGCCAGCAGCTGCCTCTTTGTCTCCAGCTCAAGGCATAGGAGAGACCCTGAGGGGCCCCTGCGTGGCTGTGGAGAGGCCCAGGCTGCCTCCCTGGGAAGTGGACAGAAGAGGGGAGGGGACATGAGCAGCCTCCTCCCCTGGCTTTGCTCCTGCTAAGTGACAGCACCTGTTGAGACGCAGACCCTTCCCCAGATGCCTTGCTGGGCCCGGGCAGCAGTGGGGCCTCGGCCTGGACAGGATCGGTATCCAGCTGTCTGTCTGGGTCCCCGTGGCGCACAGGCAAGCTTCAGGGATGAGGGCTGCTTGCTATGTGTCAGGTCGGGGCCAGGGAGCTTGGACATGTTCGTGGCCTGCAAGGACTATGCGTTTAGCTGGGACCCCAGCACCACCATTAGACAGAAGACAGGCCTGGGTGGGGACCTGGGACATCGTCTCTCAGGGCTGTGGGGGGACATCGGGGTTTGGCCACCCTGGCGGAGGTGGCCCTGGGCCTCTGTACGTGGGGACTGGGAGGGCAAAGGCCTGGCGGCCAGACCAGGAGCTCGGTAACCAGCTACTGTGCCCCCTCCCCTGCCCTCCAGCTGACGGCACTGGGCCCAGAGCTCTTTAGCAGTCTCTCCACGGAGGCAGGACGTGGAGCCTGAAGGGAGCAAAACAAAACCCCTTGTCTGGTTCCAGACAAACAGAGGCTGCGCTGGACTCCAGGGCCGGCTGACAGGGGCCCAGGGCCCGGCCAGGCGTGGCTGCAAACAGAGCCAGCCCCGGGCTAGGCTGGGCCCCAAGTGGGGCCGCCAAGCCTAAGGGCTGGGGACGGTGTGGAACAGAGGACTGGGGTCCCAGGGTGCTGGGAGAACCCCGCACTTGAGGCCTGGGGGCCTGGCCAGGGAGCATGATCAGAGGAGGCAATGGGCAGGGAAGGCTGGGTCAGCCTGGGTGCCCAGCTAGCGGGCCTGGGCGTCAGAGGCCCTGAGGGGCTGGGCAGCCATGTGCCTTCATGTCCTGGGGGCACAGCAGAGCAGGGGGTGGGGGGGTGCCTGGTCCTACTGAGAGAAAGTTCTCCTTCCCCGTTGCCTGGCGCCTGGAATGTCCATTGTGTGGGTGGCTTAGCAACAGGCCTCTGTCGCCCCCGCCCCCAAGCCAGCCACCCGCATTCCTCCGCAGGGCCCTCGCCTCCACGGCCTGGCCTTGCTCACCCGAGTGTGTTCAGAGGCTCAGAGGCTCAGATCCTTCGCGTCCGGCCTGTCCAGCGGCCTGGATGACTGAGCCGTGGGCCCGCTGCCAGCCCTGCTGGAAAGAAGCCCGTGTTCAGACCTCACCTCATCCCCAGGTTCACGCCGCAGTTTAGACTCACTTTCTCGGCAAACGTGTCGGTAGTGACAGAAGCAGCCGAGTGGCTGGCTGGGGCGGGCAGGTGGACAGACCAGGAAGGGGCTGGAGGGTCCGGGGCTCCTGGAGCCGGACCCTTAAATAGGCCGATCCACCGTCTGTCAATTACACTGCCTTAGGATGGATTCCTGAGCCACTCTCTGGGGGCGTGGGATAAGCTCAGGCTTGAGGAGGGTACAGGACAGTGGGGACGGTGTGGAAAGGGGAGGTAGGGTGGTCATTGGGAGCTGGAGAGGCCAGAAGGGGGCTGCCACCTAGACCTGGGGCCACAGCCCCTTGGTGGCGAGAGTGAAGGGACTGGCAGCCCTGGCCCTGACTCCTCTCCAGCCCTCCAGTGCTGTGGGCTGCTCCTGAGGCCCATCCTCCGCCATAGCGAAGTGGCTCCTGGGTCTGTGGTCCCCAGGTCCACGCTGCGAGGAGTGAAGAATGGATGGCTAACTGCTGCCCCTGCTGGGGACCAGCCACCTGTGTCTCTCACCTGCCCTACAGCACCCCCAATGCTGGAGACTGGGAGAGACACATGGCGGGGGTCAATGTTGCGGAGACTGGTGGTCCTGGGAGGGGGAACTGGGACAAGTGACCCTGGGGTATGTATCTGCTGGCTTCTCCCCACTGCTAAGGAGCCTGGGGCAATAAATGGTTAAGTGGTCTGGACATTGCTTGTTTAAAAAGTTTTTTTTTTTTTTAATGGAAAATGTCAAAGAAATGCAAAAACAGAGACAATCACAAGGGATTCCAAGTCCCAGGTTTCACCCCTGCTCCCCCACCCCAGGTTATTTTGAGGCAGGTCACAGCCACCCTACCATTTCACAGTGTCATTAGCGTGTCCAAAAATTTCATTCTTTTTTTCTTCCCCATCATTCTTAAACCCATGAAACATCCACTCTGGCTTCAAATGTTCCAATTTTCTCGTCTTGTAAAATAAAACATTTGGTTTGTTCCAGTCAGAACCAAAAGAGGTCCCCACATGGCGTTCCCTACTGCTCTCACTCTGGGAGCCCCGGCCTTTGCCAGATGAAGCCCCTGGGAGACACAGAAACCCCAGGTGGGTCTGAGGACACGGCAGAAACACTCCAAACAAACGGAGGCAAAACTGAACTCTGACTGACAGCAGCACAGCCTCGAAAGAGCAAGGTTGATGGTGCTGGAAGCTTCCATAGCAGGACATGCCACTTAAGTTAATCAAGGTGTTCTGTCTGTTTTAAGAAATAAAAGAAAGGAGAGGACAGTTTGAGAGAGTCCAATTCCTCTGGCAGTGATTGCTAAGCCCTCCACCCCCAGAGCTCCAGATGTAGTAGGTCTGGAGTGGGGCTGGGAATTTGCACTTCCACCCAGGTCCCAGGTGATGCCGAGAAAACTGGTCCAGGGACCGCATCAGGAGAGCCTCAGCTCCACAGATGTTTCATGAACGTTTCCGTGGCCAAAGTTTGGGAATGGTTCTGCCACCCGAAACGTGAGAGCTGCCCTGTGGGTTTGTAAAGATTAAAAAACCAAAAACAGTGTCTGGCATGCCCATCGTAGAAAGATCTATCTATCTGGGTAAGAGGTACTTACTAAATCATTACAAAGATGAGTTTGGCATCCTAGTGTACCACGTAGTGATAGAATGCCCAGGTGACAACATGAACATGGGCTCTGAGGACCTGTGACATCACCCCCCCTCAGTTCTCTTAAGGCCACTCTAAGGGGAGGAGAGTGAGACATCAGGGAAGTAAATTTGGCTCTGAGTTTCCTGGTGGCTGAGGCAAAAAGGGAACAAAGATTAGCCAAACTACTGCTTCTCAAACTTTCAGACTGATTGAATCACCCGGGGAATTGGTCTAACACACCTGATTAGGAGTTCTGAGTGGGGCCTGAAAGTCTTAACAAGGGCCACCTGGAGATGTAGGTGCTGCTGCCCCTGGACCACATTTTGAGTACTGTTCAGGGCCCCTGGGATGAAGAGCATGCAGGAGAGCAGCTCTGTCACTCCAGGCACTGAGGGTGGCCCAGGAGAGAAGGGCCTGAGGCCACCCAGGTGCAGCAGCCCCAGGACCTCTGCCTCACAGCCAGGGTCACATCTGGGCACTTCAGTGGTCAGCCGAGAGGGTGGCCAGCAGAGATAGGACCAAAGCCCAGGCAGTGGGAGGAGGACACTGGGCCTCCCAGGGGAGGACACGTCAGGATAGAGCTACCGAGACAGGAAGTCGGGGGTGAGGCTGAGCTTTTGGATCAAGCCAAAGAAAAGATCACTCAAGCAACTCCTGCCCCCCAGAATGCACACTGTGTTCAGACAGTGAGGGTCCTGGCCCCGTAACCTGTCCCCAGACACAGTGGTTCTGTCTGTCCACCTTAGGGCTCCTGGACCCAAGGACCCACTTGGCTGTGCAGGAAGGGGCCAGAGCCCAAGGAGGGACCCCAGGGCCGAGACTAAGAGAGTCTGCCTGTGCCAAGTGCTTGTGGCTGGCACACACAGAGGCTTTGTAGGAGTGCGGGGAGGACCGGGAGGCTTGGGGCCCAAGTGGGGAGGCGAGGGGCTGTTCAGGAGCAGGGCGTCAGGGCCTGAGGTCCTGGAGAGACCTGAGCCTCCTGAATCCTCGGAGAGGTGGGGCAGCCCACCCCCACCATCGCCTTTATCCAGGACAGGAGGAAGGGGCGCCCAGGAAGTGGGGGGGCAGGGAGAGGGCTCCACCCTTCCTGGCTGAGCCGGACCTGGGTCCCTCATGGTGCCACGAGTGCCTGGAGCTGTCTCACACCACCTGGCCCTGTGCGGGACTGACGGTGGGGGGGGGGCGCGGCAGGGGGGGCAGGAAGGATGGAAGTGGCTTGCCAGGTAGGGGAAAGGAACAGAGCAGGGACGGCAGAGGGAGCAGGGATGGATGAAGGGGCCAGCCACGAACAGCCTCCTCGCCCCGTCCCCATCCTCTTCGCTTCTAAAAATGTGCCCGCAGCCGGTCTGCCCCCCTCTTTGAAGGGACAGATGTCAGGGAAAAAGCTGATTATCGTCAAAGGCTGGAGGCTGTGACCGGAGCTCTTGGGGAGCGTGACCCAATTCGGAGCTATTCTGAGCCTGGTGGGAGCTGAGTTATTCCCTCCCGCCAACGCGGCTGCCTCGGAGGCAGCCTGACTTTGAAATGCCCTCATCCTGAGGCCAGGCACAGAGCCGTGCATGGGAGGGCGGGCCAGGCAGGAGGGGCCCCGCTGTCCCAACCCTGGAGGCCTGAGACCTCGCTGTGCCCCCTTGCCTGCGGTCCTGCAGCTCCTCCCCTAAAATCGCAGGGTCTCTCTCTCCACGCGGACCTGAGATTAGGCCACGTGACCTAAGGCTTGAAAAGCGCTCGCCCCAACTGCGCCTGAGCGCAGGACAGGATGCAAGAAGAGCACGGGTCCCAGGAGGAAGCGAGGAGCGGGGGCAGGGCTGAGCTTACATCAGCTCAGCCCCTACACAGGGACAGGCTTGGCTGAGGTCCACAGATCCCAAAGGCTGCTTTAAGCCCCAGAGTTTACTTTTTTGCTGGGGGGGGGGGGTATTTGTTATGCAGCATAACTGTGATGACAGTTAACTAATACATTTACTTCAAAAATTGTGGATGTCAGTTGAGTCCCATCTGCCTGTACATGGGCCAGTGTTGTCACAGTTCATTATACAACCAATAAGCACACTGAATGGATGACCTGGATTTTCCAGAAAAGTCTCAATGTCAAATCTTCAGATAAACTATTCAAAGTGCCACAAAGTGCAGAGGACAGTTCTCAAGACAGACCCAGAAGTGGCCCCTCAATCCTGGCCTTGAAATCTGAAACAAAGACCAGAGGTCTTCGTGGTGGCAGCTCCCATCTCCCACTAGTGACAATAATCATTGGGACATTCCGTGGATACCAACTGTCTAAACAATGACGTGATACTTAATCTCACTGCAGCTCCCCCCGCCCCCCAAGGCAGGCACTGTGTTCATCCCTGCACGAGGGATTGACTTGTCACCATGGAGCCAGAGGGAAGATGTGACCCGGGCAGGCTCAGCGCCTGGGCCCTTAAGTGAATCCTCCCTGAAGGCAGAGCGGGGTCTGGCCACCTCTCTGAGGATAGGCTGCCCTGCAGGACCGAGTCCAAATTCCTTGTCCCTCTGTGACTGCAGGGGCCTCCCAGTCTTGAACCCCACAGCACAGGGTCCAACCCGCTTTCCCTGCTTTGCTCTGGCCACGCACACCTCATCTTCCCTGTCTGCACCTGGCTCCCTCTGGGCCCTCAGTGCCAGGAGGCTGCTGGTGGGTGCTTGTCCCACATTTGCTGGGTGAGGGCACCCCCAGAGGCTGGTGACGAGGCCATCCTGAGACCTGGACCCCACCTGCACGCTCCCTCCTGGGGCGTCAGGAGCCAAGATCTCCAGGAGGGCTACCTTCTGGGAACCCTCTCACCTGAGGCCCTGATAGGAGGCAGGGACACCCCAGGCTGACCTGTCAGCCCAACCACCCCTGGGCAGAACAGCGCACTGGGTCCAGTGACTGGCTGGTACTTAGAGCAGCCTTGCAAACAGGCCAGGCAGTTACCAGCTCAGGAGGAGGTGGAGATGGCGCCCTCTGCATCCAATCACACTCCAGAGCAGCTGCTCCTCACCTCATTCTCCCGGGCCTGCGGGAAGCTGTCCCGCCTGGGCAGGCCTCCTGCTCACTTCCTCCCACTTCCAGCAGCCTTTCCAGGCCCTGCAGGACTATCACCTCTTCCAAGGAGTCTTCCATGACTACAGCAGAAATCTCGCCCCTGTGCAGTGGGCTGGGGTAGGGTAGGAGCTGCATTGCCCCCACTGGGCCAGGCTGGAGAGCAGGCATCCCCAGGGCACAGACAGAGAGAAGGGGGGGCGGGCAGCAGACAACAGGGGTGAGGGGCAGGCATGGGGAAGCCCTGTCCTCATGGGGCAGACCACCCTCCTTGTCACACTCTGCTAGACAGGGTACAGCCTCTGGGGGCCTGGCATCCCTCACACCACCCACTACCCATCCCCAAACCGGCCCTGGGCCTGCAGCCCACACCACCCCGGGCTGGGGACAGGGTGGAGTCCCTCTGAGGCAGGTGAGCGTGAGGCCAGGAGCAGCAAACACCAGGGCTGAGGAGGCCAGGCCAGGCCCCGGGGGCTTCCAGGAGGAGGTGTTGAGAGGCAGGACTCTAATTCCAGCCCCAGGGTGGGATCCTGGCCTAGGGCCCTCAGAGCAGATGCGGAGAGGCCACCTGTCTCTAAGGCTTGGACTTGGGAGTAGGGGCCTTGGCGGAGGCAGTCAGATGTGCCAGGTACTCAGGCCAGGCCTGGTGTAGGAATTTCCAAGGAAAAACGGAAGGCCAGGGGTGCATGTCTGGGGCTGGACAGGGAGTTTCCGGGTGAGTCTCTGTCCTGTGACCAGCCCCAAGCTACTGACTCGAGGAGGTGACTGTCACTGACCAGCTGATGGGCCACTCACTCACCATGGGCCCTGCCTTTCTGGGTATCAAGCTCTCCACCTGCAGAACTGGGGGACTGCTTGGCTTCTGCTCCTCTGCCTGCAGGGGCTCACAGGTGGGGGGCAGTCCTACGGGGGTGATCACCAGCATGGGATGTGTGGGAGCAGATGGTGGAGCAAGGTGCTCCTGACTGGGGGCAGGTGGTGGGAGAAGCTAAAACATTTGAGTGGGGCTTTGAAGGATGCACAGGAGTTCACTGCTGGCTCAGAGCCTGGTGGGACCCCAGGCTAAGGCTGAGCTGGGCCTGGCCAGCTATCTGGGGTGGGACAGATGCCCAGAGGCCTAGTGGAACCACAGGCTCACGTGCAGGGTTGGCAGCACAGCTGAGGGTGAGGGGGATGTCCATCCTTAAGAGTAGTTGGGTCTGTGCCAAGTGCAACTACAAGCAGGGACAGGGATCCAGGTCTCCTGACTCCTCACCTGGTAGCCCCCATTCCAGTCACCCATCCTCCAGTGGGCTGGGCTTTCCCACTGCCCTTCCAGCTCACACAGACCCAAGTGCAGGCCCCAGTGACTCACCCAGGGCCACAGCCTAGGAGGCCAGCCTAAGCCCCACCTGGAAAATGGACACAGTGGGACCTGCGGGGCGGGCCTGCACCCTATGCCAGACACCCCATGGGCCCTTCCTGAAGGCCAAGGAGAGTCCAGGCCCCTCCTCTGTCCCCCAGGCTAGACATTTTGTCAGAGGTCAGAACAGGTCCCTGAAGGTGACCCCTGGGGCAGGGCTGGTGGTTCCAGGGACCCTAGGGTCTTGCCCTGAGGCAGGAGGCGCCCCGGTCCTGTGATGCTGCCACCAGTCTGGTCTTGCAGGTCCACGTTCCATGGTGCCCCTTCCAAGAACCCCCAACCAAGAACCCCCAAAGCTTGAGTGGTGGCCTTGGGCCAGGACAGCAGGGCTGGGCGGTCCTTCTTGAGTTCTGGGCCCTCTAGGGAGCACAAGAGGAAACCCAGGTGTCCGACGGGGCTGTGGAGGGAGGGCCCCGGGCTCGGGGCGGTCACAGACACACACACAGGCGGGGATTCTTTCTCCTTCCCCCGCCCCACCCTTCCCAGGGACAAGTGGCCCTTTCTGCAGCTGGGTGGGGGTGGCCACACACTCACCCCTTTGTCCGCCATGTCCCAGGCCATTGTCCTGGAGTCCACAGCCCCTGTGGCGTCTGCCTTGGGAAAGGAAGGAGCAGGGGCCAGGAGGGTCACGTGCAGGGAGGGCCAGCCTGGACGTTGGTGTGGGGATTGGAGGTCCAGCCTCATGGGGCACCAGGGGGACCAGTCAGCACAGTGGGGCAGCAGTGTTTATTTCTCTGCCAAGCATGGTCAGGGGCCAGCCTCATGCCAGCAGAGTGCCCTGGGGCTCCCGCCTGCCATGGGAACACCCAGGCCTTTTGTACAATGCCAGCCACACACCAGAGCTGGAGACCAGGCCAAGCCAGGCCAGGCCAGGCCAGGCCAGGTCACCTGTGTGCTGGATACACCCCCTCACCCCTGTGACCCCAGGGCCCCTGAGGGAGGAGCATGGAGTAACTCCAACAGGCACTGGCTGACGGCCCGTAGCACATCCCCATCCGGCTCAGCTCTTCTGAGTGATGCTGTGTGTTCTCACTTCCCCACACAGCGGGGGCCCTGGCTGGGCCAGGGTCCAAGAAGACACCTCCAAGGGGCAGGAGAAGCAAGGCGGGAGGGGCTGCTCCCTGCCCCTTTGACAGGAGGGAACTGGAGACACTCCCACGTGGCCTGTGCAGTGCCCAATGGGGTGGGGTCAGGCCTGAGGCCACACAGCAGGGTCACCTCTCGCTAGGTGCCGAGTCTGCCCAGGGAGGCACTGAGCCAGGCCGCAGCCCTTGCCAGAGGGTGTCCCTGCCCACACCCCCGAGTCTTTGCTCCCCCACCCCCTTCCCCACAAAGGGCCACCAGGAAAGGGTCAGGCTGGCTGCCACCTGCAGCCTCGGGCCTCAATGTCTGGAGGAGCCTAAGGCAGTGGAAACTGCCTGTGGCTACAAATAGCAGCAGGACACTGAGGCCAGCAGGAGGCTGCCCTCCCCAGGGACCAGGGACTGGATGCGCCTCCACCAGGCAGTCCCCCTTCAGCCACCCAGGGGGCCCCCAAGCCCTGCCCCACCATCCGTCTGTTTCTAAACACAGGCCCTGGCAGGCGCCCGCTGCCCATATAAGGCAGCCTCTGGCCGAGCCTTGCTTCCCATCTGGCCTGCGGCGCTCCCAGCTTCCCGGAGCTCCTGGTGGCGGCTCACTAGCCCGGGGTCTTTGTGGCGAAGGTCAGGTAGCCCGTGTGGCCCACGGCCTCCTTCATGGGCGTGCCGCTGCGGAAGGGGCCGGCGTCCGCACCCGGGCTGGCCCCCAGGTCGGGCGCAGGCAGGCTGATGGTGCGCACGTTGTAGACCTGGGGCAGCACCTCCAGGGTGCTCAGCTCCGAGAAGCCACAGGCCGCCAGCGCCTGGCACGTGCGCTGCACCTGCTCGATGCACGGCGAGAAGGAGCAGAAGCGCCCACCTGAGAGGAGCAGGATGCGGAGGTCAGAGGGCTGGTGGCCGAAGGACCCCCATGACCTGGCCTGCCCGGTGGCCCAGTGTCTGTGGGCTGGATGGCAGAGCAGAGGCAATGCACCCCTGGCCTTTCAGGAATAGGTGCGGGTAGAGAAACCCCATGTGAGAGCCCTGGGGTCTGAGGCTGGCCAAGCCCTTGGGCCGTGAAGAGCTGAGGCCTCAGAGAAGGGCCAGGCAGGGCCCTGGGGCAGGAGCTCTCCTGGAGCCCCGTGGAAGGGGCCGCCTGAACCAGGCCCTCTCACGTCCCAGCACTGGGCAAGCCCGACTAACCTGATCCCACTAGGCCTCTGGTGGGCGCCGCCACCCCCTATTTCCCCAAGGCAGCCAAGGGTTGGGGCCAGGGCGGAGCCTGGGCTTGGCAGCTGCCACAGCACTGGACCCAGAACAGCCCCAGTCAGACAGAGCAGCACTGGGCGGGGGCTGCTGCTGTCACAGGAAATTAGAGGCTGTCGCCTGCTCCTGGGAACAGGAGGCGCCTACTCCAAGCTGAGCCCCACAGCCCAAGGATGACGGGGTGGAGGCGGCAGCCGGCAGCCTCTTCCTGCGGCCGCCCACCAGGGCCCGCCCACAGCATCCCTCAGCCTGGCTCAGGTCCCCTCCTGGCAGGGAGGGTGTGGGGAAGCCAGGGTGGGGGAAAGGATGTGGCCCAGGCAAGGACTGGAAGGCCCCTGAGGCCTGGTCAGCTCAGCCACGCCGGGACAGACCCCCAGCTGCTCTGCTGGGAGGCCTGGGCCTGGAGGTGGATCCTACAGCTGATGTCAACCCAGAGGACACAGTATCACCCCTAAGAAGGGACCCAACCCCTGTGCACACTGCTGAGGATACAGGCCCCGCTGGGCAGGATCCGAGCCTACTGGCTGGCTAGAGGTCTAGAGAGCCCAGGGACTGCACTTGCTGGGGTCAGGCTCACACAGCAGGCAGGGGAGCCCTGTAGCCCACAAGCAGATTCAGGGAAAAGACCCAGAGAACGGGGCTTAGTGGGATGGAGGAGTCAGGACACCAGAAGGCATGGCTGCTCCAGGCCAGCCTCCAGGAAGGAGTCTCAGCAGGAGGGAGGCCCAGGGCAGTGACTAACTGGGCTCAGCCAAGGCTGGGCCACCAGTTCTGGCCGCCTGGGCCTGGGCCTAGGCCTGCTGGTGTTCCTGCAGCGGGGAGGACCTGCAGGTATCCAGGGGCAAAGCTGGAGGGCTGCCCCTCTCCCCAGCCCCAGGTCCCCTCAGCAGAAATCAGGTACCCAGGAGTCCAGGGCAGGGGACCCACGGGCCACTGCCTTGCTGGGCCTCAGCATCTGCCCTTAAGAGGGGCAGTCCTTCCCAGGGCAGCCCTGCGCCTGCCTCCCCTGACCTCCCGTGCTGCGCCGCTCCACTGGGAGGAGGGAAGGGGCCTGGTTGCCCGAACAGGCTCCTTCTCCAGAAAAGGGAAAAACCCAGCGCCTCCCTGGCTCTGAGCCGACCTTCCCGCCTCCGCACCCAGCATCTTCCCTAAAAGGGGCACGTTCGCCTGGCCTGCAGCTGGTGGGGAAGGGAGACTCTGCAGGGATCAGCCGGAGTCAGGGGCTGACCTCTGATCTCCAGCATGCCCTGTGGTGCAGGCCCCGCCTCTCACTCAGGCTGGGCTGCCACATTCCCCAGGGACCTCAGACATCTCCCACCTCAGGGTGAGAGCAGGGCCAGGCCAGGAACAGGGGCCCAGTTGGAGCCCCATTCTCCCCAGTTCTGATTTCTTCTCTAACCTTCACCCTTCACTGGGTGACCTCCCCACGACTCCCCCGGCTGCCCTGACCCACCCCTACCTCAGGCCAAACGGCGCCAGGGCCTGGCCACAGCCACAGCCACAGCCACCGCCACCGTGGGGCTGGGTGGTTTCTGACTTCTGGGCTTTAAACAACCTAGAACTGGAGGAGTGGGGAGGGGAGAGAAGGGGTAGCCCAGGACTCGGCCCCCACCAGGGCCATACCCCTCCCAGAACCCCTGGCGCACCTTCGACCTTGAGGGCGTCCCAGGCATGGCCCACGGCCTCCCAAGGTGAGGGGATGTCTAGGAAGACGGCGTCTGCCACATGGCTCACGCCGAAGCCACTGCGGCACACATCCTGGTTGCGCACGGTCACCCATCGGCCCACGCGGTGCTCCTGGAACTCCTCCCGCGCCTTCTCCGCCCGCTGCTGGTGGAACTCCACCGTGTGCAGGTGGCCCGTGGGCGCAATGGTGCGAATGATGGCGTGGGACACGGAGCCGCTGCCGGTACCTGGCAGGACAGGATGGGTGTCAGGCAGGACTGCTGGGGCCATCAAGGAAACTACCCTATCCTCACCCCAGAGAGACCCTCAAAGGGCCCTCGAGGTCAGCCGGCCCCAGGTTACCAGTGGGACAAAGAAGCTTGGAACTGTCCCTATCACCCTCCAAGTGGTGGCCAGGCCCCAGCTCCCCGATGGACTCAGGTCAGTCCGTCTCCCAGTCCCGCAGTCTGCTCTCACCACACGAGTGCAGCTCTGCCCTCATCTTGCACTGTGACAGATGACACGGTGACCAAGGTGGCCCCCACATCGTCTCCCAGTTTGCCTCCAGCTTCACGGGCCACCCCTCTGCCTGCCTCCTTCTCCTGCCATGCCAGGCAGGCCTGTGTCCCCCCGTTCAGCCCCCGTGACCCCTCTTTGCTTCATGGCTCCAGGTGCCAGGCTCGAGGAAGACTCCCCAGCGACCACTGCATGCCTGCCACCACCCCCAAACACCCAAACAGCGCCCAGCATCTACAAGCGCAGAGCTGGAGCTGATCCGACCCTAACCCCCTCCTGCCAAGCCTCCCTGACCCAGTCAGTGACACCACTGCTCAGCCAGACACCCTGGGGGCCCCTCGCCTCCCCCTGCCCACCTCCCACACATCTGACCCACCAGCAAGTGCTGCACCTCTTCCCACGTCTCTCCAGGAGCCACTCCTTCTCCTCACCCGCCCCCACACCCACATGGGCGCCCCCTCCCGGCCCTCTGCCACAGCCCCTGACTGGCTGCCTACAGTCCTGTCTCAGCACAGCTGTGGAATTCTCTCCACCCGTAGCCAGACCACGCCTCTTCCCTTTCCACGCAGGGCAGAGTCAGACTCCTCATGACCTTCCAGCTGCGCCCATTTCCCCCTGACCTCATTCCTGCTCCAGCCACCCTGGCCTCCTCGCTGTTCCCTCAAGCAGGGTTTCTGCAAGGCTCTCCTTTGGGGGGACCCTCCCCCTTGGCTCTTGGTAGGGACCTCCTTCCCATCATTTTCAACTCCATGCCCTCTCTTCAAAGAGGCCTTCCCTGACCCCCTTGCTGGAGGGGCCCCTCTCTGAGTCACCCTCAAAGACACAGCCCTGTTTTTCAAGCCCCCAGCAATCAACAACACTGGAACGGTCCCACTGGGCTTCCTGTCTGTCCCCTTTTAGGAGCAGCAGCCTGGCCTGTCTTGTCCTGGTTCTGCCCAAGGTGCCTAGCAGGGGAGCCCAGAAGCATGCTCACTGCCAAAGCTTTTTGGCCGAATGGAACGAGGCCCTGGCTACGGATGCACAGTGGCCACAGGAGATGAGCTGGCCCTGAATCCTGCTGTCCACCCCCAGGTCCCCTGGTGCTGAGCAGTCAGCCTCTGCCGAGCCCCCACCCACTCTCTTGACCACAGCCCAGGTTCTGCATCTGACTCTTCCCATCTTGAAGTGCTTGGCGGGGTAACATGAACCATCCAATTGTCCACCCAGAGAAACTGAGGCCCAGAGAGGGATGAGATGCCCTGAAGCCCTCTGAAAGTTGGCAGCAGTGCGGTTGGGAACTCTTGGAGCCCAGATGCCCAGCTCAGGAGGAACACGCTGGAAATCTGTGCACATTTGGGCTTAAACTGTTGTTAGGTAGGCTGCATGCTTCAACCCCCAACACCTGTGTGTATCTGTGTGTGCATGTGAGCGTGCATGTGTGTGAAAGGGCTGGGAATGGCTGACCTTCAGGCACTTCCATCTGCACCACAGGCCCTGGGCTCAGTGACAATGGTGCTGGCCTGGGTTGAGCACAGGGCAGGCTCCTCACCTACAATGAAGCACCTGGGAGCGGCCCTGGCCTCCATCCAGGAAGGGGCAACTCTTAGCCCTGTGCCTGGGGCTCCCATTCTCAGCAGTCAGGGACTGCTAGGCGACTCACCCTCCACCAGAAGTCAGTACCGGGTTCGGGACTGGCAGTCAGCACCTTGGTTAGCGCCGAGCAGCACTTGCCCCCACCCCACCGAGACAGGTAGGACCTCCGTGGGCACCAGCTCCTCCAGAGGGCTATCCTTGGTCCAGTCCCAACTCTCACTCAGAGTACAGTACCAGCCTCCTTGCTTCTGCCCCTCCTTCCCCGCAATCAGTCCCCCAGAAAGATCCTGTTAAAATAGAAGCTGAATAGTCATGCCTGTGCTCAGGAAGGGCAGGCTGGGGGCTGTCTGGACACTGGGTCTGACTTCCACCTTCATGTCAATTTCTCAGAGTTAGAGGTGAGGCAGTCTGAAGAACTCACCGGACTCACAGACCACAGAGCCAGGCCGAAGCTCCAGCATCATGGTGAGCAGGGCAATGTCAGTGGAGTAGAGGATCTGGGTGCGGTGTGGCAGGTTCAGCGTCCAGAGCTCAGGGGTGGGGTGCAGCACATACACCCAGCCACCTCGGCCACAAGTCACCTTGGAGCCGAAGGGGCGGCCAATGAGGTCTACAGAGTGCCGCAGGACGCCGTGCCGGGTCTGTGTCTGTGCGCCACGCTGCACACGCACCGCCATCATTGCACCATGGCCCAGTGACAGGATGGCTGTGTCACCCTCTTTGATCAGCTCCTCGTATGCCACGAAGCTCATGGTGTTGCTGTCTGGCAGGTGCCAGGGACCTGGGAGGTGTGTGGACACGAATATATAAGGCGTCAGGAGGCAGGATGTGCACCTGGGGTCCAGGAAGAAGGCTGTGAGGCCCAGATCCTGAGCAGTGGGGGTTGAGCCCAACAGGTCTGCACCCTGGCCAGACATCTGAAGCCCTTCTTGGTCTGGTCTGGTCATGAGACAAAGGCCATCATCCCAAATCACAGATGGAGTCTGAGGCTGGGCAACGGCAGAGGAGGGGCTCAAGGACTCCCACAAAGTAAGAGCCTGACCCTCTCGTCACCCTTCTCCAGGAACCTGGCTCCCATTCTCCAGCTGTGAGAAGGGAGAGCGACCACATAGTGGGGAGCAGCAAACGGTTCGTGAGGTCACCCCCAAGCCAGGCTCAATTCCACAGAATCCTGTCTCCCCCATCTCCCCCACCGCGGGCTCCTGGGCAGACAAGTGGAAGGGGGATTCAAGAGATGTAACCGCTCCCAAGCAGAGGTTGGGGACGTGCAGCGAGCAGTAAACAGAAACACTGGCCTTGCATGTGCAGAGTCAGGGGGCAGGTCAGGCCAGGCTGGCACAGGGCTGAGGGCGACCACCGGAGGCTGCAGGAAGTGCAAGGCCCGCTAGAGGAGGCCTGAGCGCAGCGCCCGCCGGGGCGACCTCCCCCCTCGCACTGCCACGTGACGCCGCGGAGTCTCACCGGGTCTCACCGGTGACGCTCGCCGGGCTCCCACTCCGGGTGGCTCCGCACGTGGCTCCGCGCACCAGCTACAGCACTTCCGGCTCCGGCGCGGCGCGCGGCGCCCGCCGATGACGTCACAACACCGCCGTTCCCACACCGCGCGCGGACTCCTGGGACTCTCCCGCTGCCCATCCCGCCCTCGGAGCGGGCCTCCGGGTCGCGCCTCCAGGTCGGCTTTCCCCGGAAGCGAGTTCTTCAGTTTAAACAGTTCGTGCAAAAGACAAACTGAGAGTCCCGCTGTCCCGCCGCCCAGCTGCTGCGGTCCTTTCAGACGTTACCTACGGGCACGATTAATGAGTGCTGGGACCAGGGCAGGCCGCGTCCCTCAGCCTTTTGACCGTCCTGGGGTCCCCGGAACGGCCGCCCGCGGCTAGCTGCCCACTCCCCTACGAGGACACTGCCGTGGACATTCTGTCACTGCAAACCGCTCAAGGAACACCTCCGACTGGGCCCTCGGATGAATTCCAGAAAATGGAATCAGAGCGGAGGACCGTCCCAAAAGGCTTTGTCTGGGGTCAACCAGAGGAGCAGGAGGTGGTGGTCTGCAAGGGTCTGTAGAAGTGGCCTTACGCCCAGGCCGTGCTTCTTCTTGGCCTACCTCCCCTTAAGGGGCACGTTCCCCGTTGAGACAGCTGCTTCAAGGAAGGAGGTGTCCTGTGTCCCCTCCTGGAACCCAGGGTGCAGGGAGAGCTGGATGAATGAGGCCTACAGGGCCAGCGGCCTGAGCAGGGGACGGGGGTGGGGGCATCTGGAGGACTGGGCAGAAAAGGGAAGCAGCAGCCCTGCACCGTCCCGGCAGGGCTGATTCAGAGTTGGTTCCTCTGTGGAGGTGGGGGATGGTAAAGGGTGAGTGGGGAGAGGGGACCATAGGGACTGTCCTCCTCCAGCACTCAGGCCCCTGCGGACCAGGGCTTATCCTGTTAGCCCTGGGGACTGGAGAGCTGGATCAAGACTCCAGCCCACCCAGCTACCCTGGGGCCTGAGCTCTAACCCAGGCTCAGTGGGTGATGACCCTCGTCCACACTGCCTAGGCCCAGATGGCCCGTCCCAGACAAATGGGAGTGGCCAGGCCTTGGCAGAACCAGCCCCTTCTCAGAGCCCTGCCAGCCTGGGGGGCTTTCTGAACTCTCCCTCCTCTGGGGCCAGAACTGGTGACGGTGACTGTGGACCTCAGAGTCAATGTTGGAAACCCAGGTGCCCAACCTCAGTCCCTCCATACCCCTGCCCCTACTGGGCCTGGGTTTTGGAGCCATAGGGGAAGAAGGAGGGGGGCCTTTGGTAACGTCCCATTCTCTGTGGGTTCATATCCCTTTGGGGCCAGTGCTCTGGCCACCAGCTGCCTGAGTGGCTGCATCATGGACCCCTTGCCTCCTGCTCTCAATACTGCTCGCCACAGCTCGCCATCCTCTGTTCCAGGTGACTTTACACCCGTCTGAATCACCCCCTAATTGCTCCCTGGGGAGATCTCAACTTTCCACTTCTCACAGGGGTTCCTCTTCCACAGCTTGTGGTGTGGAGCCAGGGCTGACAGCCTACTCAGAGCCTAAATTAGGACTCGGTGACTTGGTGGTGGTTTCCTGTGGTCCCAACTTCCCACTTGCCTCTGTCTGTGACTGGCTGTCCAGCTCCTCCAGTGCATCCCTCCTCTAGGCAGCCTATCCAGAGCTGTCCATCCGCCCCATCTGAGCCTGCCCCAGCCCTCAGCCTGAGTACTCAAGCACCAACTGATTACCCAGGTCAGGTGGGCACCTTGCCCAGGGCAGAGTTTGTATATTGGAGCCTCTCTAACAAGAACTGATGCTATATAAGCCCAGTTAAGTGTCATCACATTGAATCCTCCCCATAGTCCTATGAAAGAGGGACCACTTTATAGATGGGGAAACTGAGACTCAGGGAGGCCAAGTGACTTGTGTAAAATCACACAGCCAATGTGGCCAAAGTGGGATGGGGATTTGATGCAGTAAACTTGGCTTCAGAGAACCAATGGCAGATTTGAAGAAAGGTGGGAACAGGCAGGCAGAAGGCCCTGGAGGAAAGGAAGAGATGGGATGCCCACTGGGGGAGGCTGCTCTGCCCTCCTCCCAGGCAGGATCAGGTGACCCAAGGTTCCCTCCTGACCAGCTCAGCCTCCTGCCCTACATGCTCTGTGACCACAAGGCAGCCCCTGCCCCTTTTCTGACCCCAACCAACTTCCCCATTGAGTTCTGCAGAGCTCAGGGACAGAGCAGCAGGAGGTGGCAATGCCCACCCTGGCATAGACTCTGAGGATGGCCTTGGGTCCCCTGCTTGGACCCTGGCCCTGCTCTCCCACCTGGCACACCTCCAGCTGCCCAGCTCTATGCCTGCCCTGCTGAGCTGGGCCACATTCTGTGGATGAAAGGCCAGGGACTCCTTTGAGGCTCCCCACCCCCTCCAGGGCCAGGTGGTTAATGTGTAACCAGGTGTGATTTCTGAGGAATCCGGACCATAAACTGGCTGGGTGATGTCACCCAGCTTCTTGCCCGGACGCTGCCAAACCGGCTCGTGTGGGCCCTGGGGAGAGTGAAGGGTCCACAGATGCGGGCTTGGTTAGCTGGGGGCAGTGTTATGGCTGAGGTGGAGACTGGTACCCTCCATGCCCCACTCCTTTCTCCCCTGCTCTGGGACCACCCTAGCTCCCAAGCAGCCCCTGCCTGGTGGCAGGTAGCTCACTCTGCATTTGGGGTGAAAGGGCCCCCCCATCCCAGCTGCTGACCATCCACGCTCTCAGTCTGAGTTTGGCCCAGGCTTGGCTTGTGGGGGTCCCCACGGTGGGCCCCAGGTTAGGTTAGCCCAAGGCCAGGCACTCCAGGGTTGCTGAGGGATGCCAGACCTCCAACCTGGCCCCTCTGTCACCCACATTCTGATCTTCCTTTGAGCATCTGCAAAACTAGAATAAAACACCCATCTCAGAAGGCTGAGGATTGTTGGAACTGAAGGTAGGAGAATCCCCAGGGCCTGACCCTAGGCAAGACCCCAAGCATCTGGACCTCACATCTCCAGTGTGGACCTTGCTTATGCAGGGAGAGGGGAACGGGGGTCCTTCCCTGCCTCCATCCCACAATGTTGGTCAGGCTCTTGGTGGCCTGAGGGTTGGGGGAAGAGGGAGGGTGGCTTTCCCAGAAGCTGCAGAGGCTACAGACAAAGAAGCCCTGAGCTGCCCCCCTCCAGCTCCCTCCCGCCTGGGGTCTGAAAGCCAAGTAGGCCTCCAAGGCCAGCAGTTCTGTTTCTAGAAACAGAAACTTGAGCCCATCAGGCCTTTGGGGGTGGGGAGTTGGGGAGGGCAGCTGCAGATATTTCTAAAATTAGGGGAAGGGGCTGCAAAGGGCACAGAATGCAGGCATTCCAGGCTTAAGGGACAGCTGCTGTCTTCTGGGGCCATTTGCCTTTTTACCTCGGTTTGTTTTATGGGTCTAAAATAATGCTGACTGGGATCAGGTCAAAGCACGCCAAGGTGAGTGAGGGAAGGGCAGGAGTCCCTCCGTGGTAACCACGGGGACAGCGCACAGAGGCAAACAGACTTGCTCATCCTTGGGGGCTTTGCTCCCATTCCTCAGAGGCACCAAATACACTGGAATTCCTGCTTTCCCCCTGACCCCATGGCATCTCTCTCCTCCCATCTCCTGATAACATTTGTTCTCTTGGCTGCTGGCTCTCAGCCAGTCTTCCTCCAGCAGCAGCAATGTTCACCTTGATGCCTACGAAGCTTACTGTGCAGTCCTGGAGGGACTTTGTTAAATGTACACATACATAAGGGCCTCCTCCCTTTCTTGATTCATTCACAAAGCAACATAAGATGGACATTAACCACACACGCGCCAATTCATGCTTTTTAATAGCTACATAATATTCCACACTGGGGAGATGCCTTCCCTACCGCCCGACCAGTCTCCAAGCTATAGCATCAAGTTATATCCAGGTTTTGTTTGTGTTTGTTTCTCCCAGTACACATCTCTTGGTCTGTCTGCAAAGAGAAATGAGTCTGTTCTTTCTATAGGCTGGATTCCTAGAACTGGGATGGCTGGGTCATGGAGGATGAATGTTACCGAACAAAAGTTCGTATGCCCAACGCACAGTGAGGCCAAATAAACTGAAATGTTGGAGTTTGGAGCAGAGAAAGGTTTATTGCAGGGCCAGGCAAGGAGAATGGATGGCAATGGTTTTCTGCTAGAAGTTTTTAAACGCAAAATTCAGGTGAGGGCTGCTGGGTGTGTGACTTTCTTCTGTTTGTCTGGTGGGGAGGTAACTGGGCTGTGCGCCAGGAATCTTGGGTTCGGTCTGAAGTTACCATCCTCCACCTGGGTGGGGGGCCTTAGTTTCCAAAGAACTCAAAGATATTGTATACGCCTGGAGGAGGAACCAAGACCCTGCCCCAAGACTGCACTATTGCTTCTTGACTGCCCTCGTTTGTTTCTGTATCCCCTCCCTTCCCTGAAAAGCAACTCTTTAAATCTGCCCTTTGGAACTCAGAGAAGGTCAGGGAGGCTGAATGAAGCCTACAAACAAGAAACAGGGACATGGAAAAGATTTTGCACCAGGGAGGACCCCACAAGGTCCTGCTCTGTTTCATGAACATTTGCAATTTTTACATGCTGCCAAATTACTTTCCAAAAAGGATGTAGCAATTCACAGTTGCAGGCAGCGAGTGAATGCCTGTCTCTCCACATTCCAACCCATGGCCAACACTGGCTGGTATCAGTCTTACATTGTTGCCAGTCTGGGTGTGTTGGGGGTAGTGGAGGGTATAGCCGTTGTTGTTTCAACTAGTGTGATTCTGATTTTTAGTGTTTTTGTTTGTTTCGTTGGTTGGCTTTTTAAAGTCTCACATGGACTTATTGTTAGCATTTCCTCTCGTCTCTGCCGAGTGTCTCTGAGGTGCCTTTGGGGGAGGGGTGGAGAGGTGAACCTGCCCCCTGCAGAGAGGGCCCAGATCTAGGGTCTGGTCACTGAGTCTGTGCACTGTCCAGAGGCCTCTCAGGGCCTCTCATAGTAGTCCCGCATCAACTAGGAGGGCTCTCTGGCTCGGGTCCCCCAAAGGCCCGGGACTTGCCCAAGGTCAAGGCACCTCGGGGGCCGCCGCGGGCGCCGCCGTGGGGGCAGCAGCCAGACTGCGCCTCTCGCGTGCCTCCTTTTCTCTGCACCAAGATCGCCTGGGAGATGCCTGAGGGCACCTTGAGGAAGGTCGACAGCTCTGGGCCAGCTCGGGCTGGGCAGGAGAAGTGGGGGTGGAGGGGTGGCGGTTGGCACTACCGGCTGTGGAAGCCCGGGACGCTCTCGCCTGGCCCCTCGCCGCGACTACCGCGGGGAACTGGCCGGACGACGGAAGGCAGGAACTGGGGTGCAGACAAACCCGAGCGTCCTGAAGTGCCCAGTGGCTCTCGCGCCTCAGTTTCCCGCTCGGAGGCAGGCCGCGGTAGGCGAATCCAGAATGTCCAAGGGCCTGAGGTTGCAGCTCCGGGGCCCTGCGTGGGCACCGATGGAGTAGGCGGGCTGCGCGGGGTCCCGGCGAGGAGACAATCGGGGTGGGCAGCCTATGGGGGTTGCGGGGGGCGGCGGGCGGCGGACAAAGCGGCTGCACCACCCCGCAGCGCGGCCCAATGGAATGAATGGGCTATAAATAGCGGCCAATGGGCGGGCCGCGTCGCGCCCCTTAAGAGCCGCGGGAGCGCGGAGCCGCCGCTGTTCGCTTGCGCCGCGCCGCGCTGTTCGCTTGCGCCGCGCCCGGAGCTGCGGAAGGACCCAGAGCCCCCGCCCCTGCCTGGCCACTCGGTGAGTGGGCCCGAGGGCTGGGGGTGGCCGCGCGAGGCGCCAGGGCTGGGGCGCGGCGTCGCGCGCTCTGGGCACGCGAGGGCCCGCCGCCTGGGGAGGGCGTGCCAGCTGGGCCGGGGGTCCTGGGCGGTGCAGGAGCTCCCAGCGCGGTGTCGACCCCGCCGACCTTGACCGCGTCCTCGGTGACCCGGGCCCGGGGCAGGCTGGTGGTTTCCAGGAGGCCTGGTACCTCGGGTCCCCGCTGACTCCCGCGTCTCCCCGCAGCCCGCCGCCGCCATGCCCTTCTCCAATAGCCACAACACGCTGAAGCTGCGCTTCCCGGCCGAGGACGAGTTCCCCGACCTCAGCAGCCACAACAACCACATGGCCAAGGTGCTGACCCCCGAGCTTTACGCCGAGCTGCGCGCCAAGAGCACGCCAAGCGGCTTCACGCTGGACGATGTCATCCAAACCGGCGTGGACAACCCAGGTACGCGCATCCCAGTCCCGGGGGTCAGGGTGCCGGCGCCTTATCCGTGAGCCACGGGCCCAGCGTCACCCTCAGATCCCCCTCGGGCCAAGGTCCGGGCGCCCCCTTTCTGTGCGCAGCCGCAGGGTCTTCAGCGGCTCCCTCAGGTCTGGCAGTGACGTCACTGTCCCCATTCCGCGCCTCCCCCTCCCAGGCCACCCCTATATCATGACTGTGGGCTGCGTGGCTGGCGACGAAGAGTCGTACGACGTGTTCAAGGAGCTCTTTGACCCCATCATTGAAGACCGGCACGGCGGCTACAAACCCAGCGACGAGCACAAGACCGACCTCAACCCCGACAATCTGCAGGTGCCCAGCGGCCCGGGGCGGCGGGGCAGGCTGGGGAGGGGTCTCCGGGCACTCACCCCACCTCGGCCCCCAGGGCGGCGACGACCTGGACCCCAACTACGTGCTGAGCTCGCGGGTGCGCACGGGCCGCAGCATCCGTGGCTTCTGCCTCCCCCCGCACTGCAGCCGCGGGGAGCGCCGCGCCATCGAGAAGCTCGCCGTCGAAGGTAGGGGTGAGGCTCGACGGGCGCCCCCCCCCCCCGATCCCGGTCCAAGCCTGGGTCCCCGCTGGCTTGTTTACCAGTCACCCGAGCTGCCGCCGCCGCGCCGGCTCCGGTTTCCCGGAGGGACAGAGGCCCGGCCCTTCGCCTACAGCGCCCTGGGGCCCGGCGAGGGTCCGCCCGAGTCCGGGTAACCCGTTCGGACTGCCAGGACTGGACTCCTACCAAGCTTGGCGGGCATGGGGAGGTGGGGCGGATCCGTGTCGCCTGGGGGTGGTGGGGGTGGTGGGGGTGGAGGTAGGAGCCCACCAGCTTGTCGTCCTGAGCGCGCCCCTCCGCAGCCCTGTCGAGCCTGGACGGTGACCTGGCGGGGAGATACTATAAGCTCAAAAGCATGACTGAGGCGGAACAGCAGCAGCTCATCGACGACCACTTCCTTTTTGACAAGCCCGTATCGCCCCTGCTGCTGGCCTCGGGCATGGCCCGCGACTGGCCGGATGCCCGCGGCATCTGGTGCGTACTCCCCAAACCCCCTCCCGCGGGTCCCTCTTCCCTCCCTGCCGAAGCCGAGGAGGAAGAGGGAGGGGCCGCGCTGCCGGGATAGGTTCGGTGCCGCCCAGGCCTCTTCGCAGGTGACCTCGACCGCGCAGGTAGGTGAAGGGGCCCGGGCTGGTAGAAGCCTCGGCCTCAGGATCTTAGAGGTCGGTGGGGAACGGGTCGTGTTGGTTTTTTACCCTCCACCCCCGACTCTTGGGATCTTGTTTTCTCTCCTCACTTGCTTCCCCACGGGGACTCTGCCAGGTGCTAAGTGACGCAGACGCTTTAAGGGGGGGGGGGGGAGGGCCCACACACTCTTGTCTGTGCAGGGCAGGCTCCCTGCCAGATATGCAAGCGCATCCCTCTGGGGTGCTGTCCTGACTGCCTGTGCCCCTTAACTCCTGCCCCTACTCTCCACCTACCTGGGCCACACAGTACCTGCTGGCCAAGCTGGAAAGCAGCTCAGGCCTCTTTTGGTCCCCTCTCTGAGGTGTCCTGGCCTCCTTGCCTGCCCCCAGAGTGTTAATGGGGCTGGGGTCCTGGTAGCAGCCCCTGTTCTTGGGTACAGCTGGATTGAGCACCTAGGGGTCTAGAGGAGTGCGTCAGGACCTGCTAAGAGTTTCCCGGATGTAGCCCGAGACCATGGTCCAGGGAGGAGGCTTGACTGCGCCCCTCCCCCAGGCACAATGACAACAAGACCTTCCTGGTGTGGATCAACGAGGAGGACCACCTACGGGTCATCTCCATGCAGAAGGGGGGCAACATGAAGGAGGTGTTCACCCGCTTCTGCAGTGGCCTCGCCCAGGTCAGGCCCCAGGGTTCAGGCAGCCTCCTTGGGGAACCCAGGTCTCAATCACATCAGGAGTCCTGCAAGGGGGCTCTGGGGTCCAGCCCGACGACCCCTGGGGAGGGGGCAGTCTCAGCCAGGCCTCCCCTCACACCTTCTCCACCTCCAGATTGAAACGCTCTTCAAGTCTAAGAACTACGAGTTCATGTGGAACCCTCACCTGGGCTACATCCTCACCTGCCCGTCCAACCTGGGCACAGGGCTGCGGGCAGGTGTGCACATCAAGTTGCCCCACCTGGGCAAGCACGAGAAGTTCGCGGAGGTGCTCAAGCGGCTGCGGCTTCAGAAGCGAGGCACCGGTGAGTGGCGTGGGGCCTGCAGGGAGCGCTCTCCCGCAGGCAACCCCCAACCCAGCCCTGCTGACCTAGCTGTCTCCCTAGGCGGTGTGGACACGGCCGCCGTGGGTGGTGTCTTTGACGTCTCCAACGCAGACCGCCTGGGCTTCTCAGAGGTAGAGCTGGTGCAGATGGTGGTGGACGGTGTGAAGTTGCTCATTGAGATGGAGCGGCGGCTGGAGCAGGGACAGGCCATCGATGACCTTGTGCCTGCCCAGAAGTGAAGCCTGCCTGCACCTGCGCCACTGCCAGCCCCACTGCTTCCTAACTTATTGCCCAGGCAGTGCCCACCACGCACCCCTGAGGCTCGCTGATTGGCAGCTGAGCCCTTAGCCTCGCTGTAGAGACCTCCTGCCCTTGGTAGAGTTTATTTTTGCGATGGCTAAGATACTGCTGATGCTGAAATAAACTAGGGTTTTCGGCCTGCCCCAGGTCTGTGAGTGGTGCCTCCCCTTTTGGGGGCAGCCTGGGGCCCAGGAACTGGGCTTTGGGACCTGATCCTTGGGTCTGCCCTTTCTGCTTCACTGTAAGATGGGACAGTAGTTGGGAGGCAGTCACCCTGCTGTACCCCCCAATCCTATTCCATTAACCTCTCTGCCATCCTGTCTACTTGGCTTCCCTACAGGCCTGTAACGGGCTGGTTGGGGAGGGGCAAGGAGAGGGAGGAGCCCCAGGCTGGTGGAGCCCCAGCCTGAGCATCTAAGGGACATTTGGAGTGGGGCTGGGGCCAAGGCCTTGGTTCAGCCCCACCCTGTGGCGTGGGGGAGATGTTGCTGGGGGGTGGGGGGCTGGAGCCCAGAAACTTGATACCTTTCCAGTCTTCCACCCCCAGAACCCTGTTCCTCCTCTTCCTGGCAGCTTCTCCCTGCCGCCTCCCCAACCCCAACAACCCACTCTGTCTCCTAAATAATCTCTCTCTTCCACTTCCCTCCCAGCCTCCACTCAGGCTGAACTGACCCCTTGCTGGCCCCCAGGCCTTGCCCTCCAGCCCCTTCCATGGAGCCCCGGTGCCCCTTTACTGCCCCCTCCTCACAGCCTCCTCTCCAGGACCCTCAGGTGCCTAGTCCCTGGGCCTTCCAGGGCGGGTCCCCACCACAGGGTCCCCGAGCAGGAAGGAGGTTGGGGCTGTTCAGGGCATGGTCTCTAGGTCTGCTTCCTAGCCACTTCCCAGGTGCTGTGGTCCCCAACTGATCTCTCATTCAAGGGTCCCACTTCCAGCCAGGGCCTGGGGAGCCCAGGTGGGACACAGCCAGGGGCCCTGGGTGTGTCCTCCAGCTCCTCAGCTCTGCGGACGGCCCGTGCTGCCACCTGCTGGCCAGGGCTGCCTCTGTCCTGTGCTGGCAGTGCCCGAGAGAGCAGGAGCAGTGGGAAGGCTCCTGGCTAGTCCTGGAGCTGCCCAGGAACAGGTGACTGTCCCACCACCTTAAGGTGGGCACAGGCGCCTGAGGGGCCTGGTCAGACAAGCAAATCATGTCCTGAGGAAGTGTTTCAATACCCCCCTTTCACCATCTGGACTGTCAGAATGGGGCGCTCCCTGAACCACCTATGAGCTGAAACCCCAACTGCCCCTTGCAGGCCTCTCTCACCCAGGAAGGCCAAGTGGGCAGGGTTTGACAAGGCAGTAAAGTCAACTCCCTTGGAGCCTGAGCCTCACCCTCTTGCCCTCTGCCTGCAGCGGGGGTGGAGCACACACAGCACCTGGGTCCTCAGGAAGCTGGTCAAGAGGGCAGGGCGGGCACTGCTCCCTGGGCCCTGGGGGAGAGGACTCTCCTCAGCCACCACTGCTCTCCTTCGCCACCTGCTTCCTACCCATCGTTTCCCCCTTGCCTCGGTTTTACTTCTCTTTCTTTCTTGCTTATTTACTGGCTCTACTGACTGCACAATGTAAGTCACATTCATTCCTTCTGGACAAGACAGCTTACTCCACACGCCGGGGGCACCCCTTCGGTGTAACTCCCTCCAAGCTCCCTCCCGTTCGATTCCAGAGACCTTTCAACAGTGATTTCCATCTTCCTGAAAATCACGGTCAAACATGGGAGGTCTAAGAAACACCCTCCTACATGACAACGTGCCTTTGTTCCTCATTCACTGTCTTGGGCAGAGGGCACCAGTCACCAGTGGTGACAGCATCTGATGCAGCAGCCGTGGCCCGCAGCACCCCCGACGCCCGCACATGATGGGGGGTCCCCAGGTACTGTGGGGCACTCAGCAGGATTCCTAGCCTCCAACCTCTAGATGCCAGAGGTACCACACGTCCTGCTTGGGACAGTGGGAAAACAATGTCTCCAGACAGTACTAACTGTCCCCTGGGGGCCCAAATCGTCCCCAGCCTGAGAATGGCTGCCCCACAGAAATAATGAAGAGTTGCTTCATTATTTACTCAGAACTGGGGAGGACTGGTCAGGGTGGCTAACAATAAAGGGCTGGTTAAAACCAGGACCGCTCCCCGAAGGGGCGCCCTGCAGGCACCCACAGCAGTATGAACTCAGTGAGATGGCGACCTGCTGAGAAAAAACCCAAGCGCGAGAGCAGCTGATGAAACTGCCTGTACCCTGCAGGCCCCGCACCGCACGCGTGTGGGGAAGGCCCGCAGAACAGGAGTTGGCGGTGGGTGGTGGGGTAACAAGTGATTTCCTTCTTTATCCTTTATTTCCCACGTTTTCTACAGTGAACATTTATTACTTATATAAGCCAAAACAAATTCCTTTTTTTTTTTTTTTTGACTTGTTTAAAAAAATGCCTCTGTGTGTCCTGGTTGGTGGGAGACTGCCGGGGCTGCGAGATGGGACTGCCACAGCCCCTCCTTCTCTGCGGGTGAATCTCTCCCCGTTCTGGGGGTGGAAACCGAGGGGAGAGGGGACTGGCTGAGGGTCACCAGTGAGACCAACCAGTTCCAAGTCCTGAGGTCTCTTCACTGCTCTTTGACTTTTCAGAACATTCTAGACGTCGTCCAGTGTGCAGGACCTGGCGCTCTTGGCAGTGGCTGAACAGGCAGCAGTGCCTGAACGGTCCTTACTCTGCACTTCTCTTGGGAGCTGCTTGCTGCCCACACCAAAGCCTCCTGAAGCCCCCCGGGGGTGGGGGGTCACATACGTGCTCACGGATTCTAGGATAATTTCCTTTTCCCCAGGTAAACCACCTTTTTATTAACAAGAAGTCGTCTTGTTGGCTGTGAGGTTTCCAGTGCACAGGGGACGGCACGGCAGCTTGGAGAAGCGGGGTCTTTCTGGTCCTACAGAGGGTGGGGGCTTTTCACATGTGAACTGGGTGACAAATCCTGCTTCCTGAGTCTAGAGGCTTTCTGCCGGGACCCATGCACAGCACCCGGACTCCCTCCACCTTGCTCCGTACACCTGTCTTTGTATACTGGCTCTGCTTTGCCAAAGACACAGTGAAGTGAGGATGTTCTGTTTGGTTTCAGAAGTCCTAACCTTTACACCTTTCTCAGAGTTGGGGCCTTGTCAAAATTTAAGGCTCGACTTAAATAATCAAGCTTGAGACTCAGAAAAGCAAACAGCACTCCTTCCGGCTCCTCACGTTTCTGATCGGTCTCTGCGCAGAGGCGGCTGCAAGTCTTCTGGCAGCCTTCTCCCCTTCTGTGTTCCTAACAAGAGCCTAGCCTGCAGCTGCCCAGCTCGAGGGCCGATTCCAAGACGCCCCTGCAGCAGCCGTGGGGCAAGATGCTCAGAAAGCCGCCTGAGACAAGGGCACCTAAGCACGGCGAGTGGAGCACCTGCAGTGTTTAACCTGGCGCACTCGTGTGTCGTGGCCAGCACCCCTCCTGACTTGGTGATGGGACGGGCTGGACTGTGCCTGGCCACAAACTAATCCAGCTGCCAGGTCAGGCCTGGGTCGGCACCTGCTGGCTCGCGGAGGGTCCCGAAGGGCTTGGAGGTGAAATCTATCCAGGAACTTAGTTCGGAGAGAGACCAGTAGCTCCAGAAACAGCCTGGCTCTGGGCATCTCCCCCAGCGTGCACTCAAAAGGGCACATGTGAGACAGAGACTGACAGCAGTGGCACCAGTGCCTCCAGACTTCTCATTTGCCATTCTGGTCCAACCCCGCCGGGCTCCCTTCTGCATGCCTGCGTTCTTCTTGCCACACTCTGCCCTGCCTACCCAAAGCTCAGGGCCCACCCATGCCCATCTCCAGGGAAGGCTTCCCCACCTGCTCAGCCCTCCTCCGGGAAGGACCACCCATCCTCCTCTTGTGGCTTTATCCTCTGTCACCCTCCCCATGACACAGTTTCACCGTAAATCTTCTGAGAATGGTGGCTATGGGGTCAGGCTTTGGGTCTTCCTTGCTTCAGCCCATCTGAACTGGGCTGTTGACCTGAACTGGGCTGTTCTCATTACGCGTACAGGTGGTCTGTGTTAACACATGCCCAGGTTACTAGAGATACACAACTGGCAAATAAAAAGAATAAACAAACAAAATAGAACAAAAGTTACATGAAATTTTCACTGAAGTAAAAAGTCTAGTTTTGTCAATACTTTTGACTCATCAACTGTCCAACTTTAGTAGTACTTAAAATTCATTACAATTTCAAAAAAAGAAGTTAATAAAGGTGGGTGGCCCATACTGATCCGTACTTGAAACCTGACTCTGTGCTTGACAGGGGCCTCCTGCTGCACCAACAGCCATGGCACCGGTGCCTCTCTAGGGAGGAAACGCTCTCAGCAGAGGGAGGCCAGTGGTCCTGGCTCCTTGTTCTTCCTCAAGACCAGAAAGGACCCAGGAGTGACTGCTTTCCTCTCTTCTCCAGCCTCCAGGACACAGGACAACACGACTTTTGCTTTTCCAGCCCAGTGCCAGTGTTGTGGTTCAATTAATTACTGCCATGATACTAGGAAATGCAGCCCAGCAAAACGTGCCTTACACAGTTAGCAACATCAGGACGAGAGGAGGGAAGGCATGGCCTTCAGGGTAACAGGAACTCCCACCCACTACCCACAGGCTGAGTCGGTATTTGACGAGCCATGAGATGAGTCCATCACCAGTCTCTAGAGCTTGGAGGAGAGGAGGGGACCCGGGGACACAGGGCATTGGGGCCACAGAGGAGAGAAGCCAGAGGGGCTGAGGCCGGGAGGGTGAGAACTCCCACCACTGGAGGCAATTCAGTGACGGCTGAGCTGGTACAGAAGGAGCAGAAGCGGGCCCGGGGACACGGCTCTCAGGGGCACCCTCCACCAGGATTCCGGCGCCAACTCATGAACGTGTCTGCACGTGCTCCTACTTCCTGGCTCATTTCCATGCAGAACTCGCCCGCTTTGAGGTATTCACACCGACCCACGCCTGCTGGCAGCTCCCAGCCCAGAGAGAGGCGAGTCAGTGCAGACCTCACTCTGGAAGGAGCCGGGGTGCCAGGTGTTCACACTGTGGTGCTTCCTCCCTGGTCCCCGGGACCTGGCTCACCAGGGCAGCAGGTCTGTTTTGGTCTGATGGCAGCAGAGCTCTACCCTGAAGCCAAGTGACTCCCCAAGGAAGTGTTGGGCCAAATCCCCCTGTGCAGAACAGAGGCGCCCTGAATGAGACATGCTTTCCTGGGATGGTGACAAGACAGACTGCCCAGCAGCACGCCCGCACACACCCGCCCCCCGGGGCGGGCTGGACCTGTAATCTCCACCTGCCTCCCCCACCCAGACTGGGCTTCCTGCTTGGCCCTGAGCCCCCGCGTCCCCCCTTGCAGCACTGGCCACACCAGGTTTCAAGGCCATATGTTCCTCTTCCTGTGAGAATGAGCTTTTAAAGGACATGGGTTTTACCTTATTTTTGGATCCCCAGAGCTCAGCACAGTGCCCTCCAGAGTGGCCACCATCTCATACCATCTCCCCCGAAAATACGAATGTAGATCAATGAACACATGAACAAACCGACAAGGATAAAAAGTCCTTACACCTTGTCCTGAAACGCCTGAGAAGAACTGGAGCAGCTTAAGTTGCAGAAGCAAAATTCAGGGAGGCACACAGCTTTTATCTTCAGATACTTGAGCCATGACTTGCTAAAGCTCCCCAGAGCAGGAGACACTACGGGGAAGTATCAGGAAAATGCAGCCCCAGCCAGCACGGCCCCAGGCCCTGGGGGGTGCCTGTGAGTGCACTGCACCCAGGTGGCCCCGCAGAAGCTGGAGGAGTTCCTCATGAGCCACTGCAGACTTCCCTCCTGCTTGAGGGATGAGTACTGGCTTAAAATAACCCTGCGAGGTGGGTTCAGTGGGTGGGATGCAGAGAGCAGGAAATTACAAGAAGCACAGGCTGGGGGAAGAGCCATGCATGGTGTGATCGGTTGTCTCTTTTCTCAGCGACACCCCCACGAAGGCCCCATAGTTAGAAAGCACGGAAATCTGCTTCCAGCGAGCTGGGAGAGGATGTGAGAACCTTGGGGTAACCTATCAGCCCCAGCACCCAGACAACAACACAAAGTACATCAAGAAGGCAATCAAACCTCAGCCGACGGCAGCAGAAATGCCTGACGTGGCCCCTGGCCTCCCCCTCAAGGTGACCCCTCTCTCCCGCTCAGCGGGTCTCAGCGGTAGCCTGGTACCGAGACAAAGCAGGCAGAGTGATGGCCACCGTTAGTGAATCTTGGAATCCGGAAGAACACGGCTCCCATGCGCTGCCAAGCCTCAGGTGGCCATCCTCTTTTAACAGACTGAATTCAAACACTGCTGACCGTGTGACTCCTCGTGCTCTGGGGCAGATTAAGGCACTAAGCCAAGCATTTCACATCTGACAGCAAATGTCATGTGACGCAGGACCTACGTCCACAGCAACCAGCAGGGTCTGAGCCCGTCCTCAGCTGGATACACAATGTGGGTGTCAGCCAGACAGGTGGCGTAGAGAGAAGCGCACTGGCCCAACCTGCCTGTGGACTCCATTCTCATCACCCGAGCCTTGTCTGTAAAACAGGAAAGGCTGGGAGAGCTGCTGGAGACCAAGCAGGATGGGTGCCAAACCAAAACGCGGCTCCCCGCTGCTGCCGCCTGCCTGCCTGGGCCGTCTGGGGGAAGGGGCAGCCATGGGGGAACCCGGATGGGGGACAGCGGCCACGTTTTCCAGATCCCTCTGGCCTGTGCTTCGTCATCATCACCACCAGTACTAAATGAATACTGAGTGTAAACTCTGGACTAGGCACTATTCTAGGTACGTAGGTGACTGGGGAAAAAAAAAAGATGAGGATTCCTGTCCCCCCAGGGCTTCTCTTCTAGTAAGGGCAGGGAAGGGACACACAACGGACAAAACCAAGCTATCAGGGACATCTGCTAGGGTGACAGGAGCAGCAGATGGTGAGAGGGAAGAGCTGGGCAAGCAGGCCTGGGAGGGCTGGGTGCAATTTTAAACGTAACAACCACGGCAGGCCTGAGGACATGGGAGCAAAGTGTGCAGGGTGGGGGGCCATCAGTCTCCTCCTGTTCACCCTCTTATCTGGGCTCCCGGCTTTTCCTTGTCTTCTGGGGACACCGGCAAAGGCCTGGGGCCAAAAGGTGGGGCACAGGCCTGTCAACTCTCCCAATAGCCAGCTCAGAGCCCAGAACTTTAGAAACCAGGGAAATTTCCTTATCAAATCTCTGCTGGCAGGGCAGCGTCTTCTTCTCAAAGGCGGTGCCCACTGTTTAAGGACCTCTGTGCCTTGGGTGAGCCGGGAGGGAGGGAGGATTAGCTTGTACTCTTGTTTAAAGATCTGAACCTCGTGAGCCGCCCTGCTCGCTAACATCTGCCCCGCACCCTGCTCTGCACTTGCCATCCGTCTGGTGGGCTCTGCCAACAACCCAGGGTGAGAGATTACTACTAACCGTGCTGACTTTATACAGGAGGAAAGTGAAGTTAACCTGGAACCTGGAAACCAGGCTGCCTCGGTCAAGGGCCTCCACCCACAAAGCCTCACCACCCAATTCCCTTAACGGGCACTGATGTCTGCGTGGAGTGAACCCTAAGAGCCCCTGCTTTGGGCCCTGCCCCGCACAGGCCTCCCTGGCCACCCGAGTCCTGCTGCAGTGACCAGCTCAGGGCCTCTGCTGTGCCAGGGGCTCGCCTCCTGGCAGAGCTCTGGCTTCTGAGGATCGCAGCGCTGCTTGACACGCACCACCCCAAATTTCACTGGTGGCTCAGCTGCCACCTCACCACATGCCACGGCGAGCACTGTCTCTGAGGAAGCATTACCTCTGGCTGGGTTCTCTCTCTCCAAGTGGCAAACCAAAGACCAACTTACAAAGCTGCTGGACTTTGCCCTCCTTGCTGACTGGCAAGGACACCAAGTTCTACTCGGGGACAGTCACACCATGACTCACCTGTGTGCTGTCAACACCTGCAGGGCGTGTCATTCTCTTCATGTTGCTCCCTCTAAGAGCAACCACTTCCCCCCATTTAAAAGTAGCTGCTGAGCTGTCTAGAGGACCTCATGGTAAATTAGCAACTCAACACAACACAACAAAAACCAAGAAAGTAAACCGAGTCCAAGCCCTTCCTCATTCTTGACCACATTTCTGAGGCCCCTCCTGCCCGAGATGGACAGAAGGGGCAGCGACTCACAGACACGTGCCTCCACATCCCTGCGTCTCCCCTGCGCCTGCACTCACGGAAGACGCAAGCCCTCCGTGGACCCCAAGGCCACCAAGCGCCACTCACTGAAGAACTGAGTGGACGGGGCGCTCCAGGGCTGGTTTCCACAGCAACAGCAACCTGTTCATACTGCAGAGGGAGAGTCCTCTTTTAAACAGCACTGTTCTCTAGACCTCTGGAGAAGCACGCGCTGTGAGAGCATGTTCCCAAGCCCTCCGCACGGCCTTCACTTCAGAAACGGAGGGACAGCCCGGAACCCAGGTGCGTCTTGGTTCCTCTGATGTGCCTGGTCTGGGTGCGAGGAAAGCTGGCATAACGGGAATAGTAACCTTATCTTCAGGAGTAGGACAACACTCTGGTTGTCGGGTAAATAAATCCAGCGCTGTGGCCCCACCAGCTACCTCACCTCACCTGAGAGATTCCAAGCGAGTAAATGAGGAAAAAACAGGGCTTTATCTCAATGATGAAAATACTCTAGTCTAGAATATTCCTTTTCAAAATTCACTGTATGAAAAATAAAAATTATACATCCCAAGAATGTAGTATGTAAAGGAAGGGCACGGGCCCCTTAGCAACAGAGGAAACGAAGTTAACACTTTCCGTGCTGCCGCTGGACTCAAATCTATGTTGGTCAGTCATGGAGCCTTTTAAATACAACCAGTTCAGACGACTTCTGCGGGTGCACACTAGTATCACTGACACGTGCCGTTTCCAACTGGGTCAGTAATGCACTGAAATGCACAGAAGGCTTACGACAAGCCATCAAAATTAACAACATTTCTGTCTGCAAAAAGAGCGACCATTTTGTCAGGGCAGGTGGGAAGCTAATCTCTCTTAAAGGAGTTTGTTTAACTTCTAGTGTTCAATTTGTCCTTGAGAACATAAATAGAGAAAACAATTTAAAAGGTGTACTGGGCTAAAGGATAAGAAACTCGGCTGCAGCCACACCCCTGCTTGGCAGGGCACTGCCTCACCTCTGCAACTCCTGCAGGGCGGGCCTGCACCGGAAGCCGCCCACACTGAGCTCAGAAACGCGCTGAAAGGGGAAGGGTCTGGAGAGAGAGGAAAAAGGCTAAAGTGAAAAAAGGAGGGGACTTCTTTTCTAATCATGAAGGCTTGAACGTTCCAGGTGAAGTTAAGGTGAAAACGACCTGCTCCATTGTTAGGTCAAAGGGCATTCACCCCGCCCCCTCCCCCGCTGGGGCCCACAGGCAGGCGCGCCCCCTACCGCACGACGTCTCCTCCCTGGCCTCGGCAGGCACTATCTCTGGGGCTCAGCACTGGCCCTCTCCTCTCAGCTTTAAATAGGAACAGTCCACCTGCCCAGGGCTCCTGAGGTCTCTCCCGGGTCCCCACCTCGTTCTAAAGGCATCTCAAACGCCAGGTATCCGAACCTGCTCTTCCACCCCTAGACTTCTCCAGGCAACCTGCCCCATTTTAACAGATGGGAACCGCATCCTTTCTGCTGCTCAGGGCAAAAACCGAACAGTCACCCTTGGCTTGTTCTCACTCACCCATTTCCAATCCATGAGTAAATGCAGTTGACTATTTCAAAACACCCAGAATCCAAGCACCGTCTCGCCAAGTCAGCGTCAGTTCTTGCCTAATTACTTTCATCAGCCCTCAAACGCCTTTCCTGGCCTCTGCTTGCTCCCTGTGATAAAGTCACAACATAGCAGCTGGAGCAGCCTTTGAAGGCCCAAGGTCACTCTTCTGCCGAACCCTCCCTCTGCTCCCACCTCTGAGGAAAGGGCACATTCACAAGGGCCTGCACAGCCCGCCTGGTGTTCTGACCTGCTCTCCCACCATTGTGTGCTCCGGCCTCAGCCTGGCGCTCCCCGGAGATGCGCCCAGGCGCCTCCCTCGCAGCCACATCTCTGCTCAAGCACCACGTCCCCACCTGTCGCCCTATTTAACATGGCACGTTCCCGAGCCCCGAGCCCTCTGGAATGCCAGACCCAGCGCTGTGACTTCCCCCTGCCACTCACCACTCCGCCTCACACTAGGTACTGTACTGCTGTTTACTGGTTGCTGCCCCTTTAGGACACAAGCTGTAAGAGTCTAGGGATACACCCCGAACACCCACAGGGAGTGTTTACAACAGTGACTGTCTGCCCAGACTTCCACACGCGGACAAACCCAGAATCCACACAGCACACCCACAGTGCGACAATTTCAACACGAGATTAAAGCATCAGAGCTCATGACCCTCACTACGTCACCATGTAGGTGTTGGAAAAAAGTTGTGGGTCTGATTCGTGTACTGACTCACAAAAAATGAGAGGAAAATTACATACTTCTTGGAGAACCAGCCCAGAACTGACAAGAGCGGATGTTCCTCCACACGCAGTCTCGAGGCTTAGGCTCCAGCCACTCCCGGCCCCCATCCTTCTCAGATCACCAGGAGGCCCGTCTTCTCCTGGCGCTGCCTTTGGAGAAAAAGATGCTCATGATCACAAAATGTTGGGATCCGTACTAAGGACAACGTGGCCCCGGTCTTCATACACTTTCCGTTGGCTTCTGTTCAACTTGGTGGCGGAGGTAAAAATAAATACTTTTAGCCACTGCCTTCAGCTGAGTCTTAAATACAGTATTAGGAGACAATGCAAGATTTTACTGAGAAAAAGTGAATTTTTAATTATCTTGTGAAACTACTTAGAAAAACACACAATGTTCACAACTATAAATTTAAACCTTTTGCACTAAAAACCATGAGACAACAAACACAAAACCACAGGCATGAACTGTAAACCTGTATTAATTGTCATCTAGTCTTGAAGTTAATTCTTAGTAGTAGTTCAGTATTTTCCTCCTTGGCAATTCTAATGTTTTAGCACCAAAGGATCTCCCACAGAGGTACTCGTAACAACTCTGGTTGCCAGTGTAAGGAGATGCTTCCGTCTGCACTACTTCACACACGCGCCGTCCACTCTCACACCCACACAGGAGGCATGTGGAGATGCTGTCACACGCTGACAATGGAAATAAGACAGAGGGCACACGTGTCACACACGTCTTTAATGTAGTGCATTCGTAGAAAAAAGGCCAGCTTTCGCTCCCAGGCGTGCTCTCGTCCTCGTATTTTAATATCATGATTTAGAAGATGCAGACGTTATTGCCTAAATATTACTCTATACATTTCCATCAGTGTTCAGGAAAACACTTTTTAAACTGCTACTTAATTTACACCGTAATTACCAGGTTACAGCTTTAGCTCATTGGCAATTTTGGAAGCAATATTTTTGAAAGCTATGGACGTCCCTGATATCCGCTTGAACCGGACCCCGTTCAGAGACAGTCTGGGCAGCTTGCACACCTCCATCTCCCACTGCACGAGGCTCTCTGCGTGCCCATCGCCGTGAACACAGAAGAGCAGGAAGCGCTCTCTCTGCTCATAGTCGCAGTTATTGGCGTCCAGCACTTTGCGGATCTCCCGCATCATGTCATTGGGATCCATGGAACTAGTGGTTTTCATGCTCCAGGTAAAGCGCAGGGAACGAGGCTTTGCTTCTTTGTTTTCCTCCTTTTGTTCAGCAGATACGTTGCGACTGAAATGCACAGTGGCAGGTTTATTCTTAACTGCACAGCTAGTTCATGACCACATCTCCAATACAGCATAGTAAACGACTTCCACATTTTTCCTGCATAGACTCACATTTGGTAATTTGCTCCTTTACCACAAAGTATTCATCTCTTTTTCCTTCTCCCCTAAATCATAAGTCACACACACACAAAATCTACCTGGGTGAAAAATCTTCACCAGTCATCTGTACTTATTAAAATTAAGAAAATAGTTTGTTAAACAGAATTCTTGGCAATCAGGCAAAGCAGAGAGAGGGCGAGCGCATCTCCTAGAGCCCAGCCCTGCCCATCCAGGCTGGCTGCAGGGGGCAAGATGCCGGCAGGGCCCCTCAGAGGCCCAGCTCAGGAAGGAGGGGTCAGCAGTCCAGCCTCCAGCTCTGCTGGGCCTGGCCTTCTCCTCCACCGCAATTTCTAAAAATTTACCACAATCTCTACTGTAACTGTTCCTCAGGATAACCAGTGGCTCGGCAAGTTTGAAATTGCTTTCCCTGCAGACAGCTCCAGATGTTAAGCACAGCTGGATGGAGGGTAGGCCATTCTCTCAGTCCCTTCCACCCACCTCAGCACTTTTCCTTCACTTTTGTTAATTTCAACTTTCAATTTCACAGTTAAAAAGAATTCTTAGACGGCACTACCTTCTTACTAAAATAGGAAAATGAAATGAGGCTTTTTGCTGGCAAGCAGTAAACGACCAGTTTGGATGAAAACTGTACGAATTCACAGTGCAGGCTGTGGTCCCAGTCTCCGCGAGGTGGTGTCACAGCAGGGCCCCACGCGTGGCTCTCAGGAACTCCAACAAAAGGCACCCGCTGTCTCACTGCTCTGAGGCATTCAATCATTGCTGCCACAAAACACTGTTCACACTCTCCTTTGTGTCTGGGCACCTCAATTAAGAAAGTCAGTACCTGACACTCTTGTGCATTAAAAACTTTCTGGATATGTAGTTAGATACACTTAATCCTCTGGCAAATTCATCAGAGCTGAGGCTGGGCCAGAGGTTTTACTGTGCATACGGCTCTCCCTGTCGCCAAACTGCTAACAGAATACTGAGTTTGATTCACATCTACCAAAACTGTTTGAAAGCTTCCTACATAGAAAATGCTGTTAGATACGAAATAGGCTACAAACATGAGCAAAAGCTCTCTAAGCTGGGGCGGGGGAGGAAAGATGTAACACAAGAAGACTGCAGTAGCAGGTAACATATGAGCAGTTGGCTGGAGTCACAGGAGAAGTGGAGCCTGCCCAGCGGGGGCGTGCATGCAGAAAGGCAGGGCGGGATAAGGAGGCAAGGGCTCCAGCAGGGTTGGGTGGCACATGAGAAGAGCTGTGAAGAGGTCGTGGGATGGTGGTGGACGAGAGTTTGTGTGTCGAGCAGAAGAAATAACATAAGTGAAGGCCAGGAGGTATGGAAGGCACAGAACGTGTTGCAGGCACAATCAACTGTACAGACGGACAGGAGCTGAGGGCACAGCGTCAGGCCCCCCGCCCCCAATCCATGCAATGACAGCTACACAAAACGTAAAAGAAAACATAATTCTTTAAAAAAAAATCTAATTTGAAATATGAAAACTCTACTCAATACCCTGCTTTCACCCCTGGAGACCAGATCTACACCAGGAGTTGTCACCATGCTCCCATCGGCTCCCATCGGCTCCGGGACCTCACTTCAGATACCGGACATGCTCAGGCAGGAGGGCTGTGCATTTTAACACGCAAACACCCTGTCAGCTGGGGCTGGGATCTGGAGGTTCCGCCCAGCGGGCGGCGAAAGCACTTGAGCGCCCTCACGTGGCCACTGGGCACCAAGCCACTCAGGGGCCCAGGTCCACGTGATGCTGGCCTCACTATGCAGTCCTGCCCAGAAGCGGGACTATGACGCAGAACAGCGTTGCCTCTGCCACGGAAAAGAGGTAAATACCTATAAAATATTTAAAGTAAAAATCATTTCCCTCACCTTGAGCCCTCATATCTCCCGTTCCTCTCATATTCAGTTGGAAGCCTCAACGAATAGAATTCAGAAGCACAGAGAAGTGGGAAAGAGAAAAGAGATCTTACACAGCAGTACACAACAACCTGTATGTAAACACAAACACTGTAAAGTGAACGCATCCAAAGCACTTTTGGGCTTTTAAAAACTCCTCCTTTCATAGGGGCGACTCAGCCAGAGACCACGATCCATGCATCTACAGGCCGTGTGGGGGGCGAGATGCACACCCGCTTCACATCCACTGCGGGCAACCCCGGCCAGCTCTGGGCCTGAGCGCACTCATGGTCTTGGACTGGAGTCACTCTGACTTTTCAATCACCCCTCGAAGTGCAATGGGTTTCCAGGGAACAATCATGGAGTGGTCTCCCACAGGAAGAAGGCACTCTTCCCACAGCTTCTGACAAAGCAGCCTTTCAGTGGCCCACAGGCAGGCCAGCACCAGGGAGGTGAGTGGCGCAGCACACACAGCCTCACAGGTGTGCGTTCTGAGACAGCGAGCAGCGCTTCTGGTCTCGACTGTCATAAAAAAATACCCACCTAGTAGGAGTGACATTTAGTACAGCGCAGTCAGTAAAAAGGAGGCATATTTCTTCAGTGGCTGGCTGGAAGTGGCTTTTAGAGACAACACTACTTACTCTTCAATTCTTGGAAAAGATTAAAACATTTCTGCTATACATCTGTCCATGTCTTAATTTCTGAAAAACCCAAACCAAATGAGGCTGTAGATCTGAATTTTATGCTTGTTTCTAGTATCAGGATATTAGCTAATTTCTCTAGCATTTTAAAGCATTTTGCTAATGCGATCATCCATGAAATAAAAAATGACAACACAGTTACCACTTACCTTGTGCATGCTTGAGGCTAACCATTAATTGCACACTGTTACTGAGCATCTCACTCTTCAAACAGAAGCATGCTAAGTGTTATTAGTATAAAGACAGAATTATTTGGATGCTAAATAATTCTACCAGAGACAGAAGACGCACAGAGCATGCGCAGGCCTCTTGTTACATGGGTGCACGGTCCCTTTAAAATGCCTAACAGAGTTAATCTTTTTCTTTCCAGTTTCCTTTCAAAGAAATAAGTATTTAGTTCTCGGCAGAAAGTTTAGTTTTTAAGGAAAAAAAACAGGGCTAGAAAGCCAAACTTGATGTTAATTGCAGGAGCCATTTTGAGGTGAGGATTGAAAAAAAATGTGTATATGTAAGTCCTACCTTTTGATAAACCTGAATGACATGTTTCTAAAAGAAATTAAGCCAAAGAAAAAAAATTAACAAAAATGACTTCCACAAGTTAAATAGTCAATTACAGAGAACAAAAAACAGCAAGTAAAATGGGGCTCCCCTCCTGTCCGACAGTGAAACTGTGACATTTGATGAAAAAGTCATCGCAGATAAGTGGCATGTGATCTTTTAACAGAAAAATAAAAACATCTGTGCTTGCAAGAAAAAATTTAGCAGTAAATATTGACATCAGCTGTAATTAAATTAAAGGTTCTTCAGATGGATATACCTCGAGCCAACAAAATTCAACATCTTGTGTTAAAGTCATTTGCAATGTATTAGTAATAACATTTCTCAATTTTCTTCAGAATACTTTATGAACAAAATCTCACCTTATATAGAAAAATTAAAAATTTCATTATAAAATATCTATGAAGGGAATTATTACTTATTTCAGGAAGATGATTTAAACATTAACAGAACCTCTGCCACGGTGGTATGATATAAATCACTTTTTAAGAAAAAAAAGTTTCTGGAGGTTTTTTTTTCCCCTTGCAGTTTTAATACACTTGACATACAGCACTCTAGTAAGTTATGGGGAGTTTAAAATGAAGTAGACTTTTCAGAGTTTTAGCTACCAAAATGAACGAAAATTAAATGACAAGAGTAGGGGTTTTATTTTTATGTAATAAACTGGAAAGTTGCATTTAAAAGAAGTGACTCTGCTCGTTAAAAACAATTTAAGAAGATGCTTAAAGGAGGCTGTACTGAACAGAGTATGACACAAAGAACTTCAAACTGTGGACCAGGCTTGTATGATCATGTGACCAGCACTCCTGGGCAAGTACAGGTTGGCCTATCAGACTATTTCTAGAACTCGGTCTATGAGCACAGGAGGCACACGTAAGTATTTGCTGAGTGACTGAATTAATACATTCCTTCCCCTAATTTTTCCCCCCTAATTCGGGATGACTTCAGCATTGCTTCAGATCCCAACCAATTCTAAAAGTATCTAACTGCTGTAGATAACCGTCAACCACTTCATAATCAGCTCAAAAGTAGTACACGGCAGGGCTACACACAGAAAAGATCATGCATGTGAAAATATTTTGTAAATAATTAAACACTACATAAATACAGGGCAGTATACTTCAAAAGATTATTTTAGTTGAAAATTGATTAAAAGGTCTTTAAAATGTATTCTCATTTCCAAATTTTCTACCTGAGAAAGTCAGGTATCATAGGGCTGCCTTTCTCAACTTTTCCTCCTACAAATCCCTTCAGGTACAAAGAAGAGGCGGCCGCAGGGCTGGAGCTCTCACCCTCCTCCACGGGGACGGATCCTTACGAGCCAGCAAGGCCAGGCTGTTCCGCTCGCAGGGTATGGGTGACTGAGTATGTGCCGAGCTGGTGGCCAGGTCCCCGGGGGTGGGGAGGAGCGGCCAGGCCCTGGGGGGTAGGCCTCGCCCCCTCTGCCCACAGAGGGCCTCAGAGGTTGCAGAGCCACAGCTCTCTGAAGCCACACAACACGCAGGGCCCTGCTAGGAGCAGAGTGTAGCCTTCTGATACCAGCCTTCTTCCCACCAAGTCCCGGCAGGTCTCCCTGACGGCATCTCAGTGCCAACACCGGACCTTTCAGGTGCTAGCCCCTTAATCCTGGCAACTGTCGTTAGGGGAGGGCAAGAAGCAGACGTGGCAGCAGCAAGGACCCCGAGTGTTTTTAGGAATGAACCGACTACAACTGAAGCACAGGACCAAGGGGACTACAGCCCTTGGACTGCAAACTAACAAACAGAAGATGATCTTTCTGCAAAATGTGGGGGTGGAAGCTGAATAATAAGATGATCCCCCCCACCAGAATATTTTTAACAAGAAACCTCAGTCTCTAATTTCAATTCAAACACTTGAAATAAATTTAATTAGAAAATGAAGGAGAAGGACTCGTGCCTGTAACAGTCCTTGGCGGTCGTCTACCAGGGAGCACTACATACCGGGCTCCTGTGGGGACACGGACTCTTTCGCTGCAGGATCTTGACCGTGTGCTTTAATCTCTCTGAACCTCATCTCCAGTCTCTTCTACACAATGGGATGTTCTCCTCACAGGGCAGATTGTGGGGATTAGACAGAATGTGTGTGTATACACACACTCATATTTACGCATGTAAAACGAGGATTTCTGTATCTATCAGTCTACAGACACCTGTTTATCTCAGTGCACAGTAAGCACGCAGTATATGGTGGTTGATACTACTTTTATCAATGATAGTATTAAGATGACCAGAAAAACAGCACAAAGGAGACAAATAAATTCAAGGGCTTTAATGACATGCAAGGTTTTGCTTGGAGAGCCCATCACAAACCAAAGTGTAAGGACACAGAGCTGACCGTCCTGCCTGTGACTAGAGCTGGGACAGACATGACTCTGCACATCCCCTCTGCGCACAGGGCCTGGGGGCGAAGCAGCAGTTGACACTAAGCAGCCCGGTCTCCAGGGAAGGAGCTAAGGCATGGGGAGGCCTGGGACAGCCTTGTGATGACCCTGGAAAGAAGCAACGAATTATCTGGGGGTCACCAGACTCTTCTTGGACTGAACTCACTGTCTCCCTTGCTGGTCACAGGTACCCCAAATCTGCCAAGGCTCTCTGGACCGTTCTGCTCCTCTGCCCAGTCTGGAACGGGGCGTCTCAGCAAAGGGGCTGAGAAGAGAGTACGAGGGTAGACTGGAGCCTTCTGACTCCTCTGACCTCTCGTCAGTGCTGATGGGTAGCACAGGTCCTCCCTAATCTGGCATTCAACGTCAGGAGGGCAAACAGATCATCTGGGGAATGACAGATTAATGTGACTTGTCTATGTTTTTGATGACTCATTTAAAATAAAATTACTGGAGGAATTCGGGAGAGTGAAAAGTGATATTTAGCTTAGCGGGTGAATGATAACAGTGTGGAACAGATCAGCAGGCTGAGGGGCCACAAGGAATGCAGAGAAACAGAGGAGGGTGTGGGCCCTCATAGACTGCTGTTCTGTAAGACACAGACGATGAGCAAGAGGGTCTGTAACAGGCAAACCTGCAGGACACCTAAGCTTAAGTTCAAAGAATTTCCTCTGGGCATCCTGGAACTGCAGGGTCTCTCAGGTTTCCTGGGTGTGGTCAAGGCTAAAGGTGCATTTGCCTATTTGCTTATGTTGCAAACTGGTATTTCTTCTTTTTCCTCTTGTAGCAGCCAATGCTTCTAGGCTTTGCAACCTCCATACTAGATTCTGGAAATAAAGTTAAAGTACCTCAAAGGACCTTTAGAGATTTCCCAAGGCCCCAAATGACAGCCTACTGGACATAAGAAAGGTTTCATACATGACCAGACACTAGCTTCTTTCTGAGAATAAAGCAAGAACTTTATCTTCAAAGCTATACAAGATGAGAAAGATCACTTGTTCTTACTGTAACTTACTGACTTACGGAGTGCCAGCCCCCCGACTACATGGGATCTGGGGTTTTGCTAAACTGCAGTGAACATGCCACATGGAGAGATGTGATGAAAAGGAACAGTAATTAAAGAACCACCACCACCTCCCAAGTGCTAGAGAACTTTGAGTGTTGTGAAAAAATTACGAGCTCTGTAATTTCTCTTCTAAGAGGCTTTAAAAGTATACACTTAGATATACAAGCCAGAAAAACCTGAGCTACAAGGAAAAGCCTCTGTGCAGTGGCTTCACACAATGGAGAAGACATTTCTCCTTTTGTTCTCGTGTTTGCTTGAACCAACCAGCACCACTTGGCACTTACCTCCTTGTGAGTTTGGAAGTTAATTTACTAAAAAGATTAGTGGAGCCTCGGCTTCGAGTCTGCGACAACGGTGTGGCTTCATGGGACAGACTGGGCGAGGCAGGTGGGCCGTTATACGTGGCAGTGCGCCGCTCCCGGGGCTGGCCGTGAAAAGTGCTACGACTGGCGGTGCCTCTTGGGAAGCGGGTTCGATCTGGGGTGGCTGCACTGCTAATACTGTGTGTGGACGCAACTGGAGCTCTCTGGTCAGGAGCAGTGCTGCGAGATCAGAAAATGACAGACTCTTACATCTTTGTTCACAAAAACCCTGGCTTTCTGGCAAACATGGCACACGAACATTTACAATCACAATATACCTTTCATATAGAGTGGAGAAAACTAGCCATATAAACCCAGATCCAAGGAGTATTTTACAGGACTTAGGAGCAAAACATAAGTTAAATGCGAAAGGGCACCAAAGGAACAGTATATAATGAAACAAAAACCTCACAGCATTTCAGAGAATCATACATACATATTTTCAAGGACAAGATAATGCAGGGAAATTCTAGAACAAAGAATGGTTAACTCAAGTTTTTCCCCTTTGTTTCCCTCTCAAATTGCTTACATGCAGGAACCTTGCCAATATAAAAGAAATAAAGGCTATGCAGGTGGAGCCGAAGAACAGGCAACTAAAGAGTTTGGAAGCACACAAATGACGAAGTACTGCAAACCTCCACATGCTGGAAGCAACCTGGAAAGAGGGGGATTTCTTACACCTTTCACAGCACGAAAGAGCATGAAGACACACAGATGACCAAGCACCATGAGACAGGATGGGCTGAACTAAAACCACACACAGGAAGGACACTCTGTGGACAACTGGAACAAAATCTTGGACTGTAAAATCCACAGCACAAAATTAAGAAGCAGTGGGTACACATTAGTTTTACAAGGAATGTGCATTTTTCTTACATAGCCTTGGAGTTATCTCCTTCACTGTCTATTGGAGGTAACATCATCTTGGGGTGCCCAGAGGCTGACATGGACATCGACTTCTGATGTCTCAGCCGACAGGTGGAGGATGTGGTACAAACAGAGGCAGGGCTAGCTGCGTAAGCGAACATTTCTGTCAGGCTGGGAGGGGGTTTGGGTTCAGGCAGAGGCAGAAACAACAGTATGATGGACCAGTGACAAAAAGAGCAACCTGCTGTGTAAAGCATATAACCTTCCTCCCCAAACCACCTCATTTTTGTCAAAGAACAAAAATCTCTTAAACTTGTTTTGGGGATTCTGGAACAGCTGCTAACTTGTATCTGCTTTTTTTTTTTTTTAAACAGCTAATTTTTAAAGTTGACTAGCTTTCAAAATAAAACATCATATATGTTTGAATATTTCTGTGAGAGGGACAATGTCTTCCAAGCTACATGTAAAATAAGGCCTATTCTAAAAGAGAAGTCTCTATTCAAATGGAAGTGGTAAATGAATCTATAATACTATGAGCAAACGGTGCTCTCGAACTGTTCCCAAAGCACACTGACGTGCTGTAAATGAACTAGTAAAATTATGGGTAAAGCAGTAACTAGCTGTATTTGTCAAAGTATCCTATGTTGCTCAACTATAATTGAGAACCTTCTTACTCAAAGGCCATTCACTTTTTTATAAACAATTCACAGTACCCAGGGAGTCAAAAGAGACCCATTTTTCAAAGTGGGAAAACTAGTAAGAGCAAATTAAATGTCTACAGACAGAGAAAGAGTGACAGAGTGGTGAAAAAGCTTAAGGCTGCAGCTTCACCTGGCAGACAGCTACCGAACAAATCTGTCCCCTGTCCTCGATTCCAGCTCGGACATCATGTCCTTGGAATTCCCAAGGGGCAGTTTCTTTCCTTTAAGGAGAATCAGGGATTTAGAATTCTGACCACACCCTTTCAGTGTCTTTCTGCAGAAATCCTTTCAAAGCCTGAAACTTAGAAACCATCAGGTTCTTTCCTTCATGCCCCAAATGCAGAGCAACCGGGACACCATGTTGGTGTCAACTCCCTAACAAAGCTCTGGTGAGCCGGGTCCTCCCCACTTCTACTCTGAAGGTCTTAGTGCAAAGCTTCATCTCTCTCACAGGGCTGGTTCCCCAGTCACCTGTCTTCACTGGTCTCCTGGCCTCCAATCTCACAGCTTCCAGTCTATCCACCATACAGCTGTGAACTGTCTAAAATGCAAACCTGACCGAGGCACTCATCTGCTTATCAACTTGCAAACACACACTGTGTCTTCACGATAAAGTTCAAACTCCTCACCCTGGCAACCAAGTCGCATCCTCAGGCATCCACAGCTTGCCCTGCCCCCTCTCTTTACTGTCTATTGTTACCTCCTGGAACTCGGCTTTCTGGCCCTCCTGAGAGGGTGCATCAGGTCAGAGAGCTTTTGCAGGTGCTATTCTCAGTGTCTGGAGAGCTGGCATCTTTCTGCTTTCATCCAAATGCAACCCCCTCCACAAACGCTTCACTGGTTCCCGCTCCCATCAGGAGTCACCCTTCCCTTCCGTGTGCTCATTGCAGGCACTTGCCACTGCACACCACACTGGACTGCGGTGACTCCTGCCTGCTTGTGCGCCCTGAAAACACCACCTACAATCTCATCAACACATCCCCGGTGTCAGCGGTACGCCTCAGGGAGAGCAGGTCCTCAATAAATGTTCTCCTAACTGGTAAGGTAAGTTAATGGAATGAGCCACTGGAATCCTAACAGTCCCAAAATGATGGAGACAGGTCTTCACACTAAATTGCTCAAGAAGATCTGCTTGGCTCTGCATTTCTGTTTGACAGTTCTGCCCTCTGACTTGGGAGAATGTCTCTAATACAGTCACAGAACTGGAAACAAGTGCCTCATAGAGATTACACACAGATTCACGTTTGTGCTTCTGACACTCTTCCTGTGGTAAACAACACTCGAATCCTGCTTTGGCAGAAACAGGTTGCTGGTCTCTAGGTGTTGTGGAGTCCACGCCAGGCTTCTCCAGCCAGCCTGGCCGGTGACGGATTTAGAGGTGGGCACATGGTCAGGGCCAGACCCGCACAGACCGAGAAGACGACCCCAGGGCTTCTGTCTGAGGAGAGCTGAGTGTGGGAAGACGTTAGGGCCGACGTTGCGGAGCCCAACGTGTAAGTCCTGCAGAAGCAGGACTGTGAGACAGACCCTCACTCTACCCCTGGACTTTTAGTGACAGGAGTTCACAGATGCCCTTTTGAATTTACATTTATTTGGGTTCCTCACTGATGGAACAATCTGAAGAAACGCTTTGTTGTTTCCATTATGCATATGCAGACACACTTGCACACAGACACAATTTTACTGATCTTTAACAAGTTCCGAGTAAGCACAACTATCTTGTGCTCTGCTGTGTGTTCAGAGCAGGTCAAGGGTCAACACACTTCATTGCTCCCAACCAGCTGCTAACATTCTCTTACCCAAATTAGCAGCTAGGATCAATGGAAGCATTAAGAAAGCAGGGGAAGAAGAGGAGGCAGGGGATATGTGGCATCTTCCCTGGAGACTATCAATGTCCCAATCCGCGGAGGAGGGGGCTCGTAGCCAGCGCACCAAGCAAGCAGACGCTCCACCTGCCCCAGTGAGGCCTGCCGCCCCTTGGGCAGTGCCGCTCTGACCCACAGGGCACAGAAGCCCCGGGCGACTGTGTGGACAGACACCCTGCCACGAAAAACTAACTCCCCGAAAGTCAGAGCCAATCCTAAAAAGGAAGTGTAAACTCGTATTTTCAGCATAAATTATTTCATTTGGGACATAATCTTAAAGGCAACTTAGTGAACAACTTCTTTAGAAATTTAATCATGTCACATTAAGAGTTCTACAAAGCCAATAACAAAACAGATGTGTTTTTTTGACTTCTAAAAGCAGGCCTACTACCTTGATTTAAGAAACAATAAATTCAATAAATCTTTGCTGAATTTCAAGTTTGTACAAACTCACAAAAGTTCTACTTACAACAGACAACACAACATTACAATGGGCTGCATCAAGTTGGTTGTTGTGAAAGCCAGACAGAACTTCCCCCAGAAAAGTGGTAAAGATGACGGTTATACATTTCACAGACTACCTCACAACAATCTCCATAAACAAAAACAGTAGCTGCATTACATTTCTAGTAGTTCTGGGTCCGAGGAAGAATCATTTTTTATACCTTAACTTACAGAAACAGCAACCGTGTTTCTTAGAATTCAAGTTGTATGAAGTTCCTACTAATCTTCCTGCTTTGTATTTATGTCTGATAATCTTTTTTTTTTTCACTCTGATACCCTTATGGTTATTAAAGGAAAAGTGTTTTCAATTTGTTTGATATGACATGTATCCCATATCAGAACATGGTTACTGATTCAAAGCATACTCAGTGACTGGGGAAAAGCAGAATTAAAAATAGAATCCAAAAGATTCATGTGTTAACTGTGATAAAACCCACACAGCTTTTATTAGGCACGATCATTCTCATGTTGGAATTTTCCATTTTAGCCTTCAGAATGCTGGACTTTTTTTCTTATACACATGTATATAAGAATGTATATAAAAACGTACATGTGTATAAGAAAAAAAGTCCAACATACTGAAGGCTAAAATGGAAATTAATGTCCTTCTTTCAGAAGTTAACACAAATCCAGGCATCCTGTAGCTCACCAGTATTTTAGTCAAGGAATAACACATACATATGGGAGAGGAAAAAGTAACAATCTGCTGCCAAAAAAGTCATCTGTGTACAGAGAAGTTCAGTGCATCTAATTTATGACTCAAATATCTATTTTCAGCATGAGAAAGTTGTCATATTTAGTGCCTGCCTTAACTGAAAGTAAAAAATATGACCATTACTTTGGCATTCAAATCTCCGTATTTTCCCACAATTTTTCAACTCATTCTTAAGAAAGAGTAAGAAAATCCAGGTGTTATTAAAATTTTGGGCCCCATCTTGTGTGGCTGGAGGCTCTGTTTGATTAAAGATAAAGACCACACTATCACAAGCAAAGCATTTGAGTAACTGATGCCAACATAAGCAGTGAGGTCCAGGCCGAGGTGAGGAGGCAGCAGCCCCACTGAGGATGTCTGCAGATAGAACACAGGCAGGTAAGACTCCAAAGATATTAGACAATTCTTAAAATTGTTTCTGAAGAGTGAACTGAACAATGTAGGAGAGGGGAATTAGAGGAGCATGTGCACACACACAAACCAAAAACCAGGGGGCAGACAGACCTTGGTCTGACCAGCCTTTTAAGAAGTCTGACTCTGCACCTCAGAGAATTGCACATTCTAAAGTTTAAAAGGAATATGACAGAACAGTTCAACAATTTTGAAGAATTTGTAAACAGAAGGGTCATGAAACATCACCCCAGTTCTACAGACTAAAATCCATAACAGAAACTTCTGTCTAATTAAGTCTTCTGCTGGTATCTTCTATTCAATCACTTTGAACTAGAAGAAATTTTATTTGAGAATATAACTGTAATAAAAGAAAATTTACCAAAGAATAGACTACTTAAAAAAAAAAAAACAACCAATCATTAATTTCTAAGCTATCTAGCCCAACTGATATACTCAAGTTATTGGCAGTTTTTGATCATAATGAAAAAGACAATGTTAAAACAAGCACACACATAGTATTCAGAAGACAGAATACTGGAATGTAAATATTTTTAAAAAGTCACTGAAAAATAAACATAATCTCACATAACAAGCTTTTCACCTTCATATCAACTCAAATGTAAGTGGTCTGTGGAAGAAGGAAGAATGATAAAATAGTCTGGTTTTAAGGATGAAGGAGGGAAGAAGAATCTTTGTTTGGGCTGTTACAGAAGTTAATGATCAAACGTTTCATCTGACTAACGACAGCTAAAGGAAGCAAACCTTACAATGCAGTTTCAAAAAGTAAACTTCAGAAAAAAAAGGAAAGAAAGTTTTGATGCCAGACATGGGAGTGTGACATGACCAGACAATGTTCAAGTTCAGAGGCCAGGGGACAATGAAAGATGAATTTATTTTATGGATTTCTACTCTAGAACCTCATCTACTCACTTTGACTTTATCTCACCACTCTGAATTTAGTTTTATACTACTCTTCCAAAAAAAACAAAGGAAAATCCATCCTAGTTTGGGAAGTTTGTCTATATAGAATATATTTAACTACTTTACCAATCCAACATTTTTTTCTCTCTCTCCAAACTTAGTTCTACTCCATGCTTTCTGGACCTACTTAATCCTACTTTTCTGACTATTTCTTTCTTACTTTGTAACCCCAGGAAAGTTGTTTGCATAATCTGACTCGTTACTGACATATTACTTTGTTAGTATTTTAAATCACGCTTATCCAATATGATTGCTTCTCTACCAGATTAAAATCACTTGGAAGACTGCATTCTCCACTTCTCTGGGATTCTCAAGTGCATCTAGTAAAGTGAAGACTATGTTACCACTTGTCCCCCGGCCCCTTCAGCACACTGCTGGCCTGCAACTGAAAACTCACCCACCCACCTCATGCTCTGTGTCCTCCAGAGGCCGGCTCCCTGCCTCAGGTCCTTATCTTTTCCCCTTCGACACTGTTCAAGTTATTCATGGGCACAAAATAATCTCCATTTCCCTGTTCATAATTCTACAATTAAACTGTAAGGTTACTATCTATTTCCTCTGGAAAAGCTCCCTGGTTTAACTCAACTCATTCAGTCATCACACAGCTGGCCAGGAGGATAAACTCAAGACAATGAGAAGAACTTGGAATTGTAGGAGCTCACTAAAAATCTGCATTCAAATTTAACTTACCATTAGAGAACACTTACCACCGTTATGTGAATTTTGATCATAAAAACTGAGAAGTAAATAACATCCTTCCATTTCTCTTGGGAAAAACAAATTTTCTTGAAATCAGGTAGAATTTCATACCTGCTTTCTTTGCCGTTCTGAATTACTGAATGCCTGTCAGCTGTAGTTCTTTCACTGCAGACGTAAGTATTCCGCCGCGTCATTCCACCAGATGCTGAATTACTCTATTAAAAAAAAAAAAAGTGGGAGGGGTATTTTCATCTTAAAACTATTTAGTAAGTGTAGTACAATAGGACCCCTCTCATTTAAATAAACATGAATACTCAGTCTTTCAACAAACCTACACTAAAATATCAGCAGTACTGGCCAACAGAACAGAGGCGAAGGCAGCCACTTTTACCCTCTTTCCCACCCTCCATTACTTCTGCAATAATGAAAAACGGCTATGGTAGAGTGACTTTGAAAAGCTCGCTGTAATAATCCACAGAGCAACAACTCATGGATTATTTAAAGCAAAGCAGGAAGAGAGAGAGATCCACTATTTTTAAAAGCTAATACTTTCAAACTAAAAAAATTAAAAAGGAAGGATTATAAATATGAAGTAAATATACAAATAAAAATAATAAAAATTAAAAAGATGTAAATATTAGAGTTAAAGCTATAAAACTATTAGGGAAAACAGGGTAAATCTGCATGACCTTGGATTTGACAAGAGATTCATACACATGACACACAAAAAGCAGGAGTAACAAAAAGGAAAACAAGACAAATTGGACTTAATCAAAATTAGAAACTTTTGTGTATCAAAGAACACTATCAAGAATGTGAAAAGAGAACCCACAGAATAGAGAAGATGTCTGCAAACCCTGTATTTGGTTAAGGGTTAATATCCAGACTATGTAGAGAAGCTTACAACTCAACTACAAGATGACAACCCAATTTAAAAATGGGCAAAGGACTTGAATGAACACTTTTCCAAAGAAGGCATACGAATGGTCAATAAGCACATGAAAAGATGCTGACAGCTACTGGTCATTTAGGAAATGGAAATCAAAGCCACAAGGAGGTACCACTTCACACCCACTTGGACAGCTGAAACAAACAAAACCAGGAAATAACAAGTACTGGAAAAGACTGGGAGAAATGCGGGCTCAGATATAGTAGGGATGTAAAATGGTGCTGCTCTGGTAGAAAAGTTTGGTGGTGCCTCAAAAAGTTAAAACACAGAATTACCATACGACCCAGCAATTTCATTCCTAAGTATATATCCAAGAGAAATGAAAACATAAATCCACACAGAAACTTGTACACAAACATTTATAGCAACATTATTCATCGTAACCAAAAAGTAGGAACAATCTAAATGTCCATCAACGGATAAACAGGTAAACGAACTGGCACATAAAAAGCAACGACTTAGATGAACCTCGAAAATATGCTGAGTGAAAGAAGCCAGTCACAAAAGGCTTGCATGAGTCCATTTATATGAAATATCCAGAACAGGCAAATCCACTGGGAGAGGAAGCAGATGAGTGGTTGCCAGGGGCTGGGGAAGGGAGCATTGGGGTAATTAATTAATGAGTACAGGGTGTTCTTCTGAGGTGTTTGGGAACTAGGGAGAGGTGGAGATTGCACAACATTGTGAATGTATCAGATGCCACTGAATAGTATGCTTCAAATGGTTGATTATATGTTATGAATTTCACATCAACTTTTAAAAAGCTAGTACTTTAAAAATTAAAAAGCAAGGAACCAAAGTCATAAGTAAAAACTTACCAGATAACATCAATTTTTAAACAAAGACAAAAGTGGCCACCTTTAATACAGCATGAGCAGATCATGTACAGGGAAACTGAAGACTAATGGGAGAAAATTATAATAACATTACTTTTTTCCTTTATAAATAATCAAATACAAATGACCGATAATGCTCAGGACATATTTTCAAAGGGGGAGTGGGTAGATGAGTAGACAGAGATGGAAGTTGTGAAGGCAGGGAACAAGGTCCTTTCCTCCCTCTGGTAACTGTCAACAAAAGTTGGAGGCTGAATTTAAACTGCAGGGCTATGGAACGACGATTCAATTTTACAGCCTCGGGAGGCCAAAATAAAGAACCTTTCCACACAGGGTTTACTCTGGTAAAGCATAAGGTCAGAGAATGGGGCAGACAAAACCCTCTGGGCTCCTTTATAAGCCTCATCCCGAGAAACAGACAAAGAGAGCGGCACAACTTCCATACGGATGCCTCACTCTGGGGTTTCTTTGGGGAAGAGGAAAGGCTCTGTCACTGTTAACTTTTAGGGGAAAATATGACTACAAAATATGCTTAAAATTGTTCATTCTCTGCAAATTCTTTTTAAAATTACGTTTGGAGTGCTAAGTGTAATAATTACTATGGTAGGTCAGAGAGAATCCACAGAAAAGTTTCTGAAACTGAACAATTTCAATTTAACAAATACTACCTACTCACTGGGGAGATTTTTTTAAGAGCAGCAATTAAGAGATGGACTCAACTTTTCTTCAATTTCTTCACATTAACATTGAGTTAATACATGGAAAAGCACTCAGCATGGTCCCTGGCACATGGTGAGGACTCAAGCAACGTTCTGTATCTTTTCAAAGAGCCCTTTGAGATGCAGTGCAAACACCACGTCCCTGGCAGTCAGACTTCACAGTGCCCTGTGCAGACTCTGCTAGCCTTCTGTTTGGGGTCATTAGTCTGCACCATCACCATTTGGTTTTATTTCTTTCCTGTTATACCATGAGGTCTTTCCATCTTTCAGCACCAGAGAGAATCTAAACCTTAGCAGATGTTTACAGAATAACCAGAAACAGCCCTTGGCAAAAAGGACCTGGCCACTCATCTAATGGGAAGCGGCTCAACAAGAAATACCTTCAACGCAGCAGGTGATCTCCACCGGCTGAGACTGGGCACGGCGGCCCATCGGGTAGGCCATACTGGGCAGAACACAGGCGCCAAATGTCTAGACCATTTCAACCCTGTAACCCTACCCATGCTATACAGTTCAACAATACTTACACTAGGCACAGTGGAGCTTTTCTTACGTTCAGGAATATCTGCCTTATTGGGATTACTTGCATTCCCAAGCATGGGACTGGCTGGAGCAATTCCCTTTCCTCCAATAGCACTGCTGCTTGGTTTCCTGGAGGGAATTCCATCTTCTTTGAGGTCACTATCTGCAGTGCTGGTCTGACTCCTTTTTGGATATGCCACAACTGAAGGAATAGCTGGTCCAGCTAAAACAAAGAGTTGACTTTTAAAAGTCAGAATATTGTTTCACATTTTATTCTGCGAAAAGAAATATTCTATAAGGTGACCCAAGATTTCTATTCATCTAAGAAAATATAACACAGTAAAATTCTTTAAAATGTTTCCCATTCAGGTATAATGTTTTTGCTACACAATGAGTTCAACTTTAAAATTTCACTTATCAGTCCCTAACTTTCTACCTTTTTTGAGTCTTCTTTTTTTTTTTTTAAGTTAATAAGTTTATACAGTTGTCCTTTCAAAACATCTTTGGGGCTGTTACCATACAGATAACTAATCAAACTAACCTGATGCACACATTATGCAGAATGAACTGCTTCACCTAGTACATCTGAGTGAATCACATCCTTCTTTGTACAAGAGATACCCTCACCTTTTGGAACAGAACAGTACAGATTTACAGGCCATTTCTGTTTGAAGTTTTATTTTGGCTTTTTTTTTTTTTTTAAGCACTCTATCTTCTAGATAAACAGGAATTTGAGTACACAGGGAAAGGCAGTACTAGTGGAGGAAAGCATGTTCCTCATATAAATGACAGTGAGGAAGTGGGTGGATGCTCCCGGTGACATTCCAGGTGGGCAACTGACTGATGTCCTGCGATAAATCATCTAGAGACTCTGATGACACAGGAGATAAGGAGTTCAAAAGAATTTTGGAGATGAATAAGATAACTAATATGTTCATTATATATGATGCCCAGTGGTAATCTCAAGGAATGGCACTGAAAGCTCATCATTTATTCTATGGTAGAAAAGACTTTGTATTTTAGGTCTATTAAAAAGTGAATGGGGTGGGGGTAGGGTATAGCTCAGCGGTAGAGTGCGTGCCTGGCATGCACAAGGTCCTGGGTTCAATCCCCAGTACGTCCATTAATAAACAGATAAACAAACAAATCTAATTACTGCCCCTCCCCTCAAAAAGAATTTAGAAAAGTGAATGGGGTGAGGTGCAGTAAAGCTACTTCTTGGACAAAAATCTAAATGGTAAATCTATTTGAAACAGAATTAAAAGTAAACAAGAGTTTGCTTTTATTTATAGGGGGAGAACAATTAAGTTCTCAATTTGTCAATTTTAACATAAACAAAGAATTAGCCAAGTACAGCATGATGCTACCCTTAATACTTATCTTTCCTCTCAGTATCATGAGTCATCTAATGACATTCTGAACCTTCAGTGTTACTATTGTTTTGTTTTAAAATATTAATTCTACTTAGAAAATTCAAAATTTTTTAAGACTCGAGATTGTGAATAGAAACAGATATTGATACAATCCACTGAGCTCCAGGTCTACTTGTATCATTTACACATGTGCATATTTTAATCACATGTGCAGACTCACAGGACCACCACCAGTAGACAGAACAGTTCTACCTCAAGGATCTCCCAGCCACCCTTTCACAGCCACCCTTTCACAGCCACAGCCACCTCTTCCACCTCAACCCCCTTCCCTAAACCTGGAAATCGTCAACCTCTTTTCCATTTCTGTAATTCTATCATTTCAAAAATGTTATATGAACTGAATCAAAATACTCTTGAGATTTTTTTCCCCCTTCTCAGCATAATTCCCTTGAGATCCATCCAAATTGCATTTATCCACAATTTGTTCCTTTTTATTGCTGAGCAGTGTTTCATGGTGTGGATGTATCACACAAAAATGTGACTTTTATGTAGTCAAATCTGCTAAGTCTTTTCTTTCATGGTTTTTAGTGTTTGGGGCTATAGTTAAAAAGATCTTCACTAGTCCAAATTACAAAGCAAATTATCTTTGCTTTTTGCATGTTTTCTTTTAGTATCTTTCTGGTTTCATTTTTTTAATATTTTCTTCATTCCAACTGGAATCCAACCTTGTATAAGATGTGAGAAATGAATGCAGTTCTTTTTCCTTGTCACCACCAAACCTCCCCAATACCATTTACTGACTGATAGACCAGTAATGCTTTCTTTTTTTTTAAGTAAAAAACCTCTTGAAAATCTGATGATCACTCTTCCTGGAAAAAAAAAAAAAAAAAGGCACACACATACGGGGGTTCACACATGGGACCCAAATTAAGAAGCAAAAAAATTAAGTTGTGATTTTACAGAAGCAGGTATGTGTGAATCATCGGCACCTAGGGGTAGGGAACAAGGGCAGAGATGGGGAGGGGAGGGCAAGCTTAAAACTGGTCTAGTTACAGGCTGGTCTCCTTCACGTGGTACCAAGTGAATGTGCTTCACTAGATGTCATTATTTGAAACCTATCCCATTTTCTGCACTTAAAAGAACAGTGCCAGAGGCATAATCAAATCTTCATGGTTTTCTTTCCCTGATCACTATCTTCATCCCCATAAAGAATAAAAAAGAATGCGGAACTGAGTGATTTTTCTATATACAGAATTTCTGGAAATATTCCTTTATGAACTTTAAAAAAATATATTTTTATTGAAGTATAGTCAGTTTACAATGTTGTGTCAATTTCTGGTGTACAGCACAATACTTCAGTCATATAGGAACATACATATATTCATTTTCATATTCTTTTTAACCATACGTTACTATAAGATATTGAACATAGTTCCCTGTGCTATATAGTATAAACTTGTTGATGAACTCCTTTTTAATATCAGAGGCTCCAAGAAGGCTGATTATTATTACAAAAGCACTACTACAGGAGGTAACGGGTGGTTAGTGGGCAGAGCCCAAGGCGTGGGTTCCACCTCAGGCATTCCCACTTCCACGTAACCTCGGGAGAACTGGTGAGCTCTCTTGACCTATTTCCCTACTGATAAAAATGAGTTTGGTGGGCTCTTTTTAGCTCTAAAATTTTCTGAGCTGGGGAAAAAAGGCATGACCAATCCAGATGGATTCTGTGCTTAAAGAAGAATTAACTTATTAAGGCAGTCACTAGAGATAAGAGAAAACTCCATTACCAGGTTTCTTTCCAGGATTCAGGAACAAGTCCCTTTAAACTGGTTGGTTTAGAACAACGCATAGGCATTTCACTGATTGCTCTGCAATACACAGGCACTGAGAACCCCTCCTTGTTAGCAACTACATATGAACACAAGAAACAGAGACCCAGACCAGCACTTGGTTTACAAATGCCGTCTCTACTAATCCTGGCATCAGAAAGGGTTCTGAACTCTCAGTTTTACTCTAGAATAGCAGACATGTGGGCAGTTCACTGACAATGTCAGTACAATGTGCTGCTTCAGCCCAAACCATACAGAGAGGCATCATCAGCAGGAAGAGAAATGGAAAGTGAGCAAAGTGCCTTCACTTTGGTATAAACTCAAAGCTGTAGACGTCTGGAATACTCTGTGCAGTTCTATATGCCAAGTCTCCAGGTGAAAGGGTGGAGCAGGACAAAGCCCAGAGAAGGGAAATGAACTGAACTAGAGATGAGTGGGTGTTCCAGGTGAGTCTGTAGTTTTAAAAGTTAGGACCAGGCCAACAGAGATTTAGTTCCTGCATGCTGAAATTAAAAATAATAATAATATGTGAATAGTGGGGAGGGTGTGGCTCAAGTGGTAGAGTGCATGCTTAGCATGCACAGGGTCCTGGCTTCAATCCCCAGTCCCTCCTCTAAAAATAAATAAGCAAACCAAATTACCTCCCCCTAAGAAATAATAATAAAAAAGTAAGCTTTAAAAAAAGTAATAAAGCTTAAAAAAGTATGTGAATAAACACATAGATGCTCGAGTCTCTGGATTCCAACACATGGGGCTGCCTTGGAAGTAGAATTACTGGTTGTTGGTAAGTATACCCTTTAGGGTCCTGAGTCTCCTTAAAGATTCACTGCTGTGGTGAAAATTTTTTATGAGTGAGGGTATTTAGATACATCAACAGCTGGAGTGTTGAGAGAATGACACAGGTCAAAAATTTAAACCAAGTAAGGCAAAACTGGGGTACTATACATTTTCCAGGGCCATGCTGTCCAATATGGCAGCCACTGGCCACATGTGGCTTTATAAATTAATCTTAAACAAAACTGAAAATCATTTCTCAGTTTAAGCACTCAACAGTCACATGTGGCTAAGGATTCCACCCAGCCACTGAATGTACCAAGGAGATCAGAGCCTTGAGATAATCATGTTAGCACCTACGGGACTGCTATAAAACAACCAAGAAGGGAAAGCGTGCAATCTCCAACCCCAGTAGGCCAAAGGCAAAAGGATGCGTCCCAAAGTTAGGAGGCCTCGGGTATACAGGAGATGCCAAAAGAACACACTGGAATGGTCTCAGACTTACTTACCATGGTCACTGTACCGCCTCTGCTTCTGACTTGAAGAAACACTTCTCTGCACTTTGTGGTGAGGAGACTGGCCGGTACTGTTGTTGAGGTCACTGCTTGGCCTAACCTTAGCAAGTGAGAGATTGCTGCTAGAACTGGAGTCACTAGCATCCAGCTAAGAGAAAATGAGAAAAACAGAGCAAACCACAACACGAGCCCAAATGGTTTATCAGGAAACTACATTTCTCGGAACACACAAACCCTTATAAATAGTTCACTCAGAGAAAAGAATCACAATGGACAAAAATGACAACCCTAAACTCAGGCAGAAGTTTCTTTCTGACTGCTGGAAACACACACACAGCTTACAGGTAGTTATGTCCTTCTCTCCAGGCTTTTGCAAAAAACTAAAAATGCTCTGTTTACTTCCCCTGATTTTACATAATTTTAAAGCTATTAATGATTATAGGTTAACTTGATGAAAGCCAAGTTTGTGATAATATCCCCTATGAAGGTTATTATCTTAAAGTTAAAATAGTTCAAAATGGTCATAGAAGTTAGATTTGTTATTTCCAGGTAAATTAATAAAAAAACTAAGAGTTTACATGAGCTGAAAATTTACATAAAGGTTATTTCAGGTTTTTCTGATTATTCTTACCTCTGAAGATTTTCTCCCCAACAACAAATACGTAGCTGTGATTTCATCATATTTCATCTTACTAAGAGATTCTTGAATTTCTTCTTGTGAATATCCCATTCCCACCATAATATCTAAAAGAAGGGCATCATACAGTTCATGTGTTTTGTTTGGTTAAGAAATCATTCTGTTACAGGGTAAAATAATTTCCTTTATTTGACACAAAAGATCACACATTTTCTAACATAAATGGCAGTTGGCTTGTTCCTGAGTTACTGAAAGCTATTACAGGAAACTGCAGGTAAACCCCTAAATATGACAGAACAGACAAGCTGATTCATGTATCTTACGCCTGACTTTCCATTATTCCCGCTTTAGGCATATACATCAATCAAAACAGAAAGATGTTACTTGCACACACAAGCAGGCAGGCACAGAGTAATTACCTATTCTTTTCTGGTCTGAGATGTCCAGTTCTGGTTCAACAAATGGCTTAAGCTCATCTTCCTCGTGCCCTGCATTGATCCACCTGTCCTTCATGATTTGCTGAAAGGTGAACTGTTCATTAGCAGCACAAAATAAAACATTCTGATAATCACAATATTCAGGAAAATTTATTTTCAGTACTTCATCCATTATGGCTCAAGGGATAATTAAACAAACAAACAAACAAACAAACAAGTAAACAAAACCTCCATCTTGCGTAAAAAGCCCCAGGATAGTATTCAATATGCCACACAAACCACAGTTCTAAAAATACTTTAAAGACTCCCCACAGTTGTTCCGTATTTCCACTAATGTGATTACCTCTAGAGTGCCTCGTTTTATCGGATTTAGCACCAGGAAACGTTTGAGAAGGTTTTCACAGTCTGTAGACATGTAGAAAGGGATTCTGTACTTCCCTCTCAACACTCTCTCTCTCAGTTCCTTTGGGGAGGTAGAGAGCAAAGAAAACTAGTGAGTCAACTTTTAGGTTAAAAGAGAACTCAGAAAACCCCAGTGAAACCCCTTGATACTGAATTGCTGATACGCTGATAAAGCGTTAGAATATTAACTCTTATCATTTCATAAAATCCTTTTAGCTTTCTGAAGAACCTGGACACAACTGCTTCTTATACCTTCAGGTTCTGTCCGTCAAAGGGGAGTGACCCGCTGACCAGAGTGTAAAGGATGACACCCAGGCTCCACACGTCCACTTCCGGCCCATCATATTTCTTGCCCTGGAAGAGCTCTGGGGCTGCATATGGAGGACTGCCACAAAACGTATCCAGTTTACTGCCAACAGTAAATTCATTGCTAAAACCAAAGTCAGCTATTTTAATGTTCATATCAGCATCTAACAATAGATTTTCAGCCTAGAGGGAAAACATCAAGACAAAAATGAAATTTAACCAAAATATAATTAGAACTGTGATAGAATTAGGCATTTCATAAAAGCTTTTTATAATGGTATAAAGTTAATATATCCTAATGAATAAGAAAACATTTTTTCTAGAGGAAAAAATAGGAGGTAAGTCACAACTCTTAATTTTTTAGCATTAACAACCAAAGACAGATACAAGGTTCAGCTGTCCCTCAGTCTTCGCAGGGGACTGATTCCAAGACACCCTCACTGACATCAAAATCCATCACTATACACAATGGTGTGGCACCATCGGCTTGCCTCAGCCACAGAGGCAGAACCTGGGGACACAGAGGTCTGACTCTATAGATCAATTCTAGCACTAATTTAAATAGCAAATGTCCATACACACACACACACACAAACCTTTAAATAGCTTTTCCAGTTAATAATAAGGGGCTTTTAAAAAATGGATACTTGCTTTAAGCAGAGAGCCACATTTCATGAACAATGCTAAATAAGCTATACAATGGCTAGTACTGAGGAGGGGAGAATCCTAAACTTGACTGAAGACAAAGGTCGAAGCCATTTTTATTTGTTTAAACAACCATTTACCATGTGGCAATCACGTATCAGGTGTTCTGTGTTAGTGTCTTGATACACAGACAGATTGAGTCTTGCCCTCCAGGAGCTCACAATTTAGCAGGGGAGAGGCAGAAAAATAAGCAGCTATACTCTTTGGCCTAAGTGCTGTGACAGAGGAGGAGTAGGGAGCCATGGGCCAGGCACTGGAAGGTACGGTATGGTTTCCTAAAGAGGCTGAAACTGAAGTTGCTGCCTGGAGGTTTAGTTGGTCGTAGTGGGTGTATTGACAAGAAGGTATTTCAGGCAAAATAAACAGTCTAAAACCCAGACGGTGAGACAGTACATGCTTTGCTCAAGAAACTGAAAGACAGAGTGTGGGAGAGAGGTGCAGAGAGAGATGGCTGGGGACGTGGCCATGGCTGAATTACAAAGGGCCAGCCAAGTGGCCTATAGTCAGAAAGTTTGGGTTTTTCACCTAAGGGTGACGGGAAGCCACTGAAAAGTCATTCAGGCACGGAAAGGACAATCTTATTTGTGTTTTTAAAGGCCATTCTGGTTGCAGTGTAGGAAACAGACACGGAAGAAAGAGAGAAAATTGGAAGCAGGGAAGACCAGGCAAAAGGCTAGAGTAGTAATCAAGTATGAGATGCTGCGGTCTGCACTAGGATGGTGCAAATGGGGAGAGACAAGGGCGAGCTCTAGTGATGCTCAGGGAACAGCAGGAACAGGACATGGGGACTAAGTGAACAGAAGAGCAAAGGGGAGGCAGGGACCTGAGGGACATCAGTCATCACAATGAGAAATATAAGTTCAAGTTTAGGAAGGAGGAGTGTAGGCTGTAAACATCCTGAACCTGAGCTGCCTGAGGGATGCTCAGGTGAAGGTGTCCTTCTGTCAGCTGGATACTACATCCTAGAAGAGAGCTTTGGCTGCAGAAATAGATTCGGGGTCTTCCAGCCACTGCAGCTACTAGAGTGGATATGAACGCAGCAAGGGTTGGTGAGCAGAGAACAAGCAAATCGGTAACAATTACGTGAGGAGAAAGAGGAGTGAGTACCAAGTTAAGAGAGAATCTAGACAATGTTGGAGAAATAATGGCTGAGAAGGTGAGAAGAGAAGAGGGTATATGGAAGGAGAGTTAGGGTGAGGAGGTTTTTTGATAAAAGATGGTACAGACTTGAGCATGTTTTTAAAGGGCTGCTAGTGAGAAGCCAACAGAGAGAGAAGGTGAAGAAACAAGACTTGGGAACTGCATTCACTATCTTGCAGTAACCTATAATGAACGAGGATATGAAATTGAATATATGTATATGAATGACTGAAACATTATGCTGCACACCAGAAGTTGACACAACATTGTAACCTGACTGTACTTCAACTAAAAAAATTTAAAAACAAACAAAAAACGCCAAAAAACCATGAGATAGGAAGAAACAGAGTGAAGCAGTCCCTAGAGGACGTAGGACACAGAACACAGAGGCAGGGTCAGCAGAGGCGCTCCGCTGTCTTGTAACACGAGGAAAATTCTGGAAGGTGAAGGGTGAATGCAGGTGCAGCTAAGTTTGAGGGCCTGCTTGGTGTTTCTATTTTCTCTGTGAAATAGGAAACCCTTTTGTGTGCTAGGAGAGAGAGAAGAGGTGGAGACCTGTGAAGTGGGTCTCAAATGGCCACTGTTGTAACAGGAGAAAAAGGGTGCCAGGTAGCACTGAGGACGCTGTCTGAGAGAGTGTACATTTTTAAAGGACCCCAACTGTTTAGTGATATGATTTTTCTCCAGAGACCAACTATGGCTACCCTAACTGAAATGTAAAATATATTTTAGGGTTTTTTTTCCCATACTAACAACACAATCCAATCTGTACGTCATCTGTGTCATAACCGCCAGGAGAACGGAACACAAGCAAGCAAAGGAGACACTAGTAGGGGCACTGTGACTCACCTTGAGGTCTCTGTGAACGATCCGCTTCTGGTGGCAGTACTGGACTGCAGACACTATCTGGACAGGAGATGCAAGGTTGTGAGTCATCAATGGTGCAGATTCACAATTAAGATGAAAATACTTTGTCAACATTCACACATGCAAAGTACGCAGTGGGCACTTCAATGTCTGTGTGCGTCTCTAAATACAATTTTCTCATGCTCTGAACTTTCCAGTTTGGAGAAATGCCAGGTGGGGTGAGAGCAAGAAGAGAAAGGTGAAGGTGTTCTTCCTATTCTCTCCAGTTTTAACTGGAAAGTCTCTTCTCGGGCCCTGTCCCCTGGCATTCCAGTTATTTCTGAATGTGGTGCCAGGACTCAACGAGTCATTGGCATCCAGAGGACTTTGGCTGCCTGGGCCCAGGAGCAGAAGGCTCTGGTGCAGCCTCTCCCCACCCAGCTGGCAGCTGCAGACTGCCCATGCCCACTGTCTTCTAGGTTGGTCAGCTTGCTCCCTGCAATGCTCTCTTCCTTCTGGCTGATGTGGGGTCAAGGACAGCAATAGTGACTTCACTTCTCTGAGGACCAGTTTCCCCTCCTTAAGATGGGAGAATGAGTGCTGTAGTGGACACAAACGACACAGCGTGAAGACTGCTACTTGCTCCATGAGCGAGGACCCCTTGCTTGCAGCACACCGTATGCTTCCATTTACTCAACTTGGATTATGCCTGTGATTAGCACAGTTAAATAACCGCTCTGCTGAAATTTCACACTTACTAGGCATTTTTTAAAGTATCCTATTCTAATTATAAAAGTTTTATATGCTTATAGAAATTTTAGGAAAAACAGAAAAGCATATACAAGAATATGCTTGTATAACCACCAAATAGAGATAGTATCTCTTGTTATTTTGGTGTATTTGCTTCTAGTCTTTTCTTTGGCATGATGCATGTGTATTTAAATATATATATAATTACATATACACAAAACTGGGGTTATAACAAAAATACTGCTTGTTTTTCCAAGTCACCATCAACTTTTAGTTGTAAGCAACACTCACCTAATTACACTGGGCATAAAAACTTAGAAAGGACTGTTCTAATAGTTGATATTTTGGTTCAGAAAAAGCAGTAAGGAGCAGCTGGGCTGGGGGTAGGGTGGGGTGATGCCAAAATTAGGGTGTCACCGAGCAGTTTCATACTTTATAAAGTGAATATTCAAAAGATCAATCAGACCCATTCGTAATCGCCAACTAGAGGTACACAAATTCCAAAATCAAAATACAGGTTTCAGAGCATCTATCACTTTGGACACCAATTACACTGTTCTATTTTGTCCTCTTGAAAACTGGGAAAGTGAAATAGATTTGTTTCCCTAAGACACAGGAAAATTTTATTTTCTGCCTGATTCAATTTTCCCTGTTTTTTTCCCTGCATATTAAGATTTCTCTTGTAGGTTATTTTCAAATTCTGCTTTTGAATCAGATTTGATAATTTCCTACCCTTTCTCAAAGAGAATTTCTCTTCTTTTACTTCCAAACAGCTCAAAGCTAACCTAATGCTACAATTACCTGAACATACTCAACTTTCAATTGCTTTTTTGCATTTTGCTTTTAAGCTAAAAGAGGTTATTTCTAAATAAGGCTGAGAACCTCGATGTTTTCTAGGTTACAACATGAACGCAAGCCTAATTCATTTCCAGTCATACAAGAAAGAACGGAGGCAGCAACATTAGCAAGCCACCATGGAAGAAGTGAGGCAAGAAGATGGAGCCAGGAATCTATTCTCTTTCTTTGAAAAGAACAAGAGCTCAGCCAAAAAAAATTAAAACAGCATATGCAATAACCAGGATGAGAGTGGTGAAGGGAGTGGGAAGAGGAAAAATCATCTGCTGATCACTACGGAAAGAACGGCCTATTCTGGACAGAAAACAGCTCACGCGTAGTGTACCTGGTGTGTGGCACACCTTCCTCTCTGGTATAAACAGGAAAGCTTTTTATTGAGTCTAAGTAATGATGACTTATAAACTTTTGGAAAGCATGGCAATTAGAAACGGAGAAAAGCAGAAGCACCAATATCATACTTGACCCTTCCAGGTTTAAATGAGCTGTCTTAAGGAAATACTATAGCAAGGAGAAAAGACTGCATTAATTCTAAGTACTGTAAACCAAGTTATTAATTGTTAAAGTACATAAACTATCTTTCTTGGACCAACTAACAGGTTTATCAAATGCTCCAAAATTTCTGCAGGGAGTTTAAAATAAAAATCTGAGTGACAACTGTCCAAGTCCCTCTGACAAGTGGACTCCCACCTGGGGGATGGGTAGTGCTGCAAGAGGGTAGGGGTCACAGGTTTAAGCAATAAACTGCTTCCCTGGAGAAGGTCCAGGCTCAAACCTGCTGTTGCCAGCCAGCACTAGCCTTTTCCTCACAGTCAATAAATCCGATTTGCATAAACGTTTGCCAGTCAGATTCATCTGAGTGGTGAGGAATTTAAGTTTTATGAGGCAAAAAAATCTTGGCTTATTAGGTGGCCAATGTATAAAAATTAAGAGTACAGTTATGGAAAGGGCCAAACAGACTTGTTCTGTAATAGAGAGAAATTTGAGCTTCCTTCCATAGACCACAGAACAGTCTTATCAGAACTGGAAAGAATGTCAGAATTCATCAAGCATAACTTCCTCTTTTCATAGCTAGAAAAACAGGGTCAGGGAAGTTAAATGACAGTCAAAGGCAGCTTCAACTTTGGTATTTAACAGGTTTAATTCAAAGTACCACCAGTATTTCTTAAGCTTTAAATTAAATTTAAGCAACAGCAAATAGCAGAAGTCGAGAAGTGTATAAGTAAGTCCTTAACTGTAAACACTAGATTAAGCAAGTCAGAAGAGGCAACTGTAAAGAGAAATCTTGAAATAAACTTGCCTTTCCAGATACTGTGAAACCTTTAAAGACGTCTATCATACCTCTACCTACACAACCTTTCATGTGACTAAAAAAATTTAAGGGTTCTGAGAGAAATGAGCCTGTACTGATATTTAAGTACAGTGTTAATTTAAAAGTAATAAAGTACTTGTTCCTTCCCTTCCACATTATGGCCTGTATGTGCAGTCTGGCCCACACCTGCTTCTCTGCGTGAAGTATTGCTGGAACACAGTCACGCGAGCGTATTCATTCAGATATCATCTGCAGCCGCCTCTATGCTACAGCAGGAGCATTAAATAGTTGCAACAGGCTGCATGCCTACAAAGCCTAAAATATTTGCTATCTGGAACTTTACAGAAAGAGTTTGCAGATTCCTGCACATCACGATGATTAAGAATTTTAGTTTTGGAGTCAGGGAATCTGGGTCTGAATCAATGATAGATCTGCTATTTGCCTGGCATCAAATTTTGGGCAAATTATTTAATCTTCCTGTGAGTCAGTTTCCTTATCTTGAGCAAATGGGCATAATACTCCTTACAAACAAGGCTGCTGCAAGAAATACATTAATCCAGATAAAGCACTTATCTCCGTATTTAGTAGGTAATGATCAATTAATAAACAGTAATCATTATTAATAAAAGCAGAAGAGTTAAGTCACCTTTATGCTTAAAACTTGCTTATTAAAATGAGTGTCTCTTTAAGGAATGGGGGTAACGACAAAGAAGAAGGTAAGCCATTAATTTATAGGTTAAGTTCCGTTTGGTTTTACCTTATGTAAGACAAAATTAATAATGATTGTTTTGGATTGTGACATTCTTTTTGCTAAAAAATTGGAAATGGTTTTAATTAATGCAATCACAGGTGTTTGAAAGGTTCTCTCGTTTTTTAAGGCTCAACTGTCAAACACTAAGGTTAAGAATGAGACTAAAATCCCAATTACAAACCTAGAAATAGAACCCATGGCTGCCTCTAGCACAGTGCCTTAGGCATGAAAGCACTAAATAAATTAATAAATTTCTGTTGAACTAAATGGCCAACCCCTGCTCCAGACAACGTACCCTACAAACCGTTTAAAAAGGCAAGCACTTGTTTGCTTCAGGGTTTAAGTTAGATAATGTTATTAGATCAATAAACTAAAGGTGCATTAATCCATACCTGTCTAAATTTAGCTCTTGCTTCTTTTTCCTTCATTCTTCCATGTGCAACCAAATAGTCAAACACTTCACCTATAATTGAGAGAAATGAAAGTAAGCAGAAATTCTACTTTGGAGCATTAACTGTCCCATAAACTGGTTAACGTTTCACTTTTAGTAATGCTCTTGTTTTAATTTTTAAATGTAAGTATTAAGATAAACAGGAATACATAGAATTTGAACTAAGTTAGCCTTAACTATGGGCAAAGTTTATTCATAAAACCTTTTAAGCTGGAGAAAAGCCTTAAAATTAAATTCTCATACGTTTAAATTATATAACTTTTATTTTTTAAAGGTTATGTTTCCAGATGCTTTAATAAAAACTTAGCAATGAAAATTGGAAGTTAAAATGGATAAGTCACTTGTTTTAAAAGATGTCTTCACTATAGGATTATGACCAAAAGAGCATTTCCTGAATATATTCACTCATTCATTCAACCAATAATGAGTGCCTACTAACTGCTGAGAAATGTTCTAGGCCCCGGAGAAATACAGCAGTGAACAAAGCAAAGTCCTTTTCCTCATGGAGTTTACATTCTAGTAGGGGAGACAGACAATAAACAAACAAACGCAATATAGCGTACCAGATAAGAAACACTGGGAGAAGAGTCAGGGGAAGAAACAGGAAGTGTGTCTGTGTGGGTCAGGACTGTGCTGACTTCTGCGAGGGAACGAACAGTGTAGTTATCTGGGAGACAGATTCCAGACAGAGAAAAGAGCAAGGAGCCCACGAGGCCGAAGAAGCGTGAACAACGGAAAGGGGGGCGGGGAATGAGCAGAGAGATGGGTAGGAGACCTCCTGAGAGCATGAGAGTCTGCAGGCTTTGCTCTGAGAGAGGAGAGGCAGAGGACATGAAATGACCTCTTAAAAGGATCACTCTGGCTGCGAAGAGCCTTAGGGCTGGGGAAGGGACCGGGAACCAGCCTCGGTGGTGACAAGGAAGTTGGGGGGGATTCAGGACACAGTGTAAAATAAAGGTAAAGCCGAGTAACTTGCTGGTGGACATCTAGGTGGCAGTTTGTAAGGTATTAATCTGTCAGGGAAGAGAAGTGACACTTCAACGAATTTATTAGTATTGCCAACTGCTTATGAATTTGGAATAAGGATACACCTCTGAAGTCAACAGAAAAGAGTACTAATTTAGCAAATTAGATATAAAATGTGTTCGGGAAAGAATCACACCTGCTACATACAAATGAATACTTCCATCAGCTTAATGACAACATTCAATTAAAACATTTTGATACTTTAGAAAAGCTTAGTTTTAGACCTTAAATATTTTTGAGAAAAAGATATTCTGAACTGTACATTAATATCTGACTTAAACTTTTAGCCCTAACTCTGAATAAATTTTAAAATAATAAATGGGTATAAACATTTTCAGGTATCAATGATTGTATAATTATCTTTTAATAGGAATTACATATTGTTAATTTACATTACACAATTCATTTAACTATGATGAATTATAAAGTTAAACATCAGCTCAGTAAAATGTCAGCATTTTCTAAGACAATGACCTTTCTATTTGCAGAAAAGTATATTATGTCAAAACAAGTGGTTAAAAAGTGAAAACAAAGATGTGTGCATGTCATACTGAACAGTTTTGACTCAAAAAAAAAAAAATTAAGGATTCACCCAGTAGTTGTAGAGTAACACAGATAAAGTTCAAATCTGTCAATATAATTTTAAAATACTTTTATAAATTCTGATGCAATATAAACCTCTTAAGAGATTTTGGAACCATAAAGTCACACTCCCAATTACTAAGTTATAAATCAGGAATTCAGCTCAGATCTCCCCCCTTATTAAAAATGTATTAGTGCTCAGATTAGTGGCTGAATTAAACACCTCTAAAGGCTATTATTTATTAGGAGCAAAACCAGCAAACAGTGGCTCTCCCCACCCAGGTCAGGGCCCATGCGGCTGATCAAAGGACACCAGACAGGACAGTACAGACAGCCTTTGGTCCTAGTTCAGGTCCTGCCGTAACTAGTGAAGAAACCACTGGCACAGAACAACCTTTCAGAGCTTTATAGTTTATCTGTAAAAATTAGGCAGTTGGCCTAGATAATTTCTAAGATTGTTTCCAATTCTAAAATTCTATGATTCTCAGGATGGCTTCCCATGGTGCCGCCTCTGGTTCCTCTCTTGGTGGTGGATGTTCCCCGGGAGGCCCGGCCCAGGCAAACTAGGGGAAGCAGCCCAAGGGCCGTGAGGTTCGTGGATGTGGCCATGCATTTCTCCCTGGAGGGGGGTGGTGTGTGTGTACCAGGATGTAACGCGGGAGACCTACGGCCTCCTGCTCAGTGAGGCCCAGCAGCCCAGTCAGGAGCCAGCAATCTGTGGGAAGGAGGGACTGATGTCCCCAGAAGTGAGTGGGCTGGAAGCATGGAGCACTGAGCATGAAGCCTCAGCTCTCCTCCAGGTTCTCAGCTAAGCCCAGTGTTTCCCTTTCACAGGATTTTCAAGCCTCAAATCTGCCTTTATCTCTTGGGTGGAGGCATGGAGCCCTGCAGCCATCAGCAGAGAAGGGTAGCAGGTACTTCACTTCAAACCCCAGGACATGACCTTTGAGAAGCCCCTCCCCTACTCGGATCCTTAGCACACACTGCTCCCTCTGGAGCCCCTCACCTCCAGAAAGGTTGGCCTCTCAATGCTAAACTGGGACTTGTAGCACCCCTTAATCACACTGGAAAACCCCAATTTAATGCAAAACAGAGTTTGAGCTTCCAAGGCAGCCAAGGGAAAGAAAAAAAATTCTATGATTCTACCATATTGAAACATACTAGGCTGGGGAGGAGTAGGTAAAGAATTTAATGAAATTTTTGTCATTCAAAATGGCAAATGTATTAATGATAAAACAGCTGTCCTGGAGATGGATAGCGCTTTGTTGAACTGATTAAAACAAATGGCCCAAGCCAATAAACCACCATCACCTACTGATTAGTGCTGTTCTGATGCTGAGCAGTGGCGCTGAGCCTTCAAAGGAGAGCTGTGTTACCATGTCCACTGAAGCTCAGAGACATGTAACTTACAAGGTCACACAATCAATGAATGAGGGGCACTGGCTAGGCTGACTCCATGGCTGCCTTTCCCAAAGCCCATCCTCTTTCTGGAGGGATACTTCTCAGATGTATTTGACATCCCCTGTAGAGAAATCTCTGTGACCCTGGTACCTAAAATAGATGGGAACAGAAAGCCACCACTGACTGACCATTCATGAGAGGCTACATGGTATCAGAAGACTGGGGCTCCATGCCTGGCAACATGACCACAGTGAGACTTCCCAAACTCCATATTCTCCAGGGTCTCAAGAGTAAAAGCCCATCACTCACTGCCTGGCCACATCAGAGTCACTGTGAAAGTCAAAGGAGATCAGGCAGGAGACAAAAGCACTTGTGCACTGCAGAGGCTACACAAATGAAAAGATTTTGAACCACACACTGTAACATGAGTAGAAAGTATTAGAACCCCACATAGATTTTTGGTTCTACAATTAACCTTCAGATTCCTATTACTCCTCAATTGTGAAAATCCCAACTGAATTCTCAAACCACACATTTAAAATACAAAACACACAAGTAATAGTGAATGAGGAGTATGAAAAAGTGGTGTTGGAGGTGTGCCTGCCATCCCCACAACAGGTTTACAATCTTTCATTTAATGGTTAAATCACTACAGTGAGGCTCCAGGTTTTGCATCCTGAATCAAAGCGCTACCAATAAAATAAAACTCTACTATAATCAAAACAATTTAAGCTATACCGTAGAGTTAAACAGAATATGTTCCCAGTAGTTTAGCTTATAATTTCATAAATTCAACTTTCATTTGTCAAGTATCTACCATGTGCCAGGCACTGTGCTAGAGGCAGGGAACTGGCAAAGACAAACAGGAAAGCTTCTGCCTTCCACGGACAGTGAAATTCACAAGTGGTCCCAGAGCATTATAAGCCTAGCCCAAAGATATTCCTAAAATGAGAATCTTTGTAAAAGACAATGGCTATATACATTTATTTCATGAAAATGTCTACATTTATACAAACTTACAGGCAAATAATTACCAGTCTCTAATCTTTAAGGAAGCTATAACCATATAACCACCATTTCTGGTCTTGGGAAAAGACGGACACCAATGACATAAAAATCTGATGAAGAAAACCATCCAACATGCAGTAGACATTTATTTCAAATAGGCTAATGCATTGATATTTTTGAAAATCCAAGTACTTGGAGTAAACAAAATGTAGTGTATCTATGTATGTGTGTGTGTATACATATATATACACACACACAAACACAGAATGGAATATTATTCGCCCTTAATAAGGAAGGGCATTCCCACACATGCTACAACATGGATGAACCTTAAGGACATTACACTGAGTGAAAGAGGGAATCACAAAAGGACATATACTACACGATTCCACTCCTATGTGGTACCCAGAGGAGTCAAATTCATACAGACAGAAAGCAGAACGGTGGCTGCCAGGAGCTGGGGAAGGGAAGACAGGGGTTATTGTTTAACAGGGACAGAATTTCATTTTGGGAAAATACAAAAGTTCTGGAGATGGATGGTGGTAATGGTTAACAATGTGAATGTACTTAATGTCACAGAACTGTATACTGGAAGTGGTTAAAACGGTAAATTTTATGTTATGCATATTTTATCATAAAAAAGTCCAGGTATTTGCGTATTATCAATTAAGAATGCTAAGAGTGGAACACTTAAAAGCAATCCACAGAATAGCTGCGAGTCAGCTTTTCTGATTCTCATCCTAGTGTATTATGACTCTGAACGTTAAATGAAACTTTAACATTTATCCATGTGGGCAGCGTGGTTGTGTAGTCTTCTAAAAGGGAAGAAAGAAAAAAAAAATACATATAAATTTCTTACCTCCACTTGCATACTCCATGATTAGGTAGAGTGTTTTGTCAGTTTCAATGACTTCAAATAACTTCACTTGGGGACGGAAGAGGATACAGGAGAAAAAGAAACAAACATCTGTATGCACATACCATGTACATATAAACTGTTACTACAAAAAGTAAACTTTTCCCTGTTAAAGATTTTAATAGCTGGACCTCTAAAAAAAGCTTTTAGGAAATTTTATTATATATTACAACAGCAGAAAATATTTTTAAAAGCATGGAATTCCAAAAAAAAAAAAAAGATTTTTTTTCTAGGTGCTCAAACCACGTAACTTCAGGACACACTCAGAAGTCTAGTGAAGTGTATTTGATCTCATTTCATCGTCCTGTATTATGTCTACACTGGCTACTTGTGGTCCCTGCAGCTCAACATTTGCACCTCAGGAAAAGCATTCTTATTTTGCATTTCACCTCAGGAACTGCTCAGATCTATTCTACTCCTACAAGTGCAAGTCCATCCACTTGTTATCATGGCTTTAAGGATACATATCATTCCATTTGAGACTTTTGTTGCCTGGGAAACTTATCACAATTCTCAGAGAACAAGGTTCCTTTGTTTCTATTCTGAAGCCAGAGACAGCAAAGTAGAAGGAATTATACTAATTGATTGAAAAGAACTTTTTAAAAAGAATCATTTTCAGTAAGTCTGTGTGACTCTGCTATAGCAGTCTCTTGTTACAGACAGAAATAATATTTCTACTGCTATTTCATAAACCCATAACAAAATCAGAAATATATACATTTAAAAATGAAACTGAAGTTAATTTCTAAAGCTATCAAATCATTATCTTGTGTACTTTGGCAATACACATTACAAAATTGAAGTTAGCAAAAAAAAGGGGGAGAATGCTAATCTTACACTGCAGGTTATTTTCTGATGCTTTAATATAGAGTATTAGATCAAACAAAGTGGCTAACATAGTACTTAATATGTTTGTCGAAGTGCTGAATAGAACTATAATTTCTAAGATGATATAAGTTCAGGTTGTCAAGAAAAAATATTTAAAGAAATTTTAGGCACATATGCTGGTGAATCATCAACATATAAATAAAACCTTTCTAAAATTCCGATACAAATATTGGCTTTTCTGGGGAAACTGGAAATTTAAATCTATTTTCAAAAATATGTCATTTAGCAGTAAGTAGAGAACTCTAATCAGGTTATAACTTAAGTAATTAAAAAACAAAGTAAGTATGTTTAAGTTAGCTAGTCCTTGGCAGTAGTGATAAAATATTTTTCTGGTGAAAAGTTGGTATTTGCAATCCAGAGTTGGCTAGCTAACCCCAAAGGGCTGAAATAAAAAGTGAAGGTCTTCTTCCCACCTACTGTATTCCCTGTTATTTTTCCTTTGTTCAAACGTCATGTTTCATTGATTCTAAGATGTATATTTTTCCACATTTTAACTAACATCATTGACAAGAGGGTAAAGGCTTGGCAGCACTTTCTTAGAACATAACACGATAAAGCCTTTTAAATGGCGGTGGCTCAGATGAGGTGAAGTAAGGGTGTAAGTTTTTCCCTCCTGTGGTTCTGTTTTAGTACTCTACCTTTGCACCTCAAGAAATCTTGATAAGATATCCTTAACATCACATCACACTCCCACTTTCTAGAACTGACTTTGATAGTAAACTGATGCAACTGGTTGTCTTAAGAGCTATTTCATTCCAGAAATATTTTGAGATTGTAGAAGGTATCATTGTGTAAAAAAAGCTGTGCACACAGAGAATACATAAAACAAAATTCATATCAAAATTCCATTAGATAGCAAGTATCCTGTATCTTCTAAAATATGATTCAATGTACCAGTATTTTCTTAGCAACACAGCTAGAGCAAAAAACTCCACACCTCTGAGACATTAACTCTAACTTACCACAATTCCCTTCTCTCTGTCTATAAATTAAGTATAATTATGGTATTTCCGAACTATTAAAAATTAGAAAATTATAATGATTACAGATGTTTCTATTGAATTAAAGCTTTACATTAAAATGTTTAATATCTAAGCTTTTAATTTATCTTTAATAATTTCAAAAAGTTAATATAAATGATCAACAATTTATACAAATATATTTTCTAAAAGTGTACCTGGATTGGGAGAAGGGAAGAAATCTCCTGTCACTCCTGGAATATATGTTTAGCTTTATGACATACTTTCAAGAAAGCATTTAGACCCAAAAGTATTTAAGAAAGCAGAAAGTACCTATGTTTGGATGATTTAAAATCTTCATTATTCTTACTTCTCTGAAGAGCTAAAAAACAAACACACACATAATCCCCCCAACACAGGTTATTAAACATTACATTCCATGGTTGCAATATAAATTAAAAATTTCCCTTAGATAACTGATTCACTGGTAATGTTTAGCAGTAGTTCACATCTAATACATGGAAGTCCAGGGTAATTATGAAGTAGCTTCATAATCTATTACTAAATGAATCAATTTTATCTTATGGAAAAGCAGAGATCCCAAAGGAGGAGGATATCATAATGTGAATTACACTGTGCTATCCTGAACACACAAGGTCAGATTTAAGCAGCAACAGTTTGTGATTAGACTTAGTCTGATTCAGTATCTACCCAGGGGTTCTAATTCTGCAAATCAAAACTTGTAAAGTCCCAATGAACTGCACCATGAGTGCATTAGACTGATAATTCCAAGTAATTCTGTGAGAAGGTTTTGAATAAAACCACTTCAAGAAATCCTCATTGGAGAAGGTAGGTAATTTAACATGAAGGCTGCGGTAGGTGGTTACATTAATGGCCCTAATGAGTCCTGCCTCACGTGGTCACGTTTTTGTACTGGCTTTGTGACTTACTTTGGCCAATGGGACATTATCAAATTTGAAGGAAGCAGAAGCTGGATAAAACTGGGGCTTACTCTCTTGGAATGATGTGGCCACGATATAAAGAAGACAATCTAGCCTTCGAGGATGAAGGACTATAGAGAGGGACCCACTGCTCCAGCTGAATGCAGCTCCTGCCAACTTGCCAGCTAAGTGCATACAACCCAGGAGAGACCATGAGAAAAGCTGTTCAGTCAAGACCAGCAGAGCTGTCCAGCCATCACACAGAACAAGGGGAAATATTAAACTGTTGTGTATAAACATGTGCTGTGAATTCAGAGAGGCCTGGACTAACATGAGATGATCTCAGAAAATAACAGAATTTTACAGAGCATCTTCTACAACCTTCTTGCAAACAAGTGGAAACTAGAAAAAGAGAGAAAAAGATCTTCCAAGGCCCTAATATCTTTCCATAGGAGTCTGGCCAGAACTAGGTCTCCCAACACCCAGGATACTACAACCTACAGGAGGCAAGGCTGTGAAGAGCTTTGGGAAATGAGGAGCAGCTGGCTGTGTGAAAAGGAAATTGGTGAGAAATCACAGGGCTCTCACTGCACTGGTCTTTGTCCACTATGTCTAGTCTAGAACTGAATCAGCAGCTAACAACTGAAAGCATGGAGGCAAGGTATCAGACCTACAAACTGAGCTCTGCGCTTAAAAACATGGAATCAAGGTGAAGAACCTTCCTGTCTAGAATTCTGGCTCCTCCCTAAAGGCAGGAGCACTTTTATCTCTAACATAAATACCTCCTATTGCTGTTGTGGTCATTCCCACATTTCCCGTTCCAAGATGAGAAGCTACCCGCCCTGACAACCACTCAGGCATGAGTTCTTTCTCAACATCCCTCTATTAAGCTAACACAGGAATCTCGTTTTCCAATCCATTATAGTTAGGTTTGTAGCTATAATCTGAATCTCCCAGTTACTTCCACAACTGCTAAATTAGTAGAGTGCCAAGTTGGATGTCATACCAACACAGCTTAGGACACTGCATTCAGAATGGAATCCTGACCACGGCCATGGCCGCCCCTGCTTACCCCTCCAGCCGCAGCTCTGGGCATGCCACTCCAGCCACCTTGATTCCTCTCAGATACTAGAACAAACTAAGCTCTTTCCTTCCTTAGAGTCTCTTCTTTTCATCTTCAAGTCTCAGGTAGATTCTTCAAAAACCTTACCTAACTGGGTCTCCTGTTTTACATCAGAGCAGTGTGTTCACTTCTTTCCTAGAATGTCTTTCAAGTTGTGATGACACATTTTTGTGTGCCAGTTTATTGTCCCTATTATCCACAGGATGATCTCCTTTAACTATACTGTATACTTGAAACCAAGCCTAGCATACAATAGGAATTCATTTGTTTGATAAATGCCTGAATGAAAGTATTATCTACCAGTAAGAAGTGTGGTTTGAGCCACCCTTAGCATTCTAATGACCACACTGCTTTTAAATCCTGAGTAGCAGAATGGCTGTTACAGAGTTGTCACAGTTCTCCTGGCAAGAGGTTAAATGAAGGCAATTAAAAAAAAAGAAATCCCTATTAGCAGTGCAGCACTGAAACACAGAACCAAAGAGAAAGAAAAAGAGAATACTATAGGAATTCAAGGGAAGGAGAGCTCACTTCTGTCTAGGGTGGTGGGCATGGAGGTAATATGACGTACGAGTTGAAAATGAGCTGGCTATGCCGGCTTTGTATATGTGCACAAAGACAGGGAGGTGCAACTGATTAAGACTATTTAAGGAAGATCAGGTGATTGGTCTGGCAGAGCAGTGAGTTTCCCAGTGTGGGCTTTAGGCCACCAGCATCAGAATCATTAGGGTGCTTGTGCAAACTGCAGGTTCCTGGGCTCCACCTATCACTAGATCTGAAATAAGCCTTAGAATCTTACTTTTCAGTAAGCACCCCAGATGTGGTGGTTTTAAAACAGGTTCATAAATAGAACTTAAAATCCCTCCCTTTGAGTGTGGGCTGCACTTAGTGATTTGCTTCTAGCAACGAGAGTTCAGGCAGGCCTGACGGTGAGGGGACTTCAGAGACTGGCCAGGTTGTGAAAGGCGCTGGGGTCCCTCCTCCTTCTCACAGATCACTTGCTTGGGTGTCACAATTAAGTACCTCAATGGACAGGCCCAGATGGCAAGGTAATGAGGCCTCATACCCACAGCTGGTGAGGACCTGCAAGCTCTTGACAACAGCCAGGTGAGAGGGCCTTTTGGAAGCAGATACAACAGCCTCAACCAAATCTTTGGATGTCTGCAGCTGTGGCTCTTGCCCAAAACCCCTTGAGAGCATCCGAGCCAGAACCATCCAACTAAGTCACTCTCAAACACACAACTCATGCAAACTGTGAAGTAGCACATGGTTCTAGGTTGCTGTTTTGATGTACTTATTAGCAGCAGATAGGTTATACACTGCAGGTAATGCATTAAAGTTTGAAAACCCCTTAGTTAGAGCAGAGGTCACACCAAGCGATGTACTGTGAAAGCAGAGGAAAGGTGAAAGGGACCAGACACAGGGATGAACAGTACAAGCTTAATTCTATGGACAAAAAGAGCAGCCAAAGGTTTCCTAGTAGGACAGTGTCAGGGTCTTACCAAAATAACTTTACAGATTTACCTCTATCAGAATTATACATCAGGTAGAAATGAGTTAATAAACTCTATACCAAGTTAATCAGGAGGGGTAAGGAGGGAGAAAGAAGTGGGGAAGGGAAAAAAAAAAAAAAAAGAGGGGTGGGGAGGAAGCAAAAAGTGAATAGTTACCAAGTGCTGCCGGGGCCCGAAGCACAGCACTAGATGCTCACACCTGTGGTCGTCCCTAACTTAATTTTCTTAAGTCTGTCAGATGACTATGACCATCTCCAATATTCAGTAAACGAAGACTGAGAAAGTTAAGAAACTTGTCCAAGTATTCCCAGCTAATATGTGCCAGAGCCAGGACTCTCAACCCTGAGTTGTCTGACTCCAAAGTCCACACACATCTCACGATTCCAAGCAGTCACCTCAAAATTTACAAGTAAAACAACTGATAGATTACAAGTTGGTACTACAGGAAACTCCAGAGCAACATGCAGGCACTGGCAAAGAACTTTTAAAAAAGCTGACCATTTGCGTATGTGACAAAAATGCCAGGATTTTATGTATTTGCATCAACTGTGAACCCGATGGCTGAAGATAAATTTGGATAGATATAATTTATTAGAAAGAAAATATGAACTTTAAGGAAAGTCCCTACTAGGACTGTACAACTTTTTTTTAAAGTTTTGTTACTATAAAAGGACATCTAAACAAGTTCACCTATTTCTACTATCTTAATTCAACTTATTTCTCTACATTCCCTTTCAATCTTATGTAGATGCTAATTATAAAAAAAAAAGAATGAAATAACACAAAAATGTAGAAAGTGAAAGAATTCTCTCTCGCTGACTAATCTGCATCCCTTCTACATCTCTGCGTTTTTGAGTCCTTTAGAACCGGCACACAGGGGAGGACAGACAGCTCGAAGAAAGACTTGGATCTTGGCGATGAGAATACTAAGGATACTGAGCCTGCAGTACCACAGAGCAAAGGCATGTCCCAAAGCCAGGGCCGAGGATGTACAGGAACATCTCTGAGAAAAGACAATTTTACCAATCGATACAAAAATAAAATGAGCACATAAGAGACAGTACGGGGTGGGGGGCTGTCATAACCACTGAACTGTGATCTAAATCGTCATGACAAGGGTGTTCAGACTTCCTTCTCCAGATACACAAGACAGAAATGACAGCCCTAGATGTTAAGAGCTAGGCTACTCCAGGCAGCTGGTAGGCTGAATGACAACTTATGTGTTAGAAATAATGGAAGGGAATAAAATGGCCAACCCTTCTTTGTAGGAAAGAGCTGTACAGTAAATCCAAGATTACAAATAATCACTAGCAGTCTGGATGAAGAAAATGCGATACAGGAGAGCACTATGCAGGGAATAAGAGTGAGGAAGACAGAGCTGAGGCTGACACCCGTGTCTGTGGATCCGGGAGCCACTGTGAGACACAGATGACTTCAGCTGCAGCGAGGAAGGGCAGCAGGCTGAGTCTGGTTCTGCACGTACCACGTCAGGGGCAGTGAAATGAAAACAGTGAAAGCAGAGCTTGGTACTTGGTATCTGGGTCTGAAGCTCAGGAAAGAAATCTGGGCTAGAGATATATTCTGCAGCATTATTAGCACAGAGATTGTATCCTTGGAAGGAAATGACACTGCCTAGCTATGTAGAATGAAGACACAATCACTGTTTCACAGACGAAAGAGCTGGGGTCCACATGGAGACTCAGAAAAGGCAGCCAGAAAGACAGAAAGAAATCCAGACACTAGAGTCTCCCCGCCTACCACAGACCTACAAAAGGGGCCTCAAGTCTCTGTTCATAAAGAGCTTCCCAGTTCCTGGAACACCTCTCAGCGCTTCATGAAGGAAACAGGATGCTGTGCCTGCATCACACACCTTTGTCTCAGTGACCACAAAGATCACAGCACCTCTGCTTACAGAAGAACAAACCTCTCAGAGAGCCTGACAAAAGCCCACAGAGCTCATGGAAAAAGAACTGTCAAGAAAATGCACTGGTGCAAAAAAGAAAAAAACAAACAAACATACATCCCTTCGCTTCTCTATACACAGAATATCTCTGGAAGGGCAAATAGAAACTGATGCCACTGGCTGTTCCAGGGCAGGGCCCTGGGTGGATGAAAGTCAGCGGCAGATAAAGGCTTCTCCTTCTACACTTTTTTCTGCCCTTTGAACTCTGAATCACAACTGTATTACTAATTTCCTCTCCCCCAATGAATGTGAATTTTAAGAAAAAGGGTTGAGAATGAAAAAATAAAAACATTTGGGGGGGGGGGGCAAAAGGGGAACTCCTGAAAAAGAAAAGGGAACTGAAATTGCTGTATTTTGAGGACTATTAATAAGGGAGTCTACTATTCCTTTTCATAGTGTGGGCCGAAGCTGCGGGTGGGTCAACAGCAAGCAAGTCTTCCAGGAATATCTTCACAGTCCAGCAAACATGAGAGTCAGCACACTAAGGTAAAACTTAAGGAGGTTAAGGAGAGTCTAATTACTCTTAGAACCACCCTAACAGTAAAACATACATGACAGAATAGGGAAAGTTAACAGATGATAAAGAAGATAACTGAGAGCATTATGAAAGACCGTTTGTCTCCTGCCCGGGAAGAACTGTCTACAGAAGGATGTGTGGCTGTACTGCAGTGTATTTAACCAGAATCTGACTGCTAAATTTTGCTGCTGTAATATTACAGTGAGTATCCCTGTATACATACATCCTTGTACACTTACGCAAATGTACTGGCAGAGTGGATTCCTTGAAACTGAATTGGGGGGAGGGAGCAAAGGGCATACATGCTTTTAAAACTTTGTTAGTGCTATATTACTCTCTAAAAATATATTAACTTACACTACTGTCAACAATGTGAGATTTCCTGTTTCTCTACACTCTTGCCAACACTATATAAAGTACCATCAGGTTTTCTGCAGATCTGATTGGTGAAAAAATGTTACCTTTTAGCATGTGAACATTTTTGCTTGACTACTGACCATTTGTCCTACCAACTGCCCGAGTCTATTTTTTGACTATTTTCTATGAGGTTATGTGCTCCTGCTTCTCCTCCATTTTCAAGACCTTTCATACAGTAATGAAATGAAATCTTTGTTGGCCACAGCAGTCAATTTGGGTATTTACCCCAATTCACCCTGACCCCTTCTTCTCTGCTTACTTTTTAGGAGCAATCTTTTCAGCTTCTTTGGATGATTCATCGGCTGTTTACCTGCATATTTCTAAAATGTCAGATTATACTGCTTCCTTGATTTTCCATTTTAGACACTGTCCTGTGGTTCCGCTTTGGATTTAGCTTTCCTAAGCCCTTCCCAATGCTCATGCTTCCCCCCTCCATCCTCCTCATGAGGTTCTATCACACAGTTTTGGCTAAATACTGTGCTTAACTTTTATTTATAAAAGTAGTACATAGACACTGTCTTAGAAGTCGAACTGTGTGATATAATGTGTCTCTTCACCCTCAACTCTTGTTTATCATGCAAGCACTTTCAACTCTGCAATTTGCTGCCTTACTTCTGAACAGCATGCTCGTGCAGCTGTTCAATGATTTCTTAGCCTCTCTCCCTCAATATTAGCTACTGACTTCTTAATACAGGCAGTGAAGACTAAACTCTCTTACATCCTGTCCCCCACCCCACACCCCTTCCCTCCTTCCTCCTGATCAGTTATCATCATAGTATTTGGCTGAATTATTCAGTAAACACTATATAAATTTTACAGCCACACTAGGAATGTATTTCCATTCTTTTTATTTATTAAAAATGTTATGTTTCCTTTGAGCTACTAACTGTCTCGGTTATTTTGTTCACTTAGGTTTTCTATGAATCTCTCACTACTAATTTACCCTTAAACTTTGTAACAGAAGTGTATATCTCCTCTCATATACTTTCAAATAGTCAAGTAATTTTTTCCACTTGAAGATAATCCATATTATTTTTTTAAATTGTGTCAAGTTTTAAAATTTTTATTTATTTGGGGGCTTAGGTTTACTTATTTATTTATCAATGGCAGTACTGGGGATTGAACTCAGGACCTCCTGCATGCTAAGCACGCACTCTAGCACTAAGCTGTACTCGCCCCAGTGATATTCATATTCTGAAGGACTTGGTCCTGTTCTCAATCCTATGCTTTTCTCTTTTTTGGTATTCCCTCTTGTTGTCGTGAAATATCCCATCAATAGCTCCTGAGGAAGGGTAAGTAAATGATTAAATTTAAGGCCTTGAATGACCCAGAATATTTTGATTCTATCTTCACATTTGATCGACAGTTTGGCTAGGTAAAGAATTCTAGGTTAGAATCATTTTCTCTCAGAACCCCTCCCCCTAGCTTTAATTGGATACAATTGACATATAACATTGTGTTAAGTCTAAGGTGAATATAGTAATTTGGTACACATACATATTGTGAAATTGTTACTACAGTAAGCTAGTTAACATGTCCTTCACCTCGTATAATTACCATTTTGCCGTTATTATGGTGAGATAAGATCTACTCTCACAGCAACTTTCAAGTATATAATACTTATTAACCATTGTCACCATGCTGTACATGAGATCCCTGAATATTATCCACTTTAAAACTGCAAGTCTGTACCCTTTGACCAACATCCCCCACTTCCCCCACCACCCCTATCCCCTGGCAACCACCATCTACTCAGGTTTTGTAAGTTCAGTTTTTTCATTTTTCAGTTTTAGTACGTAAAATTGATATAATTTGACTATACAGATACAATATATTGCATGTAAATACATATATACAATATACTGCACATATTTGCTTTAATTTACATATATTTACTGTTCATTGTTTCTAAGAACAGTTTAGAGCTTTAGCTTTTTAAACTTACATAGTTATCAAAGGAATAAAGTCAACCACAAAATAATAATCAGCAGAATGCAGTAATCCAATCATAAAGGACAGTAAAATGTGTTTACACATATTCAAGAAATCAATCATCAATATTATAAATAGTTATAAATAATAAGTAGTTCATTTGTGTCCTTTTTTTTTTTTATAAAGATTTCACATATAAGTGATATCATATCACTCCTCATTTTTCTTTCTCTTTCTGGCTTACTTCACTTAGAATGACAATCTCCAGGTCCAACCATGTTGCTGCATATGGCATTATTTTTTTCTTTTTTTATGGCTGAGTAGCATTCCATTTTATAAATATACCACATCTTCTCTATCCAGTCATCTGTTGATGGACATTTGGGTTGTTCCCATGTCTTGGCCATTGTAAACAGTGCTGCTATGAACACTGGGGTGCATGTGTCTTTTTGGATTATGTATTTTCTCTGGGTATATGCCCAGGAGAGGGACTGCTGGGTCATATGGTAAGTCTATTTTTACTTTCCTAAGGTACCTCCATACTGTCCTCCCTAGTGGCCACAATTCACATTCCCACCAACAGTGTGGGCAGGTTGCCTTTTCTCTACACCCTCTCCAGCACCAATCCTTTGTAGACTTTTTAATGATGCCCACTCTGGCTGGTGCAAGGTGATACCCTTGTAGTTCTGATTCGCATTTCTCTAACAAGTAGTGATGTTGAGCATCTTTCCATGTGCCTGCTGGCCATCTGTCTGTCCTCCCTAGAGAGATATCTATTCAGGTCTCCTGCCCATTTTCTGAGAGGTTTTTTTTTTTTTTAAGATTTCACACATAAGTGATATCATACAGTATTTGTCTAACTTAGTATAATGTCCTCCAGGTCTATCCATGTTGCCAAAGAGCAGGGCTTCCATTTTTACAGCTCAATACTCCTCCTATTACTATAGGATAAAATACAGAATAAGAATACACCTCACATTCTCCTTATCCATCCATCTGTCAATAGACAAGTCGGGTTGTTTCCCTAACTTGGCTACTAAGAATAACACTTTCAATGAACATGGGAAGTCAGATGTCTTTTGAGATAGTGGTTTCATTCTCTATAGAAATACACCCAGAAGTAGGATTGCTGGGTCATGTGATGGCTCTATTTTTAAGGTTTTGAGAAACCTCTATACTGTTTTCCATAGTAGTTGTACCAATTTACATTCCTACTAAAAGTACACAAGGTTTCCCATTTCTCTGTAACCCTGTCAGCATCCATCCTTGTCTTACTGCTAACAGCCCTTCTAACAGGTACAAAATGGTATCTCATTGTGGTTTTGATTTGCACTCCCCTGATCATTAGTGATGCTGAACACCTTTTCATGTACTTATTGGCTATCTGAACGTCTTCTTTGGAAAAGTGTCTATTAAGATCCTTTGTCCATATTTAAACTAGATTATTTGGGCTGGGGGGGTTGTTTGGTTTTTTTGTTTTTTGCCATTCAGTACAAGTTCCTTATATATTTTACATATTAATCCCTTATGAAATACATGGTTTGCAAATACTTATTCCCATTCTGAAGGCTGCCTTCTCATTCTGTTGACTGTTTCTTTGGCTGTACAGAAGTTTCCTGTAGTCCCACTTGTTGATTTTTGCTTTATTCCCTGTGCTTCTGGTGTCACATCCAAAAAAATCACTGCTAAGAACAATGTCAAGGAGCTTTTTCCCTGTTTTCTTCCATGAGCTTTACAGTTTCAGATCTGCTTACGTCCTTAATCCATTTTCAGTTAATCTGTGTGTAGAATAAGAGGGGGGTCCAGTTTCATATTTTTACCTGTGACTATCCAGTTCTCTCAGAATTTTAAAGGCCTTGATCCATTTCCTTCCAGCTTACAGCAATGTGGAATGGTATGGTGACATTCTGTTACAATCCTTTGGTTGTGATCTATTTTTTCCTCTGCCTTCTCTTTAACTTTGATGTATTTAAATTATAATGTATCACTGATTCAGTATCTGTGTACATTAGCATTCAGTCTAGATACATAGTGGGTCTTTTGTCATTTACTACATTGGGCACTGAACCTTTCAATCTGGAAATTCTGGTCCCATAGTTCTGGGAAATTATCTTCTGTTAGTCTTTGATCATCTCCCTTCCTATCCTCTGTTCTTTTCACAATTTATTTTTATCAAAAACTAGACCTCCTAGATAGGTGATTCAATTTCATACTGTACCCTTCTTAATTTTCATCTCTTTGAACTTTTTATACTACTTTGAGAGATTTCCTTGACTTTATTTTCCAACCCCTTTACTGAATTTCTTTCCAATACCATAAGTTACCCTTTCCCCAATGGTGCTTTTCCAATGCATCATGTTCTTCTTTCATGATGAATATAATGGTCATTGTTGCATTCCGTCTTCCTCTTTTTTAAATCTTTGAAAACACAAATTAGTGTTGTTGTTGTTTTTAAGTATTCGAGTTTCCTCTTCCAGTTTTCCTTTCTCTTCTTCATTCCTGTCTGTTTTAGTCTCCAGTTATCCTCAAATATCTGGAGATTTTTGGCCTTTCCATATTTATGAGAGGCACCAAAACGCTAAACTGAATGTTATGCATATAAGGGCTGGACCACAGGATGACCGGAAAGATACTAAGTAGATTCACTGAAAGACACTGAATGTCTCAATCTATATTTTCATTTAACTCAGCTTCCCCAGAGAAGAATCCCTGAATCTCCTTTTTAGGCAACACTTGAGGGACTAACAGAGTTCTGGGAAGCAAGCAAAGAGAGGGGGTAGAGAAAGAGTGTCTCACCACTCAGTGGACCCCTATTATCAGCATGGAGTCTCCAAATCCAGATGCTCTTTGATTCAACCTCTCCTGAAAACAAACGTCCCAATTTCTACTGGGGCAAAGAAGGGCAAGTTGCTTGACTGGCAGGCTGCAGGTGATAAGAGGCACAAGTTCAGATTTTCAGCTAATCCTGTTTCCGCTTCTACTTGTGCCTCTGCCCATAAAAAGGAGCTAACAACTCATTTTTAAAACTTTCTGAATTCTGTGGCATGATTCAGCATGATTCTGGTTGCCACCACCCTGCGGTTTCAGCTCATTATGATTTGTTAAGTCTATTACAGAAAAAAAGTTATATATATACATATATATATGTATATATATATGTATATATATATATACACACACACACACACACATATTTTTATATATAAAAATATATATATATATAAAATAGTGTACACACACACACACACAGCTATTCATCCATCTGTTTCCCATCTGGCAAAACTAGGTTCAATTATTTGTCTGCTAGTCTTCTCTCGTATTTTTAACACTACTTTTTAATTCCTTTACTACTATTTAGTGAATTGGGGGAAGGAGCAAAGATAAACATACTAATGTTTAACTAGAAGTCCTATATGCTAATACTTTTTATACCTCAATTTTTGAAAGGATGTTATAAGTGAGATTGAACTGTAATTTTCTTCCCTGTTTCCAATATACTTGATAGCCATGTATGTGGAATCTGAGAGTAGTATTTGGAAGCTTCCCATCACGATTAAGTTCTGAAAGAGCTGGACAGAAATATAACTATTCATTGACGGTCCAAAAGAAGTCAATCATGAAACTGCATTCAGCAATTTGAGGCGGGCAACTGGCCTTTTTACCATTCTCAATTTCTTCTAAAGTTACTGATGCATTTAGACTCTTATCTAGAGTTAATTTTGGTAAGTTATATTTTCCTAGAAAATCATCCATTTCTTTAGGCTGGTTCTAATTTACTTGCACAAAAGGTTCCCTCATAATAATTTTAATTCCTCTCTGGTCTTTTCCCTGCCCCTCATTTCACACTTTGTATTGTCTCTCCCTTTCCCCTGGATTAAAACTAGTGGTTTATCTATCTTATTGTCTCCTCATCCTCTGGCAAACAAACAGAACCCCAAAAAGCTCTAGATCCATTATTTCTACTGTTTTCCAAATTCACTAATTTCTGCCTTTATTAGTCCCTTACATTATTATTAGTTCCTGAGATTTATTTTGTTCCCTTTCCTAACTTATTTAATATTTAATTCATTGCCACTTTTTCTTGTTTACTAATGTGTTTAAGGTTTCAAATTTCCTTGAGCACAAAGAGCAGTATTCTATAGGTTCTGATACACAGTGTTCCTTTCTAGATACACTGCAACTTTGGTTTGCGTTTTCTCTTTGACTCATGAACTCTGTGAGTGTGTTTTAAGTTCCATATGATTGTACTTTTCGTTTGTTTCTATTTTTATTGGTTTCTATTTTTATTGCTCATTCAGAAAATGTAGCCTAGAAAGATCTCTTAGCCAGACTTATTAATCATATTAATAGGACCACTGCTTACAGCTGTGCAAGTTATGTACTGCCCAACCCTGAGGAAATCATTTACCCTGTAGTCACCACAGATCTTAATCGTTATCACAATAATTTCCTGGCACCCAGCTGTAATGTATCTTAAGAAAGGGATGCTTTTATTTAAAAAAAAAAAAAAAAAAAAAAAAAGCTCAAATGTGTAGTAAGGGCTAGTGGAGGGGCTCTATATTGAGATCTGTATCTTTTTTCCTCTAGTTAGTATGTTATGCATGGCCTGAGAGAACTAAGTCTCCTTTGTCACTCTTGTATTTCTACTTATTTAGCTTAGATTTTACCTGTCACGTATTTTGGGGTTCTATTTATCATTTGCCATCTACTATAAAAAATAAAAATTTAAAATATGAAAATAAATTTAAAATAACTGCCTTTAAAATGGCAATTGTGAAGTGAAGCAGAATAATCATTTCTGAAGAACAAAAGGTGTGTGTGTGTAGGTAGGTAGGTATAGAAACTCTGCAATGCAGACCAGTGAGGAGAGATTAGGCAGTAAGTTGTAACACATACAAAAAAACACGAAATTGGATTCCTGCTTCACAATATGCACAACTTCCAGTGGATTAAAGATTATAAAACTTTAATAAGACAATAGAGAAAAATTTCTTTGTAGCTTCAGGCAGGCAAGAATTTCTTAAAGACAACAGAAAAGGTACAGATCATATAAAACTGGCAAATTCAGTTTCACCAAAAGACATCAAGAGAATGAAAAAACATACCATCAAATGGAACAAGGTATCTGCCATATGTTAGTATCCAGAATATATAATCTCTAAAATGATTTTAAAAAATCCACTAGACACTGAACAAAAGACTTGAACAAGCACTTCACAGAAGAAACAAAAGCCAATAAAAATATGAAAAGATGAAATACTCATCAGTAATCATGGAAACAGAAATGAAAACCACAATGAAAAATTTTTATATCTACCAGATTGGCAAGAATTTAAAAAATCTTTCTTATATGCTACTGGTAGGAATATAAATCAGCACAACTGCTTTGGAAACAACTTGGCGTCCGCTAATAAACGAGGATGTACACACCCTGTGAACCAGTCATTCTACTACCGTATGTATTCCCTGAGTAACTCTTCTCCTTCCCCAGGGCACATACAGGACAATCCCTAGCAGTATTTGTGATACAGACAGCTTTATAAGCAATCCAAGTGTCTCTGAATTGGCCAGAGAATAGATAAATAAATCATGGCATTTTCATATAATAGGATACATAATTATGAAAATGAGCACAGCGGTGAAAGTGAGTTACATCTAAATACATCAACATGGAACACAATTTGGGCAAAAGAAAGCAAATATGAGAAGGATATATAGAGCATGATTCTGTTTATATAATATTTAAAACCTTTACACTGTATTGATGAGGGATCCTTATGTGGTAAAACTGTATCAAGAAAAGAGTAACAAAATTCTTGTTAGTGGTTACCTTGTTAGGTGGGAAACAAAGAAGGAGGTCAGGTTGGGAAAGCTTAAATATGACTGATTTAAAGTACTGTTGATCCATTTCTTGAATCAAATTTCCTATACATACATATGTACATGTAATTTAAAATAACTGCTTAGATTTGGCTGGTTAATAAAATAAAGCATTTTTTTTAATTTAAAATAAAAGTGGCAGCAATGTGCATTTTTATGATCAAATATATCAAAGATAAAGAATATCCCACCCCATCAAAACCTAAGGTTCTGGCGGTCAAGATTCCTGGAATCAGGGCAATATGAGAAAATATTAATTTTAGTGTTTAAATAAGTTTGGTGCTTACAAAATACAGAGCAGATTTTACTGGGTATCTCCCACAGGCAAGGGGAACTTCATATGCTCCTTTGCTATCCTTTCCGTATGGAAGATGCTGGGCCTGATTCCTTCCAAGGGGGCATGTTGGGAAAAGGCTGTATGACGTTACAGCTTTAAGTTTTAATGCCACTTCAGTCACTTTCTCACTGGATGACTGAACGAGCTACAGAATCTTAGAAAGCTTCAATCTGCTCATCTGTAAAATACAGATTAAAATAGCTACTTCCCAGGGCTGCTGTGAGAAATAGGCAACGAACGACGCAGGTAGTGTGCGCAGTAGTTAAGGATCTGACCCCCGGAGCACACTACCCGGCCCACCTGGCTCTAGTGCTCACTGCCTGACGTGGCCTCCCTAGAGCTTTGTATCCCTGGGATAAAGGAGCCTGACCTGCAGGCTTGGAACCGTGCCTGGCACACAGTAAGCGACACGTGGCTGTAATTCTGGCTGTTGTCGCTGGTATTATGATTCTCTCCCAAATGGCTAATCACTGCCCAATGTTCAATTTTCTGCAAATAGGTTCATGATAGGCTCTAAGTTTAACTCACTTAAAATACTTGTTTTTTAGTGACTTTTAAAAAAATAGCATAATGAATCACTGGGACAATTAAAAATAAGTTCTAATGTCCTCATTTCATAATCTACTCTAAATTTCCTGCCAAAGCAAAAATAAGTCTGGCAATAAATTCAAAAGATGCCCATAAAGTAGCAGCAACACTGAAGCTGTATTTTCTTCCATTTCTACTACCACTTTTGAAATCTAACAATATACTTTAAAAAAATCTAATGATATACATGTCTTTATTTTCAATATTTTAAATGTGTATAATGAAGACAGGTTTGTCTTACCATTTACCATATCCTGCTTGCATTAGTTTACCTGATTCATTACACTGATCTGAATGCACGTGCTGGATGTAAAGAATAGTCAGGACTCTAGTAACTCCTTTGCTAATGGCCTGAGCCGTTTAGCCTGCTACAGGTCAAGGTGGAAAGAGGAGGGTACTGAGAAAGGAATAGATGAACAGAACTGTTCAATGAAAAAGATTCCAAAAATGATTTGTGCTTCACCTGGTGGGGAAGAAGGAAAGAAGTCCAGAAATTGGGTACCAAGGTATTCTCAGGAAAAGAGTTCGAGGGAGGGAGATGTTCAGCAGTGGTAATGGCAGCAGTCTATAAGACTTAAAACACTGGAGGAAGGGCTCATCTTTAAAACAGGTTACCTTTAGGGAGAGAAGAGAAATTAAGAAACTTGAAGGGAACCAAAGAAACTCTAGGAGCCATTCTCACCAGGGATGGGCACTAGGAAGGCTTCTGTCTCACCCTAGACCCACCAGCCAGGACCTCTAGGGAGTAGGGCGGGGGAACATTCTGAAGAAAACATGGATTTTTTTTTTTAACTCCGTAGATGATTCTAATGCACAGCAAGGATTGAAAAAGACTGGTTTAAGGAGGCTGAAGCAAAAGTGCCCCAACTAACCCAGTGTGGTAATAGTAAAGGTAACTTACACTGCAGACCACATGAAAAGCATTAACTTGTTCTCTCTGCCTCCAAATATGCAATTCCTTGGTTTGTCCCACAACTAAGATTCCCTGGGATGCCAAAAAGAGCCATTGCTATCCCAGAGCTCTAAGCGTTAACGTTGGCTCCAAAATAAACACTAACTTTAAAAAGAAAACAGATTTGAGTGGGTATAAGTAGAATTTCCCACGAAGATTCTGATAAAAGGAATTTATACTCAATACTGTCTCCATAATCATTTAGCAACCTACTGTATATTTTGCACATACTTTAATTTAATGTTCATTTCTGTTTTTCCCCATCAATTTTGATTAATTTTTTAAACACAGGGGATTTCCTTTTCTCTCCTACTAAAAGTCTAGATTTAAGAATGGTGCTTGAATCTCACTCAAAAAATGCTTTACTACTGGGTCAGCAGGATCAACTAAAGGATGGATTCTCCATTTGGGGGCCTTGTCCCTGCCCTGTCATATATTTTAGTTGGATGAAGACATCCTTATCCAATTACACAGATAGCTAATACAAATGACTCATTTTTCAAAAATACCCCAATAAACTGAAATTATGATAGGAAACCAATTAAATGATACTTAGCGAGAATCAAATAAATTCAGGCAAAAAAAAAAAAATCAAGTATGCATACAGAATAAACTAGGCTTGTGTTGAGGGCAAGTTCTACAGCTGGCCCAAGAGGCTGCGTATTTACTCTGGAGAAGGGACCAGGAAGACCCAAAATAGCTGGCTATGTTTGGATTTGTAGATTTAACGTCTGTGGGTCCATAAGACAGAACAGAGAATTGTGCTGTAGAAGTCTCTAGAAGACAGATGCTAATGTGAACTATAAAAAGAAAAAGCTGTCTAATAACTAAAGCCATCCAACGCTGGAGCAAGATTCACAGGAAGAAGTGGGTCTCCATTTCTAAATGTGTTTAAAGCTGGCCAACCAGCTGTGGTAAGTATATATTTTTAAACATCAATTATTTTACTACATGTTACATATTTCTTGCTTTTAATTAGATAGTTCCAGCTTAAGAAAAAGAGATTACTGTTTAGATTCATTACGTCACAGTATGGTGACAATTAAGTTTGTGCCACCAAAGAAGACTGCGTATTTCTAAGATAACAAAATCTTAGAAGAAACTAGCAGAAGGTCAGGGAATCACTGAAAAGTTTATTACACATAGACGACTGTTCCTTAAAAGAGCTGGGGCTTTCAAGGCTCCTGGCATGGCCTGGTGTAGCCTCTGGCTCGGGGCCCTGCAGAGTGCAGGCCTCCACAGCCCGCTGCTGCTGCTGCTGCTGCTGCTGCTCCTGCTGCTGGTGGAGCTGTGTGCAATCCTCCCAACAACGGTGAGGGAGGACCCCCATGTCAACAGTGCAATGAGGACTGCAAAGGTCTTTCCATTTTTTACTTGATGAAAAATATTTAGATCCTTCAAGACCTGGGTAAAATTTTACTGCAAACCACATGGGATCACCCAGAGTCCGCTGCACTATCTGACCCTTACCACAAGGCTTGGTTCAGGAGAACGAGTACGCTTCTTACATGAATCACTAAGAGGACACCCCTACTTATCACCTGAAATCTGCATGTTCCTTGCAATACTATCTCTTCATTCTGGTTTTAAAATGTAGATTTTATTATCATTCAGGCATGGTGACCCAGGAGCTCAGGAGAAGACTACCACTAAAAGGATGGCTTGCCATTTATAGTTACCAAGAGAAGGGGGCACACAGGGCCGTGCAGGGCCACATGAGGGAGTACCAGGGTGGCTTAGGAGGCAGAAAGACCAAGGGGAAAGCATGGGAAAGTTTTTATCCTGGTTTCCCAGGAAAGGCAAGTCCAGGCAGGGTACACAGGCTGAGGACTGGTTCATTTGAATACTTTCAGCAGGCTCTGGGGTACAAATATGGTCTTTTGTGTCGGGTACCCAGCCCTAGAATGATTAGGGCAGAGAAATCCTGCCTCCTGGAGTTTAAAAGCCAGATAGAGCCTCTGCACTAGTTGGTCTGCATATGAACAATGCATTCATAGGGGTGTAGTTTACTATTTCCAGGAGTTAGCTAGCCCTGTGGTGTATTCTCTCCCAGGTCACCAAAGCCCCAGATGCCAGAGCATCAAGAATTCAGAAAATAATTAAAAAAAAAAAAAAAAAAAGAATTCAGAAAATAAGAAAACAGTTAACACATCTTGCTTTATTTTTCTTCACAGCACTGCCATGCCATGTTATATGTTTGTTTACTGCTGCTCTCCCACTATGATGTCAATTCCATGAAAGCAGGAAATTCATTTGGTTCAGTACCCACAGTGCTTAGAACAGTGCCTGGCATATAGCAGGTATTTAGTAGTGTTTGTTAAGTGAATGAGTGAATAAACAAACTTGCATAAAAACATGACTTACACGAAGTTTATAAGGGGAGTGGGGTACAAGGACTACTTCTCTTAAGTACTTGAAATTATTTCCTCAAACTTGAAACTATTAACTAACTTCTTCATAGCTACTACAAAGAAAAGCTTCAGATCAGTTCCCAATCAAGTTTTCATAAATCCTCAATTAGGGAAATTTAACTAATTGCAGTAAGGTAGCATAATGAAATGGAGAGGGCCTACACTTTGGAGTCAGACTAAGATCAACATGTTTGCTCCAACAGTCACTAACTGGAGGGCTTGGCTACATCAACTTCTCAGAGTCTGTCTCCTCACTGGAAAATCAAGACGGTAATAATGCTCACCTAACAGAGCATGAAGGTGAAAAGATACCTATCAGACTAGCTAATGTCAAGAAGCCTTTAAGTGTAGGAACATGGGGAACACACGCTCTAGTATGTAATGACCACGAATTCCTATCCAATAACACACTCGGGACATCGCTTGCCACGAGCACTCTATTATCTGAACTGCGGTAAGCATGTTTTCACGAAGAGGTCACTGACGCTCAACTCAGTGCTAACCACACCTGTCATAAATGACTGATTGCTCAAGTATCAATCATTAGTTAGGGGACTTTGAGCAGGTTACTTTATCTCCCTGGCCTCTCTTTCCTGAATAAGAGAACTTACCTCATGCAGCTGTAAAGATTTATGTATTCCCCACAAACTTCATATGTGGAAGCCCTAACCCACAATGTGGTATCTGGAGATGGCACATCTGAGAATTAAGTAGGTTTGGATGAGGCCATGAGGGCAGTCCTTATGATAAAATTAGCACCCTTATAAGTAGAGACGCACTGGAGACTGTGCACAGGTGCCCACGCAACCTCCCCCTCCCCCATCTTTGCCGTGAAGGCGCAGTGAGATGGTAGCGAGCCAAAAAGAGCTCTTACCAGGACCCAATCGTGCTGGCACCCTGATCTTGGACTTCCCAGCCTCTAAAACTGTGTAAAATAAATGTCTGTTGTTTAAGTTACCCAGTCTCTGGTACTTTGTTATAGCAGCTTGAGCAAACTAATATGATGACTTGATAGAGGTAATAAACTTAGCACAGGCTTAACATACACCAAACGCACTGACGGCAGCCACGGTCAGATGCAGTCCACTGCAATTAAGTCCCTCAAGAGATGTCAGCCAGAGCCTAGCATCCAACCCTTAAGCTTTACTTATTTCCTGAGAGGGTAAAATTTAAACAAACAAGCAAATAAAAAACATCTCCCACCCACACCTAAAACCAAGCAAACAAAAAACTAATACTCAGCATGACACACAATACGAGCAAACACTCGGTCCTGACGTGCCAACTAATATTATCAGCTCTCCTGAGGGCTTTTAAGTGGTAACTTATTTAATTCTCGCCACAGCCCTAGAGGTACTGTTATTATTCCAGTTTTAAAAACAGGAAAACTAAGATCCAGGGAGGTAACCTGTCACACAGCTAGGCTGGGCTGAAGCCTAGATTTGAACCCATGCAGCCTGGCCTCACTGTGTTCCTGACCATTACTCACACTCCCTCTTTACGTTAACAGTCTACCACAAGACTGAAGAAAGAATGTTAATAACTTCAGATGGCTTACACTTAGTGTCCTGGCACGTCTTAATAAAACTTTATATTTTTGAATAGGTAAACACATTTTTAAAAAATGAGCCATGACTTGCTTCTTAATGACAGACTCAGATTTAATAAAACAAGACCCAGCAAGATTACCTGCATATAACCAAATCAAAGCTAAAAATGACTTTGTAAAACCAGGAAGATGACTAACATTTTACTATTCCTGTTGTTTTCAAAACTATTATAGATACACAACATTACAGAGTTCTTTAAAGGCTGGCCTAAAAGACATTCATGAATAGAAAATGTCTCAGGAATAGCAGTTAGAAGTTGAGAAGTACAAAAACAATGGAGAAAAATACATTTTCCTAGACTTCAACATTTATTAACTCAATGGCTGGAAAAATAAAAAGGAAAAAAGGAAGAACTTGTCAGTGAAAATGACAACAGTTTGCAAATACGCAGTCAAATCAAGTTTACTTACACGTGTTTATTAAATATACCTGATTCCACGTGCCTGAATATTGTAAACATTTTGAAGTCGACACTACTTTAATACCCGTGTTCAAACACTGCCTGAATGAGCCAGTCCACATTTTTTTGGTAGTGGCAGCACAAAAGGACTGCATATTGTTGACAGCAGAATGCTCCTTAATGTAAATGTTAGCTCCTAAGGCAGTGCCCCAAGCTCCAGAGTTTAAAATCACAATAAAAAAAAAAGAACCACCCACTCCTGACACAGGTGTGATACAACTATGAGTCGTGCTAAGGAAGAAAAAAGCTGCAAGAACCACTATTTCAAAGGGAAAAGATGCCAAGTATACTCCATTCTGCTGCTACTTTTCCTATGGAAAAGGAACTCGGCAAAAAAGAATTTGAAAGAAATATTCAGAGAATGCTTCTAGTTTATAAGAAAACACGCTTATACACACGATTTAAAACAATGTCCTATAACCTGAAAACAATACACTTACCAAATCATTTAACTTGGACAGATCTGGTTTTAGTATAAATCTTTTGTGGATGGTTCATAATTGAACTACACCACAAACAAATCTTCAAGACTTTTTAGATTATTTATGTGCCAAAATCAATGCTGAAGCAAATCCCCATAATCACACTATCAGGCTAACCAGACGACCTATTATGCACTCAATTGATAATAATGTGACAAACAGTAATTCATAACTAATAAAAAACAATAGTGGCAATTAAAGACCATGACCAAAAACAGTGAAAAAAAGCAAGCAAGAAGGAAAAATTACAACCAATTCAGGATAATACTACGGTAAGATTCTTCCTAGAAAACTGCTAGAACTCCAGTTATCTGCAAGTACACACGAATAGTGGAAAATCTGTAACATCATTAGAATATTGAACTAGAATCCTCAGCAAACTTCTGTACATGTTAATTTTAGTAACCCCCAACTACTTACTAGTACCAAATCCTTAGATATATGAAGAAATAAAAGTGTAAGGAAATGGATACAATTTCTTCTTTGGAATAAAGGACTGGAATTTTTGGATCTTTCCAGGGCCATTCTGAGAACCTTTAAGGTCCACTATTCTCTGCAGAACCACTTGTTTAAATACCATTTTCAGTGTAAGATAAAGCCTGTTTCCCTCCCCCACCCAGCTCGCTCTCTCTCTCACACACACAGAGTTCCAAATTATTATGATATAAATGGAAAATAGCCATTAGAAATATATTAGAAGTGTATACAGGCCATTACACGTAAAATATCTTACACATACAATGCTTTGCTGTTTACAAAGCTCTAATATGCATTATTTCATTAATAAATCCATCATGAGAAGATTAAATCTCTATTTAATTATTTTTTTAACTGAAGTATAGCTGATATACAATATTATGTTTGTTTCAGGTGTACAACATAGTGATCTGACAATCAAACACATTATGAAATGATCACTGTGACAAGTCCAGTAACCATCTGTCACCAAACAACATTACAGAATTATTGACTACATTTTTTATGCTGGGTATCATATCATATCCCTGTGACTCGTTTATTTTGTAATGAAGTTTGTACCTTTTAATCCCCCTTATCTATTTCACTTGACTCCCTTCTGGCAACCAGCAGTTTTGCTCTCTATAAGTCTGTTTCTGTTCTGTTTGTCCATTTGTTTTGTTTTTTAGATTCCACATAAAAGTGAGGTCATAAGGTACTTTTCTTTCTGTTTGACTTAATTCACTTAGCAAAATTATCTCCATTTTTAAAGATGAGAAACCCAAGGCCCAGAAAGTTAAAGTGACTTGCTCAAGGTGAAGTTAGACATTCAGCTAAGTGGTAGAGTAAGGAGTTAATTCAGGACTTCCTGTTCTTATTTCAAGGTCTCTGTACCCCTCAACTATTGTAGGCCAAATGTAGAAATAAATGAAGTATGTAAAAAACCTTTGCAAAACTAAGAAGAACAAAAAGGATCTTATTATGAAGATCATTAATCATTCACTGATGCATCAGTGAAATACCTCTGACCAGGCCCTACCTGAGCAATTAAATCTCCCCCATGGGTCCGTGATCTGACTTAGAAAAGAGGCCCAGGTGATTTTAACATGCACCAGAGTTGAGAACTTCTGCTCTACATTAGATGACACAAATGGCAACACTGCATTACAAACATGCTTTCAATTATCATCCAGCTTTACCTTTATATTTTCCTTTTATATGAATTAATCATCACTCCTTAATTAGACTAGTGTGACAGTTTAGTAAAGCCAAAGTGCTAACTTTAAAAGATCTCAGTATTAGCTGTGAGAAAGCTGTATAGCTCCGCATAAGACTAATTACATGAAAATATGTTGTTCTTTTTAAAAACATTCTAGTCAATATTTAGAATATTCAATTTAAATGTAGAGCCTTCAGTTTGTGCTAATAACATTTAAAAATCATTATCTTCAACTGAAAGAAAAAATCCAACAATATTACCTTTAAACAACATTACATTTCATTTGCATTCATTTGAGGAAGAGGAAGCTTTACTGTACTAAACACAAGAAATAAAAATAACAGCAGAGGTAATTAAGGGACAAATCAGATGGCAATCAGCATTGAAAAATCATTAAATAAACCCTGGATACTGGACAAATCTTACCTTTTGTAGACTTGTTGGATTCAACTGAGTTTTGTCAATTATTTTTATTGCAACCTAGAAAAAAAAATAAATATTTATGGATTTTAAGAATCTGGTACTTAGACTAATTGTTAATAGTTTTGTAAATGCCCAGACGTGGCATTGTTAAAAAGTAAGCAAGTAAACAAACCTCAAAACCTCAAATTCAACTAGTTACAATGATGTTTTACATTTCATAAATATTTTATAGTTGACAAGAAGGGCTTGCCCCCTTCCCCCAAAAGGGAGACAGATTACACAATGAAAACACTTCTAAAAACATGGTAACATAGCAAATCTAATCACTACTTACTGACACTTCAATTTTACCTGACTCTGGGATCCAAGGGCAGAAACTATAGCTTTTACAGATTTTTACAGCCCAAAATGCTTCCCAGAGTGTCCTGCACGAAGTGGGAGCTTGATAATTGAGTAAATATATGAACAAATAGGTTGATGTTGAATCTGAAAACTTTAAAAACATTTTATTAAAAAAAAAAGAAAAGTCCTTCAGACAGTTAAAGAAGGAAAAGGCACTAGTTTCAGATGAATCCACAGGCTAACCAAGTGAACATATAAGAGGCAACAAATGGGTCACCTATTAGCCACTGTTCAAAAAGGGGTAAGGCAGTCTAAAAGCAAGCCACTAAGACAAAGGAAGAAAGAACTATAACTTCTAGTTATATGCACTCTTAAAAAAAGAAAAAAATTAAATTTTACTAATATTTACTAAATGGGCCTGTATTGGCATCCTCACCTGTTCAGTTTGTATTTCTTGCTTAAAAGTGAACTACAGACATCTAAAACTAAGAACTATGGATTTTGAGAAGGAGGGATGGAAGGGCAGATAAGTGAAGAGAGAGGCTTTGCCATGAATTGGGGAACATAATTAAGCCAGCTCTGCACCGACCTCGCCCCACATCGGTGAGGCTGTGGTCCTCCTGTGCATCCTTCAGAAAACAGATCCAGTAAGAAGCACTGAAGAAAGGGACTGTAGCCAAAGTCTGGGGAAAGTGTTCAGAGATTCTTTATGTCAATGCTTCTCACACTCTCTGTCCCCTTTACATTTTTAAACATTATGATGACTCTAAATATGGGTTATATTATCAATATCTAACATATTATAAATGAAAACTGAGAAAGTATAAAAACAAGTGCTAAACAATTCAGTTCAACGTAATGATATTCAACAAATGATGCTGGGGAAATGATATCCATGTGCAAAAGAATGAAATTGGAATCTTAACCTTGTATCACACACATAAATTAGCTCAAAGTAGATCAAAGACCTAAATGTAAGACCTAAAACTATCAAATTCTTAAAAGAAAACAGGGGGCTGGTTGGGGGGTGCGTGGGGGGACCAGCTCAGTGGCAGAGCGCATGATTACTGCAGTGGTTCAATTCCTAGCACTTCCATTAAAAAAGAAAAGAAAATATAGGGCAAAAGCTTCATGACATTGGATTTGGCAATAATTACTCAGACATGACACTACAGGCACAGGCAACAAAAGAGAAAAACTGGACTTCATGAAAATTTTAAAATTTTGTGCGTAAAAAGGAAGTATCAGCAGAGTAAAAAGGCAACCCACAGAATGGGAAATAATATTTGCAAATTATGTATCTGATAAGGTATTAATATCCAGAACATACAGAGAACTCTGAAAACTCAACAACAACAAAAAACTCAATTAAAAAATGGGTAAAGGTAACTGTACATCCAAAACATGTGTAGTTTACCATACAGGAATTATACCACAATAAAGGTGCTAAAAAAAATGGGCAAAGGACTTGAGACATTTCTCCAAAGAAGATATACAAATGGCCAATAAGCACATAAAAAAGACACTCAACATCACTTATTTTTAGGAAAATGCAAATGAAAACTACAAGATACTACTTCGCACCCAATCAGATGGCTACTGCTAAAAAAAGCCCCAGAAAAAATAAGCCTTGGTGAGGATGTGCAGAAATTGGAACCCCTACGCACTACTGGTAGGAATTTATACAGCTACTGTAAAAAATAGTACAGAGTTCCTCAAAAAATTAAAAATAGAATTATCGGATGATCCAGCAATTCCACTTCTGGGTATGTACCCAGAAGAATTGAAAACAGGGATTTAAAAAGATATCTGTACACCCATGTTCACAGAGCCTTATTCATAACAGCGAAGATGTGGAAGCAACCGAAGAGCTCATCAAGGGATGAGTGGAAAAGCCTGGTGTGGTATATCCCTAAGATGGAATGTTATTCAGTCTTAAAAGGAAATAAATTCTAGCACATTTTACAACATGGATGAACCTTGAGGACACAATGATACATGAAATAAGTTAGTCACAAAAGGACAAATACCGTATGCTTCCACTCATTTGAGGTACCTAGAGGAGTCAAATTCATACAGACGGAAGTAGAATGGTGGTTGCCAGGGGCTGGGGAACGTGGAGTTAGTGTTTAACAGGTACAGAATTTCAGTTTTACAAGATGAAAAGAGCTCTGGAGATGATGACTGCACAACATTATGTATTTAATACCACTGAAATAAACACTTAAAAACAGTTAAGATAATATACTTTATGTTATGTGTATTTCATCACTATTTTAAAAATTGAAAGAAGTCTATTACATGTTAATATAAGTCACATTTTTATGAAACTCTCCTGCAGTCAATCTGTTATTGTATCACGTCACATAGCCTCTGAAAAATTCTACTTTACACACATGAGAGAGAATGGAGAAGCAAATAATGTTGTAATAGTATTACCAAAACAGTTTTGACTTCATAGACCCCCTAAAATGGTCTCAGAAAACCTCCAAGAGTCCACATTTCTAATTCAAGAACGGCTGCACTATTCATATAACACTTTTTTTTTAATTGCTTAACTTGGTCTGAAGCCTCCATCTGCCCATGTTATTTGATTACTTCCTATGAACCTAATTAATCTCCAGGGGAGCTAATGAAAGGGAAATGCTGTAACAAGCCATCCAGTGAGTTTGATCCGGAAATGAAAGGAACCCACCACCCCTTCACTCTGGCCTGGAGAAGGGGGAAAAAAAAATCAGAACTGGTGGGTGAGGGGAGAGTTCATGAGTGAGTGTGCTAGCAAAAACCAAAGTGAGAATTCTAATTCTGTATTTGGAAAATACAAGTCTTGACGGAACTACAGTAAATAAGATGAAAGGAAATACTGACTGCTGGAATATGCAAACAATGACCACCTTGTGCACATCTGCATTGGGAAGAAGACATCTCATTCAGTGCTACAGCCCAGGCACAATACCACTACACGAGAAGCTTCTTGCTGAGGTGATCTGAAGCCCTGAACACTCAAGCCAGTAACTGCCCGCATCAGAGATGGAGATAGTAGCAGTAAAGAAACAGGGTTTCCGATATTTTAACAAATACCAGTGTGGTTTAGAACATTCAATTATTTTAGAGTTGAATGAATTAATTTTCTTCAAATTCTACTTTCATAAGTAATTTTATGTGGCAAATTCAGATCTCCCAATTTCCAAAGAAATCCATCAGAGAACACTTCTGGTCACAATCCTATTTTCCTCCTTCTTCCCATGGCCAAATCCATCAACTATGCTTCCTTTTCAGTTCCTCTTCACTCTGATCTTCTGAGACTTTGTTTCTATTCTCCTGACAGGCCCTCCATCACTAGTTTCTTCTGGTTCTACTCAGTATCCGCCTTCTATTCTAAAGATTCTATTCTGATTGTTATTAAACATTTTCATTTTCAAGGACTGCTGTTCAAATAGTATCTAAAGCAAAAACAGGAGCTCAAAATACATCACATTCAGCTAAATCAAACTGTATAAGAGTTAATTTATCAAAAGCAAGTGTCCTCAGAATGAAACACTCTCCTGTAACAAGATGTGTATGGGTGGCAACAAAGCCTGAGGGGAAGCTCCTAATCCCCTCTTCCTCCCAGTTCCCTGCTGGGATAACGCAACTACCAAAGTAACCTTGGCCCAGAGCTAGAGTCTGGAGAAGAGCTCAGACCTCATGGTTACCAAAAGAGGAGGCAGTTGTGGGCATCACCAGGTACCTCAGAAAGATGGACACTGGAGAGAAGACCACTCACTCATTCCCAAGACTATGGAGTCCCGCATGTGTGCGTGCAGGCACAGCAAACGCCAGGGGAGTTCACTGGGCGACGGAACAGGAGTGTCCCTGTCACTTGTGTAAAGTTCTGGGAAATTCCATTCACCCCGATGCCTGAAGCAAAGTGGAAAATTACAAAATAGGGATAAAGTGAGCTCATACACAAGAAGGGCTTTTCCCCCAACATTCCACAAATCAAGAGTCCAACAAACACATAGCAAACACCCCACTGGAGAGAAATCTTCACCTTCCACTTTCTGTCAATTAACCTCTAGTTAAAAAGATCCTTATATCCTGCTCTTGACAGGTGTTAAAGCATCTACAACCACCAAAGGAGCAGGTAAAAAAAAAAAAAAAGAAAAAGAAAAAAAAGAAAAAGAAAAAGATCCTAGTCCTTTAAGAGGACACAGTAACCCAGAAGAATGGCATATTAGTCAGCTTGGCTGTCATAACAGAAAACACCATAGACTGGGTGGTTTAAAGAGCATTTTCTCAGTTTGGGAGGCTGGAAGTCAGAGATCAGGATGCCACCACGGTCAGTTCCTCTTGCTCACAGATGGCCACGTTCTGACCATGTCCTTACAAGGCGGAGAACGAAAGCAAGCCCTCTGGTGTCTCTTCTTATAAGGACACTAATCCTATCAGATCAGGGGCCTATCCTTACAACCTAATTTAACCTAATCATTTCCACAAAGGTCCTACCTCCAAATAGGCTTTAACATATGAATTCTGGGGGACACAATTCAGTCCACAGCAATCAACCTGTTGGCTACAAAATGAAACCTCAAATTAAAACTGAACAATACACAACAAAATGGGAGAATGCCATAAGCATAAAGTGGAGTAAAAGAGGCAGACACAAAATAATACTGTATGGTTCCATTAGTACAATTTTAATAGAAAAAACAATATCTATGGTATTTTAGAAGTCAAGACAGTGGATGCCTTGGAGAGGAAGGACAGTGAAATGATTAGGAGATAGAAGGGAGGGCTTCTGGAGTTCAAGTCATGGTATATTCTTGCCCTGGGTCATGGTTATGCAAATTTGTTTACTTTGTGATAATTTATCAAGCTATACACTTAATTTGGGCACTTTTTCTGGATGTGTGCTTTATTTCAATACAGAATTATTTTTTTTTAAGTCAGTGATGACTTTAAAAAACCATAATGAAAAGTCAATGGATAATGATGACTAAAACTGAAAAATAATTAAGAATAAAACATGCTATTAAAGGATACAAAAGTAAAACCTAAAAAATCAGTTTAAAAGACTAAAAGTGGCCATATTAGGAGATTAGGAAAAGGGGGAAGGGGAGCAGCAGACACTTAAAAAAAAAAAAGCTTTGACTCTTTAAACTGTATAATATATAACTTGAACAAAAATAAATAGAACTTTTTTTGTAACCATAAGGAGGACATATGGTTAAAGATAACAGTGATCACATGCATTTCTTTCACCTCCCCAATTAAAGGACAAAGACAAAATGGCAAAGAATATCAAAGAGAATAGGAGAAGTGGCATCAGCAAACAAGTGACTTTAAACACTTTCTAGGAGACAAAAATCAGAGGCACACGTAGCAGGGTACGTACAAGCCTGGAGATGCTCAAAGAAGGGTATAATCCAGGAAAAACTTTACTGACCAAGGAAAGTAACTGTGTGCTTTGTGGAAGATTCTAGTGTCAAGGCCGACCTTCCTCCTGGCCACCACAAAGCTCAGCCAGGACCCTCCACATACCTCACGCAGAGAGCTCTCAGCTTGCTTCTTAGTTCTCCACACTTGAAACTGTTTCCAAGAATCAGACATATGAGGAAAGCCTACAATTTTTTCTAATACCCCTTCCCATATATCTGTACTTAGGAGAAAACACCAATAATCAAGCCTCTTCTTTCAAAAAAAAAAAGAGAGAGAGAGAGAGAGAGACAGCTGGTTCTCTTTATTCACAGCAATTGTGTTCTATGAATCACTGTGAACAATGAACCATTTCCTAGGAGAAATACAGAAATTCCTGTGAACCCTGGTCATAATATTTTCATCAACTGAGCAATATATAACCTTGTTTCATGTATGTTTCTGTTTAAGGACTCCTCATTTACTATACATTATTGATTCATTAACACTGAACAGCACTAACTCATCCCTGAATGAAGCTTATCTAACAAATGTACTTTCTTGGGGGAGGATACAGCTCAGGGGTAGAGTGCGTGCTGGGTTCAATCCCCAGTACTTCACTAAAAAATAAAATAAAAATTTAAAAAATTAATTAACAAATGTATTTGCTCTATAAAGCACATCACAGCCTTCCACTTAGGAACACTGGCTAGTACCTCAGCCCTACACTTGGGAGCCATTTTAAACATCAAAAACCACCAACAAAACACACAAAAATGTGAAAAATTGGACTAAACAGACCGCAAAATGGGCATTTGGTAACAGTATAAAGGCTGAAACAAGGTAGAGTGCCACCTTGTTACAATGCAGCTGGGAATTGCACATTAAGCAATTCAAACTTCTAGCTGTTCTGTGCATGTCCAAAGAGGACTGAAGCAGCATGCTAGTTTTGACTTTGAGACTGCAAACACACTTGTTTTGAATAAACATTCTATTAATCACTAGCCCCCGCCCCCCCCCCCAAAGTCACAACTCGCTGAGTTTGGTATAGCACCAAAGAACAGTATTCGGAACCACCAGAAAGGGGGTTGAGATACCCCTTTCTTTTCAGCTGCATCTCTGTGTAGGGCTGGATTTTCTTCATATACTTCTACCAGAACAACATACCAAAACAGTCAAAATGCAGAAGTAGCTATGAAACTCCAGCTAACTTCCTAATTTAGCCAGACATTAAAGAGACTTGTGAAAAATTAAAATAACACCCTTCTCAATAATTTGTTTTAGGAAATAGCTATTTTTCATTAAAATGTTATTTATATTAACATGTAACAGGTCTGCTATTATTTTAAATTAATACATATTTTCAGTTTCTTAGTATTAACTTCTAATACAGTAAATAGTAACAGACACAACCCATATAAACAAAAGCTTGCTGTGAATCCTCAAATTATAAAGTTTAATGGAACTCTGAGACAAAAATGTTTGAAAACTGTTGTTCTAACAATGGAACTGCACATAACCTACAATTATGATTTACACAGCAATGCAGAAAACTGCTTAGGATAAAATTCTGAGGGGAAAAAATCAGGATACAAAATTATGTTGAAAATACATATAAAATACAGAGAATATACAAAAAATAAAAATGGTATTCAGAATATTATGATTGCGGGAATTTTTTCCTCTCTCATCTCCAAACTTCCTCTAAAGCTATTAAAGTAGTCTTCACATACACACAAAAAGTGACTAAAACATATAACCATTTAGTTAAAGTCTCAAGAAGTTTAGTACATTACAGGATGAAGAACTAGGGTTTTATCATTCTTATAACCAACAACAAACACTTACTGAGTACTCAGAGGCCAAGGTAAATGAGACTCAAGATCTAATCCTTCCCTCTTCCCTCTGTCTGGTGTCTCCTGTAGTGCAGGAGAGAGGACAGAGACATGACAAGTTAACAGCACAAGTCCAGGTAAACGTGGAGGACTGACAGTAATAGCATACAGCCATAACAAGTTAAGACAACAATGGGAAAGATATTTCAAGAATTTCTGAAAGAAAGAGGAGAAAGCAGAGGAAAGGACACTATAACCAGAAACAATGTGATTTCCCCAGCACGACTTGGGAAAGACTCCAGACTTGGAGGTTCTGGGCAACCAAAGATGACAGGGAAGCTGCTAGGCTAACTCTAAAGTCAAAAATCTTTATAGAGAACACTGCTGCTCCCCAACCCAACCAAGAACCACTGGAAATCTATCCCGTGGAGAAGATAATGAGGCTCTGGACTACAGGCCGACGGGCCCAGGAGAGGGCAGAAGTGAGGCATGGAGATGAAAAGGGAGGAATTACTGTCAGAATGGCACTGAGGGGTGGGATCACAGGTCCACCCAGACAGAATAGGGGATCTAAGCTTAACCTACAGAACTGAACAGTTCCAGAAAAGAAAGAGACTAAAGACAGATATCTGGTATCTGCCAATAAAAGCACTGGACAAGTCCCAAAAGGAAAGCTCTGAGGTCAAACATATCTTACGCATGCAAACGCAGCTTCTGGTCAGCTTCTTACGGTTTCACCTTAAATACAGACAAATAACCAGAGGTTACCAGGTTCCAAAGAAAGTCTCTGTATGAAAGACAGACACCAAGCGAGAACCCCAGAAAAGAGAAACTATGTAGGGAGCAAAAAAATCTATCTTAAAAAAATAAATAAATAAAGCCTTTACATATCCTCAGGAAATTAACAGAGAAATAGCATTCATGATACCAGAACTGGATACTATAAAGACAACTAATCAGAAAATAAGAAGTAACTGGGAGGAGAGGGGAGGACATACAGGAACATAAATGTAATAGAAAGATTGGAAGATAAAAGTAAAGACATCTCCCAGAAAGTAAAATAGAAGAAACATAGAGATAGAAAACAAAAAAACATTTTTTTTTAAATCGAGGCTCTTTCAAGAGTTCCAATTCCTGATTAATTAGAATACCAGAATTAAGATTTTTAAATTATAAAATAAGACAATTCCCAGAACTGAAAGAATTTCCACCTTAAAAGGGTCCGATGAGCACCAGGAACAATGAATGAAGACCAACTCTTTGGGACTTCACTGTGAAATTTCTAAACAGCAAGGATAAAGGATAAAGGTCTAAAAAGCTTCTAGAAATGGGGAAAAAAAAAGCCACATGCTTAAGCCATTTACAGTGTTATATACACTAGTCTTTAGAACTATCAGCATCTGAAAACCCTTTATGATCTTAATCTTACTGAGTTCCCCACTCTAACCACCTCTTCCTACTCTTCCCATCCACTCATTCTAGAACTCCAGTAACTGTCTGAACTCAGCAGGATCTATAATCCATTGATCCCACCACCTTCTTATGGTCTGCCTTCCCCTTCAAGTTCTTACTTCCGACTTAGATCTGTAGTCCTTCATTGTAATCACTCCCTTGGGTATTCCATATCACTAAGTGTGACAAAATTCCAACCACCTACAAACGTCATGCCTGCACCTGGTTAACTGAATGTTGCTGGAAAGTAAGTTACAGCTGTGCTGTTATTTCCATTTTAAATCCATGATCACCAACCTCAAAGAAGCTTTAGGGCTGCCTGGTAATTCTACTGCATTTCTCCATTCCATTCACTCTGCTAGCCCATTAGCTACTGTAACCTTCTCAGATCTCTGGTATCTCCTATCTCCTCGATAATCACACTCTTAGTTGATAATCTCCCTTTCCATTTTACTGAAAAAAGAGCTGCAATAAGAAAACTTCTCAAGCTCCCACCACCACACAGAACCACTCACCTACAGAGTACTGGCATAGTACCTGGTACTCTACTTTCCTCCTGTTTCTAAGTAAGAACCATCCAAGTTATCCAAGGCCAATTCTTCTACCATCCACTCTCACCCCTCCAATATCTCTCACAAGCACCACTTTTACTGCCTGTTAAATTACTGCCATTAGCAGACAAACATGTTGGTATTCTGCCCACCTTTAAAAAAATATCTTGGCCTGACATCTCTCTGTAGCCACCATCTCATTTATTTGTGCCTTGAAAGAGCTTTCTTGCTGTCTCTAATCTCCATCCCCCTATTCTCTCTTAAACTAAAACATTACATCATATGCATGGGTACTGCAAGATAGCTGAAAGATATATTGGAACACCTGGGACAACTAGCAGAAAATACACAGAACCATAAGACAGTTTAAAAATAAAAAACCTGATGGGGGAGGGGACAGCACAGTGGTAGAGTGAGTGCTGTGCATGCACAAGGTTCAATCCCCAGCACCTCCAATCAATCCATCCATCAATCAATAAGCAAGCAAGCAAGCCTTTTTACCCCTATCCCCCCCAAAAAAACCTTGAGGCAACTATTAATTCTAAACACAGTAAAAAATTATGTAATAAAAAAAATTATTGTGGTCCAATACTGAACAATATTTACATAGCTTAATTAAATAAAAACACTTTAACTTTAACCAAATACATTGTTGCAACAGAAAGACTGAGGATAGCACAGCGAAAAAAAATGACAATGAATATATGTATGTTCACGTATAACTGAAAAACTGCTCTACACTGGAATTTGACACATCATTGTAAAATGACTAACTCAATAAAAAGTATTAAAAAGAAAGACTGAGGAAAGGAAAGTAGATATGGAAGTGAGTTATTCAAGAAAGCCATATCCATCTTCCATATGGAGAAAGTCAGTGATGTCTACAATAATAAATCTGGAAATAACCAAGAGTATCAGAAGAAAGATCCTGAAAAATTTGAAAGTAGGAGCCTTTGAGTAATGTTACTGAGTGATAAGGATGAGTGGGAAGAGTCCAGTTTCAGTTAGGAACTTCTTAGTATTATTTGACTTTTTAACCTACATACATGCATCACTTTTGAAAAAATAATTTTTTAAGATAATAAAAAACAGCCTCAATTAAGTACCAAATGACAGATACAAGTAAATTCTCCAATGATTCATGTAAGGGGAGAGATCTCTGGGAGGCTATAAAAATAAGTGGGGGGTAAAAATGAACTTGAAATAAAACCTTGACTTGAAAGAAAACTAATACTAAAACGGACAATATTTCAAAGACCAAAATAATCTTCAGCTGTGAAAAGCTAGCCAAACACATGACAGCAGATGGAACTAACATCCCCAAATCCCAAAAATGGGACGGCTGCTTCTATGACAATAAGAGTAATAAGTAGCATTTTGACCAAAGATCTAAATCAGATGAATTTTATGACTAGAGCTTGTATTTTTAAACATACGTAAAATAAGGATTTTGGCGTATTTCTGATTGGTTCATGGTCTAAAAATGAAGAATCATCCTAGCAAGAGGGGTCTCACCTACACCAGATGTCTACCACAATCATTCCACTTTAAAGACTTGATTAGAAACTGTTCTCTAGATGTAAGATGTTCTCTTGTTTATAATTCATTACACGAATTTGTTCAGTAGAAATGCCATTCTTCCAATTCATAAATTTTCTTGAGCATCTTTTATGTTCACAATAACCTTGTAACATAAGTGTATGATCCAGATTATCCCCGTTCTCTTCTTTTAGGGAATTCTTTTCACTATATGATTCTACCACATTGCTATTCTGACTCCAAGGATAGCAGTTAAAACTGTCTCTTAACGTAAAATAGAGTAATTGTCTTATACTGACTCAGAATGAATTCAGTCTCCAAATCACCAATAGCACTCAAGAACACTGGGTTTTCTGTAGCAGTCTTAGCTACCTTGACAGGCAAGATACATCACATTCCCACTGAAATGCAAGAGAATGCTGACAGAAATAAAGACTAGCTTTTAGTGGGCTGAGAACAGCACCAAGTGATAAAAGCACAGTAATAAACAGACCAGAGGTTTTAAGTTTCTTTCTGTTAGGAATATTACACTGTAATAAACCTGTAATAAAACCAACCTTATAGAAAAACTTGTTTTTCACCACATGACCCAGCAATCCCACTCCCAGGTTGACTATCCTAGAGAAATTAAAATTTATGTTCATATAAAAACCTGAACAGAAATGTTTATAGCAGTTCCATTGATAAATGCCAAACACTGGAAACAACTCAAATGTCCTTCAGTGGGGGAGTGGGTACAAACTGTGGTCCAGCCACACAATGGAATACCACACAGCAATGAAAAGGAACAGACCATCAACACCATGTTCAACAACTTGGATGAATCTCAAAGGCATTATACTGAGTGAGGCAACTTACTGTATGATCTCATTTACTTGACAGTCTTGAAAGAGACAAAATTATGAGAATGGAGAACAAACATGTGATTGCAGGAGGTTATGTTGCCAGAGAGGAGGGGGCAACCATAAAGGGATCACACAAGGGAGTTTTCTGAAGTAATGGAACTGCTTTGTATCTCGATTATGGTGTTGGTAGTATCGATCTATAAATGCAGTAAAATTCACAGAACTGTAAACCAAAACGAATAACAATGTATAATTTTTAAAGTAACATAAACTTGCTTAATTTTAATGTCCAAAATGAGAGTTCATTCAAACGGTATTCAGATACAAGATGTTGTACAAATGTACAAATGTACAAATATAGCTTTCCCATATATTCACAAATCCCATTCACAATAGCAACAAAAATTATAAAATATCTTGGAACGAATTGAATGAGAATTTTATGAAAAACCCAGATGAAGATTACAAACCTTAAAAACAAAGTTGAGGCACACTTTATATTTCTTGATAGAAAGACTTGGAATCAATAAAATAGCAAATTCCCCCTCATCAGTTTATAAATTCAATTCCCACCAAAATTAATCTAACCAAAATTCCAGTAAGTCTGTTCTTAGAACATGGTAACTTAATTCTAAAATCCATCTGACAGAGTAAATGGCAAGAAGAGATATGAAATTTTTGAAAAATAAAAATAGTCAACAGAGGACTTAATCTACTCCGAAAAATCAACATGTACAATCAAGAGCTGCAGTAATAAAAATACCATGCTATGGGTACAAAACTAAATAAATAAATCAGAAAAACAAAAGGACATATATGGGAATTTAGAAGTCAGGGGGAAAGGACAGATGATATACTGAGTCAAGCAGTAATCCACATGAGAAAAAAAAAGTTAAAGACCTACACACCTCATACTAATACCCCAAAATATACTTCCAAATGAATTAAACATTCAAACGTCAGCCACAGGAGTATTTAAAGAACAGAGTCACTTTTAAAATCTTGGGGCAAAGAAAACCTTCCTCACCAAGACATGAAACCTGAATTAGACATGAAACCCAGACAGACTGATGTCTGAAATACACAAAGGATTTTAAATCACTAAAATTTAAAACAGAAAAGAAAAATCGGTAAAGGATACAAACAGGAAATTTATTTTAAAAAGAAAATAATGAATAACACAAATATGAAAATATCAATCTAAATGGTTATCAAGAAAAAAGCAATCCTTTTTTAAATACCATTTTTTGCCCATCAGATAGATAAAAATCATCTACAGCATTAGCAAGGGTTTAGAAAAATGTTAAGTAAAAACCTTTCTCTCAAGCCAATCAAGCAGTACCTATTACAGTGCCAAATACTGATCCCTGTGACCCAGGACTTCCACTCCTAGGAATTTATCCTACAGAAATGCTCTTAGTAAGAACACACAGAGTTATGTTAAAGAACAATCACTACAGGTGTTTGTAATAGCGAAGCAATCAGAAACCACCCAATGCCCACCAACAGGGGATAAACCATGGCACCAGCACACATTGGAAAATGATGTTCCATCAAACAGAATGTGTGTGATCTAAGATCCAGACATGGTCAAGTACGTTAAGAAAAATTATCATTATGTCCCACAAGGCTCTTTGTTAAAATAAATAAAAAGTTACTGTATATATTAAAAAAAACTGTGGTAATCTACATCAAACTGCTAAAAGTGATCCTCTTTGAGGAGAGAAAAGTTCAAGGAATTTTTACTTCTACCTAATGAATTTCTACAATGTTTATATCTTATGATTCTGGGTAACACCTACAATGGGGGGGGGTAATATTGTTTTGTCCAAAGTTAAAAAAAAATGTTTTAAAATGTAGCTACTATCTAATCAGATTCAAGCATTTCTGGAGAAAGAACCTACTAGATGTCAACATGGCAGGCCACACTCCAGACACACAAGCTCTGTAAAAGGGGAGAGGGGTCTGTCTATCCCACTCCTCTTGTAATCCACCATCTCTTCCTACAGAAAGAAACTGGCCAAGTAAACACCTGAGATTGGTGAAGGAAGCGGGGAGGGTAGAGCTCCGTGGTAGAGTGCATGTTTAGAATGCACGAAGTCGTGGGTTCAATCCCCAGTCCCTTCATTAAACAAACAAACAAACCTAATTAACACCCCCTACCCCCCTAAAAAACAAAACAAAACACCCAAATAAACAAAAACCTTTGATCAAAGGCAGCAAAGAAAGCTCCACCCATTCACTGATTCCAAAAGTAGTCCAGGCATTTCTACAAGGAGTCTTAACCGGGGAACTGCCACTAAAATTGAGATGAAATGTGAAGCGGTACATTTTTAGTTGCAGTCTTTATTTAAGACTCCAGTTAGCACAAAGACTCCCCAACCTTCTTTAGATCCCAGCACACACAGAAGATAAGAATATCTTAGAGAGCAAATTGCAGCAAAGCCAGAGCAGGTCTTGCTCCAGCAGCCCCAGGCATGCTGGGGTGCAGGCATCAATACAACTGCACACCTGTAATACAGTCTTGGCACAGGTATCACGAGGCCCCGATACAGGGGAAGCATCTCTTTAAAAAGCTTCCTTGAAAAGTGTCATTAAATTCACACAACGAATATTTATTAAGTACCTAATAAGTGTCAAACACAGTTAAGTACTGATGTCTACCCAACAGACTAGAGGAGGAAGACAGGTAAATCAGCAATTCCAAAATAACGTAAAACATGCCATCTGAGGGAAGTATCAGGATTTTTAACATGACTCCCATGCCTGGGGAAAGGGAGTCTGTCTATGACTACTTTCCAAAAGAAGTGATTCCTACACAAAAGGCTGAAGTGTACTTCACGTAAAGGTACAAAGATCCAAACGCAAGAAACTATGTCAAAAGAAGCAAAACAGGTTCTTTCTGGACTGCACAAAGTAGAATGTGAGGAGGGAGCTAATTTAGTAGCAATTTTAACGGAAGTGTTTTTAATAAATATGGAATGTGGTTGAGCAGAAAGCCATTATCACAAATATTAGGAAAGCATGTGCATTCCCACACAATAACCTCTCAAACACAAGCTATGAGAAAAATATTTGGGGAGATGAAGAAACCTCTTGAAGATAAATCTATAAAAACAGACAACACTACTGATTTGCAGGTTCCATGAGCTTACAGATGAAGTCCCAAATTTTTACTATGGTGGTAGAATTTACTACTGAAAAAGAACAAAAGTCTACCTCTTTTTAAATGTGAAAGACTATTCAAATTCTCAATATAATCTTCACATTTAAAGAAATGGGATAGCATAAAAACTCCCAGATAATTAATATATGTTTCTTGTTCTTAAAAAAAAAAAAAGTTGAATTAGCTTAGAAATAAGCCCAACTATATATACTTCTCTTCCCCTCTCTCTCTCACATGGAACTAAACAGATCAAGTGTCACAACAGAAATCAAGCATAATTTGTATTTACCTCTCTGCCTGTAAGGATGTGTCTTGCCAATTTCACTTTTGCAAAATTCCCCTTGCCGATTGTTTTCAACAGTCTGTAGTTTCCGATGTGCGGTTGTTCATCTGCACAGGAAGCTATAGAGTTTCTACACCGTGCTCCAGAGCGCCCGGTGCGAGAGGTAACTTCTTGCCGCCCATCTCCATGTGACGTGTGCTACAATATAACATATGACAAAGGTAAGGAAATGAGAGAACCATAGTACCTGACAAGTTTTAAGAGCTTCAAGTTGAAGAACAAAACATCACTGCTTTAATTTTAATCCCAATGCATCTGGCACTTTAAAGGAATCTGCTCACATGATACAAATTTATGAGGAAAACAAGAGAATGCTGAGAAGAGAAATATCAAGTGTTTAAATTCAACTGGGTGTTCAGAAAGAAATGAGGTATTTTCTTTATGTGGCTATAACAAAAAATAAGAGAAACAGAGCTGCCTTACACTTATAAAGAACTTAACTTTTCCATATGCTATTAAATGTACCAGCACACATTATCCTTAACACACTTTGTGAAGTGGGCAGAACAGCTAGTATCACCATTCACCAGATGAGGATACTTTTGTGATTTATTCACGGCCAAATCACTAGTGAGAAATCCAAAGAAATCTGGATTCTTAACTCCTTTCCAAACTATGCTACTAACAATAATCCAAAATAATGTGTACCTCTTAATAAATATTTGTTGAATCAATGAATACAGTACTCAACATGCTCCACAAAGATAAAACAGATCATGCATGACTCTATAACCATACTAAACACAAAGGTTCTAACCATACTAAACACAAAGGTACTAGTCAGGTTAGTCTGATGTGTACAAGTCTGTACGCACAAGCAGCCAGCTGCCTAGCACTTCCTGTTTCCCCACACATGCTCACGGAGGCCGGGTCCCAATGCCTTCCCTTCACGGCAGCTAACTCCTTCCTGCTCAAGGAAGGCCTCTCCCTCTCAGGACGCTCACACAGACACTTTTGACTTCCTTCATTCTTTTCTCTCTTCTAAGGTTTTGTCCAGGAAAATGTCTTTCTTGTGTTCTCTACGTATAGGTCAAAACAAGCCTGATTCTAGGGATAAACATACGAAACTATGCTTTGTAAGACACTCCTATCAAGGAAAAAGGAAAAATAAGTATCTTACAGTGAAAGCTTAAGAATCTGACCATCAACCTCTGAAGCCCTCAAAAGTTGTCCTTTCACAATGAATATATGTATGTTCATGCATAACTGAAAAATCGTGCTCTACACTGGAATTTGACACAACACTGTAAAATGACTATAAGTCAATAAAAAAATGTTCCAAAAAAAAGTTTCCCTTTTCAGAATGTCCATGTTAATCTCCATCTACTTGTTCATATTCCTCTGTATCTCTCTCCCTAGTACCAGGTTTTGTGATAGGTTCTCTTCTGTTTAATTCAGTTATCACATAACACTGCATTGCAAACATTAATTTCTATGTTTCTTACTGTAAATGTATATTTTAGGTAAAACAGGCTTTTACAAACTGGTTACAAATCTAAGCAACTTTGTTCCTATAACAAAAAGGATTCTAGGGGGAGGGATATAGCTCAGTGGTAAGAGTGTGTGCTTAGCACGCACTGAGGTCCTGGGTTCAATCAATCCCCAGTACCTCCATTAAAATAAGTAAATAAATAAACCTAGTTAACCTCCCCTCTCAAACAAAAACAAAACAAACATACAAAATGGATTCTAATTTCCAGATTACAACTTTGGGAAAACAGTATATTTATAAGTGAGAATTTGTTGATCAAAGCAAAAACTAAAACAACTAAGATATGACACTAAGGCCTTACACAAAACAGGTATACTCTGTTGTACCCAAGACGTGCTGTTGTAATGCAAATTCTAACTCCAATTGTCTGTTGTCTTCTGCTCTCCTGGACCCAGAGCAGTGTCCAAAGATGCAGGGCCAGAGGACCAAATAAGCCTGGACATGGAGATCAGTCTTCATGGAGCCAATGACCCCCAGGTAAACTTTGTGTGAAGAAGCTCTTTTTTTATCATGTTAAGCCACTAAGATTGTGGTCAAGTATATTACTACAGCATAACCTAGCCTAACCTAATAGACCCTTAAGCAAATAAATAATCATAATACAAAGCAAAAAGAAAACTGTATTTCCCCATAAGATTATAAACTCATGTAACAGATCAAAATATCTGATGTTTGTTAAATTCCAACAGAGTTAAACTTAGTATATTTCATTTGGTGTTTCCTTACATAAAATCCTTAAATTTTAAAATTTAATGTGTTTAACTTAAAAAATTGTCTCAAAACAGAAGTAAATTAAATTGCCTTATGCTTCTACTTGACCTTGTTTTAATTTTTCCCATGTATCCATCAGTGGCCCTAAAGAAGAAAAGCTTCCCTATTCCTGTATCATAACACTCAATGTCAATACTAAGCATTTTAATAATTTTGGATTCTTGCCAATTATTTCATGCATGAATTTCTTTTCTCCCTAAGGTGACGATAAACAACCTGAGGACCAAAAAAAGTTACATAATTCTTCAGTAGCCACTTTCTGTGGCAGCACTAACAGGTACTCAAAGCTGTTTAATTCTTTTTTTTTTTAATTGAAGTACAGTCAATTACAATGCATCAATTTCTGGTGTACAGCACAATGTCCCAATCTTGCATATACATACATATATTCGTTTTCATATTTTTTTCCAAAGCTGTTTAAATCTTAAAAGATTTTAAGAGTCCTGATCCTTCTTCTTCCCAGGGAATTGAGACGATACCACTTCATCCACCATGAAAACTAGTATATGGGTAGTGCTACTAAAAATTATACAGAATCAAGCCAAAGACAGAAGACAATTAACAACTCATAACTGTTAAAACACATTCATTTTCAAACTAAAACCTCTCGTTAATGCAAAACACTTAAGTTGCCAGGTTATTATTAGGGAATGAAGTAAACACTGTAGGTACCTACTCAATATCCATTCCTTCCTTCCTAATTTCTCAGAGAAGCTAGATGTGTGTTTGGAAAAGCAACATGGCCAGTGAAATTCTTGTTTTCCCAAACTTCGCTGCAGCTGGAGGTAGCATATGGCTTAGTTCTGGTCAGTTCTCATTAGTGAAGTCCATTGGGGGATTCTGGAAAACTTTTGCTTCTCGTAACAGGATATAGATACACTAGTATAGCCCCTTCTCCCGCCTTGAATGCAACCACAATACTTGGAGCTGTGTAAGTGATCATGCACTCACAAGGTCTCAAACATAAAAGATGAAAATACTTTATAAAACCACCAGCTCTAATAATACTGAACTGCTGATCCAAAGCTAGAAGCTGTCTAGATTTCTTTCATTGAGAAAAACAAATCCTTATTTGGTTAAGCCATCATGTTAGGTTTTGTCATTTTCAGACAAAGGACTACTAAACTGTTACAGGGGCCATATCAATATTAATGTAAGAAGCAGTAAGAAAAATGAATGGGGAATGCATTTCATTTTATGTTATACATAACAGTTCTTTTAAAAAGTATCTATATATAAAAGAGCCATAGAATATAAATCATTATATTTGTGATGACACAAATAGGAATATACCTTAGATACACAGACACCAAAAAAATTTGTGTGTGTGGTTTTTTAACATAATAAATATGGTTCCAGGTTTGCCCTTGGATTTATCTGCTAGAATACCAATCTGAAATTTGAGAAGACTACTTATAAAATCAAGTTTAAATGTTTACAACAACTTTATGCTATGTTTAAACCTTTCCTGAACAGAGTTTAGTCCCTTCAATAAAACACAAGACATGTGCCCACACATCCTTTCTAATCCTTAAAATAAACAAGCCACCTCCTTAACACATGGGCAGGTTTTTCAATGTAAAAAAACCTACAAAGCCAGATTGTGACAATAAGAGGCTATCCCCCAAATATTTTTGTACATTAGAGATATTCACAAAATCATAATTCATTCTTCAAAGCAGTTGGGCAGTTATTTCATTCACTGCAGGAAAAAATATCTGATAAGATTGAATAATTTGTGTTTAAAGAAACTCTTAGCAAACTAGGAAGAGTGTAACTTTCTTAACTAGGTAAAAATCATAGACCAAAACCCTTCAGCAAATATTACACTAAAATAGAGACTTTACATTCTTTTAAGGTCAGAAACAAAACAAAGCTGCCTATTGTCACTACCATTATTTATTATTTATCACTATTATCACTACCATAATTTAACATAATACAGGAGGTCATGGTTAATATTTTAAGGAAAAAGGTTATAAGATATGAAAATCAGAAGGAAAGAGAAAAATATCATTATTTGCAGATGATATGATCTACTTACAAACCAAAAGAACTGGAGATACCAGTGTAACTCACGAGAGAGCCTGGCAAGATGCAAGATCAACCTGTAACATTTCTCTATGCCAGAAGTAACCTACCACAAAATTTAACTAAAAGTAACCATTTATAATAGCAATAAAAGCTATAATGTAGGTAGAAAATAACTTAATTGAGAATATATAACAGCTCTCTGGAGAAAGCTTTAAATTTTTAATAAAAGACATAAAAGACACTCTGAATAAATGGGAATTCCACACTCTTGGACAGATTCTACCAAAATTAAGCTACAAGTTCAATGCAATCTCAACACTTTCAGCCAGTAGTTTATGAGTAATTTTAAACTTACCCTAAAGTGTACATGGATGAGTATTTCAGGGCTGCAAGGTCAGCCTTGAAAAAGAACAGTTAAAAAAAACTCAGAAATAAAAAGTGCTCAAGATTAACACCAGTAACAGGACATAGCTATCACTGCATACTCTTAATAGCATGCACTGAGAGGGGCACATCTTTTCTGTGGCATTCTTGCCAAAAATATATAACCTAATCTAATTTTGAGAAAACATCAGACAAAATTAAATTGTGGGATCTCTGATTGGATCCTAGAACAGAAAGAGAACCCCAGAGAAAAACTGGTAAAAATTCAAGTAAGTTCTGCAGTGACTATTAACAGTATCAGACCAATGTTAATGTTCTGGTTTTCATAACTGTTCCACAGTTATCTAAGTGTTAACATTAGGGAAGCTGAGTGAAAAGTATACATGAACACTGTACTAATTATGCAATATCTATTTAACTTTAAAATTATTTCCAAATAAAAAGTTCAATAGATACACATACAGATACATAAATTACGATACACTACAAAGCCACAGGAATTTGAGAAGAAAAGAAAACCTGTGGGGTACTGGCACAACAGAAAAAGATCAATGTGACAAAATACAAAGACATAAATGTATGGGAACGTAAGATACGGTTAAAATGGTCCTATAAACCAGTGGGGAAAGGATGGCCTGTTGAGTGCTAACAGTGGGAAAACTGGTTCACTATGTCAGCCTATAAAGAAAAATAAAACTAGATCTCTGCCTAAATCCCTACATAAAAGGCAGGCTCCCTTTTAATCTAGAGGGATAAAAAATGTACATGTGAAATGTAAAATGACAAAAGGTTAACATACAAAATGTAAGAGAATATCCTTGTGACCCAGGTGTTTTAAGTAAAAGTTCAAAAGCACAAACATAAGGCAAAGTTTATGTTGGTTACACCAAAATTAAGGATTTTTGTCCAATAAGGGCATTACAGAAAGATGATAGAAGACACATGCAATGTCTAAAACCTACATCAGATTAATACCCAGAAAATCAAGGAACACCTAAGAATCAACAAGAAAAAGACAACAACCAAACAGAAAAAGGGACAAAGGAAAAAGGGCAATTTACAGAATGTCCAACAAAGCCAAGGAATATATAGATATACTACAAATCATAAAGAAACACAAGTTAACAATGAGGTATCACATTATAGCCAGTAGGCTGGCAAAAAAGTTAGGAAGCTGGTAATTCCCAATGTCAGTAAGAACCAGGGATACCAAACCCCTATGCACTACTGGTGGAAGTGTGGGCTGATAGAGCCATCCAGAGCAACCTGGAAGTACTGACGTTTCCTGTGCCCCAGCAAGACCACTTCTAGCCACACATCCCCAAGACATTCTTACACAATTCCATTACTCATTGTTGGAGAGAGAGAGAGAGAGAGAGAGAGAGAGAGAGAGAGAGAGAGAGAAGAGAGAGAGAGAGAGAGAGAGAGAGAGAGAGAGAGAGAGAGAGTGTGTGTGTGTGTGTGTGTGTGTGTGGTGGCAGGGAGATGGAGGCAACCTGAACGTCTATCCTGATGAGTAGACAAATAAAATGTGGTAGACTCATACTACAGAGCACTACACAGCAGTTAGAAGCAACAAGTTCAATGCACAGATGAAACATATGTAATATTTACACAAAGTACCAAACATACACTTTTAATGACACATACATTTACACACATGACAACATATTAAAATGTTAGAATGGTAACCTCTTGGAGGAATAAGGGAAATGACACATAGGAATTAACAGGAATAAATAAAGGAAAAGAATGGCCTCACAGTGATCACAGATAACGTGACTTTTTGGACGTGAGTTTATAAAAATGTTTCCAAGAATATGAGTAATAGGAAAGGGGAACTATTACCGTTCATATCCATAAATTCCACCAAATTGATTTCACTAGTAATAAAATACTTATTATTGGTAGAGCAGGTGAACCATCATAATAATGAAATACACTGAAAAATAATTTACCTTCTAATCCTCAGAAGAACTACAGACACAAATAAATTGTGGCTAAAGAAAACTGACTCAGAAGCTTCTGACCAGTTAACTATATGCTAAGCACTTATTAAGTAGAAGGCACTACAAGAAGATAAAAGAAATAGAAAACCATAGTGTCAAACTTTTAAGGCACTCGTAATCTAGCTGGGGAGCTAACATGGGAAACAGTAACTGAAACAAGGGGCAATCCCTGCCCCATGAGAAAAGTCAGAAAGTGAATACTCCCAGAGCCATCCAACAGCTATAACATGAGATATACATGTAATTTTCAATCTTATAGTAGCAACATTTAAAAAAAATACGTTAAATTAATTTTAATGTTTTATTTACCCTAATATACTCCCAAATGTTCAGCACATAATATAAAAAGATCAAGATTTTACATTCCTTTTTTCATGCTGTCTTTGAAATATGGTATATATTTTATACTTACAGAACATCTTAATTCAGACCAGCCACATTTCAAGTGCTCAGTAGCCACATGTGGCTGGTAGCTACTGTGCTGGACAACGCAGCTCTAAGCACTCAGAGGATATGATCACATTTGAGAGAGATGAAGGAAAAAAGGTATCCTGGAGATGAAGGGATGGAGTCTCTGAAGGACAAGCAGTAGAGTTCCAATGGGAGATGAAGGTCATTTCAAACCAGGTACTAGCACACGGTAAGGTAAAAAAGCTTGGGGGACCCGGGCGAGGATTGGGAGCTGGGTGGTGACTTCCCTTAACCTGCAGGTCTAGCCATTTTCATTTCTCACAACTCTTTCATGCGCCATTAACACTGGGGAAAAAAAATGGCTTTAGTTCCTTGACATCTTGACTGCTGGCAATTTCTTGTTTTTATGTTTTTGATTAGGCTGTCAGTTCTGCTTTGTACCTCCTTCCTTAGCTGAGTGAGTCAATTCCTGCACTAAAGTATCTACCAATGAGCTCTCTTAGTGCAAAAACTTTCTCATCTGTTATTTTCAGCACACAGGACCTGGCAACCAGCAGGTATGAAACTGCTAGGTGAATAAATAGCCAAGGGGAATAGTCTGGCTTAAGTGTTACATTTATATAGGTGAATTGTTAGAAATAACAAAGCTAGAAAGGTGGGTCAAGAACTTTGAATACTACATTAAAGACTTTAGATTATCCAGTTTTTGAATAACACTACAAAAGCTACCTCGAGAGGGACTTAACATTTAAAGAACCCCCATCATGTGGAGTAGAGTGGGCCTAACACTTCACAGGTGTTAGTTTCTTCAGTCACAACAACCCTGAATAGATGGTGTTATTCCCTTTTGCTAAATAAAAAAGATGTATGGTGACTATAGTTAGTAATATTGTATTGTGTATTTGAAAGTTGCTAAGAGGATAGATTTCTAAATTCTCATAACCAAAAAAATCTATAACTATATGTGGTGATGGACATCAACCATTAACTACTTACGGTGATCATTTCACAATATATACAAATACCAAATCATTATGTTATACCCCTGAAATTAATATAATGTCAATTATTATCAATTAAAGTTTTTAGTTAAATTTTTAGGCATTCTGTGAGAACTCTTCCACGTGTTGATGTATTTTTGATGTATCTGTAGGTGAGGAGGAGCTCTGCATCCTTCTATTCCGCCATTTTAAAGCCCCTCTCCTAAATTAAATGTTTAAAAATGAGGCTCAGACAAGTAATTAACTTGCCCATGGTTATTTATATTTGAAGACTGGTTAGAATGCAAGCCTGTAATTCCAGATCCCAACTTCTCTTTTTATGTTTTGTTATTGCACCACATCTCGCCACCCTACCTCAGATGTGTCTGAATCTCTCCTTAACCACAGTCTTAGGCTCCCATCTTTACTCTCACTTCCAAGCCCAGACTCTGCATAGACTTTTCAAGCCTCCCTTTACATGAGGTTTTAAAAAAGATGATGATTTCATTGGAACGAATCAGAGGGGAAGAGGCTGAAAACTCAGGACATGAGATGAAAAAGACGAAGACAGAGATGAGAGATGGAAAGACCAGTAAACTAGACATTAATGACAGCTACCATTTATCTATTACTATGTGTCAGGCACCATTCTAAAATGCTTTACCCATATTGTCTCATCTAATCACTAATTCTACTGATATTTATTTACTGATCACTTGTAATAAATGACTACCATGTTCTAGGTATCTGAAATAGTATCAGTAAACAAAACCAATATTCCTGCTCTCATAGAGCTTTCAGTACACCAGAGAAAAATGACAAAACAGAGTAAACACAAATATGTAAATTATATATAAAAAAAAGCTAGATCAGGATTAGGGAGGTGGGGAGGGCCACAGATGGTCAAAGTAAGCCTCACTGAGGTGATGCGTGAAAAGAGGAGGAGGTGAGAAAGTTAGCCGTGTGGATATCTGGAAGAAAGTGTTCACACAACGAGAAGAGCCAACATCAAGGCACTGAGGCTGGATTATCCCTGGTGTGTTCAAAGAACAGCAAGAAGACACCAGGGTCTGTTACTGCAGGGAGTGAGGAGAGGCAGAAGATGAGAACAAAGAGGGAAGGGAGGGCAGAGCGTGCAAGGCTTTTAACTGCCCTATGAAGTCGTTACTATTACCAATCCCATTTTACAGATGAGGTAACTGGGGAATAAAGAAGTTAAATAACTTGTCCAAGATCAACAGTAAAATGTTAGGTCAGATTATAAACCCAAAGAGTTACTACTACAGTGATTTGAAAAACATGACCCCAAAGACTTTGACACACCTCCCATTACAAGATAAGGTCCATGTCCCTTATGCTTGAATCTGGGAGCCTATGACTGCTTTAACCAAGAGAAAATGGCAGAAGTAATACTATATGACTTCTGAGGCTAGGTCATAAAAGGCAGGCAGCTTTCATCTTGTTTGCTGAAACAATGAGCCACCTAGGAAGAAGTCCGATCACACTGAGGTCTCCATGCTAGAGAGGCCGCTCTGGCCAAGAGTCCCAGCCAAGGCCAGCCTTTTAACAATACCTACCAAGGTGCCAGATACGTAAGTGAAGAAACAGTCTAGGATGTGGATCTTCCAGCCCAGCTGTTCAAATCCCCATAGTTTCTCATGATTCCCCCAAACTATGTCCCAGACATAATGCAGCAGGAGATAAGCCATTCCCGACTGAACTCCTCACACAAAATCTGTGAGTATAATGAAATGGTTCTTGTTTTACACTACTAAGTTGTAGAGTGGTTAGTTCTACAGCAATGAACAGGACAACTAGGAAATAAATGTTAAGAATCCAAGTTAACAGAAATGTGGGAAAAATTAGACTACATTACCATGGTATGTGGAAGATTCTTTATCATTGAATGTCTTTAATGTCTAGAAGGCAACCTTCTTTTTCAGTCCATTCCACTAGTAAAGCTACTACATGCATGAGTCCCAAGGCAGGCTGAGGATAGGCAAGGGCTATGCAAGGGAAGGAAGACAAGGAAAGAGGTGGAAGACAGTATGTGAACAGAATGCCATCAAAAACACCTCAAATGCCTTCAACAACAACTGCTTGCCCAGTTTAAATTATTCTTCTGGATAAAGAATGCTAAGTCTAAGAGCAGAAGGCTAAGGTAGGAAATGGTACTAGTCTACTCCTCTCCAGGATTCTCATTCTAATCTGCTACTGTAGTCAATGAAGTCATAAAGATACTGACTACAAAAAGAATGCGGTTATATAACATTCTGGAAGGAAAACCTCTGAGTTCAGCTTACTCAAAACTTCATCACCCTCCCAGTACAGATTTTCACATAAAATGCCCATGATACAACCCCCACAATATTTTTAACCTCGACCCAAAAGCAACTGCCTAACTATAGCAAGAAATACAAATAAAACACCTCAATCTCTGTTCAAGCTTCAACTCTGAACACCAAGATCCCAGGTAACCCACAGAAACAATGCCTGATCTAGTCTACATGAGACTGTATAAGACTAACTATGGCCGAATAGCTCAGGTGGCTGAAGGGCAGGGCTAAAGAACTCTAGCTTGAAGAAAAAGTTGGACTCCCCCCAAAAATGTCCTTTTCTTCCAGTGCCAACTTCTGCCCTCTCAATTACTGTACACACAGGTGCATCTAGGTCAGCACAAACCCCTTATTACTACTTGCAAACCAACTCCAAGCACATTCTTTAAATTCCTGTGTAAGACAACATTAAAGCTGGCAGATTCCCAGGGAAGAGATTTCTTTTCTCCACATTTATTTCAAAAGTTTAAAATGGATGTGAGGCAATAAATAAATAAAAATAAAACAAAATGGATGTGAGACAAGTGAATTTCTGCATTAGTCCTCCCAATGGTGATCGGAAAGGGGCGGCACTCCCTCTTACAACAGTTTGGAAACAAATTTGGCTATATCTTAGAATCCAGAATAATCCTCTTTGAAATGAAAGATAACAGGTGCTATTAACTCATATTAAACTGTGTATAAGTATTACAATATAAATAATCATGCACTACACAATCAAAACGACCAATATTCTACTCATTACAAATTTCCACCTTCACTTAATTTACATAAAAAAGAAACAAAAACTCTCAAATTGAATAAGATCTTTCCCCAAACACTTTGACCCAATAAAAAATATTAATTCTTCAGAGATCAACTTTTTTTAAAAGACCCAAATAGCTTGATTCAATAGATAGCTGTGGCTGGAAGTTAAGCAGATTAAATGAAACCATATTACATATTTTAAATGAAATATTATATAAAGTACTTGGTACTGGTGCCTGATATATAGCAAGTGATCAACAAATGGCAACTATTTTTATTATCCAGAAGCATACTTTCCCACAAAGAACCAACTTAAAAAAACTCAAGGAACCTGAAAACGAAACTACTGAAAATCTCTCTTCTTTAGTCATAATACAATCTAAAGGAATATAGTTTAGTTGGCAAGCCTTCACTAAACACTAAGACAGCAATTCATAAAGTGTGGCCCCTGGACCTGTAGCATCAACATTACCTGGGAACTTGTTAGAAATGAAAACTCTAGGGCCCCAAAAGTAGAATCAAGGTTTGGGGTCGGGGCCCAGCAATCAGCGCTTTCCTAAGCCCTCCAGGTGATTCTGGTGTTCACTACAGTTTGAGTTTACAGACCAGTTTCACAAAGCTCAGAGTGCTGAGTTCTGCAGGGACTGGGAAGTGCTAAGGAGCAGGAGCAGTATGGTTCCTAGCACAGTGTCATACACATAGTAGGCACTCAAATTTGACCATGTTAATAGCCTCACATAACCAACAGCTGGCTAGACTACACCACCAACAGTTTATATACTTCACAGAGATAAGAAATTCCAATAACTGTCTACATTAACTAACAGTAAGTAAGTACACAGTGTGCACACACTCTAGGAGCTGTTAAATTGGCAAACTCCTGAGGTGTCTGGTACTTAGGCAAATAATCCAGGCTTACTTACAAAGTGTCATACGCTTTGAAATATAAGCGAAAAATACTTTTCTAGTTTCACCAGTATACAAAAAGGATTTGATTTGTCCATGACTTCTATACAACTCAACTGTAGAACATAAACTAAAATGCAAGCTTTTTTGTCGCCTTTAAAAAAGTATCTTGCTCCACATATTAGCCAACTATAATACATGGACTCAAGATGGATTCTAATTTGAACAAAGCATTAAAAAAGTAGACAACTGAGGAAACTTAAGCACTGATATTATATTTTACATTAAAAAATTATGATAAAGGGGTTATTACATTTTTAAAGAGGCTTTATCTCTTCTAAAAGCTTTGGAGATGAAATGATACCAAGTATTGAACTTGCTTCTTGGGGAAGAGAACACATGAAATAAGACTGGTCATTGAACTATATACCAGGGTTTCCCAACCCTGGCACTACTGACACTGTGGGCCAAATATTTCTTTGTTGGGGGGACAGGGAGCACTGTCCCATGTATTGTAAAATATTTAGCTGCATTCCCGCTCAGTAGCAACTCTTCAGTAGTGACAACCAAAAATGTCTTGACACTGTCCAGTGTCCACTGGAGGGGGGTGTGTGGGAGAAATCCCCAGTTGAGAATCACTGATAAATACTTATTAAATCCTCTCTAAATATTTGTTTGAAATTTTCCATAACAAAACATTTTTTTAAATTCTTATTTTAATTATACTCTGTGTATTGGTACAACCACATTTCCCTAGTTGAATAATTAGTACATAAGCTTTTGAGAAAGCCTGATACACAAAAAAGCAGAGAGGACTAAGCTGGACATCTGAGGCCCAGTAGAGACTCTGTCACCTTTTTAAGCCTCAACATTCTCATTAGGTCAGATTGTCTGGCTCGTCCTTTTGAGTTTTAAAATGATTTGGTAACATCTTATGTTTTATATGCCTATCCGCTAAAAGTGGATATTCACATTTAGAAGTCAGACAAATGAAAATAAAGTAGTTAACTAGGATAAAGATAATATTCTTCTTGCAAATTATCTACCCTTTATTAATCTTGATCTGTAAGCAACATTGTTATCACAATTATATATAATTACTTAAAATTTAAATAAGATTCCTAGGGTAAGCAAAATGGAAAGTCTTTTCACAAAATATAAAGACAAAGCTGTTAGTCATAACAGCCAAAATGTCCATCAATTGGTGAAGCGATTAAAAAACCTGTGGTATATCCAAACAATGAACTACTTACAATATAATGTTATATTATAATAATATCATATACATCAATAAAAGGAATGAACTACTGATACACAAAAATGACTAAATCTCAAAAGTATTATGCCAAGTAAAAGATGCTGGACACAAGATTATATAATCTTTGACACCATTTAAATAAGGTTCTAGGAAGGGTAAAACTATAGGGGCAGGTAACAGATCAGTGGTTGCCAGGGACTGGGGGAAGGGAGTGGAGACTGACTTTAAAGGGCCACCAGGGATCTTTTGGGGCAATGGAAGTGTTCTCTCACTTAACTGTGATGATGGTTACATGACTATAAATTTGTCGAAACTCATCAAACTATACACTTAAACAGAGTGAACGTTCTATCTCAATAAACCTGAAGTTAGCAAAAGAGCTGCCCAATGGACTGCGAACTCCCATTCATTCTTGTACCCTCATCACTCAATTGGCAAAAAGTCTAATACTTAGCAGTTCAGTAATGGTAGATAAATGATACGGTATATGCCAGACATGTAAACCCTGACACAAGGGCGCCACATTGTGAAAGACACAAAACTACTTCCAGAACACATCAATTACCACAGTTACACAAGAACAGGGCACAGTGATTAATGCAACGATGTGCTACAAATCTCTATTTTAACACTGTCAAAACCTCAATTTTATTTTATTCATTCCTTTAATTTATTTTATTTATTTTATTTTGGAGGGGAGGAGAGGTAATTAGGTTTACTTATTTATTTTTTAAGGAGGTACTGGGGATTGAATCCAGGACCTCATGCATGCTAAGCATGTGCTCTACCATTTGAGCTATACCTTCCTCCCCCAAAACTCAGTTTTAAATACATTCCATGAGAATAAAAGCACACTCCATATCCTACACTATTTATAAAGTTAGTAATTCCTAATGACACACAAAAAGATTACAACATGATTCAACAGAGAACAAGGTAAAGACCCATTTGGCGTACATCATTATAACAAACTTGATCGGTTTTGGCTTCAGTTTATTTAAAAAGTATGGAGCTACTGCTCTGGCTCAATGTAAGATTTTGCTTCTTAGAGTGAAAGTCAATGAAGCAAAGCTAATCAACTCATTTTTTTTGCTTGCTCCACCCTACAAGGTAGTCAAAGAACAGGAAAATTATGAAGTCAGAAATAGGTTCTTCAAAGGGTCTACAAGAAAATGAGTTCCCAGACTCACCTAGTCTAGACTTTCTATTACTTTTCATGTAATTTCATCTAATCCATCTCCTATTAAGGAATGTACACCACTGTACAACTTATTTACCAGGTTAAAGGGCATTAAACACCACACAGTAATATACTACAGGGATGCTTTAGACCAAGGTTTCCACAAAAGATTAAATCACTTGATACTTATCCAGCAACCAAGTGGCATTTTGAAGATTAAAATGAAGGCATTTGATATCTCTAAGCCACAATGTCTCAGGACATTATTGAAAGCATGAAAACAGGCAGAGCAACGAAGCTTTTCCTGAGTGATAGCATTTTCTTGCCAGGTATTACCTCATAACACTTATAATAAAAGACCAATGAAGTCTCTTTACAAGTTATTTTCTAGATGTTTTTGTTTTTAACAGAAGGTAACTCACAGCTAGATTGAAATAGTTCTGAACCCAGTGCTAGAAAAGAGTTCAGAAAGCACTTGGACAGAGTGAACATTTCTCCAGTGGAATTTCTACCGTAAGTTGTCATTCCCTAAAAATGGTGATCCTGGCCTTTTTAAAAGGTTCACTTGAACAAAATCAAAGCTTCCTTTTACAAAATCATAGAATGAGTGCTAAGAGGGACCTAAGAGCTCATCTGAGCCAACCTCTTTTTAGGAAGGAGGAAAGCTAAGCCCAGAGTGGGTGGCCCTGGGCTAGGCAGTGAGTGACACGGCAGCTTCACTATGCATCTTCCTTTCAAACATGCTTAACCAACTCCTTTAAAACAGATTCGTAAGGAAACGAAGTTACTCCTTAATTAAGTGTAAGTTCTCTCAAAGAACTTCTGAACAGGTTTGGAGTTCCTCCCAAGGGGGCCGAAGAGATTCCTCGGTGGGCACTTAGTTTTAGTGGCTGTCACTAAACTTCGCTCCAGGCAATTTAAAGAACGAGGCACAAAGGACAGTCCACTTGATTCAATTACTTTTACTCAACACCACGAACATGTTTTTAGCCTGGCAGCCTCTCATGAGCTGCCTGCCTAATTTACTAAGAGAGTTTAAAAGAGCCCTCAACACTGCAGAGATCAAGACACACTGGGATACTCCACTACGAGGCAACCTAGCCTCTCAAGACACTGGCTGGCAACGCTGCAAGCTCCGGGCTTCCCTGACAAACCGGACTCCAGCGTAATCACGGGCGCACGCACTTCCCCGGCCCGCAAGCGAGCGGCAGGAGGGCCGCCTCCCCAGGAAGCGTCCGCCCTGGCGGAGTCCCGGCGCCCACGGCTGCCCACTACGCCCAGAGCGCCCCGGGCTGGGAGACCCCCGGCTGCAAGGGCTGCCGTCGTGCTCCCGGAGGCCGCGGGAGGAGACGCGGCGGGAGGAGACCCGACGCGGGGAAACCGCCCAGGTTACTCACGTTCTCAGTGTCTCGTTCATTCACCGTTGGCAACGGGGTCCTAGTGGACATTTTACTTCACTTCGCTTCTGCACGACGCGAGGGTGAAACAAAACAGCGCGGCCCTCGGGGGCCGGCGACGGCGGCGTCGAGCGCCCGGCGGTTCTGGAGCGGCGCTGCGATAGGGCGGCTCCCCTCCCCCACGGCCGTCTAGATCCCGGGCCGGGCCCGGGCCGTCCCCCGGCGGGTCGCGGGGCTCATGCTTCCCCGGCCCCGGCGGCCGCGCCGAGGAGCCCCGCGGGTGGCAATGTCGGGGCCGGGCCGACGGCAGCAGCGGCGGCGGCGGGCTGTGGGTCGGCCCGCAGGCGTCCCCGCGCCTCAGGGCGCCCCGCGGGCCGGGACCCCCTCGCCTCCTCCTCCGTCCCCGCCCGTCGCGCCGCGGATTTCAGATCCGGAGCCTCCACACAGCGCCGCTGGGGGCCCCTGAAGAGGAGGAGGATGTGGAGGAGGTGGGGTATAAGACAGGTCGCCGCGGGCTGCGGGCGCCGACCATGGAGGGGGCTGCGGAGGCGGCGCCTGCGCCTGGCTGCTCTTCTCTCTCGGGCTCGCTTTCCGCCTCAGCCTCCTCCCGGTGGCCGCCGACACCTCCGCTCCCGGCACCTCCGAGCCTCACGGACCCAAGATGGCCGCCCCTCAGCTTCCTTTGCTGCCTCCGGGTGCCGGAAGTGACGACATCGCCGCTCCCGGAGTTGGGCCAATCAGCGCGGCCCGAGGAAGCCGGCCGGGCTGCTGTTGCTAGGGGCGACTTGGCACTGTCCGGGGCAGAGTGGGCGGTGCCCAAGGCTGGGAAAGGTTGGCCGTCCCGGCTCGCGGCGGGGGCGGTGGGTTCCCCGCGTCCGGAGCTGGCAGGCACCCCCAAAAGAGCCGGCAAACGGCCCGGGGCGGCTGCCTGAGCTTGACTGACAGACTGGCATTCACGGTGTTGATCGAGCGCCGGCTGTGTGCAAAAGCTGTGGTGGCTTCCCCCAAAAGCTGGGGCCGCGCTGCCCCAAATCGAGTCTTGACAGCAATTGTAGGGCCGGGACCGCGGGGAGGAGCCGAGTTCCTGCATCATTGACGGTGACCCGGGAGCCGAGGACTCAGTCACCCTTCCTGCCTCCGGCTGTGAGCAGACGGGGAGTGGGGGCGGCTGAGCTCTGCATCCTGAGGGCAGCAGACGCGTCCTGCCCTCGAGGACCCGGACCCAGAAGGAAAAGTGCTTGGGGCGGCGGAGAAGCGGGGGGGGATAAAGCGAAGCCCTGGAAGCCCCCAGGGTCCGCTGCCTAAATGCCGGTAGGGGATTTCTAACCAAACTCTTCTTACACACCAGCATGTAGCTGCTGGAGGGCTGGAAGCATCCCCGGGTCTCACCTTGGAGCCAGCTCGGTGGATGCTTGCAGACTGGGACGTTAGAAATGGTACCTCCCCTGGAAGCCTTCTTTGCTCTTGTGCCTCTGAATGTGTCTCGTGGACCTGCTTAGAGCCTGGACAGCGGTGGATGGAATGCATTTGTGCAGGGTTCGGCGGCAGGAGAGCGGAATGGGCGGGAGTAACACGAACTATTGCTGACAGTCTACCTTGTGGGTCCATTACATCTGTTACCTCATTTAAGCCTCACGGTAACCCTGGGAGACCGGGCAGACACACCTTGTGATCCCAAGTCTAAACAGTTTATAAGGACTTGACCAAAGTACCCAAGTTGGTTAGCTGCAAAGCTGGGGTTTGAACCCATATTCTAAAACTTCAGTAACAGATAAGCCCTTGTAGTGGGTATGTCTTGTTTTTCCTCTTCTGTTATAAATTTTTTCTCTTTTGGTCACCCAGCATGTGCATCCTCTTGCTCCGTCTGGGACATTTCTGGCTCTATGAGGTATATATGTCTTTTGTTTTTTTATAATTAAATATTTTGAAGTCTAATGGAACATTTTACTTAGCAAATATTGCACTTTGAGTTATTAATATGATGTAAGTGAAAAGGGTTTTTTGAAGTTCAGATTCTAATGCTAGTGTAATAAGCATTAGTAGATCTGACTACCTATACTTGAATTTCTATATTTACATCAACTGTCGTTTTGAAAATATATAATCATGGATAGTACATCATGGAAGTTTGGGAATTCCTAATCCTCCCATTTAGTAAGATGGAAGCTTTTTCATTTCAGGCATGCTTATGAATGTTTTAGACCTAAGATTCTGAATACTCTTATTAGAATTTTCGGTTCTCACACTGTGGAGTCATTTTGGAGGGAAGCTGACTCAAGGGAGTTTATGGGGACCTTATATTAAAAGTCTGCACAGTAACAGGCAACTGCTGGCCACGGACATGCGCATGTGATGGGTCTGTACCTCCCTGGCAAGCCTGTCCACTTCAGCCTCTTGGCTCCTCTCCTTCACTCCTGGTAGGTTGGCGGGTCCAAGAGAACCCGCCCAGTGTGGCAAAGTCACAAAGAAACTTGGGTGTTGCTTTTCCCAACACTCTTCTCTCATGAATTAGGATCCCATCTCATTGTGGTTCCTTCTTTATGTCTTTAATTTTAGGAGATCTTTTCTGGTGGGTTTCGGTTTTTTTCATAGATAGTTGTTCTGCAGTTGTGGTTTTGGTGTGTTCGTGAGAGGAGGGGAGCTCAGGGGTTCTTTCTACTCTGCCATCTTGGCTGGTCTCCCTGAGACATCTATGTCTTTAAACACCAGAATCATCCCACAGAGGACAGATTCTCACACCGTAAAAACACATGAGGACTAAGACGCAGTCAAAGTCTTCCATGTCACCCTTTCAGGCTGAGTTCACTGGGCCAAGGGCAGCCCTGTTTAAAATGTCATTCTCTCTCTCCCTCCTTGGCAGGCAGAGAGGGTTGAATTCTTGTTAGTTAAATGTGCATTTCACACAGTTCAACTGAAATGTGGGTGGGCACAAGATTGTGGGGGTCCCTGCAGGGACGTTTAGCCCAACTTAGGTGGTTGGGTCAAGGAAGCTTCCTGGAAGAGCGGTGTTTATGCTGAGTCTAGAAGTGTGAGCAGAGGTAGCCGGGTGAGGATGAGTGTGGGAAGGGATTCCAAGCAGGATGGCCTGTACAAGGGCACAGAGATGAGGAACAATGTGGTGGGTTAGGTGAATGCCAAGAGGTGAGAGATGAGATGGAGGGGGAGGCAGGCCAGATTTGGACAGAGCATGGCACTCAGTTTGGCACCCTGGTGACAGGAATGTCAACTAGGTCAGCTGGGAAAACACCTAGGGGACCCACAAAAGAGCGTCAGCCTTGGGCAGGAGCTGAGAGAAAGGGTTTGGGTGATTCAGAACATTCCACATTGGCTAGAGAAGTGGCTGGGGATGAGGTTTCCATTTACACGCTGTTTTCAGTGAGGCCACACATTAAATGAGTCAGTGGATGCCAGCCCCTAGGAAATGAAGCTGACACCACTTGACTCAAGATGCTTCTTTTCATAACGGCTAGATTTGAAGAGAACTTTGAACTCTTCATAGCACTTGTGTCAAATGATGTCACAATATTATGAAGAGCTGGACATGGGAGGCAAGGTGTACAAGTTAACATGTAAAAATGGAGGAGGAAGAGGAGGAAGTGAAAAGAAAAGGAAAGGAATGGAAAGGAAAGAAAAGGGAAAAAAAAAATCAAAGCATTGTTCTGTCTGAAGGACCCTCTATAGCCCTGAGTTTTGTGCGTCTGTGGATCTGTGTTCTGGAAGGAGTGGAAGGGCAGGATCTGGAAGCTGTTCTTGGAATGCCTTCTTGTGTCTTTTTTCATATTCCTTGTTTCCTAGCTTATCAAAATAAGTTCTATCTCAGGCCCCTTAAGCTGCAAAGACGTAACTAAATCTACCAAGTTGTGTATGTGCATAGGTGGTGCTTGCTTGCATTTCAAGAAAGAAGGTCATCCTGGGGGGAGGGGACAGCTCAGTGGTAGAGCACATGCTTAGCATAGAGAGGTTCCTGGGTTCAATCCTCAGTACCTCCTCTAAAAATAAATAAACAAACCTAATTACCTCCACCCTAAAAAAAAAAAAAATCAGGGTAAATTTTTTTTTTTGATTAAGAAAGAAGGTCATCCTGAGACTTGAGAAGCTGAAGATAATGTAGTCCTACCCTTGCTGCTATAGGACAGAAGAGAAACTGAGCCTCAGAGAGGTGAAATGACTTGTCTGAAGCTGCACATCTAGTTAGCAACAGAGCCAGAAGGGGGCCCAGATTTTCCAAAGCCCAGACCTGTGTCCTTTGCTTCACATCTACTGTGGTCACAGAGTGGGGAGATCTGTTTAACATCCACCCCACCCAAGCATTAGAAAGAAAGAGCAGCTGCACCAGCCCTGAGACTGCTCTCCTCCAGATGTCTTCTCATGCAAGAAAAAGAAGCCCCCATTTGTATAAGCCATGAAGTTTAGATTGTCTGTTACTTGCAGCCCAGTGCATTCCTAACCAATACTATCATGTCAGGTGGTCAGATCTCCTGACCCCCTGGTCCTGTGTTCTCTGTACCACATCTAGTGTGGCAGAGGTAGAAAAGCCTGCTTCAGCCTGGCCATCATACCACAGTGCTCACATCCACTTGAGAGGTTGTGGGAACTGCTGGGACTCAGGAGCTGTTCTTCTGTGTGTGTGTGTTGTTACTGTTGCTGTTGTTGTGTAATTGGTAGGGAGCAGAGAGCTGAGCACTGAGAATAAATAAAGCCAAGAAGAGAAGGAGTGTGACCATTGTGGGACATCTGGGGTCACAGTGTCTGGAGGCAGGGACAGGTGGGTCCCATGTAGTCCACAAATGCTCAGGGACTCTAGGAAATATGAAGTCCATTCCAGACTCCACCCTCCCCCACACCCCCTGGCTGCTCCCCAACACATCAAGGCTCAGAGCAGACATGCTGCTCTTCTTTTAATTCACTACTCTGGTCCCCTTCTTCGCCCCATGGGGGCCATTGTTGTCCTCTGTGGGGCTGGCAGGCAGCTTAGGAATTCTCATATCCAGGACCCTGTCCCTGCCAGTCTGCCTGGCATAGCCTCCTGGTCTACCTGAGTCTTCCCCAATCCTTATACAGCCCTGTCATCTCCCTTCTTCCATGGAGCCTTCCCAGACATGGTCCCAATGAGCATTACCCCACTCCCAGCATCCTTGATTTTCACTGCCTGAGGTCACAATACATTTATTGAGCTCCATTTGGAGTACATTTATTGCAGTGCACCAGGCACCTGTGCTAAGACTGCTAACTCTGCAACAACCCTGTAAGGGGAGATGTCACCAGAATGTTAGAAGGGGGTGCCGGGGCTCCGAGAGAGGCTGTCACTTGTCCCACATGGCCACCATCGAGAGGAGAGCCAGGACCAGACTCCAACACTGTCTGCTCTCCAACTGTCTAGCAGTGACTGGTCCCTTCCAGTCCCTCTGCTTAGCTCAGCGGAGGGTCCGGTTAGAAACTCACCTAGATCTGTCAGCAATTTTCCGCCCTTCTCTCTTCCACAGTGTTGCATCCTTTCAGAATAATTGTGGATGGACTGCTTCTGAGATGGATCACAGACTTCCCAGCCCTCCTAAACAGACTATTCTGAAAATTTCAGCATTTATCAAGGATTCCTACTTAGCCTTTTATCAGTTCCCATGATGCAGTACTGGGATGGCCTTGGGGGATATGAGGATAGAAAGGGCCATTTGCCCCAGGCTGTTGACATGTTCTATCCTCAATCTGCTGGAGACTATAGGCCTAGGTCTAGATGCGTGTGTGCATAGCCTTCTGTTGGGCGTCATTGCTGAGAGCCTGACAGCGGAGCTCTCTGTGGCAGGCTCTCTTCCCGGCCCCTTGGCTGTGATCTAGGAAAACCCACTGTTGAGAATCATATCCAAGGGTTTACGGAAGACAACAGAAGTGGGAGACAAACAAGGGCCCTGGAGTTTCAGCCCTGATTTGAACTCTGGCTATGACCCCAAATGCTGGGGGTGACCTTGGGTAAGTCACTGCATGTCTTTGAGGCTTAATTTCTTTATCAGTCAAATGGGAACAACAGAACTTTCCAATCACAGTTGCTGTGGGGATCCATGGAGATAACTCCCAGAGAACAGCAGAGTTCACCCTCCCACCACAGAGAGGACCCAACTTCCCAGGCAGCTGCATACTTTTCAGTTCACCCCTGGGATGAGCACTGGACTTCGAGTCTGGAAACAGAGGTCAAGTCTTATCAGGTCACGTGTGGCTGGGAGATGGAGAATCAGTCCTCCTCCCAGGCTTCATCATCCAGTTTCACCTACCTCACTGGATACTGAGCTCATTATAGGAGGTTAACGGTGCGAAAGTGCTTGGTAAGCAGCCTGCAATACAAAAGAAGGCGTCGGTGTTCCTATTATTGCCTGCTTTGCAGACGGGAACATGGGAACTCAGGAAGGGCAAGAGGCTTGCCCAGGCTTCCCTGGGCAGAGAGCCGGAGCCCTCAGACCCCAGTCTGGTGGTTCGGACACCTTCTGGCTGTGAAAACAAGTGGGCAACAAAAGAATGGGGGAGAAAAGGGATGAGTGGGTGAATAAAACCCACTACCTCTCCCAGAGCCTCATACATGCCTATTCCTTTAGGGGTGTCTTATTAAAGTAAGCACCCAATGGGGAGGGTGTAGCTCAGTGGTAGAGCGCACGCTTAGCATGCACGAGGTCCTAAGTTCAATCCCCAGTACCTCTGTTAAAAAAATAAATAAACCGAATTACCTCCCCCACAAAAATTAAGTGCCCCCAAACAAATATAAGTCTCCCAAATATAAATAATAACCTTTGAGTCTAAGCTCTGTCTGAGGGAAGAATATTTCTTCCATTACTCTGGTTCCTGCCCAACCTTTGGAGCCTCTGAACCCCCACAAACAGCCACATTAGCCTCTAAGGTGGCCCTTTAGCCTTGCCTCCTCTCTTTCCTCCGTCCCTCTCTTCCCCAGTGTTTGGTGAGCACCTAGTTTGTGCGAAGCAGTGGTTTAAGCACTGGGGATATAGCTGTGAACGGAAAAAGTTAAAATTCTCAAGTGTCATTTACAGGATACATGTAAAAGAACTCATGAATAATATAATTTCAAGACACAATAACGAATAAAAAATTAGGGCAAGGTGATAGAAATGAGCTCTTTTAATTCAAATTTTATTAAGTTTTTTCTTCTGGTAACCGATGCACATGGTGCAAAATGTAAAAGTTACAAAGGTACACACAGTTTTAAAAAAGCTCCCCTCTACTCTATGACAATTTCTGTTTTACAAAAACATCATCGAGAAGGTGAAAATACAAACCTCAAAGTGAGAGAAGATATAAAGGATGCTATCAGTTACACCACACAAAGAATGCCTACAAATTTAATAAGATAAATAACCTAGAATAAATATGGGAAAGACATAAAAACAGGCCCTTCAGAGTGGCCGATAAATACAAGAACGGATGCTTAACTCATTTGTCAGTGCAAAAGCAAACAGAGACCATGATGGGTTACCATGTGACAGCCCCAAAGAGAGTCTGCCAAAAGCAAGTGTTGTGGAGGACGTGGAGGGAGAGGAACTCTTAGACAATGTTGAGAGGAGTGGAGACTGATAATAAAGGCCAGGGCAGAAAATTATGAAATATAGCACTTACACAACATAAAGGACCAACAAAGCCAAAAATTGGTTCCTTGGCAAAAATGAATACAGTTGACATCTTGGGAGAAAATCTGGCATGAGCAAGTTCAGTCAAGGTTATGGGCTCCCCCACAACCCAGCAATACCATCCACAATATTTACCCTAACTCTGGACCGCATGTGCAGGGGACCTGCATAAGAATAAGATCACACCACCGTTTGTTATACAAAAATGCTAGGAAGAAACTAAATGTCCACTATCTGCATGAATAAAGACTATAGCATGTTCACACAAAGAAATAGCATGCAGCAGGGAGCACAGGTTTGTGACAACTATGCACAGTGCTGTGAATGCATCACAGGAACGTGACCTTGAGTTAAAAGAAATATTTCATAGATTATATAAAGCATGATTCCACTTATGAAAAGCTCAGAAATGAAAACCAAACAGCATATTGTTTAAGGATGCAAATATATGGGATTAAAAAAAGTGAAAACAACACAAGGGGCTGATAAACACAAAAATCAGGGTAGTGGTTCAGTGGTTACGTTTGAGGGAAGAGGTGGGAAACAAGAGGCAGGTACAGGAGGGTTTGTGTATGGGAGTCCGGACAGATATTTGAGATGTTATTTTGTATCTATTTGATTTTTTTAAATAATTTATTGATGTGAAATTCACACAACATAAAATTAACTATATTAAAATGAACAATTTCAGGCAATGCTGTGCAACCACCACATCTAGTTCCACAACATTTCCATCACCCCAAAATAACACCCCCAGTAAGCAGCTTCTCCCATCTCCTCCCTCCCGACCTCTGATAGCCACAAATCCGTGTTCTAGCTCTAGATTTACCTATTCTGGATATTTCATATAAATGCAACCAGACATTATTTGACCCTCTGTGTCTCGCCTCTTTCACTTAGGATGTTTCCAGGGTTCATTCACATTGTAGTACATGTCAGTACTTCACTCCTTTTCACAGCTGAATGATAGTCCACTGTATGGACAGACCACATGGTGCTTATTCGTTCAGCCACTTATGGACAGTTGGGCTGTTACCTTTTGCTACCGTGAATAGTGTGGCAATGACCTTGTGTATGCACATACCTGTGTGTGAGTACCTGTTTTCAATTCTTTGGGGTATATATCTAGGAAGGGAATTGTGGTTCTACTCAGTTTTAATAAAAAATAAAAATAGTGAACAAACATTGGTCAAAAATAAAATAAAAGGACCCTCTGGTCGGTGTGGAGGGGCTGAGAGGGAAGGTGCAAGCCTGGTGAGGAAGGTGTTGCATGTCCAGGAGAGAAGGAGCTAGGGCTGCGGGGTTTGTGCTGGGTCAGATTTGGGAGAGCTTGTCCCAGTCAGGACTGCAGGACCTGCGCTTGGACTGGGTGCTTGGGAATAGAGAAAAAGAGGAACTGAGGCTGACTCCTAATACCATTTACTGAGATGGGAGAGATGGGACTGAGGGAGGGTGCTGATTCTATTCTGAGTCATAATTTCCATCTAATAAAAATGGGGTGGGGGGAAGAAAGACAGTAATACCTCTTGCAACACTATTATTATTGTAACTACATTTATTCAGGAATATAAACTTGGTAGGAGGTGTGACTAGAAATCTGTTTTTCTCTACTCTGTTTTCTTTCTTTTTTTAATTGAAGTACAGTCAGTTACAATGTGTCAGTTTCTGGTGTACAGCACAATGTTCCAGTCATGCATATACACACACATACTCATTTTCATATTCTTTTTATTACAGCTTTTTACAAGATATTAATATAGTTCCCTGTGTTATACAGAAGAAATTGGTTTTTTATCTATTTATATATATAGTGGTTCACCTCTGCAAATCTCAAACTCCTAAGTCTGCTCCCTGTGTTCAGTGGAGTACTGTTGAATCCATTTAGGTAGATTCCTAACTTTTTGGGCACTGACCACTATTGAAAATTCAGCCCAGTTTAAAGCTGCCAACACAAGGGTAGGATTCACTCCACCCTGTGCTGCAGGTGAGCCCCCAGCCTTGGCATATTTCCTCCCCCTTCTGGGCTGGAACTCCTTGGGGCAGTGGGGGAGGGGTAAATTCTGGGGTGGGCCACGTCTGCCTCAGGGGACACTGAGAGTCAGAGGAGCAGCAGCAACCCACCCAGAGCCTGTGCGGCTCACCCTGTCCAACGTCTCATGGCCCGGAGGCCCCCCAGACGCCCTGTGCCCCATGGAGGGTCGCCTTTTCCTTCTACTTACCTGCATGTCTGGGCCTAAATCCTTCCCCGCCCCACAAGCCTTCCTTGGACCCGCTCTGGATCCTCAGCGCCCCCCTGCCCTGCACGCCCTCCCTTAGGCCCTTGCCCGCAGGCACCCACCAATGCCTTTCTCTGTGCCCTAAAACAGAGAAGCCCTGTTTGTCCCCTGCCCCAGCCTTTGGTTCTCTTCTCTTACAATCTCCTGAGTTCAGACTTTTCTGTCTGCGCCATCCCTACCCAAGGTCCTGGGTTGCCCCTCCTACGGCATTTCCAGCACCATTCTCCCTCAGCTTTCTGTGGTTTCCCTCTTAACTTCCTAGCCTCACGGCAGTGAATGAGTTCCCACTTTACAGATGAGAAAACTGATAGTCTTAAAGGTTAAGAAGTTTGCTGAGCTCCCCCAGGTGGCAAATGCTGGTTCCAGCCTCCACTCCATCTTCTGTGCCCTGTGACCTCACCAGCGAAGTGTGTCTCTCCTGTCCCAGATCACACCCCCACATCAGCCAGCCCTGGGCTCCAGCTGACTTTTACAGATGTAAGGATCTGGGGCCCTGAATTTGGGCCATGAGAAAATGAAAATGAGTCATGAGAGACCGACTTCTCCATCAGAGCTCAGAGGAAGGAGCCTCAGAGTTTGCTAGCCCGGTGACCCCGCAGCTGGCCAGGAGGGAGCAGAGGCAGGGACTGGCCAGGGACGGAGGTGCTGGAGAGGTGCCCACATCTCCTCCACCTCTGACGATGCAGGAGTTTGAAAGACCTCCCAGAGGCTGCCTGGGCTTGGCAGGCCTGGGCTCGCCCTGTTTGGCTGGAGGAAGGCCCGTCGGTGGGGTCTGGACAGAGGAACACCCCAGCGCCCACACCCACAGCGCAGGAGCTGCGAGTCTCAAGTCTCGTGCGGGAACCGCCGCGCAGGCTGTGCGGCGCCGGCAGCGCCCCGCACGTGCCCACATCAGCATCCTTGCTGGCCTCCGCGTGTCGCTTTCCTGTGGCCACTGTAACAAGTGACCGCAGCCTGTGGCTCAAAACGACGTGTTTATTCTCTTACAGTTCCGAGGGCCAGAAGACCCCAGCTGAGGCTGTGGCAGGGCCGCCCTCCCTCGGGGGCTTCGGGGGAGAATCTGTTCTTGTCTCTTCCAGCGTCTGGTGACTGCCAGTGTTCCTCGCCATGTGGATGCATCGCTGCAGTCTCCAGTCACTGTCATCGCCTCTTCTGTCTCTGTATTTAGTATCCCTCCGCCTTTCTCTTAGAAGGACACTTGACCCAGCTGAGGCCGTGCGAAACTAAGGCGCCCGCAGCAGGTCCACAGCTGACTGCGGTGAGCAATGGGCCCGGCCGAGCTCAGTCAGCCCCACCCAGGTCAGCAGAAGCACCCAGCTTACCGACACAGTCAAGAGCTACATAAATGCTTATTTTTTTTTTTAAAAAGGTGATGGCATTTAGAGTCCACTCGAATAATCCAAGATAATCTCCCCATCTCAAGATCCTTACCATCATCAATCTGCAAGATCTTTGGCACACAAGGTAAAGTTCACAGGCTCCACGGTTCAGGACCTGGTGTTCTGAGGGCCGTTGTTCCGTCTGCTGCACTCAGGCTTAGGGGGGCTGACCAACTCGCCCGAGGTCACCAACTTGAAGTGACAAAATCACCAAGAAAGTGTGGCTAAAATATGCTGGCATTCTGTATTGACTGTTTTTGAGGTTTTGAAAGAACCTGCTGGTAATGAATTTAATTTTATCTCGAAGTCCGTGCAAGAGCACAATTAACAGTCGGCCAACCATCTGTCTGTCCCTCATTAAGGATTCCAGGTGAGGAGCTGAAGTCCCACCCCAGCCTTGCACCTGGCTGGCTGAGCGGCCTTGCTTGAGACCCTTCCTGCCCTCCCTCCCCTGTTTCCCCATCTGCTGATCACATGGTTCTGATGGTTCATCATATTCTCCAGCACACGTCAGCTGGGAAAGCAGTTGTAGAGACAGAAAATATTTGCTGTTAGTACAATTCCAGGTCAAAGACAAGGGCAGAATTGAACGAGCGAAACTCTCGAAGGTCTAACATTTCATCTTGATAAATCCTTCACCTCACACGGACAGCTCAGGAGCTGAGCATGGCGAGGCAGCTTGGCGCCCACCAAGTTGTCAGAACAAAATTCTGTTCTGGCGGGTGCAACTTCAGACGTGAGCTGTCCAGGACTGGCCTTCTGAGTCAGCCCTGAGTCCCACCTACACGCCCTTCCTGTGGGGCCACCAGATTCAAAGCCTCCTTTCACAAAGAGGGCAGGAGCATGGATGACTCCGAGTGTGGAATGTGTGCAAGCTTGGATGAATAATAGATGTGCTTGAATATTAGTAAGTAGGAGCTGGTTTCTGTAGCCAGGGAAGCCCAAAAGAGATTCTGTTAAAGTAAACTCTTGAATGTAGACCTAAGGCAGGCAAACAAACATACAAACAACAGCAATGAAACCTCAAACTTCCTAAACTCCCCTAAAAACAGAAACCTACACACGTTTACATACACAGGGATAATTTATAGGTCAAAGAAATGAAGAGAAAACAGTAGAATTGAATAATAAAAATTTTACACATCAAAACATTGTGGGAAACAATGAAAGAAGCATTTAGAGAGAAAATTATAGCTTATATGCTTAAATAAGAAAAGAAGGACTAAAAATTAATGTGCTATGTGTCAATATTAGGTAGTTAGAAAAACAACACAGTATACCCAAAGAAAGTAAAAAGATCATAATGAAAAGCAGAAATGAATGAAATAGAAAACAAAGAAAAAATGAGATCAACAAAGCTAAGAAATAAATTCTTTGAAAAACAAGTAAAAAAGGCAAAACTCTATCCTGGCTAGCTAAGAATAAAGGAGAGGAAGCATGAGTAATGCGTGAGAAAATATAAAGGAAGCCATGACTGCAGGTGTTGCAGAGATTTAAAAAAAATAAGGGAATCCCATCAACAGATTGTGTCAATAATTTCCAAGCTTACACAAAACCAATTAATTGCTAGAAAACTGTAGCATCATAACTACTGAAGAAGAAATAGAAAATGAATAGCTCTCTAGCTATTAAAGACATTGAAGCAAGCCCAAATGGTTTTATAGGTAAGTTGTACCAAATGGCACAGAGAACACATTATTTCAGGCAAGAAGAAGAAAGACTGAAAATCCGTGACCTAAACAAGTATCTCAAGAAGCTGTAAAAGGAAAAGTAAAATAACCCCAAAGAAAGGAAATGACGAAGAGGAGAAATAACGAAACAGAAAACAAACATAATAGGAAGAATTAAGTCTCCACACTGGAGAAACTGATCACGCTAAGAAACAGCAGCACAGGTAACACCAAGAGCAGAAAACAATTATTATTCTAGATATTAAAATGGCAGCGAGGGTGTTATGAACAACTGTATAACAATACACTTGGAAATTTACATCATATGGACAGATTTCTAGAAAAATACACCTTACCAAATTGGCATGAGAATAAATAGAAAATCTGAACAGTCCCATAGCTAACAAAGAAATTAAACCTGCAGTCAAAACCTTCCCACAAAGAAGGCGCAGGTGGCATTATTATCTCTCCTACCAAAGTTCTGAAGAGACACAACACTAACCTCACACGAACTCGTCCAGAGAGAAGGGGAAGAGGAGACACTCACAGGTTTGTTTTAATTGGACATTGTAGCCTTTTCCCTAAATCTGATGAGGACATTATAAGAAAAGAAAATTACATGTTAATATTATACTTCTCTGGAGCATGGATAAAAATAATTCTAAATAAAATATTAATAAGCAAGCCAAGTTCCAGTGATTATTGAAAAGATAATACAACACAACCAAGTTGAGTGTATTCTAGGAAGGCACATTCAGTTTAACAAATCAACATAATTCACCAAAATAGTAAAATAAAGGATAAGAAAATCATATGAACATCCCAATACATGCAGAAAAACACTGGTTAAATATTTCTAGCAAACTAGGAATACATTGGGACTTTCTTGATCTGTTAAAAATATCTAAACAGTCCATGTTTAACTGAAAAATTGTGCTGTACACTGGAATTTGACACAACATTGTATAAATGACTATAACTCAATAAAAAAAGTTAAAAAAAATCTAAACAAATCTGCAACATACATTATTATCCCTAATGTTAAAATGTTTCCAGCTTTCCCCTTGCCGTCAGGAAAACACAAGGCAACCCACTTCTGCAGCTTTAACTTAGGACTGCACTGGAGCTCCCAGTAAGTGCAGGATGAAGAGAGAAATAAGAGATCATAGGATTAGAAAGGGACAAATAAAACTGTCAGTATCTGCAGATGACAGAATGTGTATATAGAAAAATAAAAAATAATAGACGGATAAATTATTAGAATTAATAAATGACTTCAGTAAGGTTGCTGGATATAAGATCAAAATATAAAAAGAAATTATATTTCTATAAAGTAGACACAAAGAGCTAGAGAATTAATTTTTGTAAAAAGACATACTATTATATAAAGGGTACACAAGGCATAGAAAACTAAAGAGAATTAAGAGAAATTAAAAAATATCTAAGTAAAGGTGGAATAATTCTATTTTTATGTATCAGAGGACTCATTATTATAGACATATTAATTCTTCCATAAAATTAATCTACACATTCAATGTAATCTCAAAAAACATGCCAGAAGGGTTGTGTGTGTGTGTCTGTGTACATGTCTGTGTAACCTGACAAGCTGATTCTGATTTATACCAAATGTAGGAGAGAGGGTAGAGCTCAGTGGTAGAGCATGTGCTAGCATGCACAAGGCCTGGGTTCAATCCCTGGTACCTTCATTAAAGACAAATAAATAAAAATCTAATTACCGTCCCCCAGTTTTTTTTCTAAATATTAAGAAATGCAAAGGACCAAGAATATCTAAAACCCTTTTAAAGCAGAGGAACACAGCAGGAGAATGGCCTCACTGGAGATCAAGGCTTAATAAATTATAAAGTCTGGTAATTAAGGCCCTGTGGCATTAGTGTGTAAATACAAAAATAGTTCAGTGAGATAGCAAGTAAAACTCAGAAGCAGACCAGCACTTTGATGGGTAGCTGGTCTACAACCAAGGGGGCGTTGTAGAGCAGTGGGAAGAGCAGTCTTTTTTTTTTTTTTTTTTAGTCTGTAAGTAAATGGTTCTGAACAACTGGATATTCCCACAGAAGAAAAACAAAACACTTGATTTCTACTCCATACCATACACAAAAATTAATTGTAGATCTAAAAATGACAAACTATAAAGCTTGTGAAATATAAAGACTATAGTATCTTCAGGCATTTAGGGTAGGAAAGACTGGTAAATTTGATGACAGTAAAATTAAGAACTTCTGTTCACGAAAAGACAAAATTCAATGAGTAAACAAACAAGCAAAATCAAGCAAATGCCTGGGAGAAGATATTTGCAACATATGTAACTGACAGAGGCTCATATTCAGAACATATAAAGAACCTCCATAAATCCTTAAGAAAAAGCCACACCACCCAGTAGAAAAACAGGCAAGCGACATGAAAAGGCACTTCACAAATGTCTGGGAAACGGCCAGTAAACATACGTAAAGGTGCTTAATTTTGTCATCAATCAGAAAAATACAGATTAAACCCACTTTGCATTAAAATATCACCATGAAAGGGAAAAGACATGCTACAAACTTGGAGAAGATATTTTCATGAACATCATTAACAAAAGATCCTGAATGCATAAGAAATTCCTGTAAGGCACTAAGAAATAGCGAACACCACAGTGTAAAATCACAGTCCCTTGTATGTGTATAGCACGTTGTGTTAATCCATTCATTTGGTGGTGGATGTCTGGGTTGTTCCCACTTTTTGACTAACGCGAATAATACTACTATAATATTCAGGGACAAGGTTTTGTGTGGACATACGTTTTCATTTTTCTCGAGTATATACCTAGGGAGTGAAATTGCTCTGTCATATGGCAACTCTGTATTTAATCTTTTGAGGAACCACAAACCCATTTCCCAAAGTTGCTGCACCATTTCACATTCCCACCAGCAGTGTATGTGCATAAGAGCTCCAACATCCCTACCCCCTCACAGCATTTGCTATCTGTCTTTTTTATTACAGCCAGTTGCATTAGTGTCCCGGCTCTGCCCAAACAGACTGCCACAAACTCGGTGGTTTATTTTTTTTTAATTTTCTTTTTTGTTGTTGAAGGGGTAGGTAATTAGATTTATTTGCTTATTTTTAGAGGAGGTACTAGGGATTGAACCCAGGACCTCGTGCATGCTAAGCATGTGCTCTACCACTGAGCTATATACCCTGCCCCCAAAACGTGGTGGTTTTAAACAACAGAAATTTATTTTTTCACAAGTCTGAAAAAAATGATCTGCATACAAGGTTACTGCAGCATTGTCTGTCCTAACAAAAGGTCAGAAACAACCCACTGTCTCTCAGTAAGGGACTAGTTAAATAAATCAAGATATAGCCACACAGTGGAATGGTATGCAATCGAAAAAAGAATGATAAACTCTATATACTCAAATGAAAAGATCTCCAGCATATAATAGTAAGTGAAAAAGCAAGATCCAGAAAAATGTGTCCCAAGTGCTACCACTTACATTTTAAAAGGTAAAAAAGTAAAGAATATTCACGAGAATCAGAAGACAAGCCACAGACTTGGAGAAAATATTTGCAAAAGACATACCTGATAAAGGACGTACCCAAAATATACAAAAAATATAAAAACTTAACAGTAAGAAAGCGTGCCTCTTTCTTGTAAGAGTGCATGTGATTGCACTTAGGGTCCACTCAGATAATGCAGGGTAAGCTTCCTCTCTCAAGGTCATTAACTTAATCACATCTTTTCCCACATAAGGTGTGGCATTTGCAGGTCCCAGGGATTGGCGGTGGCTCTCTTTTGAGGGGCCATTTTCTGACCAAGCACACCATCTTCGTGGGTGTGAAGTTGTATCTTACTGTGGTTTTGATTTGAATTTTCCTGACGGCTAATGGTATTGAGCGTCTTTTATGTGTTTATCAGCCACTTGCACATTTTCATTGGAGAAATGTTTATACAGATCCTCTGCCCACTCTTTAATTGGGTTAATTTGTCTTTGTAATTTATAAACTGGGTTTTTAAACTTTATATAAGCGTTCTTTATATAGCAGTGACATCAGGGATGATGGAGTGGGAAGTGCCAGGAATCTGTCTCCCCACTTAGACAACAATTGCACTGGCAGAATCTGACTAATGTAACTATCTTGGAACTCTGGAGTCTACTGGAAGGCTTTCAGTTTCCAGGCAAGGCTTGGTTGGTAAACCCTGGTTAATTCCAGGCAATTTATCTCTTAGCATGGTAGCGGTATCCATTATTCAGTCCCTTCAGCCTGATAGCAGGAAGCCATGCCCATATTCCTGTAGTGGTTTGTGGGAGCCTGGGTAGGTAACAAAGACCCTGTTCTCTGAATACCAGGATCTGCGTGCTGATACATGACTGCTTCTTTGCATCACAGATGTGCAGACACAGAGGTGGGCAGTCATTTCTTGGTGGTTTAGTCTTGGCAGGTTTTGTGTTTCTAGGAATGTCCATTATTACATCTAGGTTATCCAATTTATTGGTGTACAACAGATCGTAATGCTCTTATGACCCTTTTTATTTCTATACATGCAATAGTAATATCCCTATCTTCATTTCTGACTTTAGTAATTTGAGTCTTTTCCCCCCTCCTTATTCCATCCAGCTAAAAGATCGTCAGTTTGTTGATCTTTTCAAAGAACTAACTTTTGGTTTCATTGATTTTTTTTTCTATTATTTTTATATTCTCTATTTTGTTTATCTCTGTTCTACTCTTCTTTATCATTTTCTTCCTTCCACTAGCTTTATTTTCTTCTTTTTTCTAGTTTGTTAAATTGTAAAGTTAGGTTGTTGATTTGAGATTTTGTTGTTTTTTTTAATGTAAGCATATTTAGCTATATATTTCCTTCTTTGCACTGCTTTTGCTGTGTCCCTTAAGTTTTGGTATAATGTGTATGGCTTTTTTAAAAAATTATTCATCTCTAAGTATTTTCTAATTTCTTTTGATTTCTTCTTTGATCCACCAATTGTGTAAGAACACTTTGTTTAATTTCTACAATTTTTTCTTTTTTTACTTCTAACTTCATCCCATTGTGGTAAGAGAAGATACTTTGTATGGCATCTTTTAAAATATACTGAGACTTAATTTGTGTTCTAATATATGGTCTATCCTGGAAAATGTTCCATGTGCACTTGAGAAAAATGTGTATACTGTTATTTGGTAGAGTGTTATGTATATGTTTGTTAGATCTAGTGGGTTTATTGTGTTGAGTTCTCCATCTCCTTATCTTCTGTCTCTGGTTGTTCTATCTTCCCTTTCTGAGAGTCAGGTATTAAAGTCTCCAAATACTACTGTAGAACTATCTATTTCTCCTTTGAAATCTGGCAGTTTTTCCTTCATGTATCTTGCTGGTCTGTTATAAGATGTGTAAATGTTATATCTTCTTGATGTATTGAAACTTTTTTAAAATACTTATTTTCATTTTTCGTGGGGGGAGAAGAGGAGGTAATTAGGTTTGTTTATTTATTTTTAGGAGATTGAACCCAGGACCTTGTGCATGTTAAACATGCGCTCTACCTCTTGAGCTATACCCTCCCCCAGAAACTTTTATTAACATATACTGTCCTTCTTAGTCTCATAAACTTTTTTGATTTAAAGTCAATTTTGTCTGATACTAGTATAGCCACCCCTTATCTCTACTGGTTACTGTTTGCATGGAGTATCTTTTTCCATCCTATCACTTTTAGTCTATTTGTGTTTGAAGCTGACTCCACAGCTCAGGGGTTAGAGCACTGGTCTTGTATTTGTGTTTGGACCTCAGATGAGTCTCTTATAGACAGCACGTTGTTGGATCACGCATTTTTATCTATTCTGCCAATCTTTCATCTTTTAATAGGACAGTTTAATCCATTTACATTTAAAGTAATTACTGGTAAGTAGGGACTTAATTCTTTGTTTTTTTATATGCCTTATAGCTTTTTGTCCTTCATTTCCTTCATTACTGTTGCCTTTTGAATTTAGTTGGATTTTTGTAGTTAAATGTTTAAATTCTTTTCTCATTTCTTCTTGTTTATATTCTAGAGCTATTTTCTTTGTGGTTATCATGGGCATTACATTAACATCCTAAAGTTATGACACTCTAATTTGAATTTATACTATCTTCATTTCACTAACATACAAAATCTCTGCTCCTTTACAGCTCCATCCCTACCCGTATCTGATGTCACAAAATTACATCTTTATACAGTGTAGTGCCCCGAAAACAACAAAGTTACAATACTAGGTTTTAGATGAATAATTTTTTTAACGTATTTTCTTTTTTTAAAAATGTATTATTCTCTTAAATTATGTAGAAAACTAAAAGAGGAATTACACACTGTTACAATACTAGCTTTTATAATTTCATATGTATTTACTTTGAGATCTTTATATCTTCTTATGGTTTTGAGATTATTGTCTAGTGTCCTTTTAACAGTACTTTTTTTTTTGCGGGGGAGGGGGAAAGTAATTAGGTTTATTATTTTTTACTTTAATGGAGGTGCTGGGGATTGAACCCAGGACCTCATGCATTCTAGGCCTGTGCTCTACCACTGAACTATACCCTCCCCCTAGTGTCCTTTTATTTCACCCTGCAGGAGTCCTTTGAGCATTTCTTGCGGGGCAGGTCTAGTGTAAAGTCCTCCAGCTTTCGTTTATCCAAGAATGTTTTAATTTCTCCTTCCCTTCTGAAGTTGTGACAATATTGTATTCTTGTTTAAGTTTTTTAATTTTAGCGCTTAAAAAATATATCAACCCACTGCCTTCTGGCCTCCGAGGTTTCTGAGGAGAAGCTTGCTGACTGTTGTCTCAGGCGTAAGACACACACACACAAACACACACCCCTACACTCTGTATGTTGTAAGTTGCTTCTCTCTGGCTGCTTTAAAGATCTTACTTTGTCTTTCAAAAGTTTGATTATAATGTGTCTCTGGATTTATCTTACTTGGAGTTTGTTAAGCCTCTTGGATGTTTGTGGAGCCTCATTCACTTGCTTTGGGATACTTTCAGTCACTATTTTTTCGTATATTCTCTCTGCCCTTTTTCCTCTCTCTCTCTTCTGCTTCTGAGATTCCCACAATGCATGTTGTTCCTCTTCATGGTGTTCACTTTTCTTCAATCTTTTTTCCCTGTTCTTCAGACTCAATTTCCATTGTCCTATCTTTAGATTCACTCTTTTCTCTGCATGCTCAAATAGTGCCTTTGAATCCCTCTAGTGAAATTTTCATTATTGTAGTTTTCAGATACAGAATTTATTTTTTTTTAGGTTTTCTATTTCATATTTACATTTTGTTCAGACATCATCTTCTTGACTTTCTCCACATCTTTAGTTTTCTGATCATCTTTAGGATGGATGTTTCAAAGCCTTTGTCTAGAAGATATGCTGTCAGGTCTTTCTCAGGGACACTTTCTGTTGATTTATTTTCTTCCTTTGAATTGGCCTTATTTTCCTGTTCCTTTGTATGCTTTGTGATTTTTCTTTTTTGTTTTTGTTTATTTGGTGGGGAGGTAATTAGGTTTATTTATTTATTTACTTTTTTTTTAGAGGAGGTACTGGGGATTGAACACAGGACCTCATACATGCCAAGAAAGTGCTCTACCACTTCGAGCTATACCCTCCCCGCAGCCTTGTAATTTTTCTATTGTATACTGAACATTTGAATCTAATAATGAGTTAACTCCAGAAATCAGATTCTTCCACTCTCCCAGGGCTTGCTGGATTGTTTTGTTATTGTTTTTATTATTTTTTTATTGTTATAGGCTGTCTCTGTGCCAAGTGTCACCCTGAGGTATAACCTCAAAGTCTTCTCAGGTCTTTTCTGGGTCTGTGCTTTTCCCTGGGCATGTGTGGTGACTTTCTAGTTTTCCTCATATATGCAGTTGCTTTTGAATGTCCTAGTCTTTAATGTCTGGCTCCCAAAAGGCAAAAAAAAAAAAAAAAAAAAAAAAAAAGAAAGAAAAAGAAAAAATGAAGGAGGTTAGGGAGAAGGACATTGTCTTTTGAAATCTCCTGGGAATTACAGCTACCGAGGATGAGGGGCTTGCACCAATGGAGAGGTGAAACAATGGCTTCCTTCTTGTCTGCACTGTGTCAGAAAGAGCAATCAGTGATCAGAGCACATTTGGATACTTGGAGGACAGGGTCCTTTTGGCCCCCTCTGGCTCCCGCAAGCTGTGTGTAGATTGCTCCAAGAACATGTGCTCAGCTGGCTGCCATGTGGTTGGGGGTGGAGGATGGGTAGCTACTGCTTTGTTAGGATCTGAAATTGAACAAAATCAACTACAGTTTATTTTACTGTCCAAGTCTTCTGGAAGTTGCAAGCCTTCACCAGGCTCGAGTTCCGAAGTAGTTACATTAGATTGTGCCAGTGCAGTTGTCTAGGTGGGGAGACAGATTCCTGGTGCTTCCTACTCTACCACTTTCCTAGAATCATGTCTATTTTTGAATGTTATCCCTTTACTGATGTTTTAGTGCAGTTCTGGGAGGGACTGGAGTCTATTTGGGTTCAATCCACAATCTTAACTAGTAAGTCACAATTTTTATTATCTTTTTCTTAAAGTTGTATGTAGTTAATATGTGCCTGGACATTCCTGATTGTCTTTTTCCTTGCTCTTTAAAAAAAAATTCATGTCCATAAATGCTTAAGACAGAGATATTTAATCAAATGTACCCGATGAGTATCTGAAGAGCTAGGGGAACCTGAAGCTGTTGTGTGCTTTTCCTCATTTTCATTTCTAATGGTTGTACCTTATGTTTGGTAATTTTCTATTGTAACCTTGTATTTTGTTGAACTCGATCTGTTGGATTGAGTAGGGACCACGCAGAGGAGTCCTGCCTAGGAGCCAGGGGTGTCACAGGCCTAGGTCTCCTTCAGCCTCCCAGAACCCCTGGCTTACTGTGGGGCCCGACTCATCTCTGCCACCTCACAGAAGGTCTTAGTCTGCATCCCAGTGCTGACTCAGGTGTTTACCTTCAGCACAGCCCTGTCTTTCATGTTTGCATGCTCTGCACAGGCCTCTGTTCCAGTTTAAGCTCTGGTTTCTCTAGTCACCTGTGACATTTCCGTGTTCTTGGTGAGTAGAGCAACACATTAAAATTATATCTGTGTTATTTCTTGCAGAAACAAATTGCTTTTAGTGGTCGGGGCCTTCAGAGAAAGTAGGCCAACACATATCTGAAATGGAGTCTCCATTTTTAAGCCAGCATTTTTTTTTTAATAGAATTTGGCCTGTTCACACCTGGATTTAGTTCTCCCTCGTTCTGTTTCTACTACATTTTTTTTCCTACTACATTTTTGAATTTTCCTTTTCTGCTTTTCTTTCTTTTGCTAGTTTGACCGTATTTCTACTTACCTCCCTTTTCTTCTTGTTAAATTAGAAGTTCTACTATGTGTTTAACTGCATTATTGATTACCTTCCCATCTCTTTTGGTCATAAATTAACCCTGTTGACTGCATTGAACTGGACTGGAGTGGGCTGATATGAGCTGAGTTTGAGGGCTCTTAGGTTTGGGTGGGTGTCTGAATTCTATGCCAGGCTCTAACGCAGCCCCTAGGGGCAATGTGCATTTTGGGAGATCTCAGAAGACGACTCATGTAATTTCAAAGCTGAACAGAGTGATAATGGAGGTAATGGAGACTGGCAAGTGGACTGGAGAAAGTAAAGATGTCAATGGGGTACCAGTGGTGTGAGATGAAGAGATGGGCAGGGTCGTCAGTGAAAAGAACAGAGAAAATAAAGCAGCCTGGCTTGTAAAGAGATAGGCTAAGACTTTGTGGAAAGGAACAGGGGAAGGGAGCAAAGAACCATGCTCTCTTGGTCTCCACACGGAATTACATACTGTGAGTTTGCTACTAGGAGAAAGCATGTTCTGAATCACTGTTCACCTCCCACCGCCCTAGCCATCCATCCACTTCCTCACTGAATTATCCCTTTCCCATCCTTTCAACCACCCCTCTGTCTATTCATTCACCCTAACATCTATCTATCCATTCATCCACCTACTCATCTACCAAAGTACCAACTTCTCTGCCCACCCATGGTTCCATCCACCTATCTATCCATCCAGGCACTTGGCGTTTCCTTGAATATCTCTTCCACGTACAAGCCCAGCTCTGGGTACCTGGGGATGAAGGTGAATCAGATCTGTCCCCGCCCTTGCAGAGAAATGAAAGCTTTCCATGAGCAGACTCTACCGTCACCTTGGCAGATAGAATTTCCAGCTCTAGACAATTTGTTCCTGGACCCCTCAACCTAGATATGCCAAAGGCACCCAAACCCATCAGGTCTCAGATTGCTCTTTTCATGCAACTTGTCCCTCTCTTGATGTCTCTTGTGTTGTATCTAGCCACGGTCTGCTGATTTCTCCATCACACAGAATGTTCATCGTTGAGTCTTCATCTGGCTCCACCGTCTGGGGCTCCCTGTGGCCCAGAGAGTGTTATCTAACTTGGGGATGACCCCACTCTGCATCCTCCCAGGAAACCTCTGCTGACCGCCTTTCACAGATTCTAACCACACATGTCCAAGGCAACCTATCAGGTAACCCCCAACGGCTTCCTGAAGGCAAGCGGTGCCTCCCAGATTAGCTTGCAAGGCTTCCGCAGCAGGGCTTGTGTCCCTTCCTCTTGCTTCCCACACAGGGTTAAGCGGGGAGAGTTCTGTGCTCTCGCAAAGGGCAGAGTCCACTTGCTGTTTGGTTGACTGGTTCAATGAGGCTGCTGAGCAGAATGTCCTTTACAGAGGAAATAGGTTCCAGTGAAAGCAACGTGTCCTAGATATCTCGAAGTGCCAGGGTTTCTGTTGCCCCAATCACAAACCCCTATTGTGAGGCAACCTTTGGCAGCTATGTTTCAAATCCCTTGTGACACCCCTCCCCCGGCCAGTCCCATTTGACTGGAACTGTCAGTGAAGCTCATGGTGGCTGAAGTGAACAAATCAGCCTGAGTCTACCAGACATACCTTCTCAGGAATTTGAGAACAGGGCATCAAGCAGAACAGAAAAGCCTAATGGCCACAGGGGGGCCATGAAAAAAAAAGCCAAGTCACGAAGAGGTTCAGTGCAGTTCCACAGGACCAGGAAGTTCGTGGGTAGTGGAAAAGGTAGTAGAGAAACTTAGAGGCAAGTAGACAGCACGCTGGAAGAATGTTCTTTCCTACCCCGGAGCCAAGAGCCCTACTTGGTAAAATCTGTGTCCACAAGACTGGATCTGCTGATGTCCCTGGATCCTTGCAAGGCCAAGCTTGTGCAGTAGGCTTCCCAGGTGATTCTACCATTATGTCAATCCTTGGACTCTCTCCCCACCCCACTGACTCCATGACTTAGGGTTGTCATCCAAAGGACTTGACTAACACGTAAGACCTGTGACGACATCTGAGGATGCCTGTCTTTGCTCTTTGAGAAATCCAACCCTAAATCCAACTACAGACAGCTATTCCTAACTTGGAGATCTTAACAGAGAAACCCTGTATCCACTCAGGCCTTGAACCTCCAGGAACCCCCTCCTGGGTGCTAGCCTTTACCCTAACCCCAAACAGGCGATCCTGGTCTCAAGTATCACTCTGAGCAATAGAAATGCTCAGAGGTTCTGCCACCTGCAGCTTGCAAGGGTTCAATCCCCACAAGGTTCATTTTGCACATGAGGTCCTGCCACCTCCCCCAGCCTCATCCCTACCGTGCACTGCAGTCAACTAGAGTAGCTTCTGCTTTGCAGTTGTGCTCCACTTCCTCCCAAGTTCCTATCCTGTGAAATGCTACCTCTTTTGTAGGACATTCCTCAAAGTCCCCAATCATTTCCTCTCTCCTCCAAAGTTCCACCCCTCTGCACTGTGTCTGCTTTGCTCTGGGAGCTCCTTTAGAGGGGAGACAAAGTTAGATCAAATGTGAGGTTGCCTAAGGCCTGGTGCAGGCCAAGGGCAGACTGGGTGCGCAAGGCTGGCACCCTGCCTTGTTTCCAGTCTGGAGCTTCACCCAAGGTCAACCTTGGACCCTGAGAGCTTGTATCCCGTCTTCCCTCCACTGTCTAACCACTGTTAAGGACCAAAATGTTACTCTTTACCTCTGCCCTAAGTCCTTGACAGCGCAACAGTGCCTGAAGACTGTACGGAAACGCAGTGTGAGCTTAGGCAGCAAAAGCCATGGGGTCCCGCCCTATGTGGGTATGGTGGGACCCTAGGCCAGCGCCCTCCTCCACTGGGTTTGTTTCTTCTTTATTACCTTTGTTTCACCAATCCTACTGGGTAATTTCTTTTTACTAGGATTCTCTCCCTGGAAGTTAAGACGACCACTGGAATCAAGACTCAGCCCAGCCTCACACCCTGCACCCCTAAATCCTTACTTCAGGCTGGGCTGGTTACCGATTCAAGATGCAATTTGCAGCTGCTCTGAGACCCCAGGTGGTGCCATGGCCCATCCTGAACCACTGACTGTTCTGAGCATCCCTGCAGGGTATTAGGGCACATTAGGGGCTGCTTGAGGTATTAACTCTACCACCCCCAAAACTCCTCCCCAGCCAAAAAGAGCCCTCTTAACTGTTCATTACTCTGCTGTAACCCGTTCCAAATGTCTGGAGGTGCCAGCACAGGCTCTGCCCTTTTACCCGCCGCTTCCAGACAAAGCAATTCTCCCTGGCTGCTTGTCAAGCATTATTTCTACTGACTTTACAGCACTTTAAATGCTGTACACAGAGGTTACCGTTCCCATCAGGCATAGGAAGATGGTCCTCCAGCTTAACAGGGAGGTATTGCCAGAGCCTAGGTCTGATTCCAAAGCCCAAGTAAAACCTCACTGAAAGCATAACCAAATGCCACGCAATGGCAGCCATATTCACTTTCCTGGTGACACAAGAGCCAGACTAGAGGGACCTTGGGATAACAGTAACCACACCTCAGAATTACTGTAAGGTATGAGCTGACAGATGGAAAATGCAGAAAAGGCTCATTTACACCAGTACCCTTCTGTATTTTCTACTCTTGGCAAGAATTTTCATTTCATTATGCCCAGGTCAAAGGCTTTGGTCCCTGATGCACTGGTATAAACAGTGGAAAGCAATCCTAACACAACCCAGAGCAGGAAGCACTGAATCAGACAACACCTCTTTTCTCTCTCGAACCTTTAGGACCCCCATAGTACCTTTTAAGTTCATCAATCCCAGAGAGAACTTGTTTAGAAATAATTTTCTTAACTGAAGACAGATGCTCTATACCCAGTTATGTAACTACCTACTTTACACCTGCAGGTCCTCGTGAACACCCAAACATTTTAAGAAATCAGATGAGGACAGACCTTCCCAGTTTGTAATCAACTTGAGTTACAGAATAGGAACACAAGATCTAAGGAAAGCCACTGTAACCAGCAATATGTTTTGTGAGTAGGGGGGCAACTGCAAAAGAAAACATCTGACACAAATCTGAAGCAGCAACTACCAAAACAGGGCAGGATTCTGATGCTCCAATTTTATAAAATGAAATTTAGCTTACTTTTAATATTAAAGCAGAGACAAAAAATAATTTTAACATTGTTTTAATCAAGTAACATAGCTGTTTTAAACAGTAAATTTTAAGACAGTTGAACAGAGCAAAGTGAAGGACTACTCTATGTAGGATAGCCTCTCTGAATATATTTCTTACTATGTGGATTTGAGTCCCATTGGAAGTTTGGCACTAAACACTGGTCTAAGCCAAAAATTTTCTCCTTAGTGTTTAGAAGCCCTGCACATTTTCCTTCCGATTAAGAAAAAAAGGGTGTGTGGGGGGAGAAACCCCTCTATAACAGAACCTTATTAGCTTGACACAGGGTATACTGAATGCAACTTGGCTTAGGTCAACCAGTATCCCATACAGGATTTCAAACGATGGCAAAAACTTAATAGCTAGATGAGATGTTAATTTGCAAAAACCTTTTCGTCTTTGGTGTGACAAAGCACATTCCCTCCAGGTAGGCACATGGCTCCTCCTCTAGTCTCATAAAAATCTATCAAAGGGCTGCTGGAGACCAACGTGTATCTCTCCAGTAATACTTAAGGTTTAATTTCTTAAAACATCAAGCTAACAAGGTTCTATTATATGAAACATTTCTATTAATTTCAATGTGAAAAGAAGTTACATTTGTTAGGGTCTCATAATCTGTGAGATGGATCACACAAGGAAGAGGTGAATGATAAAAGCCCGTGCTTTGTTATTATAAAATTAACTCCATGCATTTGATTCCGAGTGTACTTTTTGTGTAGGTTTTTACCTCAGACGGTTTCTCAGATGTAGACATAAACCATTCTATCACTTGAGTTTAGATCAGCAAATGGGGCAAGGGATTCAGAAGCAAGGTATTTCCAAATTTAAAGCCTAGGACGGGCTGGGTCAGGCCCTAGCTACCAACATTCAGTTGCCATCATCACATATTTCTTGCGTTATCTCACTATATTCAATGTGAAATAAAAAACCACCCCAAGTCTTACACCAAAATATAGGCTCTGACTTAGAAGTATGCTTTCAGCTTTTTTCTTTCAAGAAAGACATTGGGGGGAGGGGGTGTCTGAGACATAGTTAACACTTATTTTGGCAAGATAGCAACGAAAACCTTAAAAGCATAAGCTATCTGTCAAATGTAAAAGAACCATAGTATCGGGAAAAATTCACAGCGAACAAAAAGACAGTTATGTCTAAATATTTTGAAATTGTAATTTGAACCATAGAGTAAATGCTGAAAATTATGCCGTTTTCCTAAAGATTAAGTGCACCTTTTCCTGCTTTCCCCAAATAAAATCATAGAGCTTACTATTTAATCACTCCCCAAGTTTGTTTTCTCTCAGTATAAAGCAACAGCTACATACACATAGAATGCTTTTATATGTTTAATGTAATAATTCCCCTGGCTCATCCAACGTGCAATGCACATGACTTCAAAGACTATAATTTGGGGCAAGTATAGAACTGGAAAAGAACCAAAAAACAAAACCAAAAAAACCCCCACAATTCAAGTTTCAAAACCTGCTCATAAAATTATTTATAGGACACTCAGGTCATTTTAACTTCTCAGTAAGATAAAGGTGTTGCACTGTCATTTGATTATCAGTCCACCTTGGCATGAAAAGAATGTATGTTACCAGATGCCAGTTTGAGGGACCAGAGATAAGACTTAAAAATACTCTACTTCTTAATGGCCGAGTAAGGTAAGTTTATGTTTACATTCTGCTGAAGGCCTCTCTATAGTCTCAGCATCTAATAACTAACAGGCTCCAACTATCCTATCAGGTTAAATGATGGTACAACGTTTTTTAAAGGAGCCTATTTCCTCAGCTTAAGTCATTCAGAGCCAAAAATCTGAAGAATGACCAAAATCAAGTCTTTATTTTTATAACTATAAATGTGATCCAAATGTGTCCACCACTAATTTTTCAAAAAGAAACATGCTATAAATAAGCAAACTACATCTGCTCACTGCTATGTGTATGGACTCCCTAGATGTCTTGTTGGGTTTAATTACAGACCACTCACAGCAATACATTTTTAGTAGAAAGTGTAGCATGATGTTAAGCCATTTTAGCTTTTGCACATACATGTTGCACTTCTGGCTGATGATGCAAAGACTCTCAGCATTACACGGTTAAGCTGGGTTGCAACCACCCCTTTAAATGGCATCAATATCAATGTCATCGTCCTTGTTGTCAGACTTCACAGCTTCAACTTTCGGTACACTGGCAGTCTTCGAATATACCACCTGATAAAACAAAGGCTTTTGATTGTAAAACTTTATCCCCCAAAATCTGCATATAAAGACAGTAACAAGTCAGTGGTCAACAAAGGAGAAAAACTACCTAGATACAGAACTTGTTACACAAAAACTAAGTAAACCTCTCCACAGCCCTCGTTAATTTTTATAGACAATCGGCACCCCTATACTCGATGTTAACCAATTGTGCCCTTCGGGAATTTAGACATTTATATGAAATCATGATGTCTGTCTATGGCAGAGATTTCCACCACCTTTTCTATTAATAAGACTGCTTTCCAAATTGAGGGACTGTATTTTATTGCATCTCAATTTAAATTTGCAATTACCCAAACATCCATAACACACTGTATTTAACAATTTCCCCAATGTTTACCTCAATATTCTCATCTTCATCATCTTCTTCACCACCAGAAGATTCCTCCTCTGCTTCCTTCAACCATTTTATAAATGGTTCCGCTTTGACACGAATCTCTTTGGCAAGTTCTTTTGAGACATATTTCTTAGAGGTCTAAAAAAAGGTTCAGTAAAATTTTCTTAGTTCAAGGAATTTCAAAATATCGCCTATGCCCATTTCTTTGAAGGCAATGGACCACATCCTAATCTTAAAACCCTCAACAGAACACATATAATCAGCAAACGGAGTCTCAAAGTTCTCCGTGGTCACCACTAGAAAGCTGCTGGGGGGAGGGGGGGTCCACCCTGCAGGTTATACTAGTCAGGCACAGGGCTTGAGTCTCAATGTAGAGCAAACTAAGTATTAGAAATTACTACTTCTTCCAAAAAAGTCTCAACACTTCTGATCTTGAAGAGCTTGTGTATTTCCCACCTTCTCTGACCAGCTAATGATGACTTCTTCCTCCAGAAGGTCTGCATCATACATCTCCTTCAAGATGTGTGGGATCTTGGAGATAAGCTGAGCTTGATGCATTGCTACCACACACTCCAAACCATGAAGAAGGTACCGCTGAGCTTTTTTGTTGTTGTGACAAAACTGCAAATAGACATCTTGGCATTAACAAGTTTTCTTAGATGTTCTAAGCTGGTAATTCTAATATCCATGTATACTCTTTGCCTTAGTAGGATTGTTCCTTAAGGGCACGGCCCTGTAACAGTGGTTCCAAAAAGTCAATGCTTAATGATCTCTAATTTACTTCATGTATATAAGAGATTATGTGCAGGATTTTCCAGATACTCTCACGCTTGTTAAGGTAGGTCAATTATCTCTATTTTCAGGATGACAGAACAAATGAGAGGTTAAAGTGGTGTTTTTAAGGTCATACAGTTGTAAATCTTACTTATGAAATCTAGAATAATTTTGCTTACTCGTAAGAAATGGCGCCTGTATTTCTTAATTTGTTCTCTAATCTTCTCATTAAAAAGAACTTCAGTCAAAACAAGAGGGCCCATGGCTTTTACATCCAGTCTTTCTGCTTCAGCAACAATCTCTTTGTCAGATGAGTCAATTATACCCTCTTCTTTCTTTTTCTGCAAATGAAAGGAAGCAACTCTGAGACAGAGGCAAATCTTGCTCTACGGATACCATAATTAGACCCTGCTCTCATGGACTTTACAAGTCCTAGGACTTCTAAATGACACACAGATGCTTAAGACACTGCTTGGAATCACCCTCAAAAAATATTTAAACAGAAAAAAAACCCGTGTTTGAGTATTTCAAAAACAGAATGGAAGAAAATTACTTGCCAAGTATTAAATATCTAATGAAAGTTCAAGGCTGTGTAGAAGCTTTGTTCTTTTTCAAAAAAAAAAAAAAAATTTTTTTTCAAAGGTGGTACTGGGGTTGAACCCAGGACCTCATGCATGCTAATTAAGCATATGCTCTACCACTGACCTATATCCACTCCTCACAAAATGACTTGATCATCAAAATGTTTAACTGCTCTTAAAGCAAATATTTTACCTTAACAAAATCAAACAGGATGTTGACCCGCTCTTCAACAGTCCTTTCCAAATCATCACTAAGGGTTAAAACTTTTGCATGGTCACTGATTTCATCCATTCTGCGCCTTTGAGCTTCCTCAGTTGTATCCTCCCCCCAATCATCATCCTCCTCTTCTTCCTGTTTGAAAGAACAAAAGTGCTTGACCAGAGACCTTAAAAACATAATTAAAAAAACAGTATACATTTCTAGTCAGGTTAATGACATCTTTAATCCCCCATGAAAATGTGTTTCAGTTTAATTTAATCAACCAACAGCACCTGGAACGCAAAGACTGGTTTCGTATTTTCTGACCATCTCAACCAAAGGTCACATTTTACACAATTTTAGTACCTACCACACCATCAACCCTGCACTCACCACAGCATGTGGAGGAGGACTGATTTCATTTGGTGGTGGTGGTGGTGGTGGTGTCTCACTGCTAGACACGGAGCCATTTTCCTTGTCTTTGCCCTTTCTATTTTTCTTTTCCTTTTCTTTTTTTCCTGTACCACTGTCACTATTCTCTACAGGGAAACAAAAAAAAGAGTTCAGCACCATGGCTTATATTACACCTTATTGCCCATCATAAACATTTAAAGCACTTGCCCTTTTGTTTTGAAATCCTCCCCTCAGGATACTACACAAAACGCTACATATAATTCTAAAAATTCACAAACCAAATTTCATAGGTAAGGAACTCAAAGTGTCTCAACATATCAATGGCATTAACTATTGGGTTAAATTAAGATCAAACAGTAGTACCTCAGATGACTAGATAACGTTGGTCCTCAGACCCTCTCCCCTTCCATCCCTCATAAACAAAGAAAGGCATATATATCTCAACTACACTTTAACCAACATATGGAACACTGTTCAAGTCTATATAACGGCTTGTCTCATGGAAAAGAGAACACCGGAATAGGTTAGACTGCCTTACTATAGCAAGCTCAAATTGTGTCAGATAGCTGTGATCATCTGCCACAGAGTGTTGCTTGCAATGCTCTAAAGCCACTTAGGTGCAATGAACCAAGACCTCCATTTATAAAGCAGTACTCCGTAAGTAGATCCTTTACTAGGATCCCATCACATTTTATTAACAACATGTATTTCATACACTCTAAACTATCTTTAAAAAAAAAACCGAGGGTGTGGTAGTTTCACTGGTAGCTTGTGCTTCACCTTTAACAGTACATAAAACAATAGTACATTCAACAAAGTTCTAAATTCAATAAAACATGGCACAAGATTAGGAACTCCTTAAGCAGCTGACCTTAGAACACAGGTTCAAATGCACAGGCTTATTTACATGCACATTTTTTCCCAGCAAATACATACTACAGTATTACACCACCCAGTTAGTCAAATGGCTGACTGTATCATAGGTAAATTTTCACCTGTGCAAGTGTCTAAGGATCAACTTTATTCCAGTTTTATAGGAGCAAAGAAACTTCCATTTTGTTTCTACCAATCAACTGCTTATGTCCAGACTTTAGAGGCTCATTATAAAGACTTACCAGGTGGGTTTTTGAGAATGAATGTGCAGAGTTTATGATGTGTGTCAAGCATGCCTCGATAGCCACAGGCTTTACAAGAATTACCTATTGTTTGCTTCTTTGGATTGACATGCTGTCAAAAAATAAAAACAAGTACGTTACCTATATGATGAAAACTCTGTGAGGAACAAGCTGTGAAAATATCTAATCATGAAAACACATCTGCGGAGGGGGTGGGTGTATAGCTCAGAGGTAGCGTGCTTAGCACGCCCAGGGTCCTAGGTTCAATCCCCAGTACCTCTGCTAAAAAAGTAGTAATAAATAAATGAGCCAAATAACCCCCACCAACCAAACAAAAAATATCTAAAACACCAGTTCAATAATTAAAATAACTAAAAGATTTGATGTGTTTTGCTTTATTTTCACTTGTCTGTTCTGCCTTCCTGGGAAAGTGATCTGTGACATAACAGAAGCAGATACAGTTGTTTTTTCTTTTGATATAAACCTCAAGGGCACTCACCAGATCTGTTTCAGGATTCTCACACTCAGGACAGAGAACAAATTTTTTAATGAATCCATCCAACATGTCTTGCAGCTTATTCGCCTCATGAGATCCATTGACAATGTAACGGTCATTCTTAACATCAAACTGGGTCTGTGCTCCCAGCTCACAACCAAAATATTTGGTGGGATCTATTCAGGAAAAGAATTTAGAAGTCTGATTCATTACAGTTAACTAAGTTAATCTTTGGCCACACACCCTCCTTTATACAAGTATCACTATATTTTTATATTGTTAGGTTTAAGAAACGTGTCACCCAGGTAGGGTTGTGTAGCAATAACTAATATGAATTGGTTTTAAGCCCAAGTTTCTATTTACCTCAGAAGCTAATTAGCATACAATTCAGGCAAGATTTGCAGACCATAAATTATCATATCAATAAAATGCCTTTTCAGACTTCTTGGAAGAGACATTACTTACACGTTGGAGGCCGATTAAGCGCTTTGGCTACGTCAACCATGTTGACTATAACTGTCTTGATTCCATTTCCTTTGCCCTCAACCTAAAGGAAGTAATAATTTTAATTTTGCAGTGTCTATCCTTTAATAATCTAAGAAAAAAAGCTTAGGACTTGCTACAAAAATGTAGATCAGTTACCTTGGCAATCAGACGGGGCATCTTGTAGCGATAGAACTGGTCTGACACGCTGCGGTTGACGTTGACAGACATTTTGGCTTATTAGTGGCTTTATCAATAAGATGAAGAGATCTTTGATTGCAACTTTTTGGTATCCTCTGTCTGGAGAAGAAGGGATGACATAAACGACTGCAAGAGTTCTCGGTCTCTGACATGAAAAAATTTTCGCCACTGAGGCTGTAAGCTTCTTGCTTGTACGCTATGTTTCCCCAATACAGGTACCAATGGCTGCGCAACAGCTCTGAAAGACAGAGAAAAGAAAACAAACAAACCCTCCACGTTTAACATGATTTCTGCACTGAAACACTTCCCTGTCCGTTCTGTATAGTTATGCCTAATGCTCCTATGTTAGAAGCACCTGAGTACGCGCGGAAAACAGTTAATACTCAAACAACACGGGACACCTGTAGTCAACTTAGAAAACGCCTCCATTTTGATGAAAATGTGACTTTGATTAGGAGACGCCAGACTGAAAGCAACAACAAATACCATCACCAGATCAAAGAGCTGATTCTGCCGAGTGGCCATTATTTTAACTGCTGAAAAACGAACACAGACCACTCCTCCCCCAACCAAGCGAGTGATACTTAAAAAAAAAAAACTAAGATACGTTATTTTAAAACGGAAAAGTGTGGAATTACACTTCAGTCAAGTCGTTCCTCCGACAACTGCTCAGCTCACAAAAACACTTCCATAACAACACACAGAGCACCCGGTCTCGCCGGGCCCAACCTCGACCTCTCCCTCCTTTCCCTCTACGCAAACACAGTTAACCTTCGCTCTGTCCCCGCGGCTAGGAGGCCGGTCCGGGCACCGCCTGCGAGCAGGGCGCTGCGGAGGCGCCCCATGGCGAGAGCTTCCCCGGCGTCGGCGGCAGGAGGGACCGGGCCGCGGCCGCCCCGCCATGTGCACCGCCCGGGGGAAACGAAACCGGCCGAGGGGCGCCGGCCTGGGCCGCCCCCGCCCCGCCCGGGAGCGACGATGACTCAGAAATGCAGCAATTAGGCCTGACTCAGCCCCGGCGGCGGCGGGACCGCGCGGCGCGTCCCCGCGAGGCCGGGGCGGGGGAGGGGAGAGGGACGCGGCGCCCGCCGCCCGAACTGCGCCACACACACGCGCGGGTCACGCGGCGCGCCGCCATCTTGTGCGGCCGCCATCTCCCCGCCCGCCCGCCCGCCGACTCACCGTTTTCGTCAAATAAAGACATAAACCCAACGCTGCTCGCCCGGGACTGGGATGAAGTGAGGCGCGTGTGAACCCGAGTCCGAGGAGGGGCGCGGAGGAGGCGGAGGCAGCGCAGCGAGCAGCGGCCGGGCCAGGCGCCGCCGAGCAGCGGGGAGGGGCTGTCCCAGCGACGTCCGGGGTCCACACCCTTCAGCGCCCGGGGCCTGGCGACCTGGCGCGGAGAGACGGCGCCGTGAGCCGCGGGCGTCGGGGCGCCTTCCCCGCTCAGCCAGCGGCCCGACGGGGTCGAGGGGGCGGGGAAGACGGGGGGAGGGGGCGCGGGGCTACCGCCCCTCCACCGGACTCACCTCTGGAATGTTCTCTCTCTGACTGAACAACGCCGCCGCCGCGCTCAAGCTACCCTCGGCCCCAGCGCCCGCCCCCCGCGCCAGGACGCACAGCTCATTGGCTAGAGGTCTGCCAGAGCTCGCTCGTCACTGGCCTTCATGCCGCGTCAATCGCGCCTTTTCCCGCCCCTTCTGCTTCCTGGGGCTCCGCTCGCCGCCTCGGCCCGCCCCCCGCCCCGCGTCCTGGCTTCCTTCTCTTGCCCTCCCCTCCCCCGCTTTTCCCAGAGGCCTTCGCGGTCTCGCGAGAGTGGGCGGGCCGGGGCGGTGAAGCTGAGTCGTGCTTTGTCGGTTTGGGCGACGGGGAAGATGGCGGTCGTTTTCCCCTCCCCCGCTGCCCGGTTGGACGGCGGCTTCGTCCGTCTCTCCCGAGGTCGCGTTCCCGTACGAGTTCTCTCCGCGCGCCGAACGCGCGGCTTCTCAAGGCCTCTTCTCTGCCCCCTCCCCTGGAGACGTCTGTCGTCGAATCTTGAGAAAGAAGTTGTTCCTCCCGACTCCCCTAGGCTGGGATAGGGGGAGAAGATTGGAGGGCAGGGGTCTTTCATCCCATTGCTTCCTTTTATCCTCCGAAGCCCAAATCTGCGTGGCCGCGGCGACTGTGACTCCACCGCCCGCCTCGCTCCCTCCCCAGCGCTCGGCCTGCAAGCCCTGCTTGTCTGGTCCCTCTTGTCCACTCGTTTTCTAAAGAGGAAAACAAGTTCTAACGCTGGGGCCTCCTGAAAGCGATCTTGGAGGCGTCTCCATGTTCTCGTGCTCCACCGTCACTTTGCTCAAATGAGCATCACGTCAGGTTACCAACTGTGGAAATCGACTCCTCCAGTTTATAAATTGTGACTTCCTTGCTGGGCAAAGCTTAGCCCAAAGCAGGTGTTCCTAGAGGTTCCGATGTATTCTCTTAACAACAACTACTACTTAGAAAGACCCTCTCATACTTCAGTACTTGAAGGTGATTACAGGAACTCTCATTCTTTAAGAAACTTAAATTTTGTGTAAAAGTTCCAGTTGCGACTTTTAACGCACCCAGAGTCTTCCCTGAAATTTGAAAACATAACTTGACTGTAACAGAGCCACAGCCACATAATCTAGCGTTGATTCCAACTGAGTCGTTGGAGCAGTGTACCCGGCAGCAGTGTTTCCCCGATCCGGATGAAATAGCAATGTTGTTGAGGTCAGGGTACTCAAAGGCTGCCCTTTGTTTTAGACCAGTAGAATTTGCAAGGTCAGAATTGAAAGATATGTTGCTTTTTATCAAAGTTCAAGATTATTCCTCCATGGTCTTATAAGCTTTATAAGCCATTTAAAAAATTGATATTGTCACTGGGGAGAATAAATAAAAGGGATGACCCAGAATTCGGAGAAGCGATTTGTCCATTACTGCGGGGGCTTTTGTTATCAGTGTATACATATGGTGTATAATTGTTAAACCAAATGCACAATGCTTTATGGGAACCAGGGGAGCCATAAGATAGAAAACTGAAAAGATAGATCCCAGACATGCTTCTCTGGTTCATGCTGGGGCATGACTTAGCAGTATTGAAACTGAGTTTTTGCATGGCTGCATACAAATAACATTACTTTAGACACTGTTAAAAATATGGGCATGAAACTAGTCTGAGGTTAGAGGCCTGCTTCCTCAGAAAAGTTTTTTGACAACTACAAAGTGATCATTTTGGGGGATACTGTTTGATGACTCCATATTTAATTTCAGTAAAGAAGTTTGTATTGATTTTACTTTTAATTTTTTAGTATGTGTACCATTTACTTGTGTTAATCATGGACTTTTAAAAATTACTCTTAGCCATACCATTTGTTGAATGCTTCTCAGAACCTTGGATTTGCCAGGTTCTTTTTTTCTTAAATTTATTTTTTGTTTGCTTGGTTTTTTTGGGGGGGGGGTAATTAAGTTTGTTTACTTATTTTTTTTTAAAGGAGGTACTGGGAATTGAACCCAGGACCTTGTGTGAGCTAAGCATGTGCTCTACCACTCTATACCCTCCCTCCCTGCCAAGGCCTTTGAATGCATTATCTTATTAACTTCTTAGCCCCTATGAGGAATTTTTATTCCCATGTTACAAATGAGCAAACTGAGGCTTCCTGGAAAAAAATTAAGCAACTTGCCCAACATCATATAGTAGTAAGTGGCAGGGCTAGAATTTAAACCCAGAGCTGTCTGATCCCAAGTCTGTTCCCTTAACCATTATGTGACACAGCCTTTCCAGATAAATATAAACAAAACTAGGCAATTTGCATGTGTTAATCCCATTTAATTCTTTAAGGATCCTGTGGGGGAGTGTTGTTAGGCCCATTTTACAGGTTAGGAAAGAGACTCAGGAAGGTTAAGTAATTTCCCAAAGTCACCTGTTCAGCAAATAGTAGACAGCGTTTGAACTCCAGCTTGACGCCAAGCTCATTGCACAATTCTACCTCCCATTTCTGGGTCTCCGCCTCCTTTGGCTGCGGAACACCCAGTCAGGTGCTCACAATTTGCTAAATAAATAGGTACTTGGTGCTTATGAAATCCTTGTGGAATGAGTGCCTAAATCATGCATTTCAGTGAATGCCCTGGACAGCAGACATGAACAGCTGTTGAAAGGGTAAATTATTAAATCAGTCTTATTGTTGTTTAGTTTTTAGTGTCTGTGTGTCTGTTTATTATGAGTTAGCCCTTTAAGCAAGATCAGATTTGGGTGGACTGAGAACCTTGTGCTTCTGAGCTGTGGACTACTGAGGGGACCAAGGTATTGCCGCCTGTGATGGGCCTTCCTCTATGACATCCCCCTCTCGGCTTTCTCTAACCTCCAGCATACTTTTAAAGCTGCACACTGCTGGTCACTTCAGCTCCTGTCTCCCCCACTTGAGGATGAGCTACAGGGGATATGCTTCGTTCTTTGTCTAGCGCAGGCCTGTAGGTGTTTGCCTAAGGCAGACATTCACAGCTGCTGGAAGGGCACTGAAGGTTGTCTGTGAGTCCAGAGGTGGTGAAGGGCTGTGTGGAAGGCTAGTGTCCTAAACCGCGCTAATCTAACACACCGGTATCAGTAAACATTTCAGAATTGCTAGGCAGCGAGGATACAGACCCCGCCTATGTCTCAGGCCCTGCCCAGGGAGACCATGTGTCAACAAGTGGTGGCTGAGATCTTCCTCGTGGATGCCTGGATGAAGCTTGCCCCGCTCCATGGAATCAGTGACCCACTGGCTGGGGCGTCTCCCAGGCTTTGTGACTGTCCCCCACCCCCACACCACACTGCTGGCATTCACTGCACTTTATTGTAGTTTCCGGTTCACTAGTCCCTCTTCCTCATTAGGGTAAGTAATTCACAGGCAGGAAGCTTATCCTTGAGAACCAAGGATCTGAACTGTCGCTCAGGACTGTGGACCTTCAGCTGCAAAGGGGACAGAGGCAGGAAGCAGTGACACCTCTGAGGAAAAGGCTAGGCATCCGGGCGTGGTGTGGCTGGGGACTGCCGTGACGTCTTCCTCCTCAAACTGTGCAACTCCAGCCAGACCCTACCTTGTGTCATTCCTGGAAAGAGAGAAAGAGGTGCCAAATGGTATTGATTCAGCAGATGATGGAGAAATGTGGGTGACTTGGATATCTTGGCCACACGTGACAACCCGGTATGAGACTATGACCGTGCTGGTGGCTTCTGGCTCACCTCAGGTTCTTTCTTCCGGGAAGCAAGATGTGTGGCCACTGAACTGGCTCCTCACCCGTGTGATTCTAGTGGCAGCAGGAATGGCACTTACTGATGCGCAGTGTGCTGCGGTGGGAACACGCAGTGTGTGCTCCAAGGGCTGGAAGAGGCCCAGGGGTGGTCTGCCACTGGCTTTCCCACTGAAGACCCTGGATTCCTGCTCTGATTCCTGACAGCCATTTACAAATCCTCATGAGAGCATCTTCCTGTGTTCCCATCTCTGCTACACACTGTCCTCTTTCGTCTGGCAGTTTATCCACATGCCAGCCCGTTAGCTCGCTGGCTGCTGATACGCTGTGGCCTAGGCCTTGTAGTCCACGCTGGACCCAACCCGCCGGGAACCACGAGCTCACTGAGTCAGCCGCCGCTTTGGGGAGACTTGCCGTCTAGGTCTTTTCTGAGTGCAGGTGTCTATGGCTACAATCTGGGCCCTGCATTTTTTGAAGGACACATATTCTGCTTATCTGTGCATGACCTGGTTCTCCTAAGCCAGGGGTTCTCACATGGGCTGAGCATTAGAATCCCCAGAGGGCTTAGAGAGAAACAGATCGCTGGGCCTTTCCCACAGTGGGAGTCACTAGGTCTGGGTGGGGTCCAGAATTTAGGTTTCTACCAGATTCCCAGGCACTGCAGGTACTGCTGGTCCCAGGAAACACTCTGCCTTAAAGCCAGGGGACCATGTGACTTTGGAGTCCAGATACCTCTTTTCCCCTCACCGTCCTTCTTTTGAGATAGTCCACGTGCCCTAATTCAGACCGTCTGTCTGTGAATCAAAGTAAGTAAAGAAGAGCAAAACCTATGCCCCCTACTGCAGTGCAGCACTGGTCCCCAGGCCTAATGGAGGAGTTACGGGAGACTGCGTTATACTGAGCGCGCCTGCTGGAATTATGACAGTGGTCCTGACGTAGTGCATTGCCGCCACAGCCCTGTCCCCGGCGTTCCCTCATTGGCACCCTGACACCTCAGGGAGGTGGCAAGTTTGCAAGTTATCCCCCACCTCTCATGGATGGGGAGAGCGAGGCTTGGAGAGGATTTATCTCAAGGCTGGGGTTCAGGGTCCTTACTCCCAGCTTTGGGGCTTTTCCCACTTGGTAGGGACTAAGTATCCTGCTTGGCACATCCAGACTCTAGAAGTGTGCGTCCCTCCCTTTCATAGGATTTCAGTTGCCCTCGTGCTCTGTGAACACATCAAAGAGGAGGCGGGATCCAGGGGCTGATGGTATGTTTTCCTTATGCCACTGATTCTCTTTCTTATTTTTGACTATTTAGAAATTTTAAATTCTGTTCTGTAAAAGTCACCATACACAAAACGAACAAAGAAGAACAATGCACTGTTCCACACACACATTAACGCACGTGTGATCCAAAGAGATAGGAAAGGATTAGTATTCAGAACATACAAAGAATCTTCTACAAATCAAGGAGAAAAAGCCAAACAACCCAACTGAGAAATGGGCAGAGAATACTAACAGTAAATTTGTAAAAGAAGAAATCTTAATGGTTAATAAAAATAGTAGAAGATATTCGGTCTCACTAAAATAAAGTGTCCACTTTACCCATCTATTGGCAGAATTTTCAAGTCTGGCTTTGTCAGGTGTTGACCAGATCATGGAGAAGTACAAACTATTATAAGCCATCAAGAGGTTTATAGATCTATTGAACTGCATCACAGTTTAGTCTAGCGATGATTATCTGCAATCCAGAAATTCCACTTCTAGGTGTATATTCTAGAAATATATGGCAAATGTGCAGAACAAAATGTTTGTTGCATTGTTTCTAAAAGTAAAAAAGGAAGTACTAATCTAAAATACCCATCTATAAAGAAAAATAAACAAAATAAAATAAAATATCCATGTATACAGTATGAGCTGATTAAGGTGGTGTATATGGATGTAATGAAGTACTATATGGCAGTTAAAATAATTTACATGGGGTGAGGGTACAGCTCAGTGGTAGAGTATGTGCTTAGCGTGCACGAGGTCCTGGGTTCAACCCCCAGCACCTCCATTCAAAATAAACAAATGAACCTAATTACCTCCCCCTCAAAAATTAAAAAAATTTACATAATATGTATAAATATGGCTAAATCTCTGAAAAAACATAATGTGGAATGAAAAAACACAATGCAGGCTCTTGTATGTATAAAAAGTTATATGATAAATACATAATGTCTAATTTAAATATAGCACATGTATGTGACGGATAAACATAACATCTGTGATTGTGGCTGCCTTTGAGATTAAGGAAGAAGAAAACAATGTTGTGATAATATATTTTAAAAAAAAGACTCAGTTGCATCTGTATTGTCTTTGTTCTTTCATGAGTAATGGAGAAGATCTGGAGCAAAGACAGCAGGATGCCACAGTATGTTAACTCTCCATGTGACACATTGATATTTAATGTCTCATTCTTTGTAGTTTTCAACATTTTAAAAATATTTGATTCTAGTGTCTATAACTCAATCAAATGAAATTAAAAAATTTTTGATTCTATTGTGCAAGTACTTATTAGGTACCAGTTGTATACTCAGTACAGTGCTAAATAAAAAATAAATAAATAAAAGAAGGAAAAGAAGGTAGAAAGGGGAAGGAAGGCAGGCAGGCAGGCAGGCAGGCAGGCTGCTGTCAGCGTCAGGTCCCTGCCTGTCCCCCAGAGCTCTGCAGGGCTGTGAATGATGTCTGTGTTTGCCGCTTATGTCACCAGGTTAGCCGCTGTGCGTCCTGCCAGGGCTGAGCCAGGCCTGAGGGATGCAGATGGGCCTCTGGAGGTGCAGCGTCCACCCGTACACTTGTTTTATTTGTGAGCTCACATCTAAGAACTTGGGAGATTTTACCTGGAAGTCCAGACTTCTGGTTCTTAGAGAAGTTGGAAGTCCTGGCATGCTGCGACATAGTCACACGTGGCAGCTCTTCCAGAAGCCAAAGCTCTGTCATTCAGAGCCTGAGGTGGGGCATGAGTGCTCACGGGTGTGAGCCACTGTCCCCTCCCCATCAGGTGCGCAGCTACACCTGTCCTATCACTCACTCCTATTGCCTGCCTCACCTCTGTGCTGGTCTTCACACATCTGTTCGCTCACTCATTCAACCAGTGTGTATCAAATGCCCGCTGTATGCCAGTTCTAGGGAATTTAAGTATTTGAGATCTTGTATTAGTTTCTCACGGCTGCAGTAACAAAGTATCACAAACTGCCTGGCTTAAAATAACAGAGGTGTATTCTCCCATCATTCTGAAGACTGGAAGGTGTCTGCAGGGCCGTGCCCTCTCTCCAGGTTCTGGTGGTGGCCGGCTGGCCTTGGCCTTCCTTGGCTTGCGGTTGCTAAGCTCTGCCTCCATCACGTGACCTTCTTCCCTCTGTGTACCTGTGTCTTCACGTGGTGTTTTCCTCTGTGCTTGTCTCTGTGTCTCTTCTCTTCTTGTTAGGACAACAGACATAATGGATTAAGGGCCTGCCTTACCCCTCAGTCCAATGTGACCTCATCTGAATTACATCTGCCAAGGCAGTGACACAGGAAAATTGGGCATGAGAGGGTGGCCATTCACCAGGTCTTGGCTGAGTCCCAGAGATGCAGCCCGCCAAGGGAGGGTCCTTGGCTCGGTGCAGGAAGGAATTCAAGAGCGAGCCGTAGTTAAGTAAAAGTAGATTTACCTAGATTTACTCCACAGGCAGAGTGTGAGCGTCTCAGAAGGCCAGAAAGGCTGTGAGGCTTGCAGGGGGAGGAGGGGTTAGAGTAAAAGTAGATGCACACTCTGCAGACAGAGTGACCGTGTTTGTTTTTATGGGCTCGGCAATTTCCTATGCTAACGAGGGGGACAATTATTCCCACTACTTTGGGGAAGGGGCTGGGATTCCCAGGACTTGGGCCATCACCCACTTTTCGACCTTTTATGGTCACCCTCGGAGCTGTCCTGGCACCTGTGGGAGTGTCATTTAGCAGCTAATGTGTGTCAGTGAGCGTATAATGAAGCTCAAGGTCTCCTGGTCTACTGAATGACTCTACCGCCATCTTGGTACTAATGGCTGTGCCCTGCCCCCTTCCGTCTGGTCTCAGCAGCACCTCCAAATAAGGCCTCATTTGCCTCACCCAGTGCTGGGACTTCAGCATCTCTCTTTGGCGGACTGCAATTCAACTCACAACGGACAGAGAAACAATGACAACAGCAACAAAAAAGCTCGAACAACCCCAACTGAAAACGTGACCCTTGCTCATCATTCAGGAGACAAGACTCCTGAAGTGTCAGCAAGCACCCCAGTGGCGCTGTAACCTTCCTGGAGCACGTGCAATGAGATGGCTCGGTGGCCTCAGCGCCTCAGACACAGTACATCGAATCCTCAGACAGCCCTCCAGGCAGATTCCATTGTTAGCCTACTTTGCAGATGACGAAATTGAGGCCTGGAGAGTTTACACAGCATGATCAAGGTCACCAAGGGAGCAGAGCCCATGTGTGGAGACAGAGCAGTGAGTTCCAAGGGGTGGTGAAGCTCAACAAGGTGCTTCTTTGACCCCATCAGACTTTCCCCCTGCAGTGTGGACATCAGCCAGCCTGCCCTGCTGCTCTGGGACCTCCCAGGGCGATTGCAGGGGCTGTGGGTATGATGTGTAAAAGGTCTGATTGTTTTCTTGACCAGGAGGGTGATGTGTCTACACTTAACATTTAAACAAGATTTAGCCCATATTAAGGGCCAGTTTCCTGTGCTTCTGTTGCTTTCTCTAGTAGATGGAAGAACCATCCAGAAATCATAACAATATGCTCTAAATCAGCTTAATTTTGTGGTACTGATCCATCTAAGTATAGTTAGTAGCAGATGGGACTTTTGCAATGCAGAGTTCTGAAGGAAGGAATAAACTCATTTTGAGTTTCCTTGAATTAGATGAGAGATTTTTTCTTGGGTGATCAGCTCCCACGTCCAACATTCCCAGCATGACGTTTGTGCTGGTATACTTGGGAAGTAAGCTCAGCTGTTCTGAGCTTCAAGTGCCAGGAGCCTGTGCGCAGGGTTCCTTTTTTAGTTTAGCTCATAAAGTCTGCCTGTCTGGGTGGTTCGTGCAGAAAGCCGTCTTTCGGGCTAGGTCACTGACATTCCGTGCTCTCTGGCTAGGCATGTACAGGGTTGATGGCTATGTTCTACACACACCTTTGCTACCTTAAAACCACAGTCAGAATTTAGAGCCACGACTGGCCTGTTTCACTTAACATAATGTCTTCAAGTTTCACTAATAATGCTAAGTGAAATAAGCCAGTCACAGAGGGACAGGTACTACATAGGTCCACTTGTGTGGGCTTCCTGGAGCAGGCAGGGTCATAAGGACAGAGTAGAAGGTGGTTGCCAGGGGTTGCAAGGAGCCGGGTGTAGAGAGTTAATGTTTAGTGGGGACAGAGTTTCAGTTTGGGAAGATGGAAAAGTCCTGGAGACGGGTGTTGGTGATGGCTGAACAACAGTGTGAATATATTTAATGCCACTGAACTGTACACTTAAAAATGGGTAAAATGGAGCATTTTACATTATGCATATTTTACCACAATAAGAAAAACCCTATAATAACCTAAGCCACTATAAATATGTACACTATATATCGACTGTGTTTAAATATATGCAAAATATATAAAAACTCTCATCTTTGCAATTAAATATATCATAAGTATTATTAACAACCGTATATTTTTAAATGGACTTTCTTTACTGTTTTGTGCTTTTCTACATTTTTTAATTAAAAAAGTTCCTTGGTGATGTGGAAACAACCTAAGTGTCCACTGACAGATGATTGGATAGAGAAGATGTGGTGTGTGTGTGTGTGTGTGTGTGTGTATATATATATATATGCAATGGAATACTACTCAGCCATAAAAAGAATGAAATTTTGCCATTTGCAGTAACATGGGTGGACTTAGAGGACATTATGCTAAGTGAAATGAATCAGACAGAAAGATAAATACTGTATTATATCACTTATATGTGGAATCTAAAAAAAACAAGCAAACCAGTGAATATAACAAAAAAGAAGCAGACTCAGATATAGGGAACAAAGTAGTGGTTATCAGTGGGGAGAGGGGGTAGGGCTTCAAAGGAGTTGGGGAGTGGGAAGAACAATCTGTTGGGTATAAGAAAGGCTCAAGAATGTGTTGTACAACACAGGTAATATAGCCAAGATTTCTTAATAACTTTAAATGGAAAGTAACCTTTAAAGATTATATAAAAATAAGAAATTTAAGTTAGAAAAATGAAAAGTTCCTAAAAAAACAACCAAAACCAAAAAACCACAAAAGACAACAAAAAAATTAAAAAAAAATGAAAAGTTCCTTGGCAAAGGTAAGTAATTTTAGCTCCCTGACTTACTAACTCTGTGACTTAGTGCAAGTCTTTCCATCATCTTGAGCTATTACTACCCTATACAATAGGAATCCTAACTCTGCATGGCTACCAAGGGAGGAGGGAGACTTAAAGACATGGAATTTACTCTGCAGCACAAGTGGAAACCCAAGTAAATTGAGGTCACTTCTCAGTAGGGTTGAAGGTGTAACGCAATTGGGTGTAATACTGGAAACGTCTTAGTCCCACAGAGCAAGAGTCATAAACCGAAGTCCTTCAAGGGCCGGGCAGGTGATAGTATGTGTGCAGCAGGCAGTTAGGAATGGCAGGGCCTGGAGAGCCCTAGTACAAGGGCATTCACATCCAATTTAAAAAACAAAAGACCAAAAGCTCCAGGCAGCCCCAGCAAAACATTCAGGGGTTCTGTCTGGCCTGTGGGCCACCAGTTTGCAACTTCTGCTTTGGAATGAGAGACTCTTAGATCTGAAAGGGACATAGGAGGGCTTCTGGTCCCAACTTATAATTTTTTCAGAAGAGGAAACTGTGGCTGAAGATACGGGTTGTTTCAGAAAGAACTAGCCTAGAGGGAGGAAGGTGCAGCTCAGGTAGAGCCGTGCTCAGCATGCGTGGGGTCCTGGGCTCAATCCCCTGTGCCTCCATGAAAAAAAAAAATCTAATTACCCCCCTCCCCCACCAAATAAATAAATAAAATTAAAAAAAAAAAAGAAAAAGAAAGAACTAATCCAGATCTTAGGTAACCATCTTAGGCCTCTCTGCTCCCTCACTGCTGGCTAGAAACATTTTTTCCCAGATAATATCTCATTCCAACTTTGAATCTTTTTTTTTACCATAGGTAAATCCATTTAATTTTATCTCACTGCCCACACCAAGTCAGCCCCTAATCTTTTTCTATTTTAATAATAGCTGCCACTTCCTAACAAAATCCAACACTCAATGGTCAGTAGAAATTTTGATATGCATACTATGTGCCTACTAGCATTTTAAAAATTGCAAGTATTTCTGTTTGGTTCTTTGGGTTAAAATGCCAATGGAATTCATTGGTGGGCATTTGCATATCTCGGATTCTGCTGGCCTTCTATGAGATGTAACGTGTCTTAAGAAAGACAGATTTTTCTCTGGCTCTCAGGTTATTAACACTGGCTGTGAAAATTTAGATTATTTTAAGAGCATTCTGATCCTGGGGCACAAGCTGGCAGACCTAGAATGAATATGGGCTCTGCAGATGCGTTTGGCTTGGCTACCATTTTTTGAAGGAGGGGAACGAAATGCCTTAGGTCATTATGTGTTTTGAGGAGTCCAATAGACTTTCCCTCTCCCCCACTAATGACTGGCCACTGAAGGCAGGTGACATTGTGATCTGCCTCACTCAAGGGAGATCATGGTGTAGTGCTATAAAAGTGAAGGTCTCCAAAATATTTGCAAATGACACGACTGACAAGGGACTAATTTCCAAAATATGCAGACAGCTCATACAGCTTAATATCAAAAAAACAAACAGCCCAATCAAAAAATGGGCAGAAGATCTAAATAGACATTTCTCCAAAGAAGATATACAGATGGCCAAGAGGCAGATGAAAAAATGCTCAATATCACTAATTATCAGAGAAATGCAAATCAAAACTACAATGAGGTATCACCTCACACCAGTCAGAATGGCCATCATTAAAAAGTCTACAAATAACAAATGCTGGAGAGGGTGTGGAGAAGAGGGAACTCTCCTACACTGCTGGTGGGAATGTAAATGGGTGCAGCCACTATGGAAGACATTATGGAGGTTCTTCAAAAAACTAAAAATAGACATCATATGACCCAGCAATCCCACTCCTGGGCATATATCCAGAGAAAACTATAATTTGAAAAGACGCATGTACCCTAATGTTTATGGCAACACTATTTACATTAGCCAAGACATGGAAACAAGCTAAATGTCCATTGACAGATGGCTAGATAAAGAAGATGTGGTATATTTATACAATGGAATACTACTCAGCCATAAAAATAAAATAATGCCATTTGCAGCAACGTGGATGGATCTAGAGATGATCATATTAAATGAAGTCAGATAAAGACAAATATCATATAATATCACTTATATGTGGAATCTAAAGAAAAATGATACAAATTCTATTTACAAACCTAAAACAGACTCACGGACATAGAAAATAAACTATGGTTACCAAAGGGGAAAAGGCGGGGGAGGGATAAATTAGGAGTTTGGGACTAATAGATAACACATTACTATATATAAAATAGATAAACAGCAAGGACTTGCTGTATAGCACAGGGAACAATATTCAATTTCTTGTAATAACACATAATGGAAAAGAATCTGAAAAGAAAATATATATGTATGTACATGTACAAGTGAATCACTTTGCTGTATGCCTGAAACTAACATTGTAAATCAACTACACTTCAATAAAAAAATTAAATTAAAATAAAGTGAGGTTCTCCAGGAGCTCTGTTCAGAGGTCGAGTGTCATCTGACCTTGCCAGGACAGCCTCTCATGTGGTCATTGGATTTGGCCCATTGGACAGGGGACAGATCCATTCAGCTGCTCTGCCTCTGGCCACGTGCAGGAGTGGCACATGGCCCTTTAGCCAGAACATCGGGAAGCTTCGCCCTCATGAAAGGGGCGAGCTCCTTGAGCAGCAAAGGAGACCCCCATTTAGGAATGGAACTCAAAATCATTCTGGTCCAGAGCAAGCCAATCAGCATTTAGGGAAGCATCCCCACAGCCTGGCCCTGTGGGGCCATCAACATGAATAACCATAATAAAACAGCAGCCCACGAGGCCCACAGCTGACTTCGGGGTGCACTCTTGCGGACTTTCTACAGGGAAGAGCACCTCAACGAAAATGAAAGGGAGTAGAATGGAGGACGCGGGCATGCCCTGGGCTGGCAAGAACCACTGCCCCGACTCGGTGGGAGTGGCAGATGCTTGAGACACTGCTGGGAGCTGAAGGAACAAAGGGCATGTCAGGCTGGGGAGAACCTGGAAGGTTCTGTGGGGCAGGGAGGAAGGCCGAGAGAGGCCTGGGGCAGGGGGGTGGGGGAGGTAGCCAGGAACGTGGAGGGATGACGACGGCAGGGCGGTGGGGGGAGGCTGGGGCTTCGCCGGGCCGCTGCAGGTGGGTGAGGGGTTAGGGTTCGACCCCTGCTCTGAGGCTTGCTGCATGTGTAGCTCCGGCTCGTTACCATGGCCTCGGTGCCTCTGTTTCTCAGCAGTGGGAGGGCTGGGTTGGGGGTCTGGTGGTGCAGCGCCTGGAGTGGGGGGGCTGTAATTTAGCCATTATTACGGTCAGCCTTCGTTTAGGAAGATTTGCGAGGCAGCCCCCCGAGGACATCTTGGGGAAGGCAGAGATGGCATCTGGCCAGGCAGATGGCTGGAGTGGCGTGCAGGCGGGGATGCTGAGGGCCCAAATGAGTGGCCTAATTTGGGGGACAATCGTTTTGCTGGAGGTCATTCTTTCATGTTCTGCTTCAAGGGGCAGAGTCCCCGATACCACTGTGTTCTTTGTATCGACTTGGTTTAGGGCAGAGGACGGGCGGGCGCTGTACGCTCTTGGGGCTCCAAGGAGATTCCTACAGGACCCTGGGCCTCCCGCTAAGGAACATCTGGCGCTTTCTCTCACTCAGCTGGAATTCTGCAGGGTGGACCCAGCGCAGGTCAGGATGCCTTCAGTCTCCACCCTTGGCCACTTTCTCTTTTAAACAAAGTGACCATGGATGCTCCATGGCTCTCCAGCCAGACTCTGCGACCAGATGCTGTGCACAAATGATGTCTGGGCTGCTGTGGTACCCAGAGCAGTGTCCTGCTGTGTCAGCTACTGAGTGATGAGTATCAGGGTCAGTGATGAGAAGCCTTGCTTTAGGGAATGACACGTGGTAACACTTCCTACTCACACAGCTGCAAAAAACCCCATCACCAGCTGCTTTTCCCCTCAGAAAAGAGTCAGGTTTGAGGGAAGATGACGCTAATCTTCAAGGGTATCCTCTACTGGCACTGACGTCCCATTAATCCAGCAACGGGTCTTAAATTCCTCCCCCATGCATGTGGTGCCAGACCCCATGCCTCCAAGAAAACCAACTCTGTGTAGGATGCAATGTGACGGGTGGTAAATCGTGAACACCTTGCATTCAGAGAAGCAGCGTGCATTGTGGGCTGGGGTGGGCAGGAAAGGAGCCCCAGCAGCGGGGGGAGGAGGGGGGTGTTGGCGTCTCTCTCAGACGCGGTGAATAGCAGGAGCAAACGTGTGGAGGTGGAGGTGTGGAAGCAGAGGCTGCATTTAGAAAGAACGTCAGTAGCCCAGGCCAGCAGCAGGCAAGTCTCAGAGAGGGTTGGGAGGGAAGGTGGGCTAGCGCTTGTGGGGTGCTCACTGGCTGAGAGAGAAGTGTGTGCTGTGTCGCAGCCACTGCTTTAGACTGATTAAGCAATCAGTGTTTATCGGCTACCTCCTAAGTGCACCCCGTGTGCTGGACCCGGGGTACAGTGATGATGTAGACAGCGGTGGTCCTTGCTCTTGGGGGCGGGGGTGGGGGGAGGTGGTGGGCAGATGAGCACATGGACAGTGTAAACAAGAGGCCAGCACCAGCCTAAAGAGTGAGAGAAAAGGGAACCCAGGCTGCGGGTTGGGTGGTGGCCAGTTACACGAAGCTCTGCCTTCTGAGCAGGGAGTGGCCAGATGAACAGAATAGGGGGCTTTCCAGGCAGCAGGAACAGCATGTGTCAAGGCTCAGAGTCAAGAAGAGGGACACGGGCTCCCGGGAGAGGAAGAGGAGGTGTGTCACCCCTGCTGTGTGACTGCGGGCGTGTGCCTGAAACTGGTGGTAGAGAGAACTCTCCAGGGTGGTGGCCCCCGGGGAGCACCTGGGCAGGTGACACGCTTCTGGGCATGTGGAGGAGGCTGCAGCAAGAGGAAATAGGCCTTAGTCCGGGTGTAGCGAGGGAGCAGGAAGCTGGACACTGGGATGGCATGGCGCACAGAGCGACCGTTCCCGCGGCATCAGGCTCTGGGAAATCCCAGTGAGCTGGGCTGCTGTCCCCCACCTCCAGGACCTGTGGTCCATGAGGGACTCAGAAGTACCCGGGGGATGCCCTGGACCTTGCAGAGGGGAGGCAGAGGACAGGTGGGCACATGACGCGTGTGTCGGGTTTTTTAAAAGGGCCCCTACGTGCATTTCTTCTTCACAGGCTGCAGAGCTCTCTCTGTGCACGGCGCCCACTGCGTTCCAGATCTTCTCACTCCTCGCTCCTTTCATGATCAATATCTGAAGGCTGTGTTGAAATCTCTCCCTAAGACGGTGGCTCCATCTCTCTGTAGATCTTCCCCCCAGCCTTCACTTGAGAGATCATGAGGCTGTGCATACATATTTAAAATCGCATTACTGACTGTCTTGGTGAATTGAGCTTTTTTCATTATTTTTGGCCACCTCTAGCCCTAATTAGACTTCATCTTAAAGCCGGGGTCATCTGACACTAATAACTGCCTCTGGTTAGCACTTGCGCGATGTGTCAGTCTCCACCTTGCATTTTCAGTCTTTGTACGCCCTTAGGTTTATGTGTCTCTGGCAAACACCACTTGTCTTGATTTTTTAAAAGAACAGTGTGTCCGTCTCTGTCCCTTTGACTGATAGGTTTGGTCCATTTTCTGTTACTATAATTATTGATACATTTGGACCAGTTTCTACCATTTTAATCTTTTAGATCCATGTGCCCCACTTTTTCTGTATCCTTTTTAATCCTTTCTGATTTCTTGAATTGGTATCTGTGTGCTCCCCTAAACAGACAAGGGCAGACCAGATGCTCACATCCTTTGGTCTTCCCAATCCTTGATTCCTCTCAACTTCATCACATCTGTCTTTTACTTCTGCATTGGGATAAATACATATTTTCTCATATTTATTTAAACAGTCTTGGCCATTTGGATTTTGTTTTCATCTGCAGTGGCCTGTGGGTGCTCTCTGAGTCTTCAATGTCAGGTCTTTTATTTATGTATTTTTCCAAGTTGAAGAAACTTATCTCCATTATTTTTTCAGACCCTTAGCTCCTTTTGGATCCCCTATATCCCAACGTTAGCAATTCGATACCTACTCACCCTTTGTCTTCCTCTTCCTTCTTCCTCCTAGGAAGTGTCCTCCATCTGCCCTTCCCCTCAGCTGGTTTGCTCCTCAGCTGTTCCTGGTCCTTCTTCATTCCAATGTAGTGTGTTCTTAATCTCAACTCTGTGTTTCACACCTAATATTTCTGTCTCATTCTTTAAAAACAAAAATTGTTTTCCTGTTACTGTTTTGTGTTGCTAATCTCTCCTCTTATCTCGTTTGCTGTTTAGTAGCTCATTTCAAACCCTTGTTCCATCTTTTCTAATCTGTTTCTGGTAGAATCTGTGACATAGGCTGTAGGTTTCCTTTTGAAAAAGTCGTCATATCCTGCAAGCGTCGGGAAATTTTGTCCTTTCTGCTCAGTTTCCCCTGTGGGTACTGGCTGCTCTGCTAGACTTCCCATAATTGGGGGGAGGCAAGGGGGCTCAGGGACATGGGTGGGTGAACTCTGGATGAAGAGCCCTGGGCATGAGAAAGACTGGAACAACTCCATAAGCCAACGTGTGGCCCTTTGTCCCCGAGGAGAAGTGGCACCTGCAGCAGACCCAGACAGTAATTCCCAGCCTGGGGATTTTGGTGGTGGGGGTGGGGAGGCTGTAGGAGGGTCTGCTGGGAGTCTGGTGGTCTCCCTCACCTTTTCTCAGTGCCTCCCAAGCTCAGGGCTCCTGCGGGCCCTGATTGCACTCCTGAGGCTCTTGGATTAGCTAGGGAGTGAGGTGAGCCAGGCTCTGGCAGCCTCGAGGCCATGCAGGGAGAAGCAGGCACAAAATTCCCACAGCTCCTGCTCCTACTTTATTCTCCTGAGGTCCTGCTGCCTCGTGCTTGAGGCCGAGGTCACCACCCACCTGGTTAAAAGAGCATCCAGCACGTTTTACCAGCTCACGAATTCTCTTCTTCCTCTGCATCAGACAGGACCCAAGCGTGGTCTGTAGACCAGCAGAGTTGGCCTCACTGGGGAGATTTTTAGAATTGTAGAATTTCAGGCCTCACCTTGGACCTATGAAATCAGATTCTGTATCTTTTAAAAAGCAGGGTTTTTTTTTTTTTTTGAAGAGTAACTGACATACCATAAACTGCACATACTTGAAGTGTACAATTTAATAAGTTTTGACATATGCCTTGCCCGTGGAACCATCACCACGATCAAGACAGTGAAAAGCTTCCTCATGGCAAAAGTCTGGTTTCTGCCACTAAATATTAGTTCGTATTTTTCAGGGTTTTGCTGGCTTGCATCGTGGGGTAACGGAAGAGCCGTGACACAGTCTGGAGCAGCCCCGGGATGTTACTGCAGTTCCTCCCTTTGGTCGGGGCATTTCATAGGGGCAGTGGTAGCAAGACCGACTAGAGGGATGGCACTTTAGAGTGAGTGTCTTGTATCCTTCAGAGATGTTAATGTGAGGGGTGAGGTCCACGCAGGTTAAGGATGGGATGAGAACTTCAAGAGGGATAGGTTTAGAAGACCAGAACTGTTGGCCAAGGGGAGAGTGAGGTTGTCATTTTTAGGGGTGAAATATAATACCTTTAACCCATAGGTGTCTCTTTGAAGGTTGTGGGGACAGATCCAGCATCAAGATGGAATTTGTCTGATGGCTATAATTCTCGAGAACTTTACTACTGCATTGAACTCCCTTTCTGCGTGGTCAGTTGTAAGAGATACAGGCAGAGGGTTAAAAAGAATAGACAACGAAAGACATCCTGCTCCCATATTCATATCCCCTACACCCAGCATGAACAGAGGAGATGTTTACCAAAGGAAGGGGATTGGGCCAAACAGCAGAAGTCAAGTAAGGGAACAAGCAATGACATGCCAGCTACTCTGCCTGTTTACCCCATTACTCCTCTACTGGTAAATTTGTCCTTTTGAAAAGTAACAAGATCTGAGACAGGGTCACCGGTGTATTGAGTGGGTAACTCGGTAACTTCTTCCTCAGGCGTAGGTGCCGTCTTCACTCTGGCATGGTGGACCCCGTGGTCATGCCCTGTAATCTTAGGCAGAATGAATAGTCCAGGTCACTAGGTAAGGTCCTGTCCATGTGGGGTCTAACTGGACCTGTGGATTTCCAGCCTTCCAGGTTCTCAAATAAATCCAATCCCGGGGAGGAAGGATGTAAGACCATGTCAGGAGGGGAAGGCAAGTCCTGGTTTCTGTTGGCTTGTAGCGCTCTGACTTTTTCCCCTGTCTGCAAGGCATGCCTCAGTCGGTCCATATCCCCACGGCTGGCTTGGTAGCCAGGTCCTCTGGGAGTGAACCTCCCGTACATGATCTTATATGGACTTAGCCTGAGCTTTCCTTTAGGGGCTATTGTCAAAAGTGTGACAGGGAGAAGGCGGGGACCAGGGTTGATGAGCCCCTTGACATGGCTTTACTACTTTTCTTTTGAGAATTTGATCTGTTCTTTCTGTTTTTCCTGAGGACTGTGGACTCCAAGCAGAGTGTAAACTCCATTTAGTTCCCAGGGCCTTCAAGACTCCCTTAGTGAACAAGAATGGGCTTGCCGTCACTTTGAATGGGTTTAGGGAGCCCAAACCGAGGGATTACTTCCTTGAGCAGGGCCTTAGAGACCTTCAAGGCAGTTTCAGTTCAGGTAGGAAACACCTCCGTCCATCTGGAGAAGGTGTCAGTTAAAACCAACAAATATCTAGGATTTCCTTGTGCCCAGGGCGTTACTGTAAAGTCAACTTGCCAGTCTTGCCTTGATATGTGCCTCTCTACTGGGTGGGGGTTTCCCCCGCTTGACCTTGGGGAGGCGAGTGTTGGGGTTATTCTGGAGGCAGAGAGGGCAAGCTTTAATCACTTGTTTAAGGAGACTTCAGAAATCAGGAGCAGTCGTGGGTCTGATGAGCCGTTGACAGAGGGCCTCCTGCTCGTGTATGTGCTCTGGTGAGCTTCCCGGGTCACCTGGAGTGTGATGGCCGCCGGGATGCCCGTGGCCATGAGCCAGCCACCCCGGGTACTCTGGGCTTTTAAAATAGCCCCATCTCAAAGCCTTTTCTCTTTCTTCTGGGGTGTATGTTGGATGGGAATGTAGGAGTTAGGGTCTGGGAGAGCTGGGGGTCGTGGCATTTGGAGCCTGTCCCCCTCTCGGCTACTTGTTTAGCTGCCTTGTCTGCTCTGTTGTGCCCTCTTATTATTTCTGCTTCTCCCTTCGGTGGCTTCTGCAGTGCAGTATAGCCTCCAGCAGCCCATGATTTCCCCCTCATTCTCAATCTGTTTATTCCCTGAGGTCAGCAGTCCTCTCTCCTTCTGGTGGCCCCGGGGGGTGAGGGGGAGTTGAATAGGCAGGTTTAGCATCAGTGCGGATGTTGGCAACTCCTCCTTTCCCAGCTCTAGGACTCCGATGAGGGTGACCAGCAGAGCGAGCAGAGCAGCCAGAGGACAAGGGTGTAGCTCCCACCACTAGGGTGATAGAAACCACACATGGCCTGCCGGTCCTTCTCCATTTTCCAGAAAACTACTCCCATCCGTGAACCATTCCAATTCTGCATTCTCTGCAGGGGAGTTCTTTAGGTCAGGCCTACTGGAATAAACCTGTTTCATAACTTCCTCACAACCATGAGTTACTTTTGGACCTGCCTGAGGTAGCAAGCATGAGCACTTTGGGCAGGGCCCCCGAGAGGGAGAACCAGGCACGACTTCCTTGACCTAAGAGAAGCCATTTTTGGCTGAAGCTGTTTTGTGATCTAAGCCTGGCCACAATGCTTGCCCTTGAAGAGGTCTCAGTAATAATGATCTTAAAGGGAAAAAAGGCTGCGGAAACTGTTATCAGGCAAAATAAGTAACAATAGCAGAGATAAGAAGTCAGTTGTAAAGACTCCTAGTTCTGTGTCAATGGTAAAGACTAGCCTGAAGCACTTTCTTGAGGTGTTTTGCAGAATTTAAACCCCCTCCAGCACTCAGCCCCCAGATCAGCTGGAACCTAAGGGGTGATGATGTTGACCTTTTCTGACTCTGGTGACTTCAGTCAACCAAAGCTTGGACTCTGCCGACCTTCACCCCGATTCTATGCTGCTGAAGTCTCTGCTCAAGTCCATTGATGGTTATACATGTACCCTTAGCTTAAAACTGTTACTGGGTCTAAGCTTGTACTGCTGACTGCATGACAGGCCAATAAATCGAGGGGCGAGTTGTTGGGGCAGGAATAGTGACTTTATTCAGAAAGCCAGCAAACCAAGAAGATGGGGGACTAGTGTCCCAAAGAACCACCTTACCTGAATTAGAATTCACGCTTCTTTTATGTTAAAGGGGGAGGGAGTAAAGTCAAACATCTCCTGGTTAAGTCAGCCCCTGGAGGGGAAGTGTTATGTCTACCTTCCCGCAGTCATTCACAGGTGGGCCTGCTCAGGATGTTTCCTGTGAGCTAAACAAAGGTATTTTAGCTAAATGCTTATTACCTGGGAGGCAGGGTTCCCAGAGATGGGCCATTATGTGTATGTAATTCAAGCTTAGAGGCAACATCCCTTTAGTGATTAACTTGTAGCAAAAGCAACAGAATACACAGGTTAATGTAAAAGACACAGATCCAACGTGGAGTCAGATTTGTTCTTCCCTGTTACAAAACTCCCCCGAGTCTGCTGTTCGGGGAGACACTGCTTTGGGAAACAGGAAGATCCCTGTGTTCTCCTTACTTGCTGCAAAGATAGATCTGTGGTTCTGATCTTTGACTTGGTTGTGTCTTTTGGCTCAGCACCCACCAAGAGGTGAACCCAGTTTTCTGGCTAACACTGACTCTACTAGCTGGGAAGTGGGCATGGTGGGCCCTGTCTCCAGCTTTTGTAATTTCCTCCCAATGTCTGGGGTACCCTGGGAAATGATGCGGGACTTAGGAACGGCCTGCCCTCCTCTGACTCGGCTCACATTTGTGTGCACCTGCAGGCTCTCCCTTAGGTGCTCAAGGAAGGCTGAGGGATTTTCCTGTGGTCCCTGGGTGACCCCCTACTCCAGTTTATGGGTTTCTTCCCTGCTGATCGAATGCTGTTAAGAATTAAATCCCGCAGAAGACCTAAATAAGCAATTCTCCAATGAAGATGTACAAATGGCCCATAGTCACATGAAAAAATGCTCAATATCACTAATTATCAGAGAAATGCAGATCAAAACTAACATGAGGTATCACCTCATACCAGTCAGAATGGCCATCATTCAAAAGTCCGCAAACGACAAATGCTGGAGAGGCTGTGGAGAACAGGAAGCCCTCCTACTCTGCTGGGAGGCAGGGGGAGCCACGCAGGCTAATAAAGCAGTAAAGCGTTTCTTCGTTACAAGGTGACCCTTGCAGTGAGGGAAGTGGAGATGGGCCAGGGAGCAGGGACCCTGCCCCAGGAGCAGGGTGGTCCGGGCCTGTCTAACCCAGAGAAGGGGGAGGCGTCTGGGAAGAGCTTCTGATGGGGGACATTGGTGCAAAGTGATACAGGCCAGTCTGCCTGGATGGAGGGAGACACGGGGCGTAGAGGACATCTGGTCAGAGAGAAGTTGGGTCAGGCCATGGAGGGAGGACAGATCGGGGGCAGGGGTGGGGGTGGGGAGGCCAGGCAGGGGGTCTTTCCCACTGTCAGGTGAGGGACGGGGTCAGCTGAGGAGGTGGTGGGACATGGCATCGGGTCTTGGTGTTTGTATGTGGGAAATGTCCATGGGAGGGAGAATGGGGGGGGGGGTGCAGAGCAGCCATGCAGGTCTGGCCCTGAGGGAAGGAGGGAAAGCTGGCAGCATCCTGGTGGGCCTGAAGCCTAGAAAATTCCTGCCCAGCCACCAGAGGAGCCCGTTTCCTAGGAACAGGCTGCTTTCCTGGCCCTGCTGAACTAGGTCCCTGGCTGGGAGCGGCAGAGGGAAGCATGAATTTCAGAGCTCAGCAGCTGGAACCCTGAGCTGGTTACCCTTTCTGGGTCTGGGGGGTCTGTAGGTCCGCACTCCCTTGTGCATGACCGGCCTGGACCTGTCCCTTCCTCCCCGCCTCTGTGAGTCCAGGTGCAAAAGTCAAAGGGAACAGTGATCCAAATCAATGCATTTGTAACCAGTTCCTGCCAGTTTTCTGATGTCCATGCTCTTTGCTTTGGGGGCCAAACCTCTGTTTGATGGGTACAGGGGCGAAAATGGAAAGTGATTCTGTTGCTACCATGGAGGTCCCAGTGGAGAGAGAACGGAAAATCACGTCATGAGATCTAGGAAAGAAATGTAGGTTAATTAAAGTTTAAAACTCAGATCTCTGCAGTGGTTCCGTGAGTCAGCATGGAGCCTGGGGAAAGAGGCCTAGGACGCAGGGACCGGGATGGGTTCCTGCCTGGCGGCCGTGGCCTCTACATGCTGCTGCCACCACGGTCCCCACTGGACAGAGCCACCCAAGTTTGCTTTTAAGCAACATTGCAATGCATCCTGTACATCCTGGACTGCCTGGGAAACGTCCTACTTCAAGCTGAGAATCTGGGTCAGCTGTTTATAAGAATAGTATTTGCTGAATGAAGCTGGCAGCCCAGACAGCGGGTGACTTCTTGTGGGGCAGGAGGAGGTGAAGGGGGGAGGGATTTGGCCGTGAGGGCACTTGTTTGACATCTGTGCTGCGCTGTTATTTTTACTCTCTGGGTGTTGATCTGAGCATTGAGGCCTCCTTGCACCACCAGAAGGACGGTACAGCTGGGCTCCCGGAAAGGCTTCCCTGCGGACGGGGGCTCAGTGGGAGCTGCAGGTACCTGTAGCACAGAAGGATTAGCATCTGTGGCCTGGCCAACATACACACACACACACACACACACACACACACACACACACACACACACACACACACACAGAAACTTGCACACAGGGTTTGTTGGAGCTGGATGGGATTTCTTTGCAGCGGGTCTGGGTGAGGCAAGGCCCTGTGCCTCCCGCCTCTGGGCCACAGCCCGGGCTCCTGCCTTGATGGTCTAGCCTGGGTTTGGGCTCTGCTCTGGGCTGGGCTGTATTCTCATCTACCAGATTCTGAGACACTGAGGGTCCCAGGAATGTTATTTTGTCGTTTTTAAGCTGCAACATCCATGTTGCGGGCTGAACTGTGTCCCCCAAAGTGGTAGATAGAAGTCCTAATACCTCGTATCTCAGAATGCTTCTGCGTTTGGAGGCAGGGTCTTGACAGATGTAATCAAGCCAAGAAGAGGCCACTAGGGTGGGCTCTGATCCAGTCTGACTGGTGTCCTTATGAGAAGAGGACACTGGGACACAGACACACACAGAGGGATGGCTGTGTGAAGACCCAGGGAGAAGACAGCTATCTGCAAGCCAAGGAGAGAGGCCTCGGGAGGAACCACCCCTGCTGACTCCTTGATCTGGGACTTTCCAGCATCTAAGACTGTGAGAAAATAAGTTTCTCCTGTGTGAGCCGCCTAGTCTGCGGTGCTTTGTGGCGGTCCTAGAGAACAGCGTCAGGTGTCCTTGGGTAGCTTAGCACTCGTTAGTTGATATGCTTGTTTCAGGCGCGCTGCGTAATGATTTGACGTCTCCGTACACTATGAAATGGTCACTGCCATGAGCCTCGTGACCATCTGTCCCCACACGAAGTAATTGTAATGCCACTGACTTTATGTTCTATATTATATCCGGTGACATATACTTTCTTTTTGTGGGGGCGGGTAATTAGGTGTATTTATTTACTTAGTTATTTTTTCGATGGAGGTGCTGGGGATTGAACCCTGGACCTCACGCCTGCTAAGCCGCGCTCTACCCCTGAGCTCTACCTTCCCCTCCCCAACATTTACTTTCTAACTGGAGGCTTGTACCCTTTCACCTTTTTCACACCCCGCCCCCCCAACCCCCGCAGAAACATCCATTTGTTCTCTGTATCCATGAGTCTGTTTTCCTAAGATGGGAGCGATCTTCAGTAAAATCACCAAATCCTGGGTGTTATTCTCTAGAGCAGGCGGGTGAGGGAGGCCCTGGGGCGAAACTGCTCACCCACTGCTAAACTTGACGATGTACTGGAGGAGCTCAAGTCCCAGGTCTTGGGTCCCAGGCAGAAGCTCCTCCACCCCAAGATTTCTTTCTTCCCAGGCAAGGAAAAGAGGGACCTCGGTCTTTGCCTTCCGCGTTTCCCACCGACTTTGGGAGGGGTCTGCTCAGCCATGGGAAGTGGGGGCGGCACCGGGCCTTCCTCCCAGATGGGCAGCCCCCTCCAGGAGACTGCGGGGGGTGGGGCTGCCAGAGCCAGGCCTGGTCACTTGATCTCAAAGCCGACCCTCCAGCTGGCGCCTCCAAAGACTCGATGTTGACACCTGAGGGCGCTGGGTAACAGTGGAAGCGTGTGTCTTTCCATGGGTCAAGTCAAAAGTGACTAACTTGCAGAGGGCTCTGCCCTGGGCACTGTCTGTGTGAGGGTGTGGTCCCCCACCTCCTAAGGCAGAGAACCTTCCAGCACTTCTCTAGGATGATCAGGGGAACATTGGGAGAGCACTGGGGAGAGTCACTTGGGCCAAGTCTCTTTGGATATTTCCCTGGAGGACAATGCTGCGGACAGGATCTTTGTGTCCCCCCAGAACTTATATGTTGCAACCTAACCCCCAGGGTGGTGGTTAGGAGGGGAGGCCCTTGGGAGAGATGGGACTGGGGCCCTTATGAAAGAGGCCGGAGGGCTCCCTGGCCCCTTCTGCCATGTGAGGACACAGTGAAAAGACTACTGTCTGTGGTACCGAACCTGCTGGCCCCTGGATCTGGGACATCCAGCCTCCAGTACTGGGAGAAGTAAACTCCTGTTGCTGATAAGCCCCCGGTCTGTGGTATTTTGTTATAGCCGCCCGAATGGCTAAGACAGGCCAGCGGGCTCTGGAGTGACCAGTGCCCTTTCTGTTTGGGATGCAGGGCTTTTATTGCTAAAGCTGGGATGGGCTGGTCCCGCCGGCAGGACCCAGCACACCTGGGAGGACCTTTCAGCTTAGAAAGCTGCCTCGCATCTCTGCGAAGGAGACTGGTCCAGACTGGGCTGCCCAACAACCCCGGTGCCCTGGTAGGGGGCTGGGCATGGAGGGGCTGACCGCTGGGGTCATTGACCCTGACCCTGGGACCACTGCTGTGTCCTGGCAGAGCAGGCAGAGCAGGGGGAGGGCTCTGTCTGGCCTCCAGGACCCCCCAGAGCTGGCTACCTGTAGCAGTCCATGCTTTGGCCTTAAAAGCAGTGCCTAGGCAGAGAGGCATGGCCTGCCTGGAGACCTCTGCCTGGGGAGGGGAGGTGCCCTGCAAAAGCAGCTGAAATAGGACTGGTGGAGCTTAACCTCGGGGGGCCTGGTCATTTTTGCTGGGACCCCATTGACTGGGAGAGTGGACAGCGTCTTCCAGGGTGTCCTCGGGGCAGGGCTGGTGCCTTGGCAGCAGGAGAGCTGCGGTTCCATCTACCCCGGCCTCAACTGGCCTTGCCAAGTTTACTGAGTGTGGAGATGAGACCCACCTCGATGTCACCTCATAGGACAATCTTCTCCCTCCAGACCACACGCGGGGGTGGGTCTGGGACCCCCGGCGGAAGAGTGTTATTCACAGTGAGGAGGCGAATGGGGTCTGTACTGGGGCCTGCCTGGGGCAGGCTATTTGCATGCCAAATTGTGTAGTGACATCCCTTTGCTGAAACATTCTACTGTTCTTTTTTTAAAACAACCAATCACTATTTATTTATTTTAATTGTAGTAAGTACACTTATCATGAAGTCTACCGTCTTTCCTTTTTTAAAGTATAATCAGTTACAATGTGTCAGTTTCTGGTGTACAGCATCATGTCCCCTTCCTGCATGTACATGTGTATATACACATACTCGTTTTGATATTCTTTTTCATTAAAGTTTATTACAAGATATTGAGATTATTCCCTGTGCTACACAGAAGAAATTTGTTTTTTTTTCTTTTTTTTAATTCTTATTTTTTATTGAAATGCAGTTGATTTACAATGTTAGTTTCAGGTATAAATCAAAGTGATTCAGTTATACATATATATATATATTTTTTTCAGATTCTTTTCCATTACAGCTCATTGCAAAATATTGAATATAATTCCCTGTACTATACAGTAGGTCCTTGTTGTTTATCTGTTTTATATATAGTAGAATATATCTGTTAATCTCAAACTCCTAATCTGTCTCTCCCCTCCTTCCCCAACTGGTAACCACAGTTTATTTTCTATGCCTGTGAGTCTATTTCTAGTTTGTAAATAAAATTCGTATTTTTTTTAAGATTCCACATATAAGCAACATCATACGATATTCATCTGTCTCTGAGTTACTTCACTTCTTTATCCAGCCATCTGTTGATGGATATTTAGGCTGTTTCCGTGTCTTGGCTGTTGTAAATAGTGCTGCTGTGAACACTGGGGTGCATGTGTCTTTTTGAATAATACTTTTCTTCAGATATATGCCCAGGAGTGGGATTGCTGGATCATATGGTAAGTCTGTCTTTTTAGTTTTTTGAGGAGCCTCCATACTGTTCTCCACAGTGGCTGCACCAGTTTATATTCCCACCAACAGTGTAGGAGGGCTCCCTTTTCTCCACACCCTCTCCAGCATTTATCGTTTGTAGACTTTTAAATTATGGCCATTCTGACTGGTGTGAGGTGATAGCTCATTGTAGTTTTGATTTGCATTTCTCTGATAATTAGCTATATTGAGCATCTTTTCATCTATACTGAGCATCTTTTCATCTTTGGCCATTTGTATGTCTTCTTTGGAGAAATGTCTAGTTCTTCTGCTCACTTTTTGATAGGGTTGCTTGCTTTTTTTTTTTTTTTTATTAAGCTATATCAGCTGTCTGTATATTTTGGAAGTTAATCCCTTGTCAGTCGCATCATTTGCAAATATTTTCGCTCATTCTGTAGATGATTGTCTTTTTGTTTTGTTGATGGTTTCCTCAGCTGTGCGAAAGCTTTTAATTAGGTCCCCATTCATTTATTTTTGCTTTTAATTCCATTACTTCAGGAGCTGGTTTGAAAAATCTGTTCTTTTTTTTAAAGAAAACCTTTTATTATGGAAATGGCCAACATTCACAAGAGTGGGGCCAACAGCCGACCCTCACGGTGCACTGTTCAGCTTCACCAGCTGCCCTCACTTTGCCTCGCTTGTGCTGTCGCGTCCCTGGCCCTGGTCCCCCTTTGCCTTGAAGTATAAGCCAATCAGACATCACTCACATCTCAGATGCTACGCATCTCTGTGGAGAAGAAGGTCGAATTCTTAAATAACCACAATGCCACCAGAACATTAATCCCTCCCCCTCAACATCACCATAGGCCACCTGGGTCCAATGGACTCTTTACTTTTTTTTTTTTTTTTAACATTTAGTCATTTTACAGATAACTTACAGAATTCTTTAAGAATAACAGGATAGCATCTTTTGACTGCTGCCAGCTACTGGTCATCCATCATGCCAGAATCTGGATGGAATACATCCCCCTTGTAAATGCTGACTCCAGGTTTCAAATACTCCTCAAACAGGTTCCAGCCTATCGTTATGTCTCATTCTTCTTCTTGCACTGGCATCACCAGAATGCAGCATTCAGAAGAAACTTTTGAAATCTTTGATACTCATATTTTTGTTGAGGAAAGCTTGGCTACTTTCTTTGCTCTATTTTTTAAAATTTATTTTTTAATTGAAGTATAGTTGGTTTACAATTGTGTTACTTTTTAGTGTACTGCACAATGTTTCAGTCAAACATATGCTTTTTCATATTCTTTTTCATTATAGGTTACTGCAAGATCCTGCTCTTTGCTTTATAACTGCAAAACATTTTCATGTTTTGATTTATAAGCACCCATTAGAATGATCAATTTAATTAAGTTTTAAAATTCTGCATCATCTATTTCTTTCCCATAGCTTGTATATATACTTGCATTCAGCATTTATCCACTTATGAATTGCATCAAATTTTGTTCATAAATGTCAAAAATTGTGGAAGGACACTGCCATATGCCCTTTAGGAAACGTTCACAATATATTGAGTGAAGTCTTTCCTGTTGACTCATTGGATGAGAATGTATTTCCTTTCTATCCTTAGAAATATGGTTTTGGGAGAATTCATCTAGGATGTGGTCATCTGAAGACTCACCGAGATTCGTCTCACCTGGTCAACGTCAGCATCTTTGCCGGCGTCTGGGTGGGGAGCCCCTTTCCGTCCTGCACTTCCGACTGTCTGGCAGAGGTGAAGTGTCCTGCTCTGCCAGTCTTCTCCTTACTGTTACATGTGGGAAATGAGTAATTCTGAATTCTCCGCCGTGTTGTGTAGAAGTGGAGGAGAGAAATGCCCATCTCTGGACTTTGATAACTTCTTGAAGGTTGATGCCACACCTCGGGCGCCGTGGGAAGGAGACGGAAGAAGGGTGTCCCAGGGGTGATTTATCTCACTGTTGTCCTTTGAGACAATTCCACCGTTTTCCCGTTGTCTTGGTAGCTTAGGTCCCTCTGGTGTATTTGGGAATACTGGATGAGTAATGATGAAATAATTCTCGGGATGATAAAATAGCCATGTATTACAAGATACAGGAAAACCAAGATCTTGAGACTCCATAATACATCTTAGATTTATAAAAGGCATGAATGAGCCCACATGGTAATTGCAAGACAGAATGGGTTTCGTTTTGATTTTTAAAATAAACATTTTGTTGTTCTTTGCAAAGTCTTTAAGACAGAGTAACTCTTACATGAAATTTCAACCCTTACAAATTATTCAAACTGCTCAAAAAGTAAACTAAAAAAATGAAAACTGGATCCATTGGACCCTCATGGTGAATATTATCCAGTACCCAGTCCACATGTCAATTGCTCTGTCCAAAAAACATCTCTGTCCAGTTGATTTAAGTCAGGACCTAAACGAGACTCATGGACTGCTCATGTTGGTAAGGTCTCTGAGTCCCCAGCTGTCCTCCCATCCCCTTAGTTTAATGCTGTTGACATTTAAGAAGAGTCTTGCAGGGTGTCCCACATTTTGGATCTGATGGCTCAGTTGATCCCAGGGGCTGTGGATTTGCCCCAGTTTTCCTGGTGACCGGCTGGGACTCAGTCTCAGTCTCTGCCTTTGGTGGTGCTTGTGCTCAGATGGCAACATGGTGGTCAGGGGCCCAGGGGCAGCTGGTCCACCGACCCTTGCCTGGTTTGAGGGGGCTCTTCTCTGGCTGGTGAGCGGCGTTCTGCCGCATCAGCTCCGCCAGGGCCTGACCACTCCTGCCCCCAGTTCTGTGGTTGGGGGGTCAGGATCTCTGCACTCCAGTCCTGGTGCGGCTCCTTACTGGTTTGTGTCGGCTTGTGTGGCCTTATCTCTCCCTGGGAATAATGCAGTCAGTTCTTGTAGGAAGGCAATGAGAAAGTTGACTTGAAGGAGTTTTGGAAGTTATAAAGTGGCATTTAAGGTGACAATGATACTACCTCACTGCCTGCAGCTCAGGCACTCCTACCCCTCTGCACCCTCCACCCCTCTCAGACGTCTCCCCCTGCTTCTTGCCCTGCTGCACCCTCCCTCCTTCACCAGCTGACCCGTCCCTCCTGGGCTCTGTGCATGGACTCTGTGATGGGCTGAATTTAGCCTCACCCCCCATGCTGTTGGGAGCCCACTGGAGGGTCCTGCTGCCTGGAGGGAGGGGAGCTGCTGGGCCTGAATACCAGGGCAACGCAGTAACATTGGGGTGTTTGCTGCTGGGATAAATTCATGCTTTGGGGTAAAACTCTTGGAACCCTGCTGTATTTGGGCCTGCAGAGAAATGAACTCTTGGCTTATGTGTTTGGTATCTGGAGGAAGAGAAGCTTAACTGACTTTCAAAGCAACTTTTGAAACTTTTTATTGAAGTACGATCTGCATGCAGAGATGCACACAGAAGAGAGAGCAGGACCCAGTGAATATTCACAAACTGACTGCTTGTGGGGATCAGTGTCTGGGTCAGGGAACAGCCTCACTTGAACGTCTGGGCTTGAACGTCTCCCTCGTGCCTGCTTCCGTCACCCCTACGCTATGCTGAGATTCCAGGTGTTTGAAAGGCTGATTTTCTCTAACCGTAAAGATGGCTGAACTGCACTCAAAGCAGACCAGTCCCTCTCATATCTCCAGCTGAGCCTTTGCAAAAAGCTCATCTTCCTCAAAAGGGAGCTGGAAATGCTTTATCTAGAAAGAATCATTTTCTACTGAGATCCAAGAGGGGGACAAGTGGTCAGTGACAAGAGGTGGTTATTGGTGGGTTTCTGAAGAGGGTGGCACTGGAACCCCTCTAGAACATAGTTTGGTCCGTGTGTGTGTGAGTGAGTGTGTGTGTGTGTGTGTGTCTGTCTATCTCTCTCTCCACTAGTCACCCAGTGGTTGGAAAGAAAGTACGTCTGTGCCAGGACCGAAGACACACCATATTTGTTTGTTTGTTACTCAGTTGAAGTATTTGAAGCTATTAAATATGTAGTTTTAAAGGTTTAAGACTTTTTACTTAAACTGGCTTGTAAATGAGACTGAACTGCAATCAAAGGCCCCTGGTAAATGGTTGTTAAAATTGACTGGGTTTATAAACAGCGTAAGATTTTTAAATTGAAGGAAATTTTAATCAATTGAATATTTATTTAAAAAACAAAATGACTGTCCAAAAAACCAAACCAAAACAACACACCAAAACAAAGTGACTGCCACTAGTTGTTTATGTGCTTAAGAGTCATCTTTAAAAAAACCCCAAACCTTTCCTGCGGCGTGTGTGGACCTTTGGATGGGGAGAAGTGGCTCTCTTGTACTGCGTGCATGCTGCGCATGCACTCCACCACTGAGCTATTTCCCTCCCCATCGAAGTGGCTATTTTGCAGACAGAAGGAAGGTGGGTCTCAGTAAGGAGATGTGGCGACTGCTGGCTTTGAATCTAATTCCTGCACTTGCTTTGGATTCCCCTGTGGAAAGAAATGCCGTGCTCCTGTGACCTAAGGCAGTGTCTTCAAACTAGGACCTGTGACTTACTAGTTTGCTGTAACATCAGGGTATGGGATTGCAATCAATAGTTTTATAGGGTTGCCAGGTAAAATATAGGACATTCTGTTAAATTTGAGTTTCAGATAAAGGAGAAGTTTTTGTTTTTGTTTTTGTTTTAGGATAAATATATCCCTTATATTATATGGGGCATATATATATTCAAAAAGCTCTTTGTTATTTACAAATTCAAATTTAACTGGGAGTCCCATATTTTTGTTGCTCAATCTGGCAACCCTAAGTAGTACAGAATAGAAAGTATTGGAAGGGGACACAGAGTACAGGGGGTAAATGTCACTTCAGGTGTGTGTAGGGGGGCACTCATTGGGTCACACCTGGGGCACATTTCTTACTGTGGATTGGGCAACGTGAAAGCCACTGTGCCAGCCGGTTGTGTTGAGTGTAAGACAGTCACAGAGGTACTTAACAGCAGCTGGTGTGTAATAAGGGGCAGCCCTGGGTGCTATAATAATCATTGTTCCTCCATTCTTTGCCTTACTCTGTGTTTCTGTTTTTTTGTTTTGGAAAGAATTTTTCTTGAAAGAACTCTGAGCCTTCAAGTGTTTACTGAAATATTACTCAGAAAATTTCCTCTGTTGATCAGATTCTCACCTCTCCCCTGAGCGGAAGAACCCAGTTCCACTCTCTCATCTCACCTAAGAGCTGCCAGGTGGGCTACCAGGTGGGCAAAGCGCCCGTGGCCGACGGACACTTCCACCTATGGCCACTAGGTGGCGAAACGCGGCCGTGAGCTGTGCGTAGCGACACTGTGCGAGCTAATCAGGCGGTCTACACCGCGCGCGGTTCATCCTCTCCCTCGCAGCATCCCCAGGCGGTATCCTCTTCTCATCCCAATGCCGCAGACGGGGGCAAAAAAGCCCTCAGGTGCCTGGAACCAGTCCAGTGAGGTGGGCTGATGAGCGTGGGACGAGGGTGCCAGGAGTGCCGGGGACTCCAGGTGTGACCAAGGCCTCTGGCTGAAGGTGTGGCTCCAGGACTGTCAACCCAGGGGAGGGCGGCCGAGACAGGGGAGGTGAGAGCTGAGAGGCTGTGGCCAGTGGCCGCTGAGGGGAGTTTCCCAGAATTCCCCCGTGCAGGGCATCCGTCGCCCCTACTCGGAGTTTCCCCCTCCTCTCAGGGGCGCCCCTTCTCTGCTGTTCAGGCGCCTTTGTGCAGCTGCTCCCCTCCGGCCCGCGCGCTCTGCTCCCTGCGGATTCTGTTATTCTCTCCATCCGTTACCTGATCGCCACGGGGAGCAGCGGGCCAGGGGGTGACTTCTCCAACGGAAACTTAATTCTGCAAACCTACAAGAAAATGCAAGTACCCATCCAGAAGGAAAACCTTCTAAATCTACCGTAAATTTTGTCCACTTCAAATGCGGCTTGCTGAATGTATTTTTCCTCCTCCCCCTCCCCTCCCCTCCCTTCTTCTTCCTCTCCTTCTCCTCCTCCTTCTTCCTCTTCCTCTTCCTCCCCTTCTCATTACTCAGAAACATCATTGTGAACATTGACTACTGAGTTAATCTGGTAATAAGCCTGATGTTTACATTTTCTATTTCTTTTGTTTGTCATTTCTCCTTTGTCACTTAATTGGTTTGAATAGATCCTCAGTTTCTGTGCATGTGTTTCACTCACTGTTAGATTTGCTTAAAGTTTTTTTGGTTGTTTTTGTTTTAATGTCAAAATCTGGTGAATTGAATCTTTTCTAATTTTTTTGCTAAAATCAATTCCTGATTTGGTTTCCTTCTAATTTAGGTGACGAAATAACCAAGCTTGTCAATATCGTGCTTTACTGATTTCTTTAACTCTACTAGAATAATGAGTGGCCCCCACTAGTCGATGCTGCTGGAAGGGGACCCTTCCTGAGATATGTATGTTTAGCTCTGGGGAAGAGGCCATCAGCCCTTCCTCCTCCTGGGTCTGGGGTGCCATCCTCCACATCCCACCCCTTGTCCCTCATCCTCTCTCCTGCCAAGCTCCTGGGGGTCAAGGTTGATTGAAAGTCTGGGAATGGAGGAGGAGAGGCAGCGGGCTTCCCAGGGATGGAGTCAGTGGGGGTGCATTCAGACTGATGGGGGATTGGGAGTGGGTGCTAGAGTGCCGGCACCCTGGGGGCTCAGCCTGTGCCCACGCTGGCCCTCAGCTGGGCTCTACAGGTGTGGACAGCGAGCTTCTCTGTGGGCACAGAGGTGGATGAAGATTGGAGTGTCTGTCCCCAACCTCAGCACCTTCCGTGGTGTTCTTTAGTGTCTGAGGAGGGAGAGGGGTGGTACCTGTAGTCTCTGACTGTGGGAGCTGAGCTGGATTCATCTGAATCCTTTTGTTGTGGAAAAGCCGGCCTCTGTCCCCTGATAGCTGAATTGAGAGTCGAAGACAGAGTTTTGGGAGGAGAGAAAAAAACAGCTTTATTGCTTTGCGTGGCAAAGGGAGTCACAGCAGGCTAATTCCTTAAAGACTGTGAGCTCGCCTTGTGGGAAGGGTCCTGGGGTTTTACAGAAAAATGGGAACAGGAGGGTGGTAACAATCAGGGTGTGAGCAGGGGCTGCTTTCCTTTCATCTTGGCAACAACTTGCTGTTGTTAAGGAGGAATTTAGGAGGGTCTGCCCATTTTCTTGAGGTTCAGTCCGTGACCTTCTTTCAAGACCTCTAGGGTAGGAGGACAAGTTATTCTAAGAAAAGCGTGCATGGGAGGGGGCGCATTAGGCGCAAGACCGTCCAGCTGGAGGGGCGGGCCCAGCAGCTCCCGAGCAGCTTGCCTTCTGCTCGCTCGCTTTCTCACCCAGGTGGGACGGACTGATTCCGGCTCCTGATCTCATGCTTTCCCCTCTGTGCACGACCTCTGCCACCCACAGCCACACCTCCACTAGGCCCTGTGTTCCTGGCCGCGGTGGCCCCTGCTCAGGAGGCTCTGGCCCCCCCCTCAGTCAGCAGACCCCATGTGGGGGCGAGGGCAGACCCCTCCTCCATATTCTCTGCTTTAGCTCCTCTCTGAAGTACCCAGGTAACAGTAGCTGGATGCCCATTTCCTGAGTCCAGGGCTAAAACCCCCACCAAGTGAAAGAAGTTAATTCCTCGATGACCATGAGCTTGGAATCCCCAGACCTCCCGGAGCCTGAGGACTGATGACGTCACCCCTGTGACATCAGCCAGTCAGAGAGCTGCGTGTGTGAGCCCTGAGGCTCCCCTCCCTCACCTGGCCTTTATTTATGTTTTTATTTTAATGAGGGGAGGGGTGGTAATTTTAGGTTTATTTATTTGTTTGTTTGTTTTAAGCAGAGGTACTAGGAATTGAACTCAGGACCTTGTGCGTGCTAGGCATGCAGTCTACCACTGAGCTATGCCCTCCCCTCTACCTTGCCTTTAAAAAGTCCTCCTTGAAACCCATCGGGGAGTTTGGGTTCTTTGGGCACTAGCTGCCCCAGACACCTTGTCTGGTGCCTTGCAGTAAACACTGCACTTTCCTTCACCACAAGCCGGTGTCAGTAGATTGGCAATACTGTGTGGGGTGAGCGGCCCTAAGTCTGACTCGGTAACAGTATGGCCAGGGGATTGGCGCAGCTCGGTCGAGAGCCAAGCTGCATAGGATGGGGTCTCCCTGACTGGCCCCTGCACTCCAGGGGACACCTGTGGGAGAGAATGGTCTTCTCCTACCCCAGCCTCACTTACCTTGAAGCATCAGGCTTTTTTCTTCACAGAAGTACGGCTGCGCGCAGAGACGCAGGGGCACAAGGCTCCGTCAAGGCCCCCTGCTCCTGAGATGGGAGCAGTGTCTGGGGGAGGCGCTGAGGTTCAGACTCAGACCCCTTGGAGGTCTCCCCGCCCAGCCCAGCCCCCACCCCAGCAGGAGTTCTGGGGTAAGGGACACGCCTCAAATGGGGGCTCAGGGGCTCTTTCAATCATATGCTCATTCATTGATTCATTCACCGATTCATTGGGAGTCTCCGATGAGCCTCACTGCGCGGGCTCTGCCAGGCACCAGGACTCAGTGCTGAAGCCGAGGCCTCAGCTCGCATGGCTGGTGGGCCTTGGAAGAGGGGTGCTGGACAGTGATGAGGAAGAGAGGGTCGGAGGCGTGGGGCGCACTCAGGCTGCTTTGACCTTGTCTTAGGGGCTAGGGACAGCCTCTTGGAGAAGTGACCTTCAGCCGAGACTGACGAGAGAGTGAGAGAAGCAGGTGGACAGAGCAGTTGCAGGTCCCCAGCCCTGAGGGGGCCCAGTGGGGAGGGAGGTGGGACACCGAGCAGTAGTGGGGGGGGGAGGTATTCAGGGCTTCAAGCTCCCCTATTCATTGTAGCAGGAAGAGGGTTAAGTGGGGCTGGGGGGTGAGATGATCATATCTGCATGTGAACGCGGTAATCTGCTGGGGAAGGGGAAGCGCAAGAGTGAGCTTGGCTGCGGTCCAGGCCAACTAGAGTGCTCAGACGAGGTGACAGTGGGAATGGAGAAAAACGTGCAGATCTGATGCACATTTTGGAGGCAGGATTTTGTGTCAAGAGGTAGGGTTGGCAGGACTGGGGGCTGGCTGGCAGGGTTAACTCTGTCCAGAGTCAGATGGGAATGCAATTCCAGTCTGGTGGCAGCCCTGGTCTCTGCGATTCCCTTGGGCATGAGGCCTTTTTTTGCATTCTTTAAAAAAAATTTTTAATTGAGGTGTAGTCAGTTCACAATGTTGTGTCATTTTCTGGTATACAGCACAGTGCTTCTGTCGTACATGAATATACATATATTCATTTTCATATTCTTTTTCACCATAAGCCACTACAAGATATTGCATGTACTTCCCTGTGCTGTACAGTATAAACTTGTTTATCTACTTTATATATACCAGTCAGTACCTACAAACTCAAATTCTCAGTTTATCTCTTCCCACCCCCCTCCCCCAGCAACCACAAGTCTGTATTCTATGTCTGTGAGTCTGTTTCTGTTTTATATGTAAGTTCATTTGTCTTTTTTTTTTTAGATTCCACATATGAGTGATCTCATATGGTATTTTTCTTTCTCTTTCTAGCTTACTTCACTTAGAATGGCATTCTCCAGGAGCATCCATGTTGCTGCAAGTGGCGTTATTTTATCATTTTTTATGGCTGAGTAGTATTCCATTATATAAATATACCACATCTTCTTTATACAGTCATCTGCCAATGGACATTTAGGTTGTTCCCATGTCTTAGCTATTGTAAATAGTGCTGCTATGAACATTGGGGTGCAGGTGTCTTTTTGAATTAAGGTTCCCTCTGGATATATGCCCAGGAGTGGGATTGCTGGGTCATATGGTAAGTCTATTCCTAGTCTTTTGCAAAATCTCCATACTGTTTTCCACAGTGGCTGCACCAAACTGCATTCCCACCAGCAGTGTAGGAGGGTTCCTTTTTCTCCACAGCCTCTCCAGAATTTGTCATTTGTGGACTTTTGAATGACGGCCATTCTGACTGGTGTGAGGTGATAACTTACTGCAGTTTTGATTTGCATTTCTCTGATGATTAGTGATATTGAGCATTTTTTCACGTGCCTATTGGTCATTCATATGTCTTCATTGGAGAATTGCTTGTTTAGGTCTTCTGCCCAACTATTCAATCTGTAATGCATAAATACACAAAGTCTTGTTTGGGATTCCACTGGGTGTACCTTAAAGTGGACTCAAGACAAAATTTTATTTACTTCCAACAGAAGGGAATGCTTGAGTGAGCCATGATCTGTCCTCAGAGTGGAGTATCATGCAACTATAAAAAGGAATGAGACATCTGAAATATGTGTAGTTTACTGTACAGAAATTATAACACAATCAGTTGGTTTTATAAATAAATAAATAAAGTGTTTAAAATCTGAACAAAAGAAAAAAAAGAAACAAGGATGACCTCTGTGTCATTGCAACAGGAGGGAAGTGGACAGAGCACAGCCTTTATTAAAGCAATGACACAGCGATTGAAGATATGACTTCCAGTGACCTTGAGCTTCATTATACGCTCACTGTAATAGATTAGCATGCTAAATGACACTCCCACCGGGGCCTTGACTGTTCCCCAGCTGAGCATGAAAGTCGAAAAGCGGATGGTGGCCCAGGTCCTGGGAATCCCTGCCCCTTCCCCCAAAGTAGTTGGAATAATCTTCCCATTTGTTAGCATAGGAAGTTGCCACGCCCATGAAAACTAGCACCACTGCACCTCGAACCCCGAACCCCAAGGCCTCTCGCTCTCTTGCCTTCTGAGACGGCCCATGCTCAGTCTAGGAGTGTGCATCTCTCTGAATCAATCTACTTCTCTGAATAAATCAACTACAGTTTGCTCTTGAATTCTTTCCTGAGTGAAGCCAAGGGCCCTCACCCAATGGGGCGCGTCCCAGGGACTCGCCTGGGACCTGGGACACGGCCATCCCCTCAAGTTCCATTTTCCTGTGTCACACCATGTGTGATTTGAGGGTACATCATTGAGGTCGGCAGAATTATGGCACCCCAACGATGTCCCCACCCTAATCCCTGGGCTCTGTGACTATGTTCCCCGATGTAGCCAAAGGGGCAGCGCAAATGGACTGAGGGTGGCCCAGTGGAGCCACATCAGTCCTTAAACTTGAGACCCTTCCCCAGGTGCGGCAGAGGGAGAGAAGTGATGGCAGAAGCCAGGTCAGAGAGGTGTGAGGCTGCTGGCTTTGGAGATAGGTGAGCGGGGCCAGGAGCAAGCAGCAGAGGTTGTCGTTCTGGGCTGTTTCCGTTGAGCTGCATGTCTCATTGCTCCTCATGGCTGTCAGTGGCGGTGGGAGGTCCAGTATCTCTGGCCATTGTAAACGGTGTGTCAGACCGATTCCTTCTTGGTGCGTCTGAGCCTGCACATGGCTTCAACTTTTACAAAGGCACTGCAGCCCTCTTTGTTTTTGGAGCCAATCTGTGTCCTCTTGCAAGGATATCAGAAAGGTAAGTTTTTGTTGTGCAAAGGCTTAAAATCCCAATGGATTTGGTGAATGCCCTCCTCCCCCCAGTGAGCCCCTTGGCCCCCTCCCCCTGTGCTGGGGGCCACTCTCCATGTGTGGTGTGGATCTGACGGACGTCATATGAGGGGAAAGAGAGGGTGCTCTGATCTTACCAACTGAAAATTGGCACTTGCCATCTACCTCTGTTTGAGTCACGTCACAGCTGCTGCAGCCGTGGGCCTCCAACACTCCCCCAAAGGCCTTCGGGGTGGAGATCAGGAGAATCTCTCTGTGCTCTGGAAAAACTGATGGAACAGGCCTTCAGAGAGTTAGATATTTTCAGGAGAACTGTGTAGCACAGGGAAATATATACAAGATCTCGTGGTAGCTCACAGCAAAAAAAATGCGACAATGAATATATGTATGTTCATGTATAACTGAAAAATTGTGCTCTACACTGGAAATTGACACAACGTTGTAAAATGACTATCACTCAATAAAAATGTTATAAAAACAAAAACAAAAACAAGAACTTCCATGTGGTTTCCGAGAAACTGCAGGATTACAATCAGAGAGCAGAACTGAAAATAAATAAGTTCCTTTCCTTCCAGGAGAAAACGGAACCGCCCGGTTCCCATGGGGTAACTTCACTCCTCCCTGGCTGACCTGCTCTCTGGGGTCACGTGTCTGCATTGTCAGCACTGTCCTGAGAGGCTCCGGCCCGGAGTTGCCCCAGTTACAGGTGCTGTGCTCGGAAGGTCCGGGGCTGGGCTTCTCCGGTTGGCCCCGAGCCCAGCTGGTGGGTACATTTTGTTCTCGGTCCACCCATCCTCCTACGGCCTCATCCAGGCTGCAGTGCTTGTGTGTCACCAGCACAGGGGACTCAGAAGGCTCTTGCTTACCTGCACTGCAGATGGGGCCACCCTGGAGTCGAGGTGTGCCTGTGTGCCCAGACTCCCAGACCCAGGCAGGACGCCACGGCCCTGCCACTTCCGCCCATCAGCATGACAGCCATCATTCTATTCTCTTCTTGCTGCTGTTGTTTGTTGAAGTGTAGGTGACCCACAACACCACGTCAGTTCCAGGCGCGCAGCGTCGTGATTCGGTTTCCATGCGCGGCAAATTGACCCCCTGGATCAGCGTAGTTACCGTCTGGCCATCATCCCAATTCTTGGTAGCACTCATCCCGGACTCTTGGAGAATTGCAACGGGATGCTGATATTCACAAGCCATCCCGCTGGACACGCTCGCGGCAGCCTCCCCAGTCGCCGCCCGAGGTCGGCCATGGCATCAAAAGGAACGTGAGTGCTCACACCTCCCGCACTTGACCCAGGGCTTTGGTTCAGGCTGCTGGAGCGTCTTGCTGGTTCTGGATTCTGAATACCACGTGTTTCATACTCATCACCCCAGAGCCTTTGACTCAGGGCACTATCCTAGGAATAGAGGAATGTTCCAGAATGCTGAACTGAGTCCTCAGTTAGGAGGCTACATAGCAGCTACGCAGTGGAGCTCAGGACAAAGAGAGACGCAGACTCTTCAGGCTGGGTTGCGGAGGGCCTGGGGAGGGTGGAGACCAGGGGAGGTCATCCCACGACGCTGAGGAGAGAGGAGGCTGTAGCCAACTGGGCAGGGGGCTAGACAGGACAGTGCCCTCAAAGATGCCTGGTCCTAACCTTTGAACCTGTGACTATGCCAGTTTCCACAGCGAGGGTGAGTTAAGGACGCAGATGGAATTAAGGTTGCTGACCAGCCGACCTGAGCACAGGGAGTGGGGCCTGGATGACCTGGAGGGCCCACTGTCCTCACAGGGTCCTTAACTGTTAGTGGGAGAGGGAGGCAGGGAGGGGGCTCCGGAAGACGGGAAAGGGGGAAATGGATCCTCTCCTAGAGCCATGGGAAGGAACGCAGCCCGGGAGACCCATGGCAGACCTCTGACCCCCAGAACCATAGGATCATAAGTCTGTGTGGTTTCGCCCACTACATTTAAGGCCGTTTGTCACAGCAGCGACAGGAAACTCACACAGGATACGTCGGGTTCAGGTACCCCGGGCTCTCAGGGTTAGGGGTTAAGCCAGACTGCAGTCTGGCTTGAAGCAGATTTCAGTTTTGAAGTTGGAATGTTGGACACATAAAGGAGAGCTGTCTCTGATGTCAGATTGGAGCCCAGAGTTACTACAGCAGGGAGATGTTCATTATCCGTGTGGAAAAAGATGATGTTGGGTCCCTACTTCACAGCACGCTGAACAGCAACTGCCCCTGAGTCTGGGTCCTGCCGAAGCCTCCAGGGATGTGTGCTGCAGTTTCTTTTGTCATGAAGTTAGGATGCCAGGCATCCACGTGAGCCAGTGAGAGCTTCTAAGGTGCATGAAGCTTTCAAAACCCCAGTGGTGAGAATGCCGTCGTCAGTGGGAAAGAAAGCCCAGCTAAGAACTGAAAGGGGCTTTAACAGAAGTGTGTGCCCGTGTTCACAGCAGCACTGTTTACAGTAGCCAAAAGGTGGCATCATCCAAGAGTCCATGCTGGATGGACGGACGGACGGATGGATGGATAAACACAATGTGGTCCATCCATCCAACGGAGGCTTATTCGGCCTTCGAAAGGAAGGAACTAGCCTGTGGATGAACTCTGAGGATGTTCTGGTGAGTGAAACAACCCAGTCCCAGGAGGACAAATGCTGGATGATTTTCTTTAAATGAGGCACCCAGGAGAGTCAGATTCTGAGAGACGGAGAGTAGGATGGAGTTTGCCAGGGGCTGGGGAGAGGCAGGAAGCGGGAGTGAGTATTTAGTGGGACGGAGTTTCCCTTTGGAAGATGAAGACAGTTCTGGAGGTGGATGGATGTATCAACAATGTGTGATGATACAATTAATCACACCAATGTGTGCACTTGGACACCGCTAAGCTGGTAAATTATATGTTGTGTGTATTTTAGCACCATCAAATAATTTTTAAAAAGTGAATTGGTAATAAAGTTAATTCACTGTTTCATAATTTTGTTTTAAAGGAAGGAAAGTCCAACACACACTGTAAAGTGGATGAACCTGGAGGATTTTACGCCAAGTGAAATAAACCTGTCACTAAAGGACAAATACTGTAGGATTCCACGTATGTGAGGTACCGAGAATATTTTAATTTGCAGAGGCAGAAAATAGAACAGGGTTTGCCAGGCGCTGAAGGTAGGTAACGGAGACAGTTTTAGTTTTGCAAGATGAAAAGAGTCTTGGAGATCATGGTGACGGTTGCACAACAGTGTGTATTAGTTGATGCTACTGAACTGTATGTGTACTTAAAAATGATTAAAATGGTAAATTTTGTGTTGCATATATTTCACTACAATTTAAAAAAAATGAAAGAAATCATAGCTATGGGTAACTTCTTTAGTGACAGATTGAAAAAAAAAAACCTGAGCAGAGTTCATCCTCGCTTTTGACAGCAGTGATGGGATGGGAGTGTGATGGCAGTGGGGAGTGGTCCACTGTGAGCACAGGCTTCACGTGGCCCTTCTAACTGCATGACCTTTTGCCCTGTTCTAGAATTGACCCAAGACATCAGGGAAACATTCTTGGGCTAAATAATGAACCTGCCACTACCATCTTTGCTCAGAGGGAAGCCCTGCTGTGTGAAACAGGAAACTCTAAAAAGCATTTCATTTCCATTTCAGTTTCGTTTACTCGGGTGCCCACCCAACTTTTCCATCACTCCCATTTGTTTTTTTTTTGTTGTTGTTCGGGAGAGACAATATTAAGGCCAGGGACTCAGAAGCTGAGAGGCTGTCTGTGGAGCCAGGCTGATCAAGACAGCGAGATGGATCGATTCAAAATGAGGTTTTTTCCAGGGAAGAAATCAGGGTGGGAAGGAGCAGAAGCATACAACGAGCTCCAAGAGATCTGCTCAACGGAGACCCAAGAGTGCTCGAGCAGATGGCCCAAAACCAAATCGAAGATGCAGTTTTTAAAGAAAGGTTCCCGCAGTGAGGAGGAGCACCACGCCCCTGCTGTGTGTCAGGAAGAACGTTCTAAAGGTATGAGCGTCACCTTTCTCATCTGGCAGGACGTCCTGGTCTCTTGGTTCTTCCGTTTGTTCACTCCTTTGCTCATGTGTTCATCCCTTCATTCAGTATTTATGGCATGCCACCCTCGTGGGTGTCACTCTGAGGGCTTGGAGGGGTGAGACTGAGGGATAAGACCCTTCCTCCCCAAGCCTGGAGGACCCCACCTGGTGAGAGGTGCTGGCTACCGCCTGTCCTGCGATGGGCTGTGATGGGGCTGGAGTGGTGAGCAGGACTGGCATCCACACAGGATGCAGCTGCCAGCAGTCCTCCCTTTTGTGAGACGCACCTCACCATGGCTGACATGTGAAGCTCAAGTCAAAGCTGATGAAACTCAGGCTCAGAATTTGCATCACTTGCCTGGGGACACACAGCAAGAGAGGAGTTCAAGGTTCAGATCCAGGCAACCAGAGCTGGATACTTGGCTGTGGGCCAGGCTCTGGGGCACAGGAGTGAGAGAAGAGTCACCTGGGGGTGAGGTTGGGGCTGTGTGTGTCTGGTTTGTGTCTGATCCATGTTTGTGTCCCCACAGCCCAGCATGGGTCTATGCCCAGGGAAACTCACTGGGCGCCCTTGAAGGGGAGAGTGGGGCTGCGGCCATTCTGTTAACTAAGGCTCTGGTCCATAGTGGGTTGGTGGGAGCGGCTGGGTTTTCTGGGAGGTGCTGGTGTGTTTGTAATGTAGGGAATGACTTCCTGAAGAGAAAACGGGGCAGGTTTTACATGCGGTCAGTGGGAAGTGGCAGATTGCCTTGGGAGCCCAGGGTCGTGGGGTCATGGGGTGTCACCAGCTGCTTTTATATCTCTGGCATCTGGATGGTGACTAGCATTGTCCCCTGAGAAGGGACAAGCCTTTATCAGTTGATTCCCAGGTGATGGGATCTTGAGGGAGGGTCTCTCCTCACTAGCTCCGTGCCTGGTGACGTTGGGGCGTCCTTGCCAGGACGGCCACTCTTTCAGGGCCATTTCCTTCCTTCCCCATGCCAAGTGTGGCTGGCCCGTGACCCAGGTCAGGTGGTCTGTCTGCAGCTTCATGGGCCTGCACAGGGCCTGGTGGGTGCCAGGCGGCCAGTCTGCTGTCCCCTAGCAGCTTGGGCATGTGCAGAGACAGCTAGGGACACCAAGTGTCTGTCTTTGCCTGCCTGACCCCATCCCTACTAATGTCTCCACCCAGAACCTGTGGCTATAGGCCGGGTCGTCTTGCTGAGGCTCCTGTGGGATCCAAAGCGGAATTCCCTTCCACTCTCTCCTGGCCTGGCCCAGCCCAGTCCTCCGAATTTACAGAATCCTCAGCTCACCCCTGCCCTGCCAGACACCCACAGGAGATACGATCGTCCCTAGCCCCTAAGTGCTCATCCCAGAACTCGGGGTGTCCTCACCCCTTTTCCCTTTTAGCATATTCAAAACCTCTTCATTTAATTTGTTCTCCACGCCTGGTTCCTGGCATCTCTGTGGTCCCTCAGGGACGCTGCTGCCTCCGATCCTGGATGCTGAGAAACGGGGCCTTTGAAATCCATCAGGTGCCAGAAGCATCCAGATGCTCACAGCCTCAGTCTTGGGCCACTGCCCCTCGCGGTGCTTCCCCTGTGCCGTCCCAAAGCCTCTCTGCCCCTGCCACCGACCCCAGCGCCCTGTGACTCTGCCCCCTGGTCCTGAGAGCCTGATCCCAACAGCCCCTCACGCTGGGGACAGCCCCTCTCTTGGGGTCTCCTTCCCACAGGTGCTGCAGTCCAGAGCCCCCCAGAGCCTGGACTGCCCTCGGGGGCTTCTCCTCTGGCAATGACTTGTAGGTCCCTAGAGGCTCCGGAGAACTCCCTCCCTTCCAGGGATGGGTGTTAACGGTCACAGTGCATGTGTGCGGGTACCACGCTGGGGGCTGAGCCTGCTGGGGGCGTGGCCCCAGTACTGCCCTCGAAGCTCTGGGCTGGTGCCCCCAGTCAGTCAGGGTGGCAGCAGCTGAAGGAGGTGGCGATTGAGGGTCAGACAGTCGGGGGCAGGCGCCTGGTGGAGGAAGACAGACAACCAGGGATGTCTCCAGTGGTGGTGGCTGTGCGGGGCGGGGCAGGGAGAGTCTCCAGGTGAGGAGCACTGCGAGCTTGGGAAGGCTGGGACGTGGCGCCGCGGGTGCGTCCTGGGTCAGGGGCTGGGCTGGTGGGGAGGCTTGGTCTCGGGTGCTGAGACTTGCCTGCTGAACAGGTTGGTCAGAAGGGGCCAGAAGGCTTTCTAAGAGCCCAGAGCTTGGGAAGTGGGGCACAGGGGAAGCCTGGGCGTGACCCAGCTGATGCCAGGGGGACTGAAGAGTCCTGGGGTTGCCATGACAAATGACCACACCTGGGAGGCTTAAAGCCACAGACATTTATTCTGTCAGTCTTGGGAGCCAGCAGTCGGAAATCAAGGTGTGGGCAGGGCCACGCTCCCTGGGAGGGATCGTGGGGAGGACCCGTCCTGCCTCCCCCGGCTTCTGAAAGGATCCTTCTCTTCCTCTTGCCTTGTGGAGGCTCCAGTCTCTGCCTCTGTCTTCACGTGGCCTCTTCTCTGTGTGTCTTAGTTTTCTTTTCTTATAAGGACACAGCCATACGGGATAAAGGGCCACTCTATTCCAATAGGACCTCATCTTTTTCAACTTCATTTTTTGTTAGTTTGCATGCTAACTTTCTAAAAACAGTTTTAAAAACATAGATTTATTTACCTTCTTTATTTTTTGAAGAGGGGAGGTCATTAGGTTTATTTATGTATTTACATATTTTTTAATGGCAGTACTGGATATTGAACCCAGGACCTCGTGCATGCCCCCGACCCCTGAGCTACGCCCTCCCCTCAGGACCTCGTCTTAACCAGTCACATCTGCAACAACCCTATTTCCAGACAAGGTCACATTCTGAGGCTCTGGGAAGGTTGTGAATTTTGGGGGACACTATTCAACCCATGATACAAACTTTCTTCTTTTTTTAATGTCTGAGAAATGGAACATTCAGAAAAGCATGGAGAATAACACCCATGCCCCAGGATTCACAACAGGTCTGCGTTTGTTATATTTGCTTTAAGGATGGGGACTGATGAAGTGCCGCTGGGGCATGGGGTGGGAGGCAGTGCAGCCAGCTCAGAACAGCAGGGTCAGGCCTCCGCACCCCTGAGAGTCCTTCTCCTTGTAATGCGCTGCCACCAGCTACCCAACTGGGAACCACAGCCCGGACCCTACAGAGAGCCACCCCCTGGTGCCTTGCTTGGGAGAAGTGCCCTCCCTGAACGGCCCGGGGTGGCCGGGACCCCAGGTGGTACCTGGGGCTCCTGAGGATGGTGTGCTCGGATGGGGAGGTCTGGGCGTGGCACAGGGCAGTGCACAGGGAGCCCACGTGTGGCCAAGGACACTGCTCACGAGCACGGCAGCAGCAGGACAGAGGGGAAAGGCGAGAATATAGAAGAGGGGACCATGAGGAGGCCACCACCCTGTCCAGGGGAGAGCCAAGGGCTCGAAAGGGCGTCAGCTGGGGCGGGGGACTCTCCCTTCCATCCACTGGTCCGTCACATGCAGGGCCTGGGCTGGACTGGCTGATGTGGCTGAGATCCCCCTTTCCCTCCGAACTTTTGAAGGGAAGCCCCAGGCACCCATCTCAGAGACTTTGCCTCCAGCTGCTGCTCAGGTCTGGGCTGCTTCCTTGTCTGTAGAAGGGCCAGAAACCGGGGAGCCCCAGGCTCTCTGGGAGGGGGAATGGAAGGCTGCAGACCACCACCTGCACCCCTACCCTGCCTGCGGGCCGAGCCTTCCAGGGTGGTTCTGTGGGAGAGCCGTCTCCCCCTCTGTCTCATTTACCTGTCAGCCATCTACTCCCAACCTGTCTGTCTACCATCCGCCTGCCACCCAGGTGTCTACCAACCACTGTCTGCCGATCATCTGTACTTGTCATCTGCACATCTGTCTTACATTTATCATCCATCTACCTACCCATCTCCGTGGCTGAGCCGAGCGTGGAAGGAGGCGGCGTGCGAGCTGCCCTCGACACCACGTAGAGCAGCTAGTTCTCTAACTGTGGTCCTGAGACCAGCGCTGTCAGCACCGTCTGGGGACCGTGCAGAAAAGCAGATTTCAACCTGGGCTTGGAGGGGCCCCCCAGGTGGTCCTGACATGCACTCGTGCTGAGAACTGTTGTGCTGGACTATTTTCTAGCAGCTCTGGGCCCCCACCCCCTTGTGCCTCTGTGTCCAGGCAGGATGCTGGGTTAACCACCCACAGCTGATGATGGCGAGAGCGGCCCCAGGAGCTTAGAGGCTCCCAGGCGTGAGGCTTTGCTCTGAAGGCAAAAGCGACAGGGCACCAGGCTTACTAGCCTCCTGCGCGCACAGTCAAAGCCCTTGACCGTCTGCTCCTGACTGGCCCGTAGACCCTGCTCCCAAAGGCTCTTCAAACTGGCCTCTGAATCCTCCGGTGGGCGAGTCCAGTGCCTGCGCGCTCATGCAAGGGGGAGTGACCCCGAGGAGCCCTGTGGCAGGCGCCCGCCCCGCCTCCCCAGTGCTCTTCCATCGAGGCCCCGGTAAGTCTTCACCCCCGGCTCCCTTCTTCCAGACATCTCACAGTTGGTCCAAGAGGGCCGGTTCCTGGAAGCCTGTGAGACCATATCACGGTCGGCAGTGGAAAAGCAGGACTGTGGCTCCCAGTACCAGGCCGTGGCCCAGGGCATGTGGCAGGTCGTCCAGGAGGCCCTGTCAGGCAGCGAGAGGAGCCGGCAGCTGCAGCCAAAGCTCCAGTCGGTGATGGCAGCTGTGAACTGGGCCGAGAACTTCGAGGGACCAAAGCCCAGCACCCTCCAGGGGGGTGGCCTGGCGGCCTGGGACAGTCAGCTGCAGAGCCTGCTGAGGAAGGACGCCGAGGCCCGGCTGCCCGGCCCTGTCTCCGGGGCCGAGCTGAGCGGGTACCTGGAGGAGCTGGGCAAGGCTGTGGAACATGTCCTGGGGCCCCAGCTGGAGGGCCGGCTGGGGGTCTGCTTCTTGGCCCTCTACAGAGTGTGCTTCCAGGAGGTCCTCTGCAGCCACCTCTCTGTGCTCCTGTCCTCCAGTGGTGAAGACCGGAAAAACTATTACAAGCTGTACACCTGGGGCAGGGCCACCTTGTTTGGGCAGTGAGTCCTCCTGGGGGGGCCTTGGGGTCCTGGGCAAGGCCACCGCCTTGTGGTGAGGGCCCTCAGGCACAGGGCTGCGGTCAAGGCGGAGGCCATCGGAAGGGCCACTTGGGCGGGGGTGGTCCTCGGGGGACAGCGTGTGCACACACGTGTGTGTACAGATGTGTTAGCGTGTCCGTGCATGTATGGGGAGCTTGTGTGTGACCCTTGAGCCCTTTGTTCCCCTTTGTCACCCCCAGCTGCCCTCCCCAGCCATGGCCTGTGTGCAGGGGAGGGGGTGGGGCCCGGCCTGGAGCCCACTGCCCTCAGCTCCGAGCTGCCCTCCTCCCCAAGGCCTGTGCCCCTCATGGCTGCTTCCAATCCAGCAGGGAGATGCGTCAGAAGGCACCTCCCGCCTCCAAGGAGCCCACAGCTGCCAGGAGACTCTTGGACCCAGTGATGTTTGTTACCTGGATGTTCCAGGTGCAGGAGAAGCTGCTGGAGCTGATCCAGGTAAATGGCCCCCCAAGCGGCCCTCTCCTTGTCCTGCACCTGGGGGTTTGAACCAGAGCCCGAGTCCACCCCTGGGACTGGGGGTGGGGCGCGGATTCTGGCCCTTGCCTGCTGTCCTGCGGGTCTGAGGCACGAGGCAGCGCGTGGGGGGTGCCCGATCCGGCACCGCTGCTGCCTTGACCCGAAAGTGCAGCCTGGCTCCCTGGGCCCTGGCGAGTGACAGAGCAGGGCTGGTGAGCCCTGCACGGAGTCGGTTGTCCCAGGGAGGGTGCATGCAGCTATTCCACTGCCAACGCAGCTAGCACGCGAGGGGGCGTCGCAGCTGTCTACCACGGCTGTTCTGTCAGATGTGATTTGCTATAGCCAGCGCCTCCGGGCCTGGGCCCGATGTGAGGACTAGTGGAAGGAATGTGTGAGGGTCCAGGGAGACTCCCCGCCCTTCTTAGCTAACAGATGTAGGAACTGAGCCTTACGAGAGTGAGATAAAGAGCTTGTACAGACTTAACTGGCATTTCCCAGTGACTGATGCAGATGCTTCAGACTTTCCCTCCGTGCTCACAAGAGATGATGGCCAGACTCAGGGCTCCGTCTCCCTGAAGCATCTGGGTCTGGGCCTCCTGTTCTTCGAGGCTCTCCTGAAGCTGTGAAGTTGCTGAATTTGAAAATTCAGGGCTTATCCTCCTCTGCTCTTCCTGGCTTGGACCAACTACCAAGAGCTGGGCTGAGCTGCCAGGTGTCCGACTAGTCCATTCAGACAAGCAGCCAGAAGCAAAGGAACGGTGCGGCCACCGTGGCGTGCGGCCGTGGTCCCCATCCCACCCCCAGGAGCCGCGCCAGGCGGGCTGGGGAACCCTCTCACTGCCCAGGCGCCAGCGGGCCCGGACCAAGTTTCCTGCTGGTGTATGGACCTGGGGGTGGGTGGTGGGCGGTGGGCAGAGTAGAAGGGTTCTGAGGGCTGAGTCGGAGGGAAGTGCCCTCATCCCAGTCCCCAGTAAGCAGGCCTCCAGGCGGAGACCCTCGGGCTCACCCTTCACTGTGAGGCAGGGCGCGGCCCCCGGGCCTGGGGTGGGGAGGGCACTTCCTCCGGGCCTGCCAGGAGGCGGGGGCCTTGGGCGTTCCTGTGGGCCGGCCTGAGGGGTCACATGGGCTTTTGGCCGGGTGCTGGGCTCCGGCACCCGGGGCTCCCCGGCCCAGCTGGGCCGCACAGGCCATGGTGACTGATACATGGCCATGGCCTGGGCAGTCCTAGCCGCCTGTGGCCTCTTGACCTCCAGTCGGTTGGTGACTGGGCACCTCCCTCAGGTCGTGGTTACTGCAGGGGCTCTGGTCCCCCAGGAGCTGTTCATTGCCCCTTGACTGAGTGGGGATTGCGGAAGCTGCCAGGAGTGAAGAGAGGGTGTCTAGACGGTGCTTCACATCCACCTACGATAGACAGAGGGATGGGAGCCATGAAAGAACGGGTTTACTGGGGAAACTGGGCCCCTGGGGGACTGATTTCCAGCTACTGGTTGGTGGGGGTCTCTGGGCTGGTCAAAGCCTTACCCCTTGCTCCTGTCTCAGTCAGGGTGCCCCAGCTTCAGCTGTGAGGGGCTGAACCTGCCCCAACCCCTGAGAAATGCACAGGAATAGAATTGTTTTGATTGTGTTCTGAGCAGAAAGAGTTGAAAGACAAACTAGAACGAGTCCTGATCTATGATCGGAGAAGTCAGGCCGAGTCTTCCTACAAAACGTTCCTCGAAATCTTCCAGGTAAATGCCAGCTGGCGCCTTTCAAACCCACCACAAGCGTCCTGCGCCCCTCCCTGGTGGAGGAGGGGCCTGGAAGGACTGGGGCGCTGGGAGGGGGGTGCAGCAAGGAGGGGGCTGTGTGGAGGAGGTGGGTGCCCTGGGCCACTGGAGCAGGGACAGTGCTGGGGACACGCAGTGTTGAGGGCTGAGGGCGTTGGGCAGAAGCAGGGAGTGGGAGCCTGGCCCTTGAATGGTGGGGCTTCAGTGCTGGGATGCAGGGCGTATCTTTTGGGGAGATGCCTCTGCCAGGAACCTCTCAGCTCATGAGGATGGACTGCTTGGGCCTAACCAGGACCTGTGAAGAGATGGGTGTCTAGGGACGGCTGGGACTTCAGCAAGGGGGTGGTGTGCCAAGTCTGGAGGAGACAGTTGTGCAGCCCATGGGGCTGGAGGGCGTTTGGTCCACGAGGAGCATGTGTGTGTGATGCTGGGGTGTCCCGTTCAGAGCATCCAGTGGGGTGTCGGCAGCTGGGGGTGGGGGCTGTGGGGAGAGTTGGCGACGCCTGTTGGTGGGGGGCTTGGTGCAGCTTCAGGGCCAGGCGGAGAAGCCCAGCGTGGGTGTGGCTGGCCGCGGGCCGCAGTGAGGCGGGACAGGGGTCGGTGAGGTCCTGGGGGCTTGCTGACAAGTGTTTGCCCCTTGCCGCCTGCAGTGGGCAGGCGGGGAGGGGGGCAGCTGTGACAGGCACGCGGTTGGGAAGGGCCACATCTTCCCAGCGTCCCCTGGCTGTGTGATTGCCCCCTGCCCCTGAGAGACCACTTGCTCTGACCAACAGCTGTTGAACGAAACCATAGTTGTGGGCCGGGACATCGGACCACCCATCAGCAGCCGGGTTCGAATCATGGTTGTGGGAACATTTTTGGAGTTTCTGAACCGGTGAGTGAGAAGGCAGCCCGCCCAGACGGGAGACGTGGACGCTGGGTCCATCTAACCCAGGTCAGAGAGCTAACCAAGCCACCGGCTGTCAGCCACCAGGCCAGGGCCAGTTGCCAACACAGCGGAAGGGGCTGGGGGTGCTTTGGGTCCCCCTAGTCCTGCTGTGGCTCTGGAGCAGCTGTGTGTCAGGTGGAGACGTTAAGCATGGAGGCACCAGCTCCGGAGGCTGTGCGGCTGGTTTCGTGGGGGAAGGGAAGTTTAAATTGTATCTAATTTTAACTGATTGACATTTGAACACCTCGTGGGGCTCATGGCTCCCATGCTGGATGGCAGGCTGGGCTTAGGCGGAAGCCAGGGAGGGGAGTTGTGGAAGATCAGGGTCAGATCCTGTCCGTATTTAAAGTGTGTGCATCATAGGTTTTTTTTTTTTTTTAAATATTGCAATAAAATATTATTTCTCTCAGTTTCTGAACTTTCGGGTTCTCCCTTAGATCTTGCAGCCGAGGTGTCTCCCACCCCCACCTCTGGTTTTCCCAGCAGGACCTGCTGTCCAGTCCGAGCCCCACACCCAGCTCTGCCCTGGTCGCTGGATTTGGGAGGGGCTCTGCCTCTTTCCTAAGGGGCTCAGGCGAGGGGGTGTGTCGTAGAGTCCTGGGGCATGTGGACTTCCTAAGAAGAAGTTTGGGGCAAATCATGGTGTGTGGTCACATCACGAGGCCCCCTTTTCTGGGGTCTGCCGAGTGGCTCTGTTCACCTGGGTCGAGGGTCTCCAAAGGGCTGACACCAGGCAGGTTACTCAAGAAAGGCCAAAGACGTGGATTTTTAAGTGAAATCAGCCAGGCTGGCTTGTTGCTTTCTTTCTTTATCTTTTTTTTTTTTTGAAACTTTAAAATTTTAATTTTACAGCCAGGTTGTAAATGTTTAAGAAAATACTGCTGGGTGGCCAGTCTGAGACCCTGACCTGTGTTCTCGGGTACAAGGACCCCCTTCCTTTGCTGTCTTTGGGGAGCAGGGAGGCCTGCGCCCTCCCCAGCCCTCTCCGCACTCTCTGCTCCAGGGCAGCTGCACGGGCCCAGGCAGGAGGTGGGCGGCTGGCCCCCCTCCTCGTGGGCATCCCGGACTCTCCTCAGGGGCCTCTTTCCTTGCTTCTTCCTCCACTTGGTGGGGTGGATGCAGCATTAGCGGTGACACCAGACCACAGGAGAAAGCCGCTCCCACTGTGTTCTAGAAGCATTTAGCACAAAGGGTCATGGAGAGCACTGCGTGAAAAAATCCTTTGAAAGCATCTGGCTTAGGCGCCTGGGACAGAGCCAGGCCAAGTTGTCAACATCTTGACTATTGTCACCCACATTTGTGATTCTACGAAAGAGGTGGCAGTTAAGCTGAGAAAGGAGAAAGGCTCGGCTGGGTGGGGCGGGCCCAGGGGAGGGGCCTGCACCTCCGCCTTCACTTGCAGATACCAGGAGGAGGGTGCTCCGAGCTTCATCCAGCTGCATGCCAGTGCCGGGACCTTCCCCCAGCTGCACGTGCTGGAAAACTGCTGCATTCTCAGGTGTGTCCCGGCCGTGTCCCAGATGAGGGCAGGGGGCTGGCAGAGCTGGGTGGCCAGACCTCGGACCCGGGGGGCTGAGCTATGTGCACTGCAGACTTGATGCCATCTGTGAAAAAACGGGGAAGAACATCGCCCTCGTGTATATCCAGTTGCACAATTTCGTACCGGAAATGCCAGATGCCAAAAACACTGGCTGCCTCTGGAGAGAGTTTTTCACTGTACCTTTTGCATTTGAAGCCACGTGGATGTAACACTTATTCCATAAAGAAATACATTCAGAAGAAAGAGTAGGGATGAGATAGACGATAAGAGCCGCAGGAATGGTTTGTCCACGGCTGCCTGGGGTGGGGAGCCGACGGTGGGTGTGCAGCTTGGGGGCTGTGGCTGGGCTCCCGGCCAGGCCCCATGGGCCCCTTTGGTTGCCCCCAACAGGAAAACATGGGAGGCTCTGGTCCAGGAAGGCCCGGTGCAAGGCATCATCAACAGCATTGAGGTCTGGAGCCAGGATGACCTGCTGTCCAGGGTCAGAGCCCTGTTCCAGGTGATGCACCCCTGACCACCGCACCCTGGGGTGGGGTCTTGCTGCTCCCAGGGAATGAGGCCTGGCTCCATTCTCACCCAGGGCACCTCCCTGGGCAGGGCCCACATTTGCATCTCTCTGTTGCCTCGGCCAGACCTGCCCTGTCCTCTCTCTACCTGCGGAGTCACCATCCTGCCAGGCAGGCCAGCTGAAGGCTGACACCCACTCCCCCAGGCCTGACCCCTGCCCCCTCCCTCCAATCCCACTCTGACCCAAGTGCATCCCCAGGCAGGCGCAGCCCCTCCACTGTGTTCCCAGGGCCTCTGTGCCTCCCCACAAGCCGTGGCTGCCTCCAGGCTCGGGCCTTGCCCTGGGAGTTGCCCGAGGCCTGACCCTGGAACTGAAGCTTTGAGAGGACAGGGTGGCCTCCCAGACGTGGTTTGGGGCCTCCTGGGTTCCGTTCAACTTCAGGCTGAGGGCAGGGCCCACGCCATCCTCTCCCCAGGGACCTACTGGGCAGGAGGATGGGGAGGTGGGAGGTGCTAGTGAGGGTGGGCCTCCATCCCCGACATCCCACAGCTCTAACCAGTGACCCACTTTCCACTGTGGGAGCTGGCTTCTGGGTAGCTGCCACTGGGTTTTCCACAGAGGTCTGAGCACCTGGCTCAGTGTGGCATGGAAAGATCCAGAACGGTCGTGTCCTCCCAGGACGGCAAAGGCAGAAGAACTTGCCCTTCTCTCGCCCTGAGCTGTGCAGACATTGCTGATCAATCCCAACATTCTGCTCTGCTCATGTCCTCTCTGTGCAGAGCTCCAGGCAGCCACAGCTAATTGATTTGGCTCGACAACATGTTTTGCAGATGATGCTCCCAAGGCTGCATCATTCAGACAGGGCGTTGGAGGGTTGTGTCTGGGATGGGATGCTTGGGCTCCCTGACTAAACATTTGGTTTTGCCTCCCCTGCTCATCCCCTGGGGTGTCTACTGAGACCTGAGCTGGCTGGGGCTGCACTCAGGTGGGGCTAGCTGTGTCCCCCACCCCCATGTCTCTGGAACTCAGACTGGGGGCAGCGAGCATCACTGGGGTCTTGGGCCATGCTCTGGTGCTGTGGGGACCCAGTGGAGAGAGGAGGGGCTCTAGGAGGACTGGTGGGCTCCGGGGGAGGAGCTTGAACCAACGTCTGTGGATTGAGCCTGGGACGCTCCCAGGAGTCAGTAGGAGAAGGGGGACAGAGCTCTGGGGCAGACCGGGGAGGGGGTTGGGAGGGTGGTGAGCCTCTGGGTCCTGTGATGTGGGTTCAGGGGAAGTGGGGACTGCAGGGCTGGAGGGGAGGAAGGATGAGGGCTTGAGAGAGCACAGCTGCCTGGGTGCCTCAGGCCCCAGTCACATCTGACCCTCCTGTCCTCAGAGTCTGCTGGAGCATCACTTTTCGACGAGGAATGATGATCTGGTCCAAGCTCTGCAGTCCCTGCAGCAGGCCCTGAAGGGCTGCTCCAACATGCACAGCACTCCCACATACAAGGTAGGGAGGAGCCGAGAGTGGGCTTCCCTGGGGGTTGGCCCCGCATGGCTGCTGGGACCCTGACCCCCCCAATGCAGGCTGGAGTCTCAAAGGGCTGTGGGGACCCTGTTGCCAATGGGGAGGCCCAGGGCCAGAGACAGGCAGAGCAGAATGGCCCTCGTTGTCCCTCTGGCTCTGGGTCTCCTGAGGGAGGCAGACTCAGGGAGCTGATGTGACAAGCCGATGGTCACCCTGAGAAGGTGAGGCTGGCTGCCTCTGTGCCCCAGTGATTAGGGTTAGACCTTTAGAGTAGGGGGCAGGCCCCACAGACCCATGTAGACAGTGTTTACGGAACATCCTGCGCCCTCCCTTCCTGTCCCATCCTGGAGGGAGAGCCACTAAGGCCACCTGGGCCATGTCCTGGGAACATCTTCAATCAAGCCTTTGTGTCTTCTTGTCTTTTGGGGGGACAGGTCCTTGTGAAAAGTCTGTACATGGTGGTTTTGGGGGAGTATGTCCATGCCCTGGTCACCTATCTCAAGACGCTGGAGCCTGGGGTGTGGGCGGACCGCGAGGGTCAGGTGAAGAAGGAAGTCTTGGAGCTGGACACAATTTTCGGGGAGCGGGAGGTGAGCCGGAGACCCTTGGGTGGGTCCGAGTGTGGGGCCTCCTCTCCCCCTTCCCGGTCCTCACGTCCTGCCCTGCCCCCTGCCAGCCTGGGGCTGGCTGTCTGCTCCGCCTCTGCCTGCACCGGGGCCACCGGCTTTCACGACAAGGCTGGGAGCTGTGGGACGGGGACGGGGCAGAGCCCCGGTCAGGACAGGCTGCGGGAGCTTGGGCGGCGACACAGATAGGTAGGACCCCACTCTGCCAGGCAGTGCAGGTCCTGGGGCCTGTGAGCGACCCCGGGGCGTGGGCTTGTGCTGGGTGTGGCGGACCCAGGCTTCCCTGGAGGAGGCCAGGGGCACACACCCCAGCTCACTCACCAGCCATTCCCAGCAGGACGTGGGTGACAGAATGCCCTGCTGGGAGACCATCAAGGACATCTTCCAGCTCAGACAGAACAGGGGCAGAGAGTCTCTGCATGAATGGCTGGCCTCCTTCAGAGACAAGTTCCCGGGTTATGTGAGGTGAGAAGGAGAAGGGGGTGGGGCAAGCTTACAGAGCTTGGGGCAGGGCTGGGTGAAAGGCAGGGGTCCTCAGGTCTGGAGGGTCAGTTGGGACCATCCCCTGCCTGGGGGTCATGAGAGGGGCTGGTCTCACCGGCCCCTGCTGCCGAGCTCGACTGAGCAGGGCCCTGGAAGCGCTCCTGTCTGGACGCCTTCCTAGTTTCCAGGGCTCCCTGGTAGGCTTCCCAGGGGTCTTGGGGAGGGAAATGTAGCGGGGGGCTTGGGGAAGCGCCTAGTGTCCCAGCTGCCCTGGAAGATGTTGCTCTAGACGTCACTCTGGTCTTCACCGTGTGTGCCCCCGGGCGCGCAGACCAGGAGCTGCTGGGTGCGCAGACTCCGGGCCCGCGGCTGCACTGGCCCAGTGTTCACAGGTGCACAGAAGCCCTCTTTTTGCTCCCAACAGAGAGGACCAGCCACGTAGTTCCAGCGACTCGGACAAGAGAAGCTGTTGCTGTCTCCAGCTTTGGACAAGGTGACCAGATGCGAGGCTTCAGGGCACTCCTCCAGGGAAGGCAATGGGGCAGGATCCAGCCCTGGGCGGGGTGGCCGGGGAGGGGCTTCTGGGGTGCAGAGGGAGCCAGGTGGTGGGGCACAGCTGGCGCGTGGGTCCAGTAGCCGTAAGTGGACACTGGGGGCAGCTCCTTGTGCCCTAAGCCAGCACTTCTCAGATGTTTTGGTCGCATGACCCTCTTCACTGTTAATTGTTGAACTTAAACTATAGAACATTAGCTCATGTGGGTATAGCTGTTGATAGTTATTAACATACTAGAAATTAAAACCAAGAGATATTTATTCATTCATTTATAATATTTATTCATTAAAAATAGTAGAAATTCATTAAAATACAAAATTAGTATTCTTGAAATAAATTATAAACAAAGTAAATAATAAGATTTATGAATAAATAGATTTGGAAACAAATTAGTATATATATAAAAAGAATATTCATTTAGAAATATTAGTTTATTTTTAAATAATGATAATAACCCCATAACTTAGTAACATTGATAATTTTTTTAGCGGGGGGAGGTAATTAGGTATTTATTTATTTTTAGAGGAGGTGCTGGGGATTGAACCCAAGACCTTGTGCATGCTAGGCAGGCACTCTACTACTGAGCTATTCCCCTCCACCAACAAAGATTTTTAGATGAAAAAAGTAAGTAATTTTCTGAAACAATAACAACAAACTTAATGATATGGGGGTAACTGTTCTACATTTTTTGCAAATATCTTGAGCTTGCTGAGAGACAGGTAGACTCTCATATCTGCTTCTGAGTCCAATCAGTTGTGATATGTTGTTTCAGCTGAAGTGTGTGAGGAATGTTCAGGCTCTCATGCCCCTGGCCACTTCCCTCTTTGGGAAGAAGAGGGGTCTTTTAATGCCTGTTTTAGGTAATTTGGCTATTCTTCTTTGATAAGACACCAAAACTGGACAGGAACTAGTTTGTTAAAAATGATTGACAGCATGGATCCTGAAACCATCTTGATGAATTTTATGAAATTTGCCTGCTCTGTTAAAGTCAAGTCTATTGGTCTGTCTCACACTTTGAATGGCTCTTTAACCCACATGTGCTTTTCTGACATTAGATGTTTATCACATGGCAAATACTGGCTCACGGAGCAGATCTTCTAGATGTTGACCCATTTTATTATACGTCATCCCTAAAGAATCTTCGTTAACATTGTCAATCTCACCGGGAAAGTATTTTGCTATTGGGAGTCTTAGACTCACAGTGAGAGACACAAGTTTTCCCAAATCCTCATTTTTGCTGGAGTGCTCAAATTAAAAAATAGTTTTTTCTTTCTTTAGAAAAAAATTTTTTAAATTGGAGTTACTGGGAATTAAACCCAGGACCTCGTGTGTGTTAGGCATGCACTCTACCACTGAGCTATGCCCCCACCCAGCTGAGTGTTCAAATTTCTATCACTGGCAACAAAAACTTTCAGTTTACCTATAAGTAGCCACCTTGCATCATTCATTTTCAAAAATATGCCAATCAACAGCTCAGACCTGAGCAGGCAGAGTCTCTGAAGTAAAGGCAGCATTCTGTAAAACAAGTGGCTAGTTCAGCTGGTAACTCACACAGGCAAATGCACAGATGCTTTTCCTCAGCCCCTGTCCCACACTTCGCAATAGAAGGGCTAGAGGTGGCCTTGGCATTTCATCCTATGAATGGAAAAGATGTATACTCAGGGTTGAGAGTTAATAAAAATAACCATTTTTACTGCTTATCAGCATATTTTAAAGTGAAACTAGGTCTTTTTCCTTCTGCATAGTGGTGCTGGATCCAGTGACTACTGGTAGAGCTTGGTGAAGCAGCTGCCTTGCCCTGGGCTGAGGTTCCAGCAGCTCTACCCAACAGGGCTTCTGCACTATTGGTGTAAATGTCAGCCCAGTGAAAAGGGTGAATAATGCTTTAGTATTATGAAAGGAGTTTTGACCTCATGGGTCCCCAGAATGATCTCAGGACCCTAGGATTCCATGGACCACACTTTGAGAACCACTGGCCTAGCTGATCTGGGTTCTTCTTCCCCTCTGCCTGCTTTAGATTGACTTACATGAAATTGCTGATATCGATCACATTTTTTCCCAATAAAAATGACAAATTCATTTATATAGTTCAAATAGATTATCTCCACGTTTTTGCGTGTTCTGTTCCACCTACCTGGAATGCCCTTTCCCCCTGCCGAAATTCTTTTTCTTCTTGGTCTGGCTCCTAGACAGCCCCTAATCTGAGACACACATCAGTGTTTTCTTTGGCCAAGAGCTGTCTTGTCTGTTCCTTGTCAAATGTCTTGATGGTGGAGGACCAGCTGTGCTTATCTTTGTCTACCCAGTGCCTGGTGCCGTGCTTGCTGCCCCAAATGGAGGTGGAGCTGAGCCCCTCTCAGGGCTGTGGAGGTTGTGTGGCCCTGACCAGCTAAGGCAGAGGATTGGAATGTTCCTGGCCACTTCACAAATGGCAGCCTGATATGGAGAAGGAAGCCAGTCTTTCTCAAGTCTGGACTCTTCTACCAGAAGGAATCTTGATACCAGACACCAGGAATACTCTGTGGTCCACCCAAAAGAACAGGAGGACAATGAGGATGGCCAGGGACAGATCAAGACACTCCTGGATGTGTCCCACCATCCTGGCTGTGTCGTTCCTTTCTTGTGTATGTAACAGCTTTATTGAGATATATTTCTTTTTTTTTTTAAACATTTGTTTATTGACTTATAGTCATTTTACAATGTTGTGTCAAATTCCAGTGTAGAGCACAGTTTTTCATTTATACATGAACATGCATATATTCATTGTCACACTTTTTTTTCGCTGTGAGCTACCACAAGATCTTGTATGTATTTCCCTGTGCTATACAGTAGAATCTTGTTTATCTGTTCTACATTTTGAAATCCCAGTCTGTCCCTTCCCACACCCTGCCCCCTTGGCAACCACAAGTTTGTATTTTATGTCTGTGAGTCTGTTTCTGATTTGTATTTATGTTCTTTTTTTTTTTTTTTTTTTACATTCCTCATATAAGTGATCTCATGTGGTATTTTTCTTTCTGGCTTGCTTCACTTAGAATAACATTCTCCAGGAACATCCATGTTGCTGCAAATGGCATTATGTTGTCAGTTTTTACAGCTGAGTAGTATTCCATTGTATAAATATACCACATCTTCTTTATCCAGCCATCTGTTGACAGAGATGCATTTCATATACCTTGCAATCCACCAACTTAAGTTTAATGTACCATTCAGTGGTTTCTAGTATATTCACAGAGTTGTGCAATCATCAACACAGACAACATTAGAACACTTTCATAACCCTTGAAAGAGACCCTGTACCTTCAGCTATTGCCCCAAACTGCTTTTCCCCATGTTACCCCAGCCCTAGACAATCACTACCCTACTTTAATATCTATGTAGACATGCATGTTCTAGACATGTCACACAAGATCAATTATATAAGTGAATGAATTATATACCTTTTGTGATCAGCTTTTTTCACTCAGCATCTTGTTTCAAGGTTCATCAATGTTGCGACTTGCATTGATATGCCATCCTTTTTATAGCTGAATAATATTCTATTTTATGGATAGTGCGCATTTTGTTTATTCAAACATCTGTTGATGGGCATTTGAGTTGTTTCCACTTTGGGGCTGTGATGAATAATGCTGCTTTTAACATTTGTGTACACATTTTTGTGCAGACTTTAGGAGTGGAATTCTACTTAGGAGTGGAATTCCTGGGTCAAATGGTAACTCCATTTAACTTTTTCAGAAACTGTAGTCTATTTTGCCAAAATGGCTGTACCATTTTACATTCCCACCAGTGATGTATGAGCTCCTCCAAGGATCTAAGTAACATACTCTAAAACTGAAGGATTATGCCCCCAGGCGGCTGTCACTGTGAAAATAGAGAATACCAGATGGGGAGGCACCACAAAGTCAAGATCAGAGAGCAGCTTCTTTTAACCAGAGGGGAGGGTGGGGAGCTGGAGGTGGGGCTGCTGGGAGGAGTCCCTCACCACATACCCAGGGGCCCCACCATCAGCAGAAAATAAAAATGGTCCTTACTTAAACCCACACTGAGGTCTCGGTTCCAAAATCCTTACGTGGAGAACCGGGGCGCTCAGCAGTTTCCACGGGTTTTATAGCCATGCTTTTGCCTAGGTTTTCCAGTTCTTAATAACGGCCAAATGCAAGCGTAAACCTTCTAAAACCGAGTTCCTTAAGCAGTTTCCATACTTGTCCTCTTTAAATGCTCAAGTTCAGCATTACCCACCCGGGAGGGCTCTTTGAGGAGGGGTTTGACGGAGAACACACGGCACCTCCTCCTGGTGACTGATAGTATTTGCATAGTCCTTCTCTCCTGGTGGTGCTTGCATTAGTTGACGTCTTGCTTCTGAGTCTTCTCTGAGGTTCAGAAGACACCAAAGGCAGCCAGGCAGGCTCTTGTGCTGTCGAGACGGGCTCATCTTCCGGATGTGATGCGTCCTTACGCCCAGCGCTCTGGGAATCACAGCTACGCTGAAGTAGATGGCAGCCTGGCACTTCAGTCTCCCTCACAGCCTGGAATTGCAATATTCTGGATATCGCTGTTGTTTCACATTTTTATGTATATAGTGTGACATACTTAGTATGTCTGTATTTCTGCATGTTAAACTGACTGCAAATTAAATGGTTTTTCATTTTCTGTTCCTGCATTTTGTGTTTTTGAACAGTATTTTAAAGCTGTACTCCAGAGTGCCTTGCAGTCTCATGATGTGGCGTTATTCTTTGCTGTTGCTAATTTTCTCACCACAGAGCAAAAATCAGCTTCTTCCACTAACAATGTTGTTTGTCATGTAGTTTTTTGCTTCTGAATACCTGAATATTTTGACAAACACGCAGGGGTTGAAATAAAACGAAGTAATTAAGAAAAGACACTCTTTTGGTTTTGTGAAGGAAAAGCCAGGCTGGTCTAACAAGATAACTCACAAGTCTAGGAATGTGAAGGAGAGGCTGGGCTGGGCTAACAAGATAACTCACAAACCTAAGTATTAGAATACTGATCTGAGTTCTGCTGGACTAACTTGTAAATCTAGGTTAATTAGTGTTGGTTTGCTGTTCATATTTTTTGCTAGCCAGCTGGATTTTCAAAGATACATATCTGGCTTTGGAATGTTGGTTTGCTGCCTCCCCACCTCCACTTTTGTGATGATAATGATGCTAAAGCTGTTCCATGCCTTTTGGCCGAATACCCCAAGCTTGTACTTTACCCTATAAAACCTCATGCGCACGTCTCGGAGGTGCTCAGAGCTTCGGAGAGAAGCCCCCTCTGAGCCCGCTGGCGTAATACATCCGAGTACTCCAACCCTCCGAGTGGTGCTTGTTTCTTGACTGGCCTGTCATTTCCGTAACATTTCGCTTTTAAAAACGCAGACGATATTTTAAAAACACTGGGAAGGTTTGTCATGTTTGGTTTTGGTTCGTGTGTGTGTGAGAGTTGTAGGCGTCGCACCTGCAACTCACCAGCTCCCAGCACTGTTCACCTTCAACTTTAGGCGTTGCCTTAGGCATTAGAACATTCTTCGAAACTAAATAAGAAAACTCAAAAGTAATTTTCATCTGTATAAGCTGCCTGAGCCTGTCAAGAGGAGATGCCAGTGCACGCAGGGATACAGTGGAGTGTCACTGACACTTACACTGAGTGTGATGCTATAACAGGGCGATGGTCCTCAGAACTGACAGAGAAACAAACATCAGTCTTTCCTTGTGGGGATACCCCCCCCAGGACTTCAGTTCTCAGCACTGCGGGGACTGGCTCTGTGTCTTTTAGGCTCTAGGCTGTTTTTCTCTTCCTCCATTGGGATTTGGGTCTTTACTTCCAATGACATGGGGAAAAAAAGTGAAAGGCTATTTGTCTCCCCAGATGGTGGTAGGGCCCTGACCAGTTAGTCTTCAGGCCCTCCTGCCTGGCTCCTAACACCCCAGGGAAGATCGCTGCCCTCTTCTGGGAAAGGAACCCTCATTCCTTCCAAGAGGCTCAGACTTCAACCAGCATGCACTTTCAGTGGGTCAGTGCTCAGCAGCAAGTCATCCTCACTGAAGCCCAGCTGCCTTGTGGGGTCAGAGGTGCAGACTTCAAGCTGTTCTCTGAGCAGGCACTGGGATATGTGAGGACAAAGTGTCCTGATGCCCAGTCTGGAGACCCTCACTCCCCGCTGCCCACAGCCCGGGACGCCCATCCCTCTGCAGAGCAGGAAAAGAACACCCAGGAGGGAAGCGGGGGATCCCATGGGCAGAGACGGGAAACGCCCCTGCACGGGGTGGGGGTGGGGCAGCACCCCACACTGTCCCCCCAGGGGCACCTCCAGGCCCCACCTCTTCCTATTTCATTGTCCTCAGTCATTCTGTCCCCAGTCAATTGTCTCCTTCATTGCCTCCATCCAGCCTACATGAGGCAAATTAAGCAGAGGGAAGCAAGCTCATCTGTCACGCTGATGCCTTCAGCACTGCCATTGCGTGTTTATCCAGGGCGTGCGTGCTGACGTTTGGCCTGCAGTCGCCCTTTCACCCACCCGTCTGCCTCCTTCCGCCTGCAAGACCAGAGTTAGGGCAACAGGGTGGAACAGTGATTTTCCACCAAGATTGCCAGATTGCCTACCAAGCACAGACTACAGCTTCTGGACGTCTTTGACTTTTCTCAACAATATATTTGTTGAAATTATAATTGAAATGTACTTTTCTGTCTGGTGATCCAACAATAAAACACTGTATTTTCTTTGTTTTTTTCCTTGTAATTCGCTTTTATTGTATTTTTATAGAAGTATCCCTTTGCTAGGTTAGGGGAAAAGATGGGGCTTCCTGGCATATAGTTTGAGAAGCACTGGGCTCAAGCCCTTAGGAGAGCAAGGTCACAGGGGAGGGAAACCCAGAGACCCCGACGTGGGCGGGGGCATTGCGGAGCATTCTTAGGAGACTGCATGGAGATTGTAGACACTGGAAGATCTGTCTGGGGGCAAGTAGGGTGGTAAATAGCAAACATTCTATTTTTTTCTTCCAATGAAGGTGGGGCACCCCTGGAGTTGGGGCTGAGCTGTCACCTGGGTAATGATACACCTGTCTTCACCCAGTCATTACTCTTTACTTAAAAAACCTCTTCTGTTTAATTTCTTGGGCACCACTTTATTCCACTGAGGGTTTCAGGCAGCATATAAAGACAGAGACGATGAATGCCAAATTGGGAACCGGGCAGAGAGGCGGCCTGATGTACAATTCTCATCTCCAGTGCTGACGGCCTAAACTATTTGGACCAGCATCCTGGTGAAAACAACATTAACTTCTGGGTACAATTTTTAAAACGAATTTTCAAATTATTGGATAGCTGCTGAGATCATAAGGGATTTCCAGGCCGAAACTGAAGGGGTTATGGAAACCTGGGAAGGTAAGAGACACAAGAAAAGACTTTTGCCCTGACATCTTTGTCAGTCAGGGAAACTTCACCTTTGGTTCTCTTGGCTTCTCAGGGAAACAGGGAAAGAAATCAAACCCAGAGCCCACTGAGTGTGTGCATGTACTGGGGGGCATCTAAGAGGGGACCCCCACACTGGGCGGGGACCACACCCCAAGGATGAGTGTGAACCACAGGAAGACTGGCCTTCTATGGATTTTCAGTCACAGCCACATTATACAGTGTGACTTAATCCAAAAACAAACAAAAGGAAAAACTCAAGTCATGCACTTTATTAAAGATGATTCCAGGCCGGAGCTGGGCGGTAGCAAGCACAGCCTCTCTGTGGGGAAGGTACCTTCATTCTAGGTGTCAAATTACTCCTACAAATAGGTTTTGAAGGACAATGAGCTGCATGCAAAAATCGTCAAGCATGCAAGGACAGAGGAACCGTGAGCCAGACCCAGCGGAAACTGTAGACAACAGAGGCGGCCCTACGAAGACTTCAGCTGCCAGCTGTAACCTCACATATCACACACATCCTGTAGAATATGCACTAGCAGGTGTAAAGAAAGACAAGCTTTTGAAAACACCTATGGGGGCAAATGCCGCTGCCCCCTCACTGTACGTCCCCTTAGTGAAGGTCCTTTGGAACCTCTTGGGGAACAGAGTCACCAGATGGTGAGTTCTCCTGGTGTCATGAAAGAAATTCACTCTGTTAACTGCCCCCTTCCCTGGGCTTCTGGTCCCTTCCCAGTACAAGGTCAAGGCAGTCCCACATCTCTGCTACATGATCAGTTGGCCATTTTCAGGAAGGCAGGCACCCCAGCTGTGCGTTAGGATAAGCCTCAGGAGTCCTTGCTGGAATGCTGGTTCCCGAGCCACAAGGGGATGCTCTTATGTCAACCCACCCCCAATCTGTCTTTACATTGTGCCCACATCCGAGGTCCCAGCCCTTTAAGTCCATTCTCACATGGCTTCCCCAGTTTCTGTGGGTCCGCATTTGCCAGAGACTTCAGTTCCTTCCTCGTGTGAGCTATTTTCCTCCAGAGTAGAAACTACACTCCCTGGCATGCGTGTCCGTTGTCCGACCCTGGTCTGACGACATGAGAAGGGGGGGGGCAGTTCTGAGAGAAGCACGAGGTCTCCTGCAGCAGCAGAATCCCCAGGGAAGAGGAAGCTGCTCCCCTCTTTACAGGGGTCTGCTTCTGACAGTCGGGCAGGGCCAGAGGCATCTTGCCGTGAAAAATTCTTAGACTCATCCACCCAAATGTCCCCATCCAGCCTCGGGTTCCTGCTCCTTTCTGCCACCGAGCTTTGAGTGAAGTTTTTTTTTTTTTTTAATTTCTTCTTTTTCTTTTTCTTTTGTCTTTCTTTAGGGGGTAATTAGGTTTACCTATTTATTCATTTCAATGGAGGTGCTGGGGATTGAACCCAGGACCTAGTGCATGTGCTAAGCACGCGCTCTACCACTGAGCCACACCCTCCCCTCCTGAGTGGTGTATCCAAGGGCCACATCAGTCACACAAGCCAGAACTTCATCCTTTGCTGCAGCTCACCCAGTGTCCCCAGGAGAAGCTGTCGATGTCCTTCCCAGAACCCCTCGGTCCGTGTGGTTCACCCGCAGGTGCGGCCGGGGCCAGGTGGGGACGCCCCCCGTCGCTCTAGCAGCCTTCTGCCTCAGCCGGCTGGGTCGCTCTGCTTCTCCACCTCAGAGCTGCTTTCTCAGGTGCTCATGTCTGGGCGTCCTGGACGTGCTGCGATCTTACACTCACTCTCAAGACTGCCCTCAATAAAGAAGCGAGAAGAGCGAGTTCGTAAGAACCCCAGGTTCCCTGGGACATTCCACACAGTCGTTCAGAGGGCTCCCGCTAGGATGCGGCCCAGCCGTCCATGGCGGCACCCACTCCTCCGTACACCTTTAACTGGGTCTTCTTGTTCTTGCCATAGTCTCCCCACCCCCTCGCTCCTGCTTCTGGGATCACCTCTCAAATAAACCGTCTGCATCCAAGCTCTTCTGCTGGAACCAAACCAAGACCCGATAATGGATGAAAGTCATGGTAACTGTGATTCTGCTGCTGCCAGGAGCTGTCACAGCGGTGCTGAACGTCACCTCGCAGTTCAACGGGACCCTCCAAACCCAGCAGAAGGGTTGGCTTTCTGGGACCACTCCTGGTCCCAACTGCCTTGGCCAGGGCTTCCCCACCCCACCAAGAGCAGAGCCCAAGCCAAAGCCCTACATGCGTGTATTTCCTCAGCAAGAGGACTCCAGCAGTGAGGGGCCAGGGAGAGAGGTATGGAGGGAGGAAGCCACCCCAAGGGCTTGTGCTGAGGGAGCTGGCGCTGCCGTGCGGAGACTGGTCGTCGGTTGGCTCGGGCTTCGGGAGCCGCCTTATGGAACCACTGATTGCCAGATCCCTCTGCTCTCTTTCTCTCTCATAATGCTCTCTCCTCTGAAACCTGTCTGGTGTGATGCTATGAGAGAAACTCCAGCTTTCTCATGATTTGACAAAGCATATCTTTTACTTTTAAGCTACTGTGTCTTTATATTGAAAGTGGGTTTCTTGTGGGTAGCACATGGTTGGATCTTGCTTTTTTAAAACCCATCTGTCCATTTCTGCCTTTTATTAGGGGAGTGTAGACCACTGCATTTCACGTGACGACATCCTTATCCGCTGTTCTTTTCAGCTGTAGCCTTTGCGGGTCCATTCTGATTGGCTGCCTTTTCCCCTCACGGCTCCATTCTCCTGTTTCCTGTGTGCCTCATACTGTGCGATGGGCAGTCAGACCAGGTGGCGTCTACCTTCTTGGAGCTGGATATTTCTGTATTCCCTAGATATTCTGGGTCTTTGTTCTGGGTGCAGTTCAGTTACTTGAACTAGTTTGGTCCTTTTGGGACTTGCATTTAGGCTTTGCTGGGCGGGACCCAGGCAGCGCTCGTCCCCGGGGTGGCGTTCCCCGCTCCCCTGCTAAGCGGGCTCCCACTCCCACTGGCGGGGACAGACGACCGCCCCCGCCCTGCGCGCGCCAGGTGCTGCGTCTTCCGGTCCTTTCCCAGCCCCGGCAGCTTCCCCCTGCGTGTGCTCACCGACTCTCAGCTGGGTACCACAGGGAGACCCCTGCAGGTCCCTAGGGCTGTCTCTGAGGGTCTCTCCTCTGCCCTGGGGGCTCTGACCGCGTGGTCCCCTGGACCCCACTCAGGAGACGCTGAGTCCTGTCTCCCCGCCTCTTGCCCTGGAAAAGCCGCAGGCCGTGCCCGTCCGAGGGCTCACCTCGCTGGCTTCTGTTGTCCTTCAGCGCCCGATACCCAGTGTCTTGAGAGCTGTTTTTCTTACACTTTTGTCAGGTTTTTTTTTCAGTTGTTTAGGTCAGAAAATAAACCCGGTCCTGATTGTTTCATCTTGACTAGACACGGAAGTCCTCCTGAATCTTTTTATTTTTATTTATTTTTATTTTTTCTTCCAGTTTTCTTGAGATATAATTGACACAGAATACAAGTTTACAGTGTACAGCTCACTAATTTGACTTAACATACATCATGAAATGATTATCACAATAAGTTTAGAACATCCATCATCTCATATTGATGCAAAATCAGAGAAATGGAGAAGTTTGTTCTTGTGGTGAGAACTGTTACGATTTACTCTTAGCTACTTTCATGTATGACATACAGCATGTTTATTGCATTTATCATGCTGTACATTACATCCTTACTGCTCATTTACTCTATAACTGGAAGTTTGTGCCTTTTGACTGTCTTCATCCAATTTTCTCTCCCTCTACCTGCTACCTCTGCGGCAGGGCGGAGAAAGGAGACGCACCCCTCTGGGCCCTAGGGGAGGACTGGGGTCCTGGGGCGACCCCCTCCCCTACCCCGACAGATGGGCTCCAGTGAGACCCTGGCAGGGGATGCACGAGGAGCTGGGACTTGGGACTGCGACGCCTGGTCCCGTTCCCCCTCCAGGCTGGATGTCCCGGAACCAGCTCCTTGTTCCAGCCAGGCTCCCTCCAGGCGAGGCAGCTGCTTTGACAGGTCTTGTCTGAGAAGCAGAACTCTAGCGAGACGGGTCCAGTGGGGACAGTAGTGGCGAGTCTCCGTCGATGCCGGCGCTCACTGTCCACAGGCAGGCTGTCGGGAAGGGAGCTCAGGAGCCACCCGCAGCCCCCCAGGTGGGAGCTGGCGCCATGAGGGCGGACTGGAACCAGACCAGGCTGAGGCACGAGGTCAGTCGTTGCCTCTGACCTCGGTAACGCCGTATTCTGCTGAAAGCCAGTTATTTAGTATCACATTTTTCTCATATCTCTCACCTATTTTTTGTTTTTAAAACATGCCTTTGCGGGGTTTTGTTTGTTTGTTTTGGGGGGGAGGTAATGAGGTTTGTTTATTTATTTAATTCTTTAAATGGTGGTGCAGGGGATTGAACCCAGGACCTCGTGCATGCTAAGCACGCGCGACCACTGAGCTGTCTCCTCCCCCTGTCTCACGTCTCTGATCTGGTAATCCTGCTGCCTGGAATTAGACTGCGCTGGCTCTGGCTTGCGGCGACTTGTCCTCTTACCTGTTCTGAGACTTTGGACGATGAGCTTTATCCGAGGGGATCACGGGAGACCCCGGCTGAAGGTGCATCCTTCCAGAGAAGTTGCCTTGTATTGCTTCTGGGATCTTTAAGGAACTAGCAGCCTGGACCCCTTAATTTCTCAGCATGCTGTTTCCAGGACCTCAAAGGGATGTGCAGTTTGAATCCCCCACCCGCTGTCCTGGTCCCAACTCCTCCCAGGCCTGGGCCCTTGTTACAAACCTTAGGGAAGATCTTTTATTTTTCGTCCTAGAAGAGCCCTGGAGAGGAAAATTTCTTTCTCCTCTCCTGTTGCTGATGGTTTGAAAATGTTTGAATTCGTTCATTCACTGAAGAGATGAGACTTCTAGGCTGCACACTTTGTGTGGGAGTCTCAGTTCCAACTGGGAACTTTCTAAAGGCTCACCATCTTGTCTGTCATTGACACCCGGAGCTCTTGGTTACCAAGACTGCAAATTCCCCAGGGCAGGGGGGGCCCTTCCCGCTTTGGTTTTCAGTGACTTCTTTGTTTGGGGCAGTTCCTCTTCCCCATTGTCGCAACTCCGTAGTGAAGGATTTCACAATAGTTCACTCAGAATTGCTGGTCTCAGCAGATTTTTCCTCCAGCCATCTGAACTACTTCACTGCAGAAGAGGGACTATCCACTCCTGCTTTGCACTGGCTGTGTCCACATTGTCTTCTCCAGTCAGCAGACTGCCCAGGATGTTTGCAGTAGTCCCAGTGGTCATCACAGGCCTCCTCTGTTTGCTGCTCCCGGGAGGTTCATACAGTTGTTCCCCACAGATGCCAGCAGCAGCTGCTTCCTTCCCGGGAATGCTGGCCCTCTCTGGGCCTAGTGCTACTGAGACCCCGGCTCCTCCCATCTGGGTGGAGGCTCGGAGGGCAGAGGGATTCTCTCTGGGCCCAAGGCCAAAGGCTCAGAGACGTGAAGGGCTCTCAGGCAGCACAGACTCACATAAAAGACCAGGGCAGGCCAGGAGTTTGGGAAACGGGCACCTGGAACATGGCGTGAGTTTTACCACCTGAAATTCTCTGTCGTGAGTTTCCAGGGGCTGCTCCCCCTGGGCGTGGCCTGTAGAGTTGCCGGGTTGCCCACCACTGGGCAGGTGAGTCCAGATGTGGGGTTTAGGGTTAGGAAGGTCACTGGTGCAGCCTGCTCAAGTCATCTGCTCTGACCCAGACATCACCTGTGACAAGGTGATAATTTTATATACATGTTCTTTTATATATATACACATACATATACATGTTATTGAGTCCCCTTCGTCGTACCCCTCAAGTGTCTGGGTTGGTCTTGGGCAAGAATAATGAGATGTCCCTTACTGGGCTCCTTCACATCCTACAGTAACACCACCTTATTCTATTACGCTATACAGCCTTTTGGGTGCAAACAGCCTCAACAAGCAATTAGCAAATTAATTTCATGAGTATACTGAGAAAATAGTATACCAGGATAAATTGCGGTTCAGCTCAGAAAAGCAAGGATTTACTCAACCATTCAACAAATATGGTCAGTTTTGCCACGACGTATCATAAGCACTCCTCAAATTCAAGGTGCCATGCATAACTGCACGATAAAAACCACAGGGCTTACGGGGGAAATGGGGTTGGGGCAGGACACTCAAAATACTTCAACAGTGATGTATTGTTTAAAAAGATAAAAACCTAGTAAAAAAAAAATAGGTTTGCACAATCGTATATGTTAAATTGTTTTTTAAAAATACGTAGACACTACAAGAAATATGGTACTTTCTCTTGCAAAGGCCTGAAGTTTGCTTGTAGAAGTTGCCATCGGAAAGGTTGCAGCTTATGAGATATTGTCAGGTGGTTAGAAAGCTGGAACAGCGGTGTGGATGGGGGTGGCTCAGAACAGAGGTTACCAGGTAGCTGGGAGACTTTTGGGGTGCATGTGTGCGTGTGAAACACACCTCAGTTTAGCTGGTGGAGTTTTCTGTGTTCACCTAGTATCTCTCATAAACAAAATCACACAAAAGGCAGAACTCATGTTATGCTCGAATTGTTCAATTACCTTGGAACAAACTCACATGATCAAAGGGAGCGTCACGGCAGAGCTGCAGAGGCGGTGGTCCCTGCCGTGTGGGAGGCGCTCTCCTGGTCACCGCAGACGGACGTACTGTCTCTGCCCTCCTGGGAATTGTGCTGCGATGAGGGAAACAGCCACCAACAAACAATCTCATATATTATAATTTGTGTATCGCCCCCTGTTCATACGTTGAGACCTGACCCTCCACGGTGCTGGTGTTTGGAGGCGGGGCCTTTCGGAGGTGATTAGGTACTGGGAGTGGAGCCCCACGGATGGGATTAGTGTTCTTATAAAAGAGACCGCACAGAGCCTCCTGTCCCTTCCATCACGTGAACACACAGTGAGAAGATAACTGTGTACGAACCAGGAAGCGTCTCCCACCAGATGTCGAGTCTGCTGGTGCCTTGATCTTAGCCTCTCCAGCCTCCAGAAAAGTGAGATCCATGCATTTTTGTTTAAGTCACCCACAGTAGCCCAAACGAACCAAGGCACCAGGACAGTAAGTGATGGGCTCCTGCTAGGTGGAATCACATCCCCCCAAACTCCTGTGTTGAAGTCCTAGCCCTCTTACAGGTTGATGTGTTGGTTTCTCATTTCTGCCGTTAACAAAGCCCCACAGACTGGGCGGCTTATGCAGAAATTTAGCATCTCACAGTCTGGCGGCCAGAAGTCTGAGATAAATGTGTTGGCAGGGGTCATTCCTTCTGTGGGTTGTGAGGAAGAATTCATTCCATGCCTCTCCCTTAGTTTCTAGTGATTTGCCAACAACCTGTGTCATTCTTTGGTTTGTACAAACACCACCCCAATCTCTGCCTTCCTCTTCATGGGGCGTTCTCCCTGCGTGTGTGTGTGTCTGTGTCCAAATCGCCCCTTTTGTCAGGGCACTAGGTATACTGGGTTAGGGCTCACCCTATGCCAGTGGGACTTCATCTGAACTGATTACTTCTGCTGTGTCTCTATTTACAAATAAGGTCACATTCTTAGGTACTGAAGGCTAGGATTTCAACACATGAACTTGAGGGATACAGTTCCACCTATAACAGCTGGTAAGGGAAGATCCCTTTAAGTAAGGGACACTTGAGCAAGGGATTTGAATAAAATGAGGGAGTGAGCCATGCAGACTTCTGAGGTAACTGCATTCCCGGAGGAGGGGACAACCGACGGGAAGGTCCTGAGGTGGAAAACAGACTGGCCTGCCCAAGGAACAGGCCATTGTGTCTAGAAGGCGGCAAGGAGAAGAGTGGTAAGAGATTAAGTGAGAAACAAAATGATTCATCAATAGGAAATCCATCGACTAACCATCATCCAATTAACAAGATTAAAGGAGAAAAACCTTATGAATTTATCAGAGATCAAAAAATAAAACAGTGCTCTCTTTGGCAGCACATATACTAAAATTGGAACAAAACAAAACAAAACAAAACCCAACCACCCCAAAACAAAACAAAACAAACAAACAAAAAACCCAGGAGACGTTCCCAATAAAAACCCTAATGTATAAGCAGACAAAAACTTCCTCTTGTAAAAAGGATTTTGGTTAGAGAACAAAAGTATACATCATATTAGTGGTGTGCTATAAAGACACTTCTGTCAGTCAGAAGAGAGAGGTGCCAGCTATTACCTCTTTGGTTCAATAGTGTTAATTTTGGAGAGTCCAACTAAAGCAATAAGACAAGAAAAGGAAATAAGCAGTATACTCATCACTGTTTGCAGAGAAATGCTCCTACATGTCCCCTCTCCCCAAATGAAGTGTTTTCAAACTATTAGAACTGAGTCAGTCATGTTTTAAGCCCTAAACTCATATACTCTGGGTCCACATTTTTGCTCTAGTCATGGCTACAGCAACTGGCTGGTCGTGCAGATACAGCCTGGCTGCCCCTTGCTCTCTACTGCTGCTGCTTGGGATGCTTCTGGAGCTCACTCAGCCTGCCTGGCACATGGGCACACCTGGAAGAGTGTGGGAGTTTGCAGGGCAACCCTGGAGCGATGAGGGATGGGTGCCAGTGGACACAGGCTCCCCTCACTTCCGTGCATCCAGGGACAAGGCTGATGTCCACTCTACACTGTTCCTCAAGAGTACTCTCACAGCAGTGGTAACTCAGGAATGCACCTGGCATGGGATTCCTCCCCCCTTCCCTGCTTCTCTCTTCCAGGACCCCCATTCGTGATCCCTGTAATCACTTCCAAATATCAACAATTTGCCCACAAGACCATGTCCCATGTCATAAGCTCTGTTTTTAACGTCATAATGACCCACCAGGTGTGGACGAGGATGTGGTACAGGTGGAAGGTGAAGGATGAGCTTATATGGTAGCGGTGGCACTTTAATTGCATTGAGGCAGTGGTAATAAGAAGGATGGTGGGGTTGGCTGACTTTTGTTAATGGCTTTAAAAGCCTCAAATAATACTGACAGGCTCAAACCAGCCAACTATCAATTTAAAGCACTCTGTGAATGTCCAGCAGCCTCATGGCAACCTGAAGAAACCCTTATCTCCTGCAGGCACAGGGCATTTTATGATGAAATTCCTACTCAGGGTTATTCACATCTCTGAATAATGTTGGTTTTATTTCTCTCTTCAGCCATGTTTAATCTCTTGTTTAACCTATCAATGGGTGTTTATGTTAATTCAAATAGTACATTATTATAGTCTACATTTCCAGAAGATTTTTTTTCTTTTTGGGGGGAGGAGAATCTCTTTCAAATTACTTGACCATAGTTTATAGTCTCTTGTTCCTTGCTCATATTTTTAAGCCTTTCTTTTATTTCTTTAAACACATTCAACTTAATTATATTGTATGTCTGATTAACGCCAATAGCTGCAGTTTTCTGGATGTGATTTTATCGTCTGGTGTTTCCAGAGTGATTTTTTTTCCTTGTGTGTTTTGTGACTTTTTTTGACAGTGAGTTGCCTATGTTCCCTCAAAAGTTATCTGTGGGAAGTTGTTGGCTCGAACTTGCATTTCTCTAGAGAATATTTGCAATTACCCTTTTTAAAAAATTGATTTTTAGTTTTGCTATTTTGCAGTTAGAGAATAAGTTTTGTAAGATTTCTCTATTTAGAAATCAAGTTGTCTGTTGCATGAAATATATGATTAATACTATACATTAAGGATGTTCTGTGCACTGTTTATAGAAAGGCATGTTCTGTGGATGTATCCTATTGTCACTTAAACTTCATCTCTGTGTCTAGGCTGTCAGGGAGGCAGGAAATTGCAGCTCAGTCAGTATTGGGGTCCTGCCTCCTCCAGGGCTGCCGCAGAATGAGGGAGGTTCAGTGGTACTGAGACAAGAGGGAAGGGGGCAGGGCACAGCCATTCAATTAACACCAAAATTGTGGAAGATTTAACTCCCAGTTGGTCTTGAGGCTCAAGATGGTGGGAGATTTGACTTCTGGTAGAACTTGAGCTCCATTATATGCTCATTGTAATATATTAACATGGTGAATAACATGCCCGCAGGCACCACGACAGTCCCAAGGCTGGCCACAAAAGGTCAAAGTGGACAGTGGCCCAATTCCTGGGAATCCCAGCCCCCTTTCCCAGGGAGTTGGAATAATCCTCCCACTTGTAGGCGTGGGAAGCTACCGAGCCCATAAAAGCTGGCGACACCACACCTCGTGGGCTCTCTTGCTCCCTCATCTTCAGAGACAGCCCACACTCTGCCTACGGAGTGTGTACCTACTTTTACTTTAACCTGAGCACCCAACCCCCACACCTCGTGGCCTTTCTCTCACCTTCTGAAGCAGCCTACAGTCTATGCAGTATGTATATCTCTAAATAAATCTACTTTTACTCAACTGTGGCTCACTCTTGAATTCTTTCCTGCGTGAAGCCAAGGACCCACACTTGGTGGGGCACGTCCCAAGGGCTCGACCGAGACCTGGGACCCGTCCCTCCTCACGCCCCACATCCGTTTTTCCTGCATCCGTGTCCCAGACATCATCAGGACAGTATCTCCTCTTCCAACCCAGGCCTGCAGGTCCCGGGAAGTTCTAAGGCACCTGCTAGTGCCTGAAACAGTGAGCGGAGTTTACTCTAGTGGACCATCCCAGGACCTTCTGTCCAGCCCCGACTCTCCCACTACACAGCCTTATTCCTCTGAAATCAAGGAGCAGCAAGAAGGTCATGTACCTGGAGAGGAGAAGCCTGAGGGACACTGGGACGGAGGAGTCAGACCTGAGTGAGCCCCTTTATAAGTAGGGTGACCCCAGAGCTGTCCCCAGGGCTCTCCTAGTTCTGGCCTGCTGCTGGGTGAATGGGTACACGATTTCATTGTCGCTGTTCTGACGATGAGTTAGGTGGTCACTCTAGTCTTACATCAACAAGACACAACAGAAAGTCAGGGAGAGTTTAAGTAGGGGAGTGAAAGGTGATTTACACTTTATCAAGCTTCCCTGCACTCTGCTCAGGGAAGACAAGAGGGGCTGGAGGGGCCCCAAGTGAGGCAGGGGCATGAGAGACCCCAGGCACAGAATGGGTACCAGGAGGGAGTAACTTGGGACCTTGGGCCTGAGGCTCTCTCACAAGTTCCCCCTACTCGGGGGTCCTCCTTGCCTGGAAAGGGGCCTCAGCTGCGGAGCCCGGCCAGGCCTGACCTTAAGTGAGGCCAGCCTGGCTTCTGGCCACTAGACTGGGTCTGAAATGGTGGAGAAATCCTCCTATTTCCCGGTTGACGTGGAAGGGATCAGGTTACCTTCGGGTGCCGCAGACAGAAGGCGCTCTCCTAGGAAGGGGGAGCGGGGAGCAGGGACTGACGGAGGGGCCCCAGCTGGCCGTCGGTGGGGTGCGGGGGCGGGGTGGGCGGCAGGAAGCAGGGCCTGGCAGCTCCAAGACCTATCGGAGAGGGAGGCCTGGGACGTGGAGATGGTGGGTAAGGCCGGCGCCAGACCGTCAGGGCCAGGGGCGGAGCAGACGATGGGGAGGGAGCGGGAACTAGGGGCCGGGAGAGGGGCGCGCGGGCCGAGACTCCCGGGGCTCGCGTCTTGGCGGCGAGGCGGGTGACCCCTGAGCCTCACGGCGCAGATCGGGGCTGGGCGGGGGCAGGTCTGGGCGCGAGGGAGGACGCCCACCCTGGCCCCACGCCGGATCTCCGGGGTCCCTCCCGCCTTGCCTTTCCTCCCCGCCCCGCGCCCCCCTCGCTCCTCCCTCCCCGCCCCTCCTCTCCCGGTCCCCCGCCCCCGGCCGTCCCGGCAGCCCCGGCAGCCCGGCCCCCGCCTCCGCGCGCCATTCCTGCGCGTCCCGCCTGCCGCGCCTGGCCATGGCCGGCCTGGGGCCGCGGCCCGCCAAGGGCTACCGGGTGGTGCTGCTCGGCAGCGTGGCGGTGGGCAAGACGGCGCTCGCCACGCAGTTCGCCTGCGGCAGCTTCCCCGAGCAGTGCGAGCCGTCGGTGGAGGAGCTCTTCAGCAAGGTGATCGAGGTGAACGCGGCGCCCGCCCTGCTGGAGATCGTGGACACGGTGGGCGCCGAGCACCTGGTCACCCTCAAGGACCTGTACATCAAGAACAGCGACGGCTTCGTGGTGCTCTACAGCGTGTGCAGCGAGGCCTCCTTCGAGGCGGTGCGGCCGCTGCGGGAGCGCATGGGCCGGCTGCGGGGGCCCAAGGCCGTGCCGCTGGTGCTGGTGGGCACCAAGGCCGACCTGGACGCCCAGCGCCAGGTGCTGACGGCGCAGGGCCGTGCGCTGGCCCGCGAGTGGCGGTGCCCGTTCCTGGAGGTCACGGCCAAGAGCAAACTGATGGTGGACCAGGTGTTTACGCAGGTGGTGCGCGAGATGGAGGCCCTGGCGCCGCCCGAGGAGGAGGTCCCGGCAATCCCCACGAACGCCCAGGATACGTGGCCATCGGAAAGATTCATCGGCTGATATCCAGCGGTTCCTGCTTCATTTGTTCCCCGCTTTTCGTGATTTCTGAAGCTCACTATTCCTACTCTGCCTTTTAAAAGAAAGTTATCCAGCGGCAAACGAGAGGTTACTTCTATATACTGACTCAAACCAGTGCTTCCGACTGCCCACAGAGCCTCTAAAGTCGTTGTTGAAAACTTTGCGACTTTGTTTACCTCTGACAGTGCTAGAAGAAGAAACCAAAAATCGATTTTCCCCCGTATGGAGAGAGTACTGCCCTGTTCTTCAGACGGAATTTGTCATAGGGATTAGTTGTTTTTGTTTTTGTTTTTTTATTTTTTTTGGATAATTACAACTTCAATTGTCATCTGACATTTGAAATCAATGAACATGAACTACAGTTTAAGCTCTCGATTCCATGAGGCTTTCATGTGTTTGCCTCTCCTTTACAGCCTTGAAATGTAGTAGTAATATTTTCCTCTCTGCGTATGTCTAAATATAGTGATGACATACATAGCATGGTTTGAAGGGGATACCCTGTACCCTGGGAGCGGAAAAATCAACTGTGTATGCACACAAAGATAGCTCAGCTCTGCCTTCAGTTCTGTAACTGACATCTAGTCGATTTCTGCAGCTGTAAACTGAGTGAAAATAAAATAACTTTAGAAGTTGATAGTTTTTAATATTTGTCTTTCTAACACCTAGAGCTGTAATTCCCAAAGTTTCCATACACGATCTCTTTGCTTTTCAGTTATTTTCTGGGAAACAAGTTAGTAACTAGAGTGAAAACAGTATCACATCTTTTGGTGTTTCTGCAGACGTGCTTCCACACCTAGTGTGTTCTCTTGTTGCTCGCCAGAGCTGGATATGTTGTCTGAACGCCTGCCTAGTTTAACAGTCACATGGGTACAGAAATAGAAGCAGAACGCGAAGGCTCTCTTTATATAGTTTTCACATAGTGATCAAGAGACTTTTCTTGTACTGGTTTAAAACTATGATTGTTTTCTGATTTTAAAATTTTGTCTCTGATACAAGTTGCTTGTGCTTATTTGCGCAAGTTAACAATTTTACCTCGACCACTGAAACAGATTTTTCAAATTTAGGAACCTAACTTAGCCATTTGAACAGCCTTTTAAAAAAATAGACAAGAAAGATCTGTGCCTGTAATCTGAAATAATTTTGTTAAAGGAAAGTTATCTAGAACGTGATGGTTATACGAGGCTCTGGGAATTTTATTTACAGTGTATGTGATATTTAAATAGAAGAATGGATTTTAAAGCAAAAAATATATTTTAGAACCTAACAGTGCCTGACAGCCAATTTGCCCCATAGGAGAGGGCTAGGCTGGGACCTCCCCTGTCTTTTATCCCTTTCTCTCTCCCTTGGACATTGGGGGCAGGGTCAGCTGGGGTGCTTAGTTTTAAAGCCTTGAAACCCAGCTCACTCCCTGCTTTCTTCTGACCCTGTCTCCTGGGGTCACTCCTCCTGGCAGTGTTATCTCACACCCTTTTCAGGGACCATCATTTCTTTAAGGGGACATTTCAAACTGGGAGGAGGGGAAGGTGCCCTGGGGGGATGGGCAGGCGGGAAGCATCTCTGGCCTCAGCTGTCTTTGTCCAAAGCTGCCCCCTCCTCCTGCTAAAGCAGAAGGAAAAACCCAAGGCTGTTCCCTGACTGGGTGTGGAGGGTCTGGGCTGTGCAGAGCGCTCAGGGTCCGTGAACAGCATCCCTTCCCCAGACATAAGAGCTGGGCCCCAAGGACTGCAAGGTGGGGACCCCCCCTCACCCTGCCTGCCCTGCTTGCCCCCACCCCCCTTTTAAAAACATCATTTTTTAAACTCTATTTTGGGGGGGGGGAGGTAATTAGGTTTGTCTAATTATTGTTTATTTATTGTTAATGGAGTTACTGGGCATTGAACCCAGGGCTTTATACATGCTAAGCATGTGCTCTACCACTAAGCTATACCCTCCTCTCTGCCCTGCCTTGCTGAGGCCCCCAGGGAGGTTTTGTGTCCCTGGATCCCAGGCCCTCTGGATATCAGGCCTGATGCAGGAAAAAATTCACAAAAAGCCATCTCTCCCTTTAAATTACTGGAACCACCTCAGACTACAACTTACATCCAAGTGTCGGCTAAGAGCCCAGGGCTGTTCCAGGCTGACTGGTCAACACAGGGAATGATCACACCGACGTGATCAGCTCTTGTGACCTCAGGAATGTGTATAAAGCAGTTTTCTGGGTGTATGCATGCGCGCGCAAACACACACACACACACACACACACACACACACACACACACACACAATTAAAGACCTACGCACTGGATTTTCTTTCTCATTTCTAACTTAACATATGTTACTTACAAGTTGCCTGCAGTCCCCCTGGCCTCAAGTGAGGCCTAAGTAACTTGAAAGTGAATTTGCAAGTAACCAATGTGACCACTTGTCAGGGTGCCCTGGTACCTGGAGCATGTGCCCTGGTACCTGGAGCACGTGCCCAGGTGGGGGACCCGTGAAACTGGCAGTCCAACTTGTTAGCTCCCAAGTGGTATTCAGATCTCAAGCTCTTCGCAGTCAGACACTGTTGTAAGATGTGTGCAGGCTCAGCACAACTGGGGAATGTGGAACTGGTTTCCAAAGAGGTTGGAACGTTCACATACCCACAAGCAGGGTGAGCACTCCTGATTCTCCAGTGCTCTGCAACTCAGGGCACAGGCAGATCTTTTTCTTGCCAATGTGTTGTGGTTTCAGTTTGTGTTATTCAGATCACTGGTGATGTTGAGAATTCTTTTGGAGGGTTTTCAATGACTTTTGATTTCCTCTTCTGTGAAATGCCTGCTCTATTTGTCCCCTTTAAAAAATTTTTTTGAACTATAGTCAGTTACAACGTGTCAATTTCTGGTGTACAGCACAATGTCCCAGCCATGCGTATACATACATATATTCATTTTCATATTCTTTTTCATTATAGGTTATTATAAGATATTGAATATAGTTCCCCACCCTATACAGAAGAAACTTGTTTTTTTAAATCTATTTTTATATATAGTGGTTAACATTTGCAAATCTCAAACCCCTAAATTTATACCTTCCTGCCCCCTTTCCCTGGTAACCGTAAGGTTGTTTACTATGTCTGTGAGTCTGTTTCTTTTGAAGATGAGTTCATTAGTGTCCTCTTGCCCCCTTTTAAAATTGTGTGATCTGACCTTTTCTTCCTGGTTCTTGGAGGTATTACCAGAGAGTAGGTTCTTGTCTCAGGAAGAATTCAGAGTGGAGGCACAGAAGTCAGGAAAGTAAAGTAGGGATTTATTAAGCAATAGTATGGTATCAAAGCAAGAGTGGGTAAATTCAGATGCGTGTCTGTGGTGAGTTTCTTTGGCAAGCTGGTTATATGGGGTGTAAAGGTGAGTGGGCGGAATATCCCCTGGGGAGGGAGGGGTCATATTTCCTGATTTGCATACCAGCTCCACCTTCCCGAGGGGAGGAGGGATTTTTGTCCTCATTTAGTCTGGATCAGATGCATCATGGTGTGGGTGCATGATGGGTACTTCTTATCTGCAGGGCTAATTTTATTGTAATCAGCATATAATGAGGCTCAAGGTCTCCTGGAAGTCAAATCTTCCACCAACTTGGGCCTAGTTGATTCTAACCAGCTTATGTCCTATCCTCAATGGCTGTCATTCTTTTAATGGTCGTGCCCTGCCCCCTTCCCTCCTGTCTCAGCGGTCTTACTCTACTCTGTGGTAGGCAGCCTCTGAGATGCCCCCAATGATGCCCACCTCCTGGTACTCTCGCCCTCGTGTGAGGCCCTCCTTTCGAGTCCAGGCAGGACCTAGTGACTCTCGTCTAAGGGATGTAATGTGACAAGAGTGATGGGATGTCCCTCCCAGATTATGTTCCAGAAGCATGAATTTCTGTCTTGCTCATCCACTCTGTCTCTCTCTTGGAGCCCTCGTTCTGGGAAAAGCAAGCTACTGTGTTGTGACTAGCCCAGTGGAGAGGGGCATGTGGCAAGGGGCTGACGTCTCTAGCCAGCAGCTAGGAGGGTCTGAGACCCGCCAGCAGCCTCATGAGTGAGCTTGGGAGGGGGAATCTTTTCCCACTTGAGCTTTGAGATGATGGCGACCCCAGCTGACCCCTTGCTGCAGCCTGTGGGAGACCTTGAGCAGAGGGCCCAGCTGAGCCACACCAGGGCTCCTGACCCGCAGGAACTACAGATGATGAACACTTATTGTTTCACACCACTAAGTGTTAAGGTGATTTGTTACGCAGCAATAGGTAACTAACACAGCTTTGTGGTACCTAGAAGTGGGGTGCTGACACAAATACCTAAAAACACAGGAGTGGCCTTGGAGTCAGGCTGTGGGTAGGGGCCAGAAGGATTCTGAGGAGTGTTAGATAAAAGCTAAATAACCTTGGACAGACCGTTTGTGAAAAGCTGGACTTTGAGGATGCTACCAGTGAGGGTTCCAAAGGAGGTAAAGAACAGGGGTTCTTGTTACATAATATTTCTGAAAAACTGGCCTCTGTACCCCAATAGCCAAATTGAGAGGCAGAGGCAGAGTTTTGGGAGGAGAGAAAAGAACAGCTCTATTGCTTTGCCTGGCAAAGGGAGTCACAGCAGGTTAGTGCCTTAGAGACTGTGAGCCCATCTTGGGATAGGGGTCCTGGGGTTTTATAGAAAAATGGGAAGAAGAGGGTGATAGCAATCAGTGTGTGAGCAGGGGCTACTTTCCGTGCATCTTGGCAAGAACTTGTTGATATGGAGGAATTTAGGAGGGTCTGCCCATTTTCTTGAGGTTCTGTCCGTGACCTTCTTTCAAGACCTCTAGGGTAAAAGGGTAAGTTATTCTAAGAAAAGAATGCAAGGGGCGGGAACTAGCTCAGTGGTAGAGCACATGCTTAGCATGCACAAGATCCTGAGTTCAATCCCCAGCACCTCCATAAAAAACAAAAACAAAAACAAAAACGTAAAAACCCCACCTAACACAACCCCCACAAAAGGCAAAAACAAATAAAAATAGAGCCATTTTAAAAGTGCACAGGGCGCTAGTCGTAAGTTCAGTTCAGCTAGACCTACAGGCCTGAGCAACTCGGTAGCCGTCTGGCGAGCTTCCTGTTCTTTCAGCAACGGCGGAGAGCTTGGCAGCCACGTCAGATCGGTGGTTGTGGGGAAAGTCCAAAGGGTGCCTATGAAATCCACGCTCTAGCTAGTAGGCTTCCCAGAATAGTGCAGAAGGTGCCGTCTGGTCGCTTCCTGCTGCTTAGAGTGAAACACGAGACGAGGGAGATGAGCTGCGAGAACTAGTGAACCAAAAGGAACCAGTGCTTGATGGGTTTGAAAATTCTGTTTCTCCAAATGGCCAAAGAGGCTAAAATTAAGAAAGGACTTCCAGGGGGATTTCAAATCCAGAAGAATTTGTCTAACAATGAAGCCAAGACTGTGACTGTGAAACCTTTTATTAAAACCTCAGAAAGATCAGAGTTAATGTCTCAGAGTACTATTCAGTCACACGATGGTTCTCTTAAAAGGATTAAGATGTGTCCACAGATCCTCTCAGCTGAACAATAGGGCCTCCAGGAAGCCTAGATATTGCTCCTCAGACAGGCCAGTAGGAGCCCAAGGTAGAACAGGGCTTATCTCAAAGACTTTTGTGGGTGTGTCTTTTCGCTAATGGAGTGAACTCAACTTTCAAACAGATTTGTGGGTGTATCTTTTCTCTTATAGAGTTAGCTTTAAATCATAGATTTAATTCATAAAGTTTTAAAAAGAATTTTATCAGCAAACACACTACCAGTTTTGGATTGAAAAAGACAGAGCCAGTTCAAAATGAAAGGAGACTTTGGAATCACTAACCCCCCCACCCCCCCACCCCCAATTATACTGGAAGGAAGCAGGCTGAGAAAACTAGTTGATTGCAAATATGTGCTATCTTTCATTGAAAATAACAATAATAATTTTTTAAAAATAAGAGGATGACTCAGAAGGCTGAATAAAGAGTTCAGAGGACAGAGCCCAAAGCAATGGAGGGTTCTTTCCAGGACGTAAGACCCAACCAAAGAATTTCTTGGCTGGGTTTCAGAATTGCTATGGACTCTTTTGTGTTTCCCATCTGCACCTCCTTCTTGAACAGAAATGTCTAGAGCAATTATCCTAGGCCAGTTGCCCCACTGTGTGGCAAGGGAAAGGCTGATAAACTGTCTCTCAGCTTCATGGATCTGCAGACAAAGAGCAATGGTATTTGAGAAGCTGTTTATGTAAGGAACTATACTAGAGGAGCCCCATCCTCACTAGACTTGATTTAGATGACAAGATTGTGAACCTTAAGCTTATTAAACATGAAAGATTACTAATCCATTTTATAATATTAAACCAACCTTGCATTCCTAAGATAAACTCCAGCTGGCTGTTATTTGATATAAATTTGATACATTTGAGCAGTTGGTTTTCCTAAGATTTCGTTTCGTATTTTTGCATCTACGTTTATGACTGAGTATTGCCTTTAATGTTTTTCTTATATGGCCCTTGTTTGTATTTCATGTCAATATTACATTAACACACATGAAAATATAGTGGGGGACAGTTTCCTCTTTTTCTATTCTCTGCAGTTTCTGTGTGAGATTGAAATGATCTGTTCTTTCAACATTTGGTAGATACTGCTTGTAAATGTGTTATTTTGAAAAGATTTTTAACATCTTTACTTGTTACAGGTTTTAAATTTTCATCTTAATTTTGTTTCCTAGTTTATATTTTTCCAGAAATGTATACATTCTATGTCCTTTCAAATGAATTAGCATAAATCATTCATAAAGACCTCTTGGTCAAGATTTTGAATGACTGCAGCATCTCTGGCTACCCTCTCCACTTTGTTCTTTTTTTTTTTTTTCCCCACTTTGTTCTTAATGTTGTTTATGTATGCCCTTGCTCTCTCTCTCTCTCTATCTCTTTCTCTAGTTCTTTCTCTATCTCTGTCTTTGGCTTACTCCAAAATTCACAAAAGAGAAAGTCGATACATTCTCAGAAGCAGATCCTGAGATGAGTTTAGCATGCAGGATGCTCATTGAGAAATGCCTTTGGGAACAACACCTACGGACAGAAGGGGAAGGACGTAGGAGGGCAGAGGGAGAGGCTGAGGTGCACTGCACTGCAGCCTGATAATGCCCCCAGCCAACCCCACAGGGATCTCTGGGACTAGAATGACCCTTCAGGTCTGAGTTGAGTAAAAATGGTCAGGTCTTTACACTCCCCAATCTGATCAGTCATTGGAGATGGGAAGTCCCTGTGAAAGGGTGTGATATTGAGCAAGGCGTCTCTCTATAGCTGAGGCAGTTCCTGATTGACAGCTGAAATCTGTCAATCAACAGCTCTCCCAGCAGTGGAGGCAACAAGCCTGTTGAAGGAGAATCTGGGCAGCACATCCATAGTCTGTTGTCGTGGCAATGGTGGCGTGAATGAGTCAGATCTTCATTCTCCTTGGCTTGCTTTCAGTCTAGCTCACCAGTTCATCTTTCTCTCTTATAATTTTGCTAGAATTACCCTGAAGCAGCCGACACGTGCCACTCTTTTTGGCTTTTTTCTAAGTGCTTCCCTTACTACACGTATCAGTCAATTCAGAAGAAAGAACCACACTAATTGTTTTAACAGAGAGAATTCAACATAAAGAATCATTCAGCAGGTATTAGAAGGCTGAGAGAGCAAAAAAGCAATGATAATTTACCTCAGAGGTGGTGTTTCAGGAAGCAGCGACCATGCCCCTTTGGGGAGATTTGAACAGGGACCCAGTGGGCGAAGGAGAAACGTGGTTTGCAGAGACCCCACCTCATCAGAAGGCAGAGGCTTGAAGAAGAGACAATGATCGCTAGCACAGTCCACCTCTTTGACTACTAAGCACCCCCCCACCCTTCTACACGCACACGACGGAAACAACTTTACGCTTCTACTAAACACGATGTAACTATTTATTCTAAATTGAAAATGCTTGCCTCCTCACCCCAAGCCCAGGGGCACAAAGTTCCAACCGTCGTTGAATCCATCACCAGAATGCAGTCACAAGATCCATTGCTGGACTACAATTACTCCACAAATTCAGATGCAGTCCCACATGAACATGCTGTTACCTAAAGACTAAATTTGAAGGTTAACCACCACTAGCAATCCTTCTAAAAATAATGGGAAGAAGGAGAGAAAGAAGGTATCAGTGCTGTGCATACACATCCACGTGACAGGAAAGGAAGACAATATTCGTGGCTTCTGTAACTGATCAAGAGGACAAAGCTGATTTTTAAATGGTGATTAAATGCGCATAACACAAAAGTTACCATTTTACATTTTTGAGTGTACAAATCAGTAGTGTTACGGACACTCATGTTGTGGTGCAACCAGTCCCCAGAAGCTTTTCGTCTGCAAAACTGAAACTGTGTACAAATTAAACAACAGCTTGCCTTTTGCAATCTTCCCTTCCGCTCTGTGCCTGGAAACCACCATTCCCCTTCCTGTCTCCAAATCTGACTCCTGTAGCATCTCATGGAAATGAAGTCAAATAGCATTTTTCTTTTTGTGACTGGCTTATTTCCTTTGGCATGATGTCCTAGAGGTTCAGAATGCTGTAGCATACGTCAGAAGTTTCTTTCTTTTTAAGGCTAAATAGCGTTCTGTTGTATCTATACATACATACACATACGAATGTGCAGACTGCACTTTGTTTTTTCACTCATCCATCCGTGGACACTTGGATTGCTTCTGCCTTTTGGTGATTGTGAATGGTGCTGCTATGAACTTGATGGGGTGCAAGTGTCTCTTCAAGACTCTGCTTTCAATTCTTTTGGATGAATACCCAGAAGTGGACTTGCTGGACCATATGGTAATTATATGCTTAATTTTGGGGGAATCGCCACCCTGTTTTCCATAACAGCACATTCTCACTAACGGTGCCCAAATGCTTCAATTATTCCACATCCTGTTGACCACTTACCATTTTCTTTTCTTTTTTTTTCATGACAGCCACTCTGATGGGTGTGAGGTGACACCCCACTATAGTTTCAACGCGCATTTCCCTGAAGATTAGGACGTGGAGCGTCTTCTCATGTGCTCATTGGCTACGTGTACTTCTTCTCTGGAGAAATGTCTGTTCAAATTCTTTGCCCATTTTTGAATCAGGTTGTGTTTTCGTTGTTAAATTTTAGGAGTTCTCTCTATATTCTGGATATTAATCTCTTATCAGGTATGTGATTTGCAAATATGATTTCCCATTTTGTGGGTTGTCTTTTTACTCTGTTGATAATGTCCTTTGATATACTGTAAAAATTTTCACGAAATCCAATTGTTCAGTTTTTCCTTTTTTGTCTGTGCCTTTGGCATCCAAGAAATTACTGCCAAATCCAAAGCTGTGAAGCTTTCGGCCTATGGAAACATACGGTTAGGTCTATGCTCTTCCTTTGGTCTTTTTGTCTCTGCACCAGCGCTGCGCTGGTTTGGCTACTAAAGCATTGTAGTAGTTTTGCAATCAGGAAGTATGTCTTCTAGCTTTGTCGTTCTTTTTCAAATTTGCTTTGGCTGTTTGGGATCCCTTGATGTTCCATGTGAAGTTTAGGGTGGACTTTTCTGTTTTTGAAAAAAATGACAGTGGAATTTTGGATCTACAGATTGTGTAGTACTGACAATTAGCAATACTAGGTCTTCAATCCATGAACATGGAATGTGTTCCCATTTATTTGTGTCTTCTTTCGTTTTTTCAGCGATGTACTGTCATCTTCATTGTGTAAGTCTTTCACCTCTGTGGTTAGTTTATTTGTCTTTTTGATAGTATTGTAAATGGCCTTGATTTCCCAGTTTCCTTTTTGGATTGTTTTCTGAGGGCGGGTTAAGGGAATTAGGCTTCTTCATTGATTTCCGCTTGGAGGAGGTACTGGGGATTGAACCTGGGACCTTGCGTGTTGAGCGTGTGCTCTCCCACTTGAGCTGTACCCTCCCCCTTGGATTGCTCATTGTTAGTGTATAGACATGCAACTGATTTTTGTGTGTTGACTTTGTATCCTGCTACTTTGTTGAACTCATTACTTCCAATATTTTTTTTTTTATTTTGTGGAATCTTGAGGGTTTTCTACACATAAGATGATGTTATCTGTGAACAGAGACACTTTTACTTCTTCGTTTCCAATCTGGACGCCTTACGTTCTGCTTGCCCTAATTGCTCTGGCTAGGACTTCCAGTGCGAAAGTTGAACTGGAGTGGTGAAAGCAGGCACTTCTGCCTTGACCCTGACCTTAGAGGAAAAGCTTTCAATCTTTCGTCGTTGACATGATGTCTGCTGTGGGTTTTATATATGGCTTCTACTACGTTTAGGTAGTTCTCTTCTATTCCTAGCTTGTTGAAGGTTTTTATCATGAAAGGGTGTTGAATTTTGTCAAATGATTTCTTTTTGCATCAATTGACCTGTGTTTTTTGGGGGGTGGGGCGAGCAGGTAATTAGGTTTATTTATTAATTTATTTAATGGAGGTGCTGGAGATCGAACCCAGGACTTCATGCCTGCTAAATACATACTCTACCACTGAGCTGTACTCTTTCCCTTCTTTTTGCATCAATTGAGATGATCATTTTTTTTCTTTCATTCTGAGAATGTGGTATACATTGATCAATTTTTGTACGTTGAACCATTCTTGCAGTCTGGGAACAAATCCCTCTTGGTCATGGTGTATAAGCCTTTTTTTTTAAAACTTGCATTTTTTTTGAATTGAAGTATAGTCGGTTTACAATATTGTGTCAATTTCTGGTGTACAGCATAATGCTTCAGTCATACATAAACATTCATAGATTCATTTTCATATTCTTTTTCATAATAGGTTACTACAAGATATTGAATATAGTTCCCTGTGCTGTACAATATAAACTTATTGTTTTTTGTATAAGCCTGCTGTTGAATCCTGTTTGAGAGTGTTTTGTAGAGGACATAGTTGATTCCCCACCCCCACCCCCCAGTTTTATTGAGATATAACTGACATAGAACATTGTGTGCGTTCAAGTTGTACATTTAATGTGACGGTTTGACACACATATATACTGTAAAATGGTTGTCACGGTTAGGTTCTATAGCGCATCCTTCACCTCACGATTGCCATTTCTTATGGCTGTAGTTGTGATAAGAACTTTGAAGATCTACTCTCTTAGCAACTTTCAAGTATGATTTCTTATAATCTTATTTCACTACCCATTTCATGTTTTCTTTCCCCTTAGCCAAGATGTCAGCGGGTTGGAGTTTTTCACCTAGTAGTCTGACTCAAACATTCACTCCCCAAAATCTGAATCCTCAGTAGATTTTTGCCACTTTGGGGGTGATACTGTTTTCTGATAGCCTTTTACTACTGGAGTGGAAATACCAACAGGCATCTCAAAGGATGCACTTGGCCCCTGAGTGTCACAGTGAGAGGAGCAGCCCCTCCACCACCCCTTGCCTCCCAGACGCCTGTGTTCTGGCTATGGGAAAAACAGACCATGTAATAGTCACTGATTAAAGATTATGTCACAACCCGTAAGATGGAGCCCCATCCTTTCAGAGCATTGTCTCCCAGCTGGTGCTAAAGAGAGTCTTCAGTAGGCCATTCAACCTTGCTCTCAGGCCAGCTACTGCAGAGTGAGTAGATTAAAAAGTAGGACCGCTGAATTCCACGGGCATAGCCTATTGCTTCACTTCTTTTACTGTAAAATAATCCCTTTATTGAAGAGATATTTTGCAGACCCGTGAAGGTCTATAAGGCATGGTGTGGACGGTGGTGCTGGCAGAAGCATCACAGGCAGGGAAGGCAAACCCACATCCAGAATAACTGGATCTACTCCCGTGACGACAAATTGCTGCTCCTTCCACGATGGGAGAAATCTAACGTAACTGACTTTCCACCAAGCGACTGGCTGGCCCCTTGGGAAGTCACCCCCATCAGGGCCCAGTGCTAAGCCCTGCTGTTCGGCAGGCAGGCTGCTCAGTGGCGATGACGGCCAGGCCAGACTTGGTGAGGCGAAGTCCCCGACAGTGAGCCCATTCATACCTTCCGTCCCTGCCTCCTTGGCTATTCTGAACACGGTCCATTGAGCAAGCTCTTGGATGGATGGCTGAAGAGGCTGACTGCTATGCACAGAGTGGACTGTCTTACCCAACTGATTATTGGGAGCCTTCTCTGCAGGTGCCTTTGGATGGGTATTCACATATGGTAAAGAAGCTTCACCGGCTATGCCTATCCAGAGAGGACCATCCTCATGTCTCTTCCAACTCTGATGGTCCAGCCAAGCCACTAGCAACCATCCATGAGCAAATGCAGAGCTATAGGTCTAGCCATCCTTCAGTCCAGGCAACGTGGACAACAACCCCACGTAATGCCTGAAGTAAAGGCCACTGGGAGGATCTTCCTTCATCCCTGTCCTTTAGGGCCACCTCTGGGTGGGACTATAGCCATCTATTTCTGGACCATCTGTAAACCAGGACCAAAGTTTTTCCTCTTCCATCAACTAGTCATAAGATCTCCCTGTGAGGTCATAGGTTTGGCTTGTGGGTAAGGAGACAGCGTAGCCAGAGTAGGTGAGAGACACAGCATTTCAGCACACTTGACAGACTCTACGTACACGGTCTACCTTCAAAGGCACTGAAGACAACAGTGCTGCCAAATGTTTTGCTGTGGTAGCACAGGGCTCACTTGCTTCCCAGCCCACATACGTGCACACTTACTGCCAAGAGAAAAGCAGCCCCTGCATCTGGGAGCTGGCCTGGCCCTCACAGCTACCTCGTGGCCTTCTACTGCTGAACATAAACAATTTCACAGAACTTCAACACCAGACGAGGCCACTCTGTGACCAACATGCATCAAGGCAGAACCAAGGGCACTCGGTGATGACATCTGAACACAGACAAGAGTATGAATAATTTCAAAACCACAGAAAATGACCAAGTTCCACCCCCGCCTCCCGCTACTATGAGTGACGACTGCTTCTTTACCAATCAAAGCCTTCCCTTCTAGGTAAGAGTTATTATGACAGTCAACCATGTAATCTCCCCCACTTCCTGACGCATCTAAACCAGAGCGAAGCCCTGTTTCTGAATTAAACTTTCACCAACCTCACCCCATACAAGCCCATCTCCAAGCAGCTTCTAACGTCTTCTTACGGAGACACCGCATGATTCCCAGTGTGTGTTCCCCTCATTTCAATAGGTAGGAAGGTCAGCTTGCTCCATGACAGCAGTGCTCCTGTGGTCTCTAGCTGGTGAGCATCGCCCATGCCTCACATGCAATGATAAAGCCACGTCATTTCTGGAATCGAAGCGTGTGGTAGTCAGGGTGCGGGAAGAGAACCACTATGGGCAACGTAAGCAGGCGCTGATTAACAGGCACCATCAGGTGCTTCCAAAGCTGCTGAAGAGTTGGGGGGGTAGGTTCTGGGCTTGGCTTCTGAGAATAAAAACTGCATGGGGGCCGGCTGGGGGTGTTCCTCTCTCTCGGCCTGTCACTGGGGCCATGAGTTTGCAAAGCATCCAGAGCTACCACCCCAGGTTCTGGCAGTCAAAACAGAGATGCTTCTGCTGGTACTGTCACTGCTGTCCCTGCCTCCAAGCACCCAGGTGGGACGGGGAGGAGACACTGCAACCAGCTCAGAAAGTCCCCACCCTTCAAGATCTTGCTTGTCAGCAGAAAAGGGCCTTGAGCAGCCAGGACGCGGCCTCCACCCCTTCTCCCACTTGCAAAGCTCCTGGAAGAGCACGCAGTTGGCAGACTCCAATTCCCAGGCAGACCTGAGGTGCAGGAAGAGGGGACAAGCAGCTACAGCAGTTCCCAGAGGTGGCCTCCGGCAGCTGCTCTTTCTCTGTCCTCCACTGCCCTTTTTTAAAAAAACAAAACTAAACGTCTGTGTTTAACCTGACTGGGTCCGGACTTCTGACTGGCACCGGGAGGAGCGGGGTCTCCTTGGAGTCTGGGTCTGAGACTCTGACTGGGGACGGAAACTGGCCCTTGGGGATCCCTGGGAAAGGAGGACCTGTCCTGACCTGTGGTGGGGGGCTGGGCGGGCAGTGTCGGGGCCACTAGTCAAGGGTGGCTCCAGTGGGACGGCGCCAGATATTCAGTCCTAAATGCATAAAGGCCCCTGAGCCGTCGGAGGGCACCTTGGGGAGGGAAGGAATCGGGGCGCTAAGGAAGCCCACGGGGTGGGGGGCCTCCCTCTAGGTTCTACCCGTGAGGGGGTGAACGCCTGGCCTCCCAGACGGGCCTCTGGCGCCTTCCTTGAACCTCAACACAGGAGGTCAGGGCTGCCTGGGGTGCAGGGTCCGGAGCTCGGCCTCCCCGACGCCCTGTTACACGCGCCTGTGGCGGAGCCCCTCTCAGCTCGTGAGTGAGGCCCGTGCACATTCCAGGGAGGACTGCGGGGCGGCCCCGGAGCCGGCGGAGAGGCCAGGCCCGGGCTTGCAGCGGGGGGCGGGGCGGGGGCGGGGCGCTCCTGCGGGCGGAGGCGGGCCGCGCTGGCTGACCACGCCCCCGCCCGGGCCGCGCAGCCGTCCGCGCGTGCGCGCACGCGGGGCTGCGGGGGAAGGGCTTGGATGGAAGTAGGATGCGTTTTCCTGGATCGAAGGTCTGCTCTGCTGAGAGGCCGGGAGGCAGAAAGACTGGGCGGCCGTGGGCCGGCACAGACCGCGGGGAGGGGCCCCGGACGCTGGTCCCCGCCGCGGGTTTGTGCTGCGGCAGCGAGGGGACAGCTTGGGAACAAAGTTGCACGAGGGAGGAGGGTAGGAGCCTCTACCGCACAACTCCTAAAGGCGGCGGGCCTCCACTGCGACTTGGAGGGGCGTGTCCACGGGAGGAGTCCTTACTCAGGCTGTAAGGTGACACCAACTGCGGAGCCGACGGGAAGGGAGGCCCACCCTGCGTGGGAGGAGGGCGCTGAGCCTTTTGGTTTCCAAGGTTTCAAAGAACACTCCAGCTCCTGGGAGGGAGGGGACGCTCGCTGACTGAGCCCGCCCTGCCTCGGGTTGAGAACTGAGTTCTTCGGCTTTGTTTTGGTGGGAGATAGTAGAGTAAAAGCCATCACCTTATTTAAGTGTTACATGAAATATTAATAAAGCTTCCCTTGACAAGATCAAAATACGGTTGTGGGGGTCACTGACACCAGAGAGGGACAGGACCGAGACAGCCGGCAGGGGCAGGGGTGGGAGAACTCACAGCTCAAGGGCGCCCCGAAAGCTCAGCTGCCACCACAGCCCCACCTGCCCCCAGCCCCCACCCCGCCAGAACAGGGTGTGCATTCCTGGCGGGGGTGCGGGGGCACCCGGACCTCTTTATCGCTCCACTGCTTAGTTGTTACCAGCCTGGGGCTCTCCTGGGCGGTGCTGCTGGGAACATCCTTGGTCCCATCCTTGGTGAACGTGGGCACAAGTTCTGTATCGTGGAGTAGCTGCCAGGGCGCAGGGCCTGGGCGGTGCAGCCGTCCTAGACCCCACCCAGCAAAGTGGTTTCACACACGTGCACCTGCCAGCCAAGTGGAGGCTTCTGGACGCTGGGCATCCTGGCCACCACTGGTCTTCCTGGGGTGTTTTCATTTTTGCCTTTGTATCAAGTTGTGACTGTAATTAACTTTTTTTGGGGGGGGTTAGGTAACTAGGTTTATTTATTTTTATTTTTTTAATGGAGGAACTGGGGATTGAACCCAGGACCTGTGCATGCTAAGCATGTGCCCTACCACTATGTCCTCCCTTCCACTGTAATTGACTTTTTAAATATACTGTTAACCTTTGCAGGGCTTTTTTTTTTTTTTTCACATTCTTATTTAAATCTTTATTATGCAAAGTTTTCTGCTGGGTTTCCTGCGTTGCCCTCATTGATCTGTAGAGGTTCTTGGTGTTTTCTGGAAACAGCCTTGTTCAGATACACGTGTTAAAGTAGCTTCTGGGTGTGGTGGCCTGCCTTTCACTCTTTTAGTAATAACATTTGAAGAAAGTAAGTTTTCAATTTTAATTAAAATTAAAGTCTCATACTCATCATTCTCCCCCTTCATGGCAAGAAAAACAGGAGCAGCCCTCCCCCCCCGGAAGCTGCCGGCTCTTCAGACTGGACTGTGTCACCCTCCTTGCGGATGTACACCACTCAGGGACGCCAGCTCGGACAAGGCTATTGTGAGGCTGAGTCATGAGACAAAACTCGGCCACTTCACAGCGCTGTCTCAACACAGACAGAAGCAAGGTCGCTGCGCCACCCCCAGAATACCACACAGCCCCTGGCTTGGCTGAAGTGAGTGACAGCTGCGGCTGTAACCAAGTGCAGCTCCGCCTTCATTCTAGTCTGCAGAGAGGGTTTACTGAGATGCTTTCTGACAGCATCCAACCAGCAGCAACCCCTGCTTCCTTAGACCCTCCTGCAAACTCCCTGCCAAGCCCCTGTCAGATCACACATTGGCTAAGGGCACGGACAGTGGTGAGACATGCGTGTTTGGAAATCTGTCTGCATCAGAGTCATGCAGGAATGCTGCTCACAGGATGACCCCAGGACGGAGGGGGTTCTCAGAAGCAAGCCTTTCAGTTTTAAACCAGAGAAGTTCCCAGGTAAACCGGGGTGAGTTGGTCCCAGCTGTTGACTCTCTCCCTGAGGCTTCTGTCCAACTCTGGAGTGTTTGAGCTTCTGCTTTGCAGGTTTGGGGCTGCAGGGACAGGAAATGACAGCCAGGAACTGCCCAAAGAGGGGAAGCCAAGAGGAGGACCTGGAAAGTTTTTATTTTATTTTATTTTATTTTATTTTATTTTATTTTATTTTATTGAAGTATAGTCAGCTTACAATGTTGAAAAGTTTTTTTAATGATAACTTATTTATTTGTATTTATTTTTAATTGAAGTATAGTCAGTTACAATGTGTCAGTTTTTGGTGTACAACATAATGTTTCAGGCATACATATACATACATATTCTCGTTTTCATATTCTTTTTCATTATAGGTTACTTCAGGATATTGAATATAGTTCCTTGTGCTATGTAGAAGAAATTTTAAATATCTATTTTATTAAAAAAATTATTAAATTTTGTAACTCTCGAACTCCCAGTTTACCCCTTCCCACTCCTTTTCCTGCCATAACTTTTAAGTTTTGATTTTTTTAGTTGTTGATTTTTTTCCCCTAAGGGAGGTGCTGGGGATTGAACCCAGGACCTCGTGCACACTAAGCACATGCTCTACCACTGAGGTGTACTTCCACCTTTTAAAAAAATTTGGTTAGCCTATTTATTTTTTATTTCCAAGGAGTCTCAAAAAAAAATTTTTTTAAATGGAGGTGCCTGGGATTGAACCCATGTCCTTGTGCATGCTAAGCACACACTCTACCACTGAGCTGTACCACGTCTCCCCTCAAGCTGGGCCCCAGAAAATTTTAAAACACTTTATTTGCACTCAGTTTTGAACTATATGCAAATTTCAGACCTGACAGGCAGAGCTGGGCTCTGTTTCCAAACAAAATCAAGTTACCTGAGATACAATCTCCTTTAAAAGGCTTCAGAAAGTCATAACTGTATTTAGAACTACATGGAACTTAAGACATTACTGCACAGGCAATGCTATAAATGAGATTAAAACATGGCAAATCTCATGGGAGAGTGTGCTAAATGACCAAATACTCTTTCAAGTGGTAAATGTAATTCTCAGACACAGTAAATAACAAATCATACCACAAAAGACACCTGAAGGAGGAGGCATTCTCCTGTCCACACGCGTCAGTCTGCTCTGTGGGCGGGGAAGCTCTGCCAGGAGCGCCCTCAAGACACGGTCTCAGGAGGAAGACTTTGCAAATGGAATGAAACCCCGTGCAAAGCAATTAATGCTACAGTTAAGGCGCAGCTTACCCTCCATCATAACTCTGAAAAGACATTCACTTCTGTGAATGCACTAAAAACCGCTGAGTTGTGCACTTGCTATAGGTGAATATATATGTGAATTGTATCTCAGTGAAGCTACTTTTAAAAAATGACGCGGCCGACTTGTTCCATGCTTTGTAAGCGGCCACCATTGTGGGAGGCTGAGGGAGGGAACCGGACTCTACTCCTTCTGCAACTTCTGTGAGTCTCTAATTGTTTCAAATAAAACTTTAGTTAGAAAAAAACATCGCTTAGTTAATAACAAATTTGAATATTTAATAATTAAGAAATTGAGAAAATTAAAGTATTTTGAAAGTCACGGTGACAATATGTGCTGGTGGATTTAAGGATTGGACTCTGGGGCCCCTCCCT